>NC_051251.2:50808988-52058988 GCF_015237465.2 Chelonia mydas | reverse complement strand
TGATGGTGTCAAGTTCGCAAATTAATTCCAGAATTGTCACATTCAAAAATCAGTAGCAGAGCACTTCAATCTCCCTGGACACTCAATAAGACTTAAAAGCAGCCATTTTTCAAAAAAAAAAAAAAAAAAACTTCAAAAACAGACTTGAATGAGCAACTGCAGAACTGGAATTAATTTGCAAGCTTGACACCATCAAATTAGGCCTGAATAAAGACTGGGAGTGGCTGGGTAACTACAAAAAGTAATTTTCCTTCTGCTGATATTCACCCTGTCAACTGCTGGAAATAGGCCACGTCCACCTTGATTGAGTTGGCCTCATTAGCACTTGGTAAGGCAACTCACATCTTTTCATGTGCTGTATATTTATACCTGCCTACTATGTTTTCACTCCATGCATCTGATGAAGAGGGTTCTAGCCCATGAAAGTTTATGCCCAAATAAATTTGTTAGTCTCTAAGGTGCCACAAGGACTCCTCATTGTTTTTGCTGATACAGACTAACACGGCTACCCCTCTGAAACCTATACACATTTATGTAAGTAGTTATATGGCTTAACGTATATTTATTTAGATTCTTAATTTTCATGGTTTTTATTATGTTAGAAAATGGTGATTTAAAAAAATCTAATAAATAAATGTGTCAAACTCATGATCTGTATCAAGCTGCAGTCAAATGGAATTTGGAATTCACTTAAAAAGGCACAAAGACAGCACTTTAAAATTGTTTTTGCTAGTTAAATAACTACCTTAAATGTGCTGGATACATTAGAAAAAAGTTTATCAAAACATGTTTTTACACTGAAAACTGATTTACTGAACAAATCAAGTATTAATACCAGTTAATGAACTGAACTGACTGTTTCTGATCACCATGTCCTTTAACACTTTAGAACTAGCAGAGCTCATCCTTTCACACCTCATTTTTATTCACAGACTGGAAGAGAACAAGCTTTCCTATTTTTTCAACTCCCAATTATTTCTGAACTTTGAATGAACTAGCTGAATAGTTACATAAAATGGAAATGAACAAACAGAAATGAAGAAAATATTCTCTGCACCTGCAGAAAAAGCTACTTGCTATCAAAAGGACTTCAACATACTCTGGCTTCAGGTGCTTAGCCAGCGACCTCCACCAGTTCAATGGTTTGACTTTCTTTAGAAAGTCAGTATACTTGTACTGCTTGATTTTGTTGTTGTTGTTATCTATATGATCTTACTACAATAAGTTTTGGCCTTAACACAAGCTGTCATAATTACAAATGTAATTAAGTTTATTTTTTTTAAAGGAAGATGAATTCAAATTTAAAAAATCTGGGTGTTGTGTATGTCAGATTTTTATCCACTCTGAAACTTACAGTAATGAATTTATGAACTGGAATTTTTTCTTGCCCTTCTGCAATAGTATAGAACAGCAAATCTTCCAAGCTAGGCAAGAGACCTTGCTTCATCTTACTAGGAATAAAAAGAAAGTCACAGAAGAGTTAGTACACATGCATTATTTACAATGTATCCACATAAAAAAAGCAATGTAGACCAATTCTGCTATAAGGGGAACTTGGGAACATTTGCAGGATGGTTATTTCAAAATTTTAATTCCACTTTCACCAAAAAACTGATAGTTAAAAAAAGCACCATGTATGTTTAATTTTATTTTTTTTAAACTGTAGTTGAGATGTACAATAGTTTGCATTAGTGGTATTACAATCAGTTTTGTATATGGCAATAAACTAAAAAATGAAAGAAGAGATACAAATATTTATTTTAATATCACTTTGTGAAACTGCTACATCACATCTTACTGTTCATGAGGTTCTGTAGGATGAGAATGCATACGGACAAAAAGGTTGCATCACTTGACAAGAAGGTCAAGTTAAAGCCCAATATATCAGGGAAACAAAGGGGAGGAAGAAGCACAAATTTTGTTTTGTTCACAAGGCTTAACTCCACACCTGAAATCATAAGCAGACTTCTCACTGACTTCAGCGGGAGTTACACATGCAGAAAGGCAGAATTTGTCTAGAGATCATAAAGACCTACCTACCTAACTGTAAAGAAGATACTGGTTTTCACGGGAACAAATATGTGCATTACATTTTCATAACCTACGTTCCTTTCTTCACCTCACACTTTCCCTGAACACATACATCAAGATGAATCTGAAGTTTAAAATATTTAAACTGCATGAGATATGAAAACAACAAAAAGTAACTGCTAGACAGTTTTCACAACCTCAGAAATTAGCATACTGGTTGGGACCAGCAATCTATCTAACCCACTCTCTCCAATAGTGGCCTAGTGCCAGAAGTTTCAGGGGAAGATGCAAAAATCCTGTGGTAGGATAATTGCTCCTGAGAGGATTCTGCGAGACTGCGGACCCGCAGAAAACCCTCCCCCACAGAGAAAACAGCAGGGAAGCAAAGGGAAGCCATACACGGGGCGGGGCGGGGAAAAGAGAAACGTGGGTACAGTCTCTGGGGGACTGCGCCCCACCCAAACAGAGGTGAGGCATGGGGGGGACACATGAGGTTACATGCCACTGCCCCCCGCATCCCATTCTGCAAGCACAGAGCTGCCCAGCTGATTGAGGCTTGGCTTGGCTGACTCTGAAGCTGAATGCCGCCACCCACGTTCTAGCGCCACTCGTGCTCCCTTTCTGTGTGCTGGGAGCCTTCCTGTTTTCTATTCTGTGCAACACTTAGTGCCCGCAGTGGGACTGGGTAAGGCGTGGGAGGAAGTGAGGGAAGCGGGGGTGAGGGATAAGAGGCAGTGGGGAAGGGAAGCGGGGGTGAAATAGGGCAGGGTGAGGAGACTGTGGGAGTGAGGGGCGGGGGATGGAGAAAAAGGGGAGAGAGGAATTGCAGGGGGAAGCAAGAGCCCGGCATCCACACGGCAGCAGCTGGAGCTCCCCCGTTAAGGAAGCCCATTGAACCCTCACCCTGACAAGCCCTACCCCCTATACCTGGAAAGCTCCAACGAGCCCCCAACCCCCAGACCCCCACCCCACTGATCCCCAACCAGCTGCACTTGGACCCGCCACCCCATCAAGCCCACTTGCCCAGCCCCCGGATGCCCACACAGAGCCCCATCTCCCCACACCGAGCCCCCCACCCCCCGGATCCCTTGCACAGTCCCATTGCCCCTGCACCCCTAATGAGCCTCTGTGCACCCAGATGGCCTCACATAGAAACCTCTCACTCCACATCTGGATCTCCGACACTAAGCCCCTCCACACTTGGATCTCGCTGGGCTGAGCCTCCCCACCCACACCTGGTGCACCTGGCACAGAGGGGCAGAGTCCTGAGATGTTCCTGATACAGGCCCAGCCCTTGCACTGTCTCAGGGTCAGATGCAGCCTCACTGCCGAGTCCCTATACTGAGGGAGGTGGGAGCTTCACGGTGATCTCCCACTTCAATGCAGCCAGTGGCCTGTGCTCCCTACTGCCATCCTGTAGCCATATTTATTTACGGACAAATAAAATTTGCAGAATTTTAAAATATTGTGCGCAAAGTTTTTAGGTGCCAAATTCCCTCAGGAGTAGATAATTATAAAGTAACTTGTCTCTATGGAAGTTTATTCCCTGCCCCATTGGCTAGGGGTTGGCTCATGCCTGTAAGCACAAGTTTATATACTTTTTTTTTCTTTTTTAATTCTACCTCCTAGGCATGATATCCTAATATAGCTAAGGGTGCTTTCACATTCATATACACATCAATCCTAATCAGTTCTTGCCATCAATTACATGTTGTGAAAAGTTAGTTACAGAAGAAACTTTATGGGTTTTTTTTTAAGCACAATGCTTTATAAGTTTTTAATCTGTGGCTTTTAAATTTTATTCAATGTCCTCTTATTCTTATATTATATGAGGGTGTAAATCGAAGAGCCAGATTCACATTCCCTAAATAACTCATTTTGCACACCTCTTATCCTGCTCTCCTTGCCTCTCTAAACTGGTATTTCTCTCTGATGTTTCACCCTTAATGCAATGCTGCAGGATCAGTTCTGAAACAGAAACAGGTATCACAATAAAATTGGTTTCCCTCCCAGCTCCTCCCCAAATTAGATGACAATTTAATACCAGAACCGACAGTCTTTTCTTGAAGGTTCACAATGTCACCTCCAAAAGCATGCCAGGAATTTCAGGTTTAGAGTCAGCTTTCTATACTCTGCTCTCTGGACTGGCACGGTAATAGATTGTGGACGTTCTACCTGATGGACCTACATCTCAGAACTATTAGGAACAAAGTTACAATGGGCTTCAAATCATTTTCCTTTTCCCCCCAATAGGCTGTCTTGTATGTGCTTCAGTTTTCTTTTAGACTTAGTGTTAACTTAAAATCTATGCTCTTTGGTATTTGACAAATTTAGTACAAGATAACAGAGCATTACTACTGGGAGTCTGTAAATAAAGATAACTGCCACCTACAAAAAGGGATGGTAAGTAGTCTCACTGTTTTAAATTTACCCATTAAAAATAATAAGTGCGTAAACTTGTAATTTGAAAACAATCTTCAAATTAATTACTATATGTCACCTCTGCAAGTCATATTCTCTCCTGGAAATGAAAGCCTTCAGACAAAACAAAATATACAAACAAGCAAAAATTTGAAAAATTGTTGCCTGGCTATGAAAGCGCTCTTTCACAAGATTACCAAGAATTCTCTGAGTTATATTTAAAGATGACTTGCAGGACCCCACCCTAAGACTGCAATAATAATTGTTGTTGGTAGTCACATAAACCATGTAGACCAGTAAAATTCTGCAGATCCGCACTTAAATTCAGTATTAGCTGAAATTATTTCAATGGTAGTTCAGTTTACTCATTAAAAATTAATAGTGAATCAATGACCTAAATATATTTAATCCTATCCTTAATGTTAACGATGGGCCTCATACCGTATTAAATTCTCCTTCCCTCTACCCAAACCAGTGGTAAATATCAGACTTCCTATTAAATAAATCAGAGAAAAACACTGTACTTATTCATGCACTAAGAAAAGACGAGGACTTGTAAACGAACAGAACTTTTACTGTTCTTTTCACTTCAGAAAATTAACATTATTTTAAATGATGCAATGCTGGCTAGTGTACAGACAGGCTGGCAACTCAACAAAGACAAATACGTGCAACTACACCAGGAAAGTGAGAGAACTTTCTTCCATGCCACATTTTGCATCTTTATAAAAGCCAAGCACTTAGCTTCTGAAAAGACTATTTCTAGACTTCAAAATGTTATACATTGTTAAAGCTGTAATTCTACATTTCAATAACGCAAAAGTACGCAATTTTTATTTCATACATTTTAGGAGTTACAATACTATATACATTCGAAAGTCCAGTGTTATCGACTTTTGACCTCTTTACAGAGTTTTACAGAGTTTCAGTAAATTTCCCAATAAACTTTCTGAATTATATACTATGTTTCCCTTAACAAAAAAAAAAATTTGATTTCTGGAAATTTGAAATTGAGATTTCAATCTTTGCTGTCACTTGGGCAATGGATATACTTACAAATATTTTATAGCGTGCAAAAAGAGCTGAAATCTATGAATCTGCTCTATCACAAGCTTTATAATTATGTCCCAGGAAACTGCACCTGTCCTATTTATATCAATGCAGATTTATGCCCTTAAACACTGAAATATTTGACAGTAAGTTTCTTACCCCTACCTTTTGTAACATTTACACTTATTTCACAAATGAAGATTTTTTTTTAAATTCCCATCATATCTTTCACATCCATTGCTGTTAAATCAAGCTGACTGACCCAATATTTAACAATAAATTTGCACCAGCTGCCAAAGCAAATGAGGCTACTATTCAATATTTACAGAAAATGCTTTGTCAAATAGACTACCCTTCAATAAAGTTTATCAGTTAAAAGTGTAGAATAAGATGTTGCCCTTTTTATCAGTTCAACATTGTTAGTACGTAACATTTGCTTAACCTAAAAGCAATATTTTAGCACGGTAACTAACACACTTAGCAAGAAAGTGTTATTCAGCATATGTTGCATAGAGCTAAGATACTGAAGTGGAGGGAACATGCTATTGCCACAGTTAGCTTAAAGTGGAAAATCCAATTTATTCCCTGCTTTATGGTTCATACCATATTCTGAAAAACAAGGAAAAGAGTAGGTGTAAATTAATTTTAGGCAAGAAAGATTGAAGTAGATTTCACAAATATTGTTCTAGTCGATGGGCTGGAATAATGGAGGTTGCCCCACACTACCACTTAACAAAGGTTCTAGAACATACAAACCATGTGAGCGAGGATCCAGCCACCTCAACCTTGCCCTTATTCCCCTCTACCCCAGCATGGAGCCAATCTACAGAACTGCAGGGCTGTTCACAAGAGTCAATTTCACACAAAATTAATAGATTGTTTTTTTAAATAGAAAACTGAAGTGTCAAATGCGCTGTTGATTTTTGTCCTAGAGGGTATGTCTACACTGCAGTTAGACGACTGTGGCTCACCTGTGTCAGCTGACTTGGGCTAAAGGGTTTGGGCTAAGGGGCTATTTAACTGAGGTGTAGAAGTTTGGGTTTGGGCTGCAGTCTGAGTTCCGGGACCCTCCAATCGCTCAGGGTCCTAGAGCCCAGGCTCCAGCCCGAGCCTGAACATCTACACAGCAATTAAACTGTGCCATAGCCCAAGGTGAAGTCAGCTGCCACAGGCCAACCATAGGTTTTTAATTGCAGTGTAGACATACCCATAGACACCTACCCGCTAGGAAATTGACTGAGACCATCAATTCATTTCACATTGGATGCTCAACCACCATAATCTGGTGTCAACTTTCTTGTCATTACCACTACCTACCAGACAAACAATGATTACAGCCATGAAGAAACTTCCTTATGAAAAACTGGTACTGTTTACTTTGGAGGGGGAGTGGATAACAGGGGGCAAAACAGTTTATAAAATAACAAATAATGTAAATAAATTGGTATGAATTGATCACTTCTATTCACCTTCGCATAATCCAAGAATAAGGAGCTCACAGCAACTGAAAGGTGGCAAATTTTAAATTGATACACACATCTCTTCCATGCCAAGTAACATTAGCCTGTGAAACTTGTAGCCTCATCATATTATAGATGCTAAGAGTTTAGCTGGATTCAAGAGAACTAAATATGTATATACATCCAGAGAGAAGCAGTAGTAAAGACATTATTAAAAAACCACACACCAAAAACCAGAGTTTTGGGAGGGTTCAAAAGTTGCTATTTGAGGGCATGAGCCAGTGTTTAACTGACAGGGGTTAGGAAAAAGGCTTTCCTATACACCTGCATAACTGGGTTTCTTGAACCTTCAGTATTGACCACTGTCAGATATTGGATCAAATGAACCACTGGTCTGTTCCTGTATGGCACTTTCTATGTAACCTGGGCTGGATTTGAAAATAAATTAACTAGGTAAGGATACGCTATATTATTAGAGTCTAATCTCACCCTTTAAAACCATCCACATCGCTTGTAAACCGGCCCTGAAAGTTATAAAAGCACCATTAACAGAGAACCTAAGTAACTATTTTACTTTATTTCAGAATCATAAACCAGTGTCCTGGGTCAGGGCTATTGTGATCTACCTATGACTTTAAGTCAGCTCTGCTCACATTGTTTTGGTATTTTTAAAATAAAGAACCTAGATAACTTATGCATAAAGTGGTTGTGGCACAGAGCCAGTGACAGCTGGGCAACCAGCACGCTAAGTGACCCAAAATCAACTTTTAAGGACATATTAAAGAGGTACTGAAATGGTAAATGGGGCCGTTCCTTGTAGATAGTTATCAAAGCCATGTTAAACAGATGAGAGGTCTGTATTGTTAGAGAAATTAGACTAATTGTATTTATCTGTGTTTACCTACATCTGTTAGAAATTTAACAATGTGATTTAATTATCTTGTAGATGTTAAACTTCTGTTCTTATGATATTTCATCACTATATTATATTGAGTCAGAGATCAAAAGGGGATATTAACATTTAAATGAAACTTGTGGTGTAATATCATTGTCTTTATTTCTCTTTGAAGTTTGTAGTAAACTACTTATGAACCGTTTGAATGTTAACTGCCTTATGCTAATCAATGCAACTAGTTATCAGTGTATGCCTAGGAAATAGAGATTTCCTTCAAAGCAACAATGTATATTACCCATTCTTCCAACTGTCCTGCTATGACAAGAGGCTTCTCAGCCTGCTTGGGAATTGAAAAGAAGGTCTCGGGCCTAATCCTTTTTTATCTAAGATCTGCTGCAACGTTGTCAGGGGAAGTTCAAGTCACAAGACTGAGATCTCCAGGTGTGCCCTGGACTACCCCGACAAATTCTCATGGAAGAATTTGAACAAACTCTACACATGGACTGCCTATTGGACTATAACCTAATTGAACTGATTCTGGAAGGAGTTTTACAAATCAGCAGCATGTCATCTCGCTATGAAACTGACCCAAGACTTTTATTCTTGTCTGTATGTATAACATTCTTTTCTTTCTTAAATAAATCTTACATTAGTTAACAAGACTTGGCTGTAAGGGTGTATTTGGGCAAGATCTGAAATATTAACTGACCTGGTGGGTAATGTGTCTGATTTCTTGGGGCTAGTAAACTATCATATATGGTGAATAATTTTTTAAGTAATCCTTGCTACGTTAGACTTGGCTGTCTGGGTGGGAGCCAAAGGCTAGATTGCTTAAGAGGAGCTGTATTTTAGGTTCTTGGGAACCAGTAAGGTATTATAGAAGCTGTTTCATTCCTGGGTTGGTAAAATCTAATTATAGAACAAACCACCAGTTTTGCAGATCATCTGCCCTAGTCTTTGCAGCTTGCCCTGAGTATTCTCAGTGTGGCCCCTCTAACGACCAGGGCCACAGTGGTCTCACATCAATAAAAGATTTTCTTTCCCCTGCTCTAAAATACAAGAGGTAGGAAGTATCATGTGCATTATGCTGAAAACAGAATTCAAGGAAGCAACATCTCAGTACATTCAGAAATACTGCTTTTGGCCCATGACGTAGACTGAATGACAATCAGCCACGACAACTTCTGCAGATTCTTGTACCCTAAAAATATGACATTTTAAAAAAAATTTTACAGCTGTTTCATATGCAGCCCAGTTGTCTCAAATCTACACTTCTCCCACAAATATTTTTTCTGATTTTATAAATAGGAATTTACACAAAATCCTAAAAAGAAGTATCACTCAGTCTATCACAGGAAAAAAATTACGAATTAATAAGCAGAGAAACTATGTATGTTTCTAACATGACAGAATTTCTCTGTTTCTGAAAGAAGTTCCCCCCGTTTCTGGTGTACAAAGATATTTGATTGAAAATTATACATAATACACAAAAAACTACATTTCAAAGTTATTAAGATTGCAAAGTCAACTACTCTAAAGTTACAATACGCCAAATTTACAGTTGTTCAACCTTAATTTTGCCCCCTTGTGCATTCATCCTGTGAACTGAACGAGACAAGGATCGTGTGGAAAACAAATAATGCGATCGAGTAATCAGACTACCATAACATACATATACATATATATATGCACAAAAGGGAAGAATTAAAGTTGAACAGGTACCTATAAATTTGGCATTTTTTAAACTTTCAAGTGCTTGGCCTAAATAACCTTTCTTTTCATGAATTTTTTTTTTAATATGTAATTTCATACATAGGCTTCATACATACTCATTCTAAACCTTCAGCACTGCACCACAAACTTTTCCCACTTGAGCTACAGAACTAACTAGCTGACAGGAGCAGAAGGCTGTGCATTTCAAAACCATGAGCAGCAGTAAAGGCAGACCCTGGAGCCATTCAGTAAAACAAAGTTCCATACTGGATCAGATAATTGGTCCACCTCGTCCACTATCCTGCCTCCTACAGTGGGTACTACTATTTGTTTTAAATAGCTACTATAACAACTCTGGATTTTCTCGTTATACATGTAGGCATCTACTCTCTTTCTGAACCCCATTAAGCTATTCACCTCTGTTACTGTGCAGCAGTGAGTGCCACAAGCTGTGTTGTATGAAAAAGCGCATCCTTTATGTTTTTGATTTGTCATCTTTAGTTTCATTAAATGTCCCCTTGATCTTATTTTATGAGGAAAGAAAAAGAAAAGCTTGCTATCTTTTCAGTAACAGGCAGATAACCTAAAAAAGACTGGTGGGATCCACAGAGTAGCAGCACCTCAGCCCACATCCTCAAAACAACCAAGGCAGCATGTAAGAGAATCAGAGCAGGAGACAATTGTTTGTATTATACACACACACACACAAAACTTTTCTATATTGCACTGTACACAGAGCTACATTCTATATAAACAGTACCTAAAACCTTGTTAGTCTCTAAGATGCCACAAATATTCCTTTTCTTTTTGCGAATACAGACTAACACGGCTGCTACTCTGAAACTTTACATATGTTGGGGCTCAACAAATTTGCATGGAACAGTTAAACCAATTTTTTTTTTTTAATTTCTCATTCTTTGCTTATTTATATATAGAAATATTTAAAGCCGAGTTTGGTATGCCTGGGATGCTTGTGCAATAGATCAATCTTCTGAAATCATGCATTAAGAAATTCCCAACTAGAAGCATCCAGCACTGAGCAGTTTGGCTGAAAAGTTGTGATAATTCCAGCACTGCCTGCTCAGCTGGAAAAAGAGTATTTGGAAACTGGTTATTTATTTATAAATCACTGCGTAATTGTCTTGAATTCTGGCCATTCTAAGAAACTACTCTCTGTGCATTAAGCACTAAAGCTTGAAGTACGTACTGACTATTAGATACATCCATGTTTCAAAGAACACAATGAGAATGATTTTTAAAATGTGGCTTGTGATTTTTTAGCCCCACGTGTGATCAAACAGTTTTTTTTTAAAATCATATCAAAGTGATTAGACATTTTATTATTTACAATTTGCACTAGTAAATTGCACTGCATTGATACAGGTTATACAGGTGAAGTCTGTAAAATAACGTAACTACTTTGGAATTAATCTACCAACAAGAATGGGTAAGAATTCAAATTAGGGAGTTAGGATGCTGCCCTTTCTGCATCTGTAACCATACAGCGTACGTTTCTCTCACTGAAATATGAAATATTATCTTGACATTAAAGTTCAATAATTCTATGAACTGCATTTAGAACCACCATGGAAATTAATGACAGGTTTCAGAGTAGCAGCCATGTTAGTCTGTATTTGCAAAAAGGAAAGGAGTACTTGTGGCACCTTAGAGACTAACAAATTTATCTGAGCATAAGCTTTCGTGAGCTACAGCTCACTTCATCAGATGCATCTGATGAAGTGAGCTGTAGCTCACGAAAGCTTATGCTCAGATAAATGTGTTAGTCTCTAAGGTGCCACAAGTACCCCTTTTCTTTTCATGGAAATTAATGTTACATTATTAATTTATATTTACAATCATTCGTGAAACTACACCCAAATAGCAAACTTTGCCTATGCACAAAATATACTATGCATACACACTGTGTGCATAAGAATTACAGGAGTTTAATTTAGCACAAATTTCATACATCCAGTACTGGGGATGACCTGCCGTCACATAAGCTAAAGCCTGAGGAGAAAGAGAGAAGCAACACACAGAAAACTCTGAAGAGCAGAGGGGGAAAGCAGGAAGAAAGCTTATTCACTCTTCCAGGAGACTGAAGGGGGTAGAGCTTCAGATTTACAAGACCAATACTAGCTAAAGCAGAGGTGGGCAAATTACGGGCCACATCCGGCCCGCAAGACCCTCCTGCCCGGCCCCTGAGCTCCTGGTACAGGAGGCTAGTCCCCGGCCCCTCCCCTGCAGCCCCAGTGCGCCGTGCTGCCAGTGCAATGCTCTGGGTGGCTGGGCAGCACAGTTGCAGAGTCGCAGCCTTACCCGGTGCTCTTGGCAGTGCGGCTGTAGCGCCGCCAGCCACCAGTGCTCCAGACAGTGCGATAAGGGGGCAGGGGGGCTTGGATAGAGTGCAGGGGAATTGGGGGTGGTGGTCAGGGGTGTGGATAGGGACCTGGCGGTCCGAGGGCAGGGAACAGGGGGGTTGAATGGGGGCAAGGGTCCGGGGGTGGGGGGTTGGATGGGACAGCGGGGGGCAGTCAGGGTACAGGGGGTGGTGGATGGGGCAGAAGTCCCAGGGGGCCATCAGGGTGAGAAGCAGAAGGGGTCGGATAGGAGGCAGGGGCCGGGCCACGCCTGGCTGTGTGGGGAGACACAGCCTCCCCTAACCGGCCCTCCATACAATTTTGGAAATCCGATGTGGCCCCCAGGCCAAAACGTTTGCCCACCCCTGAGCTAAAGGCCGATATGAAAGATGGAGTCCTTCAGATAGACATTTTACCATCTTTTTTTTTCCCAGCAGTCAGAGCATTTGTGAGGTGCCCAAGTTTTTAAATGAATGTGTTGTTCCCTAGACCCACTCCCCTTTGTGGTTTGAACCCTTTCCTAGCTAATAAGTTTAGCTCAGTGAGCGATAAATGTTAAGCCCTCTCAGATATGAAAATGAGTTTAATGAAATCAGCTTTTGGCTGCTCTCTGTCGTTTTCAATTCCCCACCCTCATATGACCATCAGACCAAGACTACATCCCGATCAATCCACCTAGCTACTCCTCTAGCCATATGCCATGGGAATCAATGTAAACATCTATAATCCACATTCACATTAATTCTACCTCTATTAATTATAGGTTGGAGATCAGATAATCTAATGGTTAACTGCTAAAAATCACCAGATATAGCAGTGTAATTGAGAACACCATTAGAGGACTGACCATACTGTACTTGATAGTACTGAGGTTACCTTTAATAATTAGTACAAAAGGTACATAACTTTACTTCTAGTACTTTTGTTCACACAAAATACCATTCTAACAAAAAAGCATCACTACTACAGTCTTATCTGAACTGAAATGTAAGTATTTCCTGCTCAACAGCACCACAGTGCTTTTTACAGAAAAATATCCAACTGTCTTCAAGCAGTCAATATGTTCAAGACTATCACTGATCTCCAGTTTATAGCAGCAACTATTTCCCCCAGACTACGGATTCTGACATTCCCCCCATTCGTATTACAGCAGATAATTTACAGGCCATTAAAAAATGGCATGTTCATAATCTGCTGAATCCTGATGAAATTTGCTGATGCAATCCACTGCGCTTCAGTACAGAAATATCCATTAAAAATATCTTATTTTAATACTAGAATTAAATAAATTTACACCAGACATTCAGAATAGAAGCCTGTACCAGAACTATTTTGAGATTTTTTCCTTGATATTGATGGACACGGCAAGATTTCTTTCGGCGTGTCTGCAGCATTTATCTGCTTCCGCCCTTGAGGGAGAGAGAGAGATGCGCACAGGAGTCAATACACAAAGAAGATGGTAAAAAAGTGTTTAAGTGAATTTTGTTTTATTCTCTGCCGGGCCCGCGAGCGGTGACCCCGCTCTGCTCCGCGCGCAAGCAGGGGCCAGCCACACAGCGCAGGCACGGCCCGCCGCCAGCGGCATCTCCCCGCGTGGCCAGCGCCCCGGCCCGGGGCCGCCCGCCAGCCCCGGCCTCCCGCCCCAGAGACTCACTTGTCCCCGCCGCCTCCCGCGAGCTCCTGGCCGCCGTTGTGGTTGTTGTTGTTGCCGGTGTCGGCGGGCGGCGCCCTGGCGGAGAGCGGCGGCCCCTTGCCCGGCTCCTGCAGGGCCCCCTCCGAGCGGGTGCAGACGCTGCGGGCGGGGGGCGGCGGCAGCCGCCCGGGCCCGGGGTTGGGGAGCGAGCCGGCGCCCCAGGCGGCCGCAGCGAAAGGGGCTGGCGGTCGCCTGATCGCGGAGCCTCCGGCCCCACCGGGCTGGCTGAGCCGCAGCAGCTCCCGGAACAGCGCAGAGCTCCAGAGCCGCATCCTTCTGCCTCGCTTGCCTCCGCCGAGTGCTACGCTCCAGCCGCCCGCGAGCCAGCTCGGAGGCGTCCGCGCTCGCCCCGCCCCGCGCCTGTTGGCTCCCGCCGCCTAGCTGTCAGGCGCTTTGCCAGCCCATTGGCCGCTGGAGACGCCACTCACAATCCGCCCCGCCCCCTCAGAGAGCAGACTCGAAGCTGTGGCGCACTTGGCGTCTGAGGCTGCTCCGTTGGAGTCAACGGCGGAGCCTGTGGGGGGGCGGGGAGCGGCGGGGCCCGGCTGGGGAGTAGGAAGAGGGGTGTGGCAGGAGCGTCCCTCAGAGCGCGGAGGGTGGCGGGGGCTGCCCGGTAGGGGAGGGTAGCGCCGCGGGGGCAGCGTGGGGACCAGCGGGGCTGTAGACGGCGGAGAGCTGTAGCTGCGGGCGGAAGGGGAGCAGCCCCGGGAAAGCGGGAGGGTCCCGGCCCCACGCCTGGGCAGGTCGCCACGTAGGCGGGCGCCCTGCGGCCGTGCCGAGCCCCGCCGCTCCTGTTCACAGCCGCCCTCGCCCGCTCGTGAGCGCTACAGCGCAGTCCATTCCCCCGTGGGAGGGAGATGGGCCTTGCCGTTCTTCTGGGCACGGCCTTCGCAGACAGCTGAAGGGTGAAACTGGTGGGAGAGCTGAGCGCCTCTCCTCTGCACAAATACCCATAAAAACTCAGGGCTTGGGACCTTTCTTGGAGGGGCAGAGCTGGAAAGATAGCTGCTGCAGCACCAGGGAGAGTAGAGCTACAGAAAGCTTCTATAGCAAAAACTTTACCAGTAAATCAGCCTTCTTCCTTTCCCCCCCCAAAGAGCTCAGCGTAGGAAAGTTTACAGTAAGAGAGGGGGAAGGTTTCCATTGTAAACCGAAGAGGAAATAAAAAGAGTTAATGGCTTTCTGCTAACATTGGTTGCAGCACTTTCTATTCCGGTTTCTTTTACGACGTGTTAGAAATGGATACGACGCTTGATCTTAGCCAAGGCCAAGCGAGAAGCTTCTCTCCGCTAGAAGTAGCAGGGAGTTATGTAATGTCACATGGAAGTTACCATGGGTACAAATGACAGGTTTCAGAGTAGCAGCCCTGTTAGACTGTATTCGCAAAAAGAAAAGGAGGACTTGTGGCACCTTAGAGACTAACAAATTTATTTGAGCATAAGCTTTCGTGAGCTACAGCTCACTTCATTGGATGCATTCAGTGGAAAATATAGTGGGGAGATTTATATACACAGAGAACATGAAACAATGGGTGTTACCATACACACTGTAAGGAGAGTGATCACTTAAGATGAGCTAATACCAGCAGGAGCGTGGGGGGGGGGGGGTGGAAGAGAGTTGGTCAAACTGGACAGTCTCTACGTAAAACAATAAATGGACACAAATCAGACGTCAAGAATTATTCAGAAACCAGTCGGAGAACACTTCAATCTCTCTGGTCACTCGATTAGAGACCTAAAAGTGACAGTTCTTCAACAAAAAAACTTCAAAAACAGACTCCAACGAGAGACTGCTGAATTGGAATTAATTTGCAAACTGGATACAATTAACTTAGGCTTGAATAGAGACTGGGAGTGGATGGGTCATTACACAAAGTAAAAGTATTTCCCCATGTTTATTCCCCCCCGAACTGTTCCTCAGACATTCTTGTCAACCCACCTTGATTATCACTGCAAAAGGTTTTCTCTCTCCCCCCCTCCCCCACTCTCCTGCTGGTATTAGCTTGTCTTAAGTGATCACTCTCCTTACAGTGTGTATGGTAACACCCATTGTTTCATGTTCTCTGTGTATATAAATCTCCCCACTGTATTTTCCACTGAATGCATCCGATGAAGTGAGCTGTAGCTCACGAAAGCTTATGCTCAAATAAATTTGTTAGTCTCTTAGGTGCCACAAGTCCTCCTTTTCTTCATGGGTACAAATGACTTCCATGAAATATCAACTGTACTGCCCCCTAATGGAGGAGAGAAGACAAAATAGTTGGCAAATAGATTGACATGAATTACAGACTCACCATGGTACCAGAACAACATATTGAGTGCCTCTGGACTAATTTTTTGTCAACTACCTAATTTAATTATTCAATTAGGTTTCAGTGCTTTTCAGTAAGCCTTTTTCTAGATACTTACTGTGATCATATACATAATACAGGAATTTCTATGAAAATATTAAGATTGATTAAAAGGAACACTGTAGTACAGGAAGTGGTTAATAATCCGGTTATAGTAGCTATAGACTCAGTGGTAAAGTTCTTTGCATCTCTAGAGGCATATGTTTGGTCTGTCATCCTTAAAATCTATTCTATTTGAAGCACAATTTTTATCCTCCTGCATGCTAAACCAGCTCTGAATTCATTTATAATAGTAAATGGGTTATAATAGGAGTTATACTTTTTCTAAATTTATGGACATAAAAATCCAGATTCAGACCTGCTTTAAGCAGGTGTAATTACACAGAAGTCACCAGGTGTGTATATAAACCAGGGGTGGGCAAACTTTTTGGCCTGAGGGCCACATCGGATTTCCAAAATTGTATGGAGGGCTGGTTAGGGGAGGCTGTGCCTCCCCAAACAGCTAGGTATGGCCCAGCCCCTGACCCCTATCCAATCCCACCTGCTTCTCGCCCCCGATGGCCCCCCCGGGACTCCTACCCCATCCAACCCCCCGTGCTCCCTGTCCCCTGATGGCCCCCCCCCCAGGACTCCTGCCCCATCCACCGCCTCCTGCTCCCTGTCCCCCTCTGGACCGCCTGCCCCTGACTGCCCCCTGCCACCCCATCCAACCCCTCCTCTCATTCCTGACTGCCCCCCGGGGACCCCTGCCCCATCCAACCACCTCTTCTTCCTGTCCCCTGACCTCCCCTGGAACCCCTGCCCCCGACTGCCCCCCGCTGCCCCATCCAGCCCCCCCTCTGCTTCCTGACTGCCCCCCCGGAACCCCTGCACCCATTCAACCCCCCTGTTCCCCACCGTCTGACCGCCCCGCCCCCTGCCCACACCCCCTCGAATTCCCCTGCCCTCTATCCAACCCCCCCTGCCCCCGACTGTGCTGCCTGGAGCACCGGTGGCTGGCAGCGCTACAGCTGCACCACCCGGCTGGAGCCAGCCCCGCCACTGTGCAGCACACAGCACTGGGTCAGGCCGGGCTCTGCGGTAGCGCCGCCCACAGCATTGCACCGGCGGCGCAGTGAGCTGAGGTGCGGAGGGGAGGGGGAGACAGCGGGGGAGGGGCCAGGTGCTAGCCTCCGGGGCCAGGAGCTCAGGGGCCGGACAGGAGGGTCCCGCGGGCTGGATGTGGCCTGCGGGCCATAGTTTGCCCGCCTCTGATATAAACCCAAATGGCTAAATATACCAGACACTACATTGTGGAAGTATCAGTAAATAGCAATACAAAAATAGCATGTAGACACTGTACTTAGTTAAGTTTGTTGTGAAGGCCAAGACCATAACAGGGTTCAAAAAAGAATTAGATAAATTCATGGAGGATAGGTCCATCAATGGCTATTAGCCAGGATGGGCAGGGATGGTGTCCCTAGCCTCTGTTTGCCAGAAGCTGGGAATGGGTGACAGGATGGATCACTTGATGATTACTGTGATGAGTTGGATCACAGAAACCCCCTTGGGAACTGCCAACTGATGTGCTGAGACTACCTCTAAGCCCATTTTCCCTGGCAGTTTGGGACTTCGGTGCCCTGCCTGGTTTGAGCCAGACACACTCGCCTCCTACAAACACAGACCCAGGTCTGAACCATGTCTCCCAAAAGCTGCAGGCTAAACTGAAAACAGCTTAAGAAATGTTCCTGTTTCCAGTACTCAGATACCCAACTCCCACTGGGGTCCAAACCCCAAATAAATCCCTTTTACCCTGTATAAAGCTTATACAGGGTAAACGCATAAATTGTTCGCCCTCTATAACACTGATAGAGAGATATGCACAGCTGTTTGCCCCCACCCCAGGTATTAATACACACTCTGGGTTAATTAATAAGTAAAAAGTGATTTTATTAAATACAAAAAGTAGGATTTAAATGGTTCCAAGTAATAACAGATAGAACAAAGTGAATTACCAAGCAAAATAAAATAAAACATGCAAATCTAAGCTTAACACAGTAAGAAAGTGATTATAGATGAAATCTCACCCTCAGAGATGTTCCAGTAAGCTTCTTTTATAGACTAGGCTCCTTCTAGTCTGGGTCCAGCAATCACTCACACCTCTGTGGTTATTGTCCTTTGTTCCAATTTCTTTCAGGTATCTTTTGGAGGTGGAGAGGCTATCTCTTGAGCCAGCTGAAGACAAAATGGAGGGGTCTCCCAAGGCTTTATATAGTTTATCCTTGTGGGTCTAACCTCCTCCTTCCCCCTGTGTAGAATCCCCTCTACAAGATGGAGTTTTGGAGTCACATAGGCAAGTCACACGTCCATGCATGACTTAGCTCTACAGGAACGTTCCCAGGAAAGCTCAGATGTGGACTGGCATCTTATCAAGGTCCATTGTTCGCCAACTACTTCCATTTACTTGAATAACCCCCTCACACTATGTTGATCAAATTTGCCTTAGGTGCCTTCTACAGCACACACTTTAAATACAAGCACAGAGCCAATGCTCATAACTTCAGATATAAAAATGATACATGCATATGAATAGGATGAATACATGCAGTAGAACATAACCTTTGCAAAGATATGTTACATGGCACATGTAGCATAAAACATATTCCAGTTATGTCCAGTTATTTACATTCATAAGCATATTTCTATAAATCATTATGGGGTGCAACATCACAATTACCTGGTCTGTTCATTTCCTCTGAAGCTCCTAGCATTGGCCACTGTCAGAAGACAGGATACTGCGCTAGATGGACCTTTGGTCTGACCCAGTATGGCTGTGCTTATGTTCTGATGTTCTTAAGTACAGAATTTTGTTTGTATTGAATCTATGAAATTAGAGTCCAGGATTACTCTGTATGGGAATCTGAAGCCTGTTATGTCTGAAGAGATGGAAACAGCTAACCACTGGTAGTGGGCTCTTTATGTTCAGGATATCACCAGGTTCAATCATCATTGTGAGTTGCAGTCTGTTACCATCCAATTTCTTAAACTGTCAGCCATTTTCAGCTTCTTCTTTTTTTAAACTCAGATGCCTTTATGAAATACTCAAGCAACAGCATGGGCTTTCAACTACAAATGAATATGTATTTTTCAGAAACTACTGACTGAGAGAAGAATAAAAATTCCCAATGTCTGTTGATTTCAAATCAAAATTCAAGACAAAGCAATCTGGAGTTTGTGACAGAACTGTTGTTCAGAGGCCTATATGCTAAGTTGTCCAAGGTATCAAAAGTCCAGCTCAGACTATTATATAGAATTGTTTAGGAAAAGGCACAAAAGGGAGACAGACTGAATTAAAGCTAACAAAAAGGTTTAGTGATAATGCCCAAGGACTGTGTTGATATGATGAATAGTAAACAAAAGGAGAAAATAATGGGAAATTAATGGTGGGTCAGAAATTAGGTCTAATTAGTAGGCAAAATAATCACAGGATGTACTATTCTATCTATCACCCCCTTTTGGCGATCCTTAAAAGACTCTGGAAGGAAAACAAAGCACCGGAGGACATGTGAATTTAAAGAATCCCAAGAAGCCCATCATGGCTGAAACACCACAATCCACCTTGACAGCAGTAGACCTTCAGTGTCCTGGCCAGCCCTGAGACAGGGTCAGGGAACAGATGACATCACCACCTCCACTGGCTTCAGCTAAGTATTGCACAATACCTGAAATGTAAGAATTGCATTCCTTTTGTCACCCCCTCCCTGATGTGTCCTTTCCCTTCCCCATCTTACTTTTTATCTTTCTCATTTTGCCTTTTGTTTAATAAGAGTCTGGCTTAGCTAGCCATGACTGCATGTTTTCTAAGAGTGCTGTGAGCTGTGACCAAAGAGGCAGATAAAAAGCAGTGGCCTAAACAGCCCAATGCTTGAACAAGTTTGTCAGGTCTTGGAGTGGCTAATCAGACCACGTGCTGTGCCTGTGTTTCTCTTGCAGTGAGGTTGCAAGTAGTCAGCCCCAGAAAGAGATGCTGCATGTGCTATGTTTACTATTCTTTTTTCTCTTTTTTTTGTGTTTGTCTTGAGGATAATGGGATTGGACAAACGACATTTAAGCCTATCACACCTAACTTCTTTTTGGGGGAACAGAGAAGACAATTACCACCTAGACTAGACAGCTCTGTGTTGATGGCCCATTAAAAACACTTCACTCTAACAAAGGTCCATAGAAGAAACTCATCCTGCCCAGATAGTTCTCTCTCAGCGTGCCTGAGACAATGAGGGGCCAGTGACCAACCCCTGTAAGTCAGCAAACCATGTAAGGACATGTGATATGCTTATATGACCCTGGACTCCATCTTGGGCCAGTAATTTTCCATAAACGGGTTGTGGGCTTTGTTTGGCACAGTAAAATTCCAAGCACATGGCAGAGGATATAAAAAGACATCTCTAGTTTGTCTTCATTTCCTGCTTCGTTTCTCTGGACTGGATTTCTAACAAGGAAGTTCTAAACAAGGACTGATGACCCCCAATCTGTTTGGGTGATTCCAGAGAGAATTTTGTAAGCTAGCTGTGTATTCTATTACAGCTGTAATCCTGATCTATGAACAGTGAAAATAATTTGTATGTATATGATCATTTATTGATTCAATAACTCCCTTTTATTTCTTTATTATATTTTTTAAACCTTTAGTTTTTAGCTACTAATGGATTGGCATCAGCATGGTTATTGGGTAAGATCTGAGTTATATATTCACCTGGCTAATTAGCTGATCTCTTAGTATTGGAAGGACACTATATCTGATTAAATTGGTTTTCAGTAACCACTCACCATAAAGTCCAGTGTTGGAATGTTGAAGGAGACTGCATTTTTGACTTTTGGTTAACCAGTGTGGTGATACAAAAGTTCACTTTTGTCACTGGCTTGGTATAATCTAATGATAAAATAACCAGAGAGACAGTTTGGGGTGAGTCTTCCCTATTTCTCATCAGTCTGTCCTGACTTGGGCATGCTCAGCTGTCCCATTGAGCCGGGGTGGAGGAGAAGGAGGTAGTTCTGGGTTAAGGTGACCTTTCTAGGAACATTTCTTACAAATGCCTTATTATAAGGTATTGATATTTTATTCTTCCCCTTTCAAATGGGAGTTTTACTTGCCTTGTTATAGCAAAGTGCACCCATAGGGCTACATAAAACAAAGAGGGCAATTTCTGTAAATTGTTTGTGTATGTGCCTAAAGTTTTAGATGATCAAAGCACACAAAACAACAGAACAATCTTTGCTCATTGCTTACAACTCTCACTCACATCAACACCAGTTACTCTGCAAATAAAATATAAGTTTTTTGGAAGCAAATGTAAACTTGTTTTAGCCTGACAAACTGTGTCTATAAAATAGGCCTCTGTGGTCTCACCCATTACTAGACAGACACACTTAAAATATGACTAGAGATGTATAATGTAGCCCTAAGGTTAGTTCATATAAAACAATGCAAAGCAGTTTCAATTCTAATGTTTTTATTAAAATTACCCAGTATACTCCCTGTAACCAATTATTGATTCCCACTCTCTGTGATGTTTGGTAGGCAAGAAACAGTTTCAGCGTTTCAAACATACCCAATGAGTATATTAGTTTCAAGGTAAGGGTAAATTCTTCAGTCTCTGGCAAACTCCAGGGCCATTTCAGTTCCATTAGGCCAAGAAAGCCAGAGCCAGATTCTGATTTTGGTTACATCAGTATAAATCCAGAGTCCTGTAACTGGCTTCAGTGGAGCAGCTCTGGATTTTCTCTGCTCTAACAGAGCAGAATCTGACCCTCAGATTCTCACTTCTGGACAGGCCATTGCTTCTTCTGGTATATTGTTCTTTTTCTTTTACACTTTTCTATGGTGGAAAGTTTGAACATCCTAGATTATCTTAACCATCTCTATCACCCCTCAGCAGCAGCTCAAGCTCCTGACCAAGGCCTCATCTGCTCTTTATCTTCTCCCCAGTCAACTGGCATTTCAATTGCTATGAAATTCTCCTGTCCATTGTTATTCTGCTCCCTAAAGGAGCATCAAAAAACTTTCCATTGTTTAAACCATTCTAACTATAGGCAAGACATATCTCAGAAAGAGAGGCATTATACCCTTTTGCATTCTCTCCACAGGATCTCCCACTTCAAGGTCGCAGTCATGGATAACATTTCCAGTATGTGCATTTGATCATTAAGGGTATGTCTACACTACCCGCCAGATCAGTGGGCAGCGATCAGTCCAGCAGGGATCGATTTATCGTGTCTAGTCTAGTAATCGACTCCCTCCCCCTCCTGCCCAAGCACTCTCCTGTCGACTCCTGTACTCCAGCTCCACAAGAGGCGCAGGCGGAGTCGACAGGGGAGCGGCAGCAGTTGACTCACCGCTGTGAAGACGCCACAGTAAGTCGATCTAAGTACGTCGACTTAGAGCTATGTTATTCACGTAGCTGAAGTTGCATAACTTAGATCAATCCCACCCCCAGTACAGGCCAGGGCTAAACGTGTATACGGTCCTATAGACACTGACAAAGTTCCCCATTGATTTCTCTTGTCAAAGTGACGTCTCTTTGTAGCAGCTGCACTCTTTTGCAAACCAGCTGCTGAACAGCAAATGAGGTTGAAAGACTTGTCTACATCATCACTTCCTTTACTATACGTGTGAAAGAAAGTGAGATGTTGCAGTATATAATAGTTTGGAATAGGTTCTCCCAGAAACATTTAATCATTCCTCTGAATATTGTTTTCTGTTCAGATCTTAGAGTCTGAAGATTGTGGGAAGGAAACATACCGTACAACAGCTATACTAAAGGTCAAGGTATTCTCACCTCATCTACATTATAAAGTCTTGCACATAATCTTGCCCCCTTATCTCTGCTTTCATTTCCCCCTAGTCTTCCTACTACTACTTATGCTCTTCCCAATCCTCTCACCTTACTCCTCTCCTTATCTCCTTCTACTATCAGCTTTGTGCCCTTCCTCTACGTCATATACTGGTAACAGTCCTCCTACCTCATCTACCAATTATCCTCTATTTTCACCATCAAATCTCTTAAGATTCACTTGAAGAAATCCCTGCTTCCTTTCTTTTCAGCATTAAAAATCCCCCTGACCTCTTCTTTCTCTGTGTTTTCCTGTATTTGTCTTGAGTCTAAGCTCATGAGAGCAGAGAATGCAAGTTCCTCTGTGTTTGTAAACATACCGTGTAAATGTACAGATCAGTAACAATACACTTAATAAAATTTCAGGTTTCAGATTCACAGAGCACCAGGCAATAGTGACTCCCTTCCCACTCTGAGTGCCTTACCCCAGACTACATACTTCTCTTCAGGCCATCACTACTTGCTCTCACTATATTAAGCACAAGAGGGTTCACACACAGTCATGGATACACTAAAGACCCTTAGTCTAAAATTTTAAGAGGTATATTTCACAGGGACCATCAGAAGTACAGCAAGATCACCAGCAAGGATATGAAGGTTTGCATGTAAAATCTCTAGAATGAAACTGGTTTCTTACTCAGATTTTGTTTTTTCTCTTGTCTTGTCAAGCACAACAGGTGCTAGCACAATGTAAATGGGAAACCACCATTTACTAATATTTTAAATAAAAACCCAACACACATAACTCTAGGCCACGGCCATGAAAAGCATGGTATAAGATGGCTTTTAGAAATAGCAAAAGATGATGATCATAGGATCATAAAAATGTAGGGCTGGAAGAGACCTTAAAAGGTCATCTAGTCCAGCCCCCTGCACTGAGGCAGGACCATAGCTAGACGATCCCTGACATGTTTGTTTAACCTTTTACTAAAAATCTCCAGTGAGGGGCTCCACAACCTCCCTTGGAAGCCTATAGCCCTTATAGTTAGAATTTTTCTCTAATATCTAACTTAAATCTCCCTTGCTGCAGATTACGTAGATTACTTCTTGTCTTATCTTCAGTGGACATGGAGAACAATTGATCACAGTCCTCTTTGTAATAGCCCTTAACATATCAGTGTGACGTTCCCCCCTGGTGTTGTCTGGACCAGTGGTCTGCTAGGTCACTCCAATCCTTGAGTCTGGGAATGAGCCTTACCCTGCTCTGCTGTGAGAACCCCCACTCCTGGGCTGTTCACGCACAGCCTCTGGCATGTAAGCTGCTCCCAGCTACTTACAACCGAATGACACTAGCCAATATCTTCAGTCCCAGACACAACTCTAGGAACCTCCATCTTGCAGTGTCCAGTTGTGCCCGCTGGACATTGCAAGCTTATATGCGTTCGTCAATTTAACAAAGAAATTGATATGTACCAGGCTTGTTATGCCAAGGGGCGTCTCTGACACACTTCAAACCAAACGTACTGCTTCAGGTAGAATAAACAAACAGATTTATTAACTATAAAGATAAATTTTAAGTGATTATAAGTGAAAGTCAGATTTGGTCAAATGAAATAAAAGCAAAACGCATTCTAAGCTGACCTTAACACTTTCAATGCCCTTACAAACTTAGATACTTCTCATCACAGGCTGGCTGGTTGCTCTTCAGCCAGGCTCTCCCCTTTGATCAGCGTTTCAGTCGCTTGGTGTGGTGTCTCTAGATGTAGGTGGAAGAGAGAGAGAGCTTGGCAAACGTCTCTCCCTTTTATCATGTCCTTTCTTCCCTGTTGGCTTTGCTCCCCCACCCCCTTCAGAGTCAGGTGAACATTACCTCATCGCAGTCCCAAACGGACCAAAGAAAGGGAGGGGGGGTGACTCACTTGAGAGTCTAACAGATCCTTTTGTTGCTAACAGATCCTTTTGTTGCTGCCTAGGCCAGCGTCCTTTGTTCCTGTGAGGCTGGGCTGGGTTTGTCCCATACGTGCCCTGATGAGGTGTGAACTGCCTCTCTGCTCTTGGAGAGTTTTTGCCTGGACTTATTTTAAGCCATGAGGATACATTTTCAGCCTCATAACTACATACATGAAATTATAACCTATAACATTACTATAACATTACTGGTTTCAGAGTAGCAGCCGTATTAGTCTGTATTCGCAAAAAGAAAAGGAGTACTTGTGGCACCTTAGAGACTAACCAATTTATTTGAGCATAAGCTTTCGTGAGCTACAGCTCACTTCATTGGATGCATAAAGTGGAAAATGCAGTGAGGATGTTTTATACACACAGACCACGAAAAAATGGATGTTTATCACTGCAAGAGGTTTTCTCTCCCCCCACCCCACTCTCCTGCTGGTAATAGCTTATCTAAAGTGATCACTCTCCTTACAATGTGTATGATAATCAAGGTGGGCCATTTCCAGCACAAATCCAGGGTTTAACAAGAACGTCTGAGGAACAGAGGGGGGGGCGGGGAGGGTAGGAAAAAACAAGGGGAAATAGGTTACCTTGCATAATGACTTAACCACTCCCAGTCTCTATTCAAGCCTAAGTTAATTGTATCCAATTTGCAAATGAATTCCAATTCAGCAGTCTCTCACTGGAGTCTGGTTTTGAAGTTTTTCTGTTGTAATATCGCAACTTTCATGTCTGTAATCGCGTGACCAGAGAGATTGAAGTGTTCTCCGACTGGTTTATGAATGTTATAATTCTTGACATCTGATTTGTGTCCATTTATTCTTTTACGTAGAGACTGTCCAGTTTGACCAATGTACATGGCAGAGGGGCATTGCTTGCACATGATGGCATATATCACATTGGTAGATGTGCAGGTGAACGAGCCTCTGATAGTGTGGCTGATGTTATTAGGCCCTGTGATGGTGTCCCCTGAATAGATATGCGATTATCATACACATTGTAAGGAGAGTGATCACTTTAGATAAGCTATTACCAGCAGGAGAGTGGGGTGGGGGGAGAGAAAACCTTTTGAAGTGATAAACACCCATTTTTTCATGGTCTGTGTGTATAAAACATCCTCACTGCATTTTCCACTTTATGCATCCAATGAAGTGAGCTGTAGCTCACAAAAGCTTATGCTCAAATAAATTGGTTAGTCTCTAAGGTGACACAAGTACTCCTTTTCTTTTTGTGAATACAGACTAACACGGCTGCTACTCTGAAACCTGTCATTATGCAAGGCACTGCATTTAGCCGTATGGAGTGAAAATCTATCAACTGCATGAAAAAACTTGTACAGATACAGACAGACATCATCTTCCTCTCCAAATGCAAACAGATGGACATCGTACCAAAAGGACTGAAGGTAAAAAAATCCATTACAATCTACATACCACACAGACTATGCTGACAGCTTGTGCCACACACTCTCAAAGAAACTGCGGAACCACCTGATCAATATCCTCTACAGCAAACAGGGAAAGATTAAGAATGAGCTCTCAAAACTGGATACTCTCATAAAAAACCAACCTTCCACAGAAACTTCCTCGTGACTGTACTTTATTAAAACTAGACAAGCCATTTACAACACACACTTTGCTTCTCTACAAAAGAAAAAGGACACTAAACTTTCTAAACTACTACATGCCACAAGGGGCCACAGCAATGGTTCCCTCAACCCACCCAGCAATATTGTTAATCTATCCAACTATATTCTTAGCCCAGCAGAAGAAGCTGTCCTATCTCGGGGCCTCTCCTTCTGCCCCTCCACCCCCACGAACATGATACAGTTCTGTGGTGACCTAGAATCCTATTTTCGACATCTCCGACTCAAGGAATATTTCCAACACTCCTCTGAACAACATACTAATCCACAGAGACCTCCCTACCAACACTACCAAAAGAGGGATTCTAGGTGGACTCCTCCTGAAGGCCGAGACAGCAGACTGGACTTCTACATAGAGTGCTTCTGCCGATGTGCACGGGCTGAAATTGTGGAAAAGCAGCATCACTTGCCCCACAACCTCAGCCGTGCAGAACACAATGCCATCCACAGACTCAGAAACAACTCTGACATCATAATCAAAAAGGCTGATAAAGGAGGTGCTGTTGTCATCATGAATAGGTCGGAATATGAACAAGAGGCTGCTCGGCCGCTCTCCAACACCACTTTCTACAGGCCATTACCCTCTGATCCCACTCAGGGTTACCAAAAGAAACTACAGAATTTGCTCAAGAAACTCCCTGAAAAAGCACAAGATCAAATCCGCACAGACATACCCCTGGAACCCCGACCTGGGATATTCTATCTACTACCCAAGATCCATAAACCTGGAAATCCTGGGCGCCCCATCATCTCAGGCATTGGCACCCTGACAGCAGGATTGTCTGGTTATGTAGACTCCCTCCTCAGGCCCTACGCTACCAGCACTCCCAGCTATCTTCGAGACACCACTGACTTCCTAAGGAAACTACAATCCATCGGTGATCTTCCTGAAAACACCATCCTGGCCACTATGGATGTAGAAGCCCTCTACACCAACATTCCACACAAAGATGGACTACAAGCCGTCAGGAACACTATCCCCGATAATGTCACGGCAAACCTGGTGGCTGAACTTTGTGACTTTGTCCTCACCCATAACTATTTCACATTTGGGGACAATGTATACCTTCAAATCAGCGGCACTGCTATGGGTACCCGCATGGCCCCACAGTATGCCAACACTTTTATGGCTGACTTAGACAACGCTTCCTCAGCTCTCATCCCCTAATGCCCCTACTCTACTTGCGCTATATTGATGACATCTTCATCATCTGGACCCATAAAAAAGAAGCCCTTGAGGAATTCCACCATGATTTCAACAATTTCCATCCCACCATCAACCTCAGCCTGGACCAGTCCAAACAAGAGATCCACTTCCTGGACACTACGGTGCTAATAAGCGATGGTCACATAAACACCACCCTATACCGGAAACCTACTGACCGCTATTCCTACCTACATGCCTCCAGCTTTTACCCAGACCACACCACACGGTCCATTGTCTACAGCCAAGCTCTACGATACAACCGCATTTGCTCCAACCCCTCAGACAGAGACAAACACCTACAAGATCTCTATCAAGCGTTCTTACAACTACAATACCCACCTGCTGAAGTGAAGAAACAGACTGACAGAGCCAGAAGAGTACCCAGAAGTCACCTACTACAGGACACGCCTAACAAAGAAAATAACAGAACGCCACTAGCCGTCACCTTCAGCCCCCAACTAAAACCTCTCCAACGCATCATCAAGGATCTACAACCTATCCTGAAGGACGACCCATCACTCTCACAAATCTTGGGAGACAGGCCAGTCCTTGCCTACAGACAGCCCCCCAACCTGAAGCAAATACTCACCAGCAACCACACACCACACAACAGAACCACTAACCCAGGAACCTATCCTTGCAACAAAGCCCGTTGCCAACTGTGCCCACATATCTATTCAGGGGACACCATCACAGAGACCAATAACATCAGCCACACTATCAGAGGCTCGTTCACCTGCACATCTACCAATGTGATATATGCCATCATGTGCAAGCAATGCCCCTCTGCCATGTACGTTGGTCAAACTGGACAGTCTCTACGTAAAAGAATAAATGGACACAAATCAGATGTCAAGAATTATAACATTCATAAACCAGTCGGAGAACACTTCAATCTCTCTGGTCACGCGATTACAGACATGAAAGTTGCGATATTACAACAGAAAAACTTCAAAACCAGACTCCAGTGAGAGACTGCTGAATTGGAATTCATTTGCAAATTGGATACAATTAACTTAGGCTTGAATAGAGACTGGGAGTGGTTAAGTCATTATGCAAGGTAACCTATTTCCCCTTGTTTTTTCCTACCCCCCCCGCCCCCCCTCTGTTCCTCAGACGTTCTTGTTAAACCCTGGATTTGTGCTGGAAATGGCCCACCTTGATTATCATACACATTGTAAGGAGAGTGATCACTTTAGATAAGCTATTACCAGCAGGAGAGTGGGGTGGGGGGAGAGAAAACCTTTTGAAGTGATAAACACCCATTTTTTCATGGTCTGTATGTATAAAACATCCTCACTGCGTTTTCCACTTTATGCATCCGATGAAGTGAACTGTAGCTCACGAAAGCTTATGCTCAAATAAATTGGTTAGTCTCTAAGGTGCCACAAGTACTCCTTTTCTTATAACATTACTGTAACAGCAATGCTCAGTGCATCATGAGCCTTCCAAAGACACCTGACATGACAAACTTTGCATTGGATACCATACAATCATTTTATAAGGATGAACATGGGGACCCTGGGTGTTCCCCTGTGGTATAGAGTGTCACAATCAGGTTCCTCCTCAGTCTTCTTTTCTCAACTCTACACACACACAATGTGTTTTTGTTAACCTTTCCTCATAGGTCAGGTTTGCTAAACTTTTTTCCTTTTAGTTGCTCTCCTCTTGACTCTCTCCAAATTTGTCCACATCCTTCCTAAAGTGTGATGCCCAGAACTGAACACAGTACTCCAGCTGAGGCCTCACAACTGCTGAGTAAAGCAGGACAGTTACCTCCCATGTCTTACACACCGCACTCCCGTTAATACACCCTAGAATGATATTAGCCTCTTTCACAGCTGCAACACATAGTTGACACATTTATGATCCACTATCACCACCAGATCCTTTTCAGCAGTACTGCTGCCTAGCCAGTTGTTCCCCATTTTGTAGTTGTGCATTTGATTTTTCCTCCTTAAGTGTAGGCTTTACACTTACTTGTCTTTACTGAATTTCACCTTATTGATTTCAAACCAATTCTCCAATTTGTCAAACTTGTTTTGAACTTTCCTCCTCACCTCCAAAGTGCGTGCAATCCCTCCCACCTTGGTGTCCTCCACAAATTTTATAAGCATTTAAAAACACTCCATTTTCCAAGTCATTAATGCAAATATTGACTAGTACCAGACCCAGGACAGATCCCTATGGGACGCCACTAGATAAGTCTCCCCAGTTTGACAGCGAATTATTGATAACTACTCTTGAGTATGGTCCTTCAGCCACTTTTGCACCCAATATGATCCTAAGAATTCACCAGTGCCAACTGGCAAAGGGTTCGCTGTTCCGTCAGCAGCTCCTATGAGGCCCAACAAACTCACTACACCAAACACATTGCTGTCAGCATTTATCTATAAAGAATGTCATGTGAGATATCAAATGAAAGCTGGTGACACACTGGTCATTAACATCATTGTGAAGTGCATGTATTAACACTATATAAGGAATGATGTATACCTACTAATATTAGACTTTAAATCTGTAACCAAACAAAAGGAGAAACAGGTTTCTTCCAGACCAGAAGGAATCTGTCGCATGTAGATTAAGCAGTGTGAAACAAGAACAATGGGAGCTACATTTGCATGTAAAATTGAAACAGGTTGATGGGGGGATGGGAACTCAACATGGTGCCAACACAGCGGGAACAAAACAACAGGAATGCATTTCAAAGGACAACAAGGAAATCACCCCGTTATCCATTTCACTGGGGAACAATGTTGGTGGAAAGGAGCGATTCATGAAAGAATAGATCCTGCAGCTCTGGAGAAAGACTTTGAGGGAGAGAAACTGCTTTAGACAAGGGTTGTAATCTAATAAATCTTAGTCTCTAGAAAGAGCATTATACTTTTGTTTTGTGGGTAACCATTTCTGTTTCCGTTATTCTCACTCAATACTCACTTGAATCTGTTCTTTGTTAATAAACTCATATTTGTTTTCACTATAAATAGATTACAGTACTGTACTGATATAGAGGACCTGAAACCTGAGCTGTAACCCTCCATCTGCGTGTATATTGTCTCTTTGAGAGGCAACTTACCTGGTAAAATCTGTGAGTGTCCAGTGACGGGACTGTATGCTACAGGGGAACGCTCTTCTAACAGGATCCAGGGATTGAATTGCACCTACTGTTAACCTGCAAAGCAAAACAGAACTGTCAGAGTCCTGAGAAGAGTGTACGAGAGCTACCAATAGACTCCTTCATGCTGGAGCTGTGGGGAGGGGGAAATATGACAAATTGAACCACAATCTGGGTGCCTGGAGGAAGCCTCACACCCACTTTATAGTAATCTGATCTAGACCACATTTCCCTAGTTTGCTTATAAGAATGTCATGTGGAACTGTCAAAAGCCTTACTAAAATCAAGATATCTCATCTACTGCTCCTCCCATCCACTATGCTGAGGCCATCTGCTATACTATTATGAGTTTAGCATAATATCCCAAGGGAAACATAAGCAAGTGAGCCACAAAAATGGTTTGCAGCAATGTGCAAAAATATATGAAATTAAAATTCATTGTGGTTTTTATTTTCAGAGACAGTTGCCTAAGCAGTTGATGGTAAACCTGAGCAAAATTATTATTAATTTCCATTATAATTCGTATTACAGTAGCAGCCCTATTGTGCTAGGCTCTGTGGAAATATAGGAAGTCACAGTCTCTGCGTCAAAAACCAACTGCAGATATTTTAAGTGGATCTCATTTGACATATTTGTATCATTTTTTATTATTTGACTCACTAGCCTGTATTTTACTGGAAAAAATAGTATCAAATTGTATAGGATACTTCCTTGCAAATAATATGTATTTCAGAGATTGTCTTCCCTTTTTGCAAGGGGGGTGTGCTCTCTGCTAAACCCACAGGAAAAACAAGGTTTTCCCAGTTCAAGCACATCCATAACAGCTTTACGGAAGGGCTAAAACCTCCCATCAGATCTGCAGGGCAGATCTCAGATAAGCAGCTGAAATGAAGGATTATCTTGACTATGACATGGAAATGTTTACTCTGATAATTTAAATGTCTGTGTTGGCTTCACATTATTTGTCATTGTGCACACGACTCTCCAGAAGGGGATTAAGGATGTGATACAGAAACACTTACTCCCAGGAGAAATCCATATTCACTCAAGTAATTCTATTGACTACAGTAGCACTATTTGCATAAGTAAGATTTACTCATGTGAGTAAAGTTTGGAGAATCAGGGAATGTAATGTTACCCAAAAGGAATGTTTTTAGGTCAACACGCTACAAATTTGGACTATGTTCGGTCATTAAAACAAAAGGCCAATGGCATTCCCCTCTTTAGGCGGAATATATGATACACAATAGATTCGTCCATGGATAGAAATATAAGCAGCAAGTAAAGTGTCATTTAACCTAGAATAATGCAGGTTAAAATATTTGAACATAATAGTCTGAAAGCCCAGGAGGAAGGAATTATTGGAAAGCAGTAATTCAGAGAAGGAGAGAGAGACCCGAAATAATAGCAAAATAGAGATTTTATAATGGCAGAAAGGTAATGGCAAAAAAATGCCAATGCCACGTTATGATTCATATGCAGGGATTATCTACACTTTTCCCCCAACTACAGTGAAACATTTGGTGCTTATTTTGGAACAGGTTAGGAATGTCATTAATTGTCAAACCTATTTGCCATCAGCCCTGTGCAGTATGTTCTTTGCTCCTCAGTCTCTGAGTGTCCTTTAGTGAGGCAGTACGCTCACTCTTCACGCAAAATGCTGCCTATAAAACTTGGAATGTTATTCTCATGTGAAATTCCTTACATGCCAGAACCCTCACCTCATGAAATAACTAACCCACCTAATCAGAAGTCTTTCTTGATGCATCAAACACCATCCACATTATCTGCTCTAAACCAGGGGTCTCAAGCACACAGCCCGTGGGCCGCATGCGCCCGTGGAGTTATTTCCTGCAGCCTGCCATAGGTGCCTGTGGGTGCTCTGGGGAAAAATTGGTGGGTGCTCTGCACTCACCGGCAACCAAGCTCCCCTCCCTCTCCCCCTCCCCCCTTGAGCGTGCCGCATCCCCATTCCTCCGCCTACCACCCAGTGCTTCCTGCCGCCAAACAGCTGTTTGGTAGCACTTAGGACTTTCCAGGAGTGGGGATGCTATACTCAGGAGAGGAGGCGGAGAAGAGGCGGAGATTTGGGGAAGGGGTTGGAATGGGGGGCGGGGAAGGGGTGGGAAGAGGCGGGGCCTCATGGAAGGGGTGGAGTGGGGGTGGGGCCAGGGGCAGTTGGGGGTCATTTATCCTCTCATTATAACAGGAGAAGGCGCTTATTTGACAGAAGAGTTGGGTGAACTATTCAGTCATTATAGCCTTCTTCCTGTTTGTGAGCTGTCCGCAAACATACTAAGATTTTTTATTAATTGAACTTAAATTTATGCATTGACTTAACTTCAGCATCTTAAATAAGATACGTTCAAATTCAGGTACTCTATTGTACATACTTAAATAGAAATCCTGTAGGCTATAAAGGTCTTCCAATTGTTGTTTTATTCAGTTTTTTTTAAAATACTGACCATATAGCAAATCCTGAGATTCAGGATTTTTAAAAAAGATTCAGGAGTTTTAAAAAAGTTAATACATTGATTTTTAATAGCATACTATATTACTCTTCACTTTTTTTCATTTTTGACTATACTTTTGTATTGTTGTACGAAAAGGTTTCAGTGATGCGGCCCTCGGGCCTATGTACTAGTCCTCATCGGGCCCTCGTGGTGATTTGAGTTTGAGATCCCTGCTCTAAAACATATTTCTAAAATGTAGTATTACAAACATCACACAGTCTAGCCACAAATATTTTCTATGTGTCAAACATCAAATATAGCCTTTTATAAGCCCATTCAGCATATTTTTAAAAAATCAGCATCTGTTCATGATACTATAGTTTTGCTTTACATTAAAAAATACTTATGGCTAACTTATCACATTGTACTAGGTATCATACAAACACACAATAAAGTATAAGGTACACCCAGAATTGCTTATGTTCTATTTAAGACAAGATGGAATAAACACGTAAAAGGTCCATTTTGTTGAGGAGAAGACATATCCAGACTGACACAGTGATCAGACACTGAACACGGGGTAGGCCTCATCCTGAGTAGATCATCCCTAGGCCTGACAGATACACAAGGGGTCTGTGGTTGTTACACTTTGGCAGCACTTCTATGGTTTGTCATGACAATCAGGCCTCAGGCCTGGAGGCAGCAGCACTACTCCCACAGAGACCTTTTCTAGGATCGTCTTGATCACCCACACCAGGGTCAGACATAATCCAATGCTACATCTTTATTGTTTTCAAATGACTGAAAAATTCATTCCTCTTTTTCTCATCTTTCCCTGGATACAGGATGACCCAGCCTAAAGATCTGGCCCCAAGCAAGTTTGGCGAAATCCAGGTTTAGGAGCAGGAGGTGGCTAGACTGTCTCTCCATAGGGGGATGCGGGGGGGAGCACCTTCTAGGGTAGCCTCTGAACAGGGTAAGCCATAAATCCCTTTAGCTAGAATGCCAGCAGCCTGCACAAGGACATTCAAGTCTGGGGTTTCCGAGAGGAAGAACTGTTGAAGTGCAGAGTATAGCACCAATACCAATAAAAAAATTGTCCCTAAATGGCGGACTAATGTGACCTGGTGAAACTGGGGGAAAAAAATTATGCCGTTATATTTGGAAGCTGTAGCTCTGATGATAAATTAAAGCCAGTTGTTCTAGCAAAGATTGGAACTGTGTTTCCTCCTCCATATATTTTTATGTTGTATTGCTGAAGGAGGAAGAATTGATGCTGGTTAGCTGATTAAGGGTTCCATCCTCCCATTGCAGATTTGGTGAAACTCCTATTCACTTCACAGGAGCAAGCCCATAAAGACTAAATAGAACAATGTCTTTTTAACAGAACAGTGCTGTAATCCTGAGTCGGGAAAAATTTTGTTCTCTTTATCTGTTTATCTCTTAAGAATATCTGTATCTTTTTAGAGAGATAAAATAAAATAATCTGAAAAACAAACAAAAACACACATAACGAACCCATGGGAGCATTTAACCTTATCTTTCTGGTGACTGAGGACAGGCTACAAGCATCATCAACTACAGTGGCATGCAATGTTCCCTTATAACCCAAGGTTACTTACTATTTGAACAAGATTATCATCTTTGAACACTTCCAAAACATTGATAATTTCTAATGGGGATTAAACATTTATGACACTGAGTTAAGATACAAGAAGAAGAAATAATCGGGTGGCAATCCAGCACTGATTGTTGACAATAACTCGTGAATATTTTATTGCTAATGATGTAAACATGTCAAACCCAGCCATTGGGCATGCACTCTAAGCGTATCTATATAGACCTAGCTGTATGCTCATAATTTAAGATTGCACAAGTATGACTCTTGTCCAAAGGGGAGTGCTGGCATAGAACTGTGTGTTCTCAGTTAGGGAGGTGTGTTTAATTATACCACCTTTTCAAACACTTATTTGAACTTGCACTGGAGTGCAAATCAAATGGATTTGAGCACTTCAGATCTTATGCAAAAACACAAGACAGAGTACCAACCTTTTAATTTAACATTACTCTGGCTCTTGCTCATGTTGATGTTTCCTCTCCCAATAATATAATAGGGTTTCCAGTTATATGGGTTCGTAACTTGCCTGATTTCAGATTTTGTTACCAACTTGAAACTCAGCCCACATTGGCAAATCTTTTCTGAAAACGGGGCCTACTTTGGGGAGAAAAAGGCTCAGGTTCTGTGTTTAATCCACCTCTGTACAGGATCTTGCCCCTTCTCAATAGAGCCCCAATCCATTTTCCTACTTTGGGGCTGGGATCTGGGCACAGTTACCATCCCTCCTCACATCTGGTGTCTACAGGGGCAGACAGCTGATCCCGTCTCACCTTATAAGATCTTCAAGCAGTGTCAAGCTCCCCCTGCTTCTCTATCTTTTGTGTATTTTAAAGGGAACAGGTTGCCTGCCTTCTAACCCCCATTCAGCACCAGTGGGACCCAAAAGGCTCTATTGGTTTCTGCTCTTCTTGCTGCAGTAGCTATTTGCCACATGCCAGGGCCTGATATATCCCAGATTGCACCACTCTATGGACTCCCCAAAACAGCTGTTTCTGCCACTGTACTTTTTAAAAACATTTTGTATAATAGAATTAAAATGGAAGTGGTTATCCAGTTAATATTAATTCTTTTCCCAGAGGAAGGATGTATTGTATGCAAGATGGCTCTGAATTGTAGAGGTATATAGGATGGTTCGGAGGGACAATAGGAACAAGGGTTCTTGATAAGTTTGTTTCTATTTGTAAACTTGGTACTGTACTAGAGGGAGGGGAGATTATGAAGTCTGATCTCTTGGCACTTTTCACCAATAACCTTAAAATGATGGGCAAAAGTGGAAGGGGATTTTGAATTTTTGGACATAGTTTCACTTAGTAGCTCTATAAAGTCACTTCAACAACCATTGCTTTAGGCAATTAAGTCTCTTGTGACAAAATCAGAAGCCTTTCTGTGTGGATAAAATAATTTACAAGATAAATTTTAAGGAGAAATATAAACAATTTCTGATATTAGTAGTACTTTCTTCTGTCACTTAAAGAAAAAGCTTACCGCACCCCACAGTCATCATCTTAGACATGATGGGCTGAATATAGCAGCAGGTTTAGTAAAGTCTATCAGGAGTCTAATGGCTGTAACTTACACCTTCTTCCAGACTGCTCAACATACAGGCTACTGTAACTTCAACTCTCCATTGACATACTAAGTTTTGAATCTGTTAACACTGAAGTCAGTAGAGTTATTCTGGTGTTAAACCTGAGTAACTGAGATCAGAATCAGGGCCCTTTATGGAGGATATTTTGCTCTGATTTTAGTGGGTTAAGAGAAAACATATATGAAAAATGAATTGTGGACCATATTTTGGATCAAGAGGTGTATAAATAAGAGGTACCTGCATATCACTATGCATCCTTATTTTGATCATCATCCATCCATCCTCCAAATTTCTCACCTATTGTTTTTAGCTCTTACTTGTTCCAGCGTGTCTGTCATTAGAATATAAACAGACTAGGACAGGGGTAGTTTTCAACAGAGGCTATTAACACTCTGCGGGGCCTAGAGATAAAGGATGGAAAAACTGGTCAGAGAAGAATCACACCCTATTTATTTATTTATTTATTTTCAACTCCATAAGATCAACACGTTTTTACAAATTGCATACATCTCCAACAATTCTAGGGCCTTGTTTTAACCTCAGTTACACAAGGTATAAATCAGGACAAAAATCCAGAAAATTCAATAGAGTTATCCTGGTTTAAGTGAAATCAGAATCAGGTTCCTGTAGAATATCATCATTCACTAAAGGTTGACAGAGAAACTATTAGGAATCTTTTTAGGATATAATATTTTTGGAATCTATATTGGATGCTACATTTGAAATTCTGGTGACAATTAACAAGTACTTTGGGATCCCAAATAAGGTTAAAAAATTCTTTTTCAGATGCAGTTTTCATTAAATCTGCAAGGGGACATTAGCTTAGTTTAGCTATTGTATGGAGGCAAGGCTATAAACATAAAGCCCAATTCTTAAGTAAGAACTGTGCACATGGAATGTCATGGGCAGTTTCCCACCAAAGTCAACAGAACTGCATTTATGAGCAAGAGTCTGTGCTTGCTAATCAAGTTGCAAGATTGGGCCCTTAATTTATAGAAAGCATCTACTCTTCTACCAAAAGAGGAGGAACAATATAGTTTTGGACTTAACACAAGTAACTACATTGTAGATGAAAGTCATGTGATTTTAAACAAATCCTTTTTTGTCGGAGGTGACAGTTGACATAATACAGAGATATAAACCATAATAGTCATAGCATTTATAATATTTATTATGCTAGGTTGTGGTACTGTATTAAAAGACAACAATATTTGGTCTTATGAAGGTAAAGATTCTAGATAATTATAAACACAAATAAAGAAAAAGGATTATGTTTGGAAAAATACTGAGGATGAAGACGACAAAGAAGAAAAATCAGCTACAATTGAATTCTTAAGCAATTGTTTGTTTAAAAATCAAGAAAAGTTGTTTTACTTCCTTGACCTTTGTCATGTGTGCATGTATGTACTCATTTAAATATCACTTGTCCTTTTAGGACCTAGTAACTTAACTTTTATATATCTGCATGTTTAACCTTTGATCATCTGTCTTCTAATTTTTATTACAGCTTCTGACTGATAGTCTTTATTGGGGAAAAGTGTAGATCTTAAATGGATCACCATTTGTGATAGTCATTCATTTTTTTCAACTTTAGATGTCACTTATTTTGATTGGTATATCAACATTTTCCAGTGTGGGAAAAGCATGAGCAATTTAATGTACTACTCTGATATACAATAATATCTTTGCAAGAGATAAGCAGTTTCAGTAGTCATTACCTTTAACTTAGCTTGAAGTAAAGCCACTCTTTGAAATAAAAACACCATAATAAAAACAACAAGCAGTAATATAAGTACAACCAGAACTGGAAACAATCAATAGAAAACACAGATGCTAGTGATTATCAGTCTTACACTCAAACTCTGAGCTAATTCTACAAACGTGCTGAGAACAGAGATAATGCCCTTTATTTTGGCAACTGAGAAATATTTATTTACATATAAATATTTACATAACAAGCAATTAGCTTCTAAAGTTAATGAACTGATATATCCTCAGGATCAATCCAGCTACTGAGAGTATTTCAGCAAAAACAGAAGAGTGATACGTGTTACAGAAATTACTGAATTTCTGCTGAAATTCAGTTGAATTGAAATAAAACAAACTTGTTGCTGAAAACAATCTTGCCATTTAGGGCTCAGTTTTACATTATTTGTGGACCCCAAACTCTCATTGGATCAAATTCTGCTTTCAGTTACACCAACATCAAATTTAGTAATTCATTTTTGAATGAGAAAATAACTAAGAGTAGGTTCACCCGTCTATCAGAAGTCCTTATCAAGAGAAATTGTACAGTATCATTTAAAACCCTCCACTCAAACTGAGCACTTAAACATTAACAGGAGTATAGAAATAGTATATCCTTTAGTGTTGATTTGTTATAGAAGTGAGATATTTATTTTGTTGTATTTTCTCTTCCCTGTGCATTTTTATTGTTTTTGACATTGTTTATGGGCATACTGAGACTTTAAAAAAAACCCAACACAGGCATTAAACACATCAGATCAATTAGACCCATTGTACCTAACAGATGGCTGTAACTGCCTAGGCAGTCATGAACTGAATTCCAAGTTCACTGCTAGACTTTAGTAACAGTCAGTCCTCTTAATTTTATGACGCCAGGCACAGATCCAAAATGAATTACATCTCTTTGGATTGGCTGGAGCTTCTAGCAGGACTAAGCTAGTTTCTCTGTACCTTTGTTGCCTAATGTTTTTCTGTTCAAGGACGTGGGTAATATACAGCTGTGCCAAAGGAGCTGAAGATGTAACCTTGGAGTGCATACTTTAGAGTTCATTTATAAAGTCAGCCTGCCTATGACAGCTGGGACAGTTTAACTTTCAACTATTAGAGTGTTTCAGTTCTGATCTGCAAATAAAGGCTGTGGATAAATTATTTTTAAACAATTTAGCAGCCTGTTCTATATTATCTCATCAGAGTGGGCAGATGGATAGTAAGAAGCTCTGTCCTCTAAATTACATAACAACTGATATTCTAGAAAACAGCAGATATGTTGCTTATGTGCAAAGGCTGGTGCAAATCTTTCAAAGGGGAAAAGCAATGCATGAAGAGGGATGCTGCTTACTGAAGGGCCTGATCCTGTGAAAGGTGCTGAGCACTCTCAACTCCCATTGAAGTCAGTAGGAGTTCAGGATGAGCAACACTTTTCAGGATTAGGCCCCACAAGAGCAAGCTGTATTTATACTTCTGTATGTTTCACTCTCTCACCACCCTCCAAGCGTTAGACAGTAGGCAGATGTCACCACCACCACATAGTGGTATGATGACCATGGGAATAATTTAGAGATGCAGACAGTTGGTCATGATAGCCACAGAGTATGTAACATTTATTAACACCGTTAACTAGACTTGTTCTTATGCACTGAAAACAGTATTCCTAGTCTGTGCTGATTATAAATTATGCTTTGGTTTAATTCTTACACAGGTGAATGGTGTCCTTTTCCTAAAGAGCAGTCTCCAAAGTCTAAGTGTGGTTTTACTTAAAAGAGTGACTATTTTAAAATGATGTCATCTTATTCAACAGATTTGCCCCGATGTATTCGGAATCATGACTCTGCTTATTGTAGATGACAAAAGTAATGTTTTTAGTACTTTTTAGTCTTAATAGTATAGCAGATCCTACACAGCTATGATTTTACACATCCTTATGCATCTTTAACAGAATTGTTAGTAAGCAGATAAATTCCCATTGTATTGCCAATCTGCTGTGCCATTCTCTCACATGGCAAAAGTGTAACCGAAGGTATAATATGAAGACAATGAGTGTGGCACAGGTATGACAGAGAAGAGATTCTCCAGGCTAAATTCTACTACTGGTGATTGTGTGGGAGAAGGAAATAATCCAGCTTGACTTTCATAGCCCAGGATGAGTTTGGAGGGCAAACAATTAGGAAAGTATCCCTTTACTTGTATGCTGAGCAAATTGGATATAGAATTCATTGAGACAACAAACCTGGAAACTAATATGCCATTTTTACAATCACCTTTCCGAGCTAACCCGATTTGAAGCAACTGTTCTGATGTTCAGAACAATCAGACCCTTATATTGAAGGAAACCCAGCTATCATGAAACCTGGAGGAGCAGGTTTCACTGGAATTTCTCTCTTTGGATTGGTTCTAAAACTTCACTGACTCAAAAACTGACTGTCCCCAGTCAAATCAATCCTTGAAAGAAATGGCCATCAATGTCCAGGAGCTGAAAACTGTTGAAGGCAGCTGTTTGCTAAAATCCCCTGGATTTCCCTGGTCCCTAGATTTATCTGTTATGGCTCTTTGCTTTTAGTTTTTCTTCAAATTCACTTGACACTCTGAATGTACAGCCACACTAAAACTGGCTGCCAGCCTCTTTGCCAGCCTGCAAATCTTCAGCGGTGAGCAGGAATTACTCTGGGAGACCCCCAGCAGTTTAAATCCCACTTGGTAGTATGAAAGCAGTAGTTACGGTGCGTTTGGATTATCATGCAGCAGGGTCCATTCGATCACGCAGCAAAGGAAAGGATTTCTGAGCTCATCCCTTGACAGCATTGCAGGTAGTCGCGCACAGTGAGGACACAGCAATAAATAGAAACACAGCAGCTTGGCTGGTTGTACAACAAAACTGTCTTATTGCTGTTCAGGGAACAACTCTTCGTGACCTCTTCCCAACCTCCTGAGCAGTCTGTCTCATAAGCAACAGCCTCTCGGTAGGCAGGCGCGGCACGCTGATGCGATGCAGAGATGCTCCCAGCTAGCTGGTGTGAGGCTTCTCCCCAATCCACCGGTTGGTGCGCTCCAGTCAATATCTACTCACTCAGGGTATGTCTACACGACGAAACTAGGTTGAATGTATAGAAGTCGATTTTTAGAAAGCGATTTTATACAGTTCCCCAGTAAGCGCAGTAAGTCGGCGGAGTGCGTCCACAGTACCAAGGCTAGGGTCGACTTTCGGAGCGTTGCACTGTGGGTAGCTTTCCCGCAGTTCCCACAGTCTCTGCCACCCATTGGAATTCTGGGTTGAGCTCCCAATGCCTGATGGGGCAAAAACATTGTCGCCGGTGGTTTTGGGTACATGTCGTCAGTCTCCCCTCCCTCCATGAAAGCAACGGCAGACAATCATTTCGCGCCTTTTTTCTGTGCGGGAACCATACTGCTTTCAGCAGACAGTGCAGTAGGACTGCTAATCGTCATCGTCGAACCACCGCTTCCGCTGCCACTCTGCTCTCCTGCTCTTGTCTCGATTGCAAATTTCTCCATGTTGTCTCTCATGGGCTCCCGCTTTAACTCTGCTCTCCTGCTCTCATGAATCCACCTTGCAGGTCGTCAGCCACCACTTCCACTGCCACCCTGCTCTCCTGGTGGTCTTGCAGGGCCGCTTCCGCTGCAGCTCTGCTCAGCTGCTCTTGTCTCACCATAACACGGCAAGCGTGCAGCCCGCTCAGCTGTTGTGTCCTGGCAGCAGATGGTGCAGTAGTTCTGCAAACCATCATCATTGAATGACTGCTTCCGCTGCCACTCTGCTCTCCTGCAGACGCCATACCATGACAAGCATGGAGCCCGCTCAGATCACCGCAGCAGTTATGAGCATTGTAAACACCTTGTGCATTATCATGCAGTATATGCAGAACCAGAACCTGCAAAAGCAGGCGAGGAGGCGATGGCGAGACGAGAGTGATGAGGACATGGACACAGACTTCTCTCAAAGCACGGGCCCCGGCAATTTGGCCATCCTGGTGGCAACGGGGCAGGCTCATGTTGTGGAATGCCAATTCTGGGCCCATGAAACAAGCACAGACAGGTGGGACCGCATAGTGTTGCAGGTCTGGGATGATTCACATGCATAAGGGCACTTTCATGGAACTTTGTGACTTGCTTTCCCCTGCCCTGAAGAGCAAGGATACCAAGATGAGAGCAACCCTCACAGTTCACAAGCGAGTGACAATAACCCTCTGGAAGCTTGCAACGCCAACAGCTACCGGTCAGTTGGGAATCAGTTTGGAGTGGGCAAATCTACTGTGGGGGCTGCTGTGATCCATGCATGCAATCACTGAGCTGCTGCTATTAAGGGTAGTGACTCTGGGAAATGTACAAGTCATAGTGGATGGTTTTGCTGCAATGGAATTCCCTAACTGTGATGGGGCAATAGATGGAACGCATATCCCTATCTTGTGACCGGACCACCAAAGCAGCCAGTACATAAACTGCAAGGGGCACTTTTCAATGGTGTTGCAAGCACTGGTGGATCACAAGGAACGTTTCACCAACATCGAAGTGGGATGGCTGGAAAAGGTACATGATGCTCACATCTTCAGGAACTCTGGACTGCGTGAACAGCTGTAGCAAGGGACTTACTTTCCAGACCAGAAAATAACTGTTGGGGATGTTGAAATGCCTATAGTTATCCTTGGGGACCCAGCTTACCCCTTAATGCCATGGCTCATGAAGCCATACACAGGCACCCTGGACAGAAGTCAGGAACTGTTCAACCTTAGGCTGAGCAAGTGCAGAATGGTGGTAGAATGTGCATTTGGACGCTTAAAAGTGTGCTGGTGCAGTTTACTGACTCGGTTAGACCTCAGAGAAACCAATATTCCCATTCTTATTACTGCTTGCTGTGTGCTCCACAAAATTGTGAGAGTAAGGGGGAAGACGTTTATGGCGGGGTGGAAAGTTGAGGCAAATCCCCTGGCCACTGATTACGTGCAGCCAGACACCAGGGTGGTTAGAAGAGCACACCAGGGCGTGCTGCACATCAGAGAAGCTTTGAAAACCAGTTTCATGGCTGACCAGGCTGTGGTGTGACAGTTCTGTTTGTTTCTCCTTGATGAAGACCCGCCCCCTTGGTTCACTCTACTTCCCTGTAAGCCAACCGCCCTCCCCTCCCGCCTTCGATCACCGCTTGCAGAGGCAATAAAGTCATTGTTGTTTCAAATTCATGCATTCTTTATTAATTCATCACACAAATAGGGGGATAACTGCCAAGGTAGCCTGGGAGGGGTGGGAGAGGAGGAAAGCACCAGGTGGGGTTGGGGAGGAGGGAAGAACAAGGCCACACTGCACTTCAAAACTTATTGAATGACAATCTTCTGTTAGTTGGGCAGTCCTCTGGGGTGGAGTGGCTGGCTGCCCGGAGTGCCCCCCCACGTTCTTGGGCCTCTGGGTGAGGAGGCTATGGAACTTGGGGAGGAGGGTGGTTGATTACACAGGGGCTGCAGTGGCAGTCTGTGCCTTTCCTGCACCTCAACCATATGCTGGAGCATATCAGTTTGATCCTCCAGTAGCCTCAGCATTGCATCTTGCCTCCTTTCATCATGCTGCCGCCACCTCTCCTGTTGCTCTAGCGATCTGTCCTCACGTTCATTTTGTGCTTTCCTGGACTCTGCCATTGTCTGCCTCCAAACATTCTGCTGGGCTCTTTCAGTTTGGGTGGACTGCATGACCTCAGAGAACATTTCATCGCGAGTGCGTTTTTTCACCTTCTTATCTGCGCTAGCCTCTGGGACGGAGATGCTAGTCGCACCATTGAAACATTTGCAGCTGTGGGAGGAAAAAAAGGGAGATTAAAATTGAAAAAGACACATTGGCCATTTAAAAGGAGGGGCTGATGTTTTCAGGTTAACGTGCAGCACAAACCCAACTAACCCCCCATACACCCAATTCTCTGGGGCCTGGCGCAGAGTGAGCCAGGGAAATTTTCCCTGTGAGTGCTCCAGCCCCGGAGCACCCACGGAGTCGGTGCCTAAAGCACCACTTTTGATGTGATCAGTGGGGGGAGCAACCACTCCCCCTGCTCCCCCCCCAGCTATGCTCCCCCACCCCTTGGAGCCAGAGGGACCTGCCAGATGCTTCCTGGGAGCTGCCCCAGGTAAGCAACGCCGGGACTCCCCACCTCGCCCCCAGGCAGGTCCCTCTGGTTCTTAGGGGTGGGGTGGCACCCACTACGGTGGCCCATGAGACCCTCCTGCCCGGTTCTGGGGGCAGTCAGGGGACAGGGGAGGAAAGTGGATGGGGCGGGGGTCCCGGGGCGGGGGGAGGCAGGCCACAACCCCTTTGCGGGGTGAGGAGGGAACTGGTTGTTAAGATTTTGGCAGCTCATCACTGCATACAGGGGTGGGGCAGTGGTAGGGGCACCCCCTAGAATTGCATGCAGCTCATCATAGAAGTGGCATGTCTGGGGCTCTGACCCCGAGCGGGCGTTTGCCTCTTGGGTTTTTTGGTAGGCTGGCCTAAGCTCCTTAAGTTTCACATGGCACTGCTGAGGGTCCCTGTGATAGCCTCTGTCCTTCATGCCCTTGGAGATTTTTTCAAATATTTTGGCATTTCATCTTTTGGAACGGAGTTCTGATAGCATGGATTCGTCTCCCCATACAACGATCAGATCTAGTACCTCCCTTTCAGTCCATGCTGGAGCTCTTTTGCGATTCTGGGACTCCATGGTCACCTCTGCTGATGAGATCTGCACGGTCACCTGTGCTGATCAGCTTGCCACGCTGGCCAAACAGGAAATTAAATTCAAAAGTTCGCAGGGCTTTTCCTGTCTAACTGCCCAGTACATCCGAGTTCAGAGTGCTGTCCAGAGCGGTCACTAATGGAGCACTGTGGGATAGCTCCTGTAGGCCAATACAGTCGAATTGCGTCCACACTAACCCAAATTCGACCCGGTGATGTTGATTTCAGCGCTAATCCCCTTGTCAGGGAGGAGTACAGAAATCAATTTTAAGAGCCCTGTAGGGAGCCAGGGTGGCTCCCCTCCGAACCAGAGGGTAAAGAGCCACCCTCTGAGCCTGAGTGGGCGGGGCCAGGCCAAGCTTCCGCCAATCCCCGGAAGGGGAAGGGTGGGACAGGAAGTACAAAGGGCGGGGCCCTCTGCCCAGTGAAGAGAGCACCAGGGAAGGAGACAGACACAGGCTGCTGGCTGCTCCCTCGCGATCCTGCTGCTGACCCAGGCGAAGCCCTGGGCAAGGAGGAGCCTGACCGGGGGGAAGGCCTGTGGCAACCAGGGCTGCCGGCCGCTGAATACCCAGAGGACCTGGAGGGGCCTGACTGCAGCCTGGGCCAGCATGAGTCCGATACCGAGGGGGAGAGCGAGTGGCCTGCAGCGGAATACTCGGACGAGATGGAGGGACCGGAGCGACCCGCCTGAGAGACCGGGTAGGAAGTAGCCCAGGGGCCGAACTACACCGTGGGGTGGGTGTGTTTGGTCAGCGGGCGCGGACTGCCCCGCTGACCCAGCGGCGGGACCTTTGCCTCCCGCCACTGTCAGGGCCCTGGGCTGGAACGCAGTGGAGTTGGGTGGGCCTGCGTTCCCCCACCCCGGCGCCCCCCTGCCTGAGGGGCGCGCTACTGACTCTTGCCGGCGCTCCCCGGCCTGAGGGGCACGCTACTAACTCTGGCCGGCACACCTTCCCGCTAATTCCCCAATGCCCGGAAGGTGGGGCCGAGGCCTGCCACGGAGACCATTGCTCTCCATAACCCCTAGGGGCTCGGAGGACCGACCGACACCTGTCACAAGCCCATTAAGTCAACAAAAATGGCTTCGTTGTGTGGATGGGTGCAGGGTTAAATTGCTATAACACTGCTAAATTTGACCTAAACTCGTAGTGTAGACCAGGGCTTAGCCTATGCACATCATAAAAAGGTGCAGGATACACTCAGTTCTTTCAACATTCTTGTCACGCTGCCTGGTATGGGACATAGCTAAGAGTGCCAATCTTAGATCCGACTGCCAGAAAGCAGGGCATGTACCCCAAACTGGAGGTATATTCTATCATAAGACTTTACCAAGCCAGTAATAAATGTGTGCTTCCAAAAATACTATACTATTTATTATGAAGCTACAGACAATCCCCTTCAGGCACTCTAGCCCCTTTATGTACCACCCAGGCAAAGCAGACTTCTGTGATAAATGATTATTAAAACCCAAGAGTCAGATATATTAGGTTCTTCCAGTTCCAAAGAACCAGACACACGCCCCAGGTCAAATACAATTCAGATTGTATTAAAAAATCATGCCAATAGCTAATCCTTTAGTAACTAAGAACAACAGATTTATTAATATAAGAAAAAAGAAGAGAGTTATTAAGAAGTTAAAATGAATCATATACAGTTGATTTCAGAATTTGTAGATCAGGATAATAGCAGTGATATTAAATCTACCAGTCTGTAATAAGTCTCCCTGGATCACCCAAAAAGATTGGGGGTCATCAGTTCTTTGTTCAAAGCTTCCCTTTGTTAGAAATCATAGTCCAGAGATGTAGAGCAGGAATGAAGATCATGAATGATGTCACAGTCCACAATTTATTGCTCTTATTCCAGGTGCATGGAAAGTTCCGGATACAAGCATAGAGTCCTGGGTCACATGTGCCTTGTTGAGTCATTCATTGCCTACCTACTGCCTGAAGAGACCCTGCAGTCCCTGGAAGAACTGATTGTCCTTAATGGGCCATCAAGCAGGCTGGCTAGCCTTGATATAAATCTGTCTTGGGGACATAACCCAGAAACACAACAGGTTTGAGCTACAGACACACAGAGTTGAATAACTTCATATACAAGGATGATACATGAAACAGGATAATCATATTACCAGACTATAACTTTTCCAATGATACCTTACACAACCTACTTCGTGCAAGATTTATCACAATTGTGCAACAGTGGCGATACACCAGTGATGATACATTAATGTAAACTTGGTCACCTTTCTTTTAGATAATGTCACAATTGTTATGTTCCCACTTACTCAGCAGGCAACTGCTATGTTCTGGCCATTGGCTGACTGCCATCTTCACTCTCACAGCATTAAAGATCAATGAGTCCTGGGAGAGTCCAGAAAGCATGTTAGAAAATTTGCAGTAAGATGACTGGCGTCACTCATCAGCTGCATATTTAGGATGTGACAGCACTTTCTATTACAGTATAGCTTCCTTCTCTCCATGGTGGAAGGGATAGCTATATGAGTGCAATAAGTCACCCTCAAGATATTCAGAGAGCCAGCAATGGGAAAGAACTTTTCCTTTATGCACACTATATGTATTTGGGGCTGGAGGAGAGAAAACATAGCAGTCACAGCATTTGAGCACTGCTGATATAGGTGGCTGACAATTTCTGGCATGGAGTGGGGTCACATCGACCAGAATCCATAAATAGGTGCTCTATGACAGTAACAGAGAGGGCAGCTGTTGTCTTTTGCAATCATATCAGTGCATTCCAATTAATATTTGGAAACTGGCTCTAGGACATAGCTCAATAGGACATATAGCTCACATATTGCCAGGGCTGGCCTTACCATGAGGTGAACTGAGGTGGCCGCCTCAGGTGCCAGACTGGGAGGGTGGGGGGCGCCACTAGGACCCAGAGTGTAGAAAATTGTGTCTGCTGCTGGTGCATATGTATTCTCTCTGCTCTAGATGCACAGAGATGGTGGAGTGCTGTGCTGGAGGAAGGAGGGCACAAGAGACATAACAGGCAGGCAGGAGAAAAGGTGAGAAGGAATAACAGAAAGCAGCAGGAGCTGCAGGAAGAGAGAGGAGGAGGAGCCTCTTATGTACCTCTCTAGCACCCCCAGGAACCTGGACTGATTAACACCAGCTTCTCAGGGAGCTTCCTGTTTCCTGCTGCTTCCTTGAACCCACTTGAGGAGAACACGCAGTCAACTGAAGTAGTAGGAGCCAGTTAGGCCCTTAACATGCTGATATCTTCCCTCACTCAGGCCCTGCTATCAGCCTGCTTATTTGTCCCCTTCAATTGAGTGTGGAGAGCCACTGTAGCTGGCACAGAACAGCAGTCATGACTGAAAGAAGAAAACGCCCCTCTGGGGCAGCATTCAGAAAAAGAAAGAAAGTAAAGGAAGCTTTTCTATCTAAGCAGGAAGGAGCAGTCCTGAGATACATAGACACAAATGTTCATGGTGAGCCTTCCGGCCTCAGTGAGGATGAGAGTGGTGAGGAGATGCCTGACCTTCCAGTTAGTCAGAGTGCACGTGGCCCGGCAGCTACTGCAGCATCCATATCTCCATCTCAAATGGATGTAACCATGCACATTCCTGAAGAAAAGTGTAGATCAGAGAAAAGTAGAGACACAAGAAACAGCTGCTGCTGAGTTTAGTTCCTTAAGTCTAGATGATCCACGACTGTGGACCCACTTGAGCAGTAGCCTGAGGGACTTCCTTGTACTGCATGGGCCACAGCAAGTGAAAAACTTCATGTTCCCCAAAGACAATGAAAATAGAAGTTTCCATCCAACACATTACTGGCGCGAAATCCCCAATGGTGACAAAGTGGAGAGGCCATGGCTTATGTACTCAGAAACCCAGAATGCTGCATACTGTTTTTGTTGCAAACTCTTCCAGTCTAATGTTCCAGCCACATTGGGTTCTACAGGAACAAAGGACTGGAAAAATCTGGCTAGAAATCTGGTATGTCATGAGAAGGCAGCAAATCACCAGAGAGCATTTCATAGGTGGAAAGAGCTTGAGATGAGACTCAGGGTACGTCTACACTACCCAGCGGATCGGCGGGTAGTGATCGCTCTATCGGGGATCGATTTATCTTGTCTAGTGTAGATGCAATAAATCGATCCCCCATCACTCTGCTGTCGACTCCTGTACTCCACCGCAGCAAGAGGCGGAAGCAGAGTCGACGGGGGAGCGGCGGCAGTCAACCCCGCGCTGTGAGGACGCGAGGTAAGTCGACCTAAGATAGGTCGACTTTAGCTACGCTATTCTCATAGCTGAAGTTGTGTATCTTAGGTCAATGCCCCCTAGTGTAGACCAGGGCTAAGGGTATGTTTACACTATGAAATTAGGTTGATTTTATAGAAGTTGATTTTTCGGAAGCAATTTTATACAGTTGATTGTGTGTGTCCCCACTAAGCACATTAAGTCGGCAGAGTGTGTCCACAGTACTGTGGCTAGCGTCAACTTTCGAAGCCGTGCACTGTGGGTAGCTATCCCACAGTCTCTGCTGCCCATTGGAATTCTGGGTTGAGCTCCCAATGCCTTATGGGGCAAAAAGATTGTCGAGGGTGTTTTGGGTACATGTCGTCAGTCACCCCACCCTCCCTCTGTGAAAGCAACGGCAGGCAATCGTTTCACAGCTTTTTTCCTGGGTTAACCGCGCAGACGCCATAGCACTGCTAGCCGTCCTCATCAATGGCGTTTTGCTCGCTCCACCGCTTCCGCTGCAACTCTGCTATCCTGATCTCCTGTGAGCTGGAGGCTTCTGCCTCAGGCTGCTCTCCCAGCCGGCAGCACCACACGGTGGCACCTACCCCAGCCTACCGCTTGCTCCCATGGCTCATGAAGCCTGGACAATAGTAAGGAGCAGTTCAACTATAGTCTGAGCAAGTGCAGAACGGTGGCAGAATGTGCCAAACACACGATTGTGAGGTGACGATTCAGGTAGACCTATTGCAAATGCTCAACATGACTCTCTCCCTTGCTCCTCCACTAAACCTGAGTTCACACTGCAAAACATACAGTCAAGTCAACATGGTAAACTAATTGAAAGACTGTATTAGGGCTTGCCATGCACTACCCTCTAGGACAGCAACATGAATATACACTTTGCAACGGTATCCGAGAGGAGACACCTATGGCAGAACACAGCCTAAAGCTGCCCAGAAAGGTCACATCAATAACCACATCAGCTAATTGCGTGTGTATACGAGTTAGAGACCGAGAGACTGTTTGAACATTGGCACAAACTAAAGCTACAGTGATTCGCATACAGTATTAAAGGCTCAACCTCATCAGGCAACATGGTGTGCATCCCATGGCAATGGCCTATTATAATATATCCACGTTATCAGATTCCTTTCTCTAAGCACAGGAGGCCTGATTTACATAGTTATGGCATTAGCACATCACTGAGCCCCAATATCAAACAGGTATTCATTCAGAATAATTACAATCATAAAGTGACAGTTCCACGCTACGAGTCTGAGTTCTATTACTTCTTGAGTTGGCAGATATTGTGTTTGAGGTCACGGCCAGCAGCAGCAACCCCTAGGCCAACTGAAGCCAGCAGGGAATTCCATCACTGGAGTGTGGTACATAAAGATGATGGAGACCACATAGATCATAGATAGATATAGGCAGAAATCTCAGGGCAGTAGTTCTGGTGGCTGGAAAAAGAGCAGAAATGCTCCTGGACAAGAAAATGCCGGTGAAACGTCCAACAAAATAACTGAAATTGCCCAGGTAGAGGTGGAAATCATAGCAGAAAATCAAAAATCAGTGCTGCGGGTCCAGAAAAACTGACTATATCCTAAAAATGACTGTGAAAGAAAGATAAATCTCAGTGCTAATACACTCTGTGTCTGTAACTAAAACATGGTGGAGATGGACAAAAAAAAAAAGTCAAGGAATAGGATGCTGGTCATAGTAGCAAAGTGGGAGAGTATCACCAGAAGTGAATCCTTCCCTATCCAACCTGTTGGTGCTGATTAGCCTGGGGGGAAAATTGGCCTCACTGACAGAAGGAAAGATGTCTCAGTGGAGGCCAATGAGTGCATCATTTGTAAGTGTAACCACTACATAAAAGTTATGTTGATAAATGGCAAGCAGCCCACTGTAAACAGAAAGCCATCGATAATATGCAATGACTCCTCTCTCCGAGCTAGACAGGTGAAGTCACATTACATTTAAACAGCCAGGAAGCCAGTGCAGTACACTATATATTCTTAAGATAGTCTTGAGACCCCTACTCCAAACACTTGTGAGTAAAACGCAGAACTACTTCTTCATTCTGCTACTCTGTCTGATTTCCCCGCTAGTGAAGGTATAGCTACACCCCAAAACTACATACTCCAAAATGTGCAGTCTCCAGTTGTCTGGCCCTTGCATGATACCGCTTGTGTGTGTGTGTGTGTGTGTGTGTGTGTGTGTGTGTGTGAGTGAGAGAGTGAGAGAGAGAGAGAGAGAGAGAGAGAGAGAGATCCTATGCACTCATTCTAGGGTTAGGGGACATTACTTGTCTCCTTCAGTGGGTACTGGCACTGTATCATTAGTACTTGAATTTGCAAATAAAAGTACTTGAATTTGCAAAATAGCCATCACCAACACCTGTGATATGATCACTCTGAAGACTTTTTTGTTTTGTTTTCTACAACCCCAGGCCATGGCATGGTCAGCCTGAAGATTCACCACCAACATGGGCTTCAAAAGTTCTCTTTTTTCAACCAGGGTAATGCAATGTAATATATTATCAATGAATACATACAATCTTCTAACCTTAAAAGCCTTAATTCTGGATAATGAACTGCAGAATGAGCAAGATTGTTACGCTCCAGCACAATGTACATGTAGGTTATGGATGGTACAAGTACAAGCTAGGCGTGGTCCTTGCCACTGAGTGGATGTAAATCTCAAGCAGTCTACATGACTGCTCCCTTACGCTTGAGAGTTTAAAAGGGCATGGCATTGCTGTAATAGGGGCATGCCTGAGAAGATACAAACTCCTGCATGATCATCATGATGCTAATGAGACATTTAGCTTCAAACTCCCTTCTCAGGCCATTCTCCTGATTCTAGGCCAGAGTAACTTGGCAGGCACATAGTACCAGGTATCAGATGAGGATCCACTGCTAAATGAAAGAGGGTATAATGTCAAAGGTCTGTGAGGCCCACTTCAATAACGGTCAGGATGCCACTTGCCTTTATTAATCATCTATTATTTATTTCCAGTTGTGTCCACAATGTGCTTAACACTGTACAAAACACAGAAGGAAACATAGCCACTGCCTCAAAGAACCTACGCTCCAAAAAGGCTGAGTAAGGTTAGATGAAGGGGAGCAATATACAAGTGATCGGCCATATCCTTATGATGATGGTCTATAATAATAAATATAATAATAAAATAGTAATAATAATAATAATAAATCTCCAGCTACCCTCCAATCTCTCCATAATCTGCTCATCAGTTTAATATAATTGTCATATTACGGGTGAGTCTTTAGGAGGAACTTGAATCTGGAAAGCACAGTAGTCTTGCATCCCAGCCCAGGAAGGGTGTTCCATGTAGGACATAGCATGGCATGTTTACCCTATTGAAGCTGCCGTGTGTCAAAGCACAAAATGGGTGTGCTACCAAACATACAGCAGGAAAGCCCACCTAAAGGGCAGTGCATTGTACCACTGGTGACCGTAGGTGTTTGTGACCTATGTGGTCACTTAGCACCTTGCTGTTCCAGGAACTCTGTGCACATCTGACACCATCCAGCTCAACTTTTAAACCTGTCAGTATGTGGCTGAAGCAATCAAAATGTGTGACAAGTGACCAGAACATGGAATACCTATATTTTGTTGCATGTAATACCATCAATGATAGATTATAATGGCTTTTAACGATAATACCTGCTTTAAGTACTTTACTCAGTGCATTAATTAAGTTAACCATTAAAAAAGGAAAACTGGAAACCAATTCCATCATGCAACTGTAAGAAACGCTCCAATGGATCAAACCTGGGACCTCAAGATCTCTATACAGACTGCCAATATTTGAGCAAAAGGAGTAGTGTTATTTCCTTGGAAGAACCAACCATGAAAGGAGCTTGCAACATATTTTGCCAGTAGGATATGTAACAATTTGCTAGACAAATCTGTTGTTGGAGATCAAGTCTCCTGAGTGTTGTTTCGGACTCTGGGAATGGAGGGTGGTTTCGTGGTTAGAACAGTGGCCAGACATAGATTTGGCACCATGCAGTCTGAAAGAAGTTGAGGATGAGACAAATTCTATTCCCAGCTCTGCCTCGTGAGACAGCCTGCAAGGTCTCGCTTTACTTTTTAATAAAATGGGAATGAAGGCTATTTGATTGCCTTCCATCTGAACAGTCTGAGGCCTTGCTCAATAATGAGGGCTATGGAGTACACAGAAACAAACTGGAGTCAAAGTTGGGACCAGAACTCATAGTTTCCTGGCTCCCAGCAAAGTTCACTTTCCCCTGTGCTAAAAGGTCTCTCTCCCTGCCTTTTCCCCCTTCCCTCGTGTGTGTCTGCAGAACACTGCCTGACTTGGTGGAGCAAAGCATGAATTAGCTGAAACACAATGTCCTGCAAAATCCACTACACCAGCCTGATTGTCTGCTTGTCCAACTCTGGCATCAAAAGGCTGGCACAACCATTACATTCCTTACTGCCTGCCAAAACGCTTTCCCCTGCTCTTCATGTGGCAAAATGCATTGAAGTTCTGCCTCTTGGCTTGCCTTCCAGACAGTGTATTTATCCAGAAGTCTTTGCACTTATTCCTGTCAAGTGCAGGCATCACACAAAGCTGCTGGGGCATGCAAGCTGATCAGTTGGCATGGCAGGAGCTTCTCTGTCATGCCAGGGCATTACACAAGGGGTGTAGTCTTCTGGCACTCCAGGAGACAGTACTTCTGCCAGATGAAGGAAGTGAGCCAACTGCAGTAGATGGCAGAGTGATGCTCTATTGCTGTCAGAGAGAGGTCCAGCAAGTTAATTGCTTCATCACCATGTTGAATTCACACAAACATCAAAATCCAGCTGCCTTGCCTGTCTGCTTTTGTCCCCACTGACTCTCTCCCAATCACCCCCCATGAATGGCTAAGACAATAGTCACTGTTCCCCACTCCCCGTAACAAAAACATTTTTGATACAGCCCTGGCCTCATTGCCAAGAGACTAGGTTGTTGCTACCTGAATTGTAGGTTGTAAACCTTCACCACACACAGAGTCTCTGATGTCAGTTGTCTTACCTGAGCGACACCATGCCTATTCTGAAAAATAAATGGAGTTTTTTCTGACAATGGAGCCTTGCCAAAAGGCTGGAAGAGTTGAGGGAAGAGCCACTGCCTGGGCAGCCAGCCTTGGGAGTGGGGTTCATGCAGAGGTGGAGGGACCCATTCTCCAGAGAGGAGAGCATGAGATGGGGCCTCATGCCTTTTACTTCACATAAGACCTATTGCCAGTTAGCATGGTATCCATGAGTAATTGCACATGAGATGTGGGATAGATGCCAGCCAAGACAACACACACACACATGCAGTATTGCCAACTCCAATAATTTAAAAAGAAAATCAATGAGATTGGCCAAAAAAAAGATTAACTGTTCTTGAGCTGTCTTCTGGTTTTTGAAATTCCCCTGCTCCCCTGTGTGAGAAAATTAGTATTCTGGTACATGAATATCTCATGTCTACTGAGAAGAACTTGTGTAGGAAAGGGCAAATGATGGATTTTTGGTTCACTGGCAATGCCTTTTTAAAAAAAATTTGGCTTCCTGTTGAACCAAAAATGAAGTTTTTTGAAATTTTCAGTGAAAAAGCTGAAAAAGATATTAGTTTCAGGTCAAACAAAACCTTTTCTTTCAACAAAATCAAAACCTCTCATTTCAATTCTGCCCTTTTTTAATGTGTAATTTTATTTTTAAAATCCCAATAAAAAGAAACTTTGAAACTAAAGTCATTTCAAACCAAGAAAGTCAAAATGTTTAGTCTAGAAAATGTCAAAACAAAACATTTTGACTTTTTTTTGGCATTTCTTTCCTCCACAACAGAAAAAAACTGGCAAAAATTGACTCGAAATTTGCAAAACATTTAGGTGTTGCCGAACCTGCTTTTTTCATCAAAAACGTTTTGCACAAAAAATTTCATCCAGCTCTGCTCTTGGAATGTTGGGAGTGTATCATCCATCCTGCGCAGCATTAATCCCACCGCAAGGTTCCACGCAAGTCGCTGTGATGGAAGAAGAAGTTTTAGATACACAGGGCATGTATGGAGATTTGCAGACTATCACGTGGATTACACAGACATAATCAAACCCTCATGCTACAGAGCTGTGGTCACATCGGATACAGTTCCCTCGCAAGCTATTGAGAAACAGGTGCTACGTGTTCCTAATTTATGTGTCGTATATTGATTGTCAATATCAGAGGGGAGTTTGTGGAAATGTAACCTTAGTTAATACTTCTTTGCAACTGCTGTTGCTAAGATCACCCTATTACTCTACACCTGTAACTCCGTTGCTTAGAGCAGATGAGGAAATGCAGGCCATATGCCTTGCTTGCTTTTGATGCTAGATAAATAATTTATACAGGATGCCAGTTGCAATGGTGCTGTTATAACAAAGATCTCAGTTATAGCTCCAGGCCTTTCTGTGATGTAAAGCCAGATCCATGACCGCCCAAAAACTACAGCTGGGTTTTTGATGTCTGTTATTTATTTGCAGTAGCACCCACTATGTGTTAGGGGCTTTCTAAATGGAAAAGGACAGTCCCTCCTCCAATCTAATGGATGTGTTCCTGTTGTGGCAAACAAGTTTGTGCAATCTAGATACAGTCACATGGGCTATTGCTGGCACATGTTACTGTGATCAGGATCTAGGCATTGCAATCAATTTGTACTAGAGCCATGCTATGGCTATGTTGGGGATTGCTTATGAAAATAATTGGTGTCCTTGATGGTATATTATCACTTACATGGGGGCTGTAGTTATGCTGATCTCACACACAGCAGGAGCAATGGGAACAGCATACAACTGACGTGCCAGTACCCGTCTTTGAAAACAGGTTGCAGATAGCAGTCTACATTATAATACTATCACACTCCAGAGAATAGCATAGCTTTCCTGGTATCTAACACAGCTTAGGGCTTGAGTGAATGCTAGCCCACTGAGAATGAGCCCAGACAAAACTGTAAATCAATAGTTTGTCCCATACTTGCAATTTGGTTAGCTATTTTGTATTTGTATAGTTCCTTTAATTTCAAAGCACTTTACAAACTAGATTATACAATATAGATACAATTTCTTGGGGAAGAAAGGTGAAAACTAAATGGCATATATAGAATGGAAACATTTTGCTCAAGGATACTGGGATAAACCTCTGTTCTCTTTTAAAGAATCACGGGATCTTGAAATGGTCCAAGTGAACAGGTTAATGTCTTAAGCAAAAGGCAATGAATACACAGCCTGCCTAGTTTATGTTCTAATCTCACCTGTTTGTCAAGTCCATATTTTAGACTAATCTAAGATTTAATCTCTTCTGAGCAGGGATTTATTTTAGTTATTTTCACTGAAGTACTTAGCATACTGGAAAGGGATATAAATGATTAACTTCAGCCAGAAGTTGCAAGGTGCAAGTTAAATCCTTTTGAGGGACACTTTTCATCTTTCTAGATTTGACAGGTCCTGTTTTGGGCCAGTTGTATTCATTTAGTTGGAACAAAGAGGCCCCAAAAGTCAAAGGTGTTAACAAGACCCTATCACTGTCCAAAATTCAAAAATTTAAACAAGGTTCAGGTTTTGGTATGCAGATATGTGTTAAGGAAACGTTAGCGTGTCCTACCAGGTATAATTCGCAGCAGTTGTGTGCGTGTCCTCTCAGGTATAATTTGTAACATATGTCAGCCTGCTTAGTACCATGGCATAGACACCATTAAAAATCCTTTTAACCTTTTAATAAAGATACAGAAAAGAAGGAAAAACAGTTAATACTTTACATTTGAAATGTTTTAAGTATGACTTTCATTTTAACAACATCCTGTGTTTCGTTTCCCTTTAGCTGGAGGGAGTTTTTGAAGGAAAACCCCTTGTTTGTCTTTTAGATGGCACCTGTGATGTGAGACCTTGTCAGACACACATTTCTCCCCATCCCTTTTTGTGTGTTCTTCTCATTCCCAACCTTACGTCTTCTCTTTCCTATCCCTCTCCTTTTTCTTTCTGTCAAGTAAGAGTCTGGCTTAGCTGGCCAAGACTGTATATTTTGTAACACCTGTCTTTTTTTGGGAAAAAAGAAGTTAGCTGAGACGGGCTGGAGCTGCTGTTATTCCCAGTGTTGTTAAAGACTGATCCCATTTCCTAAGACAAGAAAGCAAGATAAACACACACAAAAAAGAACAGCAAAGACAGAAAATGACTCTTCTGTCTCTGGTGTTGCCTCTTGAAACTGCACTGCTGGAAAAAAACACAAGCATAGCACAAGTCTTATCAGACGCTTTGAGCCCTGGCAAACTTGTAACACTGTCGGGCTGTTTAGGGCATTGCTTTAATTTGCCTTTTTCTGGTCACAGGATTACAGCAGTGTTACAAAATATATAGTCTTGGCCAGCTAAGCCAGACTCTTACTCGACAGAAAGAAAAAGGAGAGGGATAGGAAAGAGAAGACGTAAGGTTGGGAATGAGAAGAACACACAAAAAGGGATGGGGAGAAATGTGTGTCTGACAAGGTCTCACATCACAGGTGGTATTTGGGATTTAGATGGAGCTGGTAGAGGTGGTGATGTCATTTGGTTCCCTCTTTCTAACCCAGTTTGGTCAGGACATCTCTCAGCATCAGGAGATGGTGGGGGTGGCAGCCATGATGGTGAAGCTCACTCCAGTTGCTAATTTTTCTCCCCAAAGTCTTTTTCTTTAAGGACCCCAAAAGGGAGTGGTGGCTGGAATAGCCCATCCTCCCTTTGTCCACCAATTAAGTTTAATTTCTGACACAGCAATTTTGGTTCATTGATTTTTTTGGTCTCACACGGTCTTGTTTACCAAGCATGATGTTAACACAGTCCTTGAGTTACATCACTAGGATGTTCTTTGTTTGGACTAATTCAGTCTCTCTGTCTCCCTCTTTTGCAACTTTTCCCATCAATATTTGCTGTTATAGGTTATTGTGACACTTTGTGAGCTCAACTGTGAAAACTGAGTAAAATTGTAGGCTCAGTTGTTACAACAGGCCCTATTCAAATAGGAGTGGTTGATGTTCTGAAATAAAGCCAATCAGAAGACAGGACACTGGATTAAATGTTCAGGAAAAAAATTAAATTATTAATGGTAGATTTTGCACTGAAAGCAGCAAAAATTAAGTTTTATGGAGACTAATGCTATAGAAAAAGGATAATGAAGGTTAAGGTTAAGGTCTCCTGTGAAGGAACACAAGGTGTAATATTTTATACTACTGTATAATAGGTAACATTTTAGTCCCAAATCCTGCAGACTTACTTCCATGCTTTAACTTTACACATTAAAGTCAGTGGGACTACTCACAGAGTGTAAAAATAAGCACATCTGAGTCTTCCCAAGATCAGGGTCTTAGTTTGGAAAAGACTTATTTTTGCACAGTTCTGTGTATAATTTTTCACAGTTCTGTGATTATCTTTGTTATTTTAGTATTTTGTATTGTTTTCAACTGTTATTGTTGATATCTGAAGATGAGTGTTTCACAGCTGAAATGAAAAGACAGGATTTTGGATTTTCTCTTTTCTAGAGCTTGCCTACACAATACTATGTCATTATGTGGCTCAGTAAAGTTTTTTTTTTTGGATTTATAACATATTTGTCACTTCAAGATCATCCCATATCCACTCTATTTTGCTGAGAGCAAATGATGATGTCATCTGCCATTGTTAAACAACTTCTCATTTTGGATGTGGTCACAGGAAGATTAACATATAAATTGTACTTTGCTTGAAAAACAGTGCATTCTCTGAGGGGAGTGAAGTGCTTCTTTTAATAATGACAGCAACTTGACATCATTGTCCAGGGGTTCTCAAACTTGGGGTCATGACCCCTCAAGGGGTCACGAGGTTATTAGGTGAGGGGTTGCAAGCTGTCAGCCTCCACCCCCAAACCCACTTCACCTCGACGATTTATAATAGTGTTAAATATTTTAAAATGTGTTTTTAATTTATAAGGGGGGGGTTGCAGTGCCTTGCTGTGTGAAAAGTTTGAGAACCACTGCCATTGCCCCTTTAAAAAAACTATTAACTATTCTACTGCCTATAGATGTATGACAAATGGCTAGCACCTATATATGGTCCTATGAACACATTCTGACCTGAACCTGTTTCTTCTGAAACGAGGAGCAAAGTTCCAACTCACAAAAAGGGAGAAAACCTTGCACTGCATGACAAATCAGAGGTAAATGTATTAGGAAGGATACCATCTGAAAACAGAATCTAGCCTTTTCCTCCCAAACAGTGGGACTGACTCGAGTCCATTGCACAAAAGGACATTACACAGCAGGAAACACTAGAAATATATATACACCGATACAATAAGGCAAGCAAAGAAGTGCTTGTATCAAGAAATAATTGAAATTTGCCACAAACTAACCTCCAAAGAAAGAGTCTAACCTAATTTTATCAACTGTCAGCTAATTTTAAAAGGATATACTGCAATACTTGCAGGGATAGCACCTTTTTTGAATGTCTGGAATGAAAAAAAAAAAAAAAAAGCACACAGTCAGTTTCTCAACTGAATGGAGGAACTGCCATATGGATGAGTTAAATTGTAAGTCCTTCATCTGTCTGCCAGTAGGTTTTTCTTAGTTTGCAATCACAGCATCTGAGGGTGTATATTAAATCCCTGGTTGGGAACACTGCCATAATTTTGTGCTTTCGGAACACTGCCTTATCCCATGCACAGAGGGCCATATTCTCTTATGCCTGAGGGTCAATTTGATTAAATTTTGACTCACTGAATGCTCCAAAAACCACAACCACACAGTTGAAACACAGAAGTCCAGCAAAGTCACGTGAATATTAACAGATCCATTTATATTAATTTACACTTCAAACAAATTCATTCACATCTATGGTTTATAACATTACATGTAATGTATACTTTGGTATTTTATACAAGATTTACCATACAGATCACAATGTGGTTGTGTGTGCAGTAAGCTTGGATTTAATTCAATAGTGACCTGGTTAATCATCTGGATGGTTAATAACCTGAGCTCACAACATTGGACTTTAGTCATCTTGACTGGGTGACGTTCCCCTTTCATAATTACTTCCATCTTTAGCTCCAAAACATGTCACATTATTTGCTGAATTTCACAGCAGCGTTACTAAAACTGTTTACTTTAATGTCGTACACTGACCTTTCCTGACGTCAAGTTCATGAACAGGCTCCAGGAATCTGCAAAGTTGATGAACATTCTGAGTTATGGTTCTTGTGCATTTCCCACTGCAATCAGTTCCTTCGTAGTGGCACATTTGTAATAAAAGAAATAGCATTGCATCACCACGGTTCATTTTGAAACTTTTCGTTCAGTGGAGACAGTTTTTCAGATTGCTGGAACTTGTGCCGTTTATTAGAAAGAAGAAACTTAAGTGAGAATGCAAACTTGGTCCTTTTAAAAAGTACAAATTTAAGAGCAAGTGCTAGACTGAAAATATTTTACTGCTATTTTCACAAATGCGCCTGATTTATCCCATACTCTCCAGAAAGTGGCTTTTGTCCATTTGCCCCAGTGCTGAATTACCTTATTAGGAAGTTCTCCTTGGTATACTCCTGGATCATATTCTTTTCCAACTGTAGCCCCCTTACAAAAAACTGAGTGACTAAGTGTACTTAAACTTCTCTTGCAGCAGAGATGAATGCAAAGCTGGTGCAATTGAGACTGTGGCCCAAAGGAGTCTGTGGGCACAATGCAGAGCAATTTTACAAATTAATGGTCTCTGCAAATATTTTTTTTTTAAACTTTAAAAATGCCCTCAGTTAACCTACTAACAACTGCTTCCTCCCCTTCCCATGCAACTCATGCTACTATAAACGATAAAACCAAACCAGAAACAGTTCAACAGCAAAACTGTTAGCGATAATTCTACATATTTTGCCTATGTATAGTGTATAGGAATCAGGTAATATACTTTTAAATAGTTTGGGATCCCTCTAGTCAGCCGCTTTGTCTTTTATTGCCAAAGCCCGCAGATCCTAACAGAACAATAGCATATATAAGTAGCTAGGCTTTTGTAGGTTTGAATGTTTGTATATAGTTAGCAAGCAATTATTTGGAACCCATTGGAATCCATGTGGTTTCCTCATAGTACTAACACTTTGTATAGACAATAAAGACACAACATTATGCTTAATGAAAGTAAGTATCTTTGCCTGCCTTTGTATGGTTGCACATTCCCGCTAGGCATGATCCTATACTGTACTGAAATAGGGCTCCTCACACAGTCCACTTCCAGAAGAACTATCCCTGCTTTGGCTCTCTGTACCTAGTGCATACTGTACTTTTCCATTGCTAGCCATCAAACATATAGGCCAGACTCTGGCCTCAGTTGGCAGCACTGCTGACCTTACAGATAATTGCTGAGGAAATGCAGGTATTGCTTAGGGGATGCCAATTTCTTCAGTTCCCTGCTGACATCCTGCAAAACTCTTGTCATTCTCACTACCTCCATCTTCTTTCTCTTAAACAAACCATTATTTTACTGCGGCTAAACCAGTACTTCAGTTGCAGAAGAGATACTAGATGTAAGTGCACTGTTTGCACATCCTTAGTAGATCTGTTTTTCAGTCTTTCCAAAGTGGCAAACTACCACGTGCCATTGGCAATAGCTACAGGATGCCTGTGGTGTATTGAAGACTGCATTGGAATTACAAACTATCAGTTTAAGAGTGGGAGGATGGGCTTCCTTGGTCCTGCTTGCAAGCTAAGGGGCTCTGTCGTGAAGCATGCAATCTGGGAGCAGCAGTCAGTCTGGAAAAACCCAGCCTAGAACAAAGTGCGGTGATTTGTTCCTCCCTGGTTTATCTCTTTCTGGTTTTGGTTATTGCGTATTATCTTCTGGATTCTAAGAATAAGGGCTTGTCCACCCGGTGTGTTAGTGTGCACCAGCTGAGCAGTAAATTCTAGCCTGCACCAATGTGTGGCAGACTAACCAACCATGTGGACCCTACTTGTGCTCACTAAAAGCTCCCTAGTGCACATTGATGTAGTCCTGTTTGGACAGTGTCAACACACACTAGAGAAAACTTTTAGTGCATGCCAGCAGGGTCCACAAGGACTTTTAGTGCACACCAGCATGCCACACACTAGAAATTGCACCACGCTGCCATGCACTAATGCACCACAAAGATGAGCCCTAAAGTAGTGTTACATTGTAACCTTCCAGAAAGAGTATTCTATGTTTTTATCTAACTTCTCTGTTGGATGCCATGAACACGCCCTCCAGCATAAATGACCTATAACTGCATGCTAGATATGTCAACATGTATGAATACTCATACAAAAACCAGTGTCCCATAGCAGGCCTCAGAACAATCACTATCCAAGCAGACAAAGCAGCAGTCACAGTTACATACGTCACAGGAGCTGAAAGAATGTGGAGAAGCTTGTGGAAATCCCATATAACAATGGTCCAGATCAGCACACCACTCAAGAGCCTAGCGCACAACAGCACCAATCTCGTGGGTATGGAAAGAATTGGAGTTCATAGATTTTATAGCCAGAAGGGACCAGTCTGCCCTGCCACACAGCACAGGCCTTAGAACCTCACATGGCAGTTCTGACAGCAAGTGTACCATCATCTTGTACCTTCACTGGGATTAAACCCAGGATCTCTGTTCCCATCTACCAGAAACAAACCCCTGCACCACTGAGCCATGGCACACTGTGCACCTCGTCCCATCTCTCCCTGCCTGCCTGCCTCCAGCTCTATGCTAGACACTAATTTGAAACACATATATCACCCCCAGGGCTCCTTTTATATCACACTGCAAGTTATGGCTGCTCAGAGTTAACCCCAACTTGAAGCGCTTTGTCCTGTATTTTTCAGTCAGTTTGCATTTATGCGACCCCTTTCCTTCAAGGAATACAAAGCACTTTACAAACATTAACAAATTACACCTCAACCTCACCACACCCCCTAGAAGGGCAGTATTACTATCCCAAACGATGCTCCTTCCCACTGTAGTCCACACCACACCACAGTTAAGCAGTGTGTTGTTACTGTGTGGCTATAATTATTATTATACAAGGCTGCCTTTTGGGGTTGAATGCTTGTGGCATTCACATCCTTACTGGAGTTTTACTGCTCCCTTTTAGGTTACCTTTAAACATGCTTCTCCTGTCTGCTGCATACCAGAAGGAAGCATATGACCTCAGGATAGTTACTGTAACAGAGATTACAAAGTGAAAGCCCTACAGAGGGATTTGCGAGATTACGTGGGTTGCCAAAAAAATAGAGGTTATGACATAACCTCCTGCATTTTCCTGCAGAAAAGATTCTTACTGAAGAACTGCACTTTTCAGCGGTTACCACACATGGTAAAGCTCTGTGCACAGCACTGCTTAGCAATTCCCACACTCCTTATTCTCTCTTATGAAAACAGACCTACACTATAGCATCTCCAGTACCAGAGTCAAAATGGAAACAAGAGAAACATGTTCTGTTAAATAACCATTTACCTCAACAATTGATGAGAACTAGCATATAAAATAATGACGTGGAAAATGCAATGTAAATTTTTTAGGAGTACAGGATGCTTTAATGCTTGTACCATCAATTCTGCACAGCAGCAATATCTTGTAAACTCTTTAGACCAGGGACTCTCTCTCTAACACGTTTGTTTAGGCCTAGCACAATGGGGCCCTGACCCAGGCCTGTGATCTCTAGGCACTACTATAATAATTTACTTGTGGGGGAATTCTGCACCACTGGCAATGCAGAATTTTGTAGAAATTAATGTTGGACATGCAGAATTCCGCCCCCCCCAATAGAAATGAACTGCAGAGATGTTGGCCACCCCGTGGACCATTGGACCCGGCAGAGCCCAGTTTGCAAATAGAAGACAAGGCCTCGGGGAACGGGAGGGAACTGATGGTTCCCAGTAGTTGCAGTTCCCCACAAGCCCTGAAGTAAGGAGGCAGCGGCAAGCAGGAAACTCCATGCAAGCCCGGGACCCAGCAACAGGGTGTTTCTCCCTCTGGAACCCCGGGCTGTAGGAAAGCAGGGTCTGTAAGAGTCTGGGCTAAGGGAAGGCGCAGCTGGGCACTATGCGGTGAGAGTGTCTGGGCTGGGGGGGAACCCATGGCTGGGCTCTGGGGGGAGAGGGTGTGTCTGGGCTGGGGGGGCAGGGAGTGTAAGTGTCTGGCCCCCTGGCTGGGCTGCGGGGGGAGGGGGAAGGAGGGAAGGGAGAGGCGAGAGGGCAGAGAAGCAAGAACTGGGCCTTCATAGGTTTTTCTTTAACTCTCTATTCCTGGGTCTTTTTGAAATAAATTACCAAAATAATTTAGGTTTCAGAGTAGCAGCCGTGTTAGTCTGTATCCGTAAAAAGAAAACGAGTACTTGTGGCACCTTAGAGACTAACAAATTTATTACAGCGCTCTAATAAATTTGTTAGTCTCTAAGGTGCCACAGGTACTCCTTTTCTTTTTACAAAATAATTTAAACTGGCATGATTATATAGTGTTATTTTGACAGATAAAATTCGTAGAATTTTGCAGAATTTTAAAATATTGTGTACAGATTTTTTAATTTTTTTGGTGCAGAATTCCCCCAAGAGTATATAATAAAAATAATAAAAATATGGAAAATATTTTAATCCCTGCAAATCAATTCCCTGTAATTTAGCGGCAGCTTTGAAAAGACATCTAGACTAAAGAAACAAATTGCTTGTATCACTTCAGCAAACTCCGGTGTCAGCACTAAAATAAAGTGAAGTTCACACATAATTCCACAGGGAATTTGAAATGAAGAAAAGGGGAAAAATAAATCCCAACCCAGTGGCTGCACTCAGCATTACCATTTGATCAGATTATTCTAGGAAATTTGCTATGATCAATGCAAGAAAAGGTAAAGGTCTGTGCAGAGCTTGGGATATGTTACACACCAATCTAAGCACAGTACCTGGTATCTTAACACACACAGTGCACCATCACAAGTGTTCAAGGAACAGAGGGTGCTGATGCAAAGGATACTGAAATATTGGGCCTACGTCTTTTCTTTCACCAGCCTATAAAATGTTATTTCAGATTTACACTCATATAAAACAGTAGTATCAGGGCCAACTCCTTTCTCAACTGCAACTTCAGGGAAACTGTTGGCATCTGGAAATTAACTACAATGATCCAGATGGTACACAGTAATAATTAAGGAAGAGAAAAACAAGGAAAGGGTTAGTTTTAAGCAGGGGATGATGATGAGTGGCTAATTCCTTGCTGGCAGAGAGGTTCCAGAAGGCTGTATTGGGAAAGGGGCCCAGGTAGGGCTGGTCTTAGGGAAAATGGCACCTGGGCGAACTTGCTTTTTGGTGCCCCCGGCCCCCATGGGCTCCCCAGGCTCCCCTCCCTCCCTTTGTCCCAAAGACATGCTCCCCCTCCTGTGCCCCTAATCCCTGCACCCCCTTCACTCCTAACCCCTGCATCCCCTTCCTGCACTCACAAGGGGAAACTGACCTGGATTCACAAAGCAGCTGGCATTCCTGCTCACTCCCCCCCGGACTGCAGCTCCTCTGCCCCGCACACCCCTCTGGAGCTGGAGGGTGGGGGGCAGGAGCGAGGAGCAACATCAGGGCTCCTTGCATCCAGGTCACTTTCCCGCCCAGGCTGTGTAAGGAGAGGGCAGGAGAGCAGCAGCTCCTGATGCCTCACAGCCCAGCCAAGGTGGGGAAAGTGACCTGGATACAGGAAGCCCTGGTGGGTGTGGCGGGGGGAGGGGACTGTGTGAGGGAGAGTTTGTGTGTGAGTGTGTATGTGTGAGTAACAACAGCTAACAAACACCAAAACTGGCCAAAACACCAGCCACGTGCTGCTCCCACTAAAAGAGAACCATCACACTATCTCATCCTTCACATTTCTCACATGAGGTACCAGGACTTAAATTAAATTTTTGTATGAAATTTGAGGTGAATTTAAAAATTGTTCAAAACGTTTTAGAAATAAAAAATATGGAAAACTTTAATACATTTTATTTACAGCATCATTATTCATACTAGCCTTGCTAGTCCTTCCCCCCAGGCAGAGAGGCACAGAGACTAGGATCAGGACCAGCTGTGCCCCCAAAAGTCCAGGCCAACCCTCCAAATCAGACCAGACCCACATCCCTCCCCAGACTGAACTGGACCCAACCCACATCCCTCCCCAGACCAAACTGGACCCAACCCCCATAACTCACCAGTCTGAACCCCCTGAACTGGACCCGACCCACATCCTTCCCCAGACTGAACCGGACCTGACCCGAATCCCTCCCCAGACCGAACTGGACCCTCCCCACATCCCTCCCCAGACCGGACCCGCATCACTCTCCAGACTGAACCAGACCGAACCCGCATCCCTCCCCAGACCAAACTGGACCCAACCCACATCCCTCCCCAGACCGAACTGGACCCAACCCCCATCACTCACCAGTCCGAAGCCCCTGAACTGGACCCGACCCGCATTCTTCCCCAGACTGAACCGGATCCGACCCGCATCCCTCCCCAGACCGAACTGGACCCTCCCCACATCCCTCCCCAGACCGAACTGGACCCAACCCCCATCACTCACCAGTCCGAAGCCCCTGAACTAGACCCGACCCGCATTCTTCCCCAGACTGAACCGGATCCGACCCGCATCCCTCCCCAGACCAAACTGGACCAGACCCACATCCCTCCCCAGACTGAACTGGACCCGACCCCCTGAACTGGACCCGAGCCGCATCCTTCCCCAGACTGAACCGGACCGGACCCGCATCCCTCCCCAGACCAGGGGCACTGGTGGGGGGATGGGGCAGGGGGCACTGGGTCTTCCCCAGGGGTGCTTGGGGTGGAGGCCAAAGGACTCCAGTTGCCCTGCGGGGCCCAGGCCAAGGGGGCTTACCTGGAGCAAGGAGCACCCACTGGCCAGGGTGTCCATCTACTGGGTGCTGGTGCTGCCTCCTGCCCAGCATGGTCCAGGTCCCCCACGCTCCCTGAGCTCTGCATTTGAATAATGGTGGGGTCATGGTGGGCACACGGGGTGGGAGGAAGCTGTATGCTTAGCACTCTCCCACCAGCGCTGCCCCAGGCCCGGCAGGAGCCCGAGAGCCCCCCAGGGAGGAGACAGGGGCCACGCCACGGGGGAGCCCAGCTGTCCACAACACGCAGCAGCCAGAAACCCACGGGCCTGCCACCAAGCCTCCCTCTTCCCCTCCACTCACTCCACCAAGTGGTACGAGCCTTTGGGGGGAGGTGGTGGGGCCGGAGCAGAGCTGCAGCAGCAGCCGGGCCAGTGCACGGCACCCTCTTTAGTGGGCCGCCCTGGTCAGCCACGCCGGCTGCCCACCCCAAAGGCCGGCCCTGATTGCTTTTCTGCTTACATCAGAGGGAGAAATACCGGCGAGGAAGTAGAGTTATTTAAGTGAAGCGTCAATGTGGACAACAACAAATGGATATAAACTGGCCATCAACAAGTTTAGGCTTGAAATTCGACAAGGATTTCTAACCATTATGGGAGTGAAATTCTGGAACAGCCTTCCAGGGGGAGCAGTGGGGGCAAAAAACCTAACTGGCTTCAAGACTGAGCTTAATAAGTTTATGGAGGGGATGGGATGATAAGACAGCAGACAATGGCATGTAGCCAGTCTGTGAGTGCTAGTAGCTAATATCCCCAATGGCCGGTGATGGGACACTAGATGGAAAAGGCTCTGATTTTCTACAGAGAATTCTTTCCTGAGTGTCTGGCTGGTGGGTCTTGCCCACATTACTTCTGGGGGAACTCTGTGCCACTGGGCAATGCAGAATTTTGTAGAAATTAATGTTGGGAGCACAGAATTTCCTCTCCGCCTCCCCCCCACAGAAATGGGCTGCAGAGATGTTGGCCAGCGGGAGGGAACTGGAGGGTTCCCAGCAGCTGCAATTCCCAGCATGCCTTGAAGGAAGGAGGTAGCGGTGCACAGGAAACTCTGTGCAAGCCCAGGATCCAGCATCAGGCTGGTTCTCCCTCTGGATCCCTGGGCTCTAGGAAGGTAGGGTCTGTGAGTGTCTCGGCTCGGGGGGGTGGGGGGGGGGACGGACGACCCTGCAGCTGGTCTGTGTGGATGGAGGGGGTATGAGTGTGAGTGTCAGGGCCAGAGAAGGCCCCCCAGCCGCCCGCTGGGGGGGAGAGGATGTGAGTGTTTGGCCCCCTCAGCTGGGCTCTGTGGGGATAGAGGGAAGAGAAGCTGGAAATGGGTTATCGTAGGGGCTTCTTTAACTTTCTACTCCTGGGGGAATTTTTGTGTGTGTTTATATTGTTACAGACAAACTTGCTGACAGGTATTTTGAAATAAATTACCAAAATAATTGAAATTCTTGTGATTATATAGTGTTACTTTGACAAATAAAATTTACAGAATTTTGCAGAATTTTTATTTTTTTCGTGCAGAATTCCCCCAGGAGTACCATATGCTCAGGGTCCAACTGGTTGCCATATTTGGGGTCAGGATTCTCCTGGGTCAGATTGGCAGAGACCATGGGTTTTTTTTTGCTTCCTCTGCAGTCACAGCTCACTTGCAGGTTTAAGCTAGTGCAAATGGTAGAGTCTCTGTAACTTAAAGTCTTTAAATCATGATTTGAGGACTTCAGTAACTCAGCCAGAGGTTATGGGTCTATTACAGCAGTGGATGGGTGAGGTTCTGTGACCTGCAATGTGCAGGAGGTCAGATTAGATAATCACAGTGGTCCCTTCTGGCCTTAAAGTCTATCAATCTATGAGCAACAGCTGGGAGAATAGCAAATAATATCCCTTCCAGCAATCTCCTTCCCCTACCAAAATTAATAATGGAAGTGCTTAACATAACAGCTCTATTATTTGCTTCCCTTCCTCTGTGCAGCTGCTTACATTGTAAATGCCTCAGGGCAAGGACCTACCTTCCATGTCTGAAGTGCCTAGTGCACTGTTGGCATTAAAATAATAATAAAATATACACAAAAGTGTGTGTCTGTGTGAATTACTAATGCACGTTTATGATTCTTATTTGGCTATTTTGCTGAAGCTGCCTTTACCACATATTCCAAATTAATTGTCACCATTATAGTGTTATACAAAGTTAGAGGTATGTTATCAACAAAAGGATGTAAATTAAACTTGTCAGACATATTACAAAAAGTAAATAAAATTGTAACAAGAGGAAGAAAATTCTAGCAAGAAGACTAGGAGCATCTGAGCTAGAAAACCTGTCCACAGGCACAATCTAGTGGTAGATAGAGATATTGCAACGCAAGTACTGGTGCTTAAAGAGCATGTTCATTTGTAACTCTATATGCTTTAAAGGAATAACCTTTATATTTTTAGGGAGGCAGCACAGACTAAGGAATAGGACACTAGAAAAGAGATCTGTTTCCAGCTCTGCCAATGACTCGCTGTGTGAATGGGAGCAAATCACTTCATCTTTCCATGCCTCTTCTCTTTTTACCTTTTGTTTGTATTATCTCTTTAGATTATAACCTTGGTGGGTCAGCGACTGTCTTTATGTCTTTGTACAGGGCCTAGCACGATAGGGTCCCCCAAACTTGGTTTAGGCCTCTAGGAGCTACCATAACATCAATAATAGTAATTAATACCATTAATAAATAACACCGCTCCCCAAAGACGACCTGTGCTTGCCAATAGTGGAGGGAGGAACAGAGTGAGGGAAGCCGGCCTCAGCAGTGTTTCTGAGCATGCTCAGTACAAGCCAAGCAGCAAATCAGGGTGGCGGGGACTGTGATCCCACATGTCTCACCTCACGCGTCGCTTCTGCTGCTCCCTGTGTGAAATGAAGAAGAAATAATAATGGTGCCTGTGAGGTGGTGGATAGCATCCGAGGGAAATCATGCACGATATAGATTCAGATTAGAGAAAAACATATGAGTGAGAAACATGATAAATGAAATAGGAGCTGCCTTCTAACATGCAAGACCAATGCAGCCAATAACTCTCTAGGAGGAGAAGCCTCTATACATGCAGAAACACTTCTTGAATCAAGGGCAAAGACACTTATCTCACCCCAGACCTATGCTATGTAAATAGATGCCATTATACCCAAATTATGTATGCACAAAGTCCCTGGGTTTACTCTGAAGTGATGTGTCTTAAGTTACAGGAGATGAAAAGCTCTTTGCTCAGGAAAGTGGAGTCCTCTTCATTACTAAATAAAATTGGGACATATACTCTTCCCAGTATATTGGCTTCAAAGTGCATTGTATCATCTATGCCAGTTTAGCATCCACCAGGTAATGGTGTTCATACCTAGATTTCAAAGGAAATGAAATTGTATAGGAGACAGACCCTTAGAAAAGGGGATTGGTCCAGAGTCTAGCTGACGGTTATGACCTCAAGCACCAGGATATTGAGATAAAGGCAGAACCCATGATAGATGGAGAGACAGACACAGAATGCTAGAAATGTAATCTCTCATTTACTAGTACTGTAACTATAAGATTTAACCTACCTCGCTTGGCTGTTGCCTACTCTCTATGTTAGGTATGATGTTATTCCATTTAGGTGGACCATTCTTGAAGGCAAATGTCTGACCTCAGGCAAGATATAAAAGGAGGTTAAGAGGTAACTGACATGCAGGGTTCACACCAAGGCAAAGTTGTGTAGACAGACTGACCGCAGTTAGCAAGGAGCATGGGGGAAGGCTAGTGATCAAGAGTAGCAGGGAAGTGAAAGTTACATTGATGTGTATATTAATCACGTTTTTTACCTTAGAACATTTGGGTTCTTTTCCTGGCAGAGTAAACTTTGCAATATCATCATGACTTCAAGTGGTCAGGAAAATTTGTTGTTTGGGGAAAAATCAATGACAGTAAACAAAAACTAGACTACAACTATGTACACTGTTAAACAGGGATAATAAATGGCACAAGCAAAATGTAGCTGAACTCCAAGATGTAGCAGAATTTCCAAAGAGCTCCAGCTAATAGATTTGTATTCAGGCCAACCGCTATTCTGATTCTCTCTTCTCTCTCAAATTCTGTTCCAATAGTCTCTAGCAGTGAAGGATCCCCATCCAAACCTCAGACACATTGGTTGCTTTGCAACACAAAATGAAGCCCATCTGATTTCAGGTATCAATGACCCTCCCTCCTGATACAAGGGCTCAAGGGCCTACATTTTCAGAGTAACTAGTAATTTGGGTTCTCTCAATTCTGACACCTTAAAAGGGGCCTGATTTTCATGGGTACACAGCCATTTCTGAAAATCAGGCATCCAAATGATGTCTCAAACTGGCCACCCAAAAATTACTCGTTACTTTTGAAACCAAAGAGCTCAACAAGTCTGAAGAGGAATCCTTCTCATTCAGTTAACTCAGTTTGTTACTAAAGTCTTGTCTACCCTGGGAAATTGTCTGGATTAGCTATTGCAGAATCAACTATTATGGAATAGCTCCCCGTGTGCACACACTATTCCAGAATAAAAGGGGGTAAATTTGCAGTGGTTTTTAATGCTGCTGAGGTGAGGCATGGGGACATGTCCTATTTTTCAGAATTCATTATTTTCACAACTCAACCAGTTTAACTAGAACACAATTAATTGTTTCCCATGTATAATTAAGGTCTCATGGTCATACAGGTAACGGATTTTCAGAAAGGACTGCGGTTTGGCTTAAGTCTGACGCCAGTAGACTCAATGATAAAACTCCCATTGACTTTAACAAGAGCAGAGAGTTAGGGTAACTCTCAGCTCAGCACTTTTGAAAATACCCTGATTATTACCCAGTGACTTCTGTCTGTTACCAAGGTTTTCTCAAGGGAAAGAATAAAAAAGAGAAATACATATGAAAAAAAAATAGTTAATATGGAAGCCATGAAAAAGGTAGGGTGATTTCCATCTTATGTCAATACACAAAGGTATAATTACTTTTGTATTATCACTAAACTACCAGCAGGCTGTGCTTGTGCACCAGTTTTCTAGCTCATACATAACTAATCTTAACTTTCATTTTAAGTGATGCCAATTGTGCTTTGTCATTGAAATTGTGATTACAAAAAAAATACGCAGCCAACTAGTCTCATTCATAACCTCTGCTGCTCACATACTCCCCAACTCTCTAAAGTATTAGTAATGAAGACAATGCTACAGCCTAACAAGATAAAAATAAGCAGTAGGTGGAGAGACTGGAACAGCCTCTGTTTTTCTAATAAACGTAAAATGAGGTTAAATTTCTGTTAAAAATGATCAGGGACTAGGAGGATTGGCTTGACAGACTTGACCACAGTGATCTACAGAACTGTAACTTCAGTCCTATGTAGGGGAGTAAAGTTTTGAAGCCAGACTCTGTAGGAACTCCAGCAGTTACAGAATGCAGATGCCTGCCTGCCTGCTGGGCCAATAAAGAACACTTCATTCTGGTACACCAATAAATTCATTGGCTACTCCTCAAATATCAGATATAGGGTAGAGTCCTGGTTCTGATCTTCAGGCTGTTTTACCTCTTGATACCTCATAAGCCAACCATAGACCTCCAGTAAAACTCAGTTTCTTCAGCGGGATAGGAGATAAAATTAACAGTAGCATAGCTCTCAAAGGAGCACACACAGAGAGTCTTTCTTACAAGCTGCCATCTCGTCGAGCTATAGGTTCAGTAACTGACCAGTTTTGAACTTTGACATTTAATAGGTGCTACTGTAGCACAGAAAAAGTCACCACCAATTCACAAAGCCACTGTACTGACACCACAAGAGTGTTCAGTGGACCATCTCAGAACCTACCTCTCCCCTCTGCAGCCGAGACAGTCCACAACAGCAATGATCCTTCAGAAAAATGGCGCTCTCAAAAGCAAGAGACAGACTACTGGCAGCTGGAGAAAGCATCTTTTCAGCCTGTGGCCAAACTTCCTGTAGAATGTTCCTTCCACAAGAGTTAAGAATGCCCATAACGTGGCCATCTTCTGACTCTTATCTGCACCACTGCTTTTCCATAATAATCTATGAAAGAGAAAAAGACACTCTCATCGTACTCCTAGCAAAGGGGAAAAGAAGAGACTTATGTCAACTTATAAAGAATTTGTTCATTCGCCACAAGGATGGTGTACACCAGAACTGAGAAAATGATCCATTCAAAAGACATGAGAGACTGGTAGTTTAGATTTGGAACAGCTTGGTGTTGCTAAAAAGGGGATATCTGGCTTGCCTGTGTAATGATTTTAGTTGTCAATGTGCTTCTCTGAAGCATTGTACGTTACAGTATCCTTTATGTTGTCCTGTAAATGCACCTCCACTGACCCAAAAGAAATACAGCTGGCAATAAATCAATTTTTGACATTAATGGGAAAAAAAGTGGATTTTTCTCCTCCCAAACTGTCCTGGATGATCACTTACTGCCATCTGCTCTTTGAAGCTGAAATGCCATCAATTCATAAAATGGGGCCAAGATTTTCAAAAATAGTAAGCCTACAGTTAGACTCCTAAATCCATCTTTGGGCATTTGCCTGATCTTCAAAAGCACTGGGCACCCACAGGCTCCAGCTGACCTCGCCTTTTAGTGAAGTTGAGGATATTAAGCACCTAGCTACCTTACCAAATCTCCTTTTAGGGTGCAAATTTTCAAAAGTATCTAGTGATTCTGGATTCCTTAGTTTTTGGGTATAAAACTCAAGACTCAGCACCATCCTCCAGAAAAAAAAAAAAGTCAAGCTCCATTAGGCTGTCCAACTGGGCACCCAAAATTTAAGGGACCCAAAAATCACTAATCATTTTTGGAAATTTGGGGCAGTGCCTACATTTAGCCTCCTGCTTTTGAAAACCCTGGCCTGGAATTTTAATTTCTTCTTTATGAACATATCTAAAGAGAAACCTAATTTCTGAGTGTTACAGCATTGAAAATAGTTTTTATAAAGTATCAGAACTCTTTACACAGTTTTAGAGGGGTGCATATAGTCCATCACATTACATTAAAGACTTTAAATAGCATCCACAAATCTCTCTTACAGCACCTTATTGAAACATAACATTCGTTTTAACTTCAAGTGGATACGAAAAACACATTCTCCTATCAACTGTGTATGTAGCAAATATGTCCGTGAAGACATTTTTTTGCCCTAGTGGAGATTTGTGTTTATATAATACACTAGTTATAAAATATAAAAACCTGAAAAGTATACAAGATGTTTTCACTGTATTAGTGACTATCATTTTGATGTGAAACCCACTTTAATGACTACCTGTCAAAGAAACCTTTTAAAAGGAATGATTTTCCTTGACATGAATGCATTCAACGACTGTTTGTTGAGTGATATCTTCTTAAGCAGCTAGCAAAAGAACACAGTATCACTGTAAATCAGTGGTTCATCACCCTTGCAGCACTGAGGATTGTAATGGAAACCTGTCAGCAGCCTGAGGGCGGCACTTAAGTTGCAAATAAATTTACATAAACAGATATGTATGTATATAGGATGTTGTTTATATTGTTTTTAACTATGTCTATATTAAAAGTGCTTTAACATTGCAAAATGACAACATATGCCTTGAGGGCTTCACAGCTTTGATTCAGTCAAAGCAGGGTCCCAAACATCCAGCTCCTGTTGAGATGGTCACACATTCTATGGAATGAAGTTCTGAGACTGTTAAGCAATTGCAGTGTTTGGATTTGTTCAGAGGTCTGTTCACAAATATATAAATATCTCCAAGATACTGTACCAATAGCAGCCCTCATACCAAACTCTAGATTATCTCTCCCTTGACAGACCTTTATACAAATTCAGCACATTTCATTCATAAAATGCGGACTGAGGTGGACGTAAGCATCATGAGCCAGATCCCGAGCTGACATGAAGGGGCACAGTTCCATTGAGTTACGCCATCCTCCAACCCAGCCCCGTAATCAACAATTCCTGCTGAACTTCAGCTCCACTTCTTCAGACTGAGCTGAAAACCAGGGTGCAGACAAGCTGAACAGGTCTGTGACTCATATTGCTTGAGCTTTGGTTGGCAAATCAGGCAGAAGTCCATTTTTCTGAAGCTGCTCAGAATAACATACTACTGCAAGGACAGGCCTCTACTTCACTGGCAGCTGCAGACAATGGTACCAATTCCCTTGGGCTCCCAAGGCAGAAAGCACCAACCCCCTCCAGCCCACTAGCTTAGGACCTTCAAGCAAAGGCCTCTCTGCAACTTCTGCTTTCCCAGCAAAGGTCCCAACTAATCCAAAACTTCCTCTTTTCAAACACCTAAAACTAGTATTTTGGCAGAGGCGGGAAGCCAAGAAGCAGATTCAGACTTGCAGAGAGCAGAGTGCTCCCTTAGCCTTGCAGAGAATAGCAAACCCTACTGAAGAGAGAGCCTTCTACAAGCTACCCTGGCTGGCTGCTAGCAAGCTCCCAGAATCTAACACACAGAGATATGGCACTTAAGTATCACATTTATATTTTAAATAGGACTTTGCACCCTCTACTCTAATATTAAAACTATAAATGTCTGATTTATGTCCATATAGATCTTGGACAGTTTTATTTTTTTATATATAGCTGTCAGTAAATATGAGTATTGAAATTATCTTGTAACTTTAATGGAAGCTATTTCAGGTGAAACCCTTTTCTTATCACTTCAGACCTGATCCTGAATTCCTTGCACACCCCAAACTCCCATCAACACCTACAGAAGTTTAGAATGCACAAGGACTACAAAATCAAGCCTTATCATAATGTAACAATATTGCCTAAAATAAATGATTGAGAGATCTAAATAATGACTGGTACCTCTACAAAATAGTGATTGGCTCAGCAGAAACACATACAGTAAAACCTCAGAATTATGAACACCAGAGTTACTAACTGACAGGTCAACCACACACCTCATTTGGAACCGGAAGTACGCAATCAGGCAGCAGCAGAGAGGAAAAAAAGCAAATACAGTACAATACTGTGTTAAACATAAACTGCTAAAAAATAAAGGGCAAGTTTTAAAAAAAAAGATTTGACGGGGTAAGGAAATTGTTTTTGTGCCTGTTTCGTTTAAATTAAGATAGCTAAAAGCAGCATTTTTCTTCTTCAAAGTAAAGTTTCAAAGCGGTATTAAGTCAATATTCAGTTGTAAACTTTTGAAAGAACAACCATAATGGTTTATTCGGAGTTATGAACATTTCAGAGTTACAAACCACCGCCATTCCTGAGGTGTTTGTAACTCTGAGGTTCGACTGTAACTGGCTAATATTAGTGTATATTGAAGGGTTTATTTTTTGAACATGACACTTTCACATTTGAAGGTACTCAAATTTACAACATAAGTGACCCTTTCCAAGTTGTGAATTAGCTCTTTATGCAACAGCAGATCAACATACAGTAGACTAGAATTTTTAGCCTCATCCTCTTTGCAGTTAATGACATCCATGCAATTTCTATATTAATGAGATCTTTCCACAGCTTTTAGTTAATGGGAATCCCTGGGGCTAAAGTCTGTGTTGACTCATACCCCACCCAACACCATGGACTTTGGCCATATACATTAATTCAGAATCTAATCTGCTTTGATAGGTTCCAGTGACCAGATCTTAATTGTTTTTTTTTAAAAATGTGCTGCGAACAGCCTGTGCTGTATAATTAACAATAGCCTGCAAATTGCTGGAGAGACATATCCTGATAAGGAGGAAGGATGGTCCTGTGATTCAGGTACAGGAGTGGGAGTCACCAGATCTGGGTTCTTTCCCTAGCTCTGTCAGCCTCTTCCTCTGTGACCTTCAGCAAGACAAAGCCTCTTGGTGCCTAAGTCTCCTCATCTGTAAGAAGCGGTTAATAATACTTCCCAATCCCAAAGGAGTGATGTGAGGTTAATTCACTAATGTTTGTAAGACTCTGATTTCCTTGGACAGAAGAAACTATATATTTATGAAACAGAGCCCCATTGATGGTTCACGACTGTCTCAGCAACTCTTGAGAGACCTGACACACTATAGCTAACACACTGTTGGCATGATATGTATCCAGAAGGTAGCATGTAATATATCACTAGAAAATGTATAACTCACTGATCATTAATATTCTTGTATGATGTGTGCTCAGAGTGTGTACAAACAGTTATAAATTTGTGCTAGAATTATGTTCTTAAAACGTGTTTGTCAAGCAATGCATAATCCCACTCTGCCTAGACAAAGCAATGTATACTTGCTTATCTGACTGTGACATTGCACTCTGTATGATTTTATGAAAGTATGCTGATGAGTGTGAATATAATGTAACTAAAATATGCTTCATGCAAAAGGTCTCTTGTAAGGTATCATTACAAAGCTTATAATCTACTGAGTGTGGTCATCCTATTTGTATAAATGTATCACTCTTGTAACAGAAACTAGAAATATGAAATATAACTCTGAGGTCCTATTGTAGTTATGCAAAGTGTGGGCCATTAATGGTGTTCTGGAATCTTAACGGCTCCCATTAACAAGGACAACTGACTGTAGATGGCTCTGTTTTACTTGTAAGTCTTCCTGTATACCTGTATCCTGGCAAGTGGGTAATGAGGTATTACAGTGATATGTGATCATGTCACCTGAACTGGAATCCATCTTTAGCCTGGTACTTTTCCATTGAGAAGAAGGTGGGGAACCCAGAGGGACAAAGGATTCCCGCCTTATGCAAAAGATATATAAGTGGGTTGAAGAGAACAAAGGGCGCGGCCATCATGAAAAATCCCCTAGCTACCACCTGAGCTGGAATGACAGCTGTACCAGGGGAAAGGATTGTGCCCAGACTAGGGAGGCGTCCAGTCTGTGAAAGAAACTTATTGAAACATCTCTGAAGGTGAGATTTTATCTGTATTCAGTTTTATTACTGTACTAGACTTAGACTTGCGTGTTTTATTTTATTTTGCTTGGTAATTCACTTTGTTCTGTCTGTTACTACTTGGAACCACTTAAATCCTACTTTCTGTATTTAATAAAACCACTTTTTACTTATTAATTAACCCAGAGTATGTATTAATACCGGGGGGGGGGGGGGGAACAGCTGTGCACATCTCTCTATCAGTGTTATAGAGGGTGAGCAATTTATGAGTTTACCCTGTATAAGCTTTATACAGGATAAAACAGATTTATTTGGGGTTTAGACCCCATTGGGAGTTGGGCATCTGAGTGCTAAAGACAGGAACATTTCTTAAATTGCTTTCAGTTAAGTCTGCAGCATTGGGGCACGTGGTTCAGACCCTGGGTCTGTGTTGGAGCAGACTGGCTTGTCTGGCTCAGCAAGACAGGCTGCTGGAGTCCCAAGCTGGCAGGGAAAGCAGGGGTAGAAGTAGTCTTGGCATATCAGGTGGCAGTTCCCAAGGGGGTTTCAGTGATCCAGCCCATCACACTGGCCATCTAGGTTGTCAGGCAGAGACAATGAAGGTACATTTATATAAAAGGCAAACAAGCGATCAACCTAGCAAGTTGGGGAGATAGCCTCAACTGTCATGATGGGAGGCGGGGAAAGGAGACTACAAAAATCAACATGGCTTCAGCTCCCTCGTGTCAAGCATCAGAGGGGTAGCCATGTTAGTCTGGATCTGTAAAAGTGGCAAAGAGTCCTGTGCACCTTACAGACTAACAGGTGGCACAGGACTCTTTGCAGCTCCCTGGTGGACACAGCAAGCTGAGCCCCCAGGAAGGCTTCCTAAAGCAAGGTCACGGAACTTCAGAAGCCCAGAAAGCCATTTTGGCATCTTTCACTTGAGTGGCTAAAGGGATCAGAGCTCTTGAAATCACGGAAAGTTGGATCCTTCAACACCAGTGGTTGAAGTCTCTAGGAACTGACTATAGGTGAGAAACCTGCTTAGGCAAAAGGTTGGAACTTGCTGAAATTAAGTTTTAGTCCTTAGAAGTGTATTTTTACTTTGGTTTGTTTGTAACTATTTCTATCACTTAAACCTATGATTTTCTGTTCAATAAACTTGTTTAACTTTTAGTATAAACCAATTCAATGCTTTGATTGAAATAAAAGTATTTATCAAACCCCGAATAATGAGCTGCCATTTACTGTCTCTTTAAAGGAGCAGCAAACAATAGCTTTGAGAGTGCTCCAGAAGAAGGATGTACACTACTGGGAGAGGTCTCTGGGGAAATTAGGGACTGGTGTGGTATTTAGATCACCCTGCATAAAGTAACTGAGCAGTGGAAGCCAGGGTGTGACCTGCATGCTTGTAAGGCTGGCTGGTGGTGTCAGGGCTGTGAGCCACAGCAGCATAGCACTGAAGGCATCCAGTGCTGCAGGGCAGGCTGTGACACCCTCCCCTCAGTCTGGTTGAACCCCAAAGCATCACAGAATTATATATGGATAATTATCAGACCATATGCTCCCATTTAACATGGGCACACACTGCCTCTTTAAAACATCCCATCAGCCTGGAAGTGGGGCAGAGCCAGCATTTTAACTTTTTAACATTTTAATTAGACCCAGACATTGACTGCTACTGTTGATAAAGACTGAGGTTCTGTTGAATCATCCTGAGCATTGCTACATCAGTAACAAGCACCTTTCAGGTCTTGAAGTTGCTTCAGACTTTATGCATTTGTTTCAGCCATGCAGGACCGGCTCTGGGCACCAGCAAAGCAAGCATGTGCTTGGGACGGCACATTTCCAGGGGCGGCATTCCGGCCACCCCTTTTTTTGGGGGGGGAAGTTGCGCTCTCGGAGCTGCGCCACTTAGATGGGGCGAGGGTGCCACGCCCCCAGCCGCAGCAGGAAGGGGAAGCCCCGGCCCCAGGATGCTGAGCTGCCAGGGCCCAGCCGCTACCTGGGGAGGAGAGGGCGAGTCCTGCCGGGGAGCCAGGCCTGCGCTGCCTCAGCTGCACAGGGGCTGCTGCGCTGCCTTGTGCCACCCCTTATCTCGGGGCTTCTCTGCGCGGCCAGGCGGGGGAGGGGGGAAAGCCCCTGCAGGCGCTGGGAGAAGGTGACATCACTCCCTCTGCTTCCAGCGCCGCCTGCGAGCCCCAGCCCCACCTGAGCTTGGGGTGGCAAAAACCTAGAGGCAGCCCCGCAGCCGTGCCCTTGGAGAAATGGGTATGTGTAATGGAGTGCAGTGTTGTGTCTTTTAAAGACTCAGTAGAGCCTGTTTTTTGTTCAGTTCCTTGGAATAAAAATGTTGGGTTAAAATGCTTCACAGTAGCACACCAAGCAATTCTGTACTTGGAAGAGAAGCTCCCATCCACGGACAACATTCCCATGTACAGCTGTGTGTATGTACCTGTGGCTGCCTGCATGCCAAAATGCAGAATTCATCTTGTACCTACATGTACTTACATGTAAATAACCCTTAGAAAAATAAATATCACTAGTTCAAAAAAGTTTGGGCTATTTATTTCTTCTGCCAAACTAAGCTAGGGTAGAGATGAGACCAGGATTTAAAACAAACACACGCCACCACACAAAAGCATTTGCGTGAAGTTTCCTGCTGAAATTAGATTAATTGACAGAGCTTTAAAACAAACACAAAAAACCAGGACAACCCTAATTGCTTATTACAGCTGATGGAGATGGGAAAGGATGATGAAAGGAAATTTAAGTGACTGACACTACTTCTTAGTCATATATTTACACCTTTATTTTTGTTTCACAATTTCAGTTCGACACTATTAACACAACCTTGAATTTCCTGGCTTTGTTGTTAAGCGCATTGTGTCCCCCCCTGTATTACTTTGCAGCAGAGGATCAGGAAACCAAGAGCCACTGCTCCCCCACAAGCAGCATGGCAGTTTCTTTCCATCATGCAAATACAGCACTAGAATAAAGAACCAGCCAGCCTCCAACTATGTACTACTTCCCCCAGGGGACATGATCTGTGGGTTGGGAGTGTGTGGCACCTCCATTAACTATCGTGTGTGCTGGTGTCAGTAAGAAGAACTGGCTGAGATGTGCACTTCACAATGAGCCCCGCACAATCCTACTTGTGGGCCCCTGTATTTGATCTGATTCAGCAAGGTACTGAAAGTAAAGTTAATTGGAAGGAAAAGAAAGGAAGATGAGGGGGAAATAACAGTGGCATCAGTAATAAAGGCTCTCTTATTCAACTGTCTGAATGGGCACTGAACTGCTACTAATGTTCATCTGAAAAGGAGATCAACATTGAATCTGTCATTTACACTGTATTTTGACATGTTTTTACAATGATTGCACATTACAGCATGATGTTTTACTGAGAGCAATAACATTTGAGACGTTATCGAATTTATGCATTTTGCAGAGCCAGATGCTCCTCTCCACTTAAGCTAATAGAGGGAGACAAACCAAAGAAAATGGGTGTAGGGCATGAAAGGGGGCAGCAGAAGCTCTGTGGAAATGTAGGCCTCCTGCCACCACCTTTGAAAACTTTAACAGGGCGAGAGGCTGTTGGGGCCAGGGCCTATCACTGCCAGGATATTGGACTAGATTGGCCACGGCTCTGATGTTGTCTGGCAATTCCTATGTACGTCTGAAAATAGTGCCACTGGGGAGAATAGAGGGTGTGTTTTACTCTCATCCTAGCTCCCCATCTCTCTTGCAGAGAGGCCAGAATGCAGATGCACAAGAACACTGCTTCCTCAGCATGACTGAGAGACTCCTTTACCGACCAAAACCACTAAGTGCCCAAATTTAGCCCTCGCTGCTTAATTAAAAATTGCTTAACATATCATCCTACTCTTTTCCTCCCTAAAGGATGCTTATCTGCCCTATCGGAAAACATTAACAGAAGAAATACACATTTTTGTAAACCTTTAAAACAAGTAATAGGAAAAATCCTGCATTATCCTCATGATCTTAGTATTATGCAAATGTCACTGCTTCTCTCTCTGATGCAGGATGTGAACTGCTAGGAATTTAAGAAACTGAGCTAGTCACTCATTCCCAGCTTGGTCTAGAAAACAAGCTGCCTCCCATATTTCCTAGGACCCTGATGAAAATAATTTATGCACGTGCTTAACTCAGAGCACAAGCAGGCCCATGAACTCCTTCAGTGGAACTACTCACATATTTCAATTCAGCACACACTTTGCTGAAGTGAAGTTTAATTGCTTCAATAAATCAGGCCTACGTGAGTATTTATTATCAGACTGTATGAATGTGATGTCTTGGCCTCAGATTTGCAAGCGTGGTGTATTAATCATCACACTTTTCTCCTTGTTCATGTCAGCATTGCTGTTGAATTACAGGTGTTGCAGACAGAACAAACATATTGATTCCTCCACCCCAACCCCACTAGAGGTTCATTTACAGGTACATCCCAAAATATAGGTGGCAGTATTGTACCGTAGAAGTGTGCCTGTGCGCTGTCTCTCTGCAGAAGCACGGAAGGGAGAGGAATCACTGATGTGCTATTATTCCTCCCTCCATGTACAGCCTACACAAGTGTGGTTTGTGGATTCATTTGAGCACTCAACCGGACAGTGCTGAGGAAATAAGTGGGAGACACCTTGATCTGGAAAAGATGAGATGTTTCAATCTGTACTAAGTAGCCGCTGCCCATAATGATTTTAAAAATAAAACAAAAATGAATGAAATATATCAACAATTAATATTGTCATATTATGATGTCACTAGTCGTGCATAATATAATGTGTACTGCTACTACTGACAAGTCATGAAATATTGTAAAAATAATACAACTACTAGAATGACATAAAATCAAATTTGAAACAACGTTTTGAAATTCCGAAAGCAATCCAAAATGAACTTTTTTTTCAAAACTGGAAATAATTTTTTTTTTTATTTCAAATATCCTCTCCCCGGAAATTTAATCAGAATCAACATGATTTCACAAAAACATCGAGGTTAGTCAAAACAGAATTTTCCAGTGGAAAACTGTTTCAATGAAAATTTTCCTAACTACAGCTCGAATTCCAACATATCAGGGGCTACCTCGGAACATCTTGGCTATCAGTAAGTTACATGTGGTGGCAGCTCATAACTCTACGATGACAGCAAAACAAATTCATTTCCTCCTGCTCCAGAAGCACAGGCCTCTCTCAAATATCCATGAGCTGTTAGCAGAATGGGGTTCTAGGACACAGATAAGCAGTTCTGATTCCATCCAGTGACAGTGATCCACAATCAAAATTTTTTTCAAGAGTGATTAATGCCTTTCATCCTGAAAGATAAAAGCATATGAACTACATACAGGCCAGGCAATGTTCAAATGCAGCCACCTCTAGGGTGGGGATTGATACCCAACTGCTTGACATCACTGCACAATTGAACATTTAGTCAAAAATGCTTGCCCTGAAAGCTTTAGGTCAATAAACACCACTAAACAACCATCTCCCTTGGAAAGATGAGTTGACCCTGCTAAGGCTTGGATTTATCATGGTTATAAGAAGCCCAGGGCATTCAAAGGCCCCTGAGATTCCCTCTGATTGTGCAGCATGCAATATGGGTGGGAGGGGAACAACAGTCAGCTAGAAAAAATACTATACCTTTCAAACGTCCAGGGTGATTAACAGAAACAATGCAAAAAATATTTTTTTAAATTCTGAAATACACCACAAGAGTCCTTTTAAAAAGCGAGCAGCAGCAGAACGGCAAACAGCAGTGTGTAAGGGCACTCAGGAAGGGGGATGACTCATTGTGACCAAGCAGGGCGAGGGCTGTGAGTAGGACTGGCTGAGAGTAAATGGACGTGGGTGGTTATGACTGAGTATCACCATGGAGGAGCAAATTAGCGATACTTCATTCCAGTGACTGTTGGAGGGGGAGTCATACAGCAGCAATTTCATCCTTTAAATCTTTTAGAAATAAATACACTTTCTTCAATCAGAAAAACAATAAAAATAAAGCTGATTTTATACAAAAATACAAACCAGAACACTCTAGTCATTAAAAACCTGGGGTTATATCGGGTGGTCCTTACTCAGGTACTGATCTATGGAAATCTTGGGTATGCCTTTACTGCAGAGTTACCCTGTTTTTTCAGCTGGGTTTCAGCCCTAACTCCCCTACTGTTCACACAGAAAAATCTTTTACCAGGGTTTGTGTGTGCTTTGAAACCAGGCGGATTTATCCCATGGGGAGTAGAGGTTAGAGGTTTCACTTTAACATGAGCTCCTACCTATCTACTTAGCAGCGTACAGGCCGTAGCCTGGTTTACAGAACTTAGGTGCTGATAGTCCTCCAATGTCCTCCCACTTTCCTCTGTGGGCTGGGTTTCCCTGCTGTTTTATCTAGTGCATTGTTTAGAACCATGAGATAGGCCGCTCCTACTGCCTAACCTGAGTTACTGCAGTGTCTACGCGGGTGTGACTTGAGTGTTGTCTAGCAGGGTGGAAGGTCACACCTGAGTTTGGCTTATCCGGCTGCCCAGATCTAGGTAAACTCTGCAATTAAGACATACCACAGTGAGGGGAGATACAAATCCCGAACGCCTTTCAAGAACAATTCAAAGCCTGTCATCAGAATTTACTGCTATTAACAGCCTTGAGAGATGACTGGATTTCAATTTTGCAAAAGCCCTAGACACAACACTTTCCACAGAGAAATCATCTGAGCAAAAAAGAGTTGGAAACACACAGCCTTCATGGCACTGTAAATAGCTTTCCAGATTGAGCGATCATTATAATTAAAATGGAGCCAAGTGTCATGGAAGAGCAGTAGCTAAATTACAGGTCTGAGAGTTGGGGAGAAGAGCATATCTGACTGCATGACACTCAAAAATAGTAAATTAAATTTTGAGGTCCAATACACTGTAATCATATCCAAAAGAGAAACAAGGATGAAATGTGAACATGCATCTAAAAATCTTGTCAACTTAAAGTCTATTTGTAAAAAATTTTGAATTATAATCAGGGAGCAATACCTATATACACCAAGATTTCTCCAAAGAAGCAGAACTAAAAACCAGATGCTCCCACAGACCTTCATGGAAACAACAAGGATAGAAGTCAGATTCTCCTGATCCAAAAACCAGAGGTTTGCTTTCATTTGCGCTAAAAGATAAGCTTAATTAGCTGCCAGCAGTACGTCACTTGTCCCTATGATACATTTGAGCAGTTCTGATCTTCTTCAGTAGAGGGCAGTATAGCACGTTTGTTGTAATTAAGTGGGTAGAGTGTAGTATATTGGAGAAGCACTTACAAATTGTACAATTAATTTTTTTTAAGTCACCTACATGCTGCTTCAAGATATTTTCAAAATCAACAACTTTCTCTGTTTGCAAAAGTGTGCTGGGTTTGTTAATCCACATCTGGAATAATCCACATCTCCCCTTTTTGCATTGAACTTCTCCAAGAAAAATACTACATTAGAAAATCCATCCTCTTCACAAACTAGCCTCCTGCTGAAAGGCAGGAAAAGATGCAGGTGCACCAATCTGAGCAGGACAAGCTGGGCCTGGGAGATGTTTTGCCAAGTGACATGCTGGAAGAAATTAACGGAAGACCTTTGTTAAAATTCCAACAGCAAATTGAAGGGAAGGCTGAGTTGATTGTCTTGCCTGGAGGAGCTCACTCCCTCTCTGGAATCTGGTAATTCACCCCTGGTGCTTCTAACATTACTACTGAAGAACAATTTTATTTTACAATTGGAATTTTCCAAGTGTCAAATATTTTAAAAATAATTTTCAGGGGCATGATAACCACAGACCTCTCTCCAAGGTCCTTACCCACCCCACCCATTTGAAAATAGCACCGCATGGTGCTGAGCATGTGTATCGGAACTCTTCAAGAACAAAAGTATAAAAGTAAAAAAGTATAAAAACCGTATGTCCAGCAAGTGCACTTAAGGGGAGTTTTGTTTGCCACAGGTTGTTGCATTCCCTTCAAATGAGATAATCACAGTTGCCCCTTCTGTCTTTATAATCTCTGAATCAGGGATAATGTGGGGGGAGGGGAAAGAATGAATAGGATTCCCCAACATCTCACCATTCCCCTCTTCCAGCACACTTTCATGTGTTCAACAGTGGGTATTATGAACTGGGAAAGGAGGGGGACTGGAACCACTTGTTAAAATTTGCCAGGATGTCATTGATTTGGTTCTTTGGTTGCCTAAAATATTTATCCACAGATCTTTGATCCTAGGAGCTGGTTTGATGCCATGCACTTTGCTACCATTGACACATAGAACCATGGGCAGAAACTACCTAGTTCCAACAGCAGATGATCAGGAAGAACCCTAGCACATCAGATGCATAGAAAATATAATTTTGAATCATTATAAAAAAAATAGATAAGACAGACATTGGGATAAAAGTGAGGACTTCAGCGGAAAGTTTCTTCCCCTCCACCCCAACAATTTTTCAGAATGGACCATTAGGGATATGATTTCCCCCCCCCCCAAATCACTAAACATGAATTTAAATAGAATAAAATAAATGTGATGTTACCAATTACATCTGCTCCACTGCTACATTTAAACAAAATTAAGCAAAGTGCAGTCAGTAAGATCGTATGCAACTACAGTGATAAAACCAGAATGAACAGGACACTTTATCCCAGACCAGCCTTCTTATGAAGAGGACAGGGGCGGAAGGAGTAAATTCTGCCTTCAGATTTGTATGCTAGAGTCATACTGAGGTTAGCTGGAGTTGCTCCTGCATATCTGAAGTCAACATTTGGCCTCTACTTGTTATGAATGTCTTTGTCAAAGAGAAAAGGTTATGTCAATCCAAAGCAGGAATCTAATACTGCCTATTTCCTGCCTATGTTATGAAGGGAAGCTGGCTGGCAGGGCAGGTTTATAGCCACAACATTCCCATTTTCTTCAGTGCTTACTAGATCTGCTAGTTTTACGAAATTATCCAGAGGACCAGAAAACTCTGTTTGGCCAAGTGTGACGTTGCTACTATTTTTAAAAATTGCTAACTAAAGTGTCTCTACACTTCCCAAAGGTGCCATTAGGGGAACTTGACTATGGAAAGTATCGTGCAACAAGATGAAAAGGAGAAGCAAGCAGGAGTGACCCCCATCTCTCTCCATCCCTTGAACCCAGGATAACACAGGAGGGGAACTTCAACCCCTTCTGGGACTGATCACCCCAATCAGTGCACAGAAAGCTTGGCAATTTAAACCTAGGCGGTGCTTTTCACATGGATTCTTTTTAGGGAAGCCCTACAAGCCAGCAGGGCTCTTATGGTAATAAGCTGTGGTGTGAATTTTGAGGATCTAGTCAGTGGACCTTGTGTTCAGCACAAGCTATAAAGGTACAATTCAAATGATACCATAATTACTGAAGCAGTGAAGGACAAACATCAAAGGAGCTAACTCTATTGGCATTAACTGTGACTAATACCAAGTATTCTCCAGGTACTTTAAACAGGGAGATCTATCCTGAGTCAACTAATTATGGGTTGAGTCCTATTCTCATGGAAGTCAGTGGAAAAAGTCCTATTGATTTCAGCAGGAAAGAGATCCAGTTCCAGTGCTTAGATAGTCGGGTGATGAATGCTATAGGAAAACCTTAGTCCAATAGTTGCCTATGAACTCCGGCCATGATGCTGGTCCCATGAAAATGAATGGGAGTTTTGCAATTGACTCCAACGGAAGTAGGATCTGTTCCCATATCTTTGGCTCCTTATCCTTGCTGCTTCGCACGCCTCTCTTCCCTACTTCCTGGTTTTCTTTTCCCAGAAACAGCCAGTGTGTGTGTGTGCTTGCGTGCATGCATGTGTGGAGGTCTCAAAGGGATCTTGGCTCATTGCTAAGCAGTGCCCCTCTTTGGCAGGCACATTAAGGTAGAGTTTAGTTTAAGTTATTTCTAGCCAATTTTAAGTAAGAAGCACATGGAGTAACCTCGTGTATAACAACTGGTAACTGACACCCTTAAGTAGAATTTCAAGTAGGAAATGTCTACTGTCTTCAGAGCTGTCTAAAAGGAGCTATTTTAAAGTGCTCCATTTGAAATCTGTGCCTTTAAATTCATTTTACTATTACAGTCATTTCACTAACTACTTAATTGTAGCCATCTATCTGCGTCTGTCTCACTCCGACACCCACAGATGCACCCACCCACACGTCCGCCCACGCAAGCCTACACTCTGACTCATGCTCAGAATGGTTGTCAAAAACCCCACTCCCTGCCTAACGCAAACACTCTTGTGCTGCTTCTTTGATCTATTTCCATGTATTTCTATGAGTCATCTGATCTGTCTCTGATCTAAACCCAGTAGACTAGAGCCTACATGTGTGATGTTTTGCATGCATTTGACTTGAAATCGAGAGCTGCTTGGGTGACCACACTATGGTAAGCAGGCATGCAAGATCAGAAAATTGCTGGCAACCTTTGCCATAAACTAATAGCTGATTTAGCCAAAATAAGAGCAATTACTTCCAGTTAGAAGTACTATTCATGCTCTAGAAACCACAGGGAAATATACCAGGGATATTATCATCCTTCAGAAATAAAAATCATAATAATGCTTATAGGCACTTTCCATCAAAGAATCCCCACATGTGTTATAATTGTTAATATATAGCTTCTTAACACCCTAAGTATTATCGTCCTCATTTTGCAATGGGGAAATGGAAGCACCATATGACTAAAAGCATACTTCAATGACGTAACAAGCTATTTTATTACTATTGACTTAAATGGTTTTAAGTCAAAGGCAATCCAGGCCACTTACCACCTCAGGATCAGGCCCTATAGAACTTACCCACAGTTGCCAAGAAAGCGTGTGGTAGCATCCAATCTATAGCCCTGGCACCTAGGTCTGCCCCACAACAAGACCATCCTTCCTGCTATCCTGGGACAGATTTTCTGTCACTTGTTATCATCTGTCCTCATTTGGATAATCCATTGATTGCCATTCGTGATAGGGCTTGGGAAGTGCAGCGATTCCCCATTAACAGGGACATCCATGGCTGCATATGCAATATTCTGATTGGGTCTATGATCTGTCTGCAGACGTGGATCATTTGTTGAGCCACCTTCCTGACAGAGCTCATGGGTTGTAACATGTTCATGATTCAGTATTCTATGAAATACCTCTGTCTTCATCCAGATGCAAATATAGATGACATGTATCACAAGATCCAATTTTGTTGTGTTCCTTCCCATAACCTGTACTTGCCTAACTGTTCTTTTACTATAAATATCTTGGGCAGAGAGCACCCTTCTTGAACGTTTGGAAGGCATCTAGCATGTCGTGGGTGCTTCTATAAGCTATGAATGCTTTGGTGCTCGACTTATGTGTTCAGAACAATTAAGTGTACATTTTAAAATACCTTTCATGGTGAGTTTGCACCTAGTGTTGTCAAGTACCAAGTGTATTGGGGAGTTTCTATTTGTACACTGTGTAGATGCATCTTAGAATTTAAAAATAAAAAGGAGCCAGCAGGGGTTATCAAAAGATTATTGTGAGTCATGCCGAGGATACTAAATATGATGAGAACCAGTAATAACCACTACCACAAAAAATAGAGACTTGAAAGCCTTGCAATTCTAGGGCCTACTCCTGCTCTCACCAAAGGCAATGGCAAAACTCCCACTGGTTTCTCTGCAAGCAAGATCAGGCCTGAGATTCTGTGCTTCAGGCATATCAGTGGAGAAGGGCCACACAGGGCCAGATTCTCCTTTCAGTTACACATGTTTAAAACTAGAATAACTCCTTTTTATTTAGTGGACTTTTACTAATGTAACTAGGGTGACCAGATAGCAAGTGTGAATAATGAGGACAGAGGGTGGAGGGTAACAGGCGCCTATATGAGACAAAGCCCCAAATATCAGGACTGTCCCTATAAAAATTGGGACATCTGGTCACCCTAACTGTAACTGAAAGCAGAATCCTGCTACAGGGTTCCAAGCTTCCTAGGTGCTCTGGCACAATCGGCTTTTTATTCCCATTTGTGTAATGGGTCCCATCATTATCATGTTCAGCAACAGCTGAAAGATGTCAGTGAGCAGGGAGAAATGATGCACATTGCTCTCCTACTACCAAGCAGAGCATAAATGTACAAGAGTAGAGAGCCTTTGGGAGGTGGCTGTTTGTTTAAACCATGCCACCAATTCAAAGTGTTACGTTTGATTTCACATAACTTAAGTCTTATTCCTAGCACGTGAAAGGGCAATATTGTTAGCTGCAGAGACACTAGCCCTTAAAAAGCAAGGCTGTTTCTGCACGGCAGGGAACTTCACTATGCGTCATGGCAAAGATTCTGTCTGGGTGGAGTGGGCTGATTATTATTTTAAACATTTTGTAGTAGTGAGACATGAACTTCCATCATATAATTTGCCGTTGCTTAATTTACAGAAACTAATTCCATTGCTGACTATCTTTGTAGTGACCAATCTTTACACTGAAAAACAGAGGCAATGATTACATTTGGATCTAGCTGCTATTCGGATAGCCACGTTAGTAACCTCAAAGATAGACTCACAGATTAGAGGAGTAGTCATCACTACACGTTTTCAGTTCATGATCATGGTGAGGATAGCACGGCACTTGATATTCTGTTGAGAAAAGTATATATTTTGCAACAAACAGTCCCTTCTCCCTATTTTCTTACTTGTTTGGGAGGATGGAGAGTGGGGATGGGAATGGAAAATTATTGCAAGCTGCATTTTCTGTTAGGTTACCTTTACCTCAAATTCATTGGGCCTGATCCCATTAGGCAGACCTAATAAAATCAAAAGGAGTTTTATGGTTTGCTTGCCTGAAGAATATAACTGGGCTCAATCCAACTTCCAGTTCAACCTGTGGGAGGCTTTCCACTACTTCCAGTGAGAGTTGGATAAGGTCCTTTGAAAACTACAGCTAAAAAAGCACCCCGTTGCTTATGTAGTAATTTATGCAGGATCTGAATATTAAGGGATTAAAAAAAAAAGACTCTCTGTGGCCGTACAAACCCTACCTCAAATATTTTCAAAGCATTGGATGCATCTCCATAGCACTGAGAATGAGGCACAACCTTCTGTCAAAAAGCAGAATGATCCTTCTTCCCCTTTTCAATAGAATTATAAGAATCTAGTGGAATAATCAAGAGCTTGAGAGTGAAAATTTCCTCTGTGCAGATCTTAAACTCTTTTCAGTATTTTACTGGAATATAAATGCATTGTAAAAGCATCTAGAAATTGCCCAATTTCCCTTTTCATTCCTATTACTGTTGGTTTTTAATGGGGTATCCTTAAGTAGTTGAAGTGAAGTTAAAATATTCCTGTTTATTCCAATATTTCTGTAAGTGTTTAACTGATAACAGCTATAAAGACAAATACTATCTATACCCTGCACACGGTTATATCTGATACATGTGTGCTCCTGATATTCAGTCATTTCTCACCCCCAGGGCTGCTTCATGCAAGAAGCGGAACAAACGTGACAGCCGTGTGTGTGGGTGAGTACATGGCTGTGAGCGTAGGCAGGTGTGTGGGTGTGTGTTTGTGCCTCTGCCTGTTTGCGTGTGGGAGTAGAGGACTGGTGTGAGCAAGAATACATGTTAAAAATCAGAGCCTTGCTCAAGGTCTTGCACAACAATTTTGTTTGCATTCTCTTTAATTGATTGATTGTTTTGCAATCAAGCCCTCAGGGCTGGACATCTAACATCATGACTATTCTACTGAACCTACAACTAGAAGAGTTTGGGATATTTGTTTAACTTCAGGGAAAGCTCCCACAGCTTTTGGGGTCTCTGAATACCTATTTTAAGACTTCTCTGGGTGCAATACCTGCTGTCTCTTGGCACTTGACCACTCTCCACCATGAGCCCTCTTCTTCCTTTTCAGATCACTAATAAAGTACCCAAATGCTCATGGGTGTTGAATGTGTTTGGAACAGGGAATGTTTTTGTTTCCACTTTGCAGTTATCACATCTACTACACATGGATTGTGCTATATGTCATACAGTAATGTAGATACAACATGCACAAATAAATAGACTATATATATATACACACACACAATACTATATATACACATTAAAAACAAGTACAGCTGGTAAATCTCAGTTTAGGAATTAACAGAATTCTAAGGAGTGAAAATATAGTGGTATACTATAGAACCTGTCTATAGTATACATTTTACAGGGCACTCACCACACAGTATCTAGGGCTCAGAACGCTGAAGGCTTTTTTCAGTTTCCAGAATATAAGAAATAAAAGCTGCTGCTATTTTAAAAACAGGCAGGCTGCCAAGGCAGTGGCCTTATTAACCATAGCACTGCACAGCATAGGCAGTGAATTGGATAGCAGCCACCCCATAGACAGAGGACTTGGCTTCAGTTTTAGCTTCCATGCTCAGCTACAGGTACTACTGTTTAGCATTCACCCAAATTTATTGCAGCTCAAGCTTCATATAGCATTTGAAAAATATGTATCTGAACATTATGGAGAATACCCTACAGGACATAACCTACAGTAACTTGATCTAATGTGCTACTAATACATGGACTTAGGCTTTGTCTACACACGTACTTGCACCAGTTTATTTAAAGCCCTCTGTAGACACTTATTTCAGTTTCGATTAAACCTGTTCCTAGTCAATTTATGTCAAACTGAAATAAGCCTGGTTTAAACCAAAATAAAAGAGTGTCTTTTGAACGAGTCCAACTCAGTCTGTTTTTTAAAAAAAAAATCACGCCTTAAGTTAAATCAGTGTAAATCTGCATGCAGACAAGCCCATAGCTCACAGATCAATGGAAATACACCGTTTGAGGGGCTAGTGCTCCTCTAATTGCAGCTAGTGCCATCTAATCCTGTCGAGAGTAAGACTAACCAACACAGTGCTTAGAACATTGGTGGCAGCTGGTGGTAGTCAATCCTGGTGTTCCCAATTTTACTAACCCCGAAGGACCTAAATGATAGAGAAAGCCTATAATGATCCGGGCACTATATTCTCTGATTCCTCTGATTTCTAAGGGTTAGCTCGCTGGCAAGTAAAATCTGTTTTATTGTACTCCTAAAAGTACTCAGGTACTTGTATGGCCTCTGTCATCCTAGCATTGAGCACCTCAGATCTTTAATCTTTTTATCCTCACAACACACTCATGGAGGTAGGGAAAATATGTAGTAAAGTCTATGGGCTGAATTCAGTTCTGGTGCAGGTAGATGCAGCTGCCCTGACTTTGGGGGAACTGCATCCTCTAAACAAAGGCTCAGGCTTACTCCCATTGGGAGAATTGGACCCTATGTTCTAGATGTTATTTAAATTCAAAATTTCGCACAGATCGAGCTTTGCCAGCCCTAAGCAGTCAAAGGTAAGGATAACATCATAAACTACGTATTTTATTCCAGGATAGGCCATGCATGGGGATTCCTGATCAGTCAGTAACAAAGCTTTTGCATCATGCATATTAGGCTGGAAACCCTCCAGAGAAATCTATGTCCTCATCAGACGGCACTGAAGAACTAGCTATCTTACTATAGCCTACTTGTACATGGAGTGAATTAACTTGCTATTAAAAGGAAAGTTAACCTTAATGGAGTCATTAGGCTTTGCTCATACCATAATCAGTAATCACGTGATCTTATAACTTTGACACTCCTCCTTCCTTACCCCACATCTGTATTGTTTGTTACCCTCAGTTGGTGCATCATGCCTAATTTTAGACAGTCTGCTCTTTGGAGCAGGGACTATGCCTAGCTCTTTCTGTAAGTCACCTAATGCACTTCCAAGTGGTGGCGGTCATCACTATATTCAGCTGGTATCTAATGGCCTCAGACATGGTTAATCATGAAATACTGTACCAATCTAGTTAAAGACACCTTGCATACTAAGATTTTTCTCCCCTCCCCTTTTCAGTACAGTCATTCAGACTTTGATCCTTGTGATTTCCTGTCTCCACTGGTAAACAGAAGTGTTAAGGTCAGGCTTTCGCTGCCCGCTAATGAAAAACCCACACTAGAAAGGAAAGCAAACATGCAAGGGAGTCCTCCACCCACTGGAGGATTTTCTGTTCAATTTGAAATTATGCCAACAATAAAATGCCAGGATAGACTTTAATAGGCAGAAAGGTTTGCATTGGCAACCTTCCTGCAATGAAATAGTGTGAGTTTACTAGCACTAGCTCACAGGTCTGTTGGTGTTTCTATTGTGAACCCCTATTTTCAAGAATAAAAATTAACTGGGCCACAAAAATTAGCTACCAAGAAATGAGCTGAAGCTTCAAGGGTTGCAGACCATGGGGAGGTGTGTCTGTATGTGTGCTGGGGGAGAGGGAGGGTCACTCATTGTTTAATCTCATTATAAATATATGGGAAACATCCGTATATATTTGTACAGTGCCTGTCACAATGGGGCCCAATCTTGGTTGGCCACTAGCACTACAGTAATAAACATGATTATTAAGTACTTATAGGGCTCTCATCACTGTAGCATTAAACACCTCGCAACCATTAAAGGATTTTTTCCTCACAACACCCTTGTGAAGTAGGGAAGTGCTGCCCCTATTTTACTGATGGGGAATTGAGATACAGGGCAGATTAAGTGATTTGCCTAAGGTGTGGCTGAGCTAGCACATAAACCCAGATCTCAAGTCCAGTCCAGTGTTCTATCCACTAGACCATCCTTTCTGTCTACATGGAAAGTTAAAATCCAAATTCAAATGTGAATTGCCCAGTGCACGCGGGTGTTCAGATCCAGGGCTGTAGCTCCGCCCATTGTATCTGGTAAGTCAGGATGGACACAGTGCCTGGCATCTGTTCACAACCTTCAGGAAATAGGAGTAAACTGCAGTGATGCAAATTCTGACTTTGCCCATCTAAACTAGGGTTTTGCACTGGAGCAGCTATATTGGGGGTTGGTCACTGATGGCTGAAATCCACAGTGCAATTATCCCCAATTTACAGAAGACAAAGCTGAGAAACAAAAAGCGATGAAGTGATTTACCCAAGCAAGCCAGTAGGAGAGTCAGGATTAGAACCCAAGTTTCCCCATTTTCACTCCCATGCTCTAGCCATCAAGCCAAGCTGCATGAGCATCCCCAAGGTGGAGTTTGGCCCTCACATTTTTAAATATGTGAATAAAAAAGACTGTTTGAGGAGCAGTGTTGTAAAGGTTTTATTTACATGAGCTCAGTATTACCCTCAAAAATGGGGCAGCACCCTGCACAATCACAGTCTGTTCATGCCACATCTGTTCATCTTTGCAGTACTTTCCCCTCTGCATTTTCTCTTTTGAAGTGGAGAAGTTATGATACCATTGCTAGAGTTAGATCTTAGCGATAATTTCTAGAAAAGCAGTATCATTCCAGTCGCTACACTGATTCTGCAGACACTTACACACACGAGTAAATGTGCACATGTTTGTAGGATCAGGCCTTTGGTTTGCACTTCATCCTAAACACCGGTAAAATATAAGGAGACTGTCAGGTCACATGTGGCTTAACATTTAAGCTTTGTAAAAATAAAACTACCACAGAACTTACGTCCAGGAGAAAGGTGGGGGAGGAGGGCTGTTGTTTTTTTTTTTTTTAAGTGTATGTATTTATTGAGCATGAGAAGAAATAAGGTAATTCCAATGGAAACAGGGTTTAACCCCGCCTCCCCAAAAAGGCCCCCTCCCCCCATTCTTCTTTCATGTTTGCAACCCATTCCTTGGGGTCTTATGTATAAGGGCAGACAGTGAAAATTTAAGTAACTGTTAACAACAGCAAAATTAACTAGTCTAGTTTCTCTGTCCAAGCTCAGAGACTTGAAAACTGTTTAAAGAGGAAATGGAAAGTTGAAAAATGCACCCCTCTCAGATGCCTGGGCCAGATCTGTCTTGCTGTATTCCTGGAAGTAGCCCCACTGAAATGAACAGGGCTACATGCAAGGTGTCTTTTTAAAAAAAATTGGGGCAGAGGTCAAAGTGTAAGCATAGAGAACATTATATTATAATCCTGCAAAGACAGGGGGAGGAGGAACCACAAATAATAAGAAGAGAATATTAACCTATGAAAAGTCCATGGGGCAAACCAAAGTTGAGGGCACTATGCCCCTTGCACCATAGCAAATGATACTCCTGGCTACCTAATTTAGGTAGGATTTATCCCTGTGTTGAGTTATTCTTTACTTTGTCAAGTTTTTTCTTTTTCACTCTAGCCTTAATATTCAGGGACTACTGTACACTCATTAATTCCTATTTTGAGCAATGTGGTGGATGCAGATGCGTTTAGGCATGCAGTTCAAAGCAGTGGTATGACCCAACTCTCTCAATTGTTGCACCTCTTTCTCCCCCCTTCTCCATCTACTACCACTCACCACCATCAGCAGTGGTTAAGTGGGGGACTATGGCCACCAGCTAAATATGCTTGCCCACAATTTAAGCACGGACTTCAGGACGCCCACCCTCGTTTTTTCTTAGTTGTGTCAGCTTCCAGAAGCATTACAGGCTTCTAGCTATGAAAGGTTGTGTAAGCAAGGCAGAGCGCCTCTAATATGTGGAGATGCATATCTGTTGCATGCTCACTGCTTAAACATCTTATTGATTCATACCCAAGGACTGCCATTACAGATTTGCTTGAATGGATTGTGAATTACTCTAGTTATGGGATAAAGTTCATACATAAAGATTAATCAGCCATGAACAGAAGTAACAAGCGAAGATTGCATGCTATAGTTATTTGCTATTTATTTCTTTGGATTTCTACAACAACAAAGAGGTGCCCATCCAAAAGCTCTGGGCGCACTGCCATTATTTAAAGACACACGCACAGCATCAGCCAAACCCTAGGCAGCCTCACCCCCTACAGAATACAGCTGCAACCAAATTATTAACAAGCAACCCAGGGCCTCGGACCCTGCCCCTCAGAAGTCACACTCTTCTTAACTGCTCAGAAAAACAGGTGGGCTTTGCACAATGACTTGAAGGTCAATACATCTGGGCTATTTTGGACCAAGCCAGGACATTTAGGTGGTGGTGTGGGGTAGGCAAATTAATCATATTCCAGACTGGAAGGGAGAACATCATGCCAGCAGCCCCTCTCTGCAGGATATCAAGGGGACCGCTAGCTTGAGTGCCTCTGCTGACTGCAGTTGTAGGGTTATTGCATGGAACAGAGGGCATCTCTCTCTCTCCTCAGACCCACTAATTTTTCTTTTCTTCATAGGCCAAAATTCTGCCCCTTTGAACATGGGGCACTCTCAACTGGGGAGCAGACTCCTAGTGGCTGAGTGGAGGATTCAGGAGGCCTTCTACCCTAGCAGGCTGGCTCAGGGAGCCAGCGAAAATAGGACGCATTGCTCTAGCAGCACGCATGCAGGGGCACTTTGGGCTTAGCCAAACCGCCAGCAGAGTCACTGGACACAACAGCCTAATGCTGAGAGAGTTCTAATTCCATATCGTGCCCTCTTCCTCTGTGGTTGTGCTAGGGGTGAAGAGGGCTCTGCTGTCTCTTCTCTCCTGCCCCCAGTCCACCTTCCCAAGACAGGCTGGAATCCCCCCCCCGATAGTACTGTGGTTTATGTTTTGCTGTGGACCTTAGTTACATCAGTTGTCACAAAGGTCGTTGGCTCTGAAGGCAGAAAGAACATCAGTAAAAGAACATTCAAAGCACCAGCTGTTCTAAAGCTGTAGGGACTGGGCTCAAGCAGAGGCTGAGCATACCCCAATGTCACAGTAGCTCAGCAATGAGGGATTTGACTACTCAAGTGCTAAACAATGACTTGCTTATTCCCATTATTATAGCTGTCTCCGAACAGTAATAAGGGAGGAAAGTCAGAGCTGGATATGGAGTAGCGGGCAGCCGAAGTACTTAGTAGCCTTACAAACACAGACTCTGGCCCTCCATGTCAAATGTCGGCATCCAAATTCGGCTTCCAAGTTCTGCCAATGGGTAAAAAGAGTGGGTAAACTCGCCCCATGCTAGGCGGAAAAGGGAGTGCTGCTCTTCCAAGCCAGGAAGATAAATGGGAGCTTATAAGAGATGTGGGAGCTGTGTTTCCCCTCCTCCTATCCCCATTTACATACTGTACCTGCTAACTTTAGCCCCTGGATACACGGGCAGCCAAATACTCATTGTAGCTGCCAAATGCTCCTTTGAAATGTCCGTTGGAGTGCTCGGATAAGCACCAAATAAGTGTTTAATTATCACTACAGTACCTAAAGCTAGGGCTGCTCAAAATTTTTGTTGAATCTCTCTCTCAAAGGAAAATTGGGTTTTTAATTAGATGTATTTGGGGTTGTTTGTTTGTGATTCCCCCCCACCCCCCACCCCAAGAAAACTTTGACTTTTAGTTGAAAAACCAGAACATCTGAAAACTTTTTAGTTTCCAGCCAAACCCCCAAATATTTCAGTTCATAAATGACACCACAGTGCTTCAGGGGAGTTATAGTATGGGCATCTCCTGTTCTCATTCTTCTTTATGGGCTGGCCTTGCCTGCCAGAGTTCTATCCTCCATGCTGTGGGTGGCTCAACAAGGAGAGACCATAGTGCATTATGGGAGACTTAGAGTAGGGTAACCAGATGTCCCGATTTTATAGGGACAGTCCCGATTTTTGGGTCTTTTTCTTATATAGGCTCCTATTACCTCCCACCCCTGTCCTGATTTCTCACGTTTGCTGTCTGGTCACCCTAACTTAGAGAGGAAAATAGGAGATGAAGCACCCAAACTACAGCTCCCAATAGGCACTGCAGAATCATTTCTGAATCAAAATATTTCTGATTTTGATGGAAATATTTTGTTTTTGATTTTTCTCCAAGTTTTGCCAACCCAAGGTCTCTGCCAATCTGAATTGGGGGAAAAATTCCTTCCTGACCCAGAGCATGTTAGCAAGACCCACCAGCCAGACACCTGAGAATTAATTCTTTGTAGATGGGGAGGGCTCTGAGTTACTAGTGTCCCATCACCAGCCATTGCAGGTATTTGCTAACAGCAGAAGAGGATGGATAATAGGCCATTACAGGCAACCTCATCATCCCATCCCCTCCATAAACTTATCAACCTCAACCTCAGTCTTAAAACAAGTTAGGTTTTTTGCCCCCCCTACTCCCCATAGAAGGCCATTCCAGAACTTCACTCCTCTGATGGTTAGAAATCTGTGTCTAATTTCAAGCCTAAACTTGTTGATGGCCAATTTACAGCCATTTGTTTTTGTGCCAGCATTGGCACTTAACTCCTCTCCCTCCCTGGGGGTTATCCCTCTGATGTGTTTAGAGACAGCAATCATATCTCTCTTCAGCCTTCTTTTGGTTAGGCTAAACAAGTCAAGCTCTGAGTCGCCTCTCGTAAGGTAGGTGTTCCATTCCTCTGAGCATCCTACTAGCTCTTCTCTACACCTGTTCCAGTTTGAATTCATCTTTCTTAAACATGGGAGACCAGAATTGCACACAGTATTCCAGATGAGATAACATCAGCCACACTATCAGAGGCTCGTTCACCTGCACATCCACCAATGTGATATATGCCATCATGTGCCAGCAATGCCCCTCTGCCATGTACATTGGTCAAACTGGACAGTCTCTACGTAAAAGAATAAATGGACACAAATCAGATGTCAAGAATTATAACATTCATAAACCAGTCGGAGAACACTTCAATCTCTCTGGTCACGCGATTACAGACATGAAAGTTGCGATATTACAACAGAAAAACTTCAAATCCAGACTCCAGCGAGAGACTGCTGAATTGGAATTCATTTGCAAATTGGATACAATTAACTTAGGCTTGAATAGAGACTGGGAGTGGCTAAGTCATTATGCAAGGTAACCTATTTCCCCTTGTTTTTTCCTAAGCCCCCCTCCCCCCCGTTCCTCAGATGTTCTTGTTAAACCCTGGATTTGTGCTGGAAATGGCCCACCTTGATTATCATACACATTGTAAGGAGAGTGATCACTTTAGATAAGCTATTACCAGCAGGAGAGTGGGGTGGGGGGAGAGAAAACCTTTTGTAGTGGTAAACACCCATTTTTTCATGGTTTGTATGTATAAGACCATCTTCTGTATTTTCCACAGTATGCATCCGATGAAGTGAGCTGTAGCTCACGAAAGCTTATGCTCAAATAAATTGGTTAGTCTCTAAGGTGCCACAAGTACTCCTTTTCTTTTTGCGAATACAGACTAACACGGCTGTTACTCTGAAACCAGATGAGATCTATTAAGGTTAACTGTAATAGGTACTGGAATTAATTTCCCTTAGTCACTCCCACCACCAGAAGATGCTGAAACTGACCCAGATGTGTGTGCCCCTGTTAGGGCATAGAGAGATGTGTCTTTGGAAAAATTCAGTGATAGTGCAATTAACGTACCTGTGGTGAAGATGGGGCACTATACACCAAAAACTTGACAACTTTTTACAGATTTGACAGTTTGTGTGTTTTCTATTAACACAGTCACAATGTTCCCTCCTTCCCCATTCATCTACATTAAAGTAAATGGGCAGGGTGTATCTGTCCAAATCCCAGTGAATAACTCATCTAATATCAAGCAAAATATATTGCTGGAATCCTCAAGTAATAATTTGATAGTGGGAGAAAGGCTGAATACAGAGGGGTAGAAATACCTATAGGTCCTCTACTTCTTAACGTTCTGCTTGGATGATATAATGGATTGTGGCAGGGATAGCGGGACTGGGTTATCCCTCTTGGTTTTCTGGCAGAGAAAACATCTCCAGAAGTATCATACAAATGAATGTGGGGTCAATTTTTCAAAATGACTTAGGCTCTGAGGTGCCTAAGTCCCACTGACTTTCAATGAGTCACTAAGGGACCTTTTAAAATATTACCTGCAAACCACTTCTGCTGAAGCCCAAATTGCTTAGGGATCTATTGTCACTTGAGCTGGCTGAAAACTTTCCACCAGAATAGTTTTCCATCTGAAAATGCTGATTTGACAGAATTGAAAATGTTTAAGGAGAACATTTCAATGTCAAAAATTTTCACACAGAAAATCAAAATGTTTGCTTTTATATACTAGAAAAAAATATTCATAATAAATTATGTAACATAACAAAAATCAAAGTGAAATATTTCAGAATACAGTTTTGCAAAACATTCAGAGACTTGAACTTTTCATCTCCATTTGGGATGAAGCCAAATTTCAAATCTCATCAGTTCATGTGGGATGAAAATTGTGGGGTTTGGTCAGCTCTAATGGCCATACAAATGCGGAAAGTGTGTATATTGGGGGTATTCTCCACCATCTTCACATGGTTCACTGTGAGGAAACGGCACTGAATTCTCCTTCCAGGAGGGCTTAGTGGCAGCATAGAAAGGGCAAAGGGATGCGGATTTGTAGTTATTGGGAGCTCAAGGTTCAGTGCGAAATCCTGGCCCTCATCCATAGATCATGGGGCATCAATTCAGCATGCCTGCTCCTTTGTCTGCCCTCCTGGCCCACACCCCTGAAATCAGTTTTGTTCTTATGTATCCCACATTAAAGTTACATATGTCATTTAAATGGAAGCCCTCAAGCAACACTGCAGCATATGTAAAGCACAACAGCTGTAAGCCAGAGTACCTTGGCATCATAACTAGTCTGGGTATTTATTTCTTAATCAACATTGTACCAGATAATAGCAAGGAGACTTCTTTAATTATTATAATAAAATTAAACCTAGTATTAAATAAGATTTAATTTAAATTAGTTCTTAGATTTTGTTCTCCTGTTGAATATTTAGTTCCAGTCTAGGGTCTGATTCTGCCCCCTCTCTTGCAGTCAATGGCAAAAATCCTGTTGATGGCACTGGGAACAGAATCGGGCACCAAAATTTACAGAATGCGTTACTGGGTTATGAAGAGGGACTATATTTTGCACCAATTCTATTATTCACCTTTTGCTTAGGTACACTTCTAAAGGCTGCTATATTATGAACACTCTTACAGAGTAAAAGTCCTGAGCAGCTGCAACTTCAGAGCCTCTATTTGCATCCTGTACCTGTTTGCATTTTTAGATCTGTTATTACAAATTAGAGCTAGGGCTCAAACCACAAAATTCAGATTTGAATGCAGATTTCCCAAAAGACAAGTTTGGTCAAACGCAGAATTTTGGTCTAGCCCGCTATAGAGAAAAAGGGGATAATTCAGAACTGACATTTCAAGTTAGTCCATTAGAGAGAGAAAAGATGGTCGTGTAGTAAAGGCACTGGACTGGGAATCATGAGAGCTGGGTTCTGTTTCCAGAGCTGCCAGGCACCCTATGTGACCATAGGCAAATTTCTTAAACTGTCACTCCCTGATTTCCCCATCTATAAAATGGGAATAATAATGCTTCCCTTCTACAGAGGTGTTTGGCTGTGGTAAGTGGTAAGCTCCATAGAAAAATCCTACCAATAAATAATATATACACTGAAAGTCTCACTTCTTTTCCCATAGTTTGGGGATGTTTACCTCCAACCTCTTCTCTACTAAAAATGGAATAGGTTACAATAGCAACGCTGTCCACAAAGGCTGATATTCATACTGTTATGCTGAAAGATGCTAATGGCTGCCATCAAGGTGGTCTTGGATCCAAAGCCAAAAAGTGACCTCTAAAGTTAATGGGTGTGCCAAGCATTCCCTTTCAGGCTCAACAGAAGGAGCAACTTATGTAGTGAGAGAGCTGCAGACACGGGAGGCTACTGCCCAAGGCACTAAGCCTTATAGCCTGTCTGAGCAGAGCTAAGTCAGGTAGATTAGCAGGGGTCTTCTGGTTGTCCACTCAGTCTGTAACCAATATCACAGCTCCTGTGTTAGAGGCAGAAAGTGGGGTGAGCATGACCCTGAAAGGAAGCTAAGAGACAGAGATTCTTGGGAACAGAGCTCACTGGAATGGCATACTTGGGGATTTCTGAGCAGGCAAACTGCCTGCTAGTTGTTTCTACTGCATCTTGGAAAATGGGACTTTCTGTACTTTTTTTGTAAATAAAAAAAGATTACACCAAATGAGAGATTACATCTCTCATCCAAACAGAAACAGCCCTGAAAGGGCCCAAATATTGACTAACCACTCAGGCCAAAGGGGCAACATTGTGTGTATTCAGGTATTTGATCTAAAATTCAAATCTGAAAATTAATGTGAGTTTGGGAAATAGCGCACTTCCAAACCCCTTGTCTGACCCTTTGCCTTTAGAACCGCAATACAACTGGCTTGATTCACTGAGTCAGGCAACCCTGAAAATGAACTTCCTTGTCTTGCCGGGTTATCTTTATTAGTTGTAATAAAGAGGGGTAGTAGCTTCAGTGGATGCTTCTGAAATATTTGACACCAGCAAGGTTAACCTTGACTTTTTGCCTTCATCCCATTCCGATGTGCATTCGACACCCAGTAGCACAGACACAGACAAGGCACACGGATAAGGTTTGTAAAATTTTGTAGCTGTTTTTGAGTTGTGGTGGGTGTCTTATCTTTTTAAGGCAGTGAAGGCAATAATAAATAACTGAAATGCTGTTATTAGTCCTTAAATCAATTGACACTGACAGTTACAGCCTAGATACAGCACGAAAAGCAAGAGGTTTACCAAGAACACTAGGGAAATGTTTGTTAGCATTAATTCACACAGATTATCTTTCAGAAGTAAAATGGCTTGTCCAAAGTTTATTAGTCAGGCAGCCTCTTCCTCTGTGTAACCCAGATCAAGGCAAAATAGAAAAGAATATTCTTAAAAAGGCAGAAAATATTAAGCAAACTCCAAAGCCCCAGGACAGACATTTTGGGGACAGCAGAGTTGCATCTGTTGCCCTTCTGCACTGTCCAGTTTGCAAAGAGTTACAAATACAGCATAACCATTCTATCAAAAATACACACTTGGAGCTTGAAGATACTGGAGTCATTTAACTCCAACTGACACGTACATACAATGCTGCTGCTGCTGTCCTTCCCTCCTTTCTCCCCCACCCCACCATGCTTTTATAGACCCAGAGCCTGAACACTCAGCACATCCTCACAGCCCGGGAGTCAGACTGAGATCTCCTGACATTGCTCAAGCCATCATAGCTGCCTCTTCACAGGCTAAATCCTGACAAGTTCTGAGCATCCTCAGCTCCTACTGATTTCCTACTTACACTGCCCAGGACGGAGGCCTCTCTCTGCAATCATCTTACATGCAGAGAACCTGCTGGTAGCTAAAAGGACGACTGTAGACTCCAAAAAGTACAGCAAGAACTTATTCGTCAGCTGGACTGCTGTATTATTATAGAAAAGGTGCAAAGCCATAATGCAGGACACAGACGGTTAAGGAGAGATTATTGGGGAAGAGGAGAGTGTAGGAAGAATTCCTGGGGGGAAAATGGGCTATTAAACGAGGGATTTGAAGGAAGAAGAAAAGAGATGCACAGTCAAGAAATGGAGGTCTGGTACAGGTGTGAGGGATAGCACCATAAAAGGCTTGGGACTGAGTGTGTGAAAAAGATGAAAGGAGTATAGGGAAAGTCTGGGAAACATAGGGTGGGAGAGAGCAAGAGAAGGAGGAAATGTAGTCAGAGACGTAGACAGTGCCATCTAGCAAGTATGTGACGCAGCAGGAAAAGAATCCAGACTCCCAACTTCCAGTCCTATGCTTTAACCAGGAGACCATCATTTCTGTCCTATGGGGAAGGAGCCCTTGGGTCCAACTCTTTCCCCACAGGGAAAAAAACCAACAGTACTAAGCCTCAAAAATACCACATTCTATAGTGTTCCTGTTTCAACAGCTTCATGCAAGTGCAAACAGCACAGTGAGGAATGGGGATACAGTATGAAAACAGAAAACTTTCACATTGGAGTATTGCAGTTAGCTGCAGACCTAAATCTTGTCTGGTTTTATCCAGCACATAGGAGAGCACTGTGTCTTGCCACACCAGTTCTGCCTCACTAGTGGCAGCCTGGTAGATGCTTTAGAAATCTAAAGGCATTGCACATAGAAAGAGCCGTAAAAGTTATAAGTAAGATGGCCAAATATCTTCTGTTTAAATGGGGGGTTGAGGGAGGGGGTTGGAAAAGGGAAATGTTTGGTGAAAATACATCCAGTGATGCTGAAAGTGGTCAAGTGTTGGTCAAAAACTGGAAAAGTTTTGCTTTGGAAAAACATCTTCAAAATGCCGGGGGTTTGGTCACTATCTCATTGAAATGTAATTTTCACAGGGGAAAAGAATAATTTCCTCAACAGTTCTAGTCATAAGCGACATGCACAAGACAATTTTTCACAAATATTGAAAGTCAAACATCACCGGAATGAGTGGTAATTATTCCAAAGTAATTATGTACTGTTGGAAATGCCTTTAGGGCATGGTCCTACAAATCCTACCATAAATAGCACTTACTAAAATAAGTCCCAGTAGTAATAGTTGGCAGCTCCATGCCCTTATTCTACATACACTGTACTACATACACAGAAGATTAGCTACGTATATTCACTCTGTATATGTTTCACTGACTATAATGGAGGAGGAGGGAATATCAGCAAAGGAATGCATGCAGGTTTGGGTACCTGCTTGTTTACCACTGAAACTAACAAACAACCAAATATAAACAGTAACAGATGCACAAACACACCCTCGGACAAAGGTATTTTGGACTCCGATCGTTAGTCTCTCTCATAGTTACATGATTTCCCCCTTATTTTCAATACACCTATGACTTGCTGACAGTGCACCTATTTATAGTTTGAGAGAGAGAGACGGATCCAGAACTAGCCCTTTATTTTTCATACCTTACAAGAGTTACTTTTTTGGTTCCCACTTAACCTTTTTACATCAAATGTTGTATATTGATATTAATTCATTAGCAAACAGAAAGCTGGCTTCACTCCTTTATAATTAGGAAGATTGTGGAAACAAAAAATAAATTGCTAGATAAATGTTCTATTTTGACCTTACATAATGCTAGTGATGGTCTGTCACTATTTTAATAAGGCTCTGCCCCAATGTTTTCCCCCTTGGCCTATGATAAATCCTTTGTACTGGTCCCGGTGGTCACAGACAGGAGAAAAGAGGGAATGGAAGTTCTAGTCTTTTTTTTTTGTTGTTGTTTAAACAAAACTGCTGCCTCATATGCACAAGAGGAGAGGCGGCACCACTTGGCAACTTAGGATCAAGTGCATTGGCTGGAAATGCTTCTTTGTTCCTGACAAATATTTGGGGTGAAATGATGGCCCCACTGAAGTCAATGGGAATGTTGGCACTGATTTCATCCACTGAGCATATTAGGGATACGGCAAATAGGGTAACCAGATGTCCCGATTTTACATGGACAGTCCCAATATTCCAGGCTTTTTCTTATTTAGGCACCTATTACCTCCTACCCCCTGTCCCAATTTTTCACACTTTCTATCTGGTCACCCTAATGGCAAAGTGCTTCAGCTGTATAATTTACAACGTATTTGGCAAAGGGGAGTGAATATCCTGTAGTGCAAATCCACAGTGGTGATAGGGACCATTCCTTCCAAGGATATTTTAAAAAAAACCCTGCCATTTGGTGCAATGCGATCCAGTCCAAGTACAAAATATTTGGGCCTCAGCTTCCTAAAGTGACTAGTGATTTGGAGTGCCTATCCCAAGACACAGTAGAGGGCCTGATTTTCAAAAAGTGTTGAGCACCCAAGCTTTGAAAACAAGGCCCGTTTTGGGTGTCTCAAGTTGGGCATCCAAAAATTGAAGAACCCAAAAATCACTAGCCTTTTTGAAAATGTAGGCCTCAGTCTTCAGAAGTGTCCAGAAGGGACCAGTGATTATCTCCGGCAGATATGATTTAGCAGTATTCAGACTGGGTGAGGGGAAGCTCCATCAGAGGAAGGGAAATCTCCCTAGGTCTCCCTTAATTTGATGGCAGAATCTCCCAGAAGCCTTCTCCAGCACATGGATGTGTGAGTGTTTCAGAGTGCTTACAAATATTAAGTTTCCTTCACAATATCTCTCTGAGATAAGCAATTATTTTATACCCACTTTACAAATGAGGAAACTGAGGCACAAATACATGATAACCCCCCCCCCCCCCCCCCAAAATCACACCATGAGTCAATGGCAGAACTGCTAAGAGAACCTAGAGACCATTACTCTGCCTTTAACTACTAGATAACAAGCACATTTGTACCCTCTAATGGGTGCAAGAAAGAGTATCAGAGGTATCTTAAATTCTGAGTCCCCCCCAAAAAATTATTTGTTTCATATCTAGTAAAAATAGTCAGACAAATTTCACATGAATACCTGAATCCAATGTTTCTAGATCTGCTTTTTATCCGTTTGAAAGTGTTAAGCTGCATATGCCAATCATGAAGTGCTCACTAACACTTAATTTGCTGCTAGAATTTTAATACCATATATTCAGGATTCCTTGTTTGCCCTGTAAAAAGTCTCTTTTCACACATCAGAAAATGAGAACAAAGCAAGTTCTATTTAGCCATAGGATTTAACCACCTATTGTAATCCTTTGTTGATTTAATCTTTTATTTTAATTAAAAGACTTATAGTTTGGTTTGCAGCTTTTTTTTCCGGCACTTAGCACAAGTTTTGCCATCTGTTGCGCAGGATTCTGTTCCGGAATGATGTAGCACATCATTCCTAATTCCTCAAACATGTAATTCCCTTCAAATATTTTTGATTTCCCCCAAAATGCATATGGAAGGCTACAGGAATGTGTGCGCCAAAACCTCCGCATGGTTTAAGGAGAGCCATATGAAATACTGTCATGAAAGCCAACAAGATAGGTACAACATTATGGTACACTTCTGACAGGGGTGCGGTTAGTAGAAAATTTTTTGTGCTATGTTTGCAACAAATCAGCTCAATCCCTTCATAGCAGTTATGTGCATATATAGGTTTGCATTAATTCCCAGGCACTTCATGGGAACAGATTACCAAAGGGATGTGGTAAATTCTCCACCTTTCAAATCTTTAAATTGAGATTGAACAGCTTTCAGATAAAAGTCGTTCAGTTAAATGCAAGAAATACTAAGTGAAAGTCTATGGCCTGTCTTACGCAGGAGGTCAGATGAGACAATCATAATGGTCCCTTCTGACCCTAAGATCTATTATTGTATGTTCTAAGCAAGACAATGCAGTTTATCTGGGGACAAATTCTGCCCACAATGTACATGGATGGGGTCCTATCTAGATAGTAGGAGTCATGGGCTCACATGAGCACAGAATTGACTTGAGTTTTTCTTGTACTGTCAGGCACTTACTTTCATGTAGTTCAGAGGATACTTATGTAACTGGAGAGTTGCCCGCTATTATGTCTGGTGTACTAAGCCTTTGTGCATGTGGAGAGCTCAGTTTGGTCAGCATAATGCACACAGTAAAATTCCTATGGAAAGGCTTCATAAAATCCAGATAACTATAATACAAATTAAACTGGCCTAAGCCATATAGGACCTGAATGACCATACCTATATCACATGCCACAAACCCACTGGTTCCTGATTCTGATGCCCTTAGAAGATAATCAGATGCATCACTTAATGCCACTGGCCAGTCCATTTACAATCCTAGAATCTATGCCATTGTCATATCTACCCATCCCACTTTATTGCTCCAGTTTTCATCTCTATGTAACTGAGGCTGAATTTACTTAAATGTCTCCTGGCTTTCCAGTGGACTCTAATGAAGAGTAGGTCCACTTTCTCCAGGTGTCCAGACCGCCTATGGTTGGTTATCATTACTTCCAGACCCAATAGTAGGAAACTGGTCATTCCTATAAGAACTTTTTCGAGATGGAAGGATAAAATCAGTCGCCTCCTCCTATCTGCAGCTTCCTGGATTAATTCTCGTTGGTCTTACATAAATCTCAACAGTTACTACAACCAGCTACATCTTCTGCTCTCTAGCCCACCACATTCTTATACCAGCAACTTTGACTTTCTCCTACCCGTTGCATAAATTAGGGTCTCTTTCAGACCATCTCAATTACTCCCCCACCTACACTTATGGGGCAACCTGATGTGTAGCATTTGCATTCAGTATTACACATCCTTCCCCATGGTATCATAATGCTGAATAATATTACACACATATTGTATGTTTATACCACATAGATGGCTATGCAAGCCAACCACATAAACACACGTGTGTCAAAATCCTGGTATAAACATTACAAAGTTATATGAACCGACTTTATATTACACTTTAAGAGGTTGCTAAATTCCTCCCGCAACCAAATTTCAATAGCTAATAGCTAACTCAGTAAAAGTTATATTAAGGATCTTCTGCAATTGATGCTCGCCTCAAAATGGCCACTGAGCTATTACCCAAGATTTTCAGGTCCATCTTCCCCACTCCTTTTTCCTCCCCTTTAAATTAAAAAAAAAAAAAAATCAATCAATCACTTTCTACCAGACAACAGAATGTTGTTAGCCCTGAGTCACCTGAAAGGGAGAAAAAGCAAAGACAATTATAAAAATATGATAAAAAAAAAAAGAGAGAGAGAAAACATTGCAACACACATAAGCATAAGCCAAATGTGATGGTGTGGTATACTTTAAAGCTTTTATTGCAAGTTTGGAAAGACTTCAGTATTCATTCAGGGCTCTGTGACTCAGCAATCATCCAAAATTCTTGGTAGTAAGATTTATAACTCTCCCCCCCATCTTTTATCTATTTCTATGAAGTAACAATTCATTGTTTTTTAAGTAAAGAAAACATTTTAAAAGCTTTTTATAGTCTTGTGCAAAGTACAGCAATAGGCAAGTTTTTAAAGGGCAAATGCCTCATATAACTAAAGAATTTGCGGTGTGAAAACCTGAGCATTTGCACTATTCAAAACATTTTCTATTGTAGATCTAGGAACATACAAGGGCATCCTGCATACACTGAGGAATTTTGCATATAAGCAGCCCTGGTCTACACTACAAACTTGTGTCAGTATAGCTACGGTAATTCAGGAGTGTGGATTTTCCACACCCTTGAGCAAAGAGTTATACATTAAGTCCCAGTGTAGACAGTGCTATGTCGATGGGAGGGCTTCTCCCATCAACATAGTCACCACCTCTCAGGAAGCTGAAGTACCTACGCTGATGGGAGAAGCTCTGCGATCGGCATAGGTAGCATCTTCACAAAGCGGCAGAGGTGCAGTTGCCCTACTGCAAGTCTAGACAAGCCCAAAGCATAGCAACCTGCATGGAGCTAGGAGGGAGGAGCACAGGTTGCAAAAGGGTAGAGTTTGGAGGAGGCACCAGGAAGCCAGGCTTTGTGCCTAGGGTTAGAATGGCAACCGCACCACCTCTGTAAATATTCTCTTAATAAAGAGTCCATTTGGTTTCAGGAACATGGAATACTCATGTTATTTCCCAGCATATGGCACATGAAACATTGAGTTACCCTTCTCTAGTTGTCTTAGGTTAAACCAGCATTTTTTTCCCCAAAGACCACTACAGTATACCAGTGGCTCTCAACCTTTCCAGACTACTGTACCCCTTTTCAGGAGTCTGATTTGTCTTGCATACCCCAAGTTTCACCTCACTTAAAGACTACTTGCTTACAAAATCAGACATACAAATACAAGTATCACAACACAGTATTACTGAAAAATTGCTTACTTTCTCATTTTACCGTATAATTATAAAAGAAATCAACTGGAATATAAACGTCGTACTTACATTTCAGTGTATAGTATATAGAGCAGTGTAAACCCGTCGTTGTCTGGATGAAATTTTAGTTGATACTGACTTTGCTAGTGCTTTTTACGTAGACTGTTGTAAAACTAGGCAAATATCTAGATGAGTGGATGTACCCCCTGGAAGACCCCAGTGCACCCCCAGAGGTACACATCCCCTGGTAGGGTTGCCAACTTTCTAATTGCACAAAACTGAAAACCCTTGCCCCGCCCCTTCCCCAAGGCCCTGACCCACCTCTTCTCTGAGGCTTCACACCCCACTCACTCCATCCCCCCTCCCACTGTAGCTTGCTCTCCTCCACCCTCACTCACTCATTTTCACCCAGCTGGGGCAGGGGCACTGGAGGGGGTGAGGGTGTCGGCTGGGGGTGCGGACTCTGGGGTGGGGCCACGGATGAGGAGGTTAGGGTGTAGGAGGGGGCTCCAGGCTGGGGCCGAGGGGTTTGGAGTGTGGTAGGGGGTTCTGAGCTGGGGCAGAGGTGCAGGAGGAGGTTTGAGGTGCAGGCTCCGGGAAGGAGTTTGGGCGCAGGAGGGGCTCAGGGCTGAGGCAGGGGTGTGGGAGGGAGTTTGAGAGTGGGAGGGGGCTCAGGGCTGCAGGAAGGGGTTTTGGAGTGCGGGCTCCAGGCAGTGTTCACCTTGGGCGGCTCCCCAGAAGCAGCAACATGTCCCTCAGTTCCTAGGCAGAGGCGCGGTCAGGTGGCTCTGCACACTGCCTCCACCCGCAGGTGCTACCTCCACAGTGCCCAGTGGCCTCGGATCTCAATGGGAGTTGTGGAGCTGGCACTCAGGGTGGGGTGGGGGGCAGAACACAGAGCCCCCATGGCTGTCCCTCCGCTTATGAGACAAGGGACATGTTGCCGCTTCCAGGAAGCTGACCAGAGCTGCCAGGGTCCCTTTTTGACCAGGTGTTTCTGTCGAAAACTGGCACCTGGCAACCCTAACAACTGCTGTATGCAATAACTGGGTCAGAAGAGCAAGAACATACTGCAGATAAAGATGCTACTAAGCTTCATAGACAAAAGAAATGAATAGAAGAACAAGCAGGGCATGACTTGCTTAATATCAGTTATATTAAAAGTTGAGACAACCACAGTTAACATCATGATTCAAAGCATTTTACTCACTCCTCCCAGAATTCAAGAAGGATTTACCACCTAAAAAAAATAAAAAATAAAAAGTTGTTTTAGCCATACACTAAAAAAAAATATTCTCCAATACATAAACATGTTACAATCACATTCAGACACCATGGTGAGTATCTGTACTTCTGGGCTTTTGGAGGAACCTGGCTGCTCCTCTTGCCTCACAATGCATCCGAGGCCTGTCAGTATCTGTCACAACATGCAGCGTGTCGTGTCTCACTGCTTAATCAAGCAACAAGCAAAAATGAAAAAGATTTGGATCTAATATGTGAGTGGGCTGATGTGTGCAAAAGAAATGAATATGAAGTAAAACATACTGGATGCTAAAGTAATAACCATATATATTCAAAAAAAGACTGGAATTGATCCAGGAAGGGGAGATACTAAGAATGATTCAATACAACTTTAATAAAAACAATGTAAAAGTTCCTAGCATTCCAGAATTTGTAAACAGCATAAGAAACAGCCAGCTTCTGATCTTGGTAATACTGGTATAAGTCTAGCACATGCCCACTGAAATCAATTAAATTACTTCAGGGTGGTTGTTTCCCCCCCCCCCCCTTGTCTTTTTTTTAATATAAACACCCATGTAACAGAGAATTTTAGCCATGGATCTTATGTTCTTGGGAAACTTCATGTAAGTGAGGGAAAGGTCCCACTATTGTGGGGAACTTTCCTGGCTTATACACTACCCCAGTGGATATGGCTAGTGAAAGGATCTAAGTCCTCGCTCCCATTCCCTTTACCCAGAGGCCTGCCTGACCTCAAGGACTCCCCTTCCACTCTCCTGTGTGGCTAAATCCTTGTAACCCTGACAAGGCTGGGGCCCAGGATTCCTGGGGCTCAACCCCCAAACTTGTTGTGGTCACTTAGGACAGAGGCTAGTACGTCCCCACTCCAGGGTACTCTCTCTGCTCTGCACGCTTCCCTGACACACTGATCACTATGTACAGTTCAAAGCAAATACAATTTATTAAACAGCAACTAATTTTAAAAAATAAGGAAAAAATGGGAAAGGTTACAGGAAAACATTTAGCCCTGCTCTGTGGCCCGGGGAGATCACAACCAGCGTCTCTGGAATGTCAGGGAAGTTCAGTCTGTTCCTCACAAGTCCCAGGCCTCCTGCTCAGGCCCTGGCTGTACTGCAGGGGTGCAGCAGGTCGGCCACTTGCTCTGGCGGTGGCCACACGCCCTCAGGAGCTAGGTGGCAGGACCCTTCTTCCCAGCGTCACCCCCCTCTCCCGTCAGGATTACGATCCCCCTCCAAGTCCAGCCTGCAAGGTGTCTCGGCGTCTCCCTGCACTGGTCCCTCCGCCCAGGGTCCCTCTCGCTCTCCCCAGCTGCTCACCGCACCCAACTCCAGCTCCAGCTCCTGCCTCAGCTCCAGGCCTGCTGCTGCTGCTCTGCCTCCAGCACAGCTCCCTAGGTTGCTCCTCTGGCCCCTCGGCCTGCTGCTGTGGCTCTGCTCCCAGCACAGCTCTGCTCCCCTGCCTCTGCTCCCAACATGGCGCTGGCCCCTGAGCTGCTTCTCTGGCTGGCTCTGCTCTCTCCTTAGTTCAACCCCTCTGGCCAGGCAGCTCCAGCTCACACAGAGGATGAGACCCCACGCTCCTGACTCCCTCATTAGCCTGCCTGCCTTGTCAATCAGACTCATCTGGAGCACTGACCTCTCCCCACTGGCCCTGGGAACTGTCAGTCTCAGGATCTTGATTTCCCATCAGCCCTTCCCCCTTTCTTTTGGTACTAAGAGATGGCCAACCAAAACCCCCCTACTAAGTTTAAGTAAGGGACCAACAGTAGCCTTACATTCATTTTGAATACAGTGATCAGGTCTGGTTTCTTATTTTTAAGATGATTTCTAAGTGGGCTTTTGGGTCCTGGTGAAATGAGTTGGGAAAGCACAGACATGCCTCCTTGGAATTCCTGATGGATGCTGCCTGCTATGGCACACGGCTTTGAGTTCTAACAGGAGCACTGGTAGGCTAGACATAGTTGGAGGCCCAGAAAGATGAAAATTGCGGGGCAAGCTATCTAGGGGAGAAGACAACTCTTCAAAACACACACTTTTCACATTACATTTGTTAACCCACTACAGCAGACAGCTGCTTTCAAAGGAAATGGACCATGAGAATGACAAACATGACCTGGGAAAAATAAATGAGAGACTTGCAGAAGACAAATAAAAAACCTGTGCACACCAACAAACTGAGCTTTTGTTTCTTATTGCAGCCATCTACATTGGCTGTGGAAGCAAAACAGTGTGGAAGAAACCAAACTCAGTAACATGTCTGCTCAGGTTACTAATTTAGGCCCTGATCCTGTAGCTAACTCAGCCAGAGCATAAGGGTCAGCCCACACAGGGCCAATTTCAGGATCAGGACCTTAGAGCCCAAATGCATTATATTTACTTATGTGAGTAAGGCCTACTGACATGAGTAAGGACTGCATGAACAACCCGACAGTAAACCCAATGACTCTTCATAAGAATGTAAGATCAGCCATACTGGGTCATACCAATGATCCATCAAGCACATTATATTGTTTTCCAAAAGTGGCCAACGCCAAGTATTTCAGAAGGAATGAACAAAACAGGCAGTCATTGAATGATCCAACCCGTTGTCCACTCCCAGCTTCCGGCAATCAGAGACTAGGGACATCCAGAGCATGGGGTTGCATCCCAGGCCATCTTGGCTAATAAGTTCATGGAAGATAGTCATTTATAGACATATCTACTATAATTCTTTTTTGAACTCTGTTAGTTTTGGCCTTCACAGCTTTGGCAATAAGTTCCACAAGTTGACTGGGAGTTGAAATCTGTTCTAGAAAGATTAGAGCTGATGAAATTTAAATTAATGTCCAATCTCAAGAAAAAGGACCTAACTTCTAAGATTTAAATAAGCCATAATACTAACCAAAAAAGGTCAATTTTGTGGAAAGATAACTGGAACTGGTAGAAAGTCAAGTAAGGTAGAGGAGTACAGGAATGTTACGAGAATCAGCAAATAAGGGACTGCTGAATCCCCATTCCACTGTGTAGCTGAGGACAAAACTTGTCTCCTTCCTAACTATTTGAGAATGCCTATAATATTCTGTGTGGATTTCATTAAAGCAGTTTAATTTTATTTGCTTTTCAGTGGTTGAGACATTTTGTACATCGTCCCCTTTGCAGATACACTATGTGCCTAACAACTCTCTGGTTATACAGTAACAATGATCAGTAATTTTAAAAACACCTTGAACACCTAAGAGAATCCCCCCCCAACATTAATATTTTGTAATGGGGGTTCATGTCTATGCATCTTTTTCAAGTGCAACTGTATTCAACCCACAAGCTCTCTCAATAGCCATTTTGTGTCTCTTGTAAAACATCCATCCCAAACGCAGGGAACGATGAGATTCCACCTACGTACTCACCACTGAGTATCATCCTACGTACTCATGCCTGAGTGACCTATCTGTCAGTGTATACAACAGTAATAGGAGAAAGGCCTAGCTTGCTTAGGATTCTGTGGGTGTTTAACATGGCACTTTTTAAGCAGCTAAACACAAATTTATGAAGTGTAAACTTTTAATGGCATATAGATGAGTCATTACAGGGTTTCAAAATGCGTAACTATGATGCACATTCTAATTCAGCTCATCACCAGTGGCTTCCTGCTAATTTGTTTGGTTTACCAGGCTGTGCACAAACCTTGGAAATCCCTGCCGTGTCCTATGATGAAAAATATTCCCTGCCTTTGCATTCTTGATATGGTTTGTGAAGAGTCAGGATTTTCCTATTCTTTTTGGCAGTGATTTTTCACTGACAACTTGTGATTTTTATGATCCAATAGTGCTGTATTCTTGCAGCATTTGGTTACAGTTGAAAAATAAGAAACAAAAGCTCAGTTTGATTGTCTGCATAGGTTTTTCCAAGGTGCTTATTTATAATTTTTCTAAACAGCATAGAGAACAAAGCCATCCAGAATCCTTGAGGTAATGAGAAATTAACTGTCTATGCACAGGTTTTAAAGCTACAGTAGGAATTCATAATTGCTAATAAGTAGATACTAAATATTTAGGAAAGCAAACATGATAATTAAATAAGAACTGGCTACAGTGATTTAAATTAAATCGGTCTAGGCTAAGATATAAGAGGCCAGTGTTTACCTTCACTTACATGTGTGTCTTCTGATTGGCTGCTGTGGGGCTATACAATCATGTATGTCACCCAGTGTACTATGTACCACATCATATTGTAGTAGATGATAGACTTTGCAAACTCATATTTTGAAGACCCTGGAATTGTCTTTTTAAGAGAAGCAAAACCATCAAATATTTCGGTATCAAAGCATCAGCTCCTGGGAAAGCAGTATCCTTCACACAGGACATGTTTGATGGGGTAACTATACAAAAACCAAAAAGCCAGTACAGATATAGGTGGTTTTGTTAGTTTGTCTGTCTGCAAACTAGATGGCTCAAGGTTTTGGCAATAGTCTAGGTTAGGGGTTCTCAAGCTCCGGAGCATGGACCACATCTTACTAGAGAGATTGTCCCATGGGCCACCGCCAATTTGCAAGCGCACAACACTCCCATGGAAGCTGACACAGTTGCTTACCAACTCTAATGACCACTGGTTGAGACCCGCAGGTCTAAGTCACTGCTTGCTTCACTTGGTTCAAATACAACCTAGTGTAGAAACTAGTGGAAGTTTTTGCCATATTATGAGTCTTTGATGGCTTTCATGAGCAAGCATAGCGGACACAGTATTGCTCCAAGCAGATAGGAGGACACCTCCCAAAAAACACAGCAAAAAGATGCTAATAGTTTCAGGAGACAAAACAAAGATTGAAGGGACATAGAAAGTACACTGACTTCCAGTAGCAACTTCCACCAGGTCAGGGTTAAGACTCATAAACAGGGCTGCATAGGAAAGCTTCCCTTGGAGGATACTCATTCTACTCCCTAACTATTCATTTGCTTTTTTTCTGCATTGGTTAGGTTAGGGATCCCTGAGAGCATACCTTATGAAGGAAGCAATTAGGAATATACATTCTTTCCCCTCCAAAAGGACTTGACAATAGTCATCTTTAATATTCTTCTCCTTCTCTGCCCACAGAGTTCTTTTTCACAGTGGTGTGTAGGTGTATGTGAAGATTTTATCCTTTCCCCACTGAATCACCACAGCATGCCATCTTTTCAATCCTTCTGCAGAGCAGAATGGAAGCAAACATTATTTCTCTTTATTTTCCTGGTAAGAAAATAGACAGATCAGCAGTGCAGTCTAGCTGGAGCCTAGCTAATGATGGAGAAAAGACTAGTACTGTATCTCCCAATCAATGTAAGGAGTGTTGCCTAAAGGAAGAATTAAAGGTTAGTCCTTCTCTATAGCTTGAGCCATCAAGTGAACCTACCAGCTTCTTTCTGCTTATTGGCTACATTAAGCTCCAGTCAACCCTTCTGTGCCTAGTTTAAGAAATGCACAGGTGCTGCAAGACCCGATCAGCTGATCAATACAGGTCTTCTTGCTTTATCAAAGCCCTGCTGCAGTAGCCATCCCAACCTAATTCTCGATCAGACCTTGTGAGTGTCTCTTAGGTTTAACCCTCATATAAGGAACAGGAAACATTTGTATCTCAGGGATTCCATTCCATGCATGTCAGTCCCACCCTTCCTATAAGCATTTTTAAAAAGCATTATCATGCCACGCAGCTGATAACAATGAGTAAAAGAAAGAATTGCTTCTATAGTCACAATGGCACCTTTTATTCTGATTTTAGCTGAATGCTGAAATATCCCATAATAGCCAGATATGAAGAAAGGGCCAGATTCCAAAACCAATCTCCAGTTTAGTAACCTTACTCCATGAGCAGTCCCACTGAGCTCAGTGAAACTACTCATGGAGTAAAATACTATTCAGTGTGAGTAAGGGTAGCAGAACATAGCCAAAATGCTTACTAATTCCCAGATCATTATGTTAACAAACATGTGTCTTTTAACCCTGGGTCACCAGAAAACTTCTCAGCACTGGGAACTATTTCTGGAGCAGCTGTTCTATTACAAGCTTTCTTTATTTTTAAAAGGTGAAGGAAATGAGGCTTTGCAGTTAAAAGTTTATACTCATTATGAATAAAATTGTGATTGGATCCTCTTCCCTCAAGCCACATAAATTGCCTATTCAGAACCTCAGTGATAAAGGAAACAGCACTTTAAGCAGGTGGCCAATAACCAAAGTTTACATTACAATGACTTTGTTGCCTGCACCAGGATAGTCACATCCTGGAATGTATGTTGATTGTTAAATAAACACCAGCAGCTAGGCTACAGTGGTAGGTGGTTATGTTTTTTTTTTTTTTTTTTTTTTTTTTTTAACATTTTATTGTTTTCAAATGTAGTACCTTCCAGTTGCGGGTCTTGAAGCACTTTTATAAACAATGTTAAGTTTCACAACACTTCTGAGATGCTTTAGATATCATATTAACCCCATTACCGACAGAGGAACAAGAGGTTAAGGACCTACCCAAGGTCACACCTGCAGTTCACGAGAGAAGAGGAAATATAATCTAGATTTCCTGACTTTCAGATCTGGGCTTTAGCTACTAGGCCAGGCTTCTTAGCAAGGGGAAAACAGTACATCTAATGACTGGTGTGCGCATTAAAAATAACCAAACACCATGAATAAACTGCCTGGTTAACTTCTCAGTCCCACTGTCCTCCTCATTCATAACAACCTCCCACTTGTTTGTATGTTGTCTAAATTGTGAGCTTCTGGAGGTAGCGCTTGCCTTCCTCTGTCTGTAATGACCCTAGCAGTACTAAATTAATGGTGAAGCATGTGCTCCTTCCAAGCTTTCCACATTCATGGATAAGGATAGGGTGGAAGAAAATTATATTTAGTCCTTGGCAGTCATTCTCCTCCTCCTCCTCATTTTCTCCATTCTCAGGGCCATTGTTTTGTTTTGTTTGGTGGGAGGAGGTGAAGGAGGGTGTTTTCCTCCCTGAGTCCATCTGACCAGTTCTGTTTTGAAATGCTCCTCTCTGCTCTGACTTGCACCTGATTTCTTGTTCTATACCAGTGGTTTTCAACCTTTTTTTCATTTGCAGACCCCTTTGGAAATCTTAGACTGTCTGCAGACCGCTAGGCATTCACAGGCTGGGGTGCCGGAACAGGGAGGGCCAAAGGCTCATGACCCTCCCACTTTTGAAAGTGGACGGGCCTGGCCCCCTGCTTTTTTTCTGCCCGAGGCCCCATCCCCCCCCGCCAGGCCCAGGTAAGAACAAGCCCAGGGAGCTCAGACAGCTGTGGCGAGCCATGGACTTTCCATCTGTCTGGGGTAAGGGTGGGTCCCAAGTGCAGCCCCCAGCCCATGTCCCCATCCCCCAGGCCCTCCACCCAGGACAGATGGAGGGTCTGCGGCTCCCACCATGGCCTGGCTGTGGCTCTTAAACCTCCAAGGCCCTACCCCCAGGCCGGACTGGAAGCCGGTTCTGGGTAAGAGCCTCGCAGGCAACTTGGACCCTCCACCTGTCCTGGGGGATGGGGACATGGACCAAGGGCTCCTCCCCTACCCCCAGGGCAGGTGGAGAGGCAGGACCGGGGCATTGTGGCCCTGCACTTTTAGGAAGAATCTGTCACCCCTGCCAGACCACAGGCTGAAAACTCTCAGCTGTGGTGCCTTTCTGTTTTTATACTTCTATGCTTTAGTCTTCTATCTAGCTTGTTCCTCTTCTCTCAGTCCTCCTATCCCTTAACCTACTCCCCCTTTCCTGTGTCAACCCTATATCTCACCCAACCTCCCACTTAGTCTCTTCCCAGAAACAGGCTTCTTTTCAGAAAGTGAGGTGAAGTGTGGCTGCTGACCCAGGCACCTGCTGACAGTGGCAGAATGGCTCAGTGGGAATAAAGACTTACCACTTGAAGTGCTAGCCAAGGCCACAGTCCCTGCTTCCACGTGGCTCTAGTCTAACAACAGATGGGACAGCTGGCTTGAGAGCTCTCTCAGAGTTGTGTGTGCATGGAGGGAGAGAAGGACAGGGTGGCCACATAGGGCAGACTGTGTTGCAGGACCCCTGTGCCACACATGCATGCAGCTGGCCTGCTGGCAATTTGACTTGCCCAGGTGACTGAGGCCTGCAGAGTTTACAGCAAATGAAAGAACTCTATTCTAAAGACATCCAGGGCATTCCCTGTTTTCAGAGTCACGGTGCCAACCTTTAAAGAGGATTAAAGCACATGAGCAGAACTACACAGGGGAGAGGCTTCTGCCAGCAACTGTGGCACCTGAAGCGTCTCCTTCTCCCTCACTGCAGGTTTCTGGACGACTCCTCTTCCAGGGAAAGTAACTCCTCGTTTTGGAAAAAAAGGAAAATAGGAAGAAAAACAAGAGGGGGAGGGGGGGAGAAAGTTGTCCTGGTGAAATTTATTTTTAAGCAACTAACAAGTGCATAAGAACAGGCATCATTTGCCAGGCTGGACTTTGGTCAAAAAGTACCCTGGGGGGAGCCAGAATCCATCAATTCCCCACAGCCAGTAGGCTGAGTAAACCTTCCCCTATACCTGCAATGGTGCCTCTTCTTCATCAGCAGCCCAATAGGGTACCCACTCATAAGCCCGGCCCATCTCTCCTCAGAGGGGACTGCTGTCAGCCAAGACTCCCTGCCTTGGAAAAAATGAGTGATAGACTATTTGCCATTATCAAGTGTATGTGAGATCTGGGAACATCTTAAATAGTTTTGTACCCGGGAGGTTGAAACTATCACACAGCTGCAAATTTAACATGATAAAAAGTGCCTCATATATTGGGAATGACATGGTCCATTGGATTATAAACCAAAATACCATCCTAGAGCTAACCCACTGATGACAACTTAATCATACTGTATTTACAAACTCAAAATAAAAATATTATATACTTTAATTTTAGTAAATTTAATACATTAGTGTTTACAAAATAAATGTTGTATTCTAATGAAACCATGATGAATGAAATGAGCTATTTTCCCCTCCCCCTACTGTAAACCAGACCAGTTAACTCTTAATATATTTAAGAGCTTCATGTGGTCCAGCAGAGATTTTGGGCATGCTAGATGTTGACAAAACAAACAAAACAAAACAAACCAGAAGGAAGTTTCCTGAATCTTTAAAAACTTGTTGCTTGTTAAATTCTATTACTAAACTTGTACAATTCAAGCCTTTACAAGCTTCCAAACTGTAATACTGTACACGAAACTACCCAGATACAAACCAGTGCCATGACTAACATAACGAACTGAAGAAACATACTTACTACCCATTCTATTATCTCTCAACATAAAGGAGCAAATATAACAACACATTCAACCTCTTATTTCTAGCAATGAAGTTGCAAATTCCACTCAAAGTAAGTTTCTTCAGTAGTGAGACAGTACAATACAATTCAAGAAACATTTAAAAAACCCAAACGTTTTAATAGTATAAAAAGTTGTTTACTGGTGTTTCTACTATAAAGCTTTGTTCCACAAATCAAAAGTGATAAAATAATTAAACATGTTTACAGTGATCAGAGACTGCAGTGTAGACATTCCAGCTCACATTTTGTTGACAATTTCAGTACAACGTACATTATGATTGAATAATCATTACATATCTAGGACACAGCAAAACTGCAGATGAAGTGCACACCTCACTGTGGAAGTTTATCCTTTACTTGGAGACTTACTTCCCTGCCTCAGAGAGCACTGTGGGTAAAAATTATATTCAAAACTAAGGTGTATAGCTATTTTGACTGCAGAGATGCAACTATACAATAGGAGTTACACTGACATTATGGATGTCTACACACACACACACCCCCCACATTAAATACCAAAATCCCTAAGTTATAAGCTAATTCCTTGTCTTTAGACAAAATGGCATCTGCAAAAATGAAAAACATACAAAAAAAGAGTCAAATAAATAATGAATACAGATGTTAACTAACATATACAAAGGAACATATTGGCATACTGTATGCAGTATATGGTATACTCATAGAATCACGTGGGTTGGGAAGCACCTCATAATGGGTCATTTACCAGTAACGTATCCCCTTCCCCCTATTCTCTGTTATTTTATTGTTCCTGGATATTGAATATAACCTTTTGAATACTGATGCATGAATCCTGCATTTTCCATCTTTGCCACAGTTGTGATGCATTTTGTCTTTAACATCCACAGAGAACTTCAAAATATTCTAAGTGTCTGAAGCACAACTTTTGCCATCCTGTCCATAATGTCTAGTGTTCTGAGTTCCCTCCCATATGAGAGCATAGGAGCCCTGGCTTAGCTACAGTGTCTGAAATGATTGTTGTGTCTAATGAAATTGGAGCCAATAAGTAGGATGCTCCCATATTCTGGCTAATATTTTCCTATTCACCATTCCCATGTAGTGGATAGGTATATACTGTAAATGTATTACACATAGGCTGCTGAAACCATTAAAATAACATTAATAAGTGTCAAATGTGTCTGCTATAATACAGGATCAGCTTTATCAAATGCTATATCCACATAACATTTTAAACCATGAAATATTTTATGTATTTGCTATTTTTTCCTACAAATACCATTGCAACTTGCTGTTAGTTGTGTCACTCTAGGTTTTCTTACACTTTCTCCAAGGATTTTTAACTCAAATGTATAACAATCATATCTATGCTAGATACATGTAAAGTAGACATTGAAATTTCAAGTAAAATGAACTGTAGCCACATCTACTGGACTCCATACGTGTCCCAACATCTAGATTTACTTTGATAAGTTATACAAACACATAATACATTCTTAAATAAAGGAGGCTCACAATATTAATTTGTGAACCTTTCCACATTATAAAACCACTTTAAAGGAATGTGTATCCACCTGTATTACTGTTTTGGATTGCAAAGTCTCTTGTTTTTCAGTCTCCACAGACTGCTGTACCAGTTCTTAGGCTTTGGCTATGAAATCTCTTATTTGAATGAGGCAACACTGGTTATTAAGGCTTGTTTGTTCTCTTCTAAAGATTTATTCTTTATTCTGATGCCATTTTCCAGAGTAGGATGACTATCTTGTATCTTCAGGTTCTGTTTTTATGACCTTCCTTTCTATGTTGTTAAAAGCTGAGTGAGGAAAGTCTTTTAAAATACCAAGGCCTTCTGCAAAAAAAAAAAAAAAAAAAAAAAAGGGGGGGGGGAGGGAGAAGAAGAGGAGCTGTTAAGAAATATTGTGTCAAAATAAATGTCTTCTGTTTTTGCCCACTGAACTACATGGGTGCTGATGACATATCAACATTCACAGAAGACAAGATTCTGCCCTACCCTCCTCCCAAGGCATACGAGCCCTGAACTAGGTCAGAACCATCACAATTCCACAATCACTTCTCTGTAACCCCCCATTCAACAGGAAGCAGAGCTCAGCAGTACTGCTCTCTGCATGAGCATGTGGAATATTCCTGGATGTGGGAAGACCATGGACTAGAAGGTTCTGCAACCACACAGACCCTTGTTACAGGCAGCAGGTTGCAATAGGGAGGGGTTAGGATAGGCATGAATAGGATAGACACAGCATTCTTCCAAGTGCTCAAACAGCACAATAGTCTCAAGAGGAACCGCTACCATACACCCACCCTTGAGACATCTCATTATTATTCCTAAACCTTGAGGAAGAAGAGTCTCAAGACTGCTCTTAATATTATGCCAATGCACCAGTTTTATATGTAAAATGCTTTGCCAAAAAACACAGGCATCCAATTCAGACTTCATAGTGGAAGAAATATTCTTAACAGCATTCGAGATTTTCTCTGTATGCCTGCGTTAAACCACAGGAGAAACAGTGACCATAAGTCACTGCATAGAAAGGCTAGCAGAAGCACTTAAAAGCCAAGTCTACAGAGTCAAAACAACAGAAACTCTGCTGTGGCTGAACCAGGTTCTAAAATGGTTTGGTCCAACCCAGATAGATGGGGCTAAATCTTTATAAACAGAGTTGAAGGCACCTTTTCAAAAAGTCTGTTTGTAATATCATTTGGTCCCACTCACACAGACTGAGCCAGATCACGTTACAACCATGTTCCGCCACAAGAGAGCTCAACAGCAGTCGTTCTGCTTGGCTGTTTTGTCTGTGTAGATGGGTCCCAAGACTCCTGCCTTATGTGTGAATAGTTATTGCATCTCCTGCCCAAAGCATAAGTGAAAACATGGCAATACTTAAATCTCTCATCAAATGTTCAGTATGTTTCTAGATTAACAAGTCATTCAGAGGTTTCAGTTGCAGCTTGGTTTCAAGGTATCAATCTGCAGACGGTGTCTAGGAACTAAATTCTTCTTTGAAAGGGATAAGTAGGTGTGTGGCTCCCCACAAACTTTCTGAAAGCCACCTGTCAAAGGACGTTACGGGGCAGCTTGTGGTGCTTTACAATGGATAACACTTACCTGAGGGCAGAGACTTTGCCTCACCACTGGAGTAAAGTCGGATCAGGTCACTGCACAGAGGCTTTCCTACGTGCTGCTCTCCATCTAGCGAAATGTGTTGCAACTGTCTATTTTGCAGATTTGACATTCGGAGATTCAGGGGCCTCTCACCTGAAAGAGGTCAATACTGAAATATTCAGTATTGAGTATGAATCAAAGCAATGCTAGAAATCAAAATTAAGGCTAAAAAAAGGACACCACCATTTGATCAGTGAAAAACATTCTAGATTTCAACCATGCAGGAGAGATTTCTAGTACCTAAAATGCTGATTTGCAGATGACCTTTCTTCCTCTCCAGGCTGCTAGTGCTGCTACAGATTGGTATGGCTGAGCATCAATCCCTCATTTTGCTCAAAAACACGTCAAGATCCAACTTCCCCTTCCATGCTGAGCTTTGTTAGTCACAGAATTTAAGGCCACAAGGTACCACCAACTCATCTAATCTGACCTCCTGCATACCACAGGCCAACACCACACTAAAGCTAACAATCAAAGTTAGACCAAAGTATTACAGCCCACAGGTGGCTTGACTATCATGTGCCACAGCAGAAAATAGGAGAGACCAAAGTGCCCCAATGCCCAAGGCTCCTGCAGCGGCCGGGAAACAATTGAGACACACCCAGATGGCAAGTGACCCTCACCCACATGCTACAGAGGAACTGAAACCCCCCCAAGAAGGACACTGCTAATCTGAGGGGGGAAATTACTTTCCAACCCCACATAGAATCATAGAATATCAGGGTTGGAAGGGACCCCAGAAGGTCATCTAGTCCAACCCCCTGCTCAAAGCAGGACCAAGTCCCAGTTAAATCATCCCAGCCAGGGCTTTGTCAAGCCTGACCTTAAAAACCTGTGAGGAAGGAGATTCTACCACCTCCCTAGGTAACGCATTCCAGTGTTTCACCACCCTCTTAGTGAAAAAGTTTTTCCTAATATCCAATCTAAACCTCCCCCATTGCAACTTGAGACCATTACTCCTCGTTCTGTCATCTGCTACCATTGAGAACAGTCTAGAGCCATCCTCTTTGGAACCCCCTTTCAGGTAGTTGAAAGCAGCTATCAAATCCCCCCTCATTCTTCTCTTCTGCAGACTAAACAATCCCAGCTCCCTCAGCCTCTCCTCATAAGTCATGTGCTCTAGACCCCTAATCATTTTTGTTGCCCTTCGCTGGACTCTTTCCAATTTATCCACATCCTTCTTGTAGTGTGGGGCCCAAAACTGGACACAGTACTCCAGATGAGGCCTCACCAGTGTCGAATAGAGGGGAACGATCACGTCCCTCGATCTGCTCGCTATGCCACATATGGCACTTGGTCACACCCTTAGCATGTGAGCAAGAAACAGCCAGTCAAGAACCTGAAGGAAACCACATGAGGGTTCAACAAGCCTGCTACGTTGTGACTCTGTTTAAATCTTCACAGCTGTACTCTCTTTACATGGCATTCTTCTCAAAATTATTTGTCCAAAACTCACAAAAAAGCTGCGTAATTTGTAATGTCACTTAAGAAATAGTTCCTTCACTTCCCCTTCTACTCTGTCTCTTTTTTTTAATCCTTACATCCTTAAATATTATGTTCTTGTTCTAAAAAGAAAAAGACCTTTTTATATATTATATTTTGTTACATTACTAATATTTAATTTCATTTCACAGTAAAAACATCATTTAAAGCAAAACAAACCCTCTCACGTTCTAAACGTAACACAGACACAAGAATCCAATCTAATCCTCCTTCCAACAAAAAGCCTCTGAACACGCTCTGGGGATTACCATGGAACCCTTTTAGAACACTAAAGACTGTCAGGTGTAATTAAAATGTTCTTAATTCTTGGGGATTGATGTAACCAGCTCCCCATCTTTTGGTCAACTACTGTGTACAGAGATAGTTAGCAGGAAGTGATACCCACCAAGTCACCAGCTTTACCTTCTAGGTTAGTAAGCAAAAGAGTAAAAGTCTTCTTCCTGGGAAAGGGGCTTCTGTATCTCTGCCAGAGACCCAGAGGATCCCTTCCCTCTCCCATACACTACTTCTCTGAAACCATCATAGCTCAAGCAGAGTACTAGGATTCCTTGTGAATGCTATGCCCCTCCTCAAAAATCAGCTGGAGCAGTCACTGTGAGATGCCCCTGCAGCACCCCCTGGATGAGATGCAAGAGACAGGGAACAAGACTGCAGTACAGCTCTCCTGCATGGCAGTACACTGAACCACGGTTTCTTGCCTATTTGTAAAGTTTTAAATAGAGGTAATCCAAGGGCCAAATTCTGGCCCCGGTTACAAAAGTCTACATACAGAACATCTCCACTGAAGTCAATGGGGTTTCCCCAGAGTTACTGAGCAGAATCTGGCTCTATCTCTGGTTGTATCATTTAAACCAGTGGTTCTCAAACTTTCCAGACTACTGTACCCCTTCCAGGAGCCTAATTTGTCTTGTGTACCCCCAAGTTTCACTTCACTTAAAAACTATTTGCCTACAAAATGAGACCTAAAAATACAAAGAAGTGTCGCAGCACACTATTACTGAAAAATTGCTTACTCTCTCATTTTTACCATATAATTATAAAATAAACTGATTGGAATATACATTTTGTACCTACATTTTTGTGTGATACTTGAGCCTGTTTTTCACTTGTGAGCCTTATCTGAAGCTGGAGTCCCGGGGGTGGCAGGGCTGAAGCTGAAACCCAAGCCCTGCTGACGAAGCATGTAACTTAGCTTTGCAGGGCCCCCTATGGCATAGGGCCTCAGGCAACTGCCCTGCTTGCCACCCCCTAAGACCAGCCCTGCACTTGTGATCCCTCAAAACCTAACCCATGACCCTCTGGGAGTCGCAACCCCCAGGTTGAGAAACACTGATCTAGATGAGTTGACTACCCCCTGCAAGACCCCTACGTACCCCCATGCACCTGTAGTTGAGAAACACTGATTTTGACTGTAAGCTCTTCCAGGCAGGGATCTTGTCTTTACTTACCTGCTTAGCATCCTCCACACTACTGAAGCTATATGAATAACATCAGTACTAACAATGTTTGCATAACACCAGACAAATTGGATGGCAGCAATATCATGCCTAGAAGCTACTATACCTTGTCCATCCACATTATCTAACGTCACGCCATTGGGGCTGTGCTCTTCTGAGCTTTGTCTGTAGTACCCTGTGGAAAGGCGTCTCTCTGAGTGTTGCAGTCTCTCTAACCCTGCTTGGTTACAAAGAAACTCCATCTGTTTGGCCATCACCTTTTCAGACTGCAAATAAAGCAAGAATATATATATATATAGAGAGAGAGAGAGAGAGACATTGCTCTACAGGAAAAAAATAATACCAGCAGGTAATCAAGCAAGCAGTCTAGATATAGTTATTTGTTGGCTCATATGTACTCGTGTGCTTTACAGCTACCTCAAAACTATCAAGCAAACAAAATATTTTTGCAGCCACTAAAGCCATGGAAGACAGCGTCATTCAAAGTGCATAAAAACATGTGTTCTGTTTTAACCAGTCAACATGATATTTCTTAGTTCTTACCTGAGGAGAACAAACTTTCTGCACTTTAGGACTGCTGTCTATACTTACAGAAATTCCCAAATGCAAGATCTGTCTCTTACTTATCAAATTTAGCCCTATTGGAATAAATGGCTCTACAAAATATTCCAAGAGCAATGGCAACATCTGCTAAAAACTTATGCCAAGATTTTACCAGACATCTTGGAGTCTTTATTTTAGGAAACAACAGTACACAAGTTTAAAAATCTGCCATTGTGAAAGTGTAGGATGACAGTATGTTTGTGGGGGATAAAGGTGTGAAATGTCTGTCTAGAAGATGAAGAAGACCTATACACCTCTAGAGAGTGAAATTAAACAATGTGGAGCAAAGTGGGAGGGAATGGTGTATAAATGTTTGTCATCAACTTTAGTGCCAAGAGAATTTTAACTTTCAAAATGATCATGTTCCCAAGGCTATGACTAAACATCGTATGAAAATAAAAATAAAAAAAAATAAAAAATCACCAGTTAAAAAAATGTCCATTTCAAAGAGCCACACAGAAGCATACAAATAGAAAGGGAAGCAAAAATATGTAGAATTAGCATCCACGGATGCTAGCAAACTGTGAAGTTCATTGATTTCTCTTTGTAGGTATTTTATAAGTGTCACCATTACTACTTGTCTCTATTAAAAAAGAAAGAGCTGATTCTTGCAAGGGGCTGAGCGTCTCTTGGGAGATGTGAAGTGACCTCAACTCCCACTGACATCTGTGTGCTCAGAAGATAACACGACAAATTAGCTGACAGTGTAAAAGAGAAGACCATGTCCTAGGTTCTCCAGTAAACTGATGACATTTAGAGCAGGGAAGGAACCTGTTCTGTGTTTCTCCTATAGAACATGATGATCTCTAAAGCGGTGTGAGTAAATACAGAACCTTGACTTTAGGTCTCGGCACATAGGTAAAGGGAGAAACAATTTTTTAACACTTTACTTTCAAGTGTATTTTAATCGATGGTCTACCTGGGGGTTCTGTTAATATTTTACAAACAGAAACATTACTTTTACTTTTAAAAGGGTTTCACTTCTATGCGGCACGTATTGTAATGTCAGTATCACATTCATTCCCAACAGTAGATGGTGCATTCCTTCTCTTGTCTCAAGCATAGAAGGTGAGATCCTTACTTCCTTGCAATGAATGAAGATAAAACTATAGAGTGTCATAACAGCTCAAGAGTTAAACCCATATTAGCAGTGATATTATCTCAGCTAGCCCTGGTGATCTTTGAGAAATGAAGGTAATGATTTTAGTCATCAAAATATTATACAAAAATCAGCCTAGAAAGCAACTGTTACTATTCTGGACAGCATCTCAGTAGAAACCTGATAGTTTCATGTGGTTTGTTTACCTGGGAATTAAGAGCTGCCAAATCTTCACTTTTGCCTTTCGCCAAGGCAAGTGGTACTTTCTCGTGTTGATAAAGTGTTTGGACTGTGTCCTGGAAATCAGGAAAACCATCCTGTTGAGCAAAAACAAACAGGGCATATGATTTTGTTTTGCTTTTAAAGAAAAAGCAATGTATCATATGACTTAAAAGAGAATATTCTTTAACTCCGGTGAAAAACCTGAACTGGGATTTAAGACCCTGAAACAAGTTAACCAAACTATGCTTCAGCAGTGCAAGATTCTGCAGCAAATACGATCTGGCTCATACCACTTGCAGATCAGAGGCTTGTGCCACGCCTAACACATCCAGGTATAAATCCAGAGTAATGCCATTGACTTCAATGGAGTTACTCTGGAGCTCAGACAGTATAACGGAGCAGAATTAGGCCCAGTATTTTGTGGTTTTCTTTTGGATTTAGCAGCTTGGGTTTTTTGGATTTTTTAAAGAAATCAATGTTATAAATGCAGACTATTGCTCTAACTTTGACCATTTGCATCTGTAGCATCCATGAGGCTTGCCGTACATGCAGACTAAGACCTTGAGACTGATCTTAGATACACAGTAGTAGAATTTAGTAACTTAGAAAACTGGGCAAACCACCACAAAATTCAACATGCTGCAAAGACACACAAACTATACTGGTCTCACTGTAAAATGGTAGTGGCTTATCTTTACAAGTTCTCTGCATGGCAAGCTGCCCACTGAAAAGCAAAGTAGCATGAACTTTGTATGCGGCAGGGAACAGTTCTGCTCTGCCAGGTGCATGGATACTAAGCCCCCAAAATTATTTATCCATCTCTAACTTTTATGACTTGCAAATCTCCCAAGTCTCTTCTGCATGGGAAAATTGCAAGTTGCCTTACAGTCACTTGCTGTATGTAGCAAGGTTCAAAATTAAATATTCATGCAGTTTAGTGCTTTACAAGCAAAACTCATGTAAAGCAATGGAGATGCATTATTATTCACAAGAAAATGCAGCAGGGAAGAGAGCTAAATCAAGGGAGGAGGCTGGAGAAAGAAGTAGGATCTAAAAACAATAAAATTCATAACTAGGAGATCATAGGCCTCTTGTCCCAAAGTAACATTTTGAGGAGGATTACAGGCAGTGCCTATAGCTGGGGTCAGCAGCCGACGGCACGCGAGCCCATTTTTAATGGCATGCTGCTGCCTGCCGGGGCAGCAGCAGTGTGCCATTAAAAATCCTATCCTGCCCTACCCGGCCCACTCTTCTCTGCCCCCCCCCCCCCCCCGCAGGGGCAGGGGGCAGAAGCTTGGTCCTGCCGGCTCCCCTGCCTCTTCCCGCAGTGTGCTGGGTTCCTGCCTCTCCTCCTCCTCTTCGTCCCTCCCTGCCGATCAGCTGATGGCCCTTGCGAGGGGGTGGGGGAGGAGCGGGGTCAGCATGCTCGCTGCTCCTGGCGGAGGCAGAGAAGAAGCGGGGGCAGGGCCTTGGAGAAGGGCGGGCGGGCGTGAGTGTGTGAGAGAGAAACAGGGCATACCTCCTCCAGTCCTCTGCCGTGAGCACCCCACGACCCCAGCCCACACCCCCAGCCCTCTGCCCTGAACCCCCTTCATACACATCCAGCCCTCTGCCTTGAGCCTCTGCCGTGAGTACCCCACGACCCCAGCCCACACCTCCCAGGCCCCTGCCCTGAGCCCTGTACCCCCCTAACACACACCCAGCCCTCTGCTTGACTCCTTTACCCCCCCGCACAACCCCAGCCCTGACTCTGGCACCCCCACACATACCCAGGCCCCCCACACCCCATGCCCTGACACCTGCACCCCCCTCACAGGCCTCCAGCCTTCTGCCCTGACTCCTGTACCCCCTCACATACCCAGCCCCCCTACATCCCATGCACCCCCCAAATCCTGACTCTTGCACCCCCCACATCCCCACCCTGAGCACCAAACGGGAGCTCCTGTACCCCTCCCACCAAATGGGAGCTGCCCAGGTAAGCTCTCCACACCCAAACCTCCTGCCCCAACCCTGAGCCCCCTCCCTCATTCTAGCTCCTGGCCAGACCCTACACCCCAACCCCAAGCCTGCTTCTTCACCCCCAGCCCTGTGCTCAGTGCACTCCCACCCTCAGCTCAGTGCAGAGAGAGAGAGAGAGAGGAAGAGAATGGGCCAGAACCAGGGAGAAGGTAGATACCCACTGTATGTGGGCAGGGCCAGGACCCCAGACCGGCAGCGGGCTGAGCAGATCCAGCAGCCGGGATCCCAGCTGGCAGGAGCCAGCGGATGGAACCCCTGAGCAGCAGTGGGCTGAGCCGCTCAGCCCACTGCTGGTCTGAGGTCCTGGCTGCCAGCCCCGCACAGCCCGCTGCTGGTCTGCGGTTCTGGCTGCCGGCCCCTTGCCAGCCGGGGTCCTGGCTGCAGCCCACTGCTGGCCTAGGTGAACGGAACCCCAGACCAGCAGTGGGCTGAGTGGGCCGGTGGCCTACGAGCAACATTTTAATTTAATTTTAAATGAAGCTTCTTAAACATTTTGAAGACCTTGTTTATTTTACAGTACAACAATAGTTTAGTTATATATTATATGGACTTTTATAGAGAGAGAGACCTTCTAAAAAACATTAAAATGTATTAGTGGCACGTGAAACCTTAAATTAAAGTGAATAAATGAAGACTCGGCACACCACTTCTGAAAGGTTGCCAACCCCTGGCCTATAGAAAGCTAGGTATTCACACACAGGAAAATAGTGCCTGCCCAAAGAGTTTATAATCTAAGAAAGGGAAAGGTAGCATTCCCAGAAGAAAAAACTGCAGAATGATACACTGCCTGTGACTAATAAAGGAAAGGGAAAAAAAGACAGAAATACCTAGTGAACAATGAGGCCTATGCAGTCAGTGGCCTACGCAACAGTGATCAGACACAAGTGTAAAAAGAAAAGGAGTACTTGTGGCACCTTAGAGACTAACCAATTTATTTGAGCATAAGTTTTCGTGAGCTACAGCTCACTGCATCCGATGAAGTAAGCTGTAGCTCACGAAAGCTTATGCTCAAATAAATTGGTTAGTCTCTAAGGTGCCACTTTTCTTTTTGCGAATACAGACTAACACGGCTGCTACTCTGAGAGACATCTGTGTCACTTTAAATGCCGTCAGGAGGTCTGCTTCCCCCTCACAGTGCAACTCCATTCACTTCAGTGAGGTTACTCTCGCTCCTTGAGAGGAGAATCAGGCCCAGAGTGTTTTATGCAGCTCTACCCCACCCCAATTTCCCCAATGGAAAAATACAATCCAATAAGTATTTACCACTTTAGAACAGTGTAAATTCTCCATAAAACCTCACCTGGAAACAGAAAGATGCTGGAAGTCCACTAGAAAACACTAGCTACTTTTACACTTAGACCTCAGTTTATTGTGGGGTGGGAGTTTTGTTTTGTTTTTTAAGAAGAGGCCTCAACTCTGCCTGTGAATGCCTTACATTCATATGTACATGTAGCTGAAATTTTGAATATGGACGTACAACAGCACCAATGATGTAATTTAGTGCCATAAAATGTGCTTACATATATTTACATCAGCATTTGTATGCCAGTGTAAAATTGAAGTCCGTTTTTCAAAAGCAGTCCCACTGAGTATGAATGGTTTCTGCTGCTTTGTGTTATCCTCACATACATTTCTTCAATAGGCAATTGGATTCTGGATCACCATTCCTGAGATGTGCCCCTACCGCACTGTTCTTTTGTTCACAAAGACTTATGATATAGGAATGGATGACTAAGAAAGAGGTAGCAGAAGGTTAGGCAATTCAGCATGACATCCGTCCATGGCCTACTCCTAGCTAAGCATGCCTCTCCCCATTCCTCCTCCCTACTGCATACTAGGAGTCTGCAACACACAGCACATGTGTTTCTTCCATGCTGCTGCATTGTTTTTAAAGTGGTTTCTTATAGCAGATATTCTCAGTCTCACATGTGTACTTTCTTTCCCCGCCAATAACACTTTTCTTACATGAACAGCAGATTTTAATGCTTCTGTTCTTTTGATCGGGAGAGAAATCCCACACCTCTGATCTTGGCTCTCTTTTCAACCTGCCTGGCAATGGTGTAGGTGGGCATCTGCCTTCCCTCTTTTCTCTCCAGAGCTGGCACTGACTGCAGATCTTTCCTCTGAGCTTCCTCTTTAGTCTCTCATTCCCCTCTGGGTCTCTTACTCTCACTGAGCTTTTTGAACTTGGCTGTCTCAGGCTCTCCCACTTCCCCGCCTCTGTTTTAACATTGCCACTCACTTGAAGATTCCTTTGTTATTACCAGCACAGGGAAGAGCAAGAACTTTATAATTCTCCTCTACTTTCCCCTCCTGGCCGTCAATACTATATGTGGAAAGCGAACCTCTTCACACACAATTTAAAAAGGCAGAAATGAGGAGAATGAGTAGCCATTCTCTCTATGCCATTTGCGCAATATACCTGTGACTTGTTTTGTTTTCTGAATTGCTGCCACAGCAGCTCATTGCTTTGCGCAGCATTACCAGTGACTCATCAGAGATGACAAAATAAGGGTCCCCCCCACCATACTCGTCACAGAAGGAGATGGCTGCTTCGTGGGAGAACGGAATGCTGTTTGCATCTTTGCTCTTCCCTACTGGGGTTTATCCAGAAGAAATTTAAGAGCCACAGCACTTTCTTTTTATTCACTCCCAACTCCCATCCCAAGTAATTCCAGTCCTTCTCTCACTCCCTCTATTCCTTTAGCCTGCTATTTTCCTAGAATTTCTCTCTTTTCTCTACACTCAACTCCCACAGCCTCGCTGCCCACTCTATCAACAAAAAGGGAAGGGCACACGGAGGAAGAGAAAGGCTCTTACAGGTAATCTGATGTAATTCGTGGTATTTTGTTTCTTTGTAATGCTTGTGTGAATTTAGTGCTCATGAAAAGGAAGAATTTGCAAGAGTGGCTGGAAGCAGGCAATGTGTAACTTTGCCCACACAGCCCTGTTGGTACACCTACATCAAGCCTAACCTGCAAAATCCCAGATTTTTTTTTTTTTTAAAAGGTCACTTTGCCTGTTTCCGAAAGCAGTCATTTATATCCATGCAACGTGAGGTACGAAACACTTCTAAATCAGCATACTGGCCTTTCACACTGCACTTTGTAGAGGTATGACTACCTAATTGGCAAGGCAATGGCAAATCATGCTCCAATGTTCCAATCCTGCCTCATGCAATAAGTGAAATTACCTTTTAAAAAGAAAAGCCAAGGTCAGGCCTGATGTCTCCACAAGTGAAAAGCCAGAACACTAACCCACTGTGCTTCCTCACTCTCTGTATTCAGAGACAGAAGATGCAGCAGTACACCTTTCAAAAGCATGGATGGACACTATTTCCATCCAGTATGGAGAGAGCGAATTCTGCAACATTTGCTACAATGTTTTCTCATATTCTACCTTTTGTTAGAAAAATACTGCTAACAAAAAAATAAAAAGTCAATAGTGAGATATGTTTCCCCAAGAAAATAACCCTGTAAAGGAAATGTGTAGTGAAACAATATAACTATATATTTTTGAAAAATTAATATAACCTGCAATGTAAATTAGAGCCACAACTCATTAACACAAGTGAAATAACTGTCCTGCCACATAAATGCTATCTACAATAATACAGAACTCCCAAACATACAGAAAAACGTGGTGGTAAAGTTGGGCGTGTCACCACTTTGTCAGTCATTCTGTATAGTCGGGATTATGTCCTCTTTAATGAAACAATGTTTTGCTTTAGTACGTCTGTGCAGCGCACAGCAGTAACAGGAAGATTCAGAAAAACATCATTTTGCAGACTGAGGACATTCAGTTCTTCAAGGAAAAATATCACATAATTGAACTACTAGTCTTTTAAAATAAGTAGAAAGAGCGTGAACTATGGTGCTGAAACAGTGAACAAAAAGCCTGAACGTTCACAACTCCGTAAATACGAGAATACTTTCTCCAGCGGTGTATAAGTCTCCTCTCCAAAACAACAGCTTCCCAAACAACAGGCTAAAGCAGGGGCGAGCAAACTTTTTGGCCCGAGGGCCACATTTGGGTTTGAAAATTGTGTGGCGGGCCATGAATGTTCACAAAATTGGGGGTTGGGGTGTGGGCTGGGGGTAAGGGGTTGAGGGTGCAGGAGGGTGCTCTGGGCTGGGGCCGAGGGGTTTGGAGGATGGAAGGAGCATCCAGGCTGGGGCAGGGCACTTGGGTGCAGGAGGGGGTCAGGGGTGCAGGCTCCAGGAGGCGCTTACCTCAAGCAGTTCCCAGAATCAGCGGCATGTTCATCCTCCAGCTCCTATGTGGTGGCGCGGCCACGTGGCTCTGCGTGCTGCCCTGTCCACAGGCACCGCCCCTGCAGCTCCCATTGGCCGTGGTTCCCAGCCAATGGGAGCTGTGGGGGCAGCGCTTGGGACGGGGGCAGCGTGCGGAGCCCCTTGGCTGCCCCTACATGTAGGAGCTGGAGGGGGGACATGCCACTGCTTCCGGGAACCGTGTGGAACAGGGCAAGCCCCCGATCCCGCTCCCTGGCCAGATGTGGCCCCCGAGCCGTAGTTTGCCCACCCCAGCCTAAAGTCTCAGCTTAAATCTACTATGTTTTCCCATGTTTCCATGGTTCCCCATAAAAAAAAAAATCCTATAAAAAAAAAAATCACCCACCCATGGCTTGTCATTTCAGTTGCTTAACCATTGTTAACTGCTACTGAACAAAGGAAAAAATTTCCTAATGGTGAGATCTTAGACTGTGGAATAGTCTAGCAAGAGAAGCAGTGGAAGCACCATTGCTTGAGTCATTTAAAACTAGACTGGGCAAAAAACATTGGAGAATATCTATAGGGAACCACGGTACTGTATATTGGCCAAGGGTAGTGATGGTGTAGAGATGGAGTAGATGACTTAATAGGGCTTTTCCTAGCTCTAAATTCTGGGTTTATAATACAAAAAAGCCAAGACAGGTCAAATCTCAACACAAACACACAGAATTACTGGCATAGGAGCTGTGAGTAATCCTTCAGAGCACACATTTACACAATTCAAATTATATATTTGTAAGTGCTGTCCAGTGCTGTAATCCATGTGTTGCACAACAAAATGACCAGAGTGCAAAATGACTAAATTTAAAAAATGGTTTTATTTATATCTGGTTTTTCAAACTAAACTTCTCACTTTCAAGGGGAAAAAATGCACCTGGTTGAGTATTTGCCACAGGAGACTGGCCTTTGCATAGATAACAAATGTAAATACTTGCACTACTTTGAAGTAGTAGAATTGACATATGACATATCATTCCTCACTGAAGGAATGAAATATGAAAAAAGTGCTATTCCAATGTATTGCAAACCCTTACATTACAGTTACATGATGAAGAACATAGCATGTAACTTGGAGGTATGTGTTATTATAATGCAGACCCCATACTTAGCACATCGTAATGTACTATACCATTTATTTTAGTAGATGATATAAGGAGAATTGTAGCTGCATCAGATGGATACCCAAGCATGAGTGAAAAGGCTAATCAGTTAAAAAAAAATCATAAAGGAAGATGAGCCAGTCATATTGGATACTTATGCATATCTATGTAATGAGCTATTTAAAATGGACTGAATTTACTTTCCAGCAGCAGAAACTTAAGATATTAAGTAATACTTAAGGTACTGCATATGCTCTCAGTCTGACCTTGAGAATATTTCCTCTTAACAAGGAATTGCCAAAAGAACTTATGTTTAATTAAAGTTGTGTGTAGATGTGAATTTTTATATTTTATGAGTGTGTGTGATATATATACATGCAGACAGATATAAGTACACACACTTTCTATGTGTATGTGCGTATATGTGCTGATAGATACGTTTTCATTTGCAATTAATTTCTCACTTATTGTCAGTTTTGGTGATTTACCTACAGGCACATATGGCCCATATCCTGCCATCAATTCCTATGCAAAACTCTCAATTAAGTCAATAAAGAGTTCTACATTTTAGATCTGATCCAAAGCCCAATGAAGGCAATGGAAAGACTTCCACTGACTTCAGTGCAATTGGGCCCCATAGGAAATAAAGCTGATGGGAAGATATTGCCTAGAGCTTGCAGTACATTTTCCAATGGGAAGAGTCCCACTCAAACATGGAAAGCAGAATACTTGGACTGGATGTTCCACAGGGCAGAATTCTGGCCTATGTTTTCATAATCTAAAGAAAACCAGAGTGATGCTCTTTCTATACATTTAACTTTTTTTTTTTTAATTAAAAATAGGATACAAAAAGTATCGGAGTCATCTATTCGGTGTTTATTTTTCCTAACTTAATATTAATACTGTGACAGAGGTGCCTAATTAAAAGTAAAAATTATTTTCTCTAAGTTTACAGAACTATGTCAGAGCCTTATAAGAATTTCCCTGAGCCATAGAAAAACAAAATAAAAACATACAAGATAATCAAGTTCAATGGAAAGAAATCTCCATGAGGAACCTCTGATAGCTTCCCCCAAACTGGTGTCTCAGGGGTGGACAGGACTTGCCTCCCAATCTCATGGCCCAAGTCAGAGAGACTGCAGGAAACGCCTGAAGATCCCTTGGGATCTGCAGCAAGCCCACTGCACAGTGGTGGCCATACATCTATGTCAGTTCTGCCCCAATAGTGCAATTCCCCAGTCCTCCTTTCCCTAATCCACCTAGTATCTTTCCCCTCTCCACACACAGATCCCTGGACAAAAAAGGAAAAATGTTATCACAAACAAAATGGATACTGCTATACAAAATTGTAAGCCATCAGCATATCAGGTGCTCTCTAAATTATTTCTTTTAACAGGTTCTCTAACTTAGGGGCAAATCAATTTTTTGCATGTAAAACTTGGCATGTAGGAGTCACAATATCATACCTCTAGCTTAATTCTCTTCGGTGACAGTTCATCTCTATCTCCACATTTAGATCTAGAAGAAAAACCACACACAGTATTGATAAAATAATACAAATATCCTGTCTTTACATAAAAAAATAAGGAGACAAATTTATCTCTGCTATAACTCACTAGATTTAACACCATTAAAATCAAGGGTGAATATGGCCCACTTAGTGTGGGGAAAACAGAAATTTAGGGTCCCATCCTGCAACTCTTAACCACCCAACTAATACAGTGGAAATCATTGGGAGTACTCGGCAAGCAAGGATTTGCAGTATTGGACACTTAGACAGGAAAGCAGTTGAAACTCAACTAAGGGCAAGAAAGTTTGGTCAACACGATGAGGTGACGGAGCTGAAAAGTCTACTGTTTGTGCTGATCAGCTGTTAGGTAGAAAGGGCATTATTGGGGAAAAACAAGGGGAATGGAATCAGGGCAAAACCAGACAAGATCATGCAGTGGGACTTTAAAAGGCCCCCCAATAAAATTAATCTAAATTAGGGTGAAATTCAGTCCTGTGCAGGAGTAGCACAAGGCCCATGCACCACTTAAGTCCTCAATAAAGCAGTACATAGGCCTATTGCTGGTGTTTTGAACAGAGATGATTTTCACCTTAAAGCAGAAAGTTCCAGCATGATCTTTATGACAAAATGCCCTTTGGCCTCTGTTACCCAGGATGGGAGAAGACGCTAGCGCAGCCAGGCATGTGCATTAGACAATATTCTTAAAAAATTCTTGAAAACATATGAAAAATATTAGTCATATCTATGGACGTGTTTTGTAAAATGCATGTATTCTATAATACACAGATAACGTGATATAAAAACATATCCTGTTTTCCACTGCTTGATATGATAACTATTTTAAAAAGGGACACTGTACATTTAAATTTGGTCCCAAATTATTATTTTTTAAAACAGGTGTTTATAAACCACCCTCAACTACCATTGTCTTTCATACATGCTCTGGCTATGCTGTTTAAGCCCTGCCGATTTATATTAGCCTTGAAATAACATGACTCAAAATTTAAAATACTTGCTTCTTAGAGATGGTATATTGAAGGAAATATACTGTTTTTGAACCTGGAGAACCAAAACGTAGGTGAAAGAATTAAAATAGCTACATGCCAATAAAAGTGATTGTAACAATATGAAAGATTCCATGGGTTACACAGTATTACTGATGATTTCTATTTTCCATATATATGTGCTCCCTCTGCCTAATGTAAACATTTTGCTAGCTGCAGAGGCGGAAGAATGGAAAGAGATTTCTAATGCTTCACAAGAAATTCTGTTAAACGGATTACTTAATTGAAAATAAAGTTCCCCTGAGTTTATTAAAAGCTTACTTGGTGGTCCTGTAAGTGTACTTGTATGTAACTTCTCGAGAGATCTGCCGAGCCAGCGCAAACAGTTCATCTCTCCTGGTTAACAATGCATTATCTTTTACACACAGCTGAGCGGCTGCTTCATTAACTGTTAGCTGGAAGTTAAACACAAAAAAATATTGACTTCCTCAAAACATAACCTATTGACCCTTGTAAAAGTATCCAATTGTGTGAAATGATGACAGATTTCAGCACTGAGTCACATTACTTATTTTATATTGAATCCAGAGGATTTCCTCAAATTGTGAATACTCATCCTTTCCCAGATACTTGCCTCAGTTATGAAGAGACAAATACGGTAGATACATTTAGTATTCTTTAAAGTGTTTATTATAACACTCTCTGATGTAAGCTACCTTTTCCTCACCCCAATGTTAACTAAACCCCAATATGAAACAGCACCTCCTAATGTTCAAAGCTTTTGGCTCCCAAAGATTTTTTTTTTTTTTTTAATAAATGCCAGTGCAGAAGAACATGCACAAGGCTTGAAAAATCTACTTGGCAGTGGTGCGTAGGAAGATTTCCCTGATGAATGACATGTAAGCCATCAGTTTCTGCAGAACGTAAACTGTCTTATAAAAAAGCATGTTTCTCACCCTTATGCTTGTGAAGATTATATCTGAACACAAATCAAATCTAAACCAATGCAGTAATGTCTTCCTGAGCCTGCTGGGACACCATCCTGGTGTGTCTGAGGCTGCCCATAGCTTTAAAAAGCAGCAAAACGAAATTAACAAGACTCAAGTCAGTTTCACTACTGCTATACAATCCTGTAGGGCAGTGGTTCTCAACCTACTTACCATTTTGGGCCACAGACGAGGCCCACAATGTGTTATATGGTCCGCATCCAATACTACCTGTCTGACCCTGAGGATGTCACATGGGCCGCAACTGTGTGCTGACTGGGCCACAAGCTGCCCACGGGCCGCGGGTTTAGAACCACTGCTGTAGGGAGTGGTGAAACTGTTAAGAACTATAACAGTTTCATGATGTTGCTATTTGAGAAACCTATCAGCAGCAGCGAAGACACACACTGAAGTTACTAATGGAGGCAGACAACCCAAAACACAGACACTGGAGAAGTTGTAGATCCTCCCTCCTGTCACAGCAGCCAAGAGGGTGACGAGCACTTTGTATTTATCAGATGCATACCAGCCAAAGGCTGATATGACAGATATATCCTCCAAGAAAGGTCCAGGAACAACGCCTGTTAGAAGTCTCACCACCCCTCTGCTTTCCCAGAGCTGGATTTTTAGGGTGATGGGCTTCTCACTGGAGCATTCTCCCTAGGCCTCATAGATATCTATTAATCAGGCTACTGGATACCTGCAGCAAATATGTTTTTCAAATGCAGTCAGCATGTTCCTTATGAATCAAGTTCTGCTGTTCTCCAATTGCCATACATACCCTTGTGGGAGTACGAAGTTCTAAGGGCAACAGACCAATTGCAGTTCACTGCACACGGACATGGCTGGCCACACACGCACGCACACACACACACACATCAGCACAATACTTAGCAGCTTTCTGCAGCAGCACAGAGGTGGAAGAGTCTGGGAGCAGGACAGTAGGCTTGCAATTACACTGAAGCATTGGCAAAAACTATGAACAACTTGTCCCCCACTCCCCCGCAACGGTGCTTTATACCTTGGTATCTGGGAAACCATCCCCACATCTCTTATGAAGATCCCCTTATAAGCAGACCTTTTAAAAAAATTTGCCTTAAAGGATGAAACTGGTCATGCAAACTTTTTATTCATCGGACAAGTTTACTGGCTTGAGTTGGAAGTTCTTTGGAAATATAACTTTAAAATTATCTTCAATTCAATTAGAGTCTGTGACGTGGCCTGTTTTATGGATTTAAAGAATATTAAGAAGCTGAGATGAAGGGGCATTGCTGAGACTGTCAGGTCTAGCAGATCTCAGAAGTAACTACTGTTCATAATGACATTTCTTAAGTATATTTCATGTACTCAATGTGAATTTACACTAAACTACACTATTTACAATATAGACCTGAAGACTCAGGAAAGGCATTCTGGCCTAGCAGCTACTGCACTACATACATTTTAATAGATGAACTACATGTATTGTTTGATCCTACAGTCACTGAAAGACCAAACCGCTTACTGAAGTCAGATGCACTAGAGTGACAGGATTAGACCCATTTTATAATGCAGTTACTATATATTGTTAACACAGACTGTATTAAAATCATGAGTAAGACAGTTACCTAGCAGACCAGAAAACTCAAGGGGTGATTTAAAAAAAAAACAAAAACAAAAAACACCCTATATATTCTTTTACAGAAAGAATACAGCAAAACAAATAAATGCAAAGGCAAGAGATTTATGAATACAACACTCATATAAAAGAATTGGTATTCAAGTGTTAACGTCTGTATATTACTTTTCATTTACTATGTTTTAGACATCCTTTGAGGATCATTCTTCACACACAATGCTTGCTACTTCAGCGTCAGTATGATATTCATACTGTACACTTGCATAACAATTTGCATTACTTCGTAACTGGATATAGTCTTAGAAGGTTACAATCATAAAAAAAGATTGCAAACATTTCTGTTTACGCCTGGCAAGTGCTCTATCATAATACTCAAGGATAGCCAATTATTTGATGGGGGTTTTTTTGTTTGGGAGGGGGAGGGGAGTTTGTTTTTCTTTCTTCTCTTAGCCATTTTCTCATGATCACTGCAAACCCAGCCTTACTGAACCAGAAGTACATGTTATGTTATGGCTTCTTCCCTTTTAATCGGCAGCAGACTGTAACTAGCAGGTAGAAAAATTCAGTGCTGTGTGCCACAAAATGAGAATCCCTTCCTGGGAATCCTAATTGTAAAAAGCAGGGATTCTAGCAACAATTACAATTAAGTATACATTTCCATCCACAGAGTTAGATGATTTTCCTGCCACACACAGACACAGAGAAAACTAAATACAAAGTCTCTCCCCCAGCTCCTTTAAGTCAACAAAAGTAAATAACCTAAGTAAAGTCAGACCACATTTATTACTCATGTTTGCTATTCCTGTGTCTTTTTCACCCTATGATTTTCTTGTGTTTTACATGTAGTCATACAAACACCAAAAAATACCCCAAAGTTACATTTGCAAAACGGAGCTGAATCAAACACCTATGAGTCACCAAGTTCAAGGGTATGGCCAAAACAATCTTCCTTTAATCCAATCCATTGTGTCACAGCATAAGAACGCCCCACATTTGGAAACCTGTGCAATACTAAGACAATGGGATAGATTAAAGACAGCGTTTTAATATTAACTCAGAACTTCCTTGTTCCGAGGGTTTTGTGTCAGACCTTAACATTAAGTCAATGATGGTTTTAGTTTTTTTCTTTTTTCCTTTGTTGATAGTCATGATAAAAACCCACAATAAGCCTAGTTTTTGAAGAATTCCTAGCACCCACACTTCTCTCTGGCTTCTACTGACTGCTCAGCACTTTTGACAGTTGGGGTATTTATGTGCACCTGACATGGTAACGAATGGGAGGTCTGAAGAGGAGCTCTGTGTAAGCTTGAAAGCTTCTCTCTCTGACCAACAGAAGTTGGTCCAATAAAAGATATTGCACCTTACCCACGTGGTCTCCCTATTATTACATATTAGCAGAAAGGAGCGAATCCTGCCTCTCCCACAGTTCTTCAGCATTCTGTTTAGCTTGTAGTGTCAACATGCAACCACATCATTCATTGTAGCAGCTCCTTCAGAGCCATGCACTAACAAGACAACTTAATGTTCAGTAAGGGACAAATCCTCTCCCCAACATTCAACCCAAGAAACTCAGCTGGACGCTGGAAAATTCTCCACAGGAAGAATTCCCTTCCCATGCTTCAGCGCCTCTCTGCAGCTGCTACTCCAAACAGAAGGCTAGAGTAGAGTCTGCAAGCCGTGCATGCCTCTATTCTATGAGAGGGAAGAGAATGAAGGATCACTGAGGATCCATCCCGCCCCAAATCCTGACTGTGCAGCAATGTACACAGATCTCCCAAAGCCGGCAGGGATTGCACATGCCCAGCAAGGACTCTTCAAATTCTGCCTCCATTGCCTGTGCACTGAGACTGCACTTGGCCTGCAGTCATAGAGTAACAGGACAGGATTTGCATCGGTATGTTGGATGACCTCATAACACTGAGCTACGCACTTTCAACATAGTGCACAAGTAGGAATTGCACTGCTAAATGGGTGTGTTAGTCACATGGCCAAATCGCCACAAGTTCCATCAAAAATGCATCATCAATATGAAGTAAAAATCCCTATGAGACGTAATTACTGGGAATGTGCAATTGCCTCTTAAAAGTAAATAGTAATTTTAACTGAGCTTGGTGTTTTTTCAAAAACACCAAGAGGGTCTAGTTTACATTATGGATGACACACCGACAAAAACTTATTTTTAAATTGTCATTTTAAGTTACAGAAATGAAAACAAGTGTAAAACCAGTAAGCTTCTTTGGCACGCCTGTAATGTGAAGATAACTCTTCCTTTTGGGAAGTACACCTCATGACAAATCTCAGATCAGATTGAAATGTTGCAATCACTTAACTGACAAGTGGTGATGCAGCATTGATTATATCAACACTTATCTGGCACTGCTGTAGTTTATGTTTATTCCTCTGTAGTATCCTACTTCAGCACTAAAACACCAATTCCCAACAGAGACAACCCTACTGCATTACAACATATACAGTTACTAGCTTCAAGAAAGAAGGCTAGAATGAAAGAGTATGTATGTGTGTGTGTATGTTTAAAGCAAGGTATGTAAGCAACTCTGCCATTCTTCAGGCATCCAAGGACAAGCCCTCAGGTCAGAGCCTACTCTGCACTGGGGCTATCCTCCACCCCTGCAGATGACATCAACACATACTTTTTACAGCCCAGGTAATCACCCCAGATTACCTGTACTGTGCCCAAGGAAATGTAAAGGTTTTACAACTAATCTCGAACCCAATCCAGATAATAACTAGGTCTTGTGGACCCTTGTCTTCAGAATTCCCTCTGCCTTACGCCAGCTACACAGCGAGGCCTAGAGCAGGGGGAAGGCAGTTGAGCTGTATTAATCAAGTCAGGTAACAAGGTCACCTGAAACAAGCAGTTTCAAATATATACAGAAGAGACTTGTTTACTCTCTAAAAGTGGAAAGAGGTACAGAAAGGCAGGACTAGTCTGGAGAGAGGCCCAGTGTTTAGAAGCCTTTGTATAATAACGATTTGCTGTTTAAAGGGTTGATCTGTTCATTTCTATTTGTTCAGGTCATCTATTTCAGAGAGACTTAGAACTCAAAAGATGTGCATTTTAAATCCCTAGTGCAAACACATACAAACACAGGAAAGGTTTCCTATTTCATCCCATAACTCCGTGGCAGTGCTGACTTGCACAGACACACACACTCTTCTCATTATATAATAGGAAGTGAAACAAGTGTCCATAAGAAAACTGCATCCTACCATCTAAAAAGGGGGATGGTAACAGGGAAAGCTCATTCCAGACTGAGTTATTTTTACCTCGTGGAGCGTGAGATGTTTGCCATCCTTTCTTTTTGAGTCAAATCTGCCATATATTGCACTGTATTTCCTAATCTCCTCCTCCTTGCGAGGGTCCTCATCACTCATCTCAAAGATGTGACCAATCATCTTTGCCAGCTTCTTGTTCGTTTTCAGTAACTCCTTTACTTCATTGAAGTCACTTTTGGGCAGGGAGGGAACCATGCGTTCCACGCATTCGGCAACTGACAGAGCAGCCGCAGCATCTAGGGTCTCAGTGTTTTCCTTTGGTGAAGCTGGAGAGCCAAGGTCAGCAGGGGAAAGGCTGTGTTCGCTCTCTGTAGTGTGGTGACCTTGCCAGAGTCTTGGTTCACTGCTGCTCTGCAGTGGTAAGTTTCCTACCACATCAGATTTGCCCGCACCCACGCTTTGCACGCATGTGGTGGCAACGCATTTTGGAATCTTCAAATGAGGCTCCCTGGTATTACTATTCCTTTCATAACTAGGGCAGGATATTCCCAGCCAAGCAGGGGACCCTTCTGGTAATTTATAGATTGGAATGCTACTGACTGGTAAGGAAGTGAGAGGCTGATTAAAAAGACCAGGGTTTGTGACCCAGTCCCTCAAAGCCTTTTGCAGTCTTCGGACATGAAGAGGCTTGCTAGCCATGCCTACAAGAGCCATTATCTCCAAGAATTCCTCTTCACCTGCTTCACATAGCTGCTGCACATCATCACCTCCCTGCTGAATGAAGGCATCAAAGTAGAATAAGAGATTTGCTTTTTGTAATATTCGATAGAGTTGCAACTCCCCAAGGGTTCTGGGTAAAGCAGACGCCATCACAGATGATAGAACCTGCAAAGAGTAAGAACGTTAGTTACAAAATAGTCTTTAAACTATAAAATCTTACTCATATTCCTAAACCTAGGATGTTAGACAGACAAGGTGGGTGAGGTAATAGCTTTTATTGGACCAACTTCTGTTGGTGAGAGAGAAGCTTTCAAGCTTACACAGAGTTCTTCTTCAGGTCTGGGCAAAGAAGAGCTCTGTGTAAGCTCGAACGCCTGCCTCTCTCACCAACAGAAGTTGGTGCAACAAGATAATATCTCACCCACCTCGTGTCTCTAATATCCTAGGACCAACACAGCTATAACACTGCACAGACTTCAGGTTATTAACTCACAGCGGAGGGTATTTTTCCTCGTTATAAGATCTTTTACAGCTACAAAGAAAGGTGTTGCATTTTCCCCTTTGACCAACAGGCATGCTATTGGATAAGGCACTTTCATTTTTAGGGACGAAAATCCATGGTTGAAACATTTCTGAATAAAGCTCAATGGATCCCATGCTGAAATTTCAATGAAGCTGTGAAGGAAAAAAGGTAACTCAAGGATGGACTTAGCTTATTTTCAGTTTCCCCCTTCAGATTTATTCCTAAGAATACACCACCATATTTCTTTTGCTGCTGCTTAGTGGAGCTCTTTGCAACTATTTCAATTCAAAATACAACAGACTACCTCAATGGTAACATAATACTTGCAGACACAATAAAGGAAACAGCCCCCCCATCTCCGACTTCTCTTACCCCTGGACTCATCCTGTCCCCAAATGCCAGGATTAGAGCTGGAAAAATAACCTTTCAGGCATCCTGTAAAACCTAACAAATCTGTGTTCTGGTGGACTGTGATGGGAAGGTGCTGAAGTATCAAGAGTTCCTCAGACATCTTGTGAAGACCCTCCCATTTTCAAACAGAGGGGGACCTAGTACCTGACTCTTCTCATCTCAATTTTGGCAATATCACACAAAGGGACGGAGAGAGAGAGACTGACTGATACTCTCTCTCGGTTGGCAAAGTACTGAAGAATTCAGAGTTTTTACAGCTTAAATCCACATCTTGAACTCTGCCTGGTAACTAATAGGCAGCCCATGCATATTATACTAATTGATGTTCATGCCCTTGACATGAAGCCCCACTCAGTAAGAGGGCTACTGCATTCTGAATAGTCCCAATATGCAGCCCCACCTAGAACACAGTGCTGCAGTCCATGCTCCATAGAAGAAGTGGTCTACTTTCATATCTGCAGACGAGTATTTGTATTCATTTCAATATAGGGAAAAGGGCATCAAAGCCCCTTGTTACCCATAAATCCTGTGAATGTTACTGCAGATAACCAGCAAATTTCTATTTTTTTAAAATTATAAATATCAACTCAAAGGTTAGTTTTACAGATTCAGTGGGGTAGCTTCCAGTATTATTGTTTTAAGCTAAATCATTGGTCATGAAAAGCTGGATTGCATAATTTATAGTCTGCTACAGAAGTACTGGGACTACAACATGAAACAGAACAGCTAATATTCTTCCTGATCTCCTCTCACTCAACACTGTAAAGAGGACAGATTAGAAGCCGACAGGGAAAATTTGACAAAATGTGATGCATTCTACAAATTACTGGTCAGTGCTATAACTTTCAAAAATACTTTAATACCAGAATGGATAACTGTGTGTGCGCAGGGACATTGCTAGTAAAAAATTAAGCAAAAATTATTTTTACATTTATATGACCTTTTGCCATCATTAACAGCCCTTAAACATCCCAAGAAAATTGCAGGAACTAATAATGTTAGAGCTGAACTTTTGGTAACAAAGTTTAGTTTTTAGATGCCTATTAAAAAAGCTTTGACTTGATTAAATACTACCAATGAAACTGAAAATTAAGAGAGCTATATAAACTTCACAAACTAGATATGGTAGTGACAGGATGTATGTGAATATTCAGGTAAGAAAAGGACTTGCACAAGTAGTATTAAATTTTGTCGACTGGTGTGTCTGAATCACAATTGATAGCATTAACTGTTTTGAGAAGCCACCTTAAGTGTCACAACTGGTTAGACCAGAACCTAACAAAGTATAACCTCTGAAATGCAATATGAAATTGTATAGATTTATAAACATTAAATATTGCTGCAAAATAGTTTAACTTACTGCAGATATCAATATAGATCATCATCATCCTCACAAGAAAAGTTATGCATTTGACATATTTCATTAAAAGCTACATAATTCAACAATTTATGAACTCTCATTAACAGAATGACAATACACTAAATGGACTTCATTCAAATTTTGGGAAAGCAGCAGTGGAATTACATCCAGCCCGTAAGCCCTAGTAAAGGTATGGAGCTGCCTTTCCAGTCTATAGGCTGGAAGAATGGCCACAGCCCAGCAGCCCTTACCCAGAGGTTCTAACCAACACATCTCCTGACAGATAAAACTGGATTCACATATACTATGAAGGCATCAGTAATGAGTCCACAGTACTGGCTGTGCTGGATTTGCATTTAGAACAAGACTAAAATCCCTCTGTCTTGCACTTTAAAAACTGAATTTAGTCTTCAGATTTAGCATTGCAACTCTTCAGAGGAGGAGTGAATTTTCTATATAATTTTTTACGTAAGGTAATTACTAACATTTGCAGAGGAGACATTTACAAATGCTCTTTTTTGAGACATTGCCCTCTTTCCCCCCTCACATTTAACTGGGTTCTTCTAGTTCAAACTCACACACACTAATATCATCTCAGACACGGGCCACCTCTGGACTTTTAAAATTAAACAGAAACTGTCATTCCCCTTGCTCAAGTATAACCTTATGTGGTCAAATACTGCCGTTTTCTGATGCTGCCTGCCTTCCTGACTTACCAGCTCCATTCAGCCCACACGCACTAAAGCCCAGGAGTAGGCAGGCTGGTCAGGAGGAGCACGGGGGAAAGAGATGGTGCTTGAGCAGGAAGGAAGGTTACAGGAAGGAGGACTGTGAGGAATGCTGTGCAGGGAACTGGAGTCTCTATTGGAGCCCATATTAGATCTAAGCTCACAGATTGGACTCCCAGATGCATTGTTGCCTGGTATGCTGAAGGAGTCAGGCAGCACTGTCAAGGCGTCAGTGCATCCATCCAGGGCTCCTCATGGCACTGCTGCTTGCCATGCCAGGGAACTTGAGGCAGCATGTCAAGACGAGACATATATCGTCAGTACTTCAGCACTGCTGCCACAGCTTCCTGGTACAGCAAGCAGCAGTGCTGAGGAGACCAGAGAAGCAACTATATAAAGAAATGCAATAGTGAGATCTCTATGCACACCTATCCAGGACCCTAATTTATGCTCCCTTGAGGGGAAAGAGTTGGCGATTTTACCAAAGGAGGCATGGGGCCTATATATGTGCCCTCCCTCATACCCTTCTTGGGAGATCTCAGCCTCCCAATCTCTAGTCCTGGTGTGATGGCTGGCTTGGGTCTGGTAGATTCATACTCTCCTCTGGCAACACACAGGAATGTGTCCAGAAAAAGCTGACACTGCAGGAGGCAGCCAATAGCTCTGTCTGTCAGACACTTCCAACTGCAAGTCTCTGCCCTCTGTTATGGTATGAGAAGGAGACGTGAACTACCCGCACACTAGCATTACAGCTGGGGAACGTGAAGATCTCTCCATAGAGTCTGTAGGGAGCATGGTTTCCTCCTCCCCCATCCTCTATCCTTGCTAACCCTTCCGTGCCCAGCTTCAAGCCACATTCTTTCTGTCAACTCACTGTGGGGGAAGAGGCAGGGAAGAGCATTAGGGGAGCAGGTATGTGTGTATAATTAAAGAGCAACCCAGACTGGGCATGGAGGACCATGGGACTCTACAGAGGGCGTATGGGGAAGAAATGTGTAGAAAGCCAGAACAGAGAGCAGGGTGGGGACACAATGAGAAGAATCCAAATTAACATTCATGTGAATAGGTACAAATAACACTGATGCAGACTTTTTTAAACATACAAAACACCCAACCTAGGAAATTCCCCAAAACAAGAACACTTTAAAATACATTTAAGGTTGCATATATCAACAATACAGCCACTAGTTAAACCTTCACCCATCCTTTGCAACCCACAGCCTTGCATTCTTCTTCTGACATCTCCTCACTCCCATTCCCCACCCACTGTGTGTGTTCTCCCTCTGAACACCACGTCATCTTAACTCTGACCACAAATATTAAATACTGAAAAAACAAAACACAGCATTATTACAGACTTTCAACAATAACTTCCCAGAATGCTAAAGCTTTATTACAAGCAATTCCCTCCATTAACACACAAATGTATCAGACGTCTACGTTACACATAATCATTTACTTCAATGCCACACCAACATCCTGAACAATCAGAAAGCAACCATTTCTAGCAATTCCAGCTGGTAGGAGTAAAGGATGCACGTTTTGTGTGGAGGTAGAGGGAGGAAGCATACTAGCTGTATGCGATGGATGTGGGGAGTTAATGCAGAGAAGAACTCAGGGTTGTGGCTGCAAGTGATTTCCCAGCTTTTTTATGGTTGTGTTGTTGCAGCTGAGCAATTTTAACAGTGTTTTTAGTAGAAGTTTTTGTTTAGGAGGGATAGTATTTCAATTAAGCTGTCACTAATTAAAATAGGAGTTGGCATAAGAAAAAAAAAAGTGAAACATCTAGCTTTTTTTTTTTTAAACCACCTTTAAGGTTAAATTTATTACAGCCAAAGCATGTTAGCACTACAGTTCTTCTGCATCACTGCAACATAAGACAAGCAATTTTGTTTTTGTTACCAGCTTGTATTTTTGAAGAATTTTGAACTGTGACATCAAATTCATTCTGTTCTGAAACGGAACAAAAGGCTTAAACTTAAGAGTGCGTTTAGAAGGAAACTAGTAAGGTTAGCAGGTCCAAATTTGGAAAATCTTTTCAAGTGTTTGAGCAGAATGTGCTAATTTACTGATTTCCCCACCACTGCTATGCCACATTCTCAGCTCACACGCATTGAAAATTAGGTGCTACGAGTTGGATGTCAGTGCCAATCTTCAGTGAACCACTGTGTGCATATGTTGGGAGGTTCAATAAGAGTTAATGATTACAATGAATCTTCACTGCATCTTTTAGATTTCAAATATAATCTAAACTGCTTAAGTCTCTCTAAAAGGAGACAAAAATAAGGCACCAGTGCTCTGATTCCGCAAGCTGCTCTGCACAGGTGGACACCTCTTCCTACATGGAGCTCCACTGACATCGATAAAGCTTCATATGGGCACAGGGGTCTGCTGTGCAGAGCATGTCACAGGATGTATTCGTGTCAGGTTCCTACGTCACAATCCTTCTTACTGTGGTAGCTGGGCTCCAGGCTCAAGTTATTACAACAGTACCCATAAGTAAGTCCTGTATATAAAAAAGTGATTATTCCATAATATATTCTGATCACTCTTGGTGTTTTGAAAAGTCTGTAAAGATGAACTAAATTCAGATCTGAGAGTTAGCTGCTATGCATATTCGTTATATTTTTGTAGTCTTTCTAAAAAGACTTTTAACTATGGAAACAAGTTGCAGTAGCCAGACTTAAAAAGTGATAAGAGGTAGACAAGATTATTGTACCAAAATAAAAAAAAATTCTAAGGTGATTCTCAAGTGTAGTCTATTAAATATAAATTTCATAGTCATATACAACAAAATGTGTATCTACATGATAAATATTTTGAAACTGTAAGACAACTGGGTACTGGAAAAAATGACACCACTGAACCTAAATATTTATTTACCAACTACAAAATAATTCACTACAGATGCTCCATTTTTAGTTAACCTTGCTATGCCAAGGTAATCTATCCAGTTTTGTTTATGGCTGCCAAGATATTAGTTACAACCAAATTCACAGATCAGATGTCCACTCTTTCACACAACTAAGGTGCAACTTGGATCATAACAGAATTGGCTTGAAAGGAAAAACAAAACCAGATACCAGAAAAATATTTTTCAATTTTACATTTAAATTTGTATTTAAAAAAATCTCTTTACAATCCCTGAATTTGGGAGAAACAAGACACCTAGAATCAGAAAACTAACAGTTTCACCTAGGTTTTGGGAGACCCCCTACAAAGGCACATGACCTTTGTAAATCCATTTATTAAGGTGGTTTTGATTTTCTATTAATGATGTGCGTACACAAGCATGCACTATTACTGCACATGTGGGTTTATGTACTGGATATGAAGTAAAACAGACACCCAAGCACAAAAGAACTGCACTTATTTTTTCCTAATCTGTGTTTCTACAGATCAGATTATTTTGAAGACACAATGCCTAGAGAGATTTTTAGTGTTTCTTTTAGCAATGAGATACAACAAACCCAAACGAGACAAAACTAACGAAGCAGTAAATTAACATTTACAACGCTTTTTATGAAGTAAAATCATTAACAATTTGTGCAATTGCAAAATCCTTCTACTACCCGGAGCTCTGGGGCACCGAGCCCACAACCTCACACCCAATGCCCTAGCTGGTACAGTTGGGATTGCATTCCCTCCCCCAACTCCGAAGGAAGAGACAATGCAAGGATGTTTCTGTACTTTCCGCCTACTCCCTTATCCCTTTTGCACTGGATTTCTCTGGGAATCACCCACACACACACACATGAATCCGCCCTCTCCTTCCGGCAATCTGCAGCAGCAGGAATAAACTCCTCAGCAGCAGCAACGAAAACACCCCACAGGGCAGAGAAGCAGCATTTTTTCTTTTTTACAGTCCATTTTATCCTTCTCTTCCCCCTCCCACCCCATCCTTCTCGCCCTTAATGGATCTACAACTACAGTACACAGCCCCTCATCCGCAGCAGCATCCGAGCACCTAAGCAAGGCTGTAACAATAACTTTTCACTTCCCTTGCAATAGCTCACACAGACCCTTTGCTGTAGCAGATATTTATAAACACATACACGCAAGCGTCTATTTTCACACACTTTCCAGAAGATAAAGCGCACTTTGCAAGAGGAGCCACACTCCCGCGCTGCACGCTACACACGCTTTACAAAAAACGCAGGTACACATCGAGGCGACACACGACCCGCAACAGGGTAATGCAGCGGGTTAACACGCACGCTCTGCAACAGGCTGTCGGATCCCGAGTTTTGCAGCAGGCAGCGCACACGCTGGCGGGGCACTAGCCGTCTCCATGCAACTCGCCGCGCAGGAGGGGACATACATACTTCGCAGGAGGATGCTGCTGCTGCCGCCGCCGCCGGCGGCCTGGGGGTTTCCTCCGTCCTGCCCCGCCGCTGCAGACTCAGCCCCGAAGTTACTGCCAAGGACCCCCCCTGCCTGCGCGCTGCCGGCCCAGACTCCTCCTCTCCCATGGGTGGGGCGGGTGGGCGAGCCGGGCCCCTCCACCTCTTCCCTGGCCGGGGCTCGGCCGGCGGGCGCGCGCGCGGGGAGGGCGGGACGGAGGGAGCCGCCTCCCGCCCCCGCCGCCCCCTCCCGCGCGGTCACATGGGGAGATTCCGCTCTTGCTCCATGCGCTGCGCTCCGGCGTCCTCCCACGCGCGGCCGCGTGACGCAGATCCTGGCGTGGGCCGCGGAGGGGTGGGGGCGGCTGCGGGCTCGGCTGTCGCGGCGGGCCCGGCCCGGCGTGGGGGAAGCGGAGCCGCTTCAGGCGGGGAGTTCCGTCCTGCGCTGCTGCCCCGACCCCCGCAGGCAGACCTCTGCTGGCGGTGACAGGAACCCGCCCCGCGGCCCGGGTGCAGCCCCTCAGGGCGCCCCGCCGAGGCGCACGGCCCTGGGGGACCGAGCGGAGAGAGCCTCGCTTGAAGCCGGCTCCGGGCGCTGACGGTCGCGTCCCGTAGAGCTCTCGGTGTCCCCCTCAGCCCTGATCCGCCGACCCGCGGGCGGCCCGGCCTGTGACCGTGGAGGGAGGTAACCGGCTTCTCCCGGGCGGGTTTGCTGGGATCCTCTTCAAAGCCGCCCTGCTCGCCCACCGGCTTGTGAAGAACCGTCTTTAGTCCCTGCCCTCCTCTGTCAGCCGCCACAGGTTTCCCATCTACCTCAGCCAGAAACTTTCACATCACTGCTGCAAGAGCCAAGAATTCAGGGGGTTCTGCCCTAGAGACAGCAGCTCTGGTTAGCGTCCAGATTCTTTTGCCTCTTTCACGTTTGTTTTCTTGGTGAATTCTTCTCACCCAAAGACGAGGCAGGTAGTTGAAAACAGACGTTATTCTGGGCACTTCTTAAAATTCCCTGTGAGGCAGGTTGGGTATCCTTGATAGATCTTCCTCGCCCCGGTTAACAGGGGAAGGTGGAAGGGTTCTGCCACTGGTGTCTCTGAACTGGGCTTTGTTGTAAATTTAGCCAATGTGCAAGTGGCAGCGATGGAAGATGCAGAGGTGGAATTGATAGTAGCAGAATTGAAAAACTGTCTGTGTGCAGGTGCATGGTTGAAAATCGGGAGTGAAGAGCAAAAGCTTCTAAGTGAAAATAGTGCTGATGAGAAGTGCCAATGTGATAGTCTTTGGGAATGAAATTCTGTATCCATAACGTAGTTAAAGGCTTTTCTACATCAATTCTCAACACTAATCCGGAAGAACCACATCTAGGGATGAAAAACCAATTCATTTGACTTGGCCCTCTGGTTCCTGCCCTCTTATCTGAGACTGCCAACAAAGATACAGATTATTATAACTCTTTTATCATTGATGATTGACAGTGGTGACGGTGGCTTACTAAGAACCAGACCACTTATACATAGGCCTTCAGATGCTAACAATTTTCAGTCACTTACCAACATGAGCTGCATTCAAAGTGGGGACCTAAAAGGGAAAAACTCCGCCTCTTGAGCCAACTGACATCCAGTATGTTCTCATATTTAGCCATAATTCCTTTGTCTAGATCTGAAAGCAAGTGAACAGTAAACCACTGTGTCCTCTTTCTCCTCTTACATGTCAATGACTATAATATACAAACCTTTATTCTAAACTAGTAATCAGTGGAACCAGTAATAAAAAGTGAAACTTATAAAAGTAAAGGAAGTATTTGTAGATTTAATTAAATAATATGTTAATAATCTTAAAATTATTGTACTGATAATAGTGAAATTATGCTTTATATGACATTGTTCTTTCCATTTCTTATTAGACAGCTCTTTAGTGGGAATGCAGTCTGTTATTTACAGAGACTTACTGGTTGGGGTCAAGAATCAAACTGGTAATTTAGGTAAAGTTTCCTTGAAGTACTGATAAATGTAGTCATGACACAAACTATAAATTAATGTAGACTACTAATTGTCGCATATATTAACTGTGCAATGAATCAAAATAATATTCCCAATGGAACCAGAAAAAATAGTGAGCTGTGTACAGAATAATACAAACTCCCCTTTTTTGTGTACCGAAATCTTCCAGCAAGGGTATTTCTTACTGTCTCCTTGATTTTAATAATGCCATCTAATGATGACAGCAGCAATGCTATTTCAGGGAATAGTTACTAGCCTCTTTGTGTAACGGTTTGATTAGAATATGGTGAATTAATTCCCCTTTTTGTAGATGTTTCTTTTCTGTGAAAACTTGACAAAAAACCCCAAAACAAAAAAAAAGGATTTATTTTTGTTCAATATCAAGATGAGGCATTGTGTCCTGGCTCACCAATTATGTGATTCTAGGTTTGACTGAATTACAATTCTAATTTTGTTCTCCTCCATTACTGCTTCATTAGAAGTTCATTTTAATTTTATGGATTTTTAAAACACAAAATATCCTCAGACCAAGTAAACTGAGAGAAAGCTATATAGTACACAATATTTAGCCAATATTCAAAAAGCAAGGCCAAGCAATTGATTAAAGGATAATTTGAGAATCTGAAACAATTTAAATCCTGCTTAGTGTGTAAGACGGGGGAAAAGGACAAAGTGTAAAGAATGAAAAAACAAAACAGGGAAAATCTAAAAATGTAATAAAACAGGTTTAATTAGCTTTAGGTGCTCACCTCAAATACTGATTCCTTTCTTGCAAATTTTAGACTGCATATGATTTTTTTTAAATAGGAGAAACTTAGCTTTTTTTCTTTTTAGAGGGCATTTTCCATTGCCTTAAAATTATCAGTATGATACTAAAATTCATACTTGTTCGTTTGCATATGTGCTTGCCTGCTAGGAGGCTGAGTCATGTGCTAACCCTTTGATAACCGCATTTAAACAAAACTGAGTTTGTTTTTCAGTTTTTTCAACTATCATGTCAGACAGCTTTTAAAACGATTTATTCAGGAAATCTTTGGTAGATCATCCACCATATGTACTTAAGGACATCTAAAAACCAATATGTGATCTAAACAAGTTTGTAGAAAGTAAAATGTACGTTTTAAATGGCTTTAGGGCTAAATTCTGCCCTCAGTGACTCTCATACAACCTCAGTGAAGTCAGTGAATTTGCACTGGTATAACAAGGCAGAAGTTGGCCTGCTGCCTTTATTATGTTTTCTTACAGTAAACCTGCTTTTTGTCCATGCTAGTTGCCCATTTCAGAAATCTTAGCAAAATAAGAAATACTGTCATAATGGAGTAGGGTGAAACCTTGTTAAAGCTGGTGAACAAAACATCCTTCATATAGGATAAAGCAGTTAGGCTTCTTTTTGGAGTAAGATAGCTGAAACATTATAAGCCACTGCTCAAAATGGGAGGCCACATGCAATGCTGGTCAGAAGCTGAGCTATGCGGGTAGAGTTTTTCTGGGGACTGAATGCAAATAGGGAGCTAGGAAGAGGTTGTTTGGTTAAGGTGTGTCTGTAAGTCAAAGCACCCAGAAGCAACCAGAGAAAGAGGCGGAGAGAAGTAGAAAGCCAGCAAACAGCAAAAGAAGCACTTGTAGCATGATTCTGAGGAAAAAAAAAAACACTAGAGAGCTTTTTGGGCAGAGTGCTGGCTGGGAACAGATTTGGAACTGTGAGCAAAGAAACTTTCTGAACATAGTAGGAAAGAAACAGGAGGCAAACAGAACTTTGTGTACTTCTTTCTTTTGTATAATTCTTTGTAAATAAACAGAATTGCATCAAAGAAATACCTGAATCTGTCATCAATTTCTCCTCTTAACAGAAACAGCCCAAGACCTCTGAATGTTGGCTAACCATCCAGGTCAAAAGGGGTAACAATAACGTTGCCCTGGCAAAGGGTGAAAAGGTGGTTTTCATGGTGAGCCTCCTGGTATCTAAGTGGTAGTCTTCCTCACCCAGAGGCTGCTCTAAAAGTGTTTCCATCCCTTTTTTCTGAAGGTAACTTTTCCTTCTTCAACTGGACTGGAGATTGAAGTATTCTAAGCCTCCGAAATAATTTTCAGCAAAAGCAAGACTAATTAACTGCCTCATTTTTATTTTGTGATACAGTCACAACGCCCTGTGTTTTTCTTTTTTCATTATAACTCTTTGAAACTAATTGTGTTAACCACATATATATTGGCTTGCATAAAGCCTGTTTACATTGCTATAAAGGTTCCTATGGCAAATTCTGCCTGAATGTTTATGCCAGAAATGCTACACAAGGGCCCTCTGTTTTTCTCATTGTCTCTCCCACACATAATATGGATGGGTAGGAGTTTAGAAGGAGTGCATGCTCCACTTGCTTTGTGTACTGAGATCAAGAAATAGGCAGGTTACTGTAGAGGTTGCTGTTTTCAGTCTAAAAAACCGATGCCACAAATCAGCAGTTCAATTCTGAACTCATTCCTGAGGCAAAACTGCCACTGACTTCAAAGGCAGTTTTGCCTAAGGAAGAACATCAAGCTTAGGCCCTAGGTACATGTACAGAAATGGAATAGTCACTATTTAGGACTGCTGCAGGGGATGGAAGTAGAGATAGACGAACTCTTACTTAACACAGAGATGACTGTTGATATCTTTACCTTTGGGTCTGAGCCATGAGTCTACTAATGGACTAGCCACAGAGGTGCATGCAGCTTTTCTGTCTGGCATACTGCATGGTTCCCACGAGAAAACGCGATTGTGCATTGCCCTGCAAAACCACAAAAATGTTCACAGTGCTACCTTCTCTCCTCCCACTCAAAATGGTTTTGCATATGCCCTTAGGCACTACAATAATAATAATTAAAGCTGTAAAATATTATCATCGCACTTCGGTAGCACTTTCATCCCAAATGCTTTAAACGCTATACATACAGCACAACAGATATGCAGCCACTTCTGGGGACAAGGGGCAGCGACATTGCACAACAGCGTGGGGCGTGAAATTTTGATCAAAGACACTGCAATAAACCTTTACTCTTACAAAGAGTTCCAAGAGCTCTTTATGGTGCAAACATACAAAGGATTCCTGCAAAACATAGTCCACACATCAAACTGTATGGAACTCAATTTATCTACTCTATAAGGAAGAAGGGCTATATTAATTCCTCTAGAGCACGTGAACCCAAGGATCACAATGTTTTATTTTTTCAATCTGGTGCTTAGAACACTTAGCCTCACCTCTGGCTTCTGATGGATGCCACTGAAGCTGGCGTAAAATCACAGCCTTCTCCTGGGTTGCCCTAGATAGCAAGTCTGGGAGGGAAGGATGAGGTACACTTGTCTTACATGCCTTCCAACATGATTAGATTTTGGGGTGGAAGGGAGAAAGCCTGGAGCAGGTGATGTGACAGCCATAGCGCTCCCCAACAGAAAGCAGGGTAGAAGTGCCTTTTGCAATGCTTTAAGGGAGAAGCTCATAATGTGCCCTGATCATATCTCATGCAACGACACAGCATGGAAGCTGGTGCATAACCTGGCCCTACCAAAGGATTTTCTGATCTCTGGGACTTAAGTGCCCTGGATCTGTTTACAGTCTCCCTGGCCTTTGGGAAACTGTTCTCCAAGGCTTTTTCTGGGGCCAGGACAGGGTAGTGGGATTGGCTGGCAGGGGCTGAGGAATGGAAGGAATCTGATTTAGGATTGGGATTTTGGGACTCTTCATCTGGAGATCTGTTCTTTTTTGGTTGATTATGTTTTACATTTTGTGTTTTAACTGGTTGTAATATGCCTAAGGCATAGGATAGGTGCAACAGGGAAAATGTAAAAAAAAAAAAAAACAAAATCAGTGGGATCCAGTGTCCTGTGTACTACAAGCTCAGTACAAAGGATACCACATCTTCATAAGAGCATCTCACATCTATTTCAGACCTTCCTTCCTGAAGTGTTTACAAGCTGTGGGCTAATTTTCATAGATTTTAAGGCCAGAAGGGACAATTCTGATCATCTAGTCTGACCTCCTGCGTAACCCAGGCCATAGAATTTTACCCAGTAATTCCTGCATACAGCCCAACAGTTTGTGGTTGAAATTCAGAAACGATGCATAAAAGGGTGTAAGTTAGAGTCACTTACATGCAAAAGACCTACTTCAACCTACTTACACCTGCTCTACTGTTGCATAAGGGTGTCAGAGTAGGTGTAATTTACATGCTGAAGAGCTGGAAGAAGGTGTAAGTTATTCCATTAGGTGGCTGGGTTCCTCGCATCCCTCAAAGACTGAAACATAGATTCACTTCCAAAACCCACAGAAACCCTTGGATTGTTGCGAAGGTTTAGTGCCACTTTGCAACCAAGAGCCCTCGATCCCCAGCTATAGCTGTTCCAGGGATCCCAGCCACAAAGGGGCCAGGAAAGGGAATATAGCCCAAATGTGAGCTCTGCATGGATTGCAGGGTGTGTATGTGGGTGTGTGGAATGGGAGATCTGTGCCCCCCTAATTATATCCCCAACCTACACTGGCCCTTCTACCTGCCCAGCCAGCCCAGTTCCTCCCTCTTCCCCTTGCATGGATTCCAACCCTACAGAATGCTCTCTTGGGACACCTAAGAAGATAACAGGTAATATTTCTGCTGAGGTGGCTTCCCCTTCCTTCCCAATTTACTGCACAGATCTAGAGAGCATGATCTGTGTTTTTCATTTTATTTCTGATTTCTTAAAACAGATTAAATACACACAGGGTATGGAGGTAGCATATAATATACACAAGAATATGTATGGGATTGATTCCTTTTATTATAACCCTTCCCTCCCCCCCCCAAATGTTAGAGTTTATCATGGGTCTGTATAAGATCTGAGTCTCAGATTGATAACCGTATATGTTCCATAGAATCAAAAAAAAAATCAACAGCAAGCAATTATATTCAGGAAGACAAGACAGCAAAACTGCAAGGCTGCCAACACAGCAGCTGGTATAGCTCCCTTAAGAGTTTCAAGCAGAATGTCTCCCACGGTTTGGTTCCCAGCTTCCCTGACTGCCACCAGAAGAGATGAAGTGGGGAGGAGGAGAAGGAAGGGCACAATGTGAGGGCGTATGTGGCACTTCACCTCCTCATTACAGTCTGTTTAATTCTGCTAGGTCACAACTACTAGTGGTCATAACACAATTATTATTTCAAATGTATGTTTTAAACATATTTCTTAGGGATGCTATTAATGTGTGTGAAGAAAACACTCAAACTGTTTGCTTTTAATTATGAAGACTGAAAATTAATTGCATATGCATCTATGTTTTTATTATCTATCATTTATATTGCGCCAAGTGTCCATAACACTGTGCAATGAGTGGGATGTGCCAAACAGATGACAGTGCCTGTTAAAAGTCCATGCCCCAGAGATTGTACGTCTAAAGGCACCACATAGGTATAAGCTAGTGTAACATACTGCAGAGCAAACACAAACACAGAACAGGGTGTGTAGCTTTGATAGCTGGAACTCCTCCCTGTACAGGGGAGTAACAAAAAAGTTTATGAAGGAGGGTGCATAATGAATATTAAGCAACAGACTGTTCCAATGAGAGGGGGCAAGATGAAAGTGAAAAGTATAAGGAGTGGGCGAAGTACACAAAAGGAGCAATCATGAGAGAAGCTTGGGTGGAGACTAGGGAATGGAGTGGTGTGTAGGAGTTGATGAGGGCAAATATGTAGGCAGGGCAGAGCTGTGCAGAGAGTTAAAATGAAGAGAAGTTTTAACCTGATGGGAGGGTGGAAGCCAGGGAGATATGGTCAGAATGGAAGGAGAGGAAGCAGTCTCAGCAGCAATGTAGTGTGAAGCTTCCTACTGATTCTCAAGATACAGATTGATAGAGTATAAAGCCAGAAGAGACAGATACAATCATAGAATGTGATCTCCTGTATAAACACAGGCCAAAGAATTTCACTCAATAATCTAGTTACTTAGTCCTTTGTCAATAAAATGGCATAATAAAATAATAATAAATAATAATAATAATAATAACTATTATTATTACTAGAAAGTTTGGATTAATCCCTTAAAGGAATTCTCAGTCTTTGCCAGACTTCAGACATTTGAGTCATTTCAGTCCTTTTAGGGAAACAAACTGAGAACTCTGCAAGCACATGATTAATAAAAAAATAATAATACTTTTCCCTTGTATGGCACTGTTCACCTGAGGATCTCACAGGACTTCACTAATATTAGTTATGTAATGATCTTCAACACCATTCCATTTGCAAAGCTCTGCATATGCGTTATTTAGTAATGACTATTAAAGTCAATAGAAACTGTTGAGCAAAAACTTTACTTATCACTTTGGAAATGGAGGTCTTTATGGTCTTCTCCCATGGGGCATGGCAGGGAGTCAAAGCAACTTAGCTTTTACTAATGGGTCAGAAGGCGATTCATGAAGAGGAAAGGCAGCTAACACCATATTGCTGATGGCACCTGCTTTGTACAAGTTAAGTATCAGAGTCATTCTGAATCGTGCAGAAGGGGCCTAGCAGAAGTGGGAAGGAGTAAGGAATAGCTGCTCTCCATGATAGGTTCCCTTCCTTAAACTGCATAGGCTCTAGAAATAGAACCCAAACGTCAGTGGCACTATGAGCAACTTCCACATGTTCTGTGACTTCCAGTGGCCACAGTTACATGATCTCCTCCACCACTGAGACTAACAGAAAAACTGCACAGGGGCCAGTGGTGTTTTCACTGCTGAGAGTATGGGAGGTATATGGAGGTAGGAAGGACTCATATGAACAGGCCTAGATCCATAGGGTTTGCACTGCCATCAGCTGTGAATCACAGACATAAATGTGAATTCCTGCCCAGTCCACACCCCTGCCTGCCACATCATAGCAACAGGAGGATGCACCAGTGCTGATCCCTGGCTGTCACTCAGGAAGTACTCCAGGTGTGTTCTCCTGAGCTGGGTAATTTAATGCAGTCTCATTAAGAGGAAAGAATGTTCACATCTGCTAGGTAAAATATACCCTAATGAATTACAAAAAGGTGAGTGAGTTTAATACACATGGACTGAGGGACAAATAGGACTAGTCAGAACTACACAAAATGCCGTAAGGAACTGTGCAAAATTCCCCTATGCAACTCTACCAATTTGGATCAATCCGGAATTATAACAACCTTGCAATAACTATCCTGAGTCTCTCCTTAATAGAAATAGATGGTAGTTCAATGGGTTTAGGATACTGACAAATGAAGATCAGGATGGGACCACCAAAAAATTAATTCCTTAAACAAAGCCAATATGTGAACTCCTGTTTCAAGAGGCGCAAGGCAAGTGCATTGCAATAACACCACCATCTAAAACCCCATGCATGTTGCTTAATACCTTTTTTCAGTGCTAAGAATATATTTTATTTAATTCTTTGGTCTGTAAAAATAGTGGCGGTGGGGGAGGGAGAGAAAACCTGGTTTGAGTGACAGCAAGTGTGGCTTTACACCCCAGGAGTGGGTGTTTGGCTTAGCATCCAGTCACTTAGATCTCGTCAATACCCTGAGGTGATTTTTAGTTTGTAACTTTAATCTTTTAATCTTTCTCTCTCCCTGTGTGTGGGAGAGCAGCTCGTTGGTGGGTAAATTCTATAGCCTCTCTCTCTCTCTTTTTGCTTCGTGCATGTATGTAGTGTGAGTTCTGTATGCCTTACCTAATTCTGATACCATGGATAAAAACTGAGACCACAAGCAAACAATGAGTGGTGTGATCATTCCCAGTGGAAGAGCTTTCATAAGGATAGGTATGGAGACAAAACACCTAAAGTTCCTTAAAGACAAGGCATGTCAGGGCCAGCAGCACAGGCCTTCATTGTAGGAAGGTGATTGCCCAGGGAAATGAGCAACAACTAATAAAAACTCTAACCTAGTAATAAAAAAACTTTACTACACACAATTTTGTATACTTGCATTTGAGAATAATAGAGCTGCTGCAAATGCAGTGCCTATGCAGTGTCTTTGACAGGGTCATCTAAAGATTAGAGCAAAGAGTGAGAAGTCAGGATTCCTAGTTATTAAACCAAGATGATTGGCTTGCTGTGTGACCTTAGACAAGTCACTCAGACCAAACTTTTCAAACTTGAGTGCCTAAAAATGGGGGTGAAATCCTGGCTTCTTTGAAGGAGTGGCAAAACTCCTATTGACTTCAGTGGGAACAGGATTTTACCCAAGGTAGCAAGTCATCTAAATCCATATTTAGACACTTAAAAAAACAGTCTGGTTTTCAGTTGTGCTGAACACTCTCAACTCCCATTCCCCCACTGTCTTTTATATGGATTTAGGCGCCTAACTTTAGGCACATATGCTTGAATATTTTGATTTGAACCACCTCGTACTTCAGTTTACCCATCTGTCAAATGAGGATAATACATATCTACTCCACAGGGATTTTGCAAAATCAAATGTTTGTAAGGAACCTTCAATCCCCAGGTGAAAGGAGCTATAGACTGGCAAAGTATAATTATGAACACATTCCAGGTCCTTTCTTGGAGTAAGGAGAAGGCTTCTACACTCTCCAGCATCTTGCCCCTTGGCAATGATTTAAGTGTAGGCAGTGGTCATAATTAGGAAGTGCCTCCTCCAGTTTACAGCTGGTGATACCACCTGTGCCTGTCTAATTCCAGCCAAAACAAACCTCCTCAAGCCCACTTGCGAGGAAGGGCAGAGGATCCAACAGTGACAATTCAGAGTCAGAGGGGATAGTGAAAGTAGTGGTTCTGGTTTAAGCACTGACTTATTTCTGGAGGTTTGTTGCTTTTTTAACGGTGGGATATTTTCTCTTTCTTTGTAAATACAACAGCTCAGTGAGAGAAATAGACTCTGTAGTACATTGACTGACGGGTGCACTTAGCAGCAAGGGCAGCATCTTAGGCCAGGTCTACACTATAAATTTACATTGGTATAACTACATTGCTCAGGGATGTGAAAAATTCATAGTCACTCCGACCTAACCTCCAGTGTAGACAACACTATGTTGCTGGGAGGGCTTCTCCCATCGCCATAGCTACTGCCTCTTGATGATTACCTGTTCTGTTCATTCCTTCTGGGGCACCTGGCACTGGTCACTGTCAGAAGACAGGATACTGGGCTAGATGGACCTTTGGTCTGACCCAGTAGGGCCGTTCTTATGTTCTCTTGTGGAGGTGGATTAACTATGCCAACAGCAAAAGTTGTCCCATCAGAGTAGTAGCATCTTCACTGGAAGTGCTATAGTGGCGTAGCTGCAGTGTTGTAAGTGTAGACCTGCCGTTAGTTATTGCCTAAGGGTTGGGGATATGACCTGGTTGGACAGTAGATTATCATTAATAAAGGGCTTTATCAACCAGGATTGAATTTAAAGGTACTGGGCACTAGGGAGACCACAGTGGTGCGTACACTAGTTCGTAAGGCCACTACTCTTTCCTTCAGTTCCCTCAAGAGGGGAGAGTTTACCACAAGGCCTACAAGAAATTATCCAATTAATAATGTAATAATGATAAGGCAGAAAGTCAGCTTGGGAGAGCACATACATGTGTGCGTGTATAAATTGGTTGTATATTTTATCTCTCTCTCCTACCCTTAGTTTGTTGCTCATCTTCTCGGAGTATAAGCTCTTTGGGGCAGAGATTGTGTCTTATTAGTTGCATTGACAGTGCCTAGCACATTGTGGGTGCTACTGTAATACAAATAAATTATAACAATAGAAGTCTTGACTAGAACTGGGCGAAAACTTTTTGCGGAAACTTTTTTCAGCAAAAAAATGCTGATTCAGCAACACCAAAATAATTCATTAATTTGTGAGTCTTTTGCTGAATTGTTCTTTGGGGGAGGGGGGAATTCAGAAAAAGTCAAAATGTTTCAGTTTGACTTTTTTTAAATGAAATTTTTTGATTTTTCAATTCAAAATGCCTTTTCCTTTTGAAAATTCCTTCCATTTTATAGGGGAAATAACCCCCTAAAAATCCCACTCAAAATCGAAACAAAACATTTAATGTTAGGTTGACCCAAAATTTATTTTTTAAAACTTTTTGAGTCACTGAAGAATTACAAAAAATTCAGTTTTGAGTAACTCCAAAATGACTTTTTGTTTTTGATTATTCAACCCTTGCCAGCAAATTGAAAAAATAACGTATTCAACCAGGTCTAGGCTTGATTACTTATCATAATTAAATAGCCTGTGGCACTTTTCACAAGACTAGGAGTATTGGACCCCATGTCCTAGACATTGCAATTTGAGGTCACTGCCTTCTGCCTACCTAAATCCTCTATAGTTTTAATTGGATATGGCAATCTTATTGACGGCTTCCTAGTGTGCAGTATTGCTGTGCACTGTTAAACAGCTACTGCAGTCCACTCTAGACCTGCACTTCAGTGCTAGTTGAAATGATTCCTGGAACCTCTAGGATGACCTTTTATTTATTTATTTATTTATTATTTTAATATATCTCCTGGCTCTGTACAGGACACTGTAACCTAGTCTCACTTGGGGAACCAGAAACTCAAGGTAATGTGTTCTTTAGAAAGAATCATACATGAGTTCTTCTGGGGAAACCGATATTAACAAGGAAAGTCTAGCTCCTGACTTTGTATTTGTTATGTATTTAGCAAGGACCTTCCAAGAATTCCAAAGTGAGATAGTCCAGACAGAATGAACAGAGAAGAACATTTTAAAAAGTGCTAATTAATTCTGACTTAATTAATTCTGTTCCAGGTATTCAAGCTGAGACGCATACATTAGGGTCCAAATTCTGCTCCTAGTGACATCAATGATAAAAATCCCATTGATTTCAGTGGTGCTGGATCTGTCACTTAAGGTCTGATTTTCAGATTTACTGACCACCTGCACCTTCTACTGACTTCATCAGGAGTTGTGGGTACTCAGCTCCTCTGAATGATCAGACTTCAGATGCGTAGGCTGGACACCCAAAAAATTAGTGCATACCTTCTATAATTTTGGCCATAAGAGCATAGGAATTGCCAGACTGGATCAGAGCTGAGGTCCACCTAGCCCAGTATCCTGTTTCTGCCAATGGCTACTAACAAATGTGTCAGAGGAAGATGTAAAAACCTCAGCATAGGCAGATGGAGAGTAAATCTCCCCTTCCCCTCCATCTTGGTCTCTAATTGTTAGATATTGGTTTAAACCCTGAAGCATGAGTTTTAATGTTCCTTCCAGAATATTGTTATCATTAATTAAAACTCTGGATATTCTTGATAAATGTCCAATCCCTTTTGAATCTTGCTAAATTCTTGCCTCAATGCCATCCGGTGACAGTGAGTTCTACAGTCTAATTATATGTTGTGTGGAAAAGTATTTCCTTTTATCACTTTTGAATTTCTCACTTTTTATTTCTTTGAATGTGCTATGAGATGGGGGAACAGAAGCTCCAGATCTACTTCTCTAAATCATTCATTATTTTATCATGTCCCTTTTTGTCTTTTTAAGGTAAACAATCCCAATCTTTTCAATCTCTCTTCACAGCAGAGTTGTTTCAGGCCCTTCATCAGTCTCATTACCCTTCTCTAAACCTCCTCTAGTTCTGCAATATCTTTTTTGAGAGGGGGTGACCAGTACTGCCCATGGTATTCCAGATAAGACTGCCCCATTGATTTATATATTTATATTCTTTATGCATCCTAACAATTTGTTAGCTTTGTTGACCGCAGCTGCAAACCGAGCAGAGATTTTCACTTAGTTATCTACAGTGATGCCTAGCTCCCTTTGTGGAGGAGATACAGCTAATTTAGAATCATAATATTTATAATGTGCATAATTTAGCCAAAATGTGCTCACTTATATCAGCTATGCAAAGGTGGCACTTGGGGAGCAGACATCAATCTAGAGCTGTAGGATCTGAGACACCTTCAGAAACTGAGTTATAAGGAAATATGATAAATGAGGTGGTGCAAGACCTTGAATTACTGATCGTGAATAAGGATAAAAAATTATTCTGCACTGACAGACTGGGAGACAGTGTTAGGCCATGTCTCAGGAGCCCTATGACCAGGCAATTTAGTTGTGGCCAGGAATCTGATTGATGAATTTAGGATTTTGTTAATGCGGGGGGAAATGGTCCTGAATTTAGAGATAGGTGGGAAAATGACCAAGTGGTTCACCAATAACAGACTGGGTCAGGTGAATGCTTTGCCAGAGAATTCTAGGAGGAAGTGAATCAGAAAAAGAAAGGAAAGAGAGGGCTGTGGCTGTAATTTTTCTACTGTGGGTTCAGTGAGGCTTTTGATAAGATATTGCATAGAAAGTTAGTTAAAGTCAAAAGTTCGTGCATCAACTCTTGAACCTGGACTGAAAGTTTGTTGGCCAAAAAAGGAGCCAGAGTGGCTAGAAAACCCTCAAACCTCAGAAGAGTTAGAAGCCTGGCCAGCCAGAGACCCTTACCACAGGCTGATCTGTGTTTTGCATTTGCAATTCCAAGAGGCCAACAACAGGTCCCACAAGTGACCCCTTCCCCTCCAGTTCATTTGGCAACTGGACCTTTATCTTTAAATCCCCACCTGCCTGACAGTGTCTCGGGACAGATATCAAATTAATCACTGAACAGGTCTGACAGTTGTTATGAAACAAAAACCTATTCAATCCTATCAGAATTCAAATTCAGATCAACCCAAACCTCAAAACAACCACTGTTGTTACAAATACAATTTCAGCCTCTCCTAGTACCATGAGAAGGGCAATACCTACTGTGACAATTGATATGCAGCTAGAATCTTGTAATTGCAATTATGGTCCCACTTGAAAGTATTTTAACTAGTTATTTTCATTCTAAAAACATACATGGGGAGAGGACAAAAGGATTAGAATAAAAAACAAAAACACTTTCTGACACTGGATAAAGCAATCTGCTTCATCAGTGTTTCCCCCTTTTTAATGCCTGTCTGCTATTTCATTTCCCACACCCAGTATAACCTCAAAGCTGTTTCTTGGATAACCTTTATTCTTTTTGCCATGGATTTTGCTGAACTGGCCCATTTGGCTACAGCAAGCATTTACTAGTCTCTGTTTGAAAAAGTACATTCCTGTTGTCTGATCCTATAATTATCTGGGTATGAATTTGTAGTGGGCAGGTTCTCATCTTCCAATTCAGATTTTTTTTTTAAATAAACAAAGAAAAGAAGAAACTGTTCAGCCTCACGAATCTATAAACTTTTTGATCTTTAGTGTTTGGGGTTTTTTTTCAGTTGAATGCAGTAGTGACAAACAAGCATATGAGTGACTGACAAGCCAGCATACAAAGACTGACAAACACGCATATCTAAAATTCCAAAGAGACACTCAACATTTTTTCCCACCTCACATGGGAAAATCTCTCTGTCAAAATTTGTAAAGCTGCCACCCTCTTTTCTTTCAAATCCTTCTGTAAAACCTACCTCTGCGATGATGCCTGCAGATCATTCCCATCTGGCACTGGTTAGGCAAGTGACAAGTTGTGACTCTGCTTTTCTGTTCAACTCTGTTTGTTTTATTGCTATTGCATCCTTCCAACCTATTTCAACCCGATTTGTCTGTTAAATCCACCTACAGTGTCCTGTCTGACCAAACAGATTCTAAGTTATATGGGGCAGGAGCTTTGTTACTTAACTGTGCAGCAGCTAGGACAATGGGGTCCTGTCCTTGATTGGGGTCCCTAGGCACTACAGTAATACTAGACATTAATAACAACACTTTTCTTGCTGCATCGCCAAAATTCAGCCACTCTTTCTCCTGTGGCTTCATATCCTAGTGTCATAATGCCTGTTCCTGAGGCACCTGAAATGAGACACCAGTTCCATCAGCAACTCAAAAGACTCCTGGCAATTTTACCCACTGTCTTGTCTTCTTCTCTCTAGGATTTAGAATAGAGGCCTCCGCTTTCTCTCCACCCTATCTGGCTTCTTGGAGCAGGGGTCAATTTGTTGTCCTTCTTGTCATCCCCTTTGTTGGGACCTCAGTTGGAATGAATGAGGCTGGGATAGGCAGTACCCTTGTGGTTTCATAAAAACATCCAGCTGGTAACTCACCTTGAGGTTGCAACCATCTGTTGTTGTGCAATGAGACTCCTGTAACACACTTTCTTAGGAGTGGGCAAGGTAGGCAGAGGGGCTGAGTGACACTGGAACAGAAGGAAAAGAGAGATCTGAACCATGTCTCAGCTATACTTTAATTTGGTACAGATTTAGGGGTATACTTCATCTCAGTTCCTAGTGCATGCAAACTTCCACCAGGCCCTCCACTGTCCCCCCTTCCCTTTTTAACTTTTACTCAGTGTGCAGCCTGGAACATACAGAATGTAAACAGTTTCTAGAGCTGACAGCTATAACATAACAGTGTTTGACTTGTCTGACTACAGGCCTGATTCTGCAAGCATAGAGCTCCCACAACTCAGCAGCAGCAGAACAGTTACTTCAGATTTTCAAAGATATTTATGCATCTAACTCCCATTGATTTAGGCACCTACATTCCTTTGAAGATCTGGGCCACAGACCCCAATTCAGCAAAATAATTAAGCATATGTGTAATTTATATGAGTATTGCTACTGACATGTGTAAGTACCTTACTGAATCAGGACCTTACCCTGTAAGCGCTTTCAGGCAAGGAATATGTTTTGGCCTATGTTTGTAAAGCACCATGCAAGTTTATGGTACAGAACATTATTATTATTATTACAGTAGAGCCTCAGAACCCCCATCAAGGTTGTGGGACCCATTGTGCCGTGCTGTACAGACAAATAACAAAGAAGACAGTCCCTGCCCCAGATAGTCACAACCAACATTCCAGACAAAAGGCAACAGGTGGGCAATACAGACAAATGAGGCTCGGTGTGGATTGAGGGAAAGGGGGATGAGGTTACAATAAAAAAACCAGAAATTAGCAAAAAAGCAAAAGTCTCAGCTGACCACTTTCCTACATGTGATTTTTTTTTATCAGAGTGAAAGTTCACAAGCAGGTCGATAGCCATAAATAAAATACACCTAAAACCTACTCAAAGGGCTTCTTCAAAGAACAGGGAAATCTGTACATAATCACAACTGCACCATGATCCCCTTCATGCCTCTTCAGGTAGTCTCATGTATTATTCCATTGCTCCTTACACAATGTCCTTTTGTTCTGGAAATTAGTAGCCAGCTTTCTAAAGACCACAAAACATGTGAACTTCTTAAGGTACTTGTTGCTTGGATTTCAAGCAGATGGTGAGGTCAGGGTTCTAGTCCTGCACCAGCACCCCCTTCGGGTGTTGTTGGGGTTGCATACTCACTCCAGGTCAGGTCGCTTGAGTGAGGGCGCTCCATAGCACTCTGAAGGGGCCAGAGTCTCTGGTATCAGCCCTCCAGTCGAGTCCCTCTGGATGCTCACCCCTTCTGGGCTCCCAGGGGTAGACAACTTAGGAGCAAGAAAATAAACGAAGGAAAAGGAAATATACCGTCAGTCCCAGCTGGCATCTCTTCCTTCTGAAAGGCCTTGGATAGGCCACAGTCCGGCTCAAAGTCGGGTGCTTTGCTGGCAGAGCAAAATGGTACAGTCCTGTCATGTTCCTCTGTACCAGATAAGGAGTGGCTACAGAGCTTGCTTATGCATACCAGATGTGTTCAGTACAAGATCCTTTAATGTACTGCCAGTTATGGCTGAGGTACATTTAAATAAGGTATTTTACATACAGTGCCACCTGAATAGTATCATACAGTTTTGCATTCCATTACATCTCCCTCTAAGTTCTACTTTCCTGCCATTTACAATATTTACACTATCATGCTGTCTTCGAAGTTCAGTACAGATCAGTCTGTTAAGTGTCTCTAAATCGTACTGGTTTTCAAATTACATGACCCGAACGTGTAACAACTTGGTCATCTGGCTGCCCATTAGTTGCAGTAACTGGCTGTGGTTTGGAATCTTTGAGTCTTCTTTGTGTTCTTCATGGGCCATCTGTAGAGTTTGCTTTGTTGATTGTTCTTTCTGAGGAACACAAGACGTAGACAGTTTCTGTTGAACTGTCCACTGTTGGTCTTGATCATATATAATCGGGGCGCTGAATTTATTTTCTTCATGACTGCTGGAGCTGTCCATCTTTTTTCTCCATCCAATTTGACATAAACATGGCCACCAGGTTCTAGACCCGACAGTTCTCTGCATGATGTCTGTTGTAAAAATGTTCATAAGCTCTTTTAGTTTTTTTATCTGATTTAGCTACTCTCTTCATGTCTGGCTACTCTGGAGACAGGTTCTTTTCCGAAGCTGGAACAATAGTTCTGAGTTGTCTTCCCATCAGGAGTTGTACTGGACTATATCCAGGAGCTGCTATTGGTGTTGATCTGTATCTCAGTAGAGCAAGGAATGGATCTTCCTGCTGTAGGATTGTCTTGGCTGTCTTATAGCTCTCAGCCTCTCTATTCTCTTGTGGGTAATGTGGGCTACTAATAATATGATCAAAATATATTTCATTTGAAATTACTTAAATTCTGCTGCAGTGAATTGTGGTCTGTTGTCTATCCGTAATTGTTCTGGAATACCAAAGTGAGGAAAAGTGCACTTCAGTTTCTCGATAACACTGCAAATGTTATGTCTTTCAAGTAGTTATTTCTATATACCTGGAAAAATAGTCGACGACAACCAGATAATGATATCCTCTGAATTTGCATAAATCTGCAGCTAGGCTTCTCCAAGGTCTGTCTGGTAGAGGTTTTGTTGTTAAAAGGTCTTTGTGTTGTCTTGGTCTCTTAGTTCTGCAGTATCCACATGCAGAGACTTTATTCTTTATGTCCTTGCTGCTGCCCAGCCACCCCACTGACCGGTTGGCCCATTCACAACATTTAGTTAATCCTTGATGTCCTTCATGGATGAGGTTTAGGTTTTCTCCTCTTATTTTGTTTGGAATTATGATGCAATTACCTTTCATCATAAGTCCTTTGACTCACTTACTTGTCCAAGCACTGCAAAGTAGTATCTTGTAACTTCCTTAGTGTCCTTTATTAGATACTGGAGCTAGCATCCCTTATGTAACTTAGAGCTTCCTGAAGTTGCGTGTCTGTCAAGGTTGCTTTTTGTAGCTGGAATAGTCTCTTTTCTCACACTGGTTGTATGTGTCCACAGCATCCACATACGCCTTTATGTCATCTTCGAGCTCACAAATAGTTGAGTGTGATGCTGGACTCCATGACACCGTGTTTGCTACTACCAGATTTTTCCCAGGAACATATCTAGCAATGTGTTTAAATTGCATTAACTTTAGCAACAGACATTGGCATCTCAATGGCTCGATTGTCAGTAATAGAGTCAATTTCCTGAGTGCTTTGGTGTCACAAACAGCTGCAAAATGTCCATATTTCTTGCATTTATTACACAGCATGCCTCTGGACGTGCATCATATCTTGGAATATGACTTTTTTCACACCTTGTGCACATAAGCTGGAATTTGTCCCTCTTAGCCTGGCAGTTCTCTCTTCTTGCCTCAGGGGTTTTATGATAATGACTTTTAACACTGAAATGTCTGTTTACAGTTTCTAAGCTTGTTTCAGCGTTTTCAAGTTTGTCAAATTGCTCTAGATTTTGCTGTTTCACTAGCCCAGACTGCTTTTCTTTCTGTGTAGCTGTGGCTAAGGTTAAATCTCTCTTCCATTGTAGCTGCTGTAAAGGCTGTTATCTATTCACCCAACGGCCAGCCTGTCTCTGATATCTTCATGTTTTACAGTCCCAAAATTGCAGTTTTCAGCCAATGTATGCAGAGCTCTTATAAAACATTCAGTATTCTCCCCTGGTTCTTGTATTTTCGAATGAAAGCATGTTCTTTCATAAACCACATTTCTCTGAGGTATGCATCAAACTTAGCCAGAATGCTTTCATAGTCATCTTTGTGACGGTTACCAGTAAAGTCAACAGATTTAAATATATGATCCACTTGCTTCCCCGTAGCATAAACTAAAGAAGATACCTGTATATCTCCAGTTTCTTTGTGGAGTTTGTTTGAAGTTCACAATCTTACAAAATACTGCTTCTAGTCCATCCATTGTGAAGATTTGCCAAAGTTTAAGTTCTCTGGGGCATTGAAAAGTGGCATGTGGATGAGATCCTGCAATTTTTGTTGCTGTTTCCTTTCAGTTTCTGCTTTTAGTTTACTCCTGACACTATGTATCAGGTATGAACAGAGCTTGCTTATACATACCAGATGTGTTCAGCATAAGATCCTTTGATGCACTGTCACGTATTGGTGCGGGTTATTTAAATAAAGTGTTTTACACACAGTGCCACTAGTGGCTGGATGGTATAATACAGTTTAGCATTCCATTACAGCCCTCTTTGCCACAGGGAGCTTGGACCTTCTTTTAGTTTTGCTCTGCCAGGCCTCTCTCTGGGAGCTGGGAAGCTCCCCTCCCAGAGCTGCCCACTATTGAGCTGAGCTTCCCCCCAGCCCTTGACCTCCTTCTCCATTCTTGACATGACTTGCAAGTGCAGTAGTATGGAGCCACTCCACCCCAGAGCAATTCCTTAACACCTTCCTGCCTGGTGCAGGATTTATACCATGTCACAGGTGATTACTGTAGACAGGGTAAGGTTGCCACCTCTGAGGTACAAAAGTCCAGGACGTTGAGGATGATCCTGAGCCCAGAAAACTGGACAGCTGGAAGTGTGTACTGAGCCCCCTTGCAGATTTCCCTGGAAAGCTCCCACAAAAGAGGGACGATCCTGAGAAAATCTGGATAGGTGGCAATCCTATGGCAGGGCTGAAATTTCATTTGGGCTGAAATTTTACATGGTGGAGGTAAAAATTCTAGCTAAAATGCGTCACCATTTCCAAGAACAAGACTAGGGAAAATATGTTGTGTTGCCCAAATTGAAAAATTATGGCTACCTCTTCTTAGAGAAACATTAGTACCCCAGACTTTGGAGCAGGTACTTGTAATTTGGCCAGGGAGTGGCCTTTGTGTCAAGGATGTACTTTTTGCTAGCCCTGTGACAATCCACCCACATTTGGCCAAGTTACAAGACTCTGAAAAATCACAAGTCACACATGCTCAGTATTCAGAGTAGCAGCCGTGTTAGTCTGTGTCTGCAAAAAGAAAAGGCGTGCTTGTGGCACCTTAGAGACTAACAAATTTATTTGAGCATAAGCTTTCGTGAGACTTGTTAAAGCGTTGCAGTTTAATTCCCCAGAGATTCCATCTTCACTGAGCATGCTCCAGCTTGGAACTGAGCATGACTTTCCTTACAATTGCAGTCAGGGCTGCTGCAGACTGGGACCAAGTCCTGGTCTTCGTCTGGGTGCAGGTAGCCTGTTTCCTGTGCTCCCAATGCCCCCGTGCTGGGCGCAGGCAGAGTGGAGGAGGAAACTGCCTGATCTGAATGCAGAAGGGACAAGAACCTAGGAGATGTAGGGGGACAGACTGGAATGAGGAACCTGGCAGGTGGGAAAGGGAAACCTGTCTCACCTCCCATGGTTGCTGTGAAAATAAATTAATTAATGTTTGTGAAGCACTCATGCTATAGTGATGAGTGCCACAGAAAAGCCCATAAAGAAATTAATAATGTGTGTTCAGAGCAGGGTTGAATTGTGTGCAGTAAATAGGGCCTGGAGTCACCCACTGAACAGCAAGGAAAGAACAAAATATAGAATAGCTGCTCAAAGTGAGCACCGTCCATCCTGTACACTAAATGAGGCAAGGTCCTGTGGAAAAATAGTATGGGATCATGTAATTAAAGACTGTACCATAATGCATACACACAAAGGGACAAATTGAGGATGGACGGACAACCTTAAATCAGGCATTTCCTAGCTTTTGAGTTCTTGACTTTGCAACCTTAATGTTCTCATAATGTAGCATTTTTGTATATAATATGACTGCTGTAGGCATAGCCACCCCACAGCATCCTCTTCTGCTCAAGTATGGTACTGTCAGCACCCCTGCCTCAGTTTCCTTCTCCAAGATGGGTTTCCTCAGCTTTGCACACACAGATCAGTTCTGGAAATGTGGCTTGGCCCTCCTGCCAAGTCCTAACAACCACAAAGGCCCTTCCACTCTGCATGGGCTTCTCTTCAGCCTACCCTCTGGACCCTATTCTCGTGCCCTTTCTGGACTAACTTTGAGCTTTTCCTCTGTTCTAGAATCGAGCTTGTACTAGCCTAGTCAAAAATTTCACACCCCAGAGTGATCTTTCTTATTGCTTTTATGAGGCTCAGGTGTCCATTAAGACCCCCTTACTCCCACCCCCTCAGGCTGGGAAGCAGCTAATTAATTAAGGCCCAGGTGAAGCTGGCCCCATCTCCCTTACAGGGGTTTTGTCATCCTGAAACAGTACCATAGAAGTTGAATCATTTGGGCTTTCTGATCCTCTACCCTAAGTGGAAAACCTTTTTAATTTCAGAAACTTCCCTGTGACCTTTTCAATATTTGTCAGTACCCATTTGCAAAAGTCTCAAAATGGGTGCACTTACCAGATGAGATATTGCAATCTGCAACCCTTCCTTGCATCCCCTGCACTCTTGAGCTGAATAAGGAGAACTGGTTTTCCTACAAGAAAGTGGGAGCTGGGAAATGTGATGCAGAAGACTGATCATCTCTTCTCTGCCTATCAATGAAAACTCTTTGCGGGCATCTATATATTTTTTTGCCCCACCTCCTCCTTTAAATCCTAAATACATTCTTATTTAAATCTTAAATACACAGTTATGTTTGGCATTGGAAGACCCAGCTCATTAAGTTGGTCAGATGTGAGTGATATTTTTAGATTCACTAGTATCCTGGTTCATTATAATGGATATCCAGTGTATGAAACTGTGCAACTATCGTAGAGTGGAATGTATTTAATTTTACATTTGAGGGGGTGTTGTACACCTTTCAAATGTACTAATCAATAAGGGCCAGATTGCAGACCCCCTCATATGTCCACATCTTGGTAGAGAAGCAAGGAAGAAGCCCAAGGTCCCATCAGAATAGCTACCAAGTTGCTCCCCCACATGGAAATAGGACAAAGAATAGGCAGAGCTCTGGTTCAGCCCCCACTGCTCACCACACAGTGGAGCTAGCCACCATGTGCAGCATGAGTAGGCTGTACCACTTAGAGTGGCATCACATAATACTTTCTCTCCCCCCTGTAACCAGGCAGCAGAATTCTTTCCAGTGCTCCTCTGAGACAGTATAGCTCCTGGCTCCACACTGCCCCAGCCCAGGCCTGTGGCAAAATGCCACAATTTAATAAAATAGATAACGCTGTGTGCCACTATGCAATATTTACCAAGATTTTAATTGAATGATTTCCAGTTTTCTGGGAGAAGGGGGGGAATTATAGGGAAGATAGAAAAATGTGTAAAAAGGGAAATACAGAAAAAATGTCAATGATGAATAATTAAAAACTGCATTTAACAGTTTAAAATTGTCTGAGAAACATAAACATCCCTCTCCGTTCAACAAGAGAAGTTCATAGTCCCCACTGCTTTCCCATAGCTAGCAAACCTCTGGTAAGCAAAGGTTACATAGATATAGATATAGATATGTAGGTATGGAGCATTTGGGAAATGACAGACAATCCTTTCCTCTGATTTTTCTAATGTTTCATAGTGTCTGATTGTAAATTCTTCATCTAATATTTCACTCATTTCTATTTCTGCTGAAAATCAGCACTGAGCTCCAGTGTATATCCAAAAAGCTAAAACTACGGTTTGACAGAGCACTGAAGTTATCAAGTTTCAGAGTAGCAGCCGTGTTAGTCTGTATTTGCAAAAAGAAAAGGAGTACTTGTGGCACCTTAGAGACTAACAAATTTATTTGAGTATAAGCCCGATGAAGTGAGCTGTAGCTCACGAAAGCTTATGCTCAAATAAATTTGTTAGTCTCTAAGGTGCCACAAGTACTCTTCTTCTTTTTTTGAAGTTATCAAGTGACTTTTGCTCTTTGATGAATTATTTTGAGTATATTCAGGCGGGGGTATGCAAGAGGGAGGATTTTCACAATTACAATGGCATAAGAAATAAATATGAAACAAAAGATTAGCGTCCAGCTGTTCTACTAGGAGTCAGGGGAGAATGTAGGGGAACAGTGGTGGTAGACAGGCCTAATAATAGCAGTAAGAATCCCCAGAGACTTAAACAAGTGCTCAATTTGAAAACAGTTAGAGGTAGCTAGACTTGTAGCCCACAGGATTACTTTGCTAGCTATTATATCCTACTAATCCAGCCAGCAGTATAAATTAATATGTTTCTTTTTCTGAAATTAATCCATTTTATTCTTATATTTTATCAGTATTAATTCCTTGGAATTTAGGATGTGTTGAGGCATGTATTTCCTAATAATAAGTTTTGCTGAAATGCAAGAAGCCTACCAGCCATTAAGATCCGGTAAGATCTGCTATATAGCAAAAAGTATAATCAGTTATAAATATACCATCATAAATGTTGGCAACCTTTGGCACAAATAAGAATGGTCCCTGAACTTTGGGGAACCAAAAGGAGGAACTATCCACATCACATCACAGGTTTATTCGGCTTCTACAACCAGTTGGTAACCGCACGGTACATCACAACTTGGGGTCATCAAGAGAGCTTAGGTTGGCAGTTTTGGAATGAGATAATTCTTATTAATATATTTATAAAGCAAGGGTCATAATCCACTAACCTATAGGAGAAGGGTACCCATAAATTTCTTAGGGTAAGATCTGGGTATAGTAGGTTGGGCCTGAATTACATAGGTCAGGATACTATAAAATACCCTCTAAGAGAGATTCAGGGGTCAGTCTTTAGGGATAGCTTTAGGGATAAGTTCAGCTCTTCTAAGTTCTAAACGCTAGCTATCTATTCTATCTTCTATCACGCTGTCAGCTCAACTTATGTAGTATAGTATAACTACTCAACATTCCTAACCATTGGGGAAGCGAGCACCATCGCATTATCGGGCATGCTAGGAGTGAGGCTGGTCCTTCACCTCCTATTACCAGGTCCTCAAGGAAAGGTGTGAGTACGTTAGGTTAAGGTACTTATAATAAAGATGGTACCACCAGGAGTTTTGGAATTCTTTTACTGTTTTGCAGTTATAAGTTTCATTGCATTTCTTATTTTTATGTTAATTTCAATAAGGGTTTTATTAATTTGGTATTGTCCTCAGTGTACTTGTTCTTGCCAAGCACCCTGAGAATCCTCTCCCAATATAGAACTCTCCGAGTTCTTAAACTCTGTAGTCTGAATTGGATAAGAACCTATGAATCTTCTGGTCAGATGCGATCAGTGGCGAGCCATAATAACTAACCCATCATATTCAGGTCAACAGACTCAACCAATCCACCCCAACCCAGTATTTGACTTGGATCAATTTTAGATCCATTGCCTCTTCCCACATAACTGAAAGAGGAGCAGACCTCAATAAAGCACCTATTACCTTAACTGAAATCAACAAATTGTTTATACCAAATCACCAACTCATTTCTCTTAGCAACATATTTGGCTCAGCTGTTGAAGCCAAAGTTCAATACATTATTCACTCAAATACCTAATACCCATCATTACTTTAACAACAACAACTAAAACATAAAAAATAAAATAAAAAAGTTTGTACTGGATATATAGAAATGCACAGAGATTTTATTCAGTATATGGTATGCAATAGTCTGCTTTAACTTCAGATATCATCTGGACCAGATTTCAAAACCGGCCTCTGATTTTGCATATAAAAAATTGTACACCCACCATTTGAATGCAGAATTATCACACTTGCCTGTATAAATCAGGTAGCTGGGCCTGTAATGAACTGATTTTTAAATGTAAATCCTCTATTGAACTTGCAGATACAGGGCAAGATTGTAAGAAACTTGCCCTTGTTCCCCACACAGTGGAATAAAGGGATATAAAGAATAAAGAATAGAATAAAGGGACATAAACGGGCTACCCAGATCGCTTTCTGTGCATAGGGATAGCTGTCCATGCGGCACTATCTACCCCCATGCATACGTGCCCATTTTGGTGGGAGAAGGAGGTGTGAGTGGGCAGAGGTTGGGGTCCACCCTCCCCTAACACAGCAACCTGTAGATCTGAGCTGGAATGGGGTGAAGAAGTTAACTGTGCTTGGTAAAGGAGAAACAGAACATCCTTTCCTTCCTCACCGCCTGGAGCCATAGGAAAACCCGGAAAAGAATAGTGCCTGTCTGAGAGATGTAGCTACATGCCACTCCCTACTGCGGGTGAACTATAAAGTCTCATGCTTACCCATTGTAATTGTGCACACAGAATTAGAGGCTAGGTTGAGGCCGGGTGAAAATTAGACTGTCGACCCACCATGCGACATTCTTTATCCATGATTGAATATGTCTTTTGCTAGTCCTAATTTCTATGATCCTATGCAAGAAAAATGTGGTGTTTTTGCATGAGTCATTGTTACTGTGCAATACTGTGTCTATAAAATGGCTTATTTTTTGGACTTCATGACTGGATTGAAGAGAGGGGCATATCTGGATACCAAATAGTGGACCAGATCCTGGGCTTCAGTAAGGAAGCTTTTGTGCTTGCTAAACTACGGTTTTGCTCCTGGAAACCTGGCAGACATCTAACTGGTTTGGACCCACAAAAGTTTCCACATGCAAGGTTGGTTTCTTGTGTGCACACATAAATACATGCACAACATGCAGGCAACTTTAACTGTAGGGCCAGGTTTTCAGTGCACAATAAATATCTGCTGTTCTGTATTTACTCAACCCACAAGAAGTATTATCTGACATTTGAGTGTACGGTTACTCTGCTTTCCCACTGAGACTCTGTTGGCCAGGTTCTCAGCTGGCATAAATCAGTGTAGTTCCATTATGAGTCTGCTATCGAGAGATCTACCACTATATTCACTTTTAGCAACTGACTACCTTACGGCATTTTTGCACATATGAGTTTGAGGATGGTGGTGTTGGTGCTTTTTCTCACTTCCTTGCATCTTTAGTACTCATATCAAAATGATATATAATTTGCGGTGATTTCCACAGGGAGGGGCAGGCTAAGCATAATTGCAAGCTTCTAAGTAATTTGTGCCTTTCAAGCTAGTTTATGTAATACAGATGCTCCATCTAAATGTTACTGAATGCTCGTAGGTTCCTAGGTACTTTGGTATCTTTTCATACCATATTACAATATAGCCCTTTGAAGCACTGTATCTGCAGCCCACCCCCACTCCTTTTCCTTCTTTCCCTCCATCTCTGTTTGCTCACAAGAATGTCTAGTTACCTCTCTGTAGCTTTCAGATGACTGTGTTGTTTACTGCATAGCCAGCCCCATACAGGGATTCAACAGCTTTCTCTCTTCTTATGAAGAAAAGGAGTACTTGTGGCACCTTAGAGACTAACCAATTTATTTGAGCATAAGCTTTCGTGAGCTACAGCTCACTTCATCGGATGCTTATGCTCAAATAAATTGGTTAGTCTCTAAGGTGCCACAAGTACTCCTTTTCTTTTTGCGAATACAGACTAACATGGCTGCTACTCTGAAACCTCTCTTCTTATGATCTTCCACCCAAAGGATGCTCACTGGAAAATGTTCTTAACCATAGCTAAAAAACGATACCCCACAATGCCACCTCTCCAAAGCAGCAGATGGAATACTGAAGGTGATGGAGCATAATAGAAAAAAAACTGCTAGTGAAACTTGAACTAATGTATTATATTTGGCAGTTTGGGATATCCAAAAATCCTGACCTTTCCCATTTTGGAGTAGATGTATAGATAGATATATATTACTCAGAACAAAAATATAAAGGGTTTCAGAACACTTTTTGTTTCTGAATCTCGTTCAACTGGATAGACTATTATGACTCAGTTCTGTTTTAGAAGGGCTGGGAAAACTTGTCACAGTTAAGAATGAAATCATTAGGCTGACATGGCATTTAATATCTGAACTGCCATCAAACAGAAAACTGCACTGTCACTTTAAAAAAACCCAATGGGATAATTTATATTATGGGCCAAATTCATCTCCAGTGCAATCCAGTCATACAATGGATGAATCTGCCCCTATATTCCTCTGATATTAAAGTGTGGTTCTCCTCTGAAAAGAGCCTGTAAAAATGGCACTTTCAGACTCAGCTGAACAGTCCCTTGTGTGTATTCAGTGACATAACTGCTTCCCTCAGTAGCTAACGCAACTTTTTACTCTATTTACTCCTGTCGGCAGTGCAGGCCCAATACAGCTCCGGGAAAGTAAGCAAGATTCAGTTTTGGCTCATGTATCATCAAGAGGGTTGTTAATTAAGTTTGACTGTGGAAACTTTATTGATGGGGATATGTCAGTTAGAAAGAACTCAGCTTAGCTGTTGGAGCGTAGATTGAGTTTGCAGGGCTGGCAGATAGAATAACAATCATTTTATGTGTAAATGGAACAGAGTTGACCTGGAAATCGTTGAGAAACAATAAACATGGGAAACCCCTCCCCCTTTTTTTTCTGAAGCTACTGATACATATCTTTAACCATAAGCCTAGCATAATGAGGTTTTTTGCTTTGGAATTTAATTCGGCATTTGTAAGTATTTTTTTAAATTATTGCTCTTTGACAGGATTCCATAAAAGGTTAATAAGGCCTGCACTTGGTTACGCGGGGCTAAGTATGTTAAGGAAAATTCCATGTAATAACTAAGGGCGACACTGAGATTTTAGGCTCAGTCCTGAGTTCTAAGTTTGCACACAGCTGCAGGGGAAGCACCAGGAAAAAACTATACCTCAGAGGCACCCCTGTGAGTTTCTGTTCCTTCACAGTCCTGGGGTGTGTGTGCGGAATATGCTCTATCAACCATTACACAATGTAGCATACTCCTTGCTTTGCCTCCAGTTAGCTCCACTGGCCTGCAGGCAGGGGCAGAACTAGTGCCAGATTAAACAATTTTGATGCTCTGTGCACTATGGCAATTGGGGGGGCCCCCCATCTTCCCTGCCCCCCCCCCAAGGAGGAGACCCCAGGGGAGGGGCCACACCCTGCTACTGGGCAGCTGGAGGCCCAGGGTGGAGCTGTAAATTATTGATGCAAATGGTAAGCCAAAATTTGTGTTCTTGTGAATTGTTTCAGTTACAAGGGAAAAAAACTGATATGGAAGTCACATATTTCTTTGATGTAACCCTATTTATTTACAAAGAATGTATGAAGTCTGGTATCCCTGAACACACTAAGAACTAACCAGCAGGAGACAATTTCTTGCTCACAGTTCCAAGCCTCTTTTTAGCCAGTACTTTACCCCAAAGCAGCTTTTTTTCAGGGTCACACTGCAAGTCTTTCTCTGGCTATCCTTGGCTTTCTGTTGCCTTTTGTCTGTATCTCTCTCTCTCTCTCTCTCTCTCTCACCCCCCCCACCCCCCCCCCCGCAACCCTACTCCAGCCTGGCATGTGGCTTATATATTGGGTAGTAGTTCTTATTGTTTCAGCTTGATTGTTTTTTCACACGTATTCTGAAGGAAGGGCTGCTGTTACACCCACCAGCTACAAGGATGATTCACCAACCCCGGCATAACATTATTAACTTACAAGACTCTCCTAATCAAACACGTCCTCATCAAAACCAGCAGAGGGAAAAACCAGGGAGTCCAATTCTAAGTCTAGCTCAAATTATTTGAGAAACAAACCATATAAAAACTAAGTAACTTTCCAAAAGAAAAAAGAAAATCACCTCCTTTTTTAAACTCACTTATCTATGAAATGCCTCCTCCAGTTTGCCTCAAACTTTCAACAACAAAAAACCGCACCCTGGCTTCAAATCAAACATAGATAACTGTAGATGGACTGATTTACTTTTGGCAAAGTTAGGTATGGTGGGTAGGGGTCAAAATTGGATTTATACTGGAAAAATAGCTCCACATTTCTCTAGAGAAAGGCTATTATCTTTCCATAGTAAGATGACAGGCTTTTGAGAGAATTTCTGTTATGTTAAGCAGAAAAGCTTTCCTCACTAAAAACCAAGAACTCCTCTTCCTTCAAACACTGAGAACCATGCATTGTATAAAATGTCTTTGAAAAGCAATGTGCACATACAGTATAGTCTGACATTATCCCTGTGGCACTGGGAACTTGTTGAACAGAATCACCCCTCATTGAACTGGTCTTACAACAGCAAACACGCACACAAAAAAGCTTTCCCTACAAAACTGTAAAACATTTATGCTCTCAACACAAATCCAATTTAGCAGCCAGGATTTGAGTTACAAACTGAAACTACAGTAGTTGTTATTGTCTCTATTGCATGAACTGTATCAGCATTAAGACAGAGATCATGGGTACACTTGCTATAAACAGTCGTCCGCTGGACACTCAGAGTATGGCAGCAGCAGAAAATGAAATTCAGTGTTTCCCTGACTTTGGACTAGGAGACAGCAGAATAAACTATGCCAGAATGCTTACTGATGCCAGCACCACTCCTACTCGTACAAAGAAATCCAAATCCAGGCTTGCTTTTCTTTGTTATAAGCATCATCTTATTCAGTTTATGAAAGCTGATGTTCCTATAATTACGGACAGAACCAAGCAACAGCAAAGATCAAAAAACATCATTCCTGTGGGGGTGTACATGATAACTGTCGCACTACCAAGAGGTTCATGTTCAGAGTATGACTACCGCAGAGCAAAAGGTTGCAACTGAATAATTCTTCAATATGAAATGGCGGGGTACTGCATCAATTCAAACTCATTCACAGTGTATTTAGCTTCCCTACAGTTCACAAGGAGGTGTTAGAAACTTGTGATTAGTATTAATGACTACACATGGTCTTTTCACATACATAAGTGAAGCCAATATGAACTTGGGGCCTGATTCTGATCTGACTGTACACTGGTGTACATCAGGAGTAAGTCCACTGAAATCATTGGATTTACCTTAGTGCAAGTGAAAGGACGATCAGGATTCTCTGGGGCACAGGTTGAAAACACAGAGGTCCTAGTGCAACTTATTCAGCCTAGAGCTGAAAATATACATATGTCAACCCTGGGAAAGACTGTTATAAAACAAACAGATAACGAGACTCATGCTGTGTTTGCACTGAAGAGAACACAATGTGTTGGAACAAGAGGGGGGAGCATGATGCTCCCTGCACGAACACGCCTCGTGCACCATTAAACACTGCATTGCAAGGCTTGCACCCACCTAGCTGTAGGTGATCCTGAAAATGAACACTACTACCATGAACAACAAAAGCCTGTTATTCATAATGCCACCACTCTGCTTCTTGACAAGCCTCTGCACGAACAATTAAAATAAAATCACAATAAGTAAGTAAATAAAATTGAAGCATTGCAAAACCAGTCAAATATTTCACATAAGTGACAGAAGAGTCTACTTAGAATACTTACAACACTCAATACATACTCAGAGAGGAGTGCTGGTCTGGGGTGGATTCCCATTGGGAGCATGTTCCAACGCAGCTTGGGTTAGGTAGTAATCAAAGGTGCAGTGGTGGGCACCCTAAAAGGTAGGTGGTGTCAGAGTGCAAATACCTGTCACTTTAACTGTTCATATTCCTTTTCTGAGCATCTTCATTGCAAGTTGGCCATTTGCCCAGGAAACAGACTGTGAAAGCTTTGTTGCCTCATAAATACTCATCATATGCAACTCACCTCCAGGCTATTCTAATTGTTCTTGACAGATCCAGTCTGTGGGTCTGATCTGTGACTCTGCTGAGGCAGGTACAGGAGAAACCTCCACAACAACCCCATTTCAATCCCTTGGCTACTCTTCTCCTCAGAAGTTCACACTGCTTTTTGTGGATTCATGCATCTTATCTTAAACAGGCATAATAGTCAGCTTAGTTTGCCCAAGAAGAGTGGGTATCAGGGTGACAGAGATTTCAGTAAGGAAGACTCTGGAGAGCTATGTACACCATAGTGCTGGCACCCCTCATCCTACTTTCCCACAGCAAGGGGAAGCTCGACACTTTCTATCCCACTGGATGTGAGTTTCAGTTTTCAGACGCATCCCTCCTTCCTGATCCAATTCTACCTCTTCATTTTCTCCCAAACTGAAGAACCAGAGGCATGCAGATTTTCAAAGATTGTCCCTCCCAGGTTCTCTGGCCTGTGTTGTATCTGCAGTTGTAAAAACCAAATGATTCTGTAACTTGAAAGGTTTGTTTATCCCTTTATAGATTTTCTCCTTGCATATGACTGAAATCCCTCATGCTACTCTCATTTCCTCTCAGATGCTTCTATCCTCCATTTTCTGTAGACCTGACTATGGTTCCTCTCAGAGTTGTGGTTCTATGACTCATGGTGGAAGGAACTAATGTAACTCCGTGTTGAAACCAAATAGTAAGTTGGTAGCCATAATAACACTACACAGAATGGGAGAAGAATAAAGGAAAATGTATGTCTCTATGAGAGTGACTAGTAATCCCGAGCACCTCTAGTTTGGGTTTAAATGTGACACTTTCAAAGTGCCTGATTTTCAGAAAGAGCCGAGAACCCACCCTCTGAAGCTCAGATTTCTTTAAGATATCTCACAATGGACATCCAGAATCACTAATTCCTTTGGAAAATTTAGGCCATTGAGACTGGAAGTTATCACTGACTGGGGAGCAAGGTGGGTGAGAAAGTAGAAGCAGGGATCAGTGCTGCAGGGAGTTGGGCACCTGTTTAGAAGAACTACACTAGGGAGCAAGGGAAGTACCTGCTCCTGAGCAGATCCTGGCCTGATGCCAGAAGTCATCTTCACCTACCAGCATGACCACAAGATGCTCTTCTTCCTGTTCTTCCTACAGCCAGAAGATTGGCGCTCCTGCTTGGTTCTCTTCACACTAGGGGCACTGTCATAAATATAAAGGGAAGGGTAAACACCTTTAAATCCCTCCTGGCCAGAGGAAAAACCCTTTCACCTGTAAAGGGTTAAGAAGCTAAGACAACCTCACTGGCACCTGACCAAAATGACCAATGAGGAGACAAGATACTTTCAAAGTTGGAGGGGGGGGAAACAAAGGGTTCTCTCTGTTGTGTTGTCTTTTGCTGGGACCAGAGCAGGAATGCAGGTCAGAACTCCTGTAAAGAGTTAATAAGCAATCTAGTTAGATATGCGTTAGATTCTGTTTTGTTTAAATGGCTGATAAAATAAGTTGTGCTAAATGGAATGTATATTCCTGTTTTTGTGTCTTTTTGTAACTTAAGGTTTTGCCTAGAGGGATTCTCTATGTTTTGAATCTGATTACTCTGTAAGGTATTTACCATCCTGATTTTACAGAGGTGATTCTTTTACTTTTTTTTTAATTAAAATTCTTCTTTTAAGAACCTGATTGCTTTTTCATTGTTCTTAAGATCCAAGGGTTTGGGTCTGTGGTCACCTATGCAAATTGGTGAGGATTTTTATCAAGCCTTCCCCAGGAAAGGGAGTGTAGGGCTTGGGGGGATTTTGGGGGGAAAGATGTTTCCAAGTGGGCTTTTTCCCTGTTGTATTTGTTAGACTCTTGGTGGTGGCAGCAATAAGGTCCAGGGACAATAGGTAAAATAGTTTGTACCTTGGGGAAGTTTTAACCTAAGCTGGTAAAAATAAGCTTAGGGGGTTTTTCATGCAGGTCCCCACATCTGTACCCTAGAGTTCAGAGTGGGGAAGGAACCTTGACAGGCACAAAGACAGATGTAGGAGAAAACATAGAAATTGAAATTCTACTATCTTTACAGAATAAGCAGCTATTCCATCAAGGAACTTAGAAGATTACTGAATTTCTTTCAGCGTCTAAGCTGCCTGAGCCACATCTGTCCGGCTTAAACATTTTACAAACACTGCTACAGCATTGGCAGAGCTTCTGAACACTTGGAGCAACAACTATTAGGCTCATAGTTTCCAACTATTGTCAGGTGTCTGTATGGAGCTGTTTGGCTTATGGAGCTGACAAGGTTCTCCACTTCTAAGATCTTTGAAGCAGAGAATTTCCTTTGGAAGCTTAAAAGCTCTGTAGGATGTCTGCACAGTTTGTAAGCTCCCTCAGAGGAATCACGAAGTATGGAAAGTGCAGATCACTTGGCTAATCACTCCTGAAATTGGCACCATACTTTTGGAAAAATCATCCTATGCACTAGAAATTAGGGCATAATAAAATAATTAACACATGAAATTTCTACGCCATGTCACTTTTAAGATTTCACTTAACAAACATTAAGAGCCTCTTTAAAAAATGATAAGACATCATGTTCAAAGTCCCATATGTCAGAAACTCGTCATCTGGTTAACATGAAAATTTTGACAACAAAAAAACAATACATACACAGATAAAATCTGCCTTAGTACTAAGATCAACACAAGCCAAAAAAGATGAAGAGAGGAGTTGAGGAGAAAATTTAGATGGAGTTTAAAAATCAGGTTTATAATGCAAACAGGTACAGCCTTAATTATAGAGTCATTACTGTTCTCCACCATCTAACTATACCTTATGCATTTTATATGCAATGTGTATACATGATCTGGCAAGCCAGACCCCTAAGGCCAAAATGTCCAGTAATTATGCCTTTAAAGAACTGTGGAGCCCAGCTGCTTGTGATGCTGACTTCAGTAGGTTGCCCATCAGAGATTTAGCCCATAGTCAATAAGGGTGAGATTTTCAAAGTGCTCAGCATTGACGTAACTCTGCTCTCATTTCAGCAACAGTAAAAACACTGACATCAACAGAAGCAGAGTTAGGTAGGTGCTGAGCACTTTTGAAAATCCCACCCACATCTGTGTAATATGCTCAAGACAAAGGACAAATTGTGTGGCTGGGGATGTGGCTGCCCATTGTTTGTTGCACATGGGGACATCTCTAAAAACTGAAAGTTTTAGAAAATTTTAATTTATAGAAAATAACCCACCCCTGACCATTGTACTTTATTCTTTCTGGTCTCCATGGGATACATGCCAGAATTGAAAAGACCCACTTTTGCCTGGTATGAAAGAAATGCAGGGACATCAGCAGCTGTACACTGCTGCACTCAGACTCCTGAAAATCCTCAGTTGTAATTACATTATCTTATTAAGCCAGTTAAAGCTAATGTTGATAATATAAAAGGCTTGAATAACTCCAAACGGTTATAAAAGCCTATGTGAGGCATGTCCTGCATATCTCAAGCAACTGCAAGAACTGCAATTATCAGCATGGACAAAATGACTGTACATCCTGGCTCTCCATAACTCTATACTTGATGCATGTACAAATATTCATATTTTATTTATCTGTGTTTTACATGGTGGTCCCTTTAAGCAAATTACCTTATTTCAGAGATAGGCACTGGAAAGATTCCAACATAATGTGTGGCTGATTAAACCCATCAAGTACTTTATGGGTTCTAACAGCCATTCACACATCTATACCACCACTACAAGTTATTCATAGTATTAGTTTCTCAGAGTCTCACCCAGGTGTACATTTAGTTACAGAAAAATGCAGCAGTGAAAACATTCAGAATAGGCTAGGAAAGAAATATTTGAGTATAGCTACAACCTTTAGAAAGAATCTGCTTGATAGCATGGAAGACAATAAGCCCATTATTTTAAAACACTTGAAGAAAACGAACTGTACCTTTTACAGATACTTATGCACTAATTGTTAAGGGATATATGACGGCTATAAACTTGCTAATTAACCATAAAGTGTCTGTCACAACAAAAAAGGCGGAAATTCTATCATCTCAAAACATCCATGACTTTTGAGTCCCACACTGGCATACTGCACGAGTATGAATGGGAAAGGAGTGAGTGAAGATCGGTACAAACTTTATTAGAAGTCTTAAGAGAACAGCCAAGGGCAAGGAATAGGCAGCAACACTACACAGACTGCGGATAGATTACTGGTGGATTAGTAACATGAAGTCACAAGCACATGCAGGTTTAAAAAAAAAAGTTTCAGAAAAGCCCCCACAAACTGTAAGGGCCAGAATGTAGCAGAAAGTCACAGGTCTCCTGTGGGTTGAGGCAGAGCTGTACTGCTCCAGGAGTTGTTGTAGGATGCACAACTCCTACTAGATCTCCTCAGTGCAAGAACCATCCCTTACAATGATATAATTTTCTCCCCCGCATCTCTCCCACCATCTGCTTGGCTAAATCCAATGGCTGCTTTCTTGGGCAAAGGCCATGGCCCACCACCTCAAGGAGTGTTCATGTCCATGAAATTCCTCCCAGCACTCCATTGAATGCAGGGCCTGTGATTATACCCAGTGCTTGACTAGGATGTGCTGGGGGGCGCACGATAGCTTCTTGTCTCTCTTCCCCTCCTGAACACCTATGCAAGCACAGGGTACAATCCAGCCCTAAGATTTCTATGAGAATATTTTTAAAAACCTTAGACCTTCAAGCAGGACTGCATAAAACAGGAAAGATCAGTAATTAAGTACCCGGGAGAGAATAAGATGTCCCTAGAACCTTTAACATACAGGCCAGATCCTGGTAGAAATTGTTGTAGTCCTGGGGGTGTGGGGGAGGGTTCACAGAGTCTTGGTTGGATAAAAAGTGCTTTGGTGTCTGCCAAACACATTCATGGCTTTCCAGAACTTTTGCTGTGGTTTCCATGATTTATGACATGGTTACCATTACTCCTTCATGACTTTTCCAAAAATGTATCTTAATAATCAACCAACACAACCCCAATGATAATTATAATGTATTATTTCAAAATAAGAGATGCTCTTTTCAAGAACCTCTTTACTACAAAACAACCTCCTTCGATCTAAAAATATGTGACAGTCTTCTTTGATAATGCAAAGATTAATCATTAATGTAGTCTAACACACTTGAGCTAAAATATAATCCCAGGAAATAAGGGATATTTGGAAAGACACTACAAATGCTCCCCGGCTTACGCAAGACCCGACTTATGCAAATTCGCACTTACGGAAAAAGTTCCATCAGCCAGAAATAGGATTTTCGAGTTGCGGAAATTTTTGTGTAATGTACAAGTATACATTTTCAACTTACGCAAAATTCGAGTTACGCAAGGCTTTCCAGAATGGAACAATTGCATAAGTCAGGGGGTGTCTGTAATTCTTTTCACATTTTTAAATGTTGTTAGCAAATCATTTTTCCAAGCATGTAATGTCAGGCTCCAGAATAATTAATAAAAGCTACTACAGTAGAACCTCAGAGTTACGAACACCAGAGTTATGAACTGACCAGTCAACCACACACCTCATTTGGAACCGGAAATATACAATCACGCAGTAGCAAAGACAAGGCAAAAAAAAAGCAAATATCGTACAGTTCTGTGTTAAACGTAAACGACTAAAAAAAAATTAAGGGAAAGCAGCATTTTTCTTCTGCATAGTAAAGTTTCAAAGCTATATTAAGTCAATTTCAGCTGTAAACTTTTGAAAGAACAACCATAACATTTTGTTCACAGTTACGAACATTTCAGAGTTACAAACAACCTCCATTCCCAAGGTGTTTGTAACTCTGAGGTTCTACTATATATTGATATAATAATAAGCAAATCTGTTTATATGAATGCAAATCTGAAAATGCAAGGCAGTGAGCCATACAAATACGTCCATAAACAAAACAAACATTGTTCCTATTGTCTCTTAACAAAGCCAGACTATGTGTGATGTGAATTCTAATGGAAGCCAGGGTGGGTTTAGTTTTTCTGTTAGGTCTTTGTTCTTGTTTTAGACAATGTTTAAAAATAAACATCCTGTGAATGTAGTGCTCCTGAAAGCTGTTTGACTGACAGGTCTGGAGATGAAATCCTCTGTTTATTCCCAGAACAGACACAGCATGATCAGTGACCCTGCAAGCCACTGCCTAGCCTTTCTAACTCAATCATAAACAAGAGGGAACACCTCTAAGGGTGAAGGCTGTTCAATTCCCATTTCTATTCAAGTATTGGCCACTCTTCTGAGACTGCCAACAAGGGTGCCAACCAGGGTGGTGGAGTGTGATGTGGTTACTTATCAGCTAAAGCACCAATTCACACAGACCATCAAAAACCATCAGGTAGTAACGGATTTTAGTAACTACTGGTTTGGCCTAGATTGAAACCATTAGCCTTGGGGCGAAAGGCTATATAATAGCACACTGATAATTCTCTGAGTCATCTTGTCTCATCTTGTGTCAATTTATAGCATCCCCATGCATTAGCCCAGATTGTCTCCCATGAAGTTGAGGGTCACTCCATATACGGATCTCTCTTCTCCATTATACTCCTGCATGGAAGGGGGATCACTCATATCCATGATACAATCTTCTTCTCCTATACCCTGCAGAAGCCTCTCTATGGGACAATGCGCACCCCAAGGCAAAAAGGTTGGGACTGGGACAGACACACATCCTCCTCCTCTGGGCTTATGAAGCTTAAAGAGAAAAGATAACACAACATACGCTATATTTGAGAAGTACCTATGTGGAGTGGATCCATTCAAGGTATATGTATCCAGCACACGAGTGCAATACAATCTGACTATAGCTTCAGGATCAAATGGATCACTTACCAGGAAATATCCCAGAGGTTCATTCTGGCGGTTGCAGTATGTGACATTAAGGAAGGAGGATATCAATGTGAGGACTTCTTCATTAGCTCTCTGAAGGATCATAGCCTCTGTTGAGATCCGATGCACTTTCTGACCAATACTGCTCTCACTTACACCCTGCTCCTAATTTAACTTATGAAATTATATTCAAAAATGGCAAAATATTTGAAATACAAAGAAAGTATTACAGTCTTAAAATGTCTGCTGTAACTGTTCCTGAAAAAAATATGCAGTCCTGCATGCTTGAGGGACCACTTCTCCCACAATGTCCATCCAAAGTAACTGAGGTTTCCAAGTTGTCCTTACTCTTCATCTTGAGGGTTCAGGAACGCTGTCTCTGGAGGAAACTCCCTGGAGTCCTAGTTGTTTTCAAGGCCCAGTGCAAAACTTCTCTATTCAGATAGATTCTTCTGACCATTCTGATCTCCTTGTATTCAGCAGCTCTTCCTTTTTGCACTGTTTCTTTTGCCTTGTTTTATTGGCGGGAATGATTTTTTTTTCTAGGTACTGAGCCAAGTTCTTGTTTAACTCTGTGTAGAGATTGCACAGTGCCTCAGATAAAGTGGATGAGTTGGGCACTTCATAAATCAATCCATTCAAAGTGCCCAACTCATCTTATGTGCACTCTTGTTTAAAGAGACTTTGAAGGACTTTCAGACATTTTTTCCAAGTGTTTGTTTACCGTTTAAAATGTCCTGTATTAATAGAGCTGACCTATTAATCAACAGGTCAGTGCACTTCCGCCACTTTGTCTTGTGTGGGCACATATTGGAAGGGGATACCAAACTGTGAAAGATATTTTTTCGAGAGGCAATCAATGAATTTCCAGGGTATTGTGTCTGAATGATCTGCAACTGCCCTGAGGGCTCTCATGTAAAGTGGCTGATGGACTTTCATGGCTGTCTTGCCTCCTTAGGTAGTATTCTTTGAAGGAGAAACAGGCTCTCTTACCTTTTGATGGGGACCTCAAGAAACTCACTTGGGTCCCGTTAGGGCTTCCCTATAATGACTTTGATAGAATGAAGACTCTGATATTTTCATCAGTGAAAGATGCACATGGTAAATAGTAGTGTTCTGGGTCAAAACATTCTGCCTCAGATCTACATCTGAAGCAGAGATGGAATCCAGTAAGATTTAGAATACTGCTTGCATGTCACAGAAAAAGCTAAATTTGACATACTAAGAATAAACTAGATATATTTTAATGGCCCACTACTAATAAGATGCTTTAGAAAACATTGGCCTAATTCTGACCTTAATCATTACTATTTAAATCAGGAATAATTCCAATTAAGTTACAGGAGAATATATAATGAGATCAGAATCAGACTCAGCATGTTCCCAGCATTAGCATGGGCATATCCACCTGCAGAATATTCATAGAATCATAGAATCATAGAATATCAGGGTTGGAAGGGACCTCAGGAGGTCATCTAGTCCAACCCCCTGCTCAAAGCAGGACCAATCCCCAAAAATATTTTTACACCATAGGCCTGATCCTGTATTGCTTATGACCCAAACTTCCCACTGAGGTCAATAAAAAATGTGGGTGTTCTATGAATGTGGGATCAGGTCTCAGGAATCTACAAAAATCAGAAGCCAAGCAAAATAAAAGGGGCCATATTATCCACACCAGCCTACTTAAAGAAACTTCAGACTCCTTCCCCCTTTCACTTGGATACATGCTAAGAGATGACAATCAAACACTCCTCACCTCATACCTATGATATAATTGGAAACCAGACATTTTGACACATTGTTTTTCAAATGTGCAGTTGGCCTGAACATAAGTATTTGGCACTTAGGTTAAATATGCAAAGAGTTAAGAGAAAAACACAGGGCATAAGAGAGTGCAAAGAACATGATCCATTTGCCTAATCAGTAAAAAGCGACACTTTACTAGCCTTTCAAAAATCATTTCTATTGTTCAGTTCCAAACTGAACCACACCATGCATTATGAAAGATATCTAGAGTACTTACATTTTTGAAGTAGTAAATATTCCTAACAGTGCAGAATCTGGCCCTCTATCTATTAAATGTCAAGCATAGAAATTAGCATAAAACTACTGTAACAAGTAGCTCTACCTATTTTCTTGTAGATCATTTTTTCTCCCACAAAAAAACCCACCATTTTTTGTCTGAAAAATATTTCAAACTAATGCACTTCTGAAAAGGCAGTTAGAGATTAACAAAATACTGTGAAATGGCTCTTCTGCCTATTTTTAACTCTGAGAACTCATTTAGATCAAATATAAAAAGACACCATAGTGTACTTGGTTATAAACTGTATTATGTGCAAGGGCACTTACCAAGCGTGAATGATTTGTATTGTCAGAATAAACATTCAACAGAATACACCAAAGCATGTGATGCTGTTTAAAGGGAAATAAAGTAGCTCTCAATTCCAAATTAATAAAGGCAAAGACAGAAGTGTGCTTAAGCACATACAGATACTGTGCTATTTTGATTACATGGGGCAAGCTAAAAGCAGAAAGGCTGTCTGTTTTGCCATTTTCTCTTGCTTTTCTACGAAGCCAAATATTAAGTACTTGGGTTACAAATCTCCTCTCACAGTCAATCCCACTTCCTTTGACATTCACCTCCTACGAATGACACACAATCCAACACCCACCTGCCAGCCCTGAGAAAAAAAGAATAGCTGTAGATCTAACAAACCTGCACAGCTGGCTCCAGCCAAAAAGATAAAACATTCTGTAAATGCAAACAAATTATATCATTCACTGATGTCAAAAGAGAAAAGGTGGAGGAAAGTGAAAAAAAGAGGAAATGACCAAAGAGCCCTTAGTCATCTTGACTTCGTGTAGAGATTTCAACTGAGTGTTGAGATTAGAATCCTCTACTAGATTTTAAGAGCTATGCAATAGGCTATAAAATACATTTTAACAAATCATGGCATCATAGTAGTTGGGAATGGACAGATTTATCAAATCCATCCTGCAAAGGCAGTTTATACTCGTCATCAGCCCCACAACAGAGAACGTTTCAGATTTTAAAATTTTATTAAAGCTTATATTAAAATTATCTAAAACACGGATTAATGAAAAAGTTTCTATTCATCTGGGTATAACGCTTAAATTATCCAAAAGTAGCAAGTTTCGTTTTAAAAGTCATAAAATGCATATAGTTCATAATCTCCAATATCCCAAATTAAGGATCTTAACCGAAAGGTCAAGAAGAAGAGACGCCGGCGGAATGGCTGGGGTCTTTGAGAGAGAGTTAAAAGGCAATTCAGTGTTATACCAAAAATTGTATTAATTTTTCAAACAGGGAGTTTCAATATTGGGTGATGTAACATAGCATTATGGAAGTTTCAGATGGGAAAAAAAAACCTCATTGTGTCCAACTGCTGCAGGTCCCTGATAGAGGATGAACCAGACACTAAAACTGATGCTACATTTTATTGGGTGCGTGCCCGCTGTTTGTTACTTGAGTTTCCCATCAGGGATTATTGTGGGATCCACAGTTGCTTCAGAGGATCATATAACAGCAGTGTGTCCAGGGTAACTTAATCTTATCTTCATCTGGTCCAGAGGATTCTGAAAAGCAACAGTGAAAACTAAAAAGAAAAGGAGTACTTGTAGAGACTAACCAATTTATTTGAGCATAAGCTTTCGTGAGCTACAGCTCTCTTCATCGGATGCATAAAGTGGAAAGTACAGTGAGGAGATTTTATATACACACAGACCATGAAAAAATATACATGGTAAGGAGAGTGATCACTTAAGATGAGCTATTACCAGCAGGAGAGTGGGGTGGGGGGAGAGAAAACCTTTTGAAGTGATAATTAAGGTGGGCCATTTCCACCACATTTCCAGGAGTTAACAAGAACGTCTGAGGAACAGTGGTGGGGGGGGGGGGAGAGGGGAGGAGAGGGGAGGAATAAACAAGGGGAAATAGTTTCACTTAGTATAATGACTCAACCACTCCCAGTCTCTATTCAAGCGTAAGTTAATTGTATCCAATTTGCAAATTAATTCCAATTCAGCAGTCTCTCGTTGGAGTCTGTTTTCGAAGTTTTTTTGTTGAAGGATAGTCACTTTGAGATCAGAAATCGAGTGACCAGAGAGATTGAAGTGTTCTCCGACTGGTTTATGAATGTTATAATTCTTGACATCTGATTTGTGTCCATTTATTCTTTTACGTAGAGACTGTCCAGTTTGACCAATGTACATGGCAGAGGGGCATTGCTTGCACATGATGGCATATATCACATTGGTAGATGTGCAGGTGAACGAGCCTCTGATAGTGTGGCTGATGTGATTAGGCCCTATGATGGTGTCCCCTGAATAGATATGTGGGCACAGTTGGCAACGGGCTTTGTTGCAAGGATAGGTTCCTAGGTTAGTGGTTCTGTTGTGTGGTGTGTGGTTGCTGGTGAGTATTTGCTTCAGGTTTGGGGGCTGTCTGTAGGCAAGGACTGGTCTGTCTCCCAAGATTTGTGAGAGTGATGGGTCGTCCTTCAGGATAGGTTGTAGATCCTTGATAATGCGTTGGAGAGGTTTTAGTTGGGGGCTGAAGGTGACAGCTAGTGGTGTTCTGTTATTTTCTTTGTTGGGCCTGTCCTGTAGTAGGTGACTTCTCGGTACTCTTCTGGCTCTGTCAATCTGTTTCTTCACTTCAGCAGGTGGGTATTGTAGTTGTAAGAATGCTTGATAGAGATCTTGTAGGTGTTTGTCGCTGTCTGAGGGGTTGGAGCAAATGCAGTTGTATCGTAGAGCTTGGCTGTAGACAATGGATTGTATGGTTTCTGGGGAGTTTTCACCCTGCTGCAGCTTGGGAAAGCCGTGAGAAGCAACCACGACACAGGAGACATCATGGGACAGCACTGCACTGGTTTATATTTGGTTCCCAGTTGGAAGGTTCTCTTTGTCAACCATAAGAGATAAAACTCACTTTTTTCATAATAAAAGCTTAGATGCTGAAGAAGTTGATGGTTCTCACCTTGGAAATCTTCCAACTCACCATGGCATCTTAGGTTTTTTATGCCACACCTTAGGATCCTCTCTACCCACTACTGAAAGGCAGTCTTCTGCTACTATTTAACAGCATACCGCACACAGTTAAGGACTGGAAGTGTATCTAACTGGAATTGTACAGGGAGTGTATTGAATCAGAACAGAATGGTCCAAATTGGAATGTGTCCAAGATACCAGTGTTAACAATACTGCAAAATGTACCACAGAAATTTTAGTCACCACAGATAGTCTAACTTTCTAGTTTCTTTTACCATGTCTATCACTGTGGTATCTGAGTTCCTGATGCCACAGCCTTGACTTTGATTTTATATCTCATCAAAAAGAGAGCACAAGGTCTTCCTACACTGATGCAGTATTTGGCTCAGTACTGGCCGAGAGTCTACCGAATCATCAACATCATTGCCTGCAACATATAAATTTTCTCTAGCTGTCTCCCAACCAAATACTAATCCTGCTCAGTCCTACTAACCTTATAAGGTATGGTGAGGGAACATCTTCAGCTAGTATGGCTGAAACCAGTAAATAACTTCCCCCCCTTTTTTCGTATCATATTTGTAAATAAACGAGGGCTGCATATGGGTGGGGAAATTGCATGCAGGGCCATGAATGTAGGGCTAGGGCAGGAGGTTGGGTTGCGGGAGGGAGTGCAGGGTGTGGGAGGGGATGCGGTGTGCAGAAGGGGCTCAGGGCAAGGAGTTGGGGTGCAGGAGGGGTGCGGAGTGTGGGAGGGGGCTCAGGGCAGGGGGTTGGGGTGTGAAAGGGGGCTCAAAGCAGGCGGTTAGGGGGCTCAGGGCTGGAGTTCGAGGCACGGGCTCTGGCCTGGTTCCGCTTACCTCGAGCGGCTCCGGGGTGGCAGTGGTGGACAGAGGGGCTAAGGCAGGCTCCCTGCCCTGCCCTGGCCCCGTGCTGCTCCCAGAAGTGGCCAGCATGTCCGGTAGTGGCTCCTGGGGGTGGGGTGGGTGGGACAGACAGCTCCACCGCGCGCTGTCCTCGCCTGTGGGGACCACCCCAGAAGCTCCCATTGGCCCTGGTTCCCCATTCCTGGGGAGCAAGGGAAGCGCATGGAGCCCTCTGCCCCCGCTTTCCCAGGGGCCGCAGGGACGTGGTGCCGGGTGCTTCCGGGAGTGGCGCGGGGCCAGAGCAGGCAGGGAGCCTGCCTTAGCCCGCTGTGCCATGGGGCTGGCAATCCCGCAGGCCAGACTGAAAGCCCTGATGGGCTGGATCCGGCCCGCAGGCCGTAGTTTGCCCTCCCCTGAGCTACGGCAACATTACAACTGAGGTCAAACACCCTGAAAATAAGAGTTAGAAATAGTGACATCCTTAACTGTAACAACACTAGCAGGCACCACCATAACAACAGAATTATAACCTCTTTTATCAAGGAATACTTAGTGTGGTAGAACACTGTCGAATAGATATTGTACCTTGCTTGATTGAATATGTTCTCCTTGGAAAGGTTTCTAATAGTTTCAAACAGAGCGTGGTCCCCTAAAGCTACATTTTACTTCCGTTTCATACTGACTGACTGTAACCCTAAGACAGTTATTGAAAGATAACTAGCAGTGAAGTGCAAAGAGCTCTAGGAATGAACATGCAAAGGCAGAAAATTGAACACAGATTTGCTCTCTCAGAAAAAAAAAAAGTCAAAAAGATTAACATAGAATATCTCAAATAAAAAATTTGAGAATGATTCCTTTAATAAATGTTGCTATTAACAAACCAGTTCTGTTAATAAATATAACTGAGAGGTGACATATTTATAGGAACTGATTCATTACATGAATAAACATAACTAACATGTCCAACATTTCAGCCATGACTTCAGTTGCGACAGAGAGGCTGGTAAAGGCAATCTTACAAGTATCCAAATTGGATAAAGACCGCTGAAGAAACAAACTTGTTGGTGGCTCCTTTCTTTACAGTCTGAAGTTCATGCTTAGTAAATCAAAGATATTGCACATTGTATCTAATGTAAACTATTTTGGGCCATATTCACCACTGCCTTGCAGCTTGCAAGGTATAATCCACATTTATGTCTGTGCTGAGTGAGTGCAAAGTGGGTGTAAAAGGCTACCAAATCAGAATGACAGTGCTTAGCCACCCACTTGGCACAGGTGTAAATGACTAGACAAGGTGCAAGGCAGTGGGCAGGCCTTGTACATGTTAAAAAAAGCCAAGATGAAAAACAATATTGTCCATGAAAGAAAAGGGTTAGCTATTCAAGGGTCGGATCCAATTCTCATTGAATGCAATGGACTTCCCACAGTGACTCCACTGGGAATTGGATCAGGTGCTAAATAATCTAGATTTAAAAAAAAAAGAAGATGACCATCTGGCACACATATTAATTGTGCAGTGACAAAAAAAAGTATGAAGTCTGACAAAGCAGAATGTAAAGGACAAATAAAGGATCGGCTATAAAATTAGACATTAGTAATGCCCAAAAGTCTTGACATATTCATACTTATTGATTTTCACAGTATATGATAAAAGAAAACACTTTATAGACACATAAACAAATCCTCAAACATCCTTCTTGTTCTCCAGCCACATCCTCACATCTTGCCCTTATTTGCAGATGACTTGCAAAGCAAGAGAGAAGACTAGCACACTTGTGGTGGAGAACTCAGGCTGCATCTGACCTAGCAAAGGTTTTGATAAGTCAGACTAAACATTTTTTAGAAGTCCCTGGAGTCCAGTCAGGTGAGAGAATGGTCCCCCCTTGTCTCCCAAGACATCCACACACTTCCCTGTTCTAGCACTCTGGACCATCTCTGTTCTCTCTATCTCACTACCCCAATTAAAATCCTATAAGGAGAAACAGCAGACTTTGAACACAGGAAATCTGAGGTAAAGGTGTCTAGGGGGTGTGGGCCAGAAGGGGTAGGCAGGGTTGGGGATAACCCTGGCAACCTAGAAACATGCCAGGCTTTTTTAGTGGTATTTACTAGTTGTATTCAGAGAAGCTCTGTGTTAATTTTGCTTTGTAATTTACCAATCGAGCCTTTAGTATCGTAAGAGTAAATTAACAATGGGGGACAAAACTCTTTTTTTTTTTTTCTTTGCTGTATAATACTTTAAATTGAAGAGAATCCCATATAGGTTAGAAGGAAGTGTGAAGTTTCATTTCTTGGGAACAGATATACATTTATTTTCTTTTTTCCCCCCCTTTTCTTTGTTAGTCTTAAAAATGGTAATAGAACATTCAGGGGTGTTTGCAGTATCATAATCCGGGGAGTCCTTTAAGATTATGTAATATGAATATACTGTTATGAAGGTGTTCAATTGATCAAGTTGATCGTGGGGGCTGGAACAGGCCAATTCCTACAGACTACCCATATAGTTAATTGGTGTTTGGTTCTTGTATCACACCCATGACCATTTGAAGTGCCCTACAAATCTCTTAAAAGGAGCACAAGATCTGTGTCTGTGTGAATTTCTAGGTCACTTTTATTTATTGAGTAAGCTTTTATTTGTCATGGTGCATAGATGTTTTATTTGAATCCTGTCAGGTCAATTTTGCATTGTTGTGATCCCATAGTTTACGAAGTTTGTGAATTCAGAAACTGAGCGACGCCATTGCTGTACAAAAGAGTACATTAAATACAAAAGAAAAGAAAAGCATATTGGAGGCAAAATCCAAAAGGCTAAGGCACTGAATGAGTAAGGGAAAATAAGGCAAGAAGAGGCTGTATAAATATATTAGGAGGAAAAGGAAAGCGTAGATCCATTCACTTAATGGAGAAGGAGAGGAAATAATGAATGACACACAGAATGCTGAGTTGTTTAGTGTGTTTTTTTGAGGCTTCAGTCTTCACTGAAAATCTTGATTGTGACCAGATACTTAACAATGTGGGAAGGATCTCAGATCAAAATAGGGAAAGAACAAGTTTAAAGAATATTTAGATAAATGAAATGTATGTAAATTGACAGAGCCAGATGAAATTCACCTTTGAGTACTTAAGAAACTAGCCAAAGCAATCTCTGAACCTTGAGCAATTGTCTTTGGGAGCTAATGTAGGAAGGGTGAGGTACCAGAGGGCCAGAGAACGGCAAACATAGTAGCTAACTTCAAAAAGGGGGAAAACCAGAGCTGGGCAATTATAGACACATCAGCTTAACTTTGATACCCAGAAAGATACTGGGACAATCAGTTTATTGTAACCTAAAGGGTAATAAGGAGATGAGTAGTAGTCAACATGGATTTATCAAGAACAAATAATGTCAAACCAAACTTATTTTCTTCTTTGATAAATTAACTGACCTAGTGGATAGAGAGGAAGCAATAAATAGGACAAATACAGTCTTTAGTAAGGCATTTGACCCTGTCCCATATGACAGTCTCATAAACAAATTAGGGAAATGAAATTTAGATGGAAATATTATAAGATAGGTGCATAACTGGTTCAAAGGCTATTTCCAAAGAGTAGATATCAATGGCTTTCTGTCAAACTGGGGGATATATGTTTCTCTTGGGTCCACACTATTCAGTATTTTCATTAACGACTTTGATAGAGTGGAGAGTATGCTTATGAATCTGTTGTTGTGATGTTTAAACCATTTCTTTGCCTGAAATGTTGCAAATTAGTAATTGGTGTGTAGTTCATGACAAGATGACAGGGTGCTGCTAATCAAACTATTATGTAAGAACACAGGCTATCAGATCTCGGTGTGTTAATCTCTAATAACAAACACGTGTTATCTCATTGCTGTATATGTTGGTACCACTCACCATTCCAGGGGGAATTCTGCACCACTGCGCACGTGCATAATTAATGAGCCAGACATTTTTAATTTTTTGCGTAGAAAAAAAGCTTCTGCCGGAAAGTTGCTTCAGTCCTGCCTTTTCCCCACCAGAGAGTGCTATTGTGCTAGAACAGGGGGAAGGGGGTTTGAGCATCGACCTGCTAAAGCCAGGGTTATGAGTTCAATCCTTGAAGGGGCCATATAGGGATCTGGGGCAAAAATTGGGGATTGGTCCTGCTTTGAGCAGGGGGTTAGACTAGATGACCTCCTGAGGTCCCTTCCAACCCTGATATTCTATGATTCTGCTGTGGCTGTGAAGGAGGCAAAGAAAAGTTTCTTTGTCTACACCATAGCATCTGCGAAATCTCACTTAAGAGATTGCTTCTGGGGGACAGAGGGCCTGGTTAATCTGTGCTGTCTCAGTTTGTTTCTTTCCAAAGAGAGTTGTGTGGAACCAGACCAAACTTTTGTGTCTGGAGAGGAAAGGAGAGAGTGTGCAGAGTAACAGATTGAGAAGACAAATACTAAATCCTCTATGCTTGAGTTTTGGCTGGTTTCTCAATCTGAGGTGCTAAAATGTTGGAAGCACCTCATGCCAGCTCCTGTGCTTTGGACCCAAGCCTAATCCTATTTTGGCTCTTGAAGACCAATTGAGAAGAATTGAGTCCACTGTTGGTGAAGATTGTCAACATTTCTTTGGGGAGGACAGAGTGGTGGTAACGTGCCTCCAGGAAGCTTTTGTATTTGACATTGACCAGGTGGTCCATTATTACCCAATATATGATCTGTTTTTAACATGAGTAATGTTAAGAATTTGCAGAATCAGGCTCTAAGAAGACCAAACACAGATGAGGGGAGGGAAATAGAACATAAACATACAAGCAAATGACCCAATCCTGTAAATACTTACACACTTTAATGGAAGCTAACATGTAAACTCTTCACAACTTCAATGGGACTACTCATGAGAGTAGTTAAGCATGTGTGCAGGGCCTTACACTGTAAAATTTTTGGTGCAAATTCTTTGATTCTTTCGTATACGTTTTAAAAGCACCTAATGAAACAGATACCTGAATAGGGCTTTTTGGTACTAATACATTATCAATGATAAATAATGAATACCCCATATTTCTTTTTTAAAAATGCATTTAACACATAGGGAAACTGAGATACAGAGATAGAACCAAATCCTGTTGATGCCCTGTCCTGTGCTTTAACTACAGGATCATGTATGCACCTGATTCTGCTCCACTAAAGTAGGGTTGCCAGGTGTCCGTTTTTTGACCAGAACACCTGGTCAAAAAGGGACCCTGGCGGCTCCGGTCAGCACTGCTGACCGGGACATTAAAAGTCCAGTCAGCAGCGCTGTAGAGCTAAGGCAGGCTAGTCCCTATCTGTCCTGGCACAGTGATGCGCTCCAGGAAGCGACCAGCAGGTCCGGCTCCTAGGCGGGGGGGAGGGGTTGCACGGGGCTCCGCATGCTGCCCGAGCCCCCCCAAACCCTGCTCCTCCACCCCAAACCCCTCATCCCCAGCCCCACCCCAGAGCCCGCACCCCCAGCCCAGAGTCCATACCCCCTCCTGCACCCCAATCCCGTGCCTCAACCTGCAGCCCCTCCCACACTCTGAATCCCTCGGCCCTACCCCCCAGCTTGGAGCCCCCTCCTGCTTCCTAAACTCCTCACCCCCAGCCCCATCCCAGAGCCTGCACCCCCAGCAGAAGCCATCACCCCCTCCCGCACCCCAACTCCCTGCCCCAGCCTGGAGCCCCCTCCCACACCCTGAACCCCTCATTTCTGGCCCCACCCCAGATCCCGCAGCCACAGTTAGAGCCCTCACCCCCTCCTGCACCCTACCCCCTTCCCCAGCCCAGTGAAAGTGAGTGAAGGTGGGGAAGAGCGAGCCACTGAGGGAGGGGGAATGTAGTGAGTGGGGGCCAGGGCCTCAGGGAAGGGGCAGGGCTAGGGTGTTCGGCTTTGTGTGATTAGAAAGTTGGCAACCCTACACTAAAGACAAAAAGAGTTTTGCCATTGGCTTCACTGGGAGCAGCATCAGGCCCTATCTGAAGACTAGCCAGCAGGCAGAGAAGACTCCTGAGAAATAACTATTCTGTTTTCATGTAAGTGTCGCTATCACTGGGGGAAAAAAAAGAGGAAGAAATTCAAACTATGACGTATAAAACAGAATAGCCCCTAAACAGAATGTTTTTCAAAGTTTTCCCTAAAGTACCATCTGCTCTTTAACCTCCTTATTACTACATTGTCTAAAGTTTAAAATACATTTAGCTCAGAGACTTCTTGCAAATTATTCCAATTCAAATCCAACTGTTTCCCAATGTATCAAAACAAAGTTAAATAACAAAACTAGAGTTAAATAACAAACAGTGGGACAGAAACATTAAAAGATTAAGACAAGAAAAGATACGTAATTGGGTGAGACTGAAGTAAACGGACAGTTGAGGGGACAAAGCCTGTTCCAGATGATAATAGCTGCAAAGAAAGTGGGTCTCATTTCAACAGTTATGAGACTCTCTCAAAAAAGACAGAGAGGAAGCCAGTGCTAAAACTGTGGAAAAAGGGAAGAAGATAGACAAGGTCCATGTGCTGCTATAGCACCATAGCATAGACACTTTCGACATTGATGGAAGGGGTTTGTCCATTGTTGCAGTTAATCGACCGCTCCACGAGGTGGTAACTAGGTTGACCGAAGAATTCTCCCACTGACCTAGCCCAGTCTACACCAGGACTTAGGTCAACCTAACTATGGCAGACAGGGCACAACATCTTTTACAGCCTGAGCAATGTAACTAGGTCCATCTAATTTCTGAGTGTAGCCCAGGTTTGAGAAAGGCAGGAGCAACTTGTTAGATGATTTTAAACATAAGGAAGGAATTTTAGACTAGATCCTGAAATAAATAGGAAGCTGTGGACTGGAGCAAACCAGGAAATTCAGCAGACACATATAGATCTTCTGTTGAACAAAGTTGAGATGGATCAAACCCAGAACATCACATTCAAACCCTTCCAACTCCAGGGTATTGGGATCTGTCTTGAACACAGATCTAGGGTCATCGGCCCTTCAGAACAGTCCTGGAGTCTCCAGGAATTAAAGATTAGTTTTTAATTAAAGACTGTCATGGGATGAAACCTCCAGGAATACATCCAACCAAAAATGGCAGCCCCAGCCAGATCCAAAGCCAACAGGGCCCTATTTTCTCCCTCGGCTGTGACCAAAACCTCAGGTGAGCAGCAGGGGAGAATTCAGCCCGGCCACATGATTCACACCCTAGCCCCAGTCTGCGCCTGCTCTGGAGGGACCTCAAACAGCGCCTGGTCCACTACTGTGAGGTGCAAAGCTTTAAACGTTTCCCACCCACAGCAGCTGCAGAGACCTCTCCCCTCAGAGGCGCCCCGGGCACACTGGGTCCCCCCGCGACGAACAGGGGAGCGCGATCTGCAGCGGAGGCAGCTCCCGGGGACGGGGAGTCCCAGCAGCCGCCCTGCTCCAGCCGCGGGACTCCTCGCCCCGCCTCGGCCCGCGGGCCTCCCCACCTCGCCCTGCCTCAGAGGCGGGGCCGCGGGGCCGCCCCCTCCAGACCCAGCCAGCCGATCGCCTCGGCCCGTCCTTCCGCTGCCGCCATTCTCCGCAGCCAGGCGGAGAGTCAGGCCCCGCGGCGCCGGCCCATCCATCGGCCCGGGCTCGTGGCGTCTCGGCTGCCGGCTCCAGTTCCGACGCGCCCTTTCAAACGGTGCAGCCCGCGGGCTCCCCGCTGCGGCTCCTCTTCCTCCTCTCGCTGGCCAAGGCGGCCAGGGCAAGCGGGGCGGCGGCGGGAACAGGTAACGCCTGGGGCGGCCGCCCCGTGGCCGTGCGGGGTGTCTTCAGACTTTCCCGCGGAGGCGCCCCTGGGCCGACGCGGGGTTCTGCAAAGCCCCAGGCCCTGGCCTGTGGCCGCTCTCCAGGGAGCGCGATCCGCCTGGCGCGAACCCGGCCGAGGCGGCCAGAAGGCGGCAGCGGGTCGTTTGGCCGCTTTATGTTATTCCCTGGTCTGTAGAGCAGGGGTACCGGGCATCCACGGGGTTTGAGCTCCGGGATTCTGCAAAGGTGGCTGGGACCTACCCCAGGACAAAAGCTGCGGGAGAAACTTTTAGTTTCTGTATACAGATCGCTGTAAAGCAGGGTTTTGGTGATTTCCCCCTCTTTTTTTTCAGACCACAAGGGTTTTATGAAACGAAACACAACCCGCGCTCGGTGATTTACTTAGTCAATATAGGTTTCAGAGTAGCAGCCGTGTTAGTCTGTATCCGCAAAAAGAAAAGGAGGACTTGTGGCACCTTAGAGACTAACCAATTTATTTGAGCATAAGCTTTCGTGAGCTACAGCTCACTTCGTCGGATAGTCATTCTTCAAAGGTAAAAAGACACACATTGTTGGAAAGGAAAAATGGGCAGTTCTGTAAGTAAAATGTAATAATGGAGTCTCCTCTCCACTCTTAGGTCTTTGAGCATCACGCTTTTTTTATCTGCCCTTAGATGTACCCTAGCCAACTGATTTCCATTTTCACCACTGAACCAATTACACAGTTTTGACCAAACCAGTGTAACTGTAAAAAGACACACGGACTCAGTTGGGCAGGAGTCCTAGCCTTTGACTCATTAAAGGCCCCAGGAAAATTGTCTGCCTTATAACTTCTGCAGACTTCCCACTTGTCTGTTCTTGATCTCTCCCACCTACTTTCACAAAGTGACCCAAGATTTATTCAGCCTTTTAGCGACGGATATTGTCATTGTCACAGAGCCTTTTGGTTTACAGGTTTCAGAGTGGTAGCTGTGTTACTCTGTATCGGGGGGAAAAAACCAAACAAACAAAAACCCGAGGAGTACTTGTGGCACCTTACAGACTAACAAATTTATTTGGGCATAAGCTTTCGTGGGCCAAAACCCACTTCATCGGATGCATGCAGTGGAAAATACAGTAGCAAGATATACATACACAGAGAACATGAAAAAATTGTAAGGAGACTAATCAATTAAGGTGAGCTATTATCAGCAGGAGAAAAAAAAACTTTTGTAATGATAATCAGGATGGCCCATTTCAAACAGGTTTCAGAGTAGCAGCCATGTTAATCTGTATCCGCAAAAAGAATAGGAGTACTTGTGGCACCTTAAAGACTAACAAGAAGGTGTGAGTAACAGTAGGGGAAAAATTAGCATGGGGAAATAGTTTTTACTTTGTGTAATGACCCGTCCACTGCCAGTCTTTATTCAAGTCTAATTTAATGGTATCCATTAGCAAAAGCGGACAATCTCTATGCAAAAGAATCATAGAATCATAGAATATCAAGGTTGGAAGGGACCTCAGGAGGTCATCTAGTCCAACTCCCTGCTCAAAGCAGGACCAATCCCCAATTTTTGCCCCATATCCCTAAATGGCCCCCTCAAGGATTGAACTCACAACCCTGGGTTTAGCAGGCCAATGCTCAAACCACTGAGCTATCCCTCCCCCCAATAATAATAAATGGATACAAATCAGACGTCAGGAATTATAACATTCAAAAACCAGTTGGAGAACGCTTCAACCTCCCTGGTCACTCAGTTTCAGACCTAAAAGTTGCAATTCTCCAACAAAAAAATTTCAAAAACAGACTCCAATGAGAAACTGCAGAATTGGAATTAATTTTCAAACTGGACACCATTAAAGCTGGAAGTTGAAGCTAGACAAATTCAAACTGAAAATAAGGCATACATTTTTGACAATGAAAGTACTTAACCACTGGAACCATTTCCCAAGGGTTGTGGTGGATTCTCCATCATTGACAATTTTAAAATCAAGATTGGGTGTTTTACTATAAGACCTGCTGTAGGAATTATTTGGGGGAAGTTTTCTGGCTTGTGTTGTACAGGAGGTCAGGTTAGATGATCACAGTGGTGCCTTCTGGCCTGGGAATCTATGAATCTATTTGATTCTGCCTAGGTGAGCTGCATGGTACACTGCCACTGTTCATACAATAGCTCCCATAAAATGGGTGCTGATAGTGGCAGCATTTAAAGAAACAGGAAAATGCAGTACTTCCTTACTTGACTCATTCCTAGCTCCTCCTTTCTGAACACTCAGTTTGCTATACACAAGACACTTGTTGCGCTGCATCCGAGAGTGCTAAAGGAGTTGGCAGATGTGATAGCAGAGCCGTTGGCCATTATCTTTGAAAACTCATGGCGATTGGGGGAGGTCCTGGACGACTAGAAAGGCTAATGTAGTGCCCATCTTTTAAAAAGGGAAGGAGGAGGATCCGGGGAACTACAGGCCAGTCAGCCTCACCTCAGTCCCTGGAAAAATCATGGAGCAGGTCCTCAAGGAATCAATTCTGAAGCACTTAGAGGAGAGGAAAGTGATCAGGAACAGTCAGCATAGATTCACCAAGGGCAAGTCATGCCTGACTAATCTATTGCCTTCTATGATGAGATAACTGGCTCTGTGGATGAGGGGAAAGCAGTGGACATGTTATTCCTTGACTTTAGCAAAGCTGCTGATACCGTCTCCCACAGTATTCTTGCCAGCAAGTTAAAGAAGTATGGGCTGGATGAATGGACTATAAGGTGGAGAGAAAGCTGGCTAGATCGTCGGGCTCAACGGGTAGTGATCAATGGATCCATTTCTAGTTGGCAGCCGGTATCAAGCGGAGTGCCCCAAGGGTCGATCCTGGGGCCAGTTTTGTTCAATATCTTCATTAATGATCTGGAGAATGGCGTGGACTGCACCTTCAGCAAGTTTGCAGATGACATTAAACTGGGAGGAGTGGTAGATACGCTGGAGGGTAGGGATAGGATACAGAGGGACCTAGACAAATTAGAGGATTGGGCCAAAAGAAATCTGATGAGGTTCAACAAGGACAAGTGCAGAGTCCTGCACTTAGGACGGAAGAATCCCATGCACCGCTACAGCCTAGGGACTGAATGGCTAGGCAGCAGTTCTGCAGCAAAGGACGTAGGGGTTACAGTGGACGAGAAGCTGGATTTGAGTCAACAGTGTGCCGTTGTTGCCAAGAAGGCTAACAGCATTTTGGGCTGTATAAGTAGGGGCATTGCCAGCAGATCGAGGGACGTGATCGTTCCCCTCTATTCGACATTGGTGAGGCCTCATCTGGAGTACTGTGTCCAGCTTTGGGCCCCACACTACAAGAAGGATGTGAAAAATCGGAAAGCGTCCAGTGGAGGGCAACAAAAATTATTAGTTTCAGAGTAGCAGCCATGTTAGTCTGTATTTGCCAAAAGAAAAGGAGTACTTGTGGCATCTTAGAGACTAACAAATTTATTTGAGCATAAGCTTTCGTGAGCTACAGCTCACTTCATTGGATGCATTCAGTCCACTTTTTAAAAATGATTAGGGGACTGGAACACATGACTTATGAGGAGAAGCTGAGGGGCTGGGATTGTTTAGTCTGCGGAAGAGAAGACTGAGGGGGGATTTGATAGCTGCTTTCAACTCCCTGAAAGTGGGTTCCAAAGAGGATGGATCTAGACTGCTCTCAGTGGTAGCAGACGACAGAACAAGGAGTAATGGTCTCAAGTTGCAGTGGGGGCAGGTTAGGTTGGATATTAGGAAAAACTTTTTCACTAGAAGGTGGTGAAGCACTGGAATGCGTTACCTAGGGAGGTGATGGAATCTCCTTCCTTTGAGGTTTTTAAGGTCATGCTTGACAATGGGATGAGATGATTTAGTTGGGGATTGGTCCTGCTTTGAGCAGGGGGTTGGACTAGATGATCTCCTGAGGTCCCTTTCAACCCTGATATTCTATGATTCTATGACACTGGAACTTTTTGGAACCTGTAGTGAACGAATCAAAGAGCCTATTATTCCTGAGGCAGGATTTCAAGGGAAACTGTCTACTTGAAATCTAGCCAATTTAAAAAAAAAGAGTTAAAACAGTTGCAGGTACCACACCTGTCCCAGAGTTCCATATCTATTTTTGTGATTTTGCAATCGCACTTTCCTATATTTAATAATACTTTCGCTCCCTTGTTGTTGTGTGCGCCCACTTAAACTCAAGGGGCAGCTGACTATTAACTGATTGAACAGGGAAAACCATGAAAATCCCTGTAAATAAAGTGCTGTCAAATGCACAAGGTAAACACCCTGGAAAAAAGAAAAATATTTGCCCCCTCCTCATCTTTTTACAGTTACAATAATCCAAGGTCTTTCTTGTAATAGTAGATAAAACCAGTTCACACAGAAGTGTGATTTTTAAGGTTATGGTGTCCCTTCCGTTCTCCCTGTAGTCTGGTTCATGATAGCCGAGGCAGAGTGTATCTTTCATCAAAGAGGACTATGATAGTGAGAGGGACTATTGAGATTCCAGTTGCAGCACTGATGTATAGTTCAAGAGGCATTTTACCAGCTTGTTTTCTTATTTCTTGCACTGAAGGTCTCTGCCCTTGGTTCTGTTTTAGGTTTCTACAGTTGATCCTGATTCTCTCCACAGATCGTAATCTCTCACATTTGGACAGTTCCCTTCCCTTCCTTGCCTCAGGTTCAGTCCTGTTTCTCCTAATGCTGAAGTCACTTGTTCAAAGGGATCTTCCTCTTGGAACTCAGTTGGTTTATAGTTACCCTAGATGTCACTCTCATGGAGTTGAGGGCATAGTCAAAGTGGAAGATGGCTTGGTAAGGTGGTTTTCTTCAGAGAGAACATGGATATTGATATGTTAATACTTAGGGTGGCACTGATAAGAAAACATCTGCTAGCTCTCTGGGAATAACTAGCAGGGAAACCAGTTCTAATCTGAATAGAAAGTTTATTGTAATCACTTAACAAACAGGGCAGCACCCTCAGCTCTTGCTTCTGGAAGGAATCCAAACTACCTTTTGCCTGGGCAGGCAGAAATCTCCCTGCCCTAAGAACCTGTTACCTGGCACGGAAGATAAATTACCTGCAGACAGTCTAAGGAGAGAATGGAGTTCCCTTACTACTGGGTTCACCTCACTTTTAGCCAGGGGTTGTGCCCATTCATGAATCTGTTTTTGACACCAGCAAGTAACAAATTCCGCAGATAATATAGCAAGTACCAGGATCCTCTACTGAGCCAGTTGGATTTCTTTGTGATTCCCTTTTCCACTGTTGTCCTTTATTCATCCATCCCCCCCCCAGTGCTTCATAAAATAATTCAAATGTTCTGGCCCGACTAAAGAGCCATATTCACTCTTTCATGATCCAGGAGGGTTTGGTTTATGGGTTTGTATATGGACAGTCTGTTACCAGCTTTGCCCGTTACTTTAGGGTATGCTCATTTATTAGGGTTACTCTTCTGGGGTGCGGGAGGGTTCTGTACTTCTATCAATGTACTGCTTGTGTCACTTGTGTTCTCATACAGAGCTCTACTTCTCCCTACTGAAAGTTCCCTCCCAATGGAGTTATCCTGCAGGACCTAGGTTCCCCAGATGGGTTCTTCCAGCCCCAGAATTAGATAAACACACACACAGCGCATCTGAGAGGACTGGGTTAATCAGCACTTCCAAGCTGCCACCCTCATATGTCCCAGGTTCAGCACGTCTGTCATAACCATACAGCTAAGGGTAGCCTGTATTCCCATGCTGCTGGGGGAAGACTTGGCCAACCACGTGAAGCTAGCCAAGAGGGTGGGAATGGTCACCTGCAGCCAGGCTAAGCGAGCTGTCACACCTAGTTCTGTTCCTGAGCTTTCAACAAGGGCCTAGTCTATGTTACCAGAGACCCAGACTGAGGTGGTGGAACCGGACACCATGCCAACGTCTGCGACAGCAGTAGTGGATCCAGTCGCAGAGACCCAGCCAGAGCCAGTCCCAAAACCAGAAGTGGTGGAGCAACCAGTACCAGAACCATTGCCAGCACTGAGTTCAGCGTTTGCAACCCCGTCTACAGCTCCAATACCAGAGGGCACCACTGAGCCTGCACTGGCAGCAGCAGATAACCCTACACAAGAGGCTCAGCCAGAGCCTGAAATACCATATAGTTCACCAGTGGAGAGCGGTTCACAGTCAACGGAAACAGCCCCATCACCTTCATCGTTTCCAGAGGGACCAAGCCCAGGTCCACAATCCAGTGAGGAACTGATGTCTCCAGCATCAAGGGAACAGTTCCAGGCCGAACAGGAAGCAGATGAAAGCCTCCAGGGAGCTTGGACAGCAGCACAAAGCAACCCACCGCCTCTCAGCTCTTCTAATCGATCCCAGTTTGTTGTAGAAAGAGGACTTTTATACAAGGAAACTCTTTCTGGTGGGCACCAGTAAGACTGGCATCCTCAGAGACAGTTGTAGTTCAACTAAGTACCGGGGAAAGCTCTTGAGCTTAGCCCACCATCTTCCCTGGGGCCATGCTGGGGTGAACCAGACCAAAGACTGTTTGGGGAGGTCCTTCCACTGGGAGGGAATGGGCAAGGGTGTTTCTACTTATGTCCAGTCTTGTGAGGTGTGCCAAAGAGTGGGAAAACCCCAAGACCGGGTCAAAGCCCCTCTCCAGCCACTCCCCATAATTGAGGTCCCATTTCAGCAAGTAGCTGTGGATGTTCTAGGTCCTTTTCCGAAAAAGACACCCAGAGGAAAGCAGTACATACTGACTTTCATGGATTTTGCCACCCGATGGCCAGAAGCAGTAGCTCTAAGCAACACCAGGGCTAAAAGTGAGTGCCAGGCATTAACAGACATTTTTGCCAGGATAGGTTGGCCCTCTGACATCCTTACAGATTCGGGAACTAATTTTCTGGCAGGAACCATGAAAAGCCTTTGGGAAGCTCATGGGGTGAACCACTTGGTTGCCACCCCTTACCATCATCAAACAAATGGCCTGGTGGAGAAGTTTAATGGAACTTTGAGGGCCACGATAGGTAAATTCGTAAACAATTGGGACCTAGTGTTGCAGCAGTTGCTCTTTGCCTACAGGGCTGTACCACATCCCAGTTTAGGGTTTTCACCATTTGAACTTTTGTATGGCCATGAGGTTAAGGGGGCCATTACAGTTGGTGAAACAGCAATGGGAGGGATTTACACCTTCTCCAGAAACTAACATTGTGGACTTTGTAAACAACCTACAAAACACCCTCCGAACCTCTTTAGCTCTTGCTAGAGAAAACCTAAAAGATGCTCAGGAAGAGCAAAAGGCCTAGTATTATAAACATGCCAGAGAACGTTCCTTTAAAGTAGGGGTCTTGGTCATGGTCTTGAAGGTGCTCCAGGCCCATAAAGTGGAAGTGCCTTGGGAAGGGCCATTTACGGTCCAGGAGTGCCTGGGAGCTGTTAACTATCTCATAGCATCCCCCACCTCAAACCTAAAGTCTACGGTGTACCATGTTAATTCTCTAAAGCCCTTTTATTCCAGAGAATTAAAGGTTTGTCAGTTTACAGCCCAGGAAACAGATGACACTGAGTGGCCTGAAGGTATCTACTACGAAGGAAAAAGTGACAGTGAACCTCTCAATGGCCCTCGGACGTATGCAGCACCAGCAGATCAAGGAGCTGTGCACTAGCTTCATGCCGATGTTCTCAGCCACCCCAGGATGGACCGAACGGGCATGCCACTCACTCCATTGACACAGGTAATGCTCACCCAATTAGAGCCCAACCGTACCGGGTGTCTCCTCAAGCCAAAACTGCTATAGAACGGGAGATCCAGGACATGCTACAGATGGGTGTAATCCGCCCCTCTAACAGTGCATGGGCATCTCCAGTGGTTCTAGTTCCCAAACCAGATGGGGAGATACGCTTTTGCGTGGACTACATAAGCTAAATGCTGTAACTCGCCCAGACAACTATCTAATGCAACACACAGATGAGCTATTGGAGAAACTGGGACGTGCCCAGTTCATCTCTACCTTAGACTTAACCAAGGGGTACTGGCAAGTACCACTGGATGAATCCACCGAGAAAAGGTCGGCTTTCATCACACATGTAGTGCTGTATGAATTTAATGTTCTCCTTTTCGGGCTGTGAAATGCACCCGCTACTTTCCAAAAACTTGTAGATAGTCTCCGAGCAGGATTGGCAGAATCTGCAGTCGCCTACCTTGATGATGTGGCCATCTTTTCTGATTCTTGGGCAGAATACCTGGAGCATCTGCAAAAAGTCTTCGAGCGCATAATGGCGGCAGGGCTAACTGTTAAGGTTAAAAAGTGTCAAATGGGCCTAAGCAGAGTGACTTACCTTGGACACCAGGTGGGTCAAGGAACTATCAACCCCCTACAGGCCAAAGTGAATGCTATCCAAAAGTGGCCTGTCCCACAGTCAAAGAAGCAGGTCCAATCCTTCTTAGGATTAGCCAGATATTACGGGCGATTTGTACCGCACTACAGACAAATTGCCGCCCCACTGACAAACCTAATCAAAAAGAAACAGCCAAATGCAGTTCAGTGGACTGAAGCGACACGCTGTCTGACCCTGTGCTAAGGGCCCCAGACTTTGACAAACCGTTCCTAGTAACCATAGATGCGTCTGAGCGTGGTGTGGGAGCAGTTTTAATGCAGGAAGGACCGGATCAAGAATTCCATCCTGTAGTGTTTCTCAGCAAGAAGCTGTCTGAGAGGGAAAGCAACTGGTCAGTCAGTGAAAAAGAATGTTATGCCATTGTGCACGCTCTGGAAAAGCTACGCCCATACGTTTGGGGATGGCGTTTCCACCTGCAAACAGACCATGCTGCTCAGAAGTAGCTTCATACCATCAAGAACAATAACAAAAATCTTCTTCGGTGGAGTTTAGTTCTCCAAGATTTTGATTTTGAAATACAACACATTTCAGGAGCTTCTAACAAAGTGACTGATGCACTCTCCCGTGAAAGTTTCCCAGAACCAACTGGTTAAAATAGTCCTTGAAATGTGGAAAATATTGTTAATCTTTATATAACCAGTAGTATATCTAGAGGTGCATGTGTCTTATTAACTTTGTTTTCTCCTAGAGCTCCAGGAAGAAATCACAGCCAGTGTGGTACAGGCTGTCCAGCACCATCTGTGATTTGGGGGGTGTCAAGGTTCCTTCCCCACTCTGAACTCTAGGGTACAGGCTTGGGAACATGCATGAAAACCTCCTAAGCTTACTTTTACCAGCTAAGGTTAAAACTTCCCCAAGATACAAAGTATTTTATCTTTTGCCCTTGGATTTTCGCTGCCACCACCAAATGTCTAACCGGGTTTATTATTGGGAAAGAGTTGTTTGGAAATGTCTTTCCCCCCAAAATCCTCACCAAAACCTTGCACCCCCCTTCCTGGGGAAGATTTGATAAAAATCCTCACCAATTTGCATAGGTGACCACAGACCCAAGCCCTTGGATATTAAGAACAATGAAAAAAAGCGTTCAGTTTCTTACAAGAAGAATTTTAATAGAAGAAAAAGTAAAAAGAATCACCTCTGTAAAATCAGGATGGCAAATACCTTACAGGGTAATTAGATTCAAAACATAGAGAATCCCTCTAGGGAAAACCTTAAGTTACAAAAAGACACAAAGACAGAAATATCCATTCTATTCAGCACAGCTTATTTTCTCAGCCATTTAAAGAAATCATAATCTAACGCATATCTAGCTAGATTACTTACTAAGTTCTAAGACTCCATTCCTGTTCTGTCCCCGGCAAAAGCATCACACAGACAGACTGAGACCCTTTGTTTCTCCCTCCCCCCAGCTTTTGAAAGTATCTTGTCGTCTCATTGGTCATTTTGGTCAGGTGCCAGCGAGGTTATCCTAGCTTCTTAACCCTCTACAGGTGAAAGGGTTTTTCCTCTGGCCAGGAGGGATTTTAAAGGTGTTTACCCTTCCCTTTATAGTTATGACAGGGGGCGTGTCATAACCACACAGCTAAGGGTAGCCTGGAATTCCTCCTTACCTGTAAGGGGTTAAGAAGCTCAAATAACCTGGTTGGCATCTGACCAAAAGGACCAATGGGGAAAGAAGATACTTTCTAATATTGGGGAAGGCTTTGTTTTTGTGTGTTCTCTTGGGAAGCAGAGAAGCATCAGGTCAGAAAACTCCTCTTATAAACCATCCTAAAAGTCTCTAATATTACAAAAATTGTAAGTAAAAGCCAGGCAAGGTGTGTTAGATTATCTTTTGTTTTGCTTGTGAATTTTTCCTTTGCTGGAGGGAAGTTTATTCCTGTTTTTTGTAACTTTGAAACTAAACCTAGAGGAAGTTCTGCTGTGTTTTTGAATCTTTTGTTACCCTGTAAAGTTATTTTCCATCTTGATTTTACAGCGGTGATTTTTACCTTTTTTTAAAATAAAATCCTTCTTTTAAGAACCTGACTGATTTTTCTGTTGTCCTAAGACCCAGGGGTTTGGGTTTGTGACCAACTTTGTAACCAACTGGTTAGGATATTATTCTCAAGGCTCCCCAGGAAAGGGGGTGTAAGGGCTTGGGGGGGCTATTTTGGGGAATAGGAACTCCAAGGGGTCCTTTCCCTGATTCTTTGTTAAATCACTTGGTGATGGCAGCATACCCTCCAAGGGCAAAGAATTTGTGCCTTGGGGAAGTTTTAACCTAAGCTGGTAGAAATAAGCTTAGGGCGTCTTTCATGCGGGTCCCCACATCTGTACCCTAGAGTTCAGAGTGGGGAGGGAACCCTGGCAATGTCTCTATCCCCACTTTCACGTTACAGTTGTTCTTGTAGTAACCTACTTGATGAGCAAACCCCACAGGATTTTTGGGCGCTGCAGGGATCTTTTAGCTTAGGTACGAGGAGCGTTGCTGCAGAGCGAATGAGGAAACCAAAAAACACCCACAGGGGGGTAGGGGTGGGGGTGGAAGGGAAGAGAGAGAGAGAAGCAACCAGCTTAATCATGAAAGTTATTTATTGCCAGGTAATAACCATAGGGGAGCCAAACAAACAAAACAGTTATAATATTAAATCGAACTTAAACTTGATTATAAAAGTCAGGTTTAGAAAACTATAACTGATCACACAAGTCAGGGTCAGAAGGCTAGAGAGAGAGAGAGAGAGAGAGAGCTGGGTTCTCACCATTCCATGAAGCTTGAATTGATCAGGGGTCCCAGGTGGTGGTGGTAGCTGAGGGTCCGGAGTGCTGGAGACAAGCAGAGCCCCCAGCATGATCAGTCAGGAGAAGATGAAGTCCCAATGGAACTGATGCAGATTTTGGCTCCAGGCATCAGAACACTTACTTGAGCATGGATAGGGGTTTTTGAAGAGAAAAAACAATAGTTCAAGGGAGGACACTAGATTTGTTTATGTATATACAAGGGAGAATACCAAAGTTGTTTTATTCAGGCTAGACATGGGAGCTGATTATTCCTGGCTTTGGGCAGTGTTCCTTGGATGGAGCTCACAATGCAGCTAGGGAGCTTCACTATTTTGCATACAAATAAAGGATTTATTTCTAGAATTGGTCTGATACCTACTGAGCTAGGTGTGTGCATGTGTGGGTTCATTAACATCTGGAGTAGAGATCCCCCATCATGCAGTGCTCCCCTGTTTTTCTGGTCCCAGAGTTCTGTGCGGTTCTTGCCTTGGAATCTCTGTTCTTCATTCTGTATGCTAATGGAGATTCCTCCTTGTCCCATCCTCGATGCAAATGAGGCTAGGGGAGTTTCCTTAATTCTGTCTTCCTTATCCCAAGGGTTTAGGTATGTCTCCCATTGCCTTTTCATTGCTTTTTGTAAGTCTTTCTTCTGATGCAGATTTGGTTCAAGCAGAGGCTGGGGAGGAGGGGGAGTCTTTCATGTACTGTGCCCTGGTTCCCCAAGAACACAAAGCTGCTAGATAACAAGTCCCCCCGTTGATGGGATGCTTGCGACAAGCGAGTATCCCCATCACATTCTTTCTCCATGGTACCGGGTCTGATCTTCAATCCATTGCAGCTGCCGCATCAGTTGGTGGATCCAGCAAACCAGAAGAATCAGACCAATTGCTAGTATAATTTGGAAACTGATTATCACCACAATGGGGTGAAGCGTGATATTTAAAAGACCTGTTGCACTGGGGCTCCACCAAGCAAAGTCTCCCACCAGGAGTGATGACCCTGTGTTTTTAACTGTAGCTACAAGTCTAGTGATCTCCTGGTTGAGGTGTTGAATCTCGAGTTTGCCATTCTCCCCCAAAGTTTGGAGCTTCTACAGCTCAGTTTGTAAGGAGGGATGAGTTAATAGTCTCTTAATGGCAGTGAGACCCATTCCCAGTGAAATGGGGGAAATCTCCTTGTAGAGCTCAGGATAGGCTTTCAAATGTTGTACAGTCCATATAGGCACAGTAAACTTAATATCTCAACTAACAGTAGTGGTTACATTACAGAAACAGCGATTAACGTAAGGCACCAGGGGTTGAATCCAATGTCCATTAATCAGTACAATATTACATTTCGTTCTTACGCACACACATGATTTACCAACACAGATAACAACAGACCCCTCTTCCTGGATAACATCGAAGGAACAGTGAGACCTATTCCCCGGTTTTGGGAAGAAGCATTCATCATGTTCCTCCAGCGCTTGGTCTTCACAGATATAACCCAAACCTTCTTTTCTCCTACACCCTTTACATTTACTGTGTTCCTCACTTTATCTTTCTGCCAGGCCCAAGTGTTAGGATCTCTGGAGTACATTACTGAGTTATCATTAATCTGTAATCCCAGTGGGACTACTGGGTGGATTACTCTAAGAATAACTGCAAGCTTTGCTGGTGGTGATTGTACGAACTGTTAAACATCTCTACCAAGGCCGGAGGTCTAATTCCGTTACATGGGGTCAAATAAAGTTGATTGCCTCCATGGGAATTTGTCCTGCTATGACTTGCCGAATAATTCCCATGATTATGTTCTGGGTGAGAGCCTGAGCTTGCTTACACCTGAGGTCAATGAGACATTATTCTGGAGGGACTGTACACCAGATATTATTAACTCTTCATTTTTTTCATGAGTCTTTTCCACCCAGAAAATACCTTACTTATTAACTGCTGTTACTCACTTAACCGTTTCAAAGACGCTGTTAATGGGGTTCCCATCTTTTCTATATTTTCGGTGGCATATGATAGTTTATTAGCCAGAACTTTTATGTTTGCAGCATCAGCTAAAGAGATTCCTGTTCCTACAGGTGCAATCCAATCACTTAATTCCCTTTTTACTCTATTTACATGGTCAGCCCCTTGCCACACTCATCCTAACCCTTATGGCTAATTCCAATCAAGGGAGCACAGACAGGTGCTATGTGAGAGACAGTCATGCCTTTTAAGTGGATTTGAACCTCCTTCAGAGAAGTCTGAGGTTGAAAAACCAAATGTTCTTGTTGATTCAATTTTAACACATGGGGTCCTGAAATTTGGTCTCTTAAACGTCGGAGGGGAGTGAGGTTTGTGATCAGAGGGTCAAAATTTAAAACTGTTTTTTGTTGTTGGTCCAATTCTATTCTGTACAATCTGGGCTCATGGAATCCCTCCAAAGTGGCAATGTGCCCATAGAATTTAAACCAAATTGTTGGCATGAGCTTGTCACAATGTGTGCCCTTTAATGGAACTACCCAGTCTGGGGGACCTTGCTGAATCAAGTAATGTCCAGCTAAAGTCCATTTCAGAGGTTCCCAGTTTATGAGGAACTGTGTGATAGTCTTGCCTGCTGGCGTGATCGGAGACAGCTGCAGTTCATCTCTGGGTAACGGAGGTGTCTGGGTTCTGATGACGATGACGACATGTAGGGGCATGGTTGCTACCCAAACAGTGGAGGAAACCGGGACTATCCGCCACCTGGGAAGCTGTTGCTGGTTGCATCTGATGGTGTACATCCCTTTTGAGACCACAATGGCTTACAGAAGAATGGGACGGAATCTGGCGTGGTCTTAGTTTCATAACAAAACTTGAGTGACTCCCCGGGGCACTCTGTGTGCAATTAGCAACGCTTTCCCAGGGGCAACCCGAGGAGTTGCTGACAGCGTAGAACTGGTAGCGATGCTGCAGGGCCAGGGGGTTGCTTGCATTCCCATAGAATCCATGCATGTGGCACAGCAATTTTACTTCCTGGGCTCCAGCTGGCAATCACCTCCAGAGGTTCAGAGGGATCACAGGTTCAGTATAGAGCCTTGACAGCATCAGACTCCAGACACTTATGAACAGCAGAGTGCTGGTGAAAGGGATAGATAATAAGACAGAAAATATCATATTGCCTCTATATAAATCCAGGGTACACCCACATCTTGAATACTGCATGCAGATGTGGTCGTCCCATCTCAAAAAAGATATATTGGAATTAGAAAAGGTTCAGAAAAAGGCAACAAAAATGATTAGGGGTATGGAACAGCTTCCATATGAGGAGAGATTAATAAAACTGGAACTTTTCAGCTTGGAAAAGAGATGACCAAGGGTGGATATGATACAGGTCTATAAAATCATGACTGGTGTGGAGAAAGAAAATAAGTGTTATTTACTCCTTCTCGTAACACAAGAACTAGGGGTCACCAAATGAAATTAATAGGCAGCAGGTTTAAAACAAACAAAAGGAAGTATTTTTTCACACAACGCACAGTCAACCTGTGGAACTCCTTGCCAGAGAATGTTGTGCAGGCCAAGACTATAATGGGGTTCAAAAAGAACTAGATAAATTCATGGAAGATAGGTTCATCAATGGCTATTATCCAGGATGGGCAGGGATGATGTTTCTAGCCTCTGTTGGGTCACTTGATGATTACCTGTTCTGTTCATTCCCTCTGGGGCATCTGGCATTGGCTAATGTTGGAAGACAGGATACTGGGCTAGACGGACCTTTGGTGTGACCCAGTATGGCTGTTCTTCTGTTCTGAAGGAGTACATTTCAATCTGTTGGTGCTGGTAGCTTGATGAGTGAGGCGTTAAGATGCTGTACTCAATGATTGGGATTGCCAGTTAATCCACAGACTATATTCAGTCCTGGTCTGAAAGTTTCCCGCTTCTGTTGGCTTCAATGTGGGTGAGAGTTAACTAGTCAAAGGGTTTGCCTGCAGAAGAAAGTTTCACCAGTTTAACGTAAAGTGTGAATTTAAACCGATTTAGTTAAACCAGTGCAAACCCTTGGGTGGACAGTCTTAGTTAAGTTTTAGAGTGGCTTATTAAACTGAGATAAGTGTGTCCAGACAGGGATTTGCATCATTTTAACTAAATCAATTTAAAACAGAATTTAAATTAAACTGGTGCAACTTTCTCATATAGAAAAAAGATCGATTTTTACCTACAAACAGCATTTCTTTGAGTTGACTAAATCGAGTCTGCACAGGAGCTCCTTTTGCTATCCTCAGTGTTTGACAACATTCTGTCCTGTATTATTCAGATAGTTGTTACATTCACACCTAGTTTTCTCTTTAGTGGACCAAATTCTTTCCTGAGTTAACAGCTGTATAATGTTTCTTTATTCTGCTCTTTAATTATGTTACTGGAATCTTGAGGTGATACACTGTAGGACAGTTTTTGTGTGTGTGCAAGTTTGCATGTATGCTCTTGAAAATTCACCCCACAAATCAGTTAGGGATATTTATACTGTGGGATTTGTATCTAATCCTGAAAGCAGTAGGGAGTATCTAAAATTTCCATGAAGCAAGACAATGGAAATGATTGATTAGACAAGTTGCCAATGCCATTAGGAGTGCTAGAGACAGCTAATTACCCTCACCACCAGAAGGTGTTATCACTGAAAATTATGTTAACATTCAGAACAAGTAGGAGAAATAATTTGATTACATATTTTAATATACTACTTAAAAATAACAAAATTACACTATTTCTCCACTTCAAATTGGTTCTGATGTTAAAACTTCTTCAGTTGGCAGCAATATCATGTGGTAAATGACTGTTTTAACATGAAAAGCCTGTTTTCCTCATTAGACGTCTACAGTCAAATTCACCATTGGTTTAAGCACTAGAGTTACACCCACTTATGCCAAGAGTGAATTTGGCCCATGGGCCTTATCCAAATGCTATCAAAATACTAGCACAAAAGTAATTTTTTTCTAAATGTAGTAAAAAGCCAAAACGGGCTAGAGACAGAATGTTGCAAAGTGCCAAAGTGATGTAGGCCCCTAAATCCCGTTGAAAATCATTGGGACTTAAGCTTCTAAGTGCCTAGGTCATGTCTGAATTTTCAGCTTGGGCTCCTAAGTCACTTCTGAGCTTCTGAAAATATTAACCTGTAGCAGGGTTTTGTGTCAGACTTTCTGCAAATTGCTTCTGGCCCCCGGAATATCAAACCTACAATTCAACAAAAGCATGAACGGAGGAAGTGCACATGTGCCCACACTTTGAAATCCACTTCATTTAGTGTTCTTCTTTCTTTAGATAAAAACTGTAGCCATTTGAAGGAAATGGACATCATCCAAAAACCAGATGCAGATTGTTACTGTTATATGCAAAATGGAACAAAGCACTTAAAATATATTTGGTCAGCTCTTCAGGTAAGACTCTGTGTTTGGAGCTTGCTTCAGATTTTTAATATGTTACATGTTTTCCCAGCAACCAATCTGATCAAGATATGAGATCACAGGTGCATCTCAGTATGAAATCAGTCCGAGGGTTGCGTAGGCGGAGCCTAGAACGAAGCATCTTTTAGTGTCATGCTGCTTTCACTTCTAGTGTGGCTGACTTGGGAGATGGTGTCTCTTATTTGTTGCACAGATGCGGGGCCTTATTTCTTTGCTGAGAGGACAAAGAAATGTCAACTCAACTGTGTTGTGTGTATTATATGGTGACTTTTTGACAGCAAAAACAAGAACAAGGCTACATAATATCAGATGTATATTTCCAATGCTGACAGGAGTGGCAAGGGTGCACCTTGTAAGATATTCACCTTGGGCCCTGGGCTGCAAAGTACTAAGTCTCAACTACCATTGAAAGCACCAGAAGCTTAGAGCACCTCTTTAACCCCTGTGCTAAGGAGCAAGTTCAGGATCTTCTCCTTGGCTCTTCTTCTGAGGAGTTGACTCCCTGGGTGGGGAAAGAAACAGTTTCACCTCACCTCTGCTGTAGGAAGGGGCTCCCAGGTGTAAGGAACTGGAGTTTCCTCTTCATCTCTGCCCAGAACATTTTTCTCCAGGCAGATACAATGTGTATGGTCATTTTTATGAGCGGTGGCAGACTTTTGGCAGTGATCACATCCAGCAACTGGGAAAGTTTCTTGACGTAAATGCTTAAAAGTGGACAGCTAAGATTTTCCCCAGCAGATCACTCTCTTCTTGCATTTCAGTAAAGAAGCCTATCTTATTAGATGAGATAATGCTTCTCCTTGTCATTGGGCATCCATTATTTCAGATGCCCAGGTTCATTAGCTCACAATTGAAGCATCAGGAGGACTTTTCCTGTTCAGAAGGTGGAGAAGATCAGTGTTACAGTTCAGTCCTTCTTGAAGAGAAGAGGGCTGGATTTTTTATTCCGGTTTTTGTTGCGCTCTCTTCTGCTTTCTGACAACTTCCATTTTTGTTCTCCCGTAACATCTAATGTGCAGTTAGCATCCTTATCCACAAGAAGATTCAGGAACAGTGGGTTCATAGCCTATGAGGAAAGTGAGCCTGGGTGTCTGCCAAAGAAATTGTGGGCAGTCAATGTTAGTAGTGTGTCAAACATCTGTAGCATCACAGTGCTCATGATGGAATTGTAACCTTAGGATCTGGTTCTTCAAATGGATCCATGCACCCACATGGGGGCCCACTGACTTCAGTGAGGCTGTATGTGAATCATTAAGTACAGTAGGACTAGGTACCTGATTTAAGGGACTGCAGTGGGATTATTGTTCCCTAGGCTTCTGCTCTGTTATTCCTCCCTATGTTATGTTAAATACTGGGTGTGTTTTTGAAAGATACCTATTGATCCGAGTTCCTACTATGTATGTTTTGTTTTGCTCTGTTTACAGGTGAAAATTAACAGCACAGAAATGTTCAAGTTTGTGCCTATCTCAGCTGAAAGCAATTGTCATAATTCAGAAACTGTTTTTGCATTTTTCAAGTGTGTTATTCAAATCATTTGGCAATCAGAGGCATCTAAAGAAACGGTCATAAACATAAACCAATATGGAGAGAATATGTGTTTCAGAGTCCAACCGTACAAGAAGGTACCCTACACTGTGAGTGTACAACGAAACAGTAAGTAGGGTGATGCTTTCCATTCATCCAATGAATGGGCTGGATAATATTGCCAACATTATCTGAATAGTGCATTCTGAGTTGTAAGTTACCTTAATGGAACAGCTGAGACTTGTCTGATAATGTTGGTACAATTAAAACCACCCAGATGAATTAGCCTAACATCTCGTTTTTTGCATTTTCAGTGGTGGATAGGAAACTCGTCCTTTTGTTTATAGCTGGTGTTTTTCTGTTCCATTTTGCAAATGCCTTGAGTAGGTAAGTATTAGCCCCTTTATCTTGGTATTCTTTCCAGAGTCATTGCATTCTTGGTGTGTTCCTATTCATGTATTGTCCTCTCTGTTTATTTGTATAGCTCAATGATCCCAAGCAACTGTTTGTTTTTTAAGAAATGAAATAAGAAAAAATATATGTAAACTATCATAATAATGTAGCCATGCAGAGGAGAGATGTGATGTAAAGATTTTTCACTTGTCTGGCTGTGGTAGGGCTTCCAAGATCATGGCTTCTAGCACTTGTAGGTGTACAAGGACTGCACCTGGGATTCTCCCCATGAGCAAGTGGGCAAGGAGTATGCAGAGCCATCACCTCCCTTCCAATGAAGCCTGGGGGGTGCTGCATAAAGGGAGGTTGCAAATTTCCCATTCCCAGAGTGTGGGAATCTTAGGGAGGAACTGTGTGTAAAATGAGGTCATCTGGGCCTCACTGCCTCCTCCCTCCACCTCACCCCATACTCATGGCTGCACATTAAAGAGCACAAGCTAGTCCTCATATTTTGTGTAGTGTAGAAGGAAAGATATTTGCAGTCACTTTGTTTCATGCTGGAGTTTGGCATTGTACAGTGAGTTAATTTGTGACTCATCTCAAAAGTTCTGTTCCACTTCAAAATTTGCAAATCACCAAATTTTAAACAGTATTAGGTCAAATTTTATCAAAACTTTGGATTTTGTAAAAATAAGTTTACAAAAACGAGAGTTTCTAAATTTTCTTTTTATTTCCATCAAAACGTTTTTTAAAAAGTAAAATAAAAATATTCTTGCAATCCAAAAATTACAGCATTGTGAACAAGGAAATGAAATTGACTAGAAACATGATAAACAAAAGTGGAACTGAGGAGATGTTTTCGCTGTTGAGATTTTGAGACATGGAAAAGTAAATAAAAGCTGAAATAAGGAAAAGGCAATGAGATTATTTTTAATTCTCACAACTCTAGTAATCTAATGCTTTTTGTTTTTTAAAAAGTACTAGATCCTCAGCTCCCTTGAGTTCACACTCAGCCCAGCATAGGAGCTGGCTGGGGCCTAATGTGACCCTTGTGTAACTTCAGAGCAGCTCTAAGTTCTGCCAGCTCCCCTATCCCACAAGGTCATCTGGGCACCATTCAGATGCCCATGCACTGCCCCCCACCCAACCTCTTTCCGCCCCAACACAGGGGTTGGAGACGAGCAGGCAACCTACAGCCATCTGTGCCACCCAGAGATTCCTCTCTGTCAGGGAATTCTCAGCTGCCTCTTTATGGGAGTTTTCTGGCTGCCTCGTTCTGCCTCCACAGTGCAAAGCAGATGAAGCCAGAGCTGAAAATCTGTGTTCAGTCTCTGATTAAGTACAGCATTACACTTTTTGGTACTTCCAAACCAGTTGCAACTCAGTAAAAGGTTTTTACAGTGTCCCCCACCTTGCTGTTCCCTAACAGGAGTACTGTGTTCTATTACTCTGCTGGAGTGGCACTGGGTGTTCTTGCTACGCTAGTCTTTCTCCTGTTGACACTTAAAAGATTTATTCCAAAGGTAGGTGTACCATGTGGAAAACAAAATAGCAAATTGCAAGTCTAGGGCCAGATTCTGATCTCTCATTGGTTTTATGACAGAGTAACTCCATTGACTTTGATGGGGGTTTACTTCAGTGTAAAACCAATGTACCTAAGATCAGAATCAGGCCCTAGATAGACGGCCCTCCAAAGTCTGAAATAAACAGTTACGTTTGCTGATGTACAATGACGAGCATTTATTCTGAAACCATAATTACAGGGGTGTGATTTTAGTCTCTCAACTCAATTTGCTTATGTTGTGAGACAACAAATCAGACAAAATGAAACAATTTTTGTGGCAGTTGTAACCTTGACTTTATTTTTCATATCCAGTAGCAAAATTATCTCACACAGGCAGGGCTGAATCTTATGCCACCCCTTTTCCCCCCCAAAATGCTTTGGTCTCTATAAAACATGTCAGAGTTAAGTATTAATTATTATTATTGTAATACCAAGACATGATACAGCTTCAAGAAGTTTGGTCAAAAATCCCATGCAGTGGCCCCACTTCATCTCACTTATCTTGAGACTTCAGAGCATGATACAGCAGGGTTAACGAGTGAATCAGCTCAAAAGTTCTTCAGTACAGATAGTGCCTATGTTTGTGAAATCCCTAGCCCACTGTGGCCCAGTCCTGATTGGGACCTGTGGATGCTACCATCATATAAATAATAAATCATAACCGAGCTGGTTCACTAACTGTTTTTTTTTACTCCCAGCACAGCACCTTCGGGATTTTAATGAGTGGCTGCTGGATGTCCTCTCTCTACTTTATTTACTGTTTGAAAGGGGAAATGAAGTGGCTGTGGTCTGAATATAGAAACTACTTACTGGGTAAGAGAATGAGCAGAAATGTACAGCAGACAGGTTTTTGTTAAGAGGTCAGAACGAACAGTTTGTAAGAATTGCGTCTGATTAATATTTTTCTCCCATGAATGTGAGGTGTGGGAGGATTCTGAAGGCTCCTAATCCATTCAAATGAGAATTTATTCTCATTAGATTCTTAAATAGGGAGTTTGATGTTGGTTTGTAGAGGCATGAAGAAGAGGGAACGTTTTGCCCATCTTTGGTTTCCATCATTTCACACCTACCATGGAAGCAAAGAGGGAGGTGGTGGTGGGAGAAGACAGCTATAATCTCTTCTCTGGCTGGAACTTGGAGTGGGGGTTGTGCTTCCTGGAAAGGGGGAGTGGCCAAGGGGGCTGGGGAACCTATTGCTTCAGCACATTTCCTCGGCATCCTCCTTGGTCAAAACAACTGTGCAGCCTCTATTATCACCTAAAGCCATCCTCCCTGGAGTTAGCCCTATCCGACAGTGGTAATGGTAGAAACAGTGCTATCTTCCCTGAGCAGAGCAAGCATCTCTGGCACTGGGAGGTTCAGCTAGGGTGCACTTACTGTTAAAGCATTTACTAATATAAGAATCATAAGGAATTCCCATGCCCCCTGCTGGCCTAGGGAGAGAGAGATTGGGATACAAGCTTGTAACTTGGTTCTCCCCACTTGCTCTAGCAGCACAGAGCACTGCTCTTAGGCCGCTATGCCAGCCCCTTATGCTCTGTGCCTGTTAATATTCACGAACTGCTTTCGACCCAGTTGAATAAGATACTGGGGTTTTTTTTTTTGTTTTGTTTTGTTTTATGTTCACTCACCTTTGCTTTGGTGGCACCCCGAAGCACACAGAGAAAAGTACAGAGAGAAAAATTGTTCTTGCAGAATTGCCAGGATGGCTGAAACCAAAAAGTACAGTGCTGAATAAGCATGGACTCCTTTGGAAGCTCCAAACCTTTCAGCATTCACTCTTCACCAGTTAGGAGGGGAAGCATGGCTTGACCATGTGCTTTTAGCATGAGTGAGATGAATGTGATACACATACTGTATCTGCAAGCCTATCAGCTTCATTTACAATATTTTATTTGAAAATAAATACTGACTTATTGTTAGTACAGAGCCTAATCCATGCATACGTTTACACAAGTATTGAGTTATAATTAGGACCTTTCAACAATGCAGCTGGACACCATTCTTGCAATTGCACATACAGATGAATTAAACTGATCATTTTAATGGCAATTAAATTCTGACATGTAATTGTATTGCTAATGGCGTTTTAGAATGCCTACCACCTTGGATAAGCATTTTAAGTTACGATTTAAATCTAAATAAATAAATATACAGGATATTTCGGCACACAGATAGCCAGTTATGCCTTTAACTTGCCATCTGCACATGCAACTACACAGTTTGCATATGCAGTCATCGTAATTACATATGCAAGTCCAGTGTGCCACTGCATGCATTTTTTTGCATATGTATTTTAAATATCAGGCCCTTCATATTCCCAAAATACATAGCAGACAGCATGAGGAGCAGAAGTGGGATTTGCTGTGTGGCAGTTTTAAGCTCTCAGTCTACCATTAAAGTTAATCCTTTGTGTCATTATATATATGGCATTTTTTTCTGCTTTCACAGGCTATCTTCTGACTGTTGGATTTATCAGCTTTGTGGTTTGTTACAAGCATGGACCACTTACCAATGAGCGAAGCATAACCCTCTTAACGTGGACATTACAATTAATAGCCTTTGTCTTGATTTATTTTGGTGTCACCATCCCACAGGTTGCATATGCAGTAATAGCTATCATCCTCTGTTCAAGGGGCCTGTGCTATCCCCTTGGCATGGTCTGTTTCGTGGGCAGGTTGGTATCCATTTTCTGAAGATGTAAGTCACTGTATCATAAGGTAATATTAAGAGGTTCCTAATAAAACCCACATAAAATGACAATTATCTGTCAGTTACTAATCCTAGTACATATTCTTACCTAATGAATACTTACATCAGAGACAAGGCTTGAAATCCCAAGGCATAAGAATTTAATAATTCTCAGTGCAGGAGTTTTAAGCATGGATCTTGCTGTAGAGAGAACTGTGACTATAACCTTCATAAATACAAACTGAACAGCTTTTCTGCAGCATCCGGGAACTAATGGCTTTTCATTTGATTGATTGGTTAGACTGCAGTGACAACATCATGGTTTCATAGGTGTGACAGGAATTTGATTTTTAACAAGAGTTACCTGCAGATTCCTATAGGACAAAACACTTACCAAAAGATGACGTGAGATATTGACATTAGGATACTCCGATAAAACTAGGTTAGCTGGTCATCACTGTCAAGGGTAAAGTTCAGGGGTGAACTCCTACCCCATTAAAGTCAATGGGAGTTTGCTAGTGACTTCAATAGATCCAGGTTTTCACCCCAGATGTCCTTATTTACTCTTACCAGGCCCCAACACTACACTGACCTCAATAGGGGGAGAAACCTGGACCTGCATGGATCCCACTCTATAGAAGTGTGGCTGTGTGCTGGAGCTGGGGTCCACCCATATGGAGCTGCTTGCAGGATGGAGACAGTAGTTTGGAACACTTTTCAATCCTGATTTTGGCTTTCCTGTATATGGTGTGTAGCCACATGGGAAAAAGCTTCTGTTTGCTATCATCCTGTGAATTTAAAATGTGTTTTATCATGTCAACAGTAACACACAAATGATTTTAAAGGCAGTCCCAACCTGTTACACTGAACTAAGGAGCCTACAGGAAGTCAAAGGCTGAAGCTGGCTTTACAACAAACCGCAGCAACTTTAAAAATTACTTATATTTTCTATGCTTTACCACCACTCAGTTTTTAAAAACCATTTTAATATTTCTTTGCCTTCCCCTAGATAAGTGCTGGGTTTTGGGGATTTTAGTACAACTTGTCATTTGACAAACACTGATTTTTCCACCCCAGCTGAAAAGAACAAACTACTTTAAACAGCATCATGTAAGAACAACATTTATCTGATGTAAGCAGTGCTCAGCTCCCTCTGAAGTCAATGGGAGAAGCACCAGTTTAAGCCAGTGCTGAATGTAACCAGAATATACCTTACCATAAGTATATACTCTGACATGTCAAAGTGTCTTTGTTTCTGTACTGACCCCTGGCATGACTTCAGTTTTTGTTTTGACTGCTCCTGCAGAGCCAAGAGAGTTGTAGCACATACAATATAATATGAAAAATCTCTTTCAGAAAGGAAGTTTTTGATTTTACAAACAGTACATTTTAAAGTTATTTGTTTGTTACTTAATTCTACAGAACAAACTCAAACCTTGAGGGTTTGATAAAAATGATCACAGAGGATGCATAATGCAGTTTAGTAGGCATCTGTACATACTGCTGATAATCTGATCTCCTAGTAAGCTCTAGAACCTGGTCCCATTGAGCCCACTGGGAGCTTTGTCACCGACTTCAGTGGCATCAGGATTTGACCCTTACCACACAAACAATGACAAACAAGAGCCTCACTCCATTTTCCATTGTCTCGAGGGGAGAGGGAGTAAGTCAAACACAGCTGGCTAATGCAGGTACATTTATATAGAGTTTAACTCTGTTTATGGGCATCCAGCCCTCACTTGTCTTAACTCCAAAGTTACCACACCAACAAAAATTGAAAGCAGTCAATAGAAGGGAACATATAGCTACATCAGATTATAAATATTTTTGTCTCAAACGACTCAACTGTGTAAGGTTAAGGTCCAAGTAAACAATATGAACAATTTGCAACAGATTTTAAGAGCACAGTTTAGCTACAAAGTTCCAAGGGCACACGGGGCCTGAATTTCAGCCCCATCGTCCCGGTGTGCCTATTTTGCATGTGCAAATCCCTGTTGCACCTGCAAATGGCTAGATAAGCGTCCATTTATTAGTTTCCCTTAGGCTTCTCTGTGCATATAAAGGACCTTTTGAAAGTCAGTGGGACTTTGCACTGACTTCAGTGACTTTGGACCCGAACGAAGCAGGCAAATGCACATGGGCCTTGGGAATGAAAATCAGGCTTATTAGGTTGGACTTTTAAAGTAGCTACTTGCCTCTCCCTCATGCCAAGGCAAGATGCTGTTATGCTGTTCCCTTAATAGTAGATGCCATAAAGAAAGAAAAGGTCAATGTATTTGTAATGTATGTGAATTCCATGTGCGATAGATTTGGAAATATGAATTGTGTTTCTTTTTGTTTTAGAAAAATCAAGAATTTTTTAAAATCAAAAAAACGAGTGTTTCGGCTCCTTACTGAAGAGGAATACAGGGAGCAGCAGGAAACAGAGACTGTGAAAGCCTTGGAGGAGCTACGCTCATTCTGTAGGAGTCCAGATTTCTCATCATGGTTAGCCGTGTCCAAACTCCAGTCCCCTAAAAAGTAAGAAAGACTCTCATCCCTTAAAATTGAATGTATTTTATAGGCACTGTTACATAGAAGAGTCAAATACTCCTTAAAGAAGCATAATTTATAGGCCTAATCCTGCCAACACTCAATCAAACATGTAACTTTGTTCATGTGAATAGTCCTGGGCACAGATCTTGCAGCTTAAAGGGCTAAGGTGGCTTGAAGGGACCTCTGTGCCCTTCTGTTCCTGGGCTGCTCTGGGGATGAAGGGTCCTCTCAGCTAATTTAGACAGACCTGGGAGCCTCTCTAAATTATGGCAGCCAAAATCTCTGCAGTGATGCCTGCAGCCCTGTCCCTGATAGTTTCCTCCCATTGCTGCTCCTGGTATGCCTCCTACATTGGGGCTTGCAAAGGGGTCCTCAGAAGGCAGCCAGATGGCTGTCCCCACAGTGCCTGCTTTGGTTGGAATCATCCCCTGGTTGGGTATGGAGCTCTTAGGACCCTTCTACACTGCTTCTCAGTCTTGTACATGGTGTAAAGGGGGCAGGGTGGGAGTGAGGATCTCACCCCAAATGCTGGCAGGATCTGGCCCTATAATCATAAGGTTCTGCATTACCAAACATAAACCCATTGGAGTGTCAGTCCATGTATCTTTTTCCATAGGCTGAGCACTGATCTACGCAACAGTTAGGTCGACATAAGGCAGCTTATGTCGACCTCTGTCAGTGTACACACTACAGCCTTGCTCCTGCCGATGTAAGTGCCCTACTACACCAATATAACAACTCCACCTCCATGAGAGGCATAGGACGGCTTATGTCGGTGTAGTTAGGGTGATGCAGTGTCCATGTAGACACTGTGTAACTTGCATTGGCTGTTGGCTGTCATTCTCTGGGCTCCCTGCTCGGAGCTGAGCTGCCCCAGGGCTCCTGGCTGGGAGCCTGGCTGTTCTGAGGTTCCTAGCTCCATGCTGGGAACCCGTGCAGCTGCCCTATTCCTGGCGTGGAGTGTGGAGCCGAGAGCAGGAGCCCGGGGGGGGCCACCAGGCTTCCAGCGAGGAGCAGGTAGCGGGGCTGTGGGGGCAGCTGTGCTCCCAGCAGTGAGCAGGGAATGGAGAGCGGGGGAGGGAGCTGGCAGGGAGCAGGAGCCTGTGGGGCAGCTGGGCTCCTGGAGGGGAGCAGCAAGTGGAGCTGAGAGACCAGGCTCTCAGCTCCCCACACTGCCCCTCTTAGGTCAGTGGAAGCACTCCTGGTGAGGATGTGCACCACAAACTGAAGGAGGGTTGTGTGGACATGAACCACCACAGTAATGACTGCAGTGGCTATAAAGGGGGCAGAGTAGGAGTGTATATATAGTAATTTAGTATTAGTATAATATAGTATTTAGTGTAGACATGCCCTGAAATAGGACTAGGAGTGCCATGGAAATAGCATGTTCTGCCCCTGGGAATCTGAGTGGATGGAGAGACTGTGTCTGGAACAGTTCAACAGAGACACCGCTGGCAAAGAAGAAGAATGATGGTGGGCTAGAAAGGAGAGGCCATATAAAATGAGGGCTGGCAGCCAGAAGTGTTAGGGACATAAGAATCATCAGAATTTCAACATGCTTATCTGAAAACCGAAATTATAACCGTAAAATGTTAGCAGGAGGGCTCCAGCTATTATGCAGCCACAGAACTCACCCTCGCCCCTGAATTGTACTTCAGAATTTAAAGCGCCCTCAACTTGGAATCTGTTATCAAAACTGAGTTCAAGAGAGTTTCGGGAATGGGAACTGCACCTGCACTTGGCCTCCTATGACACTTTCTGTAGTCAGGTTTTTGTAGTTTTCAAAAATAATCTGTCTCACTTGTTACCATGGAAAAACTCATACCAAGCAGAGGGAAAACTAACTGGTTATATGCAACATGCTGCCAAATGCACAAAGTAAACAAAGTGAGAAGAGAGATGTTTTTCTCCAATCACTTTTAGTTATTCTCAGGAATTATTTGTAACAATAGTATGTAAAAAAAAAGAGTCTGGCAGAAGTCTGATTCTTAAGTTGGCCGTGTCTCTAAGCTTTCATTAAAGAATAATTATATTTCTTCCCCTTACGATAACAAAGAAAACCTACCAAATGAAACGAAAGCAATGTCTGCCTGAGTCTGAAGTACATTTCTAAGAAGAATGAACAGCCCTGTTCAGCTCAGTGAAGTTTTAGCTCAGAAACTAATGACAATGATATGAATATTAACATTAACTGTTTACTGGTGATCACTGTAACAGAGCTGTTTCTTGAATGTGCTTTTCTTACAACCCCTCACCGCCATTCATACCGTTCAGGCACCAAAAGCACCAAATGTCCCCCCACGTTCCAAAAAAACTCCAGCAGCCCCTCTAACTTCTGCACTGCAGCTGTCCTTTGTCAAAGTAAGATTGGCAGCATGTCAAAATGCCTGGGCCAGTGTCAAATAAATGGAATATAAGCTCTCAAATAGTACACAGAATATTACTGTACTATTTGTTTTCATGTTTTATTCAATGAATCCTCCATTTTGGAGTTTATCTGGAGCTGCTGCAGAAATTCCAGCCTGTCACACATGAGCGCCATAGAGAGCAGGGATCCTACTGCGGAGTTTAGGCCCAGTTGCTGCAGAGTATGCGATGCTGTAGTGCAGGAACTCATGGGTGTTGAGCTCTTGCCCTTGTTTCTCTCAGGAATAGAGTATCAGCACTTCTTGAATTCAAATAACCCCTGTAACTTACATAGCCCTTTATCTCTCAAGTTCTCCACAGACATTAATGAATCCTCATAATATTCTTGGGAAAAAAGTATTATCATCCCCACTTTGCTAATTGAGAAACTGAAGCTGAGAGAAGGCAAGTGACCTACTTAGGCCTACACCGCGAGCAGTAAGAGCTGGAAACACAAGTCAGATGTGCCTGGCTCAGTCACTTTTCCCTCCTTGTTCTCTAAGGAACCAAAATTACTTAATTAAAGCATGAAGCAAAGACTGAAAACATTTGAAAGGAGGATGATGAAGGAAAACAGCTAACTGAGGTGACAAAGTTCAGTAGACAAAATTCAGATATTCCCCTAGATGATTTTCCCTCTTGTGTGTGTGAATCCTTAGCTCAGGCTTAACTCCAGCTGCCTTGGGGGCATGATTCCTGCTCTGAATGCTGTCTATACATGCAGGTCTCTCCTCCAAGTCAGGTTTAATTGGCAGCATTCTGTGCATTTGGTTTTCTTCCTGCTTGATCTTTTCCCTTTTTTAAATACGACAGATTTGCAAACTTTATTTTGGGATCTCCCCACGTGTCACCTGCAGAAGTGAAAGCATATGATGAGCAATATGGCATTGGAGGCTCCTTCTTGGAACAGCAGCTCTTTAGCCCAGAGCCAGAGCCGAACCGACTAGCCAATTCCATTCAGGAGGAGGATGATGATGATGATGATGAAATGCAGGAACAAAACGAAAGTGAAAATGTTTCACACTCCAACAATATTGGACTATTCTGAACCATTTGGAAAATCCCCTGTATGGGAAGAAAATTAAATCAAGTGGGAAAGGAAGGCTACCTTGGCTGAGTGCGTGCTGTCTCGGAGAGCCCTACTTCTGACTTGGCTGTAGAGGGCAACCAAGATTCATTGAAGGATTTATTCCTGCTTCACTGTTCAAAACAGTAGTAAGTTGCTGGGTTTCTTAAGTGAATGTTACGTTCATGTAGTTGGTATTTTGTTACCTCACCTGTTTATTTACAGGGCAGGTACCAGGCAGCAGCAGTGCAAACTTGCTCCACCACTGTGCCTCAACTCCCTTGAAGAGACTGCCTCTACAGAGGTCTGATCTCTCTCCATGCCGTCAGTGCTGGGAGTGCCAGATGAAGAGGAAGTCATTTATGGTGCACTTTTACTAAGTGCTCTATCTGCTAATAAATTCCTTTGAACTCCTTTCCTAAGGTGCCTTGCTTACCGCTCTGATCCCTCCATGGGATCTCACCTTCCACATCAGTTTTAAGTTCCTCACCCTCTCCCTGAGAGTCCTGCACAACTGTGTGCCTCTGCTTTCATTGCTCTTCCCTTAGCCTTTCTACTCTAGCCAAGCCACTCACCTAGCCACCGCCATCTTTGTTTCCACTCCCACCCATCTCTGCCCTCTTCACTGTGGCCCCCTGTGCCAAGGGCCCTCCACCTGATCCAGTTCTCCATCTCCTCCTCCAAATGTCTCCTCCTCTGGGAATGTGTTTTCCCCAGTGTATTCGTCTTCTTCTTCTTTTCAGCCTCAATCTTCCCCCACAACTAACAAAACCCCAAACCAAAACAAAAATACAAAACCCCACCATTCCAGCCCCACAAGTGTGCTCAGTAAAGGCCATGTATCCTGGAACTGTATTAGCTGCTCCAAGGAATCTCTGTTGGTGCGGGTACCTGGTGTAAGGATGGCCAGGGAGAAGCTGAAGCTATCCAGCACAGAGTACCCGTAAGTGGCCCTAGTGTCCTGGGAATCCACCGGGTTTGGCAGTGGGTCCTGCAGCTCATTTCATGACTGGGAAGAAATCTTGCCTCCAGGACCACAAGCAGGGAGGAAGCGCTGGATGGATCCTCCTGGAGATCTCCTGACAGTGTGGCCTTCTCCAGGGTTTACCTCAGGAGGTGGGGATCTGACCCTGGCAAGAAAATAATTACAGTCAACTGTCAACATCCATATGAGAATAGGAGATTCCTTCTATGGGTATCTATCTTCATCTTTCCCCTGTACAAATGGGATCTCCCTCTCTGTTGTCCTTCAGACTATGTCCCTTACTCCTCACTTTTCATACACACTCTGCTTCCCATTAACCCCACTAAGTATCTCCTCGTAGGAGAGCGGGGGCCAGTAATTTCTCCCCCCCAACTGCCACTCCAAACCCTCCAGGAACTGTCCCATTCCAACATTCACCTCTTTCTAAAAGGTGTCGCTCTGAAGAACAGGCTGCACTGGGTTTGAAGCCAGGCTGACTCAGTGGGTGCACTCAAAAGGAAAGTTCCCCTTTGCTGGTGAACATGCTTGGAGATTTCTCAGTTGGTAGTCTCCAGGGGGGAAACCCAAATAGCATAAAACAGTGCTAAAAAGAAACAGCTTACCATACACACAGCTGCCACCTTACATTGAAAAGTCATCAGAGCTTGCTTTAAATCAGCACTTCCCAGACAGAATTATAGGGAGACTCCAGGAGGCTCTAGAGTGTAAATTAAATTTTAAAATGAGAATGTTTCTGTTTTTCAATAAAGAGAAGCCTAACACCTAATTAAATACCATTAGGCCATCTTGCTCATTCAGGAAGACAAACTCTTCCTATAGAGAGAGAAGATGAGCCATGCTTATTAAACTTATAAACCAAACTGGGACCAGGATTATGTTAGCAGCAAGAGGGCTCTACTGAGCAAGTCTCTAATTGTCACCAATAAAATACAGGGGGAGGATTCTGCTAGATTCCCAGCCACATCTCTCCATCTCAGTCCCAGCCTCATATTGGGCTTGCTTTGGTGCTTTCAGCTACTAGCAAGATAAACCCAACACATTAGTAGATACATTCACAAAACAGTGGTCAGAGCCATGGGAGAGGTGGATAAAGTCCAAGGTCTTTGGCTGCCTTGTAGAGGGGTGGATCTCCCCTCTAGCACAATGGCCTTACATGGCTGGAGGAGGTTTATGTTACACCTGCATAGTTGAAGCTAAGTACTTGAAATGTATTGTCGTAAATATCTGGACCATCAAGGAAAGGCAACATAGTATGACACATTTCAGGCTCTCTGCACCATCCGGAAGCAAGTAAAGGATTTTCAGCCACAGTGCTCAGGTAGCTGAAGGTTCACAATCTCGCTCTCTCTCTTTTTTTTTTTTTTAATTAAAGGGACATATCTTGTCCCAACTTAAACCCATGCAACCCTCTTGGGCTTTATGAAACAAAGCAGCTAATAGATTGGTGATGATGCCCCACACATGAGTAGATTATCCTTGTGAAGGAATGTACTACCCCTTTAAGGGACAGCTACTCCTCATCAAGGAGACCCTGCTCCACCCTAGGGCTGGACTATATAAACAGAAAAGCTGAGCAAGAGAGAGGGAAGTAGAAACTGTGCAGATGATAGCAGGTGTTTGTTTTCTCCTCTCAGGCAGGTCAGTGTCCTGGAACCTAACTAAAGGCTTTGTTTATGGATTTAAGTTTAGGAGCTGAAGCAGGTTCTGAGGTGAGGACCTTATGGGCAGGTTTTAATTGAATTACTCCCGTCCTGAAGCCTTGATAAAAGAACTTTTTTTTGTTAGTGTGTGTTAGCTCCCCTCTGGGTGTTAAAGCAAACCTATTGACCCCCCCCCCAATCAGGGGAAATTAAGGGGGGCACTGCTGCAGTGCCAAACTGAGCCACATGGTGAGGTACAGGGACTGCCTGCACCTCCACAATGATATAGTCACATAGCTCACTATGAACATTAATACGTTCACTGGGGGAAAAACATACAATTCAATACAGTTGAATTTTTCCTGCACTTTACCTGTTTTCTTGATATTTTTCAGTAGATCAAGTAGGGTGGCTGCTTCAAACACCTCCCCCCGCACCCCCAGGAGAGAAGAGCAACAGCATCCTGAGATACACATGAATGTTTTAATGACTAGCTCAAAAAGAACATTAAAACAAACCTTTAAAGCCTCCAAATATCGCTAAGATCATGAACTTGAGAATTTATGAATGTTTATCTAGGTATTTATAACCCCCCCCGTCCATTAGCCATTTGGTTTCTGAGCACTTTACAAAACACTGGAATTTATCCTCATTGCACTCCTGTGAGATAGGTCAGTACTATCCCCATGTTAGAGGAGCACTGTGACAGAGTTGAAAGGGACATCTCAAGATCACACACTCAGTCTTTGTGAGAGCTGGGAGTAGAACCCAGATCTCCTAAGCCCCAGGCCTGTGCTTTGCTACTAGAGCATCCTTCCTCCCTTAACAAGGCTTGTATACTATTTTATCCTCTGTTTCATTTATTTCTTTCAACAATTTCAGGTTTTGGAAATATATGAATTTCATGTACAGTGCACTCGACATACTATGCTGTGTCAAGCTTTTAAATAAAAATATTTTTCAGCTAGCAACGTTTGTTTGGTTCATTTTAACCACTTTATGAAAACAGTACACGTCACAAAAAAAAACAGACAGGTGGGTGCACCTGTTCTTCAGGGGGAGGTTGAGGTCCTTTGGTCTAAAGGGTGCAGTTCCCCAGTATTATTACCAAGCTGCTTCAAAGAGGTGTTCCTCTATTTCCCCCCAACCCCCAGAGAAGTGTTTGCATAGAGTGAAATCTTCTCAGCCCTCTCCATGCCCACAGAAGAGCTAAACCTCAGCAGAACCACAGTGTGGTGATAGTAAGATAAGTACGGTTGAAGAGGAGGAACATAAGAACGGCTTACTGGGTCAGACCAATGGTCCATCTAGCCTAATACCCTGACTTCTGACAGCAGCCAATGCCATGTGCTTCAGAGGGAACATACAGAACAGGGCAATCATTGAGTGATCCATCCCGTCATCCACTCCCAGCTTCTGGTTGGGGTTTGTAGGAGGTTTCCCCTTAATGAGTATGGAAGAGCTATAGATTCCCAAGGTCTCCCCCTTCTGCTGCTCCCACATGCCCCAAAAATTAAGCAGTCAGAAGAAAAAAGTGAATTAAATTTGTCCTGCCAAGATAAACTTCACTGTGCCAACACACACTGCTACTGGACACACTGGCTCAAAAATATTCATTAGTTAGGAATTCGCAGTTAAAAGGACTAGAACCAGACTTTGAAGATACCCCCAATAAACCCATTTAAGCAGCCAAGATACAAATATTCAGAAAGTTATGAAAATGTGGTTACTAGTGGCAGCAGAGACCACTTTTTACTTTATCTCTTGGCCTGCAATGAGAAGAACTTGCATAACTCAAACCTCACCCATCCATCTATATGGGGCTGTTTGGGATGCACTGACCCCTTATAGATCATCCCACTATTAGCTTTTCATTATTATGAGAGTTGGGTGATTTGCTCCTACATTCTGCTCCCTCTCATAAACAGATTTTGATTTGAGACACTGCTTTACCTTTCACCTCATATACATTAGGGCAACACAAAATCTTTCATGGGAGAACCTTGCCAAAGCTGTTTAGGATTGATTTTTTTAACTCAGGTTATCATCAGGTATGTGGCCAATGTGTGATTACACAAAATGGGAAATTTAATAAAAAATTCAGACAGGTTATTTTAAACACATTATAGATATTTTATATTTTTCTTACTGCACTTTTACAGTTTTCACAAATATCAAAACCCATGTGCACATGTTCATTTTGCAACAGGGAACGAATGTACAGTTCCAAAAGAGCAGGCATTTCAGAAAAACAATTTGGAAGTGTAAACACAATATGTAAGATCTCCACCTCATGATGGAGGTGCTGTTCAGTAGAAGTTGCGGTAACACCATATTGCATTAACTCTCCGTATAAATGTTTTCGCTTAGCTGAGAAGATTTAACACCTTTAGCCTGTCACCCGTTCAGTTCTCCATTCCCAAAATGTTATACAAACATACAATAAATACATTTCTGATTTTAAAGGACACTTCAACGAGTCATGAGAATTTACAGTACAGTACATTTAAGTTCAAGTGCAAAACATAACTAGTGGCTAGTTATTAACATTTATTTGTATCTCTTTGTGGTGCTGGTCCCAGGCACCAATGCGTGCGCTCTACCTCAGCCCCATAGGCCTTGCTAAGGGATGTGCGAGGATAGCAGGGGAGGCCTTAATTCATCCAACTGGGGATCCAAGGGTCTGGAATTTCCACCCACCGCTTCATTCTAAACCATCATTCTCCTCTTCCTCCCTCACACCCAGCTGTATCATGTCACAGGCTGTGCACTGAAGTCAAGTGAGGCAGCATGCACCTTCTGCAAGGAAGCCTGCTGAGCATGTGTCAGATTCCACGACAGGCTGAACATCGGCAGTTCCTAGTCACGTCAAGGGAAGCTACATGGGCTCAGCTCCTCTCAGGATCAGTTCACTGACATGAGACACTGGGCCAAACACTGTCCTGACTTATACCCCATGCCAGCCCATTGATTTCAACCTTGAACCCAAGTTTTCCTCTCAGCAGCAATCTGTGTTACGAACCAGCCACTGGGCTGGCTACAGTTAACATTGAAAAGCATGACTGGACATAACTCAAAATCTTCCAGTGTCTGACACTGCCTGTGTAAAACAAGTCTCTAAAGATATGGTCATTTAATCACGTTTCTTTATTTTGGAGGGTTTTGCTCATTGAAACTCCTGTGAACAGTATCTCCCCCCCTAAACCCAATCATTATGATTTATAGGCAGTTCCCTCCTGAGGCACTTGAAGCTCTTATCTTCTATACGTAACCATAGTAGGAATACTTAGTTCAACAACATTTAATATGATGAAATTAAAAAAAATAAAAAGGTGTTTCCAGTGGACACTCTCAATCAATCTCAAACTGCCCAATCTTGATCGAGGTCTGTGGACTTGGGCATAATATCAAACCTAAAATTACACACACACATGCTCTTAGCAAACACCTGTTTAGTGAAGGGCTGTAAGCATACTGAGTTGATTTAACCTCACCTCCATTTGCTTCTTTCTAAAATGCCCTTTTCAAAAGTTTATGCCTTGCTAAACTAAACCTACCTCTCAGAAGAGCGTTAATGGCAGCTTCACTATTCAAAGATTCCGCTCTGGGTCACTTAATCCATCACCACATTATAAAAACATTCTTGCTGAAGCTATTCAAGGTTTTTGAGAAGTCCTTGCAAAAGACTAAGCTGCGCCTTTATGTATTTACTTTGTCTAGTGTCTCTTAGTTGTTTAACTTTTTTAGGGAAATGCAATTTTTCTCCTAAAAAGAAAGACAGTAGTGTTTTCTTCTCCAGTTTAGTTTCTCTGTGGTAAAAAATTAAATTTAAACTAATTGATTAAATAGGGGAAATCACATCAAGTGACAGTGTTTTTTCTTCGCATTACACAACTATCAGTATAAGCTCCCCTTTCTCTACAGATTGCAAAGAATTTCATAACATTTGACCAAACTTTAGCAAAGCAACTGAGAATTTCTAAGGCAGCAAGATTCAGTCCCATTTCCTCTGCCAAGCCTTCCAGACTTTTAGCTTCCCCTGCAATGTTGCTACTGTATATTGTCATATGAATGGTCTTAAATATTTAAAAGCTTGTGCAGCATCATGTGACGTGTCTGACTTCAAGATGTGCTGAGCGCCTGTAGTTACTAGTCACTTAAGGTGAAGGGCTCTTTTGAGCTCTTGTTCCACCATTTCCCAGCAGAGCAGCACAATTTCATGCAGTGGATTTGATAAGATGAAGTCATCTTTGTGCCCTGCAGCAGCAGATAGAGCATTACTGACCAAGGGAAGATGATCCAACACTAGGGGGCTCTGGGTCAGTTTGGGAGTTGAGTGTCGTTGCAGGTATTGAACAATCTCTGGATTCATCAGTGTTTCTCAGATTTGGGGGCTGTTCTGTTGGACTGGCTGCTGGAGCACTCTGATTCTCACTGGGTTTCTAAAGAGACAGAAAACACATGCAAATGTAAGTGTATACTCTCATTACACTGCCCTAGGGGAAAATGCATTCAGACACATTCAGAAAGTGTTCTTACACTGAATGCATGCAACACAGCAAGGGAACATAAAGCAGGAAAGCAATAAAATAGTAATGTTATCTGCATATGAATGTAACAACAAGCAGAAAACAACTTACCTTCCATTTCTTTTCCTAACTGCACCTCCACAAGAAGCATGCAAAAAACAAACTTGCTATGTTTTAAGACAAAAACTATCAATAGAATTCTACTGTATACAGACAACAATCATCATCATGACTGCACTGTTTACTAAAACATACTTCATGCTCCCTTCTGCAAATCCACCTATATTTCCTTAACATTTTTTCTAAGTAAGATATTTCTCAGTCCCATTGAGTGGCAGCACTTTTGCAGTAAAAGCACATAAATTTCATCCAATTTACTTAGCAATAGGCTTTTTCTTAGTAATAATAGCTAGGTCAGCGATTCAAGCAGGCAATTCTCTGGTTCAAGCAAGAAGAAAATAGTTGAGAACAATTTTCTGAAAGGCTCAGTGCAAATTTTTAAAAGCTGTTTCCCAGATTATGTGATCTTATTTTAAAGACATATGCTAGCTGCATTCCCTGAGGGCCAAAGACAAAACAAGTCTTGTACAATATTAGTACTACAACATCTTCTAACCTCACGATTTATCTTGGAAGATTTGTTTTGTATCAAGTAATTAGAATGGTGAGCATGCTCCTTTCCCTGAAGGATTACTATAAGCAAGCAGTAATGTGAAATGAGGAGGCACCAAAGTTTTTCTGTCGTTAATCCCCTTTTCTATGCTCTTAAAGTTTCTCCTCCAAATGACCAACTTTCCTGTGAATTCTTTTAGGAATGCTATTTAAAATGTTTAACAAGATAGCTAGGCAGCCTTTTCTGGTTTAGTGTTTTGTTAAATTCAGGCTAAAAGAACAAGGTGAAAAAAAGCAACAGCAATGCATAGGGAGTTCGTTTTTTAATTTTTAGAATTAAAATGTGGGTGTGTTCTGCAAAAGCAGGCAATTTCTCCAAGGAGCTGAAATGATTAAATATATCTCTAGCTTCATGGAACTGAGATGCATCATGTGTGCATCTTCAAATGGAGGGTGTGGAATACTGCTTCATTCTGGGTAAACAGTTTTTAAATACCAAATTTTTACATACAAATACAATGGGGAAAGATGCTATGCTTTCTTGTTGTGGTAGGGTTGAATGCTCATTGATCATATTTTATTCACAAACTGGAAGACAGATCCTTGAAACTGGCCAGCTGCAGAACAGCAGACTGCCCTGATAAAAGTGCAACCAGCCAGGGAGGGAGGAAACATTAAGAGTCATATTTAGCCTAACTTTAAAATTTGGGATTTGGTTGAGCAGAAATAGGGTTTTTGATGTTTGACCCTAAAAACACAGGCCTTAATGAAAGACAGAGGGGCATTGCATGGATGCAAAGATATACCAGTGCATATCCAACTGCAGGATTGGGGCCTTAATAAAACTATCCCATGGAACCAATTTTCGTTGTTCCCATAAATACTAAGAATCCTATCTACTAAGGAATGGTTCTCAATTCTATCAGTCACGTGTGGAATAGATAATGCAATGCCCAAAATTCAATAGTATTAATAAAAAGGCTCCATGAATGGCTGCATGAAGTTATGAGAAGGGGAAAGAGGTTATTAAGAGAACATGTTTCTGAAGATGGCAGAGAGTTATCGGCGGCAATAAAAGACTTGAGAGCACTTCATAATTGCCCAAGTCATTTACTGAGACTATCTCCAACACTATGAACATTTGTTGATTCTCTCTCCTAGAGCTTACCATGAACTATAAACCAGCTTTCTTGCCCTGGGAGGTATGGCAGATTGTGTGTGACTGCCATTCTCCAATTTATGCCAACAACAGGGCTGGGCTTATACTGATAATTGCTTAAGAGAAGATTGATGGAAAACTGCTTGGGAGAGTGGCATGGGTTGAGAGTGTAACACGACAGCATTGTGTCAATGAGGATTTCATGGTCATTCAAAAGGAGACACTTGATTTTTCCGAGATGTGTGTGTCTGAAATTCGTCTTGTATAAACAGACATTTAAGAGTCATTTCAATATGGTTGCTCACTCTCCCTGAGGCATGCAAGTTAGTCTCATTAAAGCTAATGGAAGCTCAGCATGCATATTGAGAAGGGAACATATGCGTAGGGATATTTACAAGAATATAGACCAATGGGGGAGGAGGGAGACAGCTGGTGAAGTTGGGATTTCTTCAAATGCTGCTTTGCCACATCTGCAAAGTCATGTCCAAAATCATCACCTTCCAGAAGTAGGACTGGTGGAAATGACATTTGGGTGCATATGGTATGGCAAATATGTAAGGGGGAAGCTGCACCACTCCTCCCCGCGGCAGACAGGAGAAACAGGAAGTTTATTACCCACACTGTTTGAAAAACCAGCATTGACCGCAGCAGCCCAAGTTTCCCTACATTGCCTCACCAACCACCACTGTGCTCCAACCTCGTTCTGGAGGGAGCACCCCAAAAGATCGGATGATAGTCCAGTCTCTGAGTTCGTCCAATCCTTGGCCCCTCTGCCAAGATTCCTAATAAGGGTGCTGGGGGATTCTGTAATGTGAACACTGGAAAACAACAACTCATTTCACACAGGCCACAGAACAGCTCTCAAGTCGTAGTCACTTTCAGTCACCACAAGCCCAGGCCAAGCTCCAGGGGGTGAAGGGCTTCATATTCCATTATTAATTTGCTGGGGTGCCCATTTCCACCATATTTTGGATGTTTGGCAATTCGCACTCCCCCCACGCCTCCAGGCTAATCTCTAAAAGGAAACATTTAATCAAAACGGAAAAAAAAAAAAGATAGACAGGCATGTTACACCTTAATAATTATGCAACTTTGTTAATGCTCACCCTCAAGCCACAAAAGTTCTGCAAGTACACAAATGTGTTCAAACTAATATGAAAACACTGTCAGTTTAGAGGCAATTACAGTAGATCCCAGCTTGTCATGACAAAGGGGAAGAGGAGAAAGTGGAAATTAGACTATAAGAAGCAGAAAGATCTGCTCAAATGATTTACTGAGCACTCCCCCCTGTACCATACACATGCAGCAACTGAATTTGTTACTATCGTTCAACTACTGCTTTACACAACTCCAAGTTTCTGATCACTGATGGAGAATGCTTGCCAGATATTAACAATTTTATGGTGCTGTAGATTACATTTGGTCTTAAAACCTTCAGCAGTACATTTTTAGGTTAACATTAATGGTGATATGAATGTTGCATATTAAGAGCGGGTTACCTGCAAAGGCTGGTTTTCAGGCATCAGATTGCTTTTAGACAGCTCTACCATCTCCTTTATTTGATAGACAGCGTAAGCCAGAGTAACCCAGGGAGAAGAACTGATCCCCCACGCAGGCTTGTTCACGTCTTCCTGTTCTTCTTGATGCTTCGTTTTCTTGGGAGGAAGTCTGGGCTCAGTTCGAGGCATGATATCTTCTGACTGCTGGTGTATGAGGTCGATGGTTGCTATGGGAACAGGGCTGGAAGGCACTGGGATCCTTTCTGCCAGCATTGTCTTCTCTAAAGTGTAGGGCAACATAATCATCAATGAAGTCAATGATCATTACAAGGAAATGGAGAATCAAAGCACTGAACATACACAAACATGCTTTGCAATACACTAAGAATTACTCTGTTCCCTCACTGTGATTCAAGGACCTCTTGATACCAACTGGCAGTGGGTACGGGGATTCCGCTGGGCTCACCAAAAGAATGTCATGTAAGGTCTCTAATGAAAGCCCAGGTCAAACTGGTCATCAAGTAATCGTTGTGAGATGTATGTATGGAAAATATGCGGAATTATGCATATACACTGAAAATTATGTACTTTAGGTGTGCGAGTTAAGACAGACCACCAAAAGGTAATCCACATAATCCTGGCAGGCAGGGGGGAAGAGATGCTTATCTCACTCTGGCCTGTCATAGGCAATCGGAGTATTGTATCTTTCACAATAAACACCTGTTTGCAGTCTGAGCAAAATGCTAATCAATAGATCACAGGGGCTGGAGGAAAAAACAAACAGCAGGAGTTATCCTGTTTAGGGGTAAGACAAGGCAATGCCTTGTTAAGTTCAATGTCTAGAAGGCATGATATGATTTTATTTTAGATGTAACCATTTGTTTCCAATATGCTTACTCACTGTCACTTGAATCTCTGTTCTTTGATAACACACGTATTTGTGTGTTCACTATGTAGCTATCGCTAAGTGCTGAGGTGTTAAGCAAAGTGGGGATCCTGGGTTGAATTTTACAAGCTGGAGCACACTGTTCCTTTGGGAATAGAGGATCTACGAGTCCAGAGAGTGCTCAGTGGAACAGGGGCTGCACCCTCCACAGGGAGGATTCAGGGATTGGTGGGCACTTATCTCTAACACGTACAGAGGCAGCGAGGCCTGCGGAGCCTGGAAGCGAGAGCTTGCGTTGCCAGAGGCTGGTGGCTTCAGGGAGCTGAGCCCCAGCCAGCACAGGCAAAGCTCCCTCATGCTAAGGGCAGGTGTTGATGAGGTGCCTCATAGCCTTGGCAGTAAGAATTGTGCTGTTCCCCCCCTTGCACACACTTCTATTGTATGTACACAGTTAAGACTGTGGCTCTATCACAGTTTTACTTTTGATTTGAAAAGGACTGTTTTCAATCGATGCATCAGACAGGCAGAAGAGCCCCACCTGTAACCTCAGTGACAAGTATCAAGTGGCTAGGCAAGCACTGCAAATGCCTAAGTGAGACGCCTCTCTTTAGATGGGTTTTTTGAAGCTTATAAAGTCCCAAGGCTCAGTGGAAATGAAATTTCTTTGGAACGCATCAGTGGAGGAGTTCTGTAAAATATCTGTATTGGAGTAACAGATGTCTGTCCCCTTTCAAAACCCAGCAAGATTACTATCCTGTAACAAAGCTTCATCCCTCCGTCAAGTGCTTGAGAGGAGGCAACCGTAGTCTCCAGTGACAGTAAAAAAGACACATGATAGCGGAGAGGCCACCAAGCAAATCAATCACCCACGAGCTGCCCAGGAAAGCTACTCCAGCTTTGACCTGGATTCATGTCTCTCTGCAGCACCACCGCACCAAGGCATGTGGTTTCCAGGAATGTATTTTTGTTTCAGTTATGTGTTTGTATTTCCGTGTTAAGTGCAATTTAATAAGGCTTTTGAATAAAATAATAAACTTCGCTCTTTACACACAGCCCTTTTCTTGTGACTGACCATTCACAGTTATAACCACCGGGCACCATGTGGTGAAATTCTATGGCCTGCATTATCGGACTAGATGATCATGATAGTCTCTTCTGTCTTTAAATATATGCATTTACTGTTCTTCCATGAGTAACATGCTACACTCATATTTAGTATGGACAGATCAGAGAAAAACCCTTCCTCAGGAAGTTACAGAGAAGTTAGGGAGTTGGTGACAACAAAGGAAACCCAAGCATCTGTCATGGTGGTTTTGGCTACAAGCAGCCAGTTCCGACAGAGGGTAGAAATGATCCACTTTTCCCTCAGGTCTTATAGGTGATATGATGCTGTTTCAGACCAAGATAGTTTTAAAAATTGCAGAGAAATATCACAGTTCAATACTCCTCTCCAAATCCCCACCGAGAAAGGTGTGAAACAAGGAGATACAGTTTCACCAAAACTATTCACAGCCTGTCTTGAACTGGTTTTTCAACGAGCAAACTTGAAAGGCAGGATTAATATCAACGACGAGCGGCTAAACCATCTCAGGTTCCCAGATGATATAGTGCCCAGCTTGAGAGAATGCTTAAAGAACTGAACGCGAAAAGTAGTCAAGTTGGATTAAAAATGAACCAGTCGAAAACGAAATACATGAGATCAGATGTTCTGCCAAGAACCCAAACAACTCTTGGAGGAGATCAGATCCAAAAGGTTGATAAATACGTTTATTTGGGCCAAGAAGTCAACATGCGCCACCATCAGAAAGGCGAACTGTCGCACAGAAAAAAAGCTGGATGGTGCGCATTCAGTGACATCAAGGACATCCTCCAAGGAAAGATCAGCAAAACAACTCGTGCAAATCTTTTTAACTTGACCGTGCTTCCAGTGATGTTATATGGCAGCGAAACATGGTTGCTGACAAAGATCGAAGAACGTGAACTGTGTCACACAGAGGGCGATGGAACGAACATCTTTGGGCATTTCGCTTGGCGATCACATCCCCCATGAAATACTTAGGCAGCAGTCTGGAGTGCGAGACGTTGTTGAAAGCAGGCTCAGCAAAATGTGGTGGGTGGGACATGTGTCCCGACTCAGCGACCTCAGATGGACCGCAGCTACATCCGAGTGGTATCCACGAGAACAGAAACGACCACGCGGTCGGCCTCCAAAGAGGTGGGATGATTTCCTAACAAGGAGATATGGACAAGCATGGCAAAGGATGGCCAGAGCGAGAGAAGATTGAAAGACGTGTTGTGATCGGCTCAGTCTCAACTGATGAAGGACCGACAGTCTACGCAGAAATATCTGATCAATGCAGTGATTTATTGCCTAACACACTGTGCCCTAAAGATTCTGGATTGCTGCAGGACATTTCTATATATAAAAAAGTAATAAAATAAGTGGGCTAGATTTTTTGAGCAATAGCTCTGTGCCATGTAAAACAGTCTAGAGGTAAAATATACTATTTTTTCCTCAGACATTTTCAAGAGAAAGCTTAAATAAAATACTAACAAGTAAAATACTTCAGGGACTGAAATGGCAAACCATTAAGCACATGCTTAGCTATACTCATGTGAGTAATCCCATTTAAATCAATGAGACTATTACAATGCTTAAAATTAGGCTTATGTTTAAGTGGATGCAAGATTTATGTTTAAGATTTTCAAACAAGTACAAAGATGCAGAAGGAAATACAATAACTGGAATATTAAATTCTAGAGAACTATGGCCCAAGAGAAAAATATGAATCCATTTGGGAGGCTCACACATGTACTCCATATGCAATAGAAACAGCGATTATCCCGTCCAAGTTTCTCTTTTGTGCCATAATTTCTTCCACCTGTGTTCAAGTGATAAAGGCAAAACAAATATTTGAACATTCTTAAACACAGGCAACTCAAGAACTACTCAAGGACAACCCTTGTATTTTTAGGATAAAGAAAAATGAACTTCAGATCTACCTGGATTTTAGTATGGAATAAAAATAACATTTGGGTAAAAGACACTAAATGTTTGCTTATTATTTTTCATCTCTATGAAACAGGTTTATTTTCGGTCTGTAAAAATAATAATATATAGGGTTAATGAAAAAAATAATGTCACAGCTCCTGGGGAATGATTCTGGGCTAGTCTGCCTGTATTATGACCACATATCTCAAATGTCACACACTGTCTCGAGTTATCATCAGAACACAGGAACAGTCTTGGTCTCATTGACCTGACTATTTACCTTCTTTTTCATCAGGAACAGCTAGCCACTGGATTAATGCAAAGAGTAGTAGGATCACTAAACAGGCCATGCCTATCCCCCTGAATGTTGCTGCAGCCCCTGTAATGAGAATTATTTTTAGAGCATTTGTTTAGGTAATACGGGAAAAGACAGATATTTGTGATGACTTCATTCACTGCTTAATATCCCATGTAAACTCTCTTTCTTTTTATATGGCATCTCCATTGCTGGAGGTTTGCAACCATGGCAGCCCATTCTGTATGATCTTCTGCCAATCTCTTTGTGGATGAACAGTCCTCTAGATCTACTCAGGATACCACATCAGAGTCCACCCAAGATCAAACTCTCATTAGGTTATTTACTCACTCTCTCTCCCCCCCAGCACTTTCAGCGGCAGGTTATTTTACACAGACTCTAAACAAATTATGCTTTCACTTCTCAATTGAGTGTGTAGAGGTTGCATGACAACCACACAGTAGTGAACAGTCATTGGTCATCTGATGAAGGATTCATCCTGCTGTCTAGCTGAGGACAGGGCAGTGCTTAGGAGTGGATTTGCTCACATAGTACTAAAAATTCAAGGCATAACATTACAAACACATACACATATAATTATCAGTGTACAACATCTACATGTGTCTAAATAGATTTTTATGTGATTGAGGGTAACAAATATGGCATCATTAGCAATACATTAAGTGTACATGCGCTTTTAGTCCAGTTTTGCTGCACTACTAAGAAACTGCAATCATACTTAAATAAAATGTTTGCTTACCAAGATAGTTGACCAAAACCCCACCGATCATAGCCCCACAGCCTCTGCCCAGACCTAAGTGGAGACCTTGTAGAATCCCCTGAGCTGAAGTTCTTAATTCTGGAGGCACTGCAGCACTAAGATATGAAATACAAGCTGCCCATATGGCTGCATGGGTTACACCTATGGAGAGGAAACATTTTAGAAAGCACTAAGTATGCTATCATGATCTGTTTTCATTTATTAGTTGACTGCAGCAGTTAAATGTTCTGGGAAGGAAGTGTTTATTAAAGTACTAAAGTCAACCATGTTCCTCTGAAGTATAAATTAGTCTTTCATGAAATAACAAAGCTTTCCATTTTTTCTGTGATGCCCAACCTGCCTAGAGATGCAACAACTAGGGCTGTCAATTAATCTCAGTTAACTCACGCAATTAATTCAAAAAAATTAATAGCATTTTTTAAAAATCACGATTAATCGCACTGTTAAATAACAGAATACCAATTGAAATTTATTAATTTTTGATGTTTCTACATTTTCAAATAGATTGATTTTTATTACAACACAGAATACAAGTGTACAGTGCTCACTTTATATTTTTTATTACAAATATTTGCACTGTAAAAATGATAAAAGAATTTTTCAATTCACCTCATACAAGTACTGTAGTGCAATCTCATTATCGTGAAAGTGTAACTTACAAACGTAGATTTTTTTTGGTTACATAACTGCACTCAAAACAATGCAAAACTTTAGAGCCTACAAGTCCACTCAGTCCTACTTCTTGTTCAGCCAATCGCTCAGACAAACAAATTTGGTTACAATTTGCAGGAGATAATGCTTCTCGCTTCTTGTTCACAATGTCACCTGAAAGTGAGAACAGGCATTCGCATGGCAGTTTTGTAGCTGGCATTGCAAGGTATTTACATGCCAGATGTGCTAAACATTCATATGTACCTTCATGCTTTGGCCACCATTCTTATACTAGTTAAAAACATAATGCGTTAATTAAATTTGTGACTGAACTCCTTGGGGGAGAACTGTATGTCTCTTGTTCTGTTTTACCCGCATTCTGCCATATATTTCACTTCATTTGGGTTCAGGGATTTGGCTGAAAGGGGGTGAGCAAGGTGGGGGAGGGAAGAGCAGAGGGAGACAGTGGGGAGAGGGCAAGGGCTGGGCGGAGTGAGGCGGGGCCTGGGGCAGAACAGTGGTAGAGTATGGTGGGGCCACAGGCAGAAGAGGTGGGCTGGGGAGCTAGCCTCCCCAAGGAGCAGCTTCACCCACCACCCATGACAGCAGATAAGAGCGGGTCGGCTCCCAGTGCGCACTACAGTCTCCTTAGGCAAAGGCCGTCTTCACTGAACCGAATGTGCCGGCGCCATGCATTCTGCATGAGGGAGAGGGTAAAGGGGTCTCTGAAGGGAACGGTGACTCTCCATCACCGTGAGGCGGGCTGGGCAGCTCTGTATCCTTTGCTGCCTTGTCCCTCCCCGCCCGGGCTGTGGTCAGGCATAGGGGCACCAGTTTAATAATACTGCGCAGGGCCCCATAAATCCTAAGGACAGCCCTGCTTGCGACACTGGCTATAACAGTGCCATGCAAATGCCTGTTCTCACTTTCAGGTGACATTGTAAACAAGAAGAGGGCAGCATTATCTCCTGCAAATTGTAACCACACTTGTTTGTCTGAGCGATTAGCTGAACAAGAAGTAGGACTGAGTGGACTTGTAGACTCTAAAGTTTTACATAGTTTTGTTTTCGAGTGCAGTTATTTTTTGTACATAATCCCACATTTGTAAGTTCAGCTCTCATGATAAAGAGACTGCAGTACAGTACTTGTATTAGGTGAATTGAAAAATACTATTTATTTTCTTTTTTACAGTGCAAACATTTGTAATTAAAAAATAAATATAAAGTGAGCACTGTACACTTTGGATTCTATGTTGTAATATCCAAAATATTTAAATAAATGGTATTCTATTATTGTTTAACAGTGCGATTAATCACAATTAATTTTTTCAATCGCTTGACAGTCCTAGCAACAACCCATTTTCTGTCAATAGCTCCTCCTCCTCATGAGAGTAGCTGAGGGCTTCACAAACCCTAAGGCTGGCTCACTGCCTACGGGCAATCATATTGTCAATGTTTCTTAGGCTAGGTTTGCAATACTGAGCCTGTGCTGGCATAGCCATAGCTGCCAGCACAGCCTTGTAGTTTAGGCACAGTGTACGTCTACAGTACAAGGAGCTCTGCTATGGTCGGAACACCAACTCCCTAAACAACGACAGCTATGCCAGCAGAAGCACTCTTCTGCTGGCATAGCTGCATCTACACCAGGGGTGTTGTCAGTCTGGCCCTTCTGTTAGGGAGTGTGGTTTTTTTTCACACCCCATGACTGACACAGTTACGGTGATATATGTTTTAAATGTAGAAAGGCCTTAACATTACTGCCACATTGGAAGGAGTTCAAAGGCTAATCCTTACATCTACATAGACACACCACTGTGGAAATCAAACTGTTTAAAAAAATAAAATAAAAGCATATTCTAAGAACCACCTCAAAATCAATTCTTTCCAAACTCTTGGCACTACTCACTTTGCATTTGCACTTGGCTTTGGAGATCTTGGCTGACAGACCACAGAGGTTCCTCAGGGTTCGGCAAGGTACAGTAAGCTTTGCTTATGCTGTTTTGAATCAGACACAACAGGATTTCTTCCACTGTTGTAAGTCTGTTCTCACTAAGTGTGCCATTACAAATCATTTTTTCCCACCGGCAGTCAGACATCACCAGTCTCCATTGCTAACAGTGGTAGAGGTCCTTTCAGATCTAAATAATGCATATGCATTTGAGGCACTCTTGGCTAATCAAATTATAATACATTTTGGGTGCCTTTATTATTTTTTTTCTTACCATGGAAAATCAGAACATGCAGAGACAATTTTGCCTAAGGCAGAACATAGTGGTCAGATGTCATGGAGCAAAGAAAAAAAACAAGAAAACCCACCAATTATCAGCAGGCAGGGAGAGGGGAAGGTTGCTATCTGCAGCCTCAATTTGAAATCCTGAATTTGGGGCAGGAGGCAAGAATAAAATGGCAATTTTGTAGAGAGTTACATGGTGAACACACCTGAAGCTATTTTAATCTGGTTCTGCTTTAAAAAAACAAACAACCCTCATGGGTTGGCTGGTGATATTTTTTCAAGGTTGGGTGGATTTAAATATAGTCACAGCTCATCCCTTGACTAGCCATTGCTAGCGTTTGCCCCATTGCTAGCTTAGAAAAATGATTTGGAGAATGGATGATTTAATCAACAGGGATCAGTCCTATGTACCTGATTTATTAACCAGCATCAGGTAGAGACAGTTTGGTTCTGCAACAGCTGATCAGCATAGACTGAACAGCCACATAAACTAAATTAAATAAGGGTAATAAATCTATAGGTGGCATACTGCCATACAGGATTACATAGTATTCATTTAATGAATGGCAATATACTGGAACTGATCTTCTGGTTAGGAGCCTATTTGATGGCTAGAAAGTTCTATGTTTATTTTTCACTCTCTGCAAAAAGTCTGATTTAGATAAGTTACAACAAAAATATGTGGGAGTTTCAGGAAATTTAGTAACAGAGGATTAGTCAGCAGATTACAGAACACACCATGATTAAGTACACATCTAGAAATAATTTTTGAATTGTGAGTCTGTCCTTACTTATAACACATGAAGCTTATTGAAAGACAACTTATGCTAGACATGCTGAATGATTTTCAGACTACTTTATACAGTATATATGGGTCCAAAAATTTAAAAAGTAATAATTTTGAAAAACCTACTGGTTACATACTGATGAGATTCCTGACTGATTTCATTTTAAGTAGAAAGTAACTATCATCTTCTTGATCCACAATTTAAAGGCGTAAACAAACAAGGGTGATTCAGTTTTTCGAAAACTATGTCATATGCTGATTAAGGAAATCACTTAAAAGCTTATGTAATGCATTCAGACTGTCAATTACAAAAGAGAATAAAATATTAATCATCAAGTTAAAACCTGGCAAATCCAAAACATTTCTGGTGCACTTTTAATAATTTGAGTACCACGCTCATTTATTTGGTAAGGAACACAAAGGCTACAATATTAAAAACACACACACACACCCCAAGTCTAGAACAATAGGGTCCAGAGAAGTGTCTGGAGTTTTTAATTCCCTTCAAAATGAACTTAATCCCTTTAGAGCCAAATAGGAGGAAATTTGCTTTTTATTTTTTGTGTGTAACTAAATCATTTGGTTTTTGTGATGGGCATCTATGTAGGATTAGAACGAGTTAAATGTTTCAAGAGAGACTGTCCATGTGAAATATAAATCAAAAATCAAATACATTGTCTTGCTTTAGCCACTGGCATCTCTTTGGACACAAGATCTACAGTAACAATTTACACTGAAGTTTTCTACTCATGCTAACCTCTAGCAAACTAAGTTTTAGAGCATGGATATTTTATGGGATGTAATTCATCCAAACAAAAAAGGAAAAATATTTTATTAATTACCCACATACCCCTCTCTCCCTTGGGGATTCAGATACATATACTCTGACTCTCCTACCTAGCTGTTTAAAATAGCCACAAATTGATTCTAGGACCCCATTCCACTGTTACACAATCCTGACATACAAAGGAAGCTCTACAGCAGAAGGCACATGAAGCCGGCAAGAAGAGACCTGTTCTGTCTTGGCTGGTCTTTGTGAGGACTGTACCATTTTATGTCCGTTAACTATTCTATTGGGACAAATCTGGCATTGTTTCTCAGATCATAACTGTCCACTGCTCCTCCTTGAAGAGTCACAATCAAATTATAACCTTTATATAACCAGATGGTCAGCGCCTATATAAAGAGCTTTCAAACTAATTCTGATAGCGTAAAAGGAAAAGATTTTAGTATCATAGCCTGTCTAATAGAACTGTGGTGAATAAACCACCCCTCCCTCCCCAACATTATTTACTCCACAGAAGTAACCATCTTTGCTAACTTAAACTGGAGCTTCAGGTGCAAAAGGAAAGCAAGATTGGTCCTGGTACTCATTTCTGGAGCTTTTTAAGCCAGTTGCCACTTTGTAACAGCTCCAAATCTTTAAAATTGATATTTTCAGGTCATTAGTCTCATCACCCAGCCGGTCAATTTAGAATGGCTGCTATTAGACAGATGAGGTAATTTTATACTGGGAAAAATTCTTTCCCAGAATAGAGTTCAGCCCATTGTTTTGAAACCGACATGGCCTGAGTATTTTAGTGTTAAAACTACAGTCATTGTATTGAGACAGAAAAGTGATTGATGGGGCTTTTAAGCTTCTTTATATCTATTAAATGCAAAAAGTCAACACGTTTGAAAGACAACAGTTAAGGGGGGTGGATTTATGCTTGTTTTAATTTTTTTTTTTTTTTTAAATGCTCTAGCCACCAAGGAAAATGTTCTGGAACATCCTTTCTTTGTTATATTTTTCAATTACTTTCTGAACTTATAATTTAAGCTACTGAATGCTCTACTGTAACCTGACAAGAATTGGAGGCAGGTTACGTTAATTCATGTCTTTGCATGATTGGAGAATGAACACATGCAGCATTGTATTTACACCCCACAGGCACTCATTTGGCAGGCAGCCTTGAAACTTCTAGCAATCTAAGTTAATCCAACCCCTTATTTTCATATAACCATGCATTTGTGAACAAACAAGGCGTATGGTTTCCAAACACTTTCATTAGGAAATAAGTGTAAAATAAACTCCTCTCATTTTCTGTCTTAAGATGCTGTGCTTGAGCAGCTCTCACCAACTTGAAATACACTGAGAGCAACAAAACTGCTGCATGGTTAAAATTACAAATCAATAGATGCAGTTTGCACAGTCTCTTCTAGAAATCTCTCCATGCCCTCTATGCCCTGCGGTGGCCTTGAATTCTTATCTAGAAATTCAATTGTAAATTTCTAATTTTATGATAATTAAACATTTAATCTTCTTTAAAATTAACTTATCCACCATTACATACAAGTATTTCATTTACTTTGATTTGACAATCAGAGACCAATAAATGAAACAGTTTTACGTAGAGAACTTCAGGAATCACAAATTCCAAATCCCACCCTAGGTAATAAACAGAGTAAAATATGGCAAACTTGTGCTATCAGTTCTGCTAAATATGTAATTCTACAGAAAAGTCATTAGGCATTGGAAACACTGTTAGAGCATATTGTGATAAGACACTTACCAAATAAAAAATTTTGAATTGCTACATTAAAATGCACTCATGTGATGTATATAATTAAAAAAAAATATTTGGAAACCAGAAGCACTAGATCAAAACAGAAGGCTCATTAATACCACAACTTGTAGTGACTCATCGGATGTTGCTCACTTTGAATGGGAGAGTCAAGTAATCTAGATCTCAGATTAGAACCACCTCAAAAATGGTAATATGGTGGGGTGTGATCTTTTTTTGAACGGTGTTGCATGCTACAGTAAATTAAGAGTATAAATGGTAGAAAGTAAATCTATATAGAAAGTAAATCTGAATTACAGTAATCTAATATGCTTTTAGTAACACAGCTAAGGTCTTTTTAAAAAATATGATTTTTCATCTGACAGCAAGACTCAAAATGATGCTTCTGCACAGACCACACATATCATTAATATCTCTAATTTAAAATAATGGCCCTGTAAGCAATTGATTTGAATAAAAAGTAAAACTAAAAGACTTGCCTGGTCTTGCAAGCACATACAGGGCTTTGTTGAAACCTAAATTCCTGTCAGGTTACAATAGCTTAAGCTATAAATCACAGAACACCACTGAAAAACAATTGCAGAAAAATTGAACAGACAGGATGTTCCAGAACATTTTCTTTGGTGGCTAGGGCATTAAAAAAAAAAAAAGGTTAGCACAAACATAAATCCATTCTTTTTAACTGTTGTCTTTCAATCATGTTGATTTTTTGCATGTAATAGATATAAAGAAGCTTAAGGACTTCAGCAACGAAACAGCATGTGCAGGTGTGCATTCAACTCATGCTCCTGTCTCTTTGTTTAATTATAGGGCGTGTTGATCTCAAACAGATCTGTTTGGATCAACAAACAGAACAGTGTGCAGATCAACCGCAGAACCAACCTCCTGACGTCAAACCTTTTCCATGACGACCACTGTAAAAATTTATGAAACCATAAAGTGTTTTGGGATATTTATAGTCAGAAGCAAAGAGCTACTGGACTTTCTCTTAATCACAGCTCAGATGGCAACATGAATAATTTAAGTGGCTCGCTTTATACTATAAGATCATAACTGCATCATCTTACCTTGAAGTACTTCCATAGGGAGAACAGTCCAGGCATTTTCCAGATAGGAGATATAAATGTAGCGAGCTGTATTACAGGCAAGGCCAATATAGAGCACTCTAAAGGGAGGAAGGAAGAAACACAGTTGTAGAGGTTTGCAGCTGCCATGTCTTGTATAGTACCATAAATATACTGGATTGCTTTCTATATCCTAATAAGAATGCGAAATGCAGCACAAGGAAGTGTGTGCTCACATGTAACAATTTCTTACTCAAAAATCTTCCTTTACAAAGATCCCACACCTAAACGCAACCTCTTCCCACTCTGCAGGCATGCAGTTAACCTTCTTCCAAGTTAAAAATAAAAATGTGATTGATTAAATTTAAACAAAACCCCAGGAGAATTCTTTTCAAACCACTAATGGAAAACAAATTAATCCTAAGTAGAGGGATGTTTCTGTCTAGGGTTAATAGACCCTCTGAGCTTCTGACTAGGTAATGTCTATTCTCATTTTATGTACTGTCCTACTGCAATTATATTTTAGAGAGAATATGGTTTCCATCAAACCTCACACCAACCTTTTTAAATGCCTCAACGATTCAGACATCGTGTCCTGTAATTAGTAACAGAGCTGTACAGTTTAAGATGAGTATAGGTCCATATTATTATAGGAATTTATTTCATCCATGCTGATGTAAAGTTAGCATTCCAGGAGTTGCATCCAGTTCACTACTTCTCTGAAATATGTACTCTTCCACAAAAAACAATATATACTCCATGTAGTGACAATACTACTGTTGTCACTTGTCTAGTTTTCAACAGGACAATCCAGTTTGGAAGCAAGAGGTTAAGAGTCAGGTTTTAAAATAACTGGTGACCAGAAAGCTCAAGTCGTTTTCCCAGTTCATTTTCTCATCATACTATTTAACCAAACATCCTCTCTCCTTTCCTGACTTCAGGCTTCAACCCAATTGCTTCTTCCTCACCAAGCGAAACTAGCATTCCTAGAAGTAGCCTTTGTTATGCATCGTATCTTTCCTGTGGCTCTAAAAAGGAAACATTCTAGTAGGAGGAGATAAATCATCTCTTTTCCAGGACCAGGGAAAGAGGTAGATTTGGATAACAGACTAAATTAGTTTAAATTAGCGACAAGTCACTTTCCCTTGTTGTCCATCACTGCCAGGAAACGTAAGCTGTAAAATCAGAAAGGAAGAGGAACGTGACTAAACCCCCCTTACCATCCGTCCATACATAGAGGGGTAACATTAACTTCCTCCCTGGTTTGCATTTGACACGTACCAGGTTCACCTAACTTTACAATAACTTTTCTGATTTTTTTTAAAGGTTATTTTTGGCTCTTTATTTCAACCTCTCTTTTAGCACTCTGCTTATTATTCCTCCCTACAGGGCAAAGATGAGACTGCAGTATTTACTGATCTGCACGCAGGTGTTTTGTAAAAGATCTTGTTATTCAACTTGCAGGTTTCTAGTGGACCTGTTCCAAGTGGGAGCAACTGTAGAACGTTCAAGGTGACCCACAGATATTTTAAAAAACCCTAATCTTAGAATGATGCACTGCATCTCTTAAATAACCAAGGTACGAGGGCTACTCAGGATTGAAACACAGGAAAATTAAAAAGGAAAAGTTGGCCTGGAGGTTAAGGCACAGGCCTGAGTCTCTGAATATCAGGGCTCTATTTCTTCCACAGCCTCAAGCTCACTATGCACTCTTAGCAAAGCCATTTAATTGCTTCGTGCCTCCATTTACCACGTGTAAAACTGGGCTATTGATTTCCTATTTCACTCAAGTATTGTGAAGCTTAAATCAATGTTAAGAAACTTTGAAAAATCTAAGATGGAAAGTGCTAATACAAATGCAGTATTTTTAAATTTTTTTTTAAAGAGGTCCCATGATGTTCAGTCTTACCGGCTTCCACTCAGACAAAGGCCACTTTGCTCATGATATCACTACTCAAACGTAACTACCCTGGAGTCAACCTACTGGGATCAGGTAAGCCTGTGCTTTCTGCAATAATGCCCAGATTTGCAAACTTCTTAATATTTTATACCTTACAATAATTCATGTATTGTTGCAGAAAGTCTTACCAGGCACCCCAACAGGCTGGCTCCAGACTCTATGCTTCCACAGGTATGGCATGGCGTCAGAGGGGGTCGATAGCTGATGTGTGTCGCCAGGATAGTAACACTGGAGCATCACTTAGAGCAGAAAATGGGGAACAATGGCAAGGCCGGACATTAACAGGCAAAGTAGGGTAGGGAGATTAAATCTGTAGGCAATGAGAGCTACAACAAATTTGTTCCTTTCATCCATTCATCTCTACCATCTTTCTGTCCAACAACTTCACCCATTTTTCTTGATTGACTCCTGCGCATACAATTTCTTGCCAACTTCCTCCCAAAGAGAAAAATGGCCCTATGCAGTAAGCACACTTTTCACGTTCCTTCTCACCAGTTTCTCTTCCTTTCTGCCAGCCTCCATTAGCTCAGAAGCAAAAAATCAAGTAAGGAATAAGGACAGAGTTCTCCTGTTTACTTGTCTGTCACAATGTTCAGCTAGATATTTATAAATCGAACCCAAAATGGCCAAGACGATCACATTTGAGTGTCAAAAGTTTAAGCACCCAATTAAAAGTGGCCTGCTTTTAGAAGGGCTGAGCCATTGAATTCAGGAGCTAGTAAGTACTTGGGGAGCCCTCATCATAACCTCTGAGCAACTGCTTGTTTAATTTTTCTCATCTTTCCATGATCTTTCATATCTTAAGACACAGCTGCTTAGCAGAGCTGGGCGAATAACTGATTTTTCTGTTCACTGACAGTTATGAAAAAATAATCCAAAAAGGTTCAGGTTCACCAAAATTGAAAAATTTCAACAAATTGAAAAAAGTCCATTTTGGGCACTTGTAAGGGGCTAGATTTACAAAAAAACACATGGAGGAACCACTGCCCTCCTTATAAAACTTTCAGTCCAGTGGTTAGGGCACTCATCTGGAATGTGGGAGATCCACGTTCAATTGCTCTCTCTGCCTGATGTGGAGCAGGAGCTTGATTTGGGTCCTCCCACATCCTAGGTGCGGACCCTAATCACCAGTCTATAGAGTCATTCTCATGCTTTTTCCCTGGCCCAATGACTATTCATTGTCATTCACAGTGACAATTCATAGTACACCACCACCACCTGCCACTTTGTGAATGGCATTTAAGGCCTGGAAAACAAAATGGGGATCAAAACTATTTGGCAAATTTGTGTCAAATTTACTAATAGTTTCTGGTCAACTAAAATTGCATTTTTCAATACACTATACACATGAAATTTTTTGCCCAGCTCTAGTCATCACCCAACTGTTCCCCAGCAGAACAATGGGTGCTAAACAATTTTGACAGTCTTTCCACTTAATTTAGGTGCCTAAATGAGAGCTATTTTGAAAGTCTGGCCCTGATGCTTTAAACTTCCTACCCTCCATATGACATGCAGACAAAATAGCTAAGTGCCAGCATCTAAAAACTAGGAAGCAACTGGAAGAGTAGGCTTATGCCCAGAATAGAGCAGTGGTATTCAGAACTGTCTGAGTTAGCAACCAAAGAAAGAAGTGCTCATTGCCAGAGAGCAATTATCTCATTTTGAAGAAATTTGGACCCCTTTTCTAGATACATCTGGACATAAAATATTGAGACGGTTCAAAGAATGCCATACCTTCATTCCACCTAACCTCTTTTTCCCTGCCCCCTCCTCTCTCTATTCATGTACATCTTCTCCTAGTTTATTACTGTTAACCCCACCCTGACATGTTATGTCTATGCATTATTGTCTGGTTTTGTATTGGCTTGTCTTGCCGGTTTGACAAATTGTAAGACTGCATAATTCCATTAGAGATCCTGTGAAGCATGTGAGATTTGGAAACATAAAAGCTGTAAGTCATTTACCTTTCTATTGTCTGCTTCTTTATGAAAAAAAAATCAATATTTTTTTTTAAAAAGGAAGCAGAATTTCAGTGCAACATAGCACAGAACTCTCAATAAGACATCCTGCAAAATACCCACGCCACCACCACCTACATACCTCTCCATCAGAGAGCATGCCAAAGGAAATGCATTCATATGCTTCTTCTTAACCTGAGTAATCCATTCAATTAAGTCACAAAACCTCAATTTGCTGGACAGAAAGGGGGAGAGTGACAAATAGCATGGTCTAACGGTTAAAGAAGGGGACTTAGAATAAGGACACTTGGGTGCTAAGCCTAGCTTTGACATGGATTTGTTCTGTTGTACTGGACAAGTTATTTAACTTTCAAATACCTCTTTTTTTCCATCTGTAAAATGGAGAATACTGCCCACCTTTATACAACACTTTGAGATACCTGGAGACACAAGTGGAAGGCACTAGATATGAAGTACAAATACTATTAACATTGTTCTATTAACTTTCTGGTTGCATGTATAGCCTTATAACTGCTTTGCTGGCATTGAATTGAGCACAAAGCACTATGGTGATCTCTAAAATGTTTACAACATAATTTGACTATCAGTACAGTGATACGTGAATCTGCTGTGAGTCTCAGAACTAGAGTTGGGCAACATTTTTCAGATGAATAGTTTATTTGCTGAAAAATGCAGCTCTGGTGGACCCAGAACTATATGCAAATTTGACATGAATAGTTTCAGCCAGTCACAGAGGAGGAGGCAGCTGGAGGAAATGGTGATGCCACCACTGCCCCCTCTTGTAGCCTTTAGCCCAGCAGTTTGGGCACTCACCTGTGATGGAGGAGACCCAGGTTTGAATCCCAACTCTGAAACAAACCCAAAACTAACTTTTTCAAGATTCAGTTCAACCTAAATCTATTCTTTTTGATTTTTCAGAACCTCCACCAAATCAAAAAATCAGTCACCTGCTCAGATCTAATCTGGTCTGAACCTGGAATGCTGGAATCAGCAGTTTCATTATACTGGAGGATGACAGTTGTGTGAGTAGCTGATCTACCAAGGCGCAGCTTACTGTGAACAGCGCCGATACATTTCCCCCCCACTATTTATCTGTCAGAGCGTATAATTACAAGAATCAAGCCTGTGCCGGTCTCCAAAAACTCAGGCAGGAGGGATAGTGAAGGTACTAGTGCTAAGCTATCAGAAAAATTACAGCAAGAGCTTCTATTCTTTAGAATGGAAGGAACAATACGTAGACATCAGTGTACTTCTTTGCTGGTAGTAGGGGTTAAAGGAAGATAGAACAACTTCAGCTGTGACCTTTCTACACCATAATAGAAAAGTCATAGGCATCTCCCTCACAACAGACCTAGGAAGTCTTCAGGGCTGGGTGTGTAGTGGGAGGAACCTTTCCCCTCCCACTATTATATGAGACCTTAGAGCACAGTTTCTGAGGACACTTAACCCTCTATGTGCCAAAATGGTTCATATTCTGTTTTGGGCCATTAAAAAAGGATACAGATGTACAACACACAACCCTGGTCTCATCTGGTTATCTCTGTTTTCCATAAGATACATTAAACATCCCTAATGCATTAGTGTAGTTGAAAGCTAATGCTACTCATTTTATTAATAAGTGGAGTAACCTTAAAATAAAGTAAAATAAAATAAAGCAGTCATACCAGTCAATGTGTTTAAAGCAATGCAAAGAGGATCACATACAGCAGTGGTTCTCAAATTTTTGTATTGGTGACCCCTTTCACATAGCAAGTCTCTGAGTGCGACTCCCCCCCTTATAAATTAAAAACACATTTTTATATATTTAACACCATTATAAACGCTGGAGGTGAAGCGGGGTTTGGGGTGGAGGCTGACAGTTTGCAACCCCCCATGCAATAACCTCGCGACCCCCTGAGGCGTCCCGACCCCCAGTTTGAGAACCCCTGACATACAGGATCATTAACTCCTCACCGTTGCCAGTTAGTTTTCACTTTTTGGGAGGAGGGGCTTTAATGCAGTGGACCAAGAGTCTACGTTATTTTGCAAAGTTCAAAGAGCTAGTGGAGAAAGATAGCATCTGGGGCAGACAGTTTGCAAGTTGCTATGACTAAAATATAAATAAGTATTAGATAATACTAAAATATGAAAAGAATAGGACAAACAGTTAATATACAGTCATTGTTCTGGCTGTGGTTATAAAGGGACGTGTGTTAAACTGACACTAGCTACTGTTAGTATCTAAGCAATTTAGGTCGAGTGAAGCAATACACTCTGCCCAATATCTATCAAAGTTTAGAAGAGATGGAATTTCTTTTTAAAAAGAAATCCTTAATATGGAAAATGTAGAGAAAAAGCAGCAAGGTCTACACCCCATTCTTGTCTATTTTACCCTCTTACTTCCACAGTCCTGTCATTTCTCTTTCCTACTTAAACCACACATGAAAGAAAAAAGGCTAAACCTAAGTGTTGGTACTATAATCAAGTACATTTTGAAAACACCAGGAAATGGAAGTAACTTGATGTAGCCCTATGACTGACTGCCCTGACCACTCTGCTTGTATATTTTAACTCCTCCACTCCGTACATGTTTCTAGAGGCTTTAAGGTTCTTAGAGCAGGGAATTTCTTCCTATATATGTGCGTACAATATCTAGCGCATTGTGGGTTCTACTGCAGTATAAAGAAAAATATTAAGAGGGGAAATTAGGTTTCACGCTAAGAGTTGACCTTAACTCCCAAGGTTGCACAGGAGCATTATACTACAAAGCTTGATAATTAGTGTTGTGTAAACTAACTCCTATTGATATCAAGATTAGGAACATCAAAGGTTAATGAAAAAAAGCAGTATTTAAAGGTACTCTAAGCAGCCAGGAGCTATGGAACTGTAGATTCCAAAGAATTTTGCATGTAGGAGATATACTTCAAAACCGGCAGTCTCCTGTTCAGCAAAACATCGATTGCTTCATACCCAGATTTAAAACCATTTTGACTATGATTTGCTAATGACTGTTCTTTCCATGAGTATTATACATTTCTCAATGTCACTGTGCCCTAAAAGAAAATTATGCATTTAACATGAGCAAGTCCCAGGTCCAGATTATCTCCACAATTACATTGCATACAAACAAACAGACAAGATATAATTATTATCTCTTGTTCATTTATACACCTTTAAAGTCAATATACACATGTAAATTCCAGGGCTTCAGCTCCATCAAGGGGTACTTTCTGGCGACATCGGGTGGCACGTACGTATCTCTTACCTGGGCCGTGTCATTACCAAAACCTCCAATATACAGAATTTAGCCGTGGACTGTCAAATAAATAATCCTTAAATCTAATCTTTTACTTAAAAAGGAAGCTTTCCCTTCCATGATCACTCCTTCCACTTCCCTTTTCCATCCAAATGCATCTAGATCTAGAGTAATGAAAGTACTACATCCACACATCTGGCATAAGACCTCGTCAAAACACAGTGCCTCATAACTCCACCAGTTTATTTATGTTTCTTTTTCAACAGACACTTTAAATGTCAGAGGAGAAATACATATCTTTTTAGACTGCAATCCATCTACTGCCTGTCACATAACATAAGGCTAATATTCAATACACTTCATATGAGAGGAGGAAAGCAAATTTAATATGCCAAAAACAAAACATTTTCATGCTGCAGGTGTAGAGACCGTCTCAAGGTTTCAGCATGGTCTATGAGCTGAAAATGAAAAGTATCTTTTGCTATTAAATTACACTCTTCTTTTTTCCTTTGCCTGCGAAGTGCCAGTAAATTTTGTTAACTAATTATGTGTAAAATTTAAAGTTATGAAAGCTATTTAGCCTTATTATGCAATCCACTTAAATGGAAGAAAGATATGAAAATATGACAACTCCTGCTTCACCAATAAAAACAAGTGAAGGGAAGGGAGAGAACATCTTGTGATCAGCACAGAAAAATGTATACTGGTTTGCTTAAAATAATGGATCTAGGTTAATTAAAAGCCTAAAGACTCTACTTGGTATAAAATTTGATGTCCCAAGTGCCAGGCACAGTAACTTGAGAGATCACTTGAAACATACCTTTGGCTGAGGTCAAGAGAGACAACAGTGGGATCAACTCACTGAAAACAAACAGGACAGGATGCAGAAAAAACTGCATGACCCATATGGTTGAAAATGCACTGACATCTAGATAACGGATCCTCAGGTGTATTGGGAGAGGGTATGGAAACAAGACTACATATACAGTTTTGTGAAAATATGCTTTGCCTCTGTTTAGGGGACCACCGTAAGATGTGACAATATTACACACTTCAAGATAAACAAGCCCAGAATAGATTGTTGTTCAAACAAATCATGGAGTTTTGAAGCAAAATCATTGGGGATGCACTTTAAAGTAATCCTTTCAAGGTTACGCTGCCAAATATCACTGAAGTGCTGAGAAAACATTTTGGGTGTCATGAGTAAGTTACATCATATACATGTTTAAAATGGACATTTCTTTCATCAGGCAGTCACATATCTGAGTGTACGCAGGTCAGGCAGAGATCTTTAAAACAAGGGGCAAGTGTTGTTTTGGAGAAGTGTTGCCTCACTGTTTAAATCCACAGTAAACAGAGTTCTCCAATTTAGAGACTGTAACCTAGTCCCATTCTCTAGAGAATGTATTCACGGTATTTATATACATTTTTGTAATATAAAGTTATAGCACTGGAATATATTACAAATTCACTGTGCCACATTAGGAATTTGACAGAAATTGGGGGAAAGGATCACATTAAAAATAAGGCTTGCTAGAAAAAAATTCATAATAAACTTTGACCAGTTTCTAGCTTTTTTTTTTCTTTTTTAAATATTGGGTAAATGCTACAGGGATCTTTATGTTACTTCTTCTGTTTCTATTGCACTGGACTCCTACCTTGCCTGGTATATCAGAGAGACTACACTATTTCTGGATGTTCAGTGTTCTAGCACCAACACAATATCACTCCCTGAAATACTTCTAGGGATGGTGCTGGCAAATATTGACGTCTTCACCGACGGTGTTCTCCAACAATGAAGAGATAAGTGAGGTTGTTCATCTCCAGGCAGAACCATTCTTGGTCCAGCTCAGCCAGGAAGAGCATAACTTAAAAAGTCACATTTATAAGCAGCACAAATATAGTAAAAAAACAGATTCACAGGAGGAGACTATTTAAAACAGAGAAACATGAGGCTAACTCAACTTAATACTCTAGACACTTAGCTCCAATAACACGTGCACAGTTCTTTAGTGATTGTCATTTGCTTACCTGATGTGACCAATCAGTTCAATCAACTTGTGGCTAAAGAAGTAGGCAGTCAGCTCAGATACGTGGCTCAAGACAGAACAGACTCCAAAGAGGGTGGTAGTGCCATTCAGGTCTTCCAAGTGCCAGTAGAGAAAGGTGAACACAAACCCATACCCAAACCCCATAAACCAAGCCACGAACAGCACAGACCCATACTGTATGCTGCAAAGGAGCTTTATCAGGTCCCAAAAACTGAATGACTGAGACTGGCTTATGCTGCTGGGGGTGTCATCAGAGGATTCAGTGGAGGCATTTCCATCCACCTGTGGGATCTCTACTTCCTTCCTCTTGTTTTCATCTTCTTTGTAGTGGTTATAATGGAATCTGAACTGGGTGGCCACAATAAGTGCCATTGACATCAGTACACCAAAGACTATGAAAACAATCCTGTAATTCTTGTACTCAGGAGCTTTACACCCCAGACCTTCGATGATCACTTCTATACGGGTATAGTCTATACCAATTCCCACCGACAGCATGGCCAGTCCCCAGCCCAGAGAGCCCCACATTCGCTGCAAGCCATAGCGGTCCCTGTGTTTGCCAAGATATTGGAGAGTCACGGTGTCCACAATGGTAACAGATGAGGCACTGAAAAACTCTCCTATAATGACAACCAAGAGAATGAGTAGAAAGATAGCTTCTACTTCTTGATGATCATAAACCAGCATGACATGGTCAAAAGATACTGGCTTCGTGGTGACAACAGGTGGTGGCGTAGGGTGGGTCATATTTTCTGGCAGTCCTGGGTTAGTGGTGGTATTCTTTGAAATAAAATTTGTATTGTTGTTATCCAAGGCAAGGTCTCCATTTCTGGTCTGAGCAGAAAATGGAAACAATTCCAAAGTTGGGGGACTGCTAGCTAACAGTCCCCGCTTCCCACGACCCTTCTGTAATGTAGCACTAGCTGTAGTTAGTAGAGAAGAAATCGTGGCATTTTGGGGCAGCGATGTTAAAAGGTGGCTGGCATTGGAAGGATGTGGTGGTGGAGGGACCTTTGGTACACATCTTAAGGTAGCTGGTCTAACAAATCCAATCCCCAGGTTAAATAAAATCCAACATAAAAGCGAAAAGAGAAGAACAACTTTCCCTTTTTTAAAGCGATCTGCCACCACTCCCCAGAAAGGAGCACTGCAGAACTCAATAAAGTACCTAATGCCCACCAGAAGTCCACTCTGACTGGGCGACATGCCCAGCTGCTTATAATACACAGGAAGCAATGGGTAAAGGGAGCCATATGCAGAATAAAAGAAAAAATAAAAGACCTTGGAGATCAGAAGATCATTGTTTATTTTGACACAGTGCCTTTCTAACCAGTCTAGCTCCTCATCTGGGACAGTGGTGGTCTCCGTTGAAGGGGTTTCATTTTGGGGCTGGAGATCTTGCTCCTTGGAAATTCCATTGAAAGGATCAGCAAGCACATACTTTCTCTTCTGCTCTTCTTCATCATCAGTTAAAATGGCAACTTTATCATCAGCCGCCATAGCTCACCACAAGCATCCGATACTCAACTCACTCTCCACAATGACTGCAGCTATCCTGTAGAGCAAATAAAATAGACTACAGTTAAAGCACAACAGAGAGAAGGAAGGGTGCAATCATGGAAGGTCAGGCACTGAGGAATAAAAGAAAGAGAGCCTCTTTTTATTACTTACATGCCCTGCCCATAAATACCTCAGGAGCTGAGGAAAGAAAAACATTGTATTCAACGATTAATTCACTTTGATAATGCCAGACAATACTGGCAATCATGAAAAAGTGGATTTAGTGACTGCCACTGCCACTACTATAGCAATTTATCTTCCAGCAGCAGTTCTGTAGCTCTTTGCAATAATCATTCTTTACATTTATTACAGGAGAGATTTTCAAAGGCACAAATAGAAGCTAGGCAACTAACTGAAATTTGTGCCTTTGAAATCTCCCCCTGCAAGTCATCTACTTTCCTAAGAATCTAACTCCAGTATTTACAGTTTTGCTTAAATAACCGTAGGACAGAGAATGAGGTGACTCAGGGGACAAGTCATGAGATATGAAGCTCTTCTTCACAAGCCATATCCATTACACCTGAAGGCCTATGCAAAATTATTTGATCTCCAACTGGAGTCCAATTTTGAGAAACGCTGAGCATCTGCAACTTCAGTTGAAGTCAGTGGGACTGTGGCTGCTCAGCATCTCTGGGAAAAAGAAAAGTAAGGCCCCCTAGTTCCTAGAGGGCAGGTACCTACATCATAAAAATCATCCTCACAATTAGGTTGGAAGCCTCAGTAGCAGGGGGCAAGGATCGAACAGACATGGGATTAAACTGATCTTTTATCCCTTCCAAGGTTCAGAAATACAAGAGGGACTGAGGAGAAAACATATTGCCACTGCAGGCCCCGTACTTATTCTGTGGAGAAACAGTGGATTTTAGGAAGGTCAGTCCTGTACCTTTTTACAAATAATAATGAATTTAAAAACCAATTTTAAAAGCCACCAGGATTTAGATTTTGCTTTTAAGAGCATCTTTCATACTTAAGGTGCTCATAAAAGATCTTAATAATAGTGTTAGCCATTAGTAATTTTACTTACGGGGAACAAAACATCGGTGTCCCACACAGAAGTGCAGTCCATTAGTTCTTGGCTACCAGATTGGAGACATATTGCATTAATTTGAGATTTTGTGGCATTAATATTTGTAAACTCAACCTGGAAAAAAAATTAGATTCACAAACTATATAAGGTAAATAGGTTTCATTCTAAATAAATATTTCAGTGCATGTTTCTGGATAAGTCAAGAGATGCCACAAAACAATTTAACTTAAATATTTAATAGATACTCTCTTGCCTGAAGCAATATATTTGTGTTTTTCCCTCTGGATCAACTTACGTTCCAAAGCAGAATTTTTTCAGGTCTAAGTTTTAATTATAGTGGTTTCAAACTCTTTTGGATTGCTGATAAACTGTTCCACTTAAATTTATTAATGTCATAATATTTAAATTGTGAAATATAGAACATGTTTCTCCAGTGAGTCCTTTAATATTCTATAAGGAACTTAACTTCCTAGTCTCAAAAAGCTGAGAAGCCCTCATAAGATTCCAATCTCTAATATTTTAGAATCAGATTGGAAGCTTAGTTTTGCCTTTTTACTAATTCATTGTTGATTGAGATAGGCAGAGATTATCCTTTTAAATAATCTGATTATAGTTCAGAATTTTTTCCCAAACATTAAGGGCAATAACTGACCAGGGATGTAAGTTTAAAAGATTTCTTTCCAACCTAATAGTATTCACAGGTATTATTCTATTTCAGTGATGTTTATTAAGTTCTGTTACATATCAAACCAATGTGCATTAGGTAGTTGTACTTAATTAAAAAAAAACAAAAACAAAAACAAAACATCAGAAGTAGGAAGCCTGCCAAACAAATGAGTGGGGCCACCAGATGATCGAGGTGCTAAAGGAGCACTCAAGGAAGATAAGGCCATTATGGAGAAGCTAAATTAATTCTTTGCATCAGTCTTCATTGAAGAGGACGAAAGGAAGATTCCCATGCCCGAGCCATTCTTTTTAGGTGACAAATCTGAGGAACTGTCCCAAATCGAAGTGTCATTAGAGGTGTTTTGGAACAAATAAATTAAACAGTAATAAGTCACCAGGACCACATGGTATTCACCCAAGAATTCCGAAGGAACTCAAATATGAAATAGCAGAACTACTAAATGTGGTATGTAATCCATCATTTAAATCAGCTTCTGTATCAGGTGACTGGAGGATAGCTAATATGCCGCCAATTTTTTTAAAAGGCTCAAGAGGTGATCCTGGCAATTACAGGCTGGTAAGCCTAACTTTAGTACTAGGCAAATTGGCATGATTTCCCTTTACAAAAGCCATGTTGACTCTTCCCCAATAAATCATGTTCATTTATGTGTCTGATAATTCTGTTCTTTACTATAGTTTCAACCAATCTATTAGAATTCTTTGAGGGGGTCATTAAACATGTGAACAAGGGTGACCCAGCAGATATAATGTACTTTTATTTTCAGAAAGCTTTTGACAAGGAGCCTCACCAAAGGCTTTTAAGCAAAGTAAGCGGTCATAGATAAGAGGGAAGGTCCTCTCATGGATCAGTAACTGGATAAAAAGATAGGAAACAAAGGATAGAAATAAATGGTCTGTTTTAAGAATGGTGAGAGGTAAACTGCAGTGTCCCCCAGGGGTCTGTATTGGGACCAGTGTTTTTTCAACATAGCCATAAATCTGGAAAAAGGGTTAAACTGTGAGGTGGCAAAATCTGCAGATTCCACAAAATTACTCAAGATAGTTAAGTCCAAAGCAGGCTGTGAAGAGTCACAAAGGGAATCTCACAAAACTGGATGACTGGGCAACAAAATGGGAGATCAAAGTCAATGTTGATAAATGCAAAGTAATACACATTGGAAAACACAATCCCAACTATACATATAAAATGATGGGGTTTAAATTAGCTGCGATCACTCACGAGAGAAATATTTGAGTCATTGTGGATAGTTCTCTGAAAACATCTGCTCAATGTACAGCAGCAGTCAAAAATGCTAAAAGAATATTAGGAACCATTGGGAAAGGGACAGATAAGACGACAGTAAATATAAAACCACTATCTATATCCACAGTATGCCCATACCTTGAGTATGTATATTAGAAATAGAAATGGTACAGAGAAGGGCAGCAAAATGATTAAGGGTATGGAACAGTTTCCATATGAAGAGAGATTAAGACAACTGGGACTTTTCAGCTTGAAAAAGAGATGACTAAGGAGGGATATGGTAGAGGTCTATAAAATATTGACTGGTGTGGAGAAAGTGAATAAGGAAATGTTATTTACTTCTTCACATAACACAAAAACCAGGGGTCACCCAATGAAATTAACAGGCAGCATGTTTAAAACAAAGGAAGTACTTCTTCACACAACGTACACTCAATGGAGGGGACTCATTGCCATGGGATGTTGGTGGGAGGGATAGCTCAGTGGTTGGAGCATTGGCCTGCTAAACACAGGGTTGTGAGTTCAATCCTTGAGGGGGCCATTTAGGGTTCTGGGGCAAAATTGGGGATTGGTCCTGCTTTGAGCAGGGGGTTGGACTAGATGACCTCCTGAGGTCCCTTCCAACCCTGATATTCTATGATTCTATGTTGTGAATGCCAAAGGTATAACAAGGTTCAAAAAAGAATTAGGTAAGTTCATGGAGGATAGGGCCATCAACAGCTATTAGCCAAGATGGTCAGGAGTGCAACCCCATGCTCTGGGTGTCCCTAACCCTCTGACTGCCAGATGCTGGGACTGGACAACAGGGGATGGATCACTTGTGAATTGCCCTGCTCATTCCCTCTGAGGCAGCTGGCATTGGCTGCTGTTGGAAGACAGATACTGGGCTAGATGAAGCATTGGTCTGACCCCGTATGCCATTCTTACGTTCTTAATGTTTGTGGAATGAGCTGCAGTGGCCCAGTAATATAATCTAAATTTTAGTCTGGAAAGCTCATCTCTTTCTCACAGATGATTTTGTAATAAAAAATGCCTGCAGATAAAATCAATCACAATGCTGGAGTCTAGAGAATTTGAAATTTTTAAACAAGTTCAGTGTTGCCAATTCTGGGATTTTACCATGAATGTTGCAATATTTGGTGTTTTTCTCACCAACCCCAGCTGATGAATAATATTACCTGAGAATCTCTTCTTTCATTTCAGAAAAAGGTTCTAGCCCTCATAGTTGAAAAGATTGAAAACAAGAACCCTAAAAGCTCTAAAACCAGAAGACAAATTAAAAAAAAAGTGACTTTTTGTTCTTAAGACTCATGATTTTTAAATCAATGTCATAATTTTGGGGGCCTGAATCTTGATTTTTAAATGTTTGGAGTTGGCAGTACTGCAAATTGCAGAAGCTTTCTAAATAACTGATGCACACTCTTGTCAAATTTGAAAATCATTTTTCTTGCTCTTATTCACTAATATCACAAGATAATCTCTTAAAACCAGTTTTTGGAGTATACATTAGGTCTGGTATGTTAAATACTATTACTAATCAATTTAATTAGACTGCTGGAATCACTGAGACAAGTTCTTTTGCACATTTACAGTGGACTTTTTCTATTATTGTTCATCTTTGGTTGAAAAACACACAAAACAAATTCTTCTAATTACCACGTTAGATTTGCCCTTGAGTTCTTCAGTTTTTCTTTTAGGCCTGCCTTGGTTCTGCAACTTGTGGGTGGGCAGCGCCCTATTCATGGGTGGAACCCCGCTGACTTACAAGGAGTCAATTGAAGGACCATGGCCTTAATCTCTACCCTCATATTAACCTTATGAGCCTATAAAAGTATCTCCATGCTAATTCTAGCTGCTAAGAGTTAGTGTGTCAGAGTTTGGTTTCTCTCGATTATAGACAAGTTCTCTCTTACATTGCAAGATCAAGTGACAAAATGTCGTGCAGTTTGACATCAGCTCTTCTTAGGTCAAGAGAAGCCACAATAATCTTGATTAAAAACAAAAACAAATACATTATATTCCTAATCCTATGCATATGGATTCAAAACTATCTGATTTAGCACCAGAAATACTTGGGTGGCAATGTACAAAGAATTTTTAAACACAACAAACATGATTCTTAATTTGTCTTTTTATTTTCAGTTTCCTTTCCAATTGGAATAGGTTTCAGATTTATGTTTCCTTGAGTATGTTAATTTTATTAGGTTTATTGATAACTAATATTTTACAATTGTTTATTATTGTTGGGGTTTAAAAATATTAAGCTATTGGATCTTTTTCTCATATGTTTTTACATCTGCTCTTGCATCCATTTTCTTCTAAATTTGTTATGTATGTGTAATGTGATAGAAACACCTGTATTTTCACTGTATTTTGTCCATAAACTTCTTAGTAAAATGTTATAGAAAAATATTTCATGAAACAAAAATTTTAAAGTAAATATTTCATTGAATTCCATTAGTAATACACTATATACCCTTCAGTAATCGGACACAGTAGCAGCATTAGCAGAAATTTCACAGGATTACTTTTCAGATTTTGAGCAGAGTCAATTTTTTATATGTGGTGTTAATTAAAAAAAGGGGGGGGGGGAAATAGTGGAAATGAACAAACTAACAAATAGATTCTTTGGAATTTCCTACAATGGTTCCAATGATGGCTTTCCAACTTATAACAAAAAGGCAGCACAGCTTGGACATTAGGCAGCTCTACAGTGAAATCAAACTAAGCAGCAGCAAAAACCATTTATAAAGTTATGTATAAATTGAAGTGAGAGGAATAGTCTATACCTTCCCCATTCCAAGGTTAGTTTAACTACAACATCACTACTGAAATTTTACGAACGTTACTGCTTTGTAAAAACAATTTCCATATCTACAAAACTGTAGTCCTAAGGGACCGTGTGTGGACTATAGTTCTAAGGATCAGCTTGGGCAAACTACAAACATTTGTAGCCAGGAACAAACATGTTGAGAGTGTCCAGACTAGATCCCTTACCAATGTATTAACTATCTGGAGTTAACTAGCATTCTACTGGAGCCAAAAAAAACTCTAGTGAAGACAAGGCCTTAGAAGAACATGGTGACGGAGCGTGGAGTTTTAGCCATGGGCTACTGAACACTGAGTTCTGACCTCATCATAGAAATCGCGAACATACGTTCTGAAGGCACTTTTTACCAATTTACCCAAGTGACAAGGTTAAACTGAAGAGTAGCCACTAGCAAATATCATGCATGCTCCGATTTAGTTGCATTGATTAAAGGATTGCCTGTGAGAGATCTTGAATAGCCTAATAAACCATTTGCAAAGAGGTGAGGTGTAGCATGTTGCACAAATCCGCCTGTGTGATACTACCAAGAGGGATCTTGTCCCCCAACATGCAGGACAAATAAACAAACTTCCCAGAAGTTAAAGTGCCCAAATCACTCACACAGACATAAGGGAGAACTATGTATGTAGGTCCTCAATATCTGAACACCTCCCCGACATGAAGTTCATAACACTTCCTCTCCGTTATGAGGTATTATTCTTCCCATATTACAGAGGCAGAGAGAGGAAGCCACCTGCCCAAAATCACACAGGAAGTCTGTGGCTGTTCCAAGAATAGATGCATAGACTCAGTTTATGAGACCACCCTTCCTCTAAGACTACTTACATAAACTTACACTGGCTTCCTTTTAACTACAAGCCTATCCTTCCTCTCTCTTTTGTGAGTGTGTATCGTTACTTATCCACAACTAAAAAGAAATCAGCTATATGCAAGAAAAACTCTGAAAAATAAAAGGAGTAATTGTGGCACTTTAGAGACTAACAAATTTATTTGAGCATAAGCTTTCGTGAGCTACAGCTCACTTCATCGGATATATATTACAGATGCAGAGAGAGGAAGCCACCTGCACTGTTGCATCTGATGAAGTGAGCTGTAGCTCACGAAAGCATATGCTCAAATAAATTTGTTAGTCTCTAAGGTGCAACAAGTATTCCTTCTCTTTTTGAGAATACAGACTAACACAGCTGCTACTCTGAAATCTGAAAAATAAATAATTCCTTCTGTTGTAAGTCAGTGTTCCTGTTCTTTCACCTCTGCTGTATTTAGTTAGGTTTTACTTCAAACATTCAAATCTATACCATTTTACTCATTTTGTGGCTGATTTTTTGCCAAGAAATCATCAATAGGATCATCTAGCTTTAATAATGATCTTCCACAATAAATGTTAAACACAGGGAGAAAAGGGAGGCAACCCTTTGCTCTGAGAAACGAATACAGATAAAGTGGGTGTCTCATGCTAGCTTTAATATCTAATATTACCCTCAAGAGAAAACCCCAGTGACTTCTTATAGTCAATTGGCTTGCCGGAGCCAGCTGTCACAATATTTCCCACTATATGTTAACCAGACATCTTATGTAGATTATTTTAATACTTAACATTAAAGAATGAATTTTAGAAAATCAAATGAAGATAAATTTATAAAAATCTTTACAAGAGAAAAAACAAACAATCTGATTTGTTCCTAAAGCAGGTAGAAAAATCATAGAAAATATATGTGTTTTTTGAGGCACCCCACTGTCTTGAGACAATTTAATTTTTCTGTTGCATATAGTGACATACAACACATACAAGCCTGAAACAGGCAGAATCTTCTGGAGAGGCCAAGCAGATAATAGCAGGCTTTTAAACTCAAAGTAATATAAAGAAGGTTGCACACAAAGTAATTTCTCTTCACATTATTACATTAATGTAACACTTATTTCTATTTATTTTTAATTTCACAAAAGGTACTTATTCACACTGACTCTAGGCATTCTGATAGTTAAAAGAACACAATCATACAAGGAATTGGAAAATACAAAGAGGCAATCTATTCCACGCAGCCCAACCTGGCACTACAAATCAATCCCTATAATCAAAGGAAAGGATCGAGTACATCAAAGCTCAGTTCTCCCCCTGCACTTACCCTTCCCAAAAGTCTGAGAAAACATGTGTACTTTGTAGCGTGCCGTGAAGTTAACAAATCTGATAGGGGAATGAATGCCAGAATTGAGGGGCCCCCCTTCATAGAGAGTGTCCTATCATTAGCCCCATCTCTTTTAAATCAAGGAGTACACAACTCAAGAGCCTCCATGCAGCAAGTGCAGCAGTATAGCAGGGACACAGCAGCAGCCTCCCAGGGAGGCAGATCCCAGGCCACTTGGGATATGTCTACACTGCAATTAAATACTTGCGGCTAGCCCATGTCAGCTGGCCCGTGTCAACTGGCTCAGGCTTGTGGCTATAAAATTGCACCGTAGACGGTTCGGCTCAGGTTGGAGCCCAGGTTCTGGGACCCTTCCCACCTTGCACGGTTCCTAGAGTTCGGGCTCCAGCCCAAGTCCAAGTCTCTACACTGCAATTTTACAGTACTGCGAGCCCGAGTCAGCTGACATGGGCCAGCTGACCTGGGCTATTTGCCAGCCATGGGTGCTTAATTGCAGTGTAGACATACACGTAGGGCTTTATAGGCCAAAACCAGCACCTTAAATTCCACCTAGAAACCAACAGGCGATTAGGTTTGATACCTTAGGGGGAACTGCTAATACTTAAATATATAGCATAAATATTTGATTTTAAACAAGAAATTGAGCATAGTTAAGAATCAAAAAGCAATATAAAGTTAGAGAGCCTCAAAAAATGAGCATATTAAGTGCAAAAGCCATAATTTGTTATACACATAGTGTAGACACTTACAGAAGGACTTTGATGAGTTAAGTACCTTCAACAATATGTGCACAAAATTATATTTACATATCACAGAAAACTAATACATCAGAGAGCATCCAAAACAGGAAGCATTAACGAAAGCCTTCAAATCCATAGCTGTATCAAAAAAAGCAGATTGGATTGTAGTCTGCATGGCATTGATAAAACAGATGCGAGTTTATCAGTGAGGCCTTCCATGTCAACATACCAATATGGCATCAAGTTCCTGTTTAACCCTCTCAGATTTTCGTTAAACTTGGCCAGTAGAGCAGGTTTGCAATAAACAAGAGAAATTTCACACGAAAATTTCTATTAGCAGATTTTCAAGTGTTCAGCCACTCATTCCTCTAAAATAATACTTCACAAAATTTACTCGATATCTTGCTAATCACTGTTTAATTTAGAAATACCCCTGTGCTACAGTTGAAGATGATTCTGTGTCATTGCTTACAAGTTGTGCACTTCTTTAACAGTTACATAACATTCGTTGCTAGCCATCAGAGCCAATAAACAGTGCATGAACTTATGTAAGGCATCGGAAGTGGTGTTTCTGTGTCTAGTGTTGAGCTATAGAGGTAACAGAGCTAACTTTCCTCCACAAACATCCTGACAAGACAATCTGTTTCAAAGAATAGGTGAATAAAAGAATATTAGAAAATGCAGAATTATGGGATAAATGGGGTTTCTACTAAAGCCATTGCATATTTTGCCATTGAAACACCAGCAGAACAGGGCTGAATCTGCAGTGACTAACAAGCAGTCCCATACTGACTACAATGGGACTATCCCCTTTACCAAAATTACATATGCGAGTCTTCATAAGATTGTGCTCTATATCTGTATTATGCTTTGTTGTTTTAACACTACAAACAAAAACAGGATGTGCAGGACCTTTCATATAGCCTTTTAGGAGTATACCCATCAGAACTTGATTGCTTTGGCATCAGTTTTCATTCCAAAAAGAAAAGGAGGACTTGTGGCACCTTAGAGACTAACCAATTTATTTGAGCATGAGCTTTCGTGAGCTACAGCTCACTTCATCGGATGCATACTGTGGAAATCGCAGAAGACATTATATACACAGACACCATGAAACAATACCTCCTCCCACCCCACTCTCCTGCTGGTAATAGCTTATCTAAAGTGATCATCAAGTTGGGCCATTTCCAGCACAAATCCAGGTTTTCTCACCCTCCGCCCTCCCACAAACAAACTCACTCTCTTGCTGGTAATAGCCCATCCAAAGTGACCACTGTCTTCACAATGCGTATGATAATCAAGGTGGGCCATTTCCTGCAGAAATCCAGGTTCTCTCACCCCCTAGGGCGGAGGGTGAGAAAACCTGGATTTGTGCTGGAAATGGCCCAACTTGATGATCACTTTAGATAAGCTATTACCAGCAGGAGAGTGGGGTGGGAGGAGGTATTGTTTCATGGTGTCTGTGTATATAATGTCTTCTGCGATTTCCACAGTATGCATCCGATGAAGTGAGCTGTAGCTCACGAAAGCTCATGCTCAAATAAATTGGTTAGTCTCTAAGGTGCCACAAGTACTCCTTTTCTTTTTGCGAATACAGACTAACACGGCTGTTACTCTGAAAGTTTTCATTCCAAAAGCACTGCTATAGAGTACAGAGTCAGGCCCACAGTACTGTACTATCAGAACTTCAAAAGTCATCACTTTACCCTCCTTTATATCCATTTTAAAAGGTCCTTTGGTGTGATGCCTACAAATCACTACCATTGGTTACACTGGTGACCACCTGAAACTTCCAGCACCTCTATGACTACTTACTTATGCAAACACCCAAATCTCTGCTCTTGTCTCATCCTCCCTCTTCTCCATCTCTCTGTTGATTCACCTGTTTAGTATTTAGAGAATGTGATCGTTAGCCCTCTGGATCAGGGGCTGGCTCTGTTATTTGTTCAAATCCTCTAATCCCTTTGTAGGGATTAAGGCAATACAACAAAGAAATAACAGTAAATTCTCTACTGCCTAGCACTTTGTGTATTTATTTACACCTAAACGAAGTGGATGTAAATGCTACCCTTCTGGTTTGGTAACATTTTACACTCACTTTGCCCATGTAAATGACAATACAAGATGCAAGACAGTGGGCAGTCAGACCCTGCATTTATTATATGTATAGACCAGCGGTTCTCAAACTGTGAGTCATGAACCCGTATTAATGGGGTCACCAGAGCTGATGACAGACTTACTGGGGCCCAGGGCCAAAGCCCAAACCCCATCGCCCAGCACTAAAGCCGGCGCCCCACTCCCTGGGTGGTGGAGCTCAGGTTACAGGTCCCACCCCCACGTGAGGATGAAGACTTTGTGCTTCGGCTTTCCTCCACTCACCCCTGGGACGGTAGGGCTCGGGTGGGCTCAGGCTTCAGTCCCCGCTCCTGGGGTCATGTAGTAATTTTTGTTGTCAGAAAGGGGTTGCTGTGCAATGAAGTTTGAGAACCCCTAGTATAGACTAGACTCAGTTCAGGAGAGGCTGGTATTTCCAACAGACACAGCCTTTATCAGCTCCTCTGGAACACCACATTTATTTACACTATCTGCTTAATTAGGAAATATTTATTTATCCTTATTTCAAAGTACTGCAGAAAAATATTTGCCAAACAACATTATAGTTTATTCAGCTATAATATGATTTTTTACTGCTAGAATTTTCTCCACTCACTTACGTAAGAGTATTGTTTTGACCCAACTGAGAATGGAAGAGTTTTTACTAAACAGTTTATATCCAAGATTGAACCAATCTTTAATAGGTTATAATCTGATACTGAAAGTCTCATGGATTTTAAATATGTAGTTTTTATTTTAAAACTACCAGTAGCTACATCTTATGAGATGCTAACACAAAACTAAGTCTTCAACTCTATACATGGCAGCAAACACTATTCACAGATAAATATTAAACTTCTGCTGGGTTTGTGAGGTAAGCTCATATACTACATATGCCAATAGCTATGCTGATAAATGAAGCATGCAAGAGTATGAACAAAGTAGTAAATAAAAAGTTCCTACGAGAATGTGGTTAGTTCACTAAGATCTTAATTTTTTTTAAATATACATTGAATATCTGCCCAAGGGAGTGTCATGTGTAGGCACCCCCAGCACAAGATAAAAAGGACCATGCTCCTGAAGATGTTTTAGAGAAAACTTGGCATTTGGTCAGTGCCTCCAGTGAAATGTGAACTATTAACACAGTATATTCCATCAAAACCTGGATGTTCAACTGGGAAGCACTGGTTAATTTGGAATGGAATGACTCAATTACAGAGAATTAGGCCTCGCCCACAACACTGAATACTATGTTGCTACAATTTCTAGAGAACAAGGTTAGCGTCCTATGGAGGTTATAGTCTAACCACAGCACATGCCAAAGATCTGAACTGAGAGGAAAGATTGGATGTGACCAGTTTCCTCAAAAAGCAGCATGTGCGCCGATCCACCCGAAACACTCATGTTCTTATAAAGGACCTGGGAAAATTGGCTAAACAGAAACCTGTTTGTCAATCAGAAAGGTCAAACATATTTGAAGAACAGATCTCAGAGATACCAGGAAAGTGCTATGAGAGAGGATTCAACCTGAGGAGAATACCTATATATCTCCCAACTACAGTGTAAGGCAGCGGTTCCCAAACTGGGGTTTGTGAACCCCTGGGATTTCGCAAAATGTTACAGGGGGTTCTCGGGAAAAAATTCCCTAATGGTGGACAGAGCTGTCTCTAGGGACTCCGGGCAGCACAGAGCCAGCAGCCTGGAGCCCCTGGACTTCCAAGAGCTAAGTAGATCAAAGCAAGCATATCTATCACACTGAGAAGATTTAAACTTCAAGACTCTTTATAATAAATAGACAGGGAGGTGGATATTTTTTGCTGTTTTTAAAATTAAATAGGCAGCTACTATTGTTTTTAAAATGATTATGAAGACCAAGTTTAAGCTTTGTTGTAACGTGTGTTGTTTGCCTGGACTGCTCAAGACCTGAATTCTTGTGTAGGAGGAACTCTTTGAGTTGACTTTTTAAATACCTTCATGCTATTTCATATCTGATACTCCTTGATGAAACGGAGGAGCCTTGTCTTATAACAGGCTTATTCAAAGTGATACAAGCTACGAAAGTGAGATCTTGGAAGAGTGTTGCCGTTTTCATAATGTAATAAAAATACTGTAATGATAAATAATAATTAATAATAAATAGCGTGTAATAAGCATGTCATAAAAACAAATTTTATATTTCCACGATCACTGCTTTTATCATTTATACTCAGGTAAAGGAGAAAAATCCCTGGAAATATTAATTTTTAGGAGGGGGTTCGTGAGACTTGACATTTCAGTGAAAGGGGTTCACAGGTTGTTAAGTTTGGGAACCACTGGTGTAAGGGAAGGGAGAAAATACTTGGAGTAACATGGGTGGCGGATATAGATAGTCTTCAAAGTAGATGGGAGGCACTGCAGGTTATGGGGAGGGGGAGAAGAGAGGGCTGCACTAGCTGGGAGAGAAGCTTGTCTAGTATGATGATTATCACCCTCCTAATACTTTTAGATAGAAAGAAAATCTGACTGGTCCCCACATGCAGGAAGAGCAGGCTGGAAGACTGGTGTGTGGTCAGAAAAAGGAAGCAAAGCAAGTCCCCATTACCACAGTGAGAAACACCCTCAAGGCAATCCCTGTAACTACTAAATCCTCCTGTACAATTAAAAAGAATTTGCGCACACACACCGCTGAAAAACACTTCAACTGAACCCCCAAATAACCCAATCCCTATATGGAAATACCCTATAACCCCTCTTAATTTCCAAACCCTGTTCCTTCCATCCAAGAGCCCTGAGCCATCTTCCTGACATCAAAAATCTTTCATCCCACCACTGCGGCCCTCAGAGAAGAGAAATGGAATGGAATTTACGAAACTGGACTAGTTCTCAGGAAAGAGGGGTTTGTTCCTAGCTCCGCCACAGACATCCTGAGTGACCTTGGGCAAGACACTTATTCTCTCTCAAGGCCATACCTCCCTACCTCACAGGGTGCGAGGTATATACACACACACTAATGTTTGTGATGTACTACTCAGATACTACAGTAGCCCAGCACCACAGAAAAGCCTGCTAACAAAAACATTTAGTCCTAGCAGTTGTGCCTGCTCCTCCCCTTCTTCCAGTTTACCCATTTGCAAGGCCACACCTGCATTTCTGGTTATTTGAAAGGCCACCTCCTTGTGATAAAGGCTTTTCACTATACTCCAAAGAGACATGTAAATCTCACTCCATTTGCTAGGTAATTCACTCAGTTTGGGGTATCGCTCATTCAAACGGACCTAGCTTGGCAGTGGTGCAGAGATGACTTCTGTCGATGCACAAAGACAAGAGCTGGCTGACTGGGCAGGGGGGTTTCATGCCGAGGGGCAGGTGCACGTCGGGGGAACGATGGCTCCTCCGCACGCAGCCCCCGGGCACCCTGCTCCGCAGCGCCTTTGTTTGCAAGGGCAGTTACGTTTGCGGAAGTCCATGCCCGGGCGGCGCGGCAGCTTCCACATTACAAAACAAATACGAACCGGATTACTCAGTCTCACCTCCCCGAGCTGTAGCACCAATGACCGGGCAGCACGCAAAGCCCCGTGTCCACCACAGCCAGGGCGGGGAGAGGAAGGGATGGGGTTAAACGCAGGTAAACGAACCATCCTCTGGAATAAAGCAACAGCAGCTGCCGGCACCAGTCTCGGAGCCAACGGAGTCACACCAGAGGCAAGTCACTGCCAGCCCCCCGGGAACCCCCCGCCAGCCCCCGGGAACCCCACCCACCCAGCCTGCCCAGGGCCTCCAGTTCTCAGCCAGCGGCAGGCGCAGCAAGCCGGGGCAGATTTCCCTGCTTTCCCCCGAGTGCGTGTGGAGGCGACGGGCAATGACTCACCTCGTGCGGGGGGGTCCCTCGCAGCCTCTTCCCTCTCGCGGCTGCTCCCGGAGCGCGCGGCTGCTGCTGCTGCAGGGGGCCGCGCACCATCCGCCGCCAGCTCCTCTGCGCACGAGCGCTGCGGGGCTCAGCAGCCGACCCGACCTCCAGCGGCGGCTGCTGCACGGTGCCGGCTGGAGCCACAGCGCAGAGGGCAGGGCCCGACCCAGAGTCAGCCGGGACTCCGCCCTCCTGGCGCTCCGCGCCCCGCACGCCAGGGGGCAGGCCTGGCACAGCGTGGAGCGCCCTCCCGCGGCGTGGGCCGGGGCACGGAGCAGCGAGCTGGGCACATCTGCCCTGTAACAGCCTGCCCGGGGGCCGCCTTAACCCTGCCCCGGTCCGGCCAGGCGCGGGGGTATCGGTGAAAGCCTCGGATCTCCGCCTTCCTCACCCCCTACCGACACCCTTTGGGGTATCCACCCTCATCACCCCCTACCGACACCTCCTGTGGTGTCTGCCCTCATCATCCGGTACTGACACCCCCGGTGATATCTGTCCCTCCTCATCCCCTACCAGCACCCCCTGTGGTATCCACCCTCATCATCCCCTACCCCCAGCAACCCCTGTGGTATCCACCCTCATCATCTGGTACCGACATCCCTTGTAGTATCCATCCTCATCATTTGGTACTGACAGCCCCTGTAGTGCCCAACCTCATCATCTGGTACCGACAGCCCCTGTGGTGTCCGCCCCCCACCATCTAGTACTGACACCCCCTGTGATATCTGCCCCTCATCACCCCCTACCGACACCCCCTGTGGTATCCGCCCTCATCATCTGGTACCGACAGCCCCTGTGGTATCTGCCCCTCATCACCTCCTACCAACATACCCTGTGGTTTCTGCCCCTCATCATTGCTACCGACATTCCCTGTGGTATATGCCCTTCATCACTACCTACCAACATCCCCTGTGTATCCACTGTCATCACCCCATATCAACACCCTGGGTGATCTCCACCCCGATCATTCAATACTGACACCCCCATGTGATATCCACCCTTGATCACCCAGAACTGACAGGCGCTGTAATATCTGCCCCCATCCCTCAGTACTGACACTCGGGTGATATCTGCCCATATCAGACAGTGCCAACTCCCTATATGATATCTGACTAGGATTATCCAGTACCAACATACCATGCACGGATCACCCCATACCATTACTCCACGTGATATCTGCCCCAATCACCTAGTACCAATACCCCGCTTGATATCCACCCTTAATCACCTCGTACTAATACCCCAGGTGATATCTGCCAGTGTCACTGATCATCCAATACCAACAATTCATGTAAGGTGACCAGATAGATGTGAAAAATTGGGACACTTTTTCTGCCTATGAAAGACATCAGGTCACCCTAAACCAATGTGATATCAGCCACTGACAGGGGTGAAAGTAAGTCGAGTGACTTACCCGTACACTGGGGCCAACTCTGGCCCCTGGAAGGGGCGGGGCCTAGGGCGGAAAGGGTGAGTCTGAGGGGGTCAGAGCCAGCCCCAGCCCACCCTGTAAGGTTAGTGCCCCCCGTCCTTTTCCTTCTCCTCCTCCCCCACCGGGGTAGCAGCAGCAGCCTGGGGACCCGGGGGGTATTTAAAGGGCCCGGGGCTCCCCTGCTTCTACTGCCCCGGTCCTTTAAATAGCCGCCAGAGCCCTGGGAAAGCGACGGGGCTCCAGCGGCTATTTAAAGGACTAGGGCGGCAGTGGCAGCTGGAGCCCCAGCCCTTTAAACAGCCCCGGGAGCTTCTACCACCCCGGCCCTTTAAATAGCCGCTGGAGCCCCGCAGCCACTACCCCAGGGCTCCAGCAACGGAGCTCTGGAGGCAATTTAAAGGGCCTGGGGCTCCAGCCACTGCTGGGAGCCCCAGGCCCTTTAAATTGCCCCCTGGGGAAGCCGGGCTGCCCCAGTACGGTGCACTGGCTCTTGCTGGTACGCCGTACCGGGGCGTACCAGCTTACTTTCACCTCTGGCCACTGATCATCCAGTACCAACATCCTGTGTGATCTTCTCCACGTATTAACTAGTACTGATGCCTGTGTGATACCCTCCACAGATTAGCCAGTACCAGGACCCCATGCAATCCATACTGGTTGAACTAATCAGCTAGTTCCCTGCAGATTATGTAATATCTAGGGGTGTCCAGCGATTAAAAAAATTAATCACGCTTAATCACACGATTAATTTTTTTAATCGTGATTAATCGTGTGATTAATCGCACTATTAATAATAGAATACCATTTATTTAAATATTTTGGATGTTTTCTACATTTTCAAATATATTTATTTTAATTACAACATAGAATACAAAGTGTACAGTGCTCACTTTATATTTATTTTTGATTACAAGTATTTGCACTGTAAAGAAACAAAAGAAATAATATTTTTCAATTCACCTAATACAAGTACCCTAGTGCAATCTCTTTATCATGAAAGTTGAACTTACAAATGTAGAATTATGTACAAAAAAACTGCATTCAAAAATAAAACAATGTAAAATTTTAGAGCCTGCAAGTCCACTCAGTTCTACTTCTTGTTCAGCCAATCGCTCAGACAAACAAGTTTGTTTACATTTGCAGCAGATAATGCTGCCCGCTTCTTGTTTACAATGTCACCTGAAAGTGAGGACAGGTGTTCTCATGGCACTGTTGTAGCCGGCATTGCAAGATATTTACATGCCAGATACGCTAAACATTCATATGTCCCTTCATGCTTCAACCACCATTCCAGAGGACATGCTTCCACACTGATGATGGATTCTGCTTGATAACAATCCAAAGTAGTATGGACCGATGCATGTTCATTTTCACTATCTGAGTCAGATGCCACCAGCAGAAGGTTGATTTTCTTTTTTGGTGGTTTGGGTTCTGTAGTTTCCGCATTGGAGTGTTGCTCTTGTAAGACTTCTGAAAGCATGCGCCACACCTCATCCCTCTCAGATTTTGGAAGGCACTTCAGATTCTTAAACCTTGGGTTGAGTGCTGTAGCTATTTTTAGAAATCTCACATTGGTATCTTCTTTGTGTTTTGTCAAATCTGCAGTGAAAGTGTTCTTAAAACAAACAACATGTACTGGGTCATCATCCAAGACTGCTATAACATGAAATATATGGCAGAATGCAGGTAAAACAGAGCAGGGGACATAAAATTCTCCCCCAAGGAGTTCTACCCTAGTCACAAATTTAATTAACACATTTTTTTTTAACGAGTGTCATCAGCATGGAAGCATGTCCTCTGGAATGGTGGCCAAAGCATGAAGGAGCATACAAATGTTTAGCATATCTGGCACGTAAATATCTTGCAATGCCAGCTAAAAAAGTGCCATGCAAATGCCTGTTCTCACTTTCTGGTGACATTTTAAATAAGAAGAGAGCAGCATTATCTGCTGTAAATGTAAACAAACTTGTTTGTCTTAGCAATTGGCAGAACAAGAAGTAGGACCGAGTGGACTGGTAGGCTCTGAAGTTTTACATTGTTTTGTTTTTGAGTTAATCCCGTGAGTTAACTGTGATTAATTGACAGCCCTAATAATATCCAACCACTAATCAATGAGTAACAGCATCTGTCCAAAATCTGCCACAAATCAGTCCTGGGAATGCCATAATATCCTCCACAAATCAGTCAATAGTGACATCCAGATAGCATTTCATCACTAATTAGCCATTACTGGCACTCACACACATTTTCTACCACAAATCATTCAGGACTGCCAGTATGCCATGTTCAGCAAAAATTGACCAGAGTTGGCACCTATATTGCGCTTTTTTGACAGTAAAGGAAATAAGAGCTTCAGAATAAATGTTTACTCTATCATTTATGCTTAAATTAAGCATCTTTTAGTCTTGGCCATATCTTTTAGATTGCAAGTGTTATCCTGACTCTCCAACCTCCATGATGTGTGTCTCCAGATACTCTGTCTACAGGATTTTGGTTCTATCTGTACCTGATACAACCTGTGCTAGCTAGTCTTGGCTACAGGTCTGACCGAATAACATAGTTAGCTCTGCCCAGAGGCTGCTGCTTTCTGCCAGTAGGCATACAAATAAGAAAACAATAAGATGCTATGGAGTTCTAAGAAAAGTGCTGGACACAGTCAGGATCAGGAAATACTACTTTTTAAGGAGCAACAATATGCATTGCTGCTGCACCACTTTAACTGTCAGAAGGGGAAGAGCTTTTGGCAAAAGTTCAATCTGATCTTACCTGAGTTATTCTGGCATATCACAGTTCATCACCATGGTAGCAATTGGGCTGTCACAAACAGTTGATTATATCATAGCATGAATCAACCAAACTTGGATGGCGTGGCTGAATAGAAAAGGCAAATTTTCCATGCTCAAAACTTATAGTAATCAGAAATTACAGGAAAATAAATGCAGTGTGTGTGTGTGTGTGTGTATACTTTTTTTCTGGAATATGGCAGTATGCAGAATTAAATTAATTTGGAGCCCAATCTTGCAGTCCATTTTCAAGAAAAATTCCACTGAAGCCAATGGGAAATTTCCCTCCACAAGGATTGTCATTTTGAGCCTTTTAGGTTTAAAGAAATGCTCTTGGAATGCTTCGGAAAGCCCAAGACACTCAGATCTCTCTCACTTTTACAGCATTTCCTGCTGTTTGGAAGTAAGTACCATCAACTACATGCTACAATGTGTAATTTTGCTTTAATTAGTCTTGTTACAGACATACATAAAAGCAGAGACAAAAGAGTTAAGAAACATGGGAAGGGAAAAAACACTCGGTTTTTAGACGAGATCTGAAAATAGTACAAAAGACAATGTGGCAAAGAGATATCAGAATCCTGGCAAGACCTACAAAGGAGACGGCTCTTGGCTCCAACAGTGGCAAGTCTGTCTGAAATGCTGGAAAGGTGATCAGTGCTAGATGAAAGGAAAGAAACAATCAGGAGAAGATAAGATTTCATGTAGTAGGCAGGACTGGGGGAGAACATCCTGAATGGAACAGGAATGGTATGGGTATGATTATACTGGCAAGTTTCTGTGCCACAAGTTATACCACTTTTATTAAAACGCTGAAATTAAACCACTGTTGCATCTCCACTGTCCTCCTTGATCAGTTACCAAGAGAAAACAGGACAAATGTCCACTTTTGCCAAAAAGTGGGGTGCAGAGGAACGTGCACGGGGACAGCAGTGATGCTAGCCCCGCAAGGCGGGGCAGGGCTCTGGTAGGGGGCAGGCAGGGCTTGAGCGAGCAGTGATGCTAGTCCCAGCTCCACATGGGGGGCAGGCAGGACTTGGGAGAGCTGTGATGCCAGCCCCAGCCTTTGGGAAATATGGTCACCCTATCTTGTATGTGCATCGCTGCTCATTTGAGCCCTGCCTGCCCCGTGGGCGGGAACGGGGGCTCTAACGAATGGCTCGGTCCAGCCCTGTAGTGTGGGGGAGGGCTCGGGCCAGCCCCATGCAGTGTCCCTTTTTCCCTTTGGGAAATATGGTCACCCTATTAAGGAAGGAAGTTGAGAGAAAGCCACACATTTACAGAGTCAAAGTAGACAGAGAGGGTGGAATCATTTAAAGTTTTAACACCATATGTGCACTAGAGTATCCTCACTGTAAAGATGATAACTAGGGTTATCGGTAAAAATAATAAATTGGAGAGAGAACAAAGAGTATGTCTTTACTGCAGTTAGCCCAGATGATTGACACCAGGGGTTAGCCTTGCCCGGTGTGAGCAATCACACTGCAAAATCCTACCCGAGTTATGGTGCACTCACTGACTGCATCCTCAGGGCTTCTGTGGGCACAGCCAAAGGTTCTTAATGTAAGGGGATGGTTGCCCCTTACTAAAACTTAGTGGGGGTTTTGGTTGGCCATTTCCCAGTACCAAAGAAAGGGGAAGGGTCAATAGGAAACCAGGACCCTGAGACTGACAGTCCCCAGGGGCAATGGGGAGAAGCAAACTTTCCAGGTCAGCCTGACTGACAGGGCAGGCAGGCTAATGAGGAAGTCAGGAAGCCAGGGTCCTGTCCTCCCTGTGAGGTGGAGCTGCCTTACCAGAGTGGGGCTGAGCTAAGGAGAGAGCCGGAGCCTGAGCTGCACCAGGGAGCTGAGCTGCGCTGAACAGAGCCTGAGTGAACCAGAGAAGCAGCCTGAGCTGAGCTGAGCAGAGCAGAGCAGCAGCAGGCAGTGGGGCCAGAGAAGCAGCCCAGAGAGCTGTGCTGAGAGCAGAGCTGCAGCAACCAGAACCAGAAGGACCAGAGAAGCAGCCCAGGGAGCTGCGCTGGAGGCTGAGGAGCAGCAGGAGAGCTGAGGCAGAGTTGAACGGGGGCCGGAGCTGTCTGGAACCAGGTGCAGTGAGTGGCTGGGAAGCATGAGGGGAACCCTGGGCAGTGGGCCCAGCACAGGGAGATGCCTCCAGCCAAGAGGCCTTTCAGGCCTGACAGGGAGGGAGATGATGCTGGGAAGAAGAGTCCTGCCACCTAGAGCCTGAAAGCATGTGGCCACTGCCAGAGCAAGTGTCTGACCTGCGGCACCCCTGACGTGGCGCATGCGAGGAACAGGCTATGAATGTCCCTTACATTCCAGTGACAGCTATTTGTAATGTCCCCATGCCACAGAGCGGGGTTACATGTTTCCCTTTAACCTTTCCCATTTTTTCCTTATTTTTTTTTCAATTGATTGCTGTTTAATACATTGTATTTGCTTGAACAATATGCAATGATCAGAGGGTCAGGGAAGCGTCCAGAGCAGAGCGAGTACCCCGGAATGGGGACAATCTAGCTCTGTCATAAAAGACCACAACAACATAGGGGATCAAGCCCCCCAAGAATCCTAAGCCCACCCTTTTCAGGGTCATGAGGACTTTGCTACACAGGAGGGTGGAAGGGGAGTCCTCAAGGTCAGGCAGGCCACTGGGTAAAGGGAGTCGGAGTAGGACTCAGATCCTTTCACTAGCCCATTCCACCAGGGTAGCGTATAAGCCAGGAAATTCCCAACAATTTCCCCGCTTACATTTGTGCTGCAGTAAGCGGAGCCACTCGATGATTCTTTTCCAGTGAAATGTGGGAGAACCTGTCTATCCTTTCGTGCACAGGGTGGAACTGTGTGAACACACTGGAGGACTATCACAGCTTGAGTGATTTAGTCCGAGTGCTGACTGCAAAGTGGGTGGGTTACCAGCCTGAATGAAAGCAGAACGTGGGCTCTACCCCGCAGCTGGGCCGGCTAGCCTGGGCTGAGTTGCAAGCACTACTAAACTCAAGTGAGAGATTTTTGTGTGTGAACAGGCGGAGTTTAGGGGCAACGTCAGGTAAGAGTGCTGGCTACCTCTGCAGTGAAGACATACCCTAAAGGGCAAAGGGCCAAAACCTGAACTCCAGAAAGGAGATGTCTTAACACAGTGAAGGACTCACCTAACATTTGTCAATGGCAGTGATTCTCAACCCGCAGCCCAATCAGCACACAGCTGCAGCCTATGTGACATTCTCAGGGCCATACAGGTAGCATGTATATATATTGTGTGGATGAGCCCCACATAACACACAGGGTGCTGCATATGTGGCCCACAATGGTAAATAGGTTGAGAACTGCTCAGTGGCATTGGAACATTTTTAATAGTAGGGATGCTGAAAGCCATCCCCCTTGCCTCTGTCCACGCCCCCGCTGAGGCCAGCAACCGGGATCCCGGGCACAAGCTGGCAACCGAGACCATGGGCATGGGGCTGGCAGTTGGGAGCCGGGGGGTGCTGCAGCACCCCCCACACGCCTTGTTCCCACACCTATGAAACTGCTGGTCTATGCGGAATATTTTCAAATGTCCAAATGGAGTTGGGCACTCCTCTTTTTGCCTTTCAAAATCTCCCTCCCCTGTCCATTTCAACTCCTCAGATACGGACACGGGAATTATATAAGATGAGAGCAGGAGCATGGGACTCATACGGCCTCACAGGCTTCACAGGACAATTATAAACTCTGACATTAACATTCATCAGCAAAAAAAAGACTGAAAATTATTTTAATAATGGAAGCGCCATACATTTTAAAATGCTCTGCCTTACAGTCTGTCAGCGCTGGATACATTTGTCAGACTATACTAACGTTTTCAGGGCCAGTAAGCATTTGTAGTCAGTGGTCGTGGGTCACAAAGAAAAATTTGATCTTTGCAGTCTCAGACTCCATTGGCTGAAGCTGTCAGACCAAGCTGTCACTGTAGTTCAATTAGCTCAGTACTGCAAACACAGGAAGCCCCACCGAGGGGTGGAAATAGAATGCTAACACGCTGCCTCGTCTTGCAGACCCAGCTATGTCATTCCTCAGAGCTGTGGTTTTGAATAGATGGACTTAACCGTCCCTCTCTTTTATGGCTTTCTTTTGACATCCCTGGAATATTTCTTAAAGGATATATTCTCCACTCTGTGAATGGAGGAATTTTGGCAAACTATATAACTGTATAACATCTGTTAGCCAGAATGAATATAGAGATTTGCTACAGCCTGTGATGGGAATGTGGAATTATAGCTGAAGAATATTGAGTGTTGATGTTGATCAGCAGGTAGTAATTTATATTGATTTATTTTCCTGTATATAAAAGAATGTTTCTTAGTAAATCTACATAGCATCCATGAGGACCTGGGCCAGTACTGACTGAATTTGGCAAAGATTTCCATTGACTTCAATAAAAAGAAAAGGAGTACTTGTGGCACCTTAGAGACTAACCAGTTTATTTGAGCATGAGCTTTCGTGAGCTACAGCTCACTTCATCGGATGCATAGCATATCGTGGAAACTGCAGAAGACATTATATACACACAGAGACCATGAAACAAAACTTCAGAACAAAACTTCCTCCCACCCCACTCCCCCGCTGGCAACATTGACTTCAATGACAGTTAGATTGAGCCCCGATAGAGTCATCCTGTTGACTTCAGCCAGTAAGGACTACTTAAATAAGCAAAGGTAGCAGGATTCGGCAATATTACAAACAAGTATCTGGATCACGGCCCATGTCTGAAAATCCTCACCCTCTAGTGCAGATCCCTCCATTCTTTCAGACATGGAACTGAGGATTAGCAATGCCAGGAAAGCTATGTACTTACAGCCAAATAAAAGCTCTAAAAAGAGAGAATATAGTTACAATTATTCCATTCGCAGTATTTTTAAGGAAAACTCTAAGACAATATAAAAGATATTCTCATCACTGTTCCTGAAATGGGTACGGGTTTGATCCAAAGCACATTGAAATCAGTGGCACATTGACTTCAATGGGCTTTGGATCAGGCACTAAATCACTACAAAATTTAGTATCTGAAATATAATAAACAAAAAACAACAACCCAAGAGGAAGACCCTGTTTTGTCAATGAGTATGTGGAGTAAGACTGAGAAGCTCCCACTTGAAGCCAGTGGAAATCAGGGCATTTCAAAGTAGCTGTAAAGTTCTTACATATATAAATGTTTGATTAATTTTAGCAGTGCTTGAACGAATTGTGACATTAACCATTTTTTATTTATAAAAATGTCTAGTGCTTAAAACAACTTTGACATTTTCATTGCTATAAATTGGGAACTGAATACTTTCAGTCCTGCTGCACATCAAGGGCTGGACATCCTGCTGAGAAATACAATGCCGTATTATTATAATTGTAGTGTTAGTCTTCACGGATGGTGGACTTATTAATCAGAATTGTACGGAAGGGCAATACTACATTTTGAGTGATTGCTGGAGATATGCCCATCTTGACTTACAGAGATTTAAATTATCCTACTATTTTCCCAGCTATATCACTAAGTAAAATATTGTAGAAAGAACATTAGCTGTGTTCAACATCTTTAAGTTACCCAGTAGCCTATAAATAGCTACATATCCCTCACTGTTTAAAAATCCTCAATACACTGTAACCAGATGCAGATATTAAAATAGTGATAGGTATTTGAAAAAACTGTTATTGCTCTGGCAGTATGTGCCTGCCTAGAACACCCCACTGTGCTAAAAGATGTGGCTCCTGCTGGGAAAGAGCTCAGTGGAGTCTGCTGCCCCGTCTAGCTAGAACAGAAGTTGGAGAAAAATTTGAACATAAACCATAAGTCATTTAGTGGAATACGAACAACATTTGCTCTGGAAAGAAATATTGGGCATTATATACATGATATGCACTTTTTATACTTTGCCTTTGCCGTTATTTTTCAAGAGAGCTGAGAGACACCTAGTGGCAGGATTCTTAGTTAAACAGCTTAATTTCCCTTACATCCACCTTATCTGACAGTGCTTCCACATTGTAAGACTGTACTTTGAAGGCAAAAATTCTCAGCTGATACAATATAGTCTATTTTCATATAGTGGCTTCAATACTCTGAGTCACCAAAGCCCTTACTACATCAGTCAAATAGGAAAGAAAGGTTCAAGGAGAGATTTGTGCCATTATGGCCTGCTCCAAAGAATACGGTCATCAAAGGAAAGACTCCTGTTTCAGTCCGGCCCTGAGTATGTTCCACAGAAAACTTAGATAACTGTATCACTAGTTTGAGTAACTCCTATGTGACTTGATCTGATTATATACATAAAGGATTCTGCAAATTGACAATATCAAGAAGGCTGAGGAGTTTACTGCATATTGTGTTTGTCTTCATTAAGAAACTTAATAGTGACCAGATCCTCAACACAATTAATATTATCAACAAGGGGGAAGGAGAGCAAATCAAAACAGGGAAAAAACAGATTAAAGAATATTGAGATAAGTTAGATGTATTCAAATCAGCAGAGTCCAGTGAAATTCATCCTAGGGTACTTAGGGAACTAGCTGAAAGAATCTCGGAACTGTTGCAATTATCTTTGAGAACTCATGAAGGATGGATGAGGTCCCAGAGGACTACAGAAGGGCAAACATAGTACCTATATTTAAAAAGGGGAACAAAGAGAACCTGAGGAATTATACACCAGTCACCCTAATTTTGATACCTTGAAAGATACTGGAATAAATGATTAAACTATCAATTTGTAAGGACTTAGAGGATAATAGGGTTTTAAAGAATAGCCAACATGGATTTATCATGAATAAATCATGCCAAACCAACCTAATTTTCTTCTTTGACAGGGTTACTGGCCTGTTGGGGGGGGGGGCGAGCAGCAGATGTGATATTTTTATTTTAGTAAGGGTTTTGACAGTCCCACATGATATTCTTATAAACAAACCAGGGCAATGTGGTCTAGATGAAATGACTTCAAAGTGGGGCACAACAGGTTGAAGGATAGCAGGTGTAGTTCAAAGAGTGGTTGTCAATGGTTCACTGTTAAATTAAAAGGGCCTTATGTAGTGGGATTCCACAGGGTCAGTCCTGTGTCCGGTTCTATTCAGTATTTTTATTAATGACTTAGATAATGTAGCGGAGAATATGCTTATACAATTTGCAGGTGACACCAACATAGGAGGAATTGCAAGCACTTTAGAGGACAGGCTTTAAATTCAAAAGAACCTTGACAAATTGGAAAATTGGTCTGAAATTGACAAGATGAAATTGAATATAGACAAGTGCAAAGTACTTCACTTAGGAAGGAAAAATTAAATGCACAACTACAAATTGGGGGGAAATGGCTAGGTGGTAGTACTGCTGAAGAGGATTTGGCTGTGAGAGTGAACAACAAATTAAATAAGAGTCAACAATGTAATGCAGCTGCGAAAAATCACCCCCAGAATTATATTGGATTGACAGAAGTGTTGAATGTAAGATATGGGAGATAATTGTCCTGGTCTACTCATCACTGGTAAGACTTCAGCTGGAGTACTGTGTCCAGTTCTGGATGTCAGACTTTAGGAAAGAGGGGAACAAATTGGAGAGAGTCTAGAGGAGAGCAACAACATTGATAAAAGGTTTAGAAAACCTGATTTATGAAAAAAGATTTTAAAAATTTGAGCATATTTAGTCTTGAGAAAAGAAGACTGAGGAGAGACATGTTAACACAGTTTTCAAATATGTTAAGGGCTGTTATAAAGAGAGAAGAGTGTGTACAATTGTTATCCATGTCCACTAGAGGTAGGACAAGAAGTAATGGGCTTAATCTGCTGCAGAGGAGATTAAAGTTAAATATTAGAAAAAAAATTCTAAAATCCTCATCACTGGAGGTTTAAAGAACAAGTTGGACAAATGTCTGCCAGGGATAGTCTAGGTCACTGGTTTTCAACCTGCAGTCCGTGGGCCCCTGGGGGTCCACAGACTATGTCTAAGATGTCCAAAGGGATCTGCACCTCCATTCAAAATTTTTGAGGGGTTTGCAAATGAAAAAAGGTTGAAAAGCACTGGTCTAGGTTTATTTGGTCCTGCCTCAGCAGAGGGGGCTTGATGACTTCCTGAGGTTCCTTCCAGCTCTACATTTTTATGATTCTATGAAACATGGCTTATCTCTTGATGTATGAAGCAGCATAAACAGGGCTCTCATACCTCATGTTCAAAGAGTGTTCTACACAGCACACAAAACTTGCATAGTTTCCAGTTTTAATCTGGAGGGCATTCAAGACATTGAAAGAAATAAGGAAAAAATGGCTGTCAGGAACTAGAAGAGAGTTTCTTATTAATATAGCAACATAAATGAAAAAAGCAACCCGTAATTAGGTGAAGAGGAGAAGGGTATGAAGTCAGAGGATAGGAGTGCAAGGGCTGATGCTTATTACACGAATCATAGTCCTCTCACTGTTTCCTTGTGCTTCCTGTCTATCTGTTGCATCCAACTGTTGTCTTTTGCTGTATACTTTGATTGTACGCTCTTCAGGGCAGGGCTCTTCCGTTATGTGCGTATTCAGTAGTTAGCCACAAAGGGTCTTGATTCCTGTTTGGGGCCAATACAATGCAAAACAAATATTAAAAAAATAAGAATAAGAGTATATCACATACTTAGCATGACAATGAATTATTAATTTAAAAATAAATTCATTGGACAGGAGAAAGTAAATTTTATTGAGGAAAATATTACTGTATTGCTACAAATTTACTGTACGTGTCTTTTGTACAAATTGGAAGTGTGTGGATATAATAAATACACAGATGTGCAGTATGTACTATAAGCATTGGCCCAGATTTTCGAACATGTCAGAAATGTAAGTGCATGCCTACTTTAGGCACACAAATCAAGTAATTGTGCATATAAATTTTGCATGTGCAGTTACTCCTCTGATCATTTGACAATGTGGTCCATAATGCAATTACTATGTTTCCAAGAGCGAAACAAAGACATTGATACCAATAAGAGAAAAATCCTGGCCGAGAACTGAAAAAGAGTCATATGATGAATAAGCAGGTTTCTGCTGTTTACATCCTCATGGGTGAATAACAGAGGAGTCAAAAACAATGTCAAATGCAGCTCAGTGGAGTGAAAATTATTATTCCCTACTGATAAGGCAATCAGATAACCCTGCAATGCCACTACCCTTGATGTGACTATTCTGTGGAGAAGCAGACTTTTAATCTGGCATCTTTACAAGAATTAAATTCATTTGGTAAAGGGAAAGAAAAGCAATGTGTAAAAACAAATACTAACTACAGGATATATGCCTTTCATTTTTACATATGCACTTTTGCGTATCACTGGGTGAACACTAAGACAGGAGCTACTGTTTGTATGTAAAAGCATTAAGGCCCTGAACCTGCAATGAGCTTCATGAAGGCAGACTCTGACTTCAGTGGAGCTCCACGTGGGTACAAGGCTCTGCCCATAAAGAATTCATTGCAGGATAAGGGCCTAAGATGACATTTTCTATTATTTGTGCTTTAGGGGTGAAATTCACTGTAGCACTGGGTCTATTATTTGTGTTTTTGTTAATGGGAAATGTACTTTAAGTCCAGAGTGGGCACTTGATTGTAAAGTATCAGGGGGTAGCCGTGTTAGTCAGTATCCACAAAAACCACAAGGAGTCCGGGGTTACCTTAAAGACTAACAGATTTATTTGGGCATAAGCTTTCATGGATAAAAAACCACTTCTTCAGATGTAGTAGTTCTTCACTTAATAAATTTATTTTTCAAGAAAACAAACCTCATTCTTGAAGAGGTAATGTAGTAAGAATGATATATTTCACATTAAATAGTTTTTTGGTGCATCTCTTTAGTTCATTATTTTTTGTTTTGTCTGTACCATTCAGGATATGTTTGATAGCTGTTCATATCTCAGGACTGGCGTGTGAGGGTTGGGCATGACTGATGAGTAAGGGAAGGAAGCCATTGTGCCAGGCGCTTGGCCCCTTCAACTCCCATTAACTTCAGGGACAGGTGAGGGAACTAGTCATCTTGCAGGAGGCACTCAGAACCTCTTACATATGCCCCAGAAGTGATCTGTCCCCTCACAAAGTCATGCCCCATCATTGTTAGTCATTTTGGTTTTGTAAAGCAAGATTCGTTGTGTGTAGATATTCCAAGATATTTTGGAACCAACTCCTCCTCTATTTTCCTCTGTTCAACAGACAAGGTGAAAGAGTCACAGCTAATGGGTCTGATATTGCTCCCACTACGAATCAATGGAAGTTTTATTAATCGGGTCTTTAAAGCAAGAACTATGTGATTAGAATGCAGTGAAATCTGTATGAGACCATGCATATTAGGCAACCTCTGGTCTTAAAGGGTTACCTCAAAGCATTCTCATGTGTACTATGGGCTATTCAGCTTTCCCTTTATTAGTAGGCCACCTCTACTGAGCAACTGGTTTGAGGGCAAGTTTCACTACAGCTGTGTATCATACAGAGATCTGGTTTTGCCTTAGAAGCTACATAGGCAATTATTCATAAAACTAAATTTAATTCATTCTTTAAAACAAATGAAATAAGAAAAAGTCCTCTACCATCTACATTAGGTTGATTTGCCATTTATGGTAACATATTGATCAAACAGAGGTTTTTAATCAGAAGACTTAAAGCTTTCCAAATGTTTCTCAGATCTGTAAGCTGCAACCCCACCTTTATTGGCTCATTTTTCTGTTTCAGGGGCCCCTTAAACTTCTACATTATATAGTAAATGTGGCACATCATGCACTATTTGTTGTCTTCTCATTAAGCATTCTTTCAAGTCTACTATTCCCTCCTCCTAAGGATCTCAGCACAGCATGCAGGGCATAGCAGTTCCACTTGAATGTGGAATTTTCTGAAATGAGATAAATATCAGCAAAACCTTGTACAACTCAAAGGCTTTTGTAACCAGTTGCATGTTGAGACCATGGGTGAAATCCTTTTCCCAGGGAAAACGCCCATTGACGTCAGTGGGGCCAGCATTTCAGCCTATAATTTTAATTTCTAAGATTTATTCTGATGGGACCAATCTTGGGTCTCTTCCTCGAGAATTTAGGCAAACAATTCTTTTTGAGCCACACACTAGTACAGCTCTATAAAATGGGTGATAGGAAGCACCATGGCATATGGAAAAGCATCATTTTACCTCTCTGCCCCAGAAGCCGGTATATATCTCTTCTACATTGTTCCAAGTACTCCTGAGCCAAGAAGAGAGAGATTCAAGGTTACTCTCACACCCAAGCTTCCATGCTCCAATACACAGTATTACTGCCAAGCTAATGGGTCTAACGCCTTGACATCCACAGCCATTCTAACAACACAGAGAGAAGTATTATCTTTGTATATGTTTTGTTTAATAAACTCCATTTGACTTAAAGAGAACAGTGGCACTAGTGAGCAGCAAAATTTTTAACCTCTATGGAATTTACATGGGGCCAAATCCTGCTGAATTCACTCAGTGCTTGGTTCTGGTATCACTTATTCTTGTGCAGGAATAACTCAACTGAAATCAAGTGAGTTAAACCAGTGTAAAACTGATGGAAGATCAGAATCAGACCATCAGTTTTCTCATCCTAACTTCCTATTGACTGCACTAGGATTTTTTGCTAGTGTGAGGACTGAATAAGCATTGAGCACAACATGTTTACTTCATAAATATAAATGCATATTTTGTGTTTTAGGCTATACTTAACTGAAATTTGTGTGTTATGAACTGTAAATGCAAGATGAATAAAAACTAACACAAAAATATTTCTCCTTTTCACCTGAATGTCCTTGGATCTTGTGCTGCAAATGGTTGATTGATGACTAACATCAAAGGCATCTCAGTTTGTATGTCATATGCTCCAGTTAAAATAGTTACATACTGAAGCCCAGATGGGAAAACTCCTTGATTTGGCTAGATATCTGTAGAACCTTTTATTTACTGGGAAGTGGAATCTAAAAATGGAATAATTTTATAACAATTAAAGACACAATTAGAATCATGATTAAATATATATACAAAGGGTCTGCATCAGTAGTGAATACACTGACTTCTGGCCCCAAGGATGGAAAGTCCAGCTGGAAGAATGCTGCAATGGCATGAGGTGGCCTCCTGCAACCACCGCCCCACTGTTGGCATGGTGACAGCCAGTGGATCCTCAAAAAGGAGTGGCACTGGCCAACGATGGGGCATGGCTAGAATGGGGTTCTCACAACACATTTTTTGGCAGCCTCAGTGTGGCCACCAACTCTGGTTGGTGGCTGCTCTGACAATTGTTTCCCTAAAATACTTAATTAACTTTAGAAAAACTCAGTAGTAAAAATAACGTACAGTTATATTTTGGTGCCCCTGACCTCCGCTACCTCCCCGGGCCCCATTGCTTCTCCCCCATTGCCTTGGGCTCCCTTCCATGGCCTCGGACCCCAGGCTCACCCCACTTCTTGCTTCTGGACCACAGCGCCTGGTAAAACTGGCCTTGCAGAAGCCCAAAGCCAGAGCCCCATGGCTGGAGCCAGGGGTGGGCTGAAGCCCCAAGCCCACAGGCAGAGCCCTGCTACTATGTGGGGACTGAAACCCAAAGACCTGAAAGTGGGTGGTGGGGGGGAGGGAGGGGCTGAGGCCCCCCGTCAGGAGGCCCTCAGCTGAAGCCTGGTGCCAGAGTCCTGTGGCTGCAGCCAGGTGATGGGGGGACTATAGCCGCCTCTGGCTGAACTGGGCAGGGGAGGCTGAAGCCCACCCCTGAGTGCTGCAGGGAGGGGCCACTGCTTTGCCCCCTCCCCCATCTCTACACAAGAGGCTGTTGTGGCTTTGCAGGAAAATCCCTTGGTGGCCGCATGTGGCCACGGAGGCCACATTTGAGAAACGCTGGGCTAGAGCATCCAGGATATGTGCTGTTTAGGGCATCCTCTGCTGCTGAAAACTTCTATGGAGTCCCAGATAGAAATTAAAGCTATCCTTCCCTGGGTGAGTCCCCTGGGAGAGTAGTGATGTCACCACTGCCTACTCTCACAGGGGGTGAATCCCCCTGAGGCACAGTGGCTCCCATTGGCACAATGGTATAGGTTCAATTATACCTGTAGTAACAAAAGGGGTGAATCTAGTCATACATTGGGGCACAAGGGTAATAGAAGGTTTTTATCAATTAAATAGGAAAAAGGCTGGCGTGTCCAGTGTATACCAATTATTTACACAGGAAAAAATTGATTGTGTTCATGGTGATACAGTATACTAGCAAGGGTACAAATTCCTCAGTTATATTTGTTCTTCCCTTTTGTTATCCTCCTATAGTATCCACCCAGATACCCATAATATCTTGTGGAATATTTATCTCCTTTACTGCATCCAGTGGGTCTGTAAATGCAACATCCTAATGAACTACTTCAGCTAGTAACTTTGATGCCAGAATGTTACCAGCAAAACTTTACTAAGAAACTATGCAGTTTTCTCTCATTGAGCAAACTGTAACTTTGATCTTTTCTTCAAAAAACTAACATAAAAGGAGACTGTTTACAGAATTTCTGTCACCAGAGGAAGACTTATAAAACAATGTTTCTCAGAAATCATTTTTTAACAATGCTAGATTCTTCTTTCTGCTTCTTTACTTTCAATACTAATTAGATTTCCCTCCCCTGTCCACTTCACAAACTCTATTTCACTGACAGTTGGATATGCAAGGTATGGAAGATCATGTCGCCGATTAACATGCATACCATGGAGACCCTCGGTAAGAAAGGGGTCTAAATCCTAGATTCCTTATTCAGGCAAAATGTCCACTGAAATCACCGTAAAAAATTAAATAAAAGATTGAGTTATTTGGTTTAAACAATAGGTTACTGTGCATGTAAGTGCATATTTCTTACAAGATAGTACTTTTCATTAGTCCAGAATTACATATTTACACAATTTAACATCTGTTGTCAGAGGATAAATAAATACAGTTTTATTCAATATTGAAAAGAAATTCGACAACACCAAAGTGAAAGAAAAATAATGACCAATATTTGCAAATTAGAAAGTCTAACGTTAGGCACCAAATACTTAAAAGTGTTGCTTGATTTTCAAGTAGCTCTCCCTGAAGTCATTCAGAGCTTCTAAGAACTCAGCACTTTTGAAAGTCAGGCCAGTTTCTTACATGACTAAATATGGAGTTTGGAACTTAACTTTAGACTCCTACTTTTGAAAATCTTGGTCCCAGCCATTTTTTAGAGTGATTTCCATAGGAATTCACTGAACTCTGTGACTTGAATCAGAGTTGCAGGTGTTCAGCATCTTTGAAAGTCAGGCCATTTAGGTGCCCAAACATGGATTTAGGTGCTTACATATATGCACTCAAATTTTTCATTTTTTGGCCATGCCCCCCTTACACCAGGGCTGAATTTGCCCCATTATACAGGACAACATGCAGTGGTGTTAGGACCCTATAATTCCTCAACACAGAAAAGTGAGTTAGATAGTGTAAGTCAGGGCTTTAACAGTTAGCCCTGAGTTTATTTGCTTTTATTTTGCAGCGAGCATCTTAACCTTAATGTAATCTATATTTTGTGTGTGTTAATATTTTAGAATTTGGATAACGCTAGAAGTTGAATTCAGTTTTCATTTTAGTATTAAAATAATAGGCAAGTCATTGATGCGCTGATGAAACACATTCTCATGAGGACATGCCTAGACTACCCCATCCTCTGTATTAGGAAATACTGTCTTGATCCTACTCCATTATAGTCAATGGGAGCATTGCCATTAATTTCAATCAGCATAGAATCAGGCCCAAATACACCATGTTATTTCTTCAAGTTTTAAAGAAACATCCCAGGTAAAGACGTATGGACAGATTGCGATGCTTCTATAACCTTTGAAGATGGATAGAAACATTAATATTTAATTATTCTCATTAAAGATTTCTATACACTTAGAATGTATAGACTATCATATGCCAGTCATAACAAGAGTTGATAATGTGAACGTCTATGTATAATTGACATAAATACTACAATATACGTTTACCATACTATTTTTGTCTCTACTCACATTTTCAGCTGGAAATTAAATTCACTAATAATAGATGATAAACCTGAGATACTTGCTTTTTAGTGCTATCAGTCCAGTCTGAGATCAATTATTCATGTGTGCAGCATTTCTGAAGCAATTTTGTATCACTGACATTCCTGTTTCCTAAAATATACCATGTTCACAAGGTATTTGTAATGGGACTTAACATATTGTAGTATTTACAGTGGAAAGCTTCAAAACATCTGTTTGTTTCAGAGTGTCAAGATGAGGATCAAAATAACACAGGAATAAAGTTACAAGAAGAAGATAATAATAACCCCATACTTACCCAGCTCATTAGTGAATTCATTGGATTCCTCCCCAGCAATGTTTTTTTCCAAACCTGGAAACTAAATTGAGTGTGAAGAAAAACAACATATGTTTAGTTTTGAACAAAATTTTAATTTAGCTTTGAAGGGCCCAATTCTGCAAAGTGCTAGATGTCTTGAAATGTATTGAAGCCCGTGGGAACTGAGAACACAGAGCACCTTAGAAGACCAGGTCCAAAATTAATAATGTAGTACTGTACTCTGCAGAAATTCAGAGATTCATGGTTTATACTGTACTTGCTTCTCATGGCTCCCAAGACAAAAAACCATGGGACCAAAATGAATCAGGAAGCAAAGTAACCTCTTTTTTTTCTGCCACAGAACTTTCTTCTCCAGACTTTGCCAACAAAGCATAAACTTGGTTGGTGATTAGTCATATCAGAGAATTAGTCTCTTGTCCTAGGAATGATAACAGTTTAAAATCCAAAGTCCACTGAAATCAGTGGAAGTCTTCGCATTGACTTCAATGAGCTTTGAATCAGGCTGATAGTCATACACACCTTTCAACTATTCAGAGAGAAGATGTAGGTGATAAATAACATCTAAGAGCAGAACCCAGAGAGGGTGTTCCCTCCATTTTCCCCCTCTCTTCTGGTTTTGTCTGTTTACCAGACCATCCAGTTCCATTCATCCTTCTGATAGTCACTGCAGTGGAACTGGAGGTCCAGGAGATAAGAGCAATGCTGAATAATCTAAACCAGCAGTTCTCAACCTTTCTGGGCTCAGGATCCATTTGAAAATATTTATGGCCTGTCGTGACCCAGTAAATAGTCTGGGGTTGGAAGCCCTGGGGTTGTTTTGGTCTGAACCTGAACCTGCCCCACTCCTTCCTCGAAGGAGATGGGTCCTGCCCAGCACACGTAGTGCTGGGCAGCCACAATGGCAGCTCCTGCAACTCCTGTGCTATGGGGCTCGCTGCACTTACCTCTCAGGTCTGGCTGGGCATTGCAACCTCTAGGACTGTAGCACCGCTGAAGTTTGGCCCCACCCTCCTGACTGGACAAATTTGTGAGAGTGGAGTTGTGGCCTGGCTCATAGGATTGCAGTGCTACTCACTCAAGTCTGGCCTACTCGGACTCCCATCATCATGACGGCTGGGCCAAACTGAGTGGCACTGGGACTCCACAGGTTGCATTGCCTGGAGCAGGCCGGTAAGCCCAACCAGCCCTGTGAGACAGGAGCTACAGGAGCTGCCACATGATCCTTTGAAACATTCTCGTGACCCAATAGTGTTATGTACATGTTTGTTTTGTAATTATTTATATACTAGGTTTGGTCAAAATATTTCCCCAGTGTATCACAGTATAGTGTAAAGGTCTACATCATGTGGTTTTTACATCTTCTCTGGAACCCAACATCCAACCACGTCTAAAAAAACTATGTTAAAAGTGGAGCACTTAAAAGTTAGAAAATGCCAGAATTAAGGTTCTTTGGACTTCTCATTCAGTCTCAATTTCCTCATTTTCTCTGGCTCCTTGTCCCAGTCTCTTTGTCCAGCTAGTCCCCATCCAAGTCTACACCCCTGTGCCAGACTTGAGTCCCAGTCTCCACCTCCCAGGCTTCTTGGCCTAGTCAACTCCCAGCCCTCCACCACGATGCCTAGGTCTGGGACTTGTCCCCTCTGCATTTTAATCGGATGACTTCCTCCTCCACGCTGCCTGGGTGCCGTTGTGGAATGGGAGGAGAGAGAGAGAAAGGGAGGATGTCACTGACAGCACAGGCGATACAGGCTCCCTGTTCTCAGTTCTAGTGCCTGACCTTACCCCACCTTGGAGCAGTCATTACAGGAAAAAAGACAGCTTCATCCTTGTAGCCTGTGCTGGTATATGCTCCATTGCTCTGTGGGGATAGCATACATGCAGTTCTGTCACACATAGAAATTTTGATGGGATGGAGCATGTTCAAAATGTCTGCTCAGCACAAGGAGCTCTGACACTCAAGCATGTTCAATGAGGATGCAATCTTTGGATATTTTAGCTGCTAAAATGTCCAGCAAGTCTCTACTGAGCATGTACAAACTGTGACTTTTCAGAGGCTCGTAATTTGACCAAATCTGGGCAGATGTTCACAGGGACAGCAAAAGGCACATCCTTGACATAAACACCAACTTCCTACCAAATTTCAAGTCCCGGCACCAAAGTATGGGAGCACACGAGCTTTCAAAAAAAAAAAAAATTGACAGAATTCTTTTTTTTTTACATTGAAAAACAATGTATTTCCCCTTAGCCTTATTCTAAGAAATGACTGAACTCTTTTGGTTGAAATTGCAAAAAAAAGCTCAGCCTGAGGCAGATACCTATCATGGAAATTTCATCCCAAACTATTAGTTTGGCAGTTATAAAAACTGAAAACAGTCTTATAATGGGAAATGTTAGGCAACCCTAATAATAGATGGGGTTACCAGTCACACCTATAAAGAAACTATCTACTGAAATAGACATTTTCTATGTGTCCATTGTGAACGTACGTGTTATAACAATACTTGACTTTTTAGTTCAATAATAAATATGGTACCTAATTTGCATGATGAAACTGACAACTGTAACTACTTACATAGCACATTACACTTTCAACCAATGCTTATTAATTCTTACAACACCCCTGTTATGTAGGTAGAAATCCTTCTCCCCATATCGTAAACGTGGAAACTAAAGACAGTGGTAAAGTGACATTCCTATGCACAGACAGTGAATGACTAGCAGAGCTGGTATTAAAACACAGGTGTTCATAGCTCTCAGACATGTGTTCATTCCTTTATTTATTTATTATTTGTCTCTTCAATGGCTCCCAAGTCTGTCCTCCCTGAATAGTATATACAACAGAAACTCTCAAAGCTGTTCTCCTCCTATTAGTTTGATTGTAGGAAGTTATGATTTGGTCTATAGGGGTTGTGTTGCTTAAACAGAATGCTTTTTCCTCTGTAACAAAATTCATTAAATATCCTTTCCATAAGGTTACTAGTTACATGTTACACATAGTTGTGGACAGTTGGTAAATGGAGTGGTTGCCATTAAAAAGTCAATATTTGTCTACTTTTACCACACAGCTGAGATTACTACAGTTTATCCCTATACTTACAACAGAAGATATCTGTGATAAAGGATGGTAAAGATTTACTTTCTAATGGCTTCTACTGTGCTATTTATTCTGCTGACCTATTTTCTTCATCATTTTTAAATTCTTCAATTTGTTCTGCCCTGTCCTTTGCATCATTTGTGGCATTTAGCAAGATATTTCCCCTTAAGCAACATTCTTTGAAGAAACAGTTCCAGTTGTACTCTAAAATTGAAAAAAGCAAAGCAAAGAGACTTTGAAAAAGATCCAAGCACTGACTCCTGTTTAATCCAAATGGAAATATTTTAAGTGACGTTAGTACCTGTGTAATGTGCCAAATTTATAATGCCTATTTTGAACATATATAGAAAATTTCTCTTTACAAGGTTAATTGCCAAATTTAGCCAAACTGCCCTGCCATATCCAGAAGGACCATCTCTTGGGCTGAGAGGTTTGTTCCATTTCTATGTTAATTACATCCTTGGCCTGTTGAAGCCATCAAAAAGGATACTAATTACTGCCAGTACTTCTGTGACCAGTTCATTAGGAACTAGACTGAGACCACCCACTAATTTCACCGACGAACAAACCATCAAATTGAAAAAGCTTTCAGGTAATAATAATCTAGGGCCAAATCTTTTAACACCTGGGTGCATGGAACTCCAATTGAAGTAAAAACATCAGCATGGAGCCACAAAGGGACTTAGATATTGCAATACTCAGGGTCGCAATGCCTAACTTCCAGGTGCCTAGAAAAATAATTGGGCTCCACAAACCCTCATTTAGATGCCTAGATTTCCTATACAATCCATGGGGAGAGATAGACATCTAAGAATGTGATCCGCAAAAAAAGACATCATGCTAGGCAGGGAGCCCCTTAAGCTAGCCCATGGGAGATGCTGAGGAGAGAGATGTGTCCTAAGTGTCCCCTCTCACTGTTAGGTTCCACAGGCTTACATCAACCTAACTCTGTAAGTATCTACATTACAACATTGCTCCCGCCGGTGTAAGTCACCCACTACACTGACCTAATAACTCCACCTCTATGGAGGTTGATGTAGTTAGGGCAACACAGTGTCAGTGTAGACACTGCTTTTCTTATATTGCCTGTTGCTGTGAGCTTTGTGTGGGGCTGGCAGTTCGGGCTTTCAGCCCCAGGTCGGAGGGGGTGCGGGGACTCTAGTTGTCAGTGCCCCACAATGCCCAACACAGTTAAGTCGATGGAAGAGCTTCTAGTGGGGACGCGCACTGCCAACAGAGGGGGCGTAGTGTTGACATGAACCACTGCAGTAATTACTGCCATGGCTGTATGTCGACCTAACTTAGATCAACTTAATTTTGTAGTGTAGGCAAGGCCTAAGTCCAGGCTGCAGGGAGGTACTTAGCTCGGCTTGCAATCCACAGCTGGAAACCTTCTGGAGTCAGGCACCTTAGGCATCTAAGGATATGTCTACACAGCAAAGAAAAACACATGGCTGGTTCGTGCCAGCTGACTTGGGCTTGCGGAGCTCATTATATATCCCCAGAGCCATCCAATCCTGTCCTGGTTCATTTTATATGAAGAAAAGTTCAGAATGACAGTAGTTGGCAAGAGAAGGCTATATTGTAAGATTAATTTTAGCTTGAAAATTCTGTATGTAAAGATTGCCATGAACAACACCTTTAAAATGAATTAATCCAGTGGTAAATGTGGTATGGAATTACAAGTAAGACCTTTAATACTGCAGAAAAGCAACTGACAAAGGGAAATATCTGCAATAGTCTAAAGGAAGTCAGTCAACTTACATGTGTTTAACATTAGGTATATTTCTCTTTCCTCAGTGTGGGCCTGTAATTCCAGCAGATTATAATTACGAGTTACATGTGAATTAATGGATAGTTATAAGAGGCATATATTTAAAATATTAAACACTAAAGTCATTCAAAAAATTTTTTTTAAGTCTTAAGGCAATTAGTTTCTTTTCAGATCTTGTTTCTACTTTCTTTGTTTAACTTTTGCTAATGGAATCCCATCCATTGATACTTCTGCCGCATTATATGCAAACATGTTAATTAGATTTATACATCATTTCCTTTGTTTCTGGGCTAGTCAATGGAAGGAATTATTCACAGATAAGCATTATGAGGATTCTGCTCCAAATCTCTCATTCTTCCCATTCCTCCTTTAAGATGATTCACGTTAATATAGGCAGACAGTGGTAAAGCAGGGTCAGATATTGCTCCTATTGAAGTTAATGAACATGATTCTCCACTGCCTTTAAGACCTGTGCAAAGTGGATATAAAATACTACTGTTGTGGGTGTAAACCACTGCAATTTGATAGCATTTAAAACCCACTTTCCACTAATTTTTCCACCTTCATAAATTACTGCACAAAGTACAAGGCAATGGAGAATAAAGCTTAACAAGAATTTTAATCATTAGATTTTGTTTGCTTTATCAGAGCCAAATGCCCCAGAACTCAATATTTGCCTGTTATGTTACTTTTGGTGTTTGCCCCAAATAAGCACTGTTCATAAAATGTTGTTAATGCAATGTCTTAAACTGAGTTGACAAAATAATTTGAAAGTATGCAAACAATATAAATATTGATTGAATTCTGGGTTCAGAGGGATGCACTGAACTCAGTAATTTGAGGTGCACCAAATTCAAGGCATTATTGTAAATTTATATTATAAAATTTTGTAGACTGCCATATATCCCATATAGATAAAATTAAATTGCGCCTGATTCTGCAAGCTGGTGTGAACCCTCATATCTCACAGAAGATGCTCAGTGTCTTGCATAAGGCACTCAGCACCTTCCAGAACGGAGTCCTTTGTTAGAAAATAAGGTATACAAAAGGTATCCTGTGATGTTCATGGATCAGCAAATCATTTGTAATTCATAAGCATCCATATCTGAAAGCTTGTGTTTTATCAATGATTTGCTGCTTCATGAAAACCTAGATAACATTCTCTGCTTTGCACACATTTTTCTCATGGATCACAATGGCTGCAAACACTTTTTGTACAAAAATTTCAATTGCCAGCCCTATAGTCTAGATCATACAAAACTAAGTTGTGGGATATATCCTGAAGAGTGCTTGGTGCAGCGCAAGGGTGGAGGATGCAAAAGAGGGGTTTTAAGACAGCTTTACATTCCTTATTCTAGAGCCATGTTAGTACTGGTGCGGTCCCCAGGGTAAATTAAAGCAGTCTGAAGACAACTCTATTGTATGCTGGTTGCCAAAAGCGCCAAGAAGCCATTATGGCAGTCACAAATCAGCAGGGCATAAGAGAGACGTGGCCATCCCTTCTTGTAACGAGTTGCTGTGAGCTCAGTCAGTCCCACCCTGGTTCACCTGCATGTGCTGTCAGGCTTGGAGGGAATGGTTAAAAGAAAAGGTCCATCTCAGTTAGGAGGAAGAGAAGTTCTCTAGTGCTAGCCTCCTCAAGGATAGCCTGGTTGGGGTTGCGGTACAACCAGGACTGCTAGAGGCCAGAGCCACCCTGAAGGAAAGTAGGTCTGGCCTACCACTATTGTGTTTACTTTGTTACCCCGGGCTATTGTGGTCCATTTTTGACCCAGGGTTATTGTGTTTACTGTTCTATCTAGGACCTGCTTCTGGTCGGACTGGGACTGCTGCAGGCAATGACTCCCCTGAAGGGGATGAACACCCTTAATAAACCTGTTGTCTTGCCCCCTACTGTGTCTCTTTAATATTTTGTGACAGCTCCTAAAGTGATATGGTCACATTCCATTGGCCAAGAAGAGATGGCACAGGAGCTATTACAGTGTCTTTATGCCACCTAAAGATTCCTCTAGCACTGAGGAATCTTCCAATAACTGGCTACACTGGCTTTAAGGTATTTTTCTGCTGTTTACATAGCTTTCATATCATTTTATTATTATATAGTATTTGTATTCGTGTAGAGCTTGGGAGCTCGAGTAATGGACCAGGACTCCATGTTCTATAAACAGCAAACAAAAGACAGTCCCTGCCCCAAAGAGTTTACAATCCAAGACTAAAACAACAAATAGATTCAGACAGACTGATATGGAAGTATTAAAAAACAATGAGACTATACTGGTCAGCATGACAGGCAATGGTCTCAGCACACTAGCAGCCTAACCATTGTCAAGTTATTTGTCAGCATCATGGAAAATGAGAATTTTAAGGAGGGTTTTGTAGGAGGATTTAACTATATTGGTTTAGAAAACAATATAATTTAAGCAGCACAACCCCTTAGTCTGGATGCAGCTAATGCCGTGTAAATGTTCCTTATCGGTATAGTTTATTTCTATAAATATGCAAAAATAAACTATACTAATAAAGTAACCTTTATTCCAGTATAATCACATCCACACTATGGGTTCTACTGCTATAACTATATCAGTTTCTAAATAGCATTCTTTTTTGTATCAGTCTTTTAAGAACAAAAACTATAATAAGTGATAAAAATAATATGATCTTTTAAAGGTATTTCTTCAGAATAAAATAGTGCCTTACATTTCTCACAGTTCGGTACAAACTTTAATCTAAGATTTAAAAAATGTATTTCTATTTAACTGCTCAATGTTAAGCTAAACATTTGCTGAACTTAGCAGGATTAACTATGTACTTATGCTGTTCTATACACTCTAATACTTTTTATAAAGTCTCGAGGACCCAGAAGGTGCAGAGGACCTAATCCAAAATTCATTAAAGTCAACTCCCTTTGACTTCAGTGGGTTTGGATCAGGCCCTAACTGAGCTCATACATATTCCAACATCTGGGATATTTTAAAAGATCTAGTCCAGTGTACCTCAGACTATTTCTCCTTTGACTTTGAAGTGCTATCTGTGAAGTGGTGAAGGTCTTGTGATATTACTTCACAGCATGAATCTGGTTGTTAGTTTTACAGATTCTACTTGCACATACCAATACTGCATAAACATTTCCATCCTAGGGAAAACAGCAACAACAACAACAACAAAATCTTGGGCAACAGCCTATGTAAAGCTCATGAACTGGATTTCCACCTCTCATATGCCAGTGTAAATCAGCAGTAAATCTGAAGCCAGTGGAGTTACATAAGTGTACAGTGGGTATACGTGAAGGAGAATGTCAGGACTGATATTCTGTAATTTAAATAACCAACCCACAATATATCAAAAACAAGCAACCTTCTCCCCTTCCACATGCACATATGGAGATCACCCTGAATCTCACACAGTGACAGCGGATCACATAAAGGGATACATTTTGTCTCACCCAGACTCTCCAAAATAAACTCAGTATTTTTCTATCTAGATTCCTGAAGGCCCCTCTTAAGGATAAGCTTCTCTAAGGGCTAGTCTATTGAAGCAGTACAGTGGCGGAGCTGTGCAACTGTAGCATGTCTGGTGAAGAGGCTCTATGCTCTCCCATTTGCATAATACAACCACCTCCGCGAGAAGCGGTAGCTATGTCAGTGGGAGAAGCTCTCCTGTCCACACTGGTGCTTAGGTCCTTGATCGGGGAGTGGCTTATTCACACCTCTGAATGTTATACCAACATAAGTGGTCATGCATACAAACCTAAGTGATAGCTGCTGGGCTGCCAAAGTGCCCTCACTAGAGCTATGAGGGGAAAAGCAATATAATCATGTCATCCATATAGAGCTACTACTTACCTGAGGACACACAAAATAACAAGAGGACAGGACGTTCCCTTCAGAAATACCAAAAATAAGCCTCATTAGTGACTAAGAAAGTTCATTCCCCTCAAGCTCCCCCTCCACCCCTTACAGCTATTTTCACCCACACTTCAGCTCTTTCTTGCTGTGGTTAAAGAATAGAAAGGGTGAGAAGAATTGCTGCTGGTGCTCTTCCTCCAGCGGGTGGCTTAGATGGTCCGCCTGCTGCAGCACTGCTCACTGCTAAAGTTGAGTTGGAGGCTGGGGGTGGGGTGGGGTGTTGGAGTGGAATCCTCTAGCAAGGGAAGACATCAGGGCAAACACCGCCCACCCCACATGCACATGCACTCATCCGCACAAAGCTATTGCACTGCACACACATCCGCCCAACCTATTCTCCTAGGGCCTGATCCTTCACGGTGCTGAACACTCAACTCCCACTGAAACCAACTTCAGGAGCTACTCAGCACTTTGCAGGATCCAGCCTCTGGCCAGATCTCTTGGGATAGGTCATTTGCCTGCTGCTTAAGAGGAAAGATGTGCTACGGAAGGTGCTGCTTATCCCAATATATAGATGAGAGAGAGATGGTGGAGAAGGTGACAAGGGAGATGCTACTACCCCTACCCCCTAGGTGATGTGGGAGAAAGTTTGATGAGGATGTCATCTAACCTAGGGAATAATGGAGAGATTGGTACAATGGGGGGTATTGCTGCCTGTAACACCAGGGTGGTGGGAGGAAGCATGTGCAGTGATGGATGTTACTGGGCCGAGATCCTTGCTGCTGGGCCTCCATCCCAGCAGAATCATAATAGCAGCTGCAGCCGCTGCAGAATGCAGCCGCCCCCTCATTTCCCAAGGCTTCCTCTGAGGCCCTACAATGGAAACAGCTTCACTAGAAACAGTTTCATAATGCCTTTGCTTCCATCCTTCCCCACTAACAGGATGAAGATTACATTTGGAGAAACACACTTATTTCTCTCTCACGCATTCTTGCTGCGGGACAGAAGTCACTGCTTCCTCATTGCTGCAGGCCATACCCCAAAACAGAATAAAGCACCTATGACTTCAAAATTGAAGTGAATTTAACATTTGTGAAAGGTGTTAGACTAAAAGCTCTGGAGACTGCAGTTCCCTGGCCACAGAATTACTAAAGTACAGGGAAAGGCTTCCCCCTACCATACTAGTCTCCCAATGTCCCTTAACTCTTCCCTGGGCGAGGGTCACTTTTAGGGAATGTAATAGTTCAGTTTCCACAGTCCACTTAGGACCTGCTCCTGCTCCCACTGAAGTCAGTGGGCGATTAGCCATTGACTTCAGTGGAGCAGAATTGGGCCTTTAGTCCTTGGCCTCTCTGTTGAGGTTAACAAGTAGGATTGCCAGGAGCAACCGGAACACCCAGTCGAAAACGGATCCTGGTGGCTCCGGTCAGCACTGCTAGTAAAATATAGGTGTATGTTATATATAGGTAATATATAGGTGTATGTTATTAATCATTAGTATGTAGGTGACATACCAGGAATCCAGCTGCTGCTGGAGCCCTCCTGCTAAATCCCAGGAGTTACATTTAGCTGCTGGAACTGTATTCTTCTCTGCAGAAAAACATTTACACATGAGTCCTCCCACAATTGCATTTTCTCCCAAACTTTGAGAACCCTGATGAGACTCTCAGAACCCTCATCTCAGTGGGATAAATACAACTTGCCCTTCCTTCTGGTTGCCATGGCTCTCCCCCTCACCAAATATCCACCCACTGTAAATACCTGACCTGGCTATTAGGGGTACTCTTCCTCCTCAGCAGTCCTTTTTCCCAGTTGCTAAGGCTCTCCCACACGCCTTCCACTGACAGTATCACCTGGCCCATAAATTCAGAGGTGAAAGGGTTACAGTACAATGTATTCCTTCTTGAACAACTCCATCCTCCCCATTGTATTTTTTCCTATTTCTGCTTGTAGGAGTCAGTGGACCCAGCTCTGTAAGGTATTTTCTCTCTGACATTCCTCTCTGCAAAGTGTTTTTGGAGGAAGACTACTGGAACAATTATATGTGTTTAGAGATGGGCTGAAGCCAGTATTGGTATAACACATTTTTTTGAGAAAATGTAAGAACAGCCTCACAAAGACCAGCTTCTTCTGTCACTCTGCCCTCACAGAGGCTTTCCTTGCACACACACACCTGTCCCCTTGATGGTGTTGCTGTTTCCACCTTCTTCCTATGTAAAAACAAGAAAAACATGCTACATATTCTCTGCTCCAAGTCCCAGCACCTCAGACACAGAATCATAGAACTGGAAGGGACCTCGAGAGGTCATCTAGTCCAGTCCCCTGCACTCAAGGCAGGACTAAGTATTATCTAAACCAGTGGTCTCCAAACTTTTTGGCTTGGGCACCCCCAGGGTGAAGACCGGAAGACCTGCCGCAGATGTGCCACCGACGGAAGAAGACCGGAAGACCTGCTGCAGATGCACCGCCGGAGAGGAACACCAGCTGTGGACGTGCAGAGCTGTCGCCGAAGAAAAAAAATGGTGGCGTGCCGTCCGGTGGTGCTCCTGCTGCCGCACACCCCCTGGGATCATCGCGCGCACCCCAGTTTGGAGACCGCTGATCTAGACCATCCCTGACAAGTTTTTGTCCAACCTGCTCTTAAAAATCCCCAATGATGGAGATTCCACAACCTCCCTAGGCAATTTATTCCAGTGCTTAATCACTCTGACAGCTAGGAAGTTTTTCCTAATGTCCAACCTAAACCACACTTGCTGCATTTTAAGCCCATTGCTTCTTGTACTATCCTCAGAGGTTAAGAAGAACAATTTTTCTCCCTCCTCCTTGTAACAACCTTTTATGTACTTGAAAACTGTTATCATGTCCCCTCTTCACGTCTTCTCGTCTCTGGACTAAACAAACCCAATTTTTTCAATCTTCCCTCATAAGTCAGGTTTTCTAAACCTTTAATCATTTTTGTTGCTCTTCTCTGGACTTTCTCCAATTTGTCCACATCTTTCCTGAAATGTGGCGCCCAGAAATGGACACAATACTCCCGTTGAGGCCTAATCATCGCGGAGTAGAGCGGAAGAATTACTTCTCATGATTGCTTACAATATTCCTGCTAATACATCCCAGAATGATGTTTGCCTTTTTTGCAACTGCGTTACTCTGTGAACTCATATTTAGCTTGTGATCCACTCTGACCCCCAGATCCCTTTCCGTAGTACTCCTTCCTAGGAAGTCATTTCCCATTTTGTATGTGTGCCACTGATTGTTCCTTCCTAAGTGGAGTACTTTGCATTTGTCCTTATTGAATTGCATTATATTTACTTTGGACCATTTCTCCAGTTTGTCCAGATCATTTTGAATTTTAATCCTATCCTCCAAAGCACTTGCAACCCCTCCCAGCTTGGTATCATCTGCAAACTTCATAAGTGTACTCTCTATGCCATTATCTAAATCATTGATGAAGATATTGAACTGAACCGGACCCAGAACCAATCCCAACGGAGCCCCACTCGTTATACCCTTCCAGCATGACTGTGAACCACTGATAACTACTGTCTGGGAACGATTTTCCAACCAGTTATGCACCCACCTTATAGTAGCTCCATCTAGGTTGTATTTCCCTATTTTAGTTATGAGAAAGTCATGTGACAGTATCAAAAGCCTTACTAAAGTCAAGATATACCACATCTATCACTTCCCCACATCTACAAGGCTTGTTAACTTCTCAAAGAAAGCTATCAGGTTGGTTTGACATGATTTGTTCTTGACAAATCCATGCTGACTGTTATTTATCACCTTATTATCTTCTAGGTCAGTGGTTCCCAAACTTGTTCCGCCGCTTGTGCAGGGAAAGTCCCTGCCAGGCCAGGCCAGTTTGTTTACCTGCCATGTCCGCAGGTTCGGCCGATCGCGGGTCCCACTGGCCGCGGTTCGCTGCTCCAGGCCAATGGGAGCTGCTGGAAGTGGTGGCCAGCAAGTCCCTCGGCCTGCGCCGCTTCCAGCAGCTCCCATTGGCCTGGAGCAGCGAACTGCAGCCACTGGGAGCTGCGATCGGCCAAACCTGTGGACATGGCAGGTAAACAAACCGGCTTGGCCCAGCAGAGGCTTTCCCTGCAGAAGTGGCAGAACAAGTTTGGGAACCACTGTTCTAGGTGTTTGCAAATTGATTGCTTAACTATTTGCTTCATTATCTTTCCAGGTACAGAAGTTAAGCTGACTGGTCTGCAATTCCCCAGGTTGTTCTTATTTCCCTTTTTATATATGGGCACTATATTTGCCCTTTTCCAGTCTTCTGGAATGTCTCCTGTCTTCCATGACTCTTCAAAGATAATTGCTAATGGCTCAGATATCTCCTCAGTCAACTCCTTGAGTATTCTAGGATGCATTTCATCAGGTCCTGGTGATCTGAAGACATCTAACTTGTCTAAAAGAAAAGGGGGAGAGAAAACCTTTTGTAGTGATAAACACCCATTTTTTCATGGTCTGTGTGTATAAAAACATCCTCACTGTATTTTCCACTTTATGCATCCGATGAAGTGAGCTGTAGCTCACGAAAGCTTATGCTCAAATAAATTGGTTAGTGTCTAAGGCGCCACAAGTACTCCTTTTCTTTTTGCGAATACAGACTAACACGGCTGTTACTCTGAAACCTAACTTGTCTAAGTAATTTTTGACTTGTTCTTTCTGTATTTTAGACTCTGATCCTACCTCATTTTCACTGTCATTCACTATGTTCGACGTCCAATTGCCACCAACCTTCTTGGTGAAAACCGAAAAAAAGAAGTCATTAAGCACCTTTGCCCTTTCCACATTTTCTGTTATTGTCTTTCCCCCATCATTGAGTAATGGGCCTACTCTGTCCTTGGTCTTCCTCTTGTTTCCAATGTATTTGTAGAATGTTTTCTTGTTTCCTTTTATGTCCCTAGCTAGTTTGATCTCATTTTGTGTCTTGGCTTTTCTAATTTTGTCCCTACATACTTGTGTTATTTGTTTATAGTCATCCTTGTAATTTGACCAAGTTTCCACTTTTTGTAGGTTTCTTTTTTGAGTTTTAGATCATTGAAGACCTCCTGGTTAAACCAGGGTGGTCTCTTGCCATACTTCCTATCTTTCCTATGCAGTGGGATAGTTTGCTCTTGTGCCCTTAATAATGTCTCTTTGAAAAACTGCCAACTGTTGTCAATTGTTTTTCCCCTTGGACTTGCTTCCCATGGGATTTTACCTACATGGAATGTAATGGAAACCATGGATAAGAAAATGCTTTGTGGAACCTCACTGTTTGCATAGCCTACCCAGTCTGGTTCAAGGTGCAAAATTCCGATGTGGAGCTGTGAGCAGTTCACAGGATTAGGAGATAGGAGACCAGGGGCTCAAAATCCCATAATTTACACTAGTATTAATCTCAACTGTACTGAAGCCAATCCGGTCACACTAGTGTAAAAATCAGTGTAAGTCAGAAAAGAATCAGATCCTGGGCTTCTACTCCTGGATCTAACAGAGACATCCTGTGTGACCTTGTATTGAACACAATCCTCCCCTTTGCTTTAATAATGGGCTTCCGAGAGCTCCCAAAAGTCCCCTCCAGCACATTTCTATAATTTTGAGCCAATCTCTGAGTCTATATTTCCTCAGCTGTACAATGGGAATAACAACAGATAGCATTTACCTATCTCAAAGAGATATTGTAAGGCTAAATACACGTCTGTAAACTATACAGAGTCTCAGATGGAAGGTGTCATATAAGTGCAAAATATTACCTGGATATCAAACTCCTCATAATTCAGGTATGTTTCAATTTGAGGTTTAAGTTTGGTCCATTTACAGAGAAGTCATTTTTAAAGCATGGACGGAGATCTGGGTTCAGATCTTGAACTCCTCCAAACTTTGGAGGCATTCAGTTATGGTGTTTTGATTTGGGCCTATTTCTAATTGTACTGTATTGAGAGGCAGAATATTGATGTCTTATACACTCAAAATAGATTAACAGGCTGCATTTTTAATAATAATATAATTTATGGCCAAATCTAGACCCTGATATCTTGCAAATGATTCCATGTGGGCAGTACCCCTGGTGCCTGCAAAATGAAAATGGGGCTCCATGCTGGTGCAGTGGTCTGTCTTTGCATAACAAGTTGCAGGAGTGGGGCCCTATTTTGTTAACAGTCCATATTACAGAAATTTACTTCATCCTCTTTTATGTCAAGTTTTAGTCAATTTTTTACAATTGAATTTAAAACATACAGAGAAATAAATTGCAACAGAAATGCTATTATAGATGGTGCTACTGCAAGTAGGGACTGACATTTTCAGAAACGAAAAGCAAGTCTGCCATCTAGAGTCTTTTAGTGTTTTTGAGGTGGATTTTTATCCTGGAAAACAAATCTTATTGTAAGTTTTTAAAATGAAGTTGGATCAAGACAACAAGTTTAGCAACATGCTACACCAACATATGTTGATATGTCCCCGCGTCATGAACTGCAGTTTCACCTACCCCGCAATCTCTCTCACACACTTTTAAACTCTAATACTAATATTTTCACTCAAAGTGTTAACATAATGTTGGTGTATATCCTTCACACTTATATGTTAGAGAACAGCACTGAGAAGACCTCAAAGTGATTACTAAATTATTTTTACTATATTATTGTAACAAATACCTGGACACCTAGGACTTCACAGCTCTTTTTACACAGGACTGTATGGCTACTTGGAACTTCGTAGTGGCAGTGGGATAAAACAGTGCATTTTCCTCCACTGGAAGCACAGGCCCATATTATTTGAGTTAAAGTAGAATCTTTGTTAGCTGTTGGCAGGGTAAGGCCTGTGAACCCAGTTATACAATTCTGATTCCATCCTGTAGAGAGCAAAGATATAAATCACCCCCAAAGTTTTCCTTAAACTTTAATTTTTTTTCTATTTTAAGGTGAGTGGTGGCACACGAGGGATAAATCCAGTCCTGCAGTGATCTCCATATGGGCAATCAATGGGAATCTACTGGACAGCAGAGATCCACCTATATGGACCTCATTGCAGAATCATCACCCAAGTTCCTAATCTCACCAAAGATGTAACCATGTTTGAAAATCATTTTAAACTCTGTTCAAATAGACTCCCATCCCCAAACGTGTTAAAACATTTGCAGCTGGCTTTTCTAGACAGGGCAGTACTATGTTCAAAACCACTTTAAAAAACCTGTACTTACTATTAGCCTCTACCATGTCTCTCATATGATTTTGGAAACTGGTGCAGCCCTATTCACACTCAAAGCCAGTTCAGAGAGATCCCCGTTTGAATTGTGTTTTGAGATAATGTTCAAACACAGTAATGCTGAATAAAAGCAGTAAAAACACTTTTGCTTTTGACTTCATGCAAAGAACTGCATCGTGCTAACAAGCTGTACATGAGAAGCCATTTGCAGAGCACAAGTTCTGCATACTCTTGAGCACCATCTTCTTTTAACTATTTACATAATAGTAGTAGCATTCATTATTTGTATGACTGCAGCAGCCTGTCACAGAGCAGGACCACATTATGCTAGGTCCTGTACAAACACAGAATGAAAAAGATAGTCCCCAGCTCAAAAAGCTTACAATCTAAGCAGAAGACAAGACATACTCTATACCTCTTTTAGAGACCACTCCTATGACAGTGAGGATGGGGCTACGTTTGTGCTCTTAGTAAATGCAGACTTCAATGCATTCAAACTCCCCCTTGAGCTGTGACAGTGATGACAATGGTATAGCTAGGTAGCTAAAACTTCTTCAATTAAGTCTATTTTCAGTGACCGTGAGCCTGTATACCAACACTTAGCTAGCATTCATCATGTGCTCAAATTGAATTGCAACCAATTTGAAGGGCTTCTTCAAGACTTCTCTACTGAGGTGGGAGACATACCAGGCCCTTTGTAGTCCTGTTTGCCATTAGGGAAACCAGGGCTGGCTGGCTGCTGTTTCCCCATAATATATTCTCCACACAGGAGAGCAGATCTACCTATTATTCCCCAGCTGTTCAGTAGCAGCAGGAATCAGGACCTATTAATGTTGCTCAGTGAGGAACCCTCTGAACTTACCCTTAAAGCCTGTTCTTAACAAATCATGGGGGAAGGCACTGGATTCTCCCACAGTTGCAAATATTCCTATTCCTCATGGGGAAGTGCTAAAGGTGATTGATAGGGAAACATCACCTGCAGAGTGGGTTGTGTGATAAGGGATATTGATCAGTATAATCTGGCAGAGATGGGAAAAGAAGTGAAGTGGATGTGAAGCAGAGGGTTGATAGAGGAATTTGGTCCTTTTACATTAGATGCCTATGCTAGGTCAGGGTGAGCTTTAGAAAATGTTTCAAAACTTAATGGGGAGCACTGAAGCAGGTAATGGGACATACTAGAAGGAGATCAGGGTATATGTGTGTGTGGGTCAGCAGGGCTGGGTATAAGAATGTGCACAGGAGCAGCATAGAGTGTGTTGGTGGAGGGAGGGAGGAAACACCACTGGTGTGGGTGAGCAGTGGACAGTGTGAGTGCAGATGAAGTACCAGCACTAGGTATGGGTGGGTAGTTAGGTGGGGTATCTGTGTGGGAGCAGCACTGGCTCTGGGAACTGGGGTGTATGTTGGGAATAGCACTCATTCTGGGTGCAGGGGGAATAGGGCTGGGTGTTGTTGGAGTATGTGGGGGGAGGAGAGTAGATTTGGGTGTTGAGGAGTCTGGGGGTGAGTAAGGTTGGGAATTGGAAGCAACAGGGTTGAGCATGGCACTGGTAGAAGCAGGGCTCGGTCGGGGTGAGGTATTGGTGGGAGCAGGACTGGGTGTGGCTAGGTCAGGGTGCTGGTGGGAGTAGGGCTGGGTAGGAGTGATGGGGGCAGCAGGACTGGCTGTGGCTGGGTCAGGGTGTTGAAGGGAGCAGGGCTTGGTTGGGGTGGGGTGTTGGGGCAGTGGGACTGTGTCAGAGTGTTGGGGGGAGCAAGACTGGCTGTGGCTGGGTCGGGGTGCTGGGGGCAGAGGGGTGTTGGTGAGGGACGACACCAGGGCTGGGCGTGGCTGGGTCAGGGTGTTGGGGGGGACACTAGGGCTGGGTGTGGCCAGCTCGGCACGTTGGTGGGGGATGGCACACTAGGCCGGGTCAGGGTGTTGGTGGAGGGGGACGACACCAGGGCTGGGCGTGGCTGGGTCGGGGTGTTGGGGGGGGGGGGACGACGACACACCAGGGCTGGGCGTGGCTGGGTCGGGGTGTTGGGGGGGGACGACACCAGGGCTGGGCGTGGCTGGGTCGGGGTGTTGGGGGGGGGGACGACGACACACCAGGGCTGGGCGTGGCTGGGTCGGGGTGTTGGGGGGGGACACACCAGGGCTGGGCGTGGCTGGGTCGGGGTGTTGGGGGGGGCGCACCAGGGCTAGGCGTGGCTGGGTCGGGGTGTTGGGGGGGGGAACACACCAGGACTGGGTCGGGGTGTTGGGGGGGGATGGCACATTAGGGCTGGGTCGGGGTGTTGGGGGGGCACTAGGGCTGGGCGGGGCTGGGTCGGGGTGTTGGGGGGCACTAGGGCTGGGCGGGGCTGGGTCGGGGTGTTGGGGGGATACTAGGGCTGGGTCGGGGTGTTGGGGGGTCACTAGGGCTGGGTCTGACTGGGTCGGGGTGTTGGGGGGGACACTAGGGCTGGGCGTGGCTGGGTCGGGGTGTTGGGGCGGACACTAGGGCTGGGTCTGGCTGGGTCGGGGTGTTGGGGGGCACTAGGGCTGGGCGTGGCTGGGTCAGGGTGTTGGGGGGATACTAGGGCTGGGTCGGGGTGTTGGGGGGGCACTAGGGCTGGGCGTGGCTGGGTCGGGGTGTTGGGGGGTCACTAGGGCTGGGCGTGGCTAGGTCGGGGTGATGGGCGGAGCAGAGCTGGCTGCGGGATCACGTGGATGCCCAGGGCGGAGAGCGAGGCAGCAGCGGTAGGGGGCGCACTCCCCTCCGCCGATACGTGTCCAGGCCACGCTAACGCCACAAGCCTGCACGTCACTTCCGCTTTCGGTGGCTTCCGCGGAGTGTGGTGATTTCTTGTTTCCGGTCTGTGCCGTGGTGGCGCGGCTCGGTGACGCCCGTTGGCTGCGCCGTCCTGGCCGGCGTGTGCCGTGCGCGGGGAGGTCGCGGTTTCTCACTGCCTACTGGGGATGGGGCCGCATTTGGGTCTGGTGGTGAGGCAGCTCCCCAGGTAAAGCGAGCGGGAAACGGGCAGGGAGGGGCGCGGGAGTGGTCAGCCGTTCTGGCCCTGCCCGGGGGCTGTGTGTGTCACGGTCACCCCGCCCCCCAGCTCCGTTGGGTGCCTGTCCCTGGTAATGTGAGGGTCACACATGGGCCCTAGATAAGTGGGTGCAGAGCGCCCCTCTCGTCCAGTTATCACTGACCTGCCCCGGGACCAGAGCGGGAGGTGGCCTCCTAGAGCTGCCCAGAGAGCCCTCCCGCCACTGCCCCCTGGTGAGTCCCCGCCTCCTCCCTATGGCAAGGAGGGGACACGTGTGGGTCAGGCTTCTTCAGGGATGAAGCCATCCAGCACAGTCTGACTTGGAAAAGTGTTACCAGTTTGTGTCGGTGCCAGGGCACATAATCTTACAGTTGGCCCTCCGCAGTCTCTCTTGTTTTAGGGAAGTGCTGTTTAAAAGAATCAACCACAAAAGATCTTCCCACTACTTAATAATGAGGAGTTAGTAGAAGATAACTTTTCTTTTTATGCTGTGCAAATTTTGGTCAGTTACAATTAGGCGTTGTAGGCCACACCTTTGAGTTCTTGCAGTATTCCTGGAGAATGGCAAACATAGCACCCCTCTTTAAAAATGGTTAAGAAAAGACCCAGGGAATAATAGGCCATGTAACTTCAATACCTGGAAAGAGAATAGAAAAAAATTATTAAGCAGTCAGTTTGTCAGCACATGGAGGGTAATTAGTAATAGCCAACAAAGATTTGTCAAGAACAATCATGTTGAAACAATTTAATTTGCTTCTTTGACAGGTTTCAGAGTAGCAGCCGTGTTAGTCTGTATTCGCAAAAAGAAAAGGAGTACTTGTGGCACCTTAGAGACTAACCAATTTATTTCTAGGTATTCTTAATCCTTCCTCCTAAGGTCACTTTTAGTCCTACATATCTATGATTAAAATTATCCTGGGGTGGGGGCAGCAACCTGCAGCATTTAACTTTTAAAACTCAACCTGCATTTTGGGACACTTGCCAATTATTCATGGCAGAAATTAATACCCTTAAAATAGACAACAATAAAATAAAAATTTTGAAGTGGGGATCTGATAAAAGTGAAAAAATCTTCATCTATGGGGCTGTTTCTCACCTGGGGCTGTTGTCTGAAGAATTATGGAGGCAAGATCAGAGAAAGCAATTAATGGAGGAGTTAATTAGAGAATTAACCAAGTCCCTGGAGGTCAAAAAGGAATCTATATGGGAATAGGACCCATGTGGCAGGGAAAATATGTCTTGTCCCTACCCATTGAGACTGTGATATTTGGTGATTATATATTCATATCTTCAATGTGCAATTCTAGGGTCATTCTAGTTTTGGTGGGGTACTGTCCCTGAGAGTGAGATTTGCTCACAAGAGGATCAAGCATTTGATTAAAATCCCCAGGAAACGGAGTAGAGATATGGAGTTCTCTATATATTTTAGTAAAAGACCTATAGAAGATTGCATATAAGCAATGATTAGTTCAGATCCATTAATGGTGTTTTACAGATTAAAAATCTGCCCTGATCTAGTGAAAGTGACTCAGGCTGTTACTGCCATTGCTTTATGGAAGTGTATGGATTCTCCTCTGGATTTGGATGAGAAACACTCATTCTAATCACTGTCAATGTTATACCAATACCAATAAAATAAAAACCAGCAGGATCTTATTAAAGGGGAAAAGGCAAAATGCCACATTTATTGTGAATACAGAAAGAATCATAGTAAGCAGTTAGTTATAGCTATAACATTCCATTCAATTTCATATTTATTCACACATTCATTTATACACATACACAGGTTCTGCAGGGTTGTTGTTATAGTTACCAGCCTTAGAGTTGCTCATGCCAAGCCACTGGCCAGGTGGTCTGGACATGAGGAGGGAGCAGGGCCTTGTCAGATGCTCATCTGATGCTCCTGGAAGTTGGTTTGCAGAATCAGACCCCAAAGTTCTCACTTTCTAGAGTCCATTTTTATAGGAATTTCTTCCTATGCCAGTCTATGGGAATTGCTTCGTCATGCTGTTGCTGAATCAATCAGCAGATGGCACATTCCTGACGGCTGTGTGCTGCCAGATGTTATCTTGTTCTTTGGTTCTCCCATTCTTGAGGCTGTTGGGTGGATTCCAGTCTGCCCTCTGGGGGTCCTCTAGTTATTTCCACTTGATGCCTTCTTCAGCCGATGGACACTGGATTCTTAGGCTGGCATCTCCCTGATCATTCAGTTATTATCCACACCGAGCATCCATCCACATACATCCTCTATTTCTATTTTAATCACAATTGTTAACAAAACGAGATGAATACAACAAAAGGGCGGGGAGTCTCTGGGTGCTGTTCCTGTTGTTACAGAGTATTGCTTTGAGTCTCTCTCTGTGTGAGTAGTTGTTGTTACAAAGAATTGCTTTGAGAACAGACTCTGTCTTAGAACATTATCTTAATAAAATTATTAAATCTGTACTAACACAATTAGCATCTTGCAAGTTTCACACATAGAGGGAGAGAAACAGTACCAAAAACCAAGAGACCTCTTAATTAATAATACCCTGGAATTTAAACTATGGGGAATCAAATTCATTTGTGATTTTAATACAGAACTTTTTTAATATGATCCAACATCAAGTGTCTCTTCTGCAGCAAAAACACCACATCTACCTTTGCTTTCTTTAATAATGGGTATACTTTCTTTTAATTGGTGTGTTGAGTCCCTTTACATTTTAGGAAATAAAACTGAGCTGGAGGACCATTTGGTGGTGGTAATTATTTTTGTCACGTGTGGCCTTACAAACAAGGATGACAGTGCTTGTGTCATGTGCTCTACTGCACTCCAACCTACGCCCTACACAGAATTCCATGAGGTGGGAGAGTCTACAGATGAAATGCCTCAGATGCTTATTCCACAGATTTTTGGATTACCTTGCCAGATGCTTCAGGGAATAGGGTAGATACATCAGCATTAGTTGCAACCGCCTCCAGATGCTTGATGCAAGTCAGTCCTGTAGGGTGTAATTTTCCTGCATGTTTCTGGTCAAGAGAGAGGTGGGAAGAGTAGCGGTAGTAAGGGGATCTGAGAGGCTTAGGAGAGGGAAGAAAACAGCCAGGTTAAAGCAAAAACATAAAACCACATAACATATATAACTTGGCCTATTATCAGCTGTGACCGGTTGTCTTAGATATTAGTATAGGGCAGTTGTTTTCAAACTTTTGTACTGGTGACCGCTTTCACATAGCAAGCCTCTGAGTGCGACCTCCCCCGCCCCTTATAAATTTAACACACTTTTTAATATATTTAACATCATTATAAATGCTGGATGAAAAGTGTGGTTTGGGGTGGAGGCTGACAGCTCGTGATCCGACCCCCCATGTAATAAACTTGCGACTACCTGAGGCGTCCCTGACCCCCAGTTTGAGAACCTCTGGTATAGGGCATCGCAGTCTCACTCTGTCCTGAGTGGTATCTCTCCATTCACCACTTAAAAAGCGAATCACAATGAAAAAGCAGCCATTGTGAAACACTTAACACTATAAACTAAACTAACCCAAGTAGTCAGTTCTGGAGAGGGTAGGCCAGGGAGATGCCATCCAGGCCCGGAGCTCTGCTGATAGCCACTATTTAAACTATATTTTTAACAGGCACTCTATATTTCCTATAATACAAGGTAGTAACCACATTATAAGGCGATAGAAAGGGAGTATGCACTCTGCCAACATGATATTTCTTAACTGGTATGTGAAGGTTATTCCTGTGTATTAATCTCTTAACTATAATCTTTTCAGTTTGCCAAAGCAAACACCAGGGTATTGGTAATATATTGTGGTGTTCTGAGTGAGATGCTGTGGTGATTATTTTCCCCACGCTGCATGCCCCTGTTCCTTTGGTTTACAACCAAACATTCAGTTTCCCTTCCTCATATTAAATGAACATAACTGACAGGGGAGAAGTCTGACTGATCCTGCTGATTGCAAGTGTCTGTACCAAAGGGCATAGCTAACAATCAGATTAAGCTCATGATTCTTCTATATAAGTCTATGTTCATGTACTCAGGGTCTGATATTGTAGAACGTGTTAGGATGGGGAAAGGGGCTGATGGGGGAAGAAATGGAGAAGTGGAAGAGGAAGGGAGCAGGGGCTGGAGGCAGGGGAGGTGGGGAAAGGGACAGGGTGAGAGGGAGGAAGTAAGTGGTGATAGGGAAGGCAGAAATTACTGGTTGATGTAGCTCCACAATCAGCGTTCGTCGTCTTTTCTGTTGCGTTTGCCTATAAGGGGTGAAGCTATATCCCTCAGGTCCTGTGTGCCTTTGCCTGATGCCTTGCAGGGAGGAGAGCCATCTTTCACCGATGATGTCAAGCTGCTAGGCTTTGAGGACACCCAGCAGTAGGGTGTGGTAATGCACCAGTGTCTCCCATTGGCAACTATTTTAAAAGATGGAATGGGAGCCCTCAAGTTCCTGCTGAGCAACAGGGATCTGCACTACCCCCTGGTCATCTCTTTGATGTATTTCACTGCTGAGCTTACACACACACTTTGTGTAATCACAAACAAATAGTATGTATTGATTTGTCAGGGGTATGTGTACCTCTGATGATATGCAGAGGTCTTCCAGGGGGTATATCAATGCATCTAGATATTTGCCTAGTTTTTCAACAGGCCACATAAAAAGCACCAGTGAAGTCAGTAAAAACTAAAATTTCATACAATGATTTGTTTATACTGTTTTATACACTGAAATGTAAATACAATCTTTATATTCCAATTGATTTATTTTAAAATTATATGGTAAAAATGAGAAAGCAAGTAATTTTTCAGTAATAGTGTGCAGTGACACTTTTGTATTTGTCTGATTTTGTAAGCAAGTAGTTTAAGTGAGGTGAAATTTGGGTACACAAGACAAATCAGACTCCTGAAAGGGGGACAGTAGTCTGGAAAGGTTGAGAGCCACTGTTTTAAATAATCTGCAGTGAACTTTCTGCTTCTTATGGCTTTGGGAACAAAGGCACTTTTGCAATGTCTTGACATGGAACTGAGTGGGAAACTTCATAAAATATTTGAAACTTCATTACTTGGCAAGTTCCCTAGCTTTTCTAAAGTCTGGTCTTGTCAGCCACATCTTTTGCAGAATAATTTTCTTGGTATCCCTCACACTGTCATCCTCCCCTTTGAGCTAGCTGCATTTTTCCCTCTTTTACAGTAAGTATTAGAAGTTTGATTATCAGTACATGAGATTTGGCATTTGAGGCTGGCTTTAAGAATTCGGGAACTGCGTGCTCTAAGTCAAATTTAAAATAATCCATTAGTTTGAGCACTTCTGAAAAGAGCCTCTGAACAAATTCTAGGGGGTTTCACTTTCTGCTATTTCAGGTACTCCTTTAATTCTCAGAGTATTGTGGTGACTTCCATTGGTCTGCCACTTTAGATTTAAGAGAAGAGAAGTCTGTTCGGCTTCTCTGCACCTGGGTAGAGACCCCTTGTACCTGATCTTCCAGAGTTGATATTCTTGCTTCTCCTTCATACACCTATCCTGTCAGCCCTTGCAGAGAGAGTTAATTGAGAGAAGTCAGGAGATATCAAGGCCACAGTACAATTGTATCTGCAGCAACTTTCTCCAGCAGGGCCAACACAGACACAGTGCCCTAATTAACCATTTTGTCCAAGGGGCTAGAGTCTCTGTTCTCTTTGTCTTTTAGCTACTTGTAGAGCCCACAGCAGACAAATATATGACTGCTGATTTTCAAGAGATTTGGGGGTACCTTTTCCTTTACTGAGGCTGGGGGTGTTGGTCAGGGGCTCTGTACTACAGATGGAAATAGATATTAGCGGATGGCTCTGGAGCTCAAGGTATCTTTTCCTCCAAGCCATGCAGCACCTCCTGCAGCTCGTTCATGTTAGGTTTTGTACATTCCCACTTGTTGCAAAATGTAATTCAGGCCTAAAAGTAGGTGGCAGCATGCTTTTAAATATATTCTGTTAATGAACTTCAGGTATGGAAAAGCCAATAATAGGATAATATTGGGAATAAAATGAGGAAAGTGGTATAAACTAGGAAACTGATAATGTGGTTGATTGCACACTGGCAATTCATGTACATGTATAAAAGTTATATAAGACATCTTTTATAGTCAAACTGCCATAGGTCTTGATAAACTGAAAAAAATCTGGTCTCATAGAACTCTGGCAAGCATCATTCAGTCTGCTCCCAAGAATGGGGCAGGATAGCAAAGAGGAAGCAACTATGCAATATTCTCAAAACAAAATAGTTTATAGATCCAACAAAGTAGGACTATATGGCAAAATCTGCTCTCAGATACATTGATGTAAATTGTGCATAACTCATTAGATTTCATTTGAGTTATTCTCAATGCGCACCAGATAAACTAGAGCACATTTTGTCCCCAAATAACTAATTTATATAATTGTCTCTAGAGGTTATGATGGGGCAACTGAAAAAAATTGCAGAAATGCCAGGGCTAGAAAATATTCCTGAAGCACTGAAACATGCACTGATATTTTTGGAATATGCCTACTAAATATTGGACATTGAGCCAAGCTGCTGATTATAGTCAGGACTTCCTTCTGTATGTGTGCAAACTTCCTTTGAAACTTCTAGGCACTTCAGAACTGGCAGTGGTTTGTACGTGTTGACAAATGCTATTTATTTGTTCTTTTTTTCCTGTTCCTTTAAAACCAACAACTATTTGCAATGCTAGAAACACACATAAAAAAACCCATTTTAGTGATTTATGACAAGTCTGTTGTTTATGACTTTACAGGGTGATTGCTTGTACACTATTCGTACTAACCATAATTTAGAAGTTGAATTGTGCAAAGTTGTATATGTTAAGAAAACCTGCCACTAACTTGACACGTACAGTGAGAAACTTCTATCAAAGCTTAGTGCAACTCACTCAGAGCATTTAATTTTTGAAATGCTTTAGCTACCATTGAACTTGGCTTTCTTGTTTCAGATTGAAGCCATTCAACAGATTACAAATAATACTACAGCACTTGGTAAGTATAGGGTTCTATCTAGTAGCGTTAGAAGCCGATTTTGTAACTTCTCCCCCTTGTGTGATAGAGAATAAGTGTATAGTTCTTTAGTTTATCCAATCATGGCAGTATTATACTGTAAATTCAGCTTTTTAATGTTTAGGTCTAATGTTGCCAGTTACACTACAGCTGGAGTTTACTACAAATTCCTTTTTCAATAATAATATAGATTTATTAGTTTTTGGCACCCCACATATTTTGAGTGATTGTTCTGTTTTTCTCAGTAGATTCAAACACGTTTTCCAGTATGCTAAATTTTCTTCTGTATATTTTAGTTTACTTACTCTACATTTTAGTTTTGAGTTTTAAATTGAGTTTGCTTATGAATCATTTGAGTAACTTTTTTGTATAATATTGCCAAACATGATCAGACAAGGCCATTTTTCATGATCCCATGTGTACTGTGTTAGATGGTGAGTAGGAGAATAGTCTTGTATATCTATCATCATAACTGATGCAAGTGTTTTCAACGTGGTAGTCTCAGTGAAACAAGATCACAACCATATGTCCTAAATAAAGACATTGAGGAACATAATGTATTTCAGAATGTGCAACACAAAATATTTCCAAATATTCCTGCAAATTAATAAGCTCAAAGCTAGTATAATATATTTAGTATGGCTTTCGGAGCAATATTAAAGAGTAGCTGAAATAAATCAATCTTTAAATAATTTGAGAGTTGTGTTGGAAAATGTTAGTCTAGAATTCTGTCAAAATACTCACAATGACCTTAATCACAGTTACGGTGAGTTTTGAGAATGTTTATGGAATTATACTGTATACCGTATGGTTATTCAACATGAAAATACATTGTTTTACTTAGTCTCCCTATTTTTGCATGTACAGAATATGTCCAAACACACAGATTCTGCAGCTGAAGTGTTATTGGAAAAGAAAGGATGTGCTGGAGTCATAACTATGAATAGACCAAAGGCTCTAAATGCATTAAATCTTTCCATGATTCGACAGATTTATCCACAATTAAAGGTTAGTGGCTTTATTTTAACTCAGCCTAAATTCATACATCTACTAGCAGTTTTAAATATAAAGCTGCCACTTCTTTGTTCTTTCTAATCAATCTGTAACTTCTTGTATGGAGTCACTGACCCAATCATTAAGACCATGCTTCAACAGGTACTTAAACTTGCACCTAACTAAACGTGTGAGTAGATCCATTGAATTCAGTGAGACTACTTACAGTTTTAAAGTAAGGCATATCCTTAAATACCATCCTGACCTACGGATTAGGTTGAAGAATCCACATTTGCATGGTAGTTTGGTTCCCCAACTAACTTCCTACATTTTAGTGAAATGCTGAACAGTGTTGCATATGTGGTGATATGGGTTCCTTTCTCCAAAGGTTATATAAGCCGGGCTGGGGGTGGGGAGTACTTGAACTAGTCCAAATCCTCAATTGTAGAAATCATACTGGTATAGTTAAAGTGGTTCAACTCCCTTCTTTAGTGCAGATGCAGTTATATTGGTATAAATGTTTATATTGATATAGCTTATTACCATATGGGAAAGGGATTAAAATACATGAATATAATACACTTTTAAAAACTGAATCAACACTGGGGAGGCTGTTCGACTATAATTATTTCAGTTAAAAACAAAAACATGCTACACTGATGTAGTTATACCGGTACAACACGTTGTGCGTAGACCAGGCCTTAGTCAATTCATTTGGCTGAAATCCATTAGTGCTACAAGTCATGTACTTCCTGCCCAGTCTGTTTGGGCCTTTAACACCCTGGTCTCCTACTGGCTGAACTTTGAGCCCCAGTTAATACCATCTCAATCACAGAATCTTCTGTGGGTAGCACTGGTAGGAGCTCCTCGCAGGCTGACTGTTCTAGGGTGTGGCAACTCCTACCAGGAATGAGGACAATAGTTCTCACAGGGCACATACTTCTAATAGTAGCAAGTGCTTCCCAGCTGCTTCCCCTGTTTCTCTTCTGATGGTATTGACACTGAAGCTGTCTGTTGGCAGATTCAGGAAGACCTATCTACATCAATTAACCTTCCAAGCATGAACTAAATGTTTCTTCAGGGGATACAAACTTGTTTTTTTAAGAGTGAAATAATAGATTCGGCAGAGGTTGATGGCACTGACCCAGGAGAAATTTCTACTCAGCTGTGTTTGTGGATTTTCAAAGTCCTGCTTTTTGTATGTTTTTAGGGCTCAGTTGAAGTTTAAGGAGGATATGGCTCATTTTCTGGAAGGAGTAAGAATGACCAAAGACAGCATTTGGGAAAAGTGTTTTTAAATGAATTTTTATATACTGGGGAATAATATTTCTTTTGTCCATCCTCTTAGACATGGGAGAAAGACCCTGAAACCTTTCTAATAATTATAAAGGGAACTGGAGGAAAGGCTTTCTGTGCAGGGGGTGATATCAGAGGTAAGGACTTGAGAATGTGCTGAATTCACCCTGGTCACTGTTTTACAATTGTGACGTACAACTTTCAGTGATTAGTTACTTCAATATTCATATCCCCCATTCTAAGTACAGGGCATACGTGAATTAGTGAGATGGAGGTAAATAGATACTGTAGTGCAAGAATCATCAAGATTTTAATGTGGCCACTGTAAAACATTTATGTATCTTAAATGAGTTCCTTTTCAGTGTAAGTAGATAGTACAGAGATAAAGCAAAACTATATTTGCCCTAGGACAGCTAAATTTTGTTATAATGGTTGAAAAATCTCTCTTTATGAGTAGCTTTCTAAAACTTAAAATAGGCATGACTGAAGTGAATGTGGTAGGAAGAGGGAAGCACTTTGAAGAACTTGCCTTCTCAAAAATATCCCTTGCTACTGAGGGCATCTGTCCTTGCAGTCTGGTGGCCCTGTTAGACAACCCACTGATATTAAAGATCCAAATAGTCATGGCAGCAAAAAACACCTGCTTATATTTATGACTTGCTATAAAGATTGTACTCTGTTAGACAGATCTGACCACAGTGATCCATGCATTTGTGTACTCCCTACTAGATTACTTTAGCTAATTCAAGAACAAACTATATACCCTGAAAATGCTCCAGAGGCTGAAAATGCAACAGCCTGTCTGCTCATTGTAAACTAGTGTCCTCTCAGCACTGGGTCCTCATTTTCCAATATTCAAAATCTTTCGTAGGAATGTTTTTAGCTATCTGGGAAATTGGCTTTCCCTCTGTGATCATGACCTCCCGTGATCATTCCAGTGAAACCAAACTGTGAAGCTGCCAACCAGTAGGAAAGGCTCATGAATGCTGCAGACATAATTTATGAGAGCTGGACGTAGATTATCAGATATATTATGACAAGAAATTAGTGGGGAAAAATATGCATTATAATGAAAATAACGCAAGGAAGATGATACTGATTGTATTTAAGTAATTAAAATACATTTTTAAGTCTACTGGTAATTGCCACACTTCCATTTGCTGCACTGGAGTGCTGCAGAAAACAGGGGCCCCTCCTACAGAATTTAAGTCCATTTTGCAGAGTACAGAAGACCTTGCGTATTGTCAATATTTAATATTACAAGGTCATTTTTGTTGTGCTGGTTAAATTTTACCAAATTTTTAAAGCAATTTTTAGTTTTAATTTTGTCTTATTTTACTAGCTGTCACAGATGCAGGAAAAGTTGGAGATAGGCTAGCACAAGATTTCTTCAGAGAAGAATACATCCTGAACAATGCTGTTGGTATGTGTGTACAAAGGAATTTCCAAATCTAAAATATCTCTAGAATATTTGTGGGTTTGATTTTTCACAGTGGTGGCTTTAATTTTATAGAACTGGTAACAGAGGTAAAGATTAAATCCGAAGGTATTAATTTCTGACTAAATGCCAGTTTGGTAACCCATCACTAATTTGGCAGTGGGGAATCCCTTATAGTTTTAGGGGTGCGGCTAAGTATAGTATTCATTTCCCATTTTAAACTGTTAAACAGCTTCTCCATTTCATCTTGGGGGTTGTCAGTAACTATATTTCAGTGATGGGGAAAGTGATTCCTAGATTTGCAGATGAAGTGTTTTAGATAATTGTGAAGTATTTGTTTAGTTTAGAGAAGACACAAAGAAGATGTGACAAGATACATAAAATGGGCACACCTGTCTAATAATGTAAGAATGTGGCAGCACTCAATGAAATTAGAAGGCAATACTGCTTTACTCATTGCATAACAATTTGTAGCAGGAGTTCCACTGTTTATTACTGTGGCAAAGGGCTAAGTTGGATTCAGAAAAAGATTGGACCTTTATGTGAATAATCTATTTACAGCCAGAATATAAACTGTACATGGGTTATTAACACCTCATTCTTCAGAACACAAGTCAACTACTAGCAGTTTGGAGTCAGGAAGAAGCTTTTCCTGCAGACATGTTTAATTGAATATTCTGGGCTTTAAGCCTTCCTTGGCAGCATCTGGTACTAGTGACAGTCAGAGAGACAAGATACTGACTAGAGGGACCATTGTTTTGATGCTGTATGGCAATTCAGGTGTAGCTAAAGGATGTTTTCAGATTAAAAATTCATATTTCTGAAAAGTTAGTGTGTTATCATACAACACCCTTAGATTATTAAAACAGGTCTGGTCTACACTAAAGAAACAGGTTGACTTGCCATGTCACTCATGGTTGTGAAAAATCCACACCTCTGAGGGGTGTGGTTAAGCTGACCTAACCTTGCCTATAGACAATGCTAGGTCAATGGAAGAATTCTTTCACTGACCTACCTACCGCCTCTGCGGTAGATGGATTACCTACATGCCAATGGGAGAACTTTTGTTGGCATAGATAGTGCCTACACCAGTGTTTCCCAAACTTGGGACGCCACTTGTTCAGGGAAAGCCCCTGATGGGCCGGGCCAGTTTGTTTACCTGCCGCGTCCGCAGGTTTGGCCGATTGCGGCTCCCACTGGCCGCGGTTCGCTGTGCCTGGCCAATGGGGGCTGTGGGAAGCGGCGGCCAGTAAGTCGCTTGGCCCGCACCACTTCCCGCAGCCCCCATTGGCCGGGCACAGCGAACCACGGCCAGTGGGAGCCGCAATCGGCCGAACCTGCAGACGCGGCAGGTAAACAAACTGGTCCGGCCCACCAGGGGCTTTCCCTGAACAAGCGGCATCCCAAGTTTGAGAAACACTGGTCTACACTGATGTGTTACAGCGGCACCTCTCTAGCATTTCAAGTGTAACAAGTCCTGAGAATATAACATCTAACTTATGTTGTTCTCGCATCTAACTTCTGTTATCTCACCTTTGACTATGAAAGGTGCACAAGTCAGTTTTATCATTTTACTTTCTTGTTCTCATGCTCTTGCAGAATCCTACAATGTTTGTACAGTAAGAACACACAGGACTTTACGTAAACCTTTTCCATTGGCTTTAAAGCACATAAAAGTTTTTCTATTGATCATGGCTTTATTAAAGCATATATAAAGCAAATGTATATTTTTGCAAAATTTGATCTGATAGCATTCCTATGAGTGAGATTTTGTATTATGTATTGAAAGCATCTCTAGTGGGTATCTAAAGTTGTCAGCAAATAATGCATCTTATTTATGCAGTCAAAGTAGAGATGTAGTACAAAAATCGGTTTAGCAATCCAGGCAGTAATATTGCATGTTCATCTGGGGTGATGGGGTTAAAGTGCACGTCCTTTGTTATATTTGCTAAATACTATTTCCCACTACTCAGCGTGGGGATCTTGTAGTGAAAGACCCTCTTATATATAAACATATACAGAAAGAGAGAGTTAAAATTGATGTGGGAACTATAACTCTACATTTTCTTGCATTTTATGTGCTAGTTGCTATAACTGCATGAATTGGGATTTTGCAGTTTCTTAGATTTAATTTAAAATACTGACTAAAAAGCATAGCTTCATTCAAAAAAAAGAGCTGTCCTCGAAGAAACTGGGACCTTGGTTTTGCTCCTCCTAAGTTAGCCTGGATGTTTAGGTGTTCACACACTTAAAGTCTTAAAAATAATGTAGGTTTGTTTACTGGTTGCTTTTTAAATGCATTCTTAAGGATGGTAGAAGTGTTTCTAGAACTTGCCCCCTAGAGAATTAACTGACAAATCATACTGAAGTTTATTTATATAATTTATGAACTACTTCAAGTACCTGTACTGTTGGGTGGTGACATAAAATAACTTTATTCATTATGAATTTAACGTTTTATCCTTTTATCTCTTTATTGTATAAAATAATTTGTTAAAACTACAGCCAGTTAAGTGAAATATCTGTGATATGTGTGTCAGAGGTATTTTCTTCTTGGCTGGGGTTAAGTGTACAAAAATATATTACATATGCCTAATTGTTACATTTCTGTTAGGTACCTGCCAGAAGCCGTACGTGGCACTTATTGATGGGATTACAATGGGAGGTGTAAGTAAAATATCTTTCTAAGTGAGACAGTTGAGATGGCTTGTCTATGTTAATGTAATATTTGATTAAAAACATTGCGTGAAGCAAAATTGACAGAAGTAAGTACAGTAACTCCTCGCTTAACGTTGTAGTTATGTTCCTGAAAAAATGCTACTTTAAGCTAAGCGATGTTAAGTGAATCCAATTTCCCCATAAGAATTAATGTAAATGGGGGGGTTATGTTCCAGCGAATTTTTTTTTGCCAGACAAAAGACCATATATACGTACACACACACAAATACACAGTATAAGTTTTAAACAAACAGTTTAATACTGTACACAGCCATGATGATTGTGACGCTTGGTTGAGGTGGTGGAGTCAGAGGGTGGGATATTTTCCAGGGAATGCCTTGCTGCTAAATGATGAACTAACACTTGGCTGGGCCCTCAAGGGTTAACACGTTGTTAATGTAGCCTCACACTCTACAGGACAGCAGGAATGGAGGGAGGAGACACAATAGACGCATGGCAATGGCTGCAAACATTCCCTGTGGGAACTGAATGTGATGATGAACCCACGCTATCCCACTGAAGTGCACCACTCCCTCCACTTTCCAAAGTGCTGATGGGGGTGGGGGGGTGCATGTGTGAGAGAGAGACAGACACACACACACCGTGTATGTGAGAGAGAGACGCGCATTGCCCCATTGCCCCTGACTCCACTCTAAGTACACTGCCTTTTTAAGTAGATCAGCAAGTTGAGACAACAGCTGCTGGCAGCAAGCTCCCTCCATCCTGAGCCCTGTCCTGTCCCCCCCTGCTCTGTGGAGATCTGGTGCAGGGCAGAGGGATACCCAGACATCAGCACCCCTTTCCTCCCCACCCCCTCCGCACAGCAAGTAGGAGGCTCCCAGTAGCAGCTCCAAGGCAGAGGGCAGGAGCAGCACACGGCAGTGGGGGGAGGGACCCTTGAACTGCCCGGCAATTGATAGCCTGCTGGGTGGCTGCCACACAGGGAACTTAGGGGGGCTACCAGTCCACCCTGGTTCCAAGCCCCAGCAGCTAGCTCCAATGGGCTACTCTTCCTGCAAGCAGTGGACAAAGCAGGTGGCTGCCAAACAACATTATAAGGGAGCATTGTGCAACTTTAAACGAGCATGTTCCCTAATTGATCAGGGACGAAACAACGTTAACTGGGACGATGTTAAGTGAAGAGTTACAGTATAACAGTCATTTAACATAAGTCATTTTCAGATATTATTGGGTGATGCTTGGCCCAAATCATTTAGAAAGTAGTTAATTTTCAAATGTAACGTCTCTCTTTGACATAACCCATTAATATACTGAAGAGGTAATGCAGCTTTTTGTTCCTATCTCTCAAGTGACCATTGCAGAAAATAGAAAAAACTGATGTGACTCCATATATAATGAACATTAACTCTGGAACTTGCTTTTCATCTGTAAAATACCATCCAAACCTATGGCATGCTCATGACAACTCCAAGAATCTAGTTCTTGATACGTTGCAGCCCCAAAATGAATTTAAGAGATGGTTTTACTGTTTTGCTAAAACTAAGCAATGAGTTGTACGTACTAAAAGTTATATGGTTAAGACTAGTTGACATTTATTCTCTGATTGGAATTATATGCACATATTGTTAATGAGCTACTCTTTCACATGGAACAGGAGGGAAAAATACTTCTAAGTAGGCAAAGTGAATGGGCTAAAGGGAAATTGTATGCATCAGTGACTCAGAATAACTTCATGTGCCAAATATTCACTGCAAATTCTTTGAAGGTGTGTTTACCTTATCCTCTTTATAGCATTCACATTTGGTAGGTGTAATCAGAGGGAACGAGATGACATTATCATATATAAGAGAGTTTTGCCACAGCAGAGCAGACTGCTATATTTAATGATTCTGTTACTGTTAACGATAAACCTGTGCTTTTCTCTGAGGATTTGGTAGTAGCTTTGAAGGCAGCAGAGGACCTTGCAGTTTATTAAGGAGGCTGAAATTTTGGTATAAGAACCATGAAAGAGTGGGGACACTAGCATGCAGAATCTGCAGAAATTTCTTCCAGCTCTGGTCAGTTTGTTGTTATTTGACTCTAACCATAGATAACTTACTTTCTTAAAAGTTAGAAGTCTGAAATATAAATATTAGTTATAACTGATTAGCTACCATTGGCTGCACACATTAGTCCCATTTTGTTTCTTAATGATACCATATTATATGCAATACCATGAACAGAGTACTCTAAGAAAGATATATTGTGGTCATTTCTCTTTAAATTTGGCTTTTTAGATTTCACTGATAATTCAAATCCTAGCAGAGCACATCACATGATAGAAAAAGTTTGTATATTTGTGGTATAAAATCTGGAAATGGTTAGACCTGGGTCTTTGAGTGATTTGTTTGGTAGTGGAGTGTGTCTGTATGGGCTGAGTTTTCATTTTTAGGTAAGAATATCTTCGTTTTCAACCCAGTGATAAAGTATCTTAAAACTATCCGTGGAGATAGCATTGCCTTAAACAATTTTACTGGTGGTGTTTGAGTGAACAGCAACACTGACAGAAGTAGTACCAACAGTAAAAGTGGTGTCTGACTACAGCAAGCTGTGGAAATAACCCGTGGGAAGGCAGTAACTGACTGAATTGACTATCAATTTCTTAGTTTTGCATATATATATAAAAATCTGCTAGCAGCCGAAAGAGGATAGCATTTGTTGCTTGGCAGATGATAGGGCTAATAGAGTCCCTGGATGAAAGCAAGTTTTTTTTGTTTGTTCCTTGCTTGACTAGTTTTATCTACCTTCTTCTTTTCATCCCTTCTAATATACACAGCTTACTATACCAGTGCCTACCAGTATGTAGGTAGTTTTTCCAGAGTTAAACTAAAAAAAGGGAAACTTTCCATTTACAAACCCTCACATCTAACTAAACATAAATACATGGTATCTCGTTGAGGGAGATAAGCTCATGTTGTGGTTATACAGTTGTCCTGACCTCTTTTCACCCCTTTCATTTACTGTTTCTGTTACCAGCCTTGCTCTCCCTGCCCTCCAGGCTCCTTTCTGTCTTTTCCTTCCCACCTGTAACAGGGCACACCCTGCCGTCAGGTCACTTCTCAGTTTATTCCCCATCCAGGGGGGAAGAAAAAATACAGACAACCCAAAGTCTAGTAGTTTTTATACCGGGCCTTTGGCCCCCATTTTGGACTCATCTGTCTGATTCTAGGGTTTGAGGCTTGTAGCCTCCTACTGTGCAGATAGGGGAAACTAGCCATATCCTCTCCTTTGGGTTCCAGCCCAGGGGCCCTGTGTTGGGCAACTAACAACCACACCTTCTAATCCCTTGTTGTTTCCCTAGGCTGCTCCTACCTTTTCCCTGTTTGTCAGCATCCCTCACAGGAACATGGACTCCGCTAGTCCTATTCTGGAGTTTTCTCCTTGTGTGGCTTCTTCCCAGACAGCTACTGAGGTGCGTTCTCAAGGTCCTTCTTAGTCTTCTTGGGTTATACTGGAGGCAGTCTCTCTTTCCTTAAGACAGGAGTTCCCTGCCAGTCTCTTCCTAGATTTGGGGTTATATTTCAAGCAGTCTCTCTGGTCTTCCTCCTTAAGGCAGGAGTCCCCATAACCATCTTGGAGCTGGGATTATGGTTCAGGTAGTCAGTAATGCCTTCCTTAAGACAGGATTTTTCACAGCTCTCCTCATTAGATCTGTGATTGTGATTTAGGCCAACTGTAGGGCCTTAGCTAGCTTCTCCTTCAGCTGGCCCCTTTTTTCTCCAACTTGGAGAGCTCAGCAAGCCAGACTTCTCCTGTTAGTGTCTCCTCTGCTATGAGGCAGGAGGCAGCATATATGCTGGTCTTCCTTCCTGAAGTTCATCCCAATTGGCTGGGCAAGAGGGGAGCCTTGCCCTCCCCGCTCTGCAAGGTTCCTAGTCCCAGGTCCTTAAGGAAACAGTAACAGGTTTTCCCCGCTCAAGCACTACATTTTCTTGGGGCTACTTCCTATCTACCAGTATTTCGTATTTCTTTTGGTCTTTGTATACATCAGACCTCCCAAACTCCTAAGGGGCCATGCCATGGTGTGCTGACCCCTAACCGCTACTACCTCTAAAGGGACAGATTAACCCTCCCACCGTTTAGATATCTTGTGTCCTTTTCTACTTTTTCCTATTCCCCTGTTTTTGTTAACCCATCCACCCTCATCCTATCCCCTATTTTTAGATATTAAATACAAAATGTGACAATTAACGTGATATTTGCCAAACATTAGGCCAAATTCAGCAAACTGATACAGGGAGGTTTAACGTACTTTTGAAAAAAATTGTGCTAAAACGGAGGTTTACCCCTTTACAGAGCAGTTTAAATTCTTGCATTTTTTCCTGTCCTGCAAAATGATAAATCTTTCAGATTAGCTGGTGTGTCTAACAGTGTGGTTGGTGCTTTCTGGTATTAATAATATAAACAACGAAAAGACTCATGGCGTCAAACCCCTCTCCTTATAACAGAGCCTGGAGCAATGCAAAGCAAGTAAAGTGCTCAAGACTTATATTCAGATCACCATATTGCCTGTTTCATTTGACTATCAGCTGTTCTCCAATACACCAACTATTGTTTAATACTCAGATACTGGTGGAACTCAAAGTCCTGAATCTGGATTAGGACCTTCTTTGTGCTCAGTTCTGACAAGCTGATGATCTAAGTAGACTAGACAGAATAAAGTGAGTTAAAGATGATTGGTCAGCCATTGCCTTGATCACTTCGCTTGTATGTTGCACCCCTTTCCCAACTTCTTCCTACATCTTTTGTCTTGTCTGTTTGGATTGTAAAATCTTCAGCGAGTTCAGGTGATTACTCGTAAAGTATGGTAAGTATTTCTTTCTACTGAAGTATAGTGATATTTAGAATCAATTTTTTCATATAGGTTAAGGTAGAAACACTGAAGGAAATCTAGTTTTGGTGCATTCTAGGTTCATTCCGAAGTATCCTGCCTATATCTTACAATAGGGAGGAACTTTGCAAAGAATAAGAATTTGAGTAGTTTCCTCAAACATGCCAACTTTCCCTTCAGCTAATCAAACCTTCTGCCTTGCATTATCAATCTACTCATACTCTTGTTTAAAGTGGAGGGGATGGAAAGAAACAGTGTCAATATTTATCAAGCAAATGTTACACTTGAGAATTTCATATTAAAATATTGAAAATACCTGTAAAAATGGTAACATTCAAATAGTATTTTGTGTGGCTAAAAATAATACATAGCAAAGATAAAAACTTGATGGAGTTTAAAAACGTGTATGTCTTCTCTTCCTCCTCTCCTCCAGGAAAAATATAGCCTATCCAATTAATATGGTATAGTCTGATGTCACCCCTTCATTGGTAGTATACAATAGCATATTAAAAGAAAAAGAAATAGGACCATATCTTGCAGACACTTAGACAAGTGTTGGGGTTCCCCCCAGACCTCTTCCACTTGGGTCCCCAAGAACTCAGTTCAACTCCAGTCTCATCACTCAGGTTCCTTTATTTGGCATACAATAAAGCTATGTTGAGTTGATCAAACTGAGTTATAGGAGGTGGGCGTAGGGTGTACAACACATCCAGAGTTACACAGTAAACCTCTTACTTTATATACCTTTACACATTACACTGCATTTACTATACATTGCATCATATGTTTTGGGATTGGCTTGGTCACTTCGTAGGAACCAATACCTGTACAGCCCACACTGTCCATGTACAACTTACCCTTTACCTCATCTTACATTCCAGGCCTATCTTATCCATTGTTATTTTGTTCATTGTAAATGATTCTCTGGGTGTTCTCCTTTATCTTAGTTAGTACAGACATTCTGTTTCCAGCCTGCTGATTCATTTAGCACCTTAATTCTGTCTCCCAAGACATGAGGCCTCACCCAGGTCCAGTTACTCATCTCAAACCAGGCCTCCATTCCACTGCTTTTGGTTTTGTTTTTTTTAATATATTAGCGTTTGTTTTATTTGTATTTTATTTTGAGGGTTTTTTGTGGTTTCTGTTTTAAATTTACTGTCCAGCAGTACATTTCCAAGACCGCAATAGTAGTAATTATTTGAATCATCATTAATATTAGGCTTAAAATACGAACCAGGAGGTGCAAGCTCACTTTGTTTGGTATATCCCACTGGGATGTAATTTTACATTATTTGCTTGCTGTGCCTTTAAAGCATTTTTTTTTTTTTGGTAATTTTGCTTTTACTATATTATAAAAAACTGATTCATTCTCTCTCTCTCTCACTAGCTAGCATGGGAAATTTAGGTGTGAAAGAGAACATAGGCCAATTAAAATAATATTCCCTAGGTCCTTACCAGAAGTGGTGCTTTTTAGCCACCACACAATTCTTATTACCAGCACAAGCAGTTTTTACTTTACCAATGTTCCAGCATCTCAGCTGTACTGTGCAATTTGGAGTCTGTTCTCCCACAGTGAACCCACATGCTGGCAACTCTGCCTGGAAGACATTACACATGCATATGTAAGGATCTCCCAGGTCAAACAGCAGTACAAGTCTGGGGCTTTCCAGACCTTCCATTGTCTTGCAACAGTATTTCTATGACGATAAAAAAGAGCAAGCTGTTTGGCTCCATATTACGTACCACTGGTTTTACTGTGTATGATATACTAATCCTGTCTCCCAAAAATGAAGCCTCACCCCGTGTCCAATTACTCATGTCAAGCCTGACCTACAGTAAGCAGGCCGATCGATGTAGTGAGGTTACTTTTATGGGGAGATTGCTTGTGCAAAAGTTTGTTCAGTATAGCAGGGGTTCTCAAACTTTTTCTTTCTGAGGCTCCCACAACATGCTATTAAAAACTCCATGGCCCAGCTGTGACACAACAACTGTTTTCTGCATATAAAAGCCAGAGTCAGCATTAGGGGGTAGCAAGCAGGGTAATTTTCTGGGGCCCACACCACAGAGGGCACCATAAAGCTAAGTTGTTCAGGCGTTGGTGTTAGCCCTGGGTTGCAGTTCCGTGTGGCGGGGCTTCGACTTTCTGCTCTGGGCTCTAGTGAGTCTAACGTGGGCCATGCTTGGCGGAGCCCCTGAGACCTGCTTGCGGCCCCTGGTTGAGAACCACTGCAATACAGTATATTACATCTGCTGTTTGGTAGCTATCAGAGTTTGCGTTTCCTTTACTTTTCACATTGAGTGGTTGGGGTGCAAAGACACATGTTCAATGAAACTTTTAAAATATGAGTTGAAAACTTGTAGGGATGTTTAAAATATTAAACATTGCCTAGAATCAGCGCCACATACTTTTAAGGTGTAGTCATATGGGTTGAATGGAATTTTTTTTACTGATAGGATCTAGTGTATTCTATATTCCAGCATGTATAATGTGCACAGGAAACCTGTCAGATGCTGCAGGGAAGCAGAGCTCCAGGGTTAATACAAGATCTTAAAATAGCCCCCACAGACCAAGACCAGTCTGGCTATTAACTAATTAGTAGTCCCGTTTATTCATTTTAAATGGTATCTTCTTCATTTCAGTATCATTTAGTTCTTGCCACAAAGATACACAAACTTCCTTAAATTCAAAGTAAGTGTTGGAGCTCCTGCTCCCTTTGAAAGCTTACCCGAGCAGTAATGAATAAAAATTTTTGTAGATTTTTACAAGTTTAACGAATGCTATGATTTTGCTTAAGATGAGTTATTGCATTTGTAAATGGCCTGTACAATTGCTGTAACTTTTTAATGCTTGTACTCTCTCACAGTACTTAACAAAAAACAGAATTAAGATGAAGCCTACGATACAATAATTTATTTAACTAGGTACTGTGGCAAATTGCTGGCATTGCTTTGATGGGCCTCACACTCTCTTCTTGGGGAGGGTTCAGGGCACCGTTTCTTTCCCCTGAACTGGGGTATTAACTGCCCAACTAGTGTCCTAGAGGAGGGGAGTGGAGAGGGAGGGACCCGGGCCCGCCCTCTACTCCAGGTCCCAGCCCAGGGGCTCTAGGGATAGCGGTAAACCGCTTGAACTAGCAGTTCCTTCCCCTGGTCTACTTCTCTCTCCTGCCCTTCAGCTTGTGCGGCTTCCTGTCCTCCCTCTGCACAAACCAGGTGTCCCTTTACCTAGGGGTCTTGGTCTTCTTAGCCCACTGCAGCAATCCTCCAAATTGCTCTCTGCTCTAACACCAATCCATTCTGCTTCAACTCCTTCCCCTGTCTGATTGGAGCAGGGGGGTTTTATCAGGTGACTGGCTTCAGGTGCTTTAATTGGCTTCTGGTGCTTTAATTAATCTGTAGCAAACTTTCTTCTCTCTATAGGGAATAAGGCTTCCTTCTAACACTCTCCTGCTGTCCTCTGGCCATGCTGTATCACAGTACTTAATCCTTACCAAAACATTTATCACAGATTGTTGCTAATTCCAAGAAGCTGATGTTTAAGTGTTTCAAGTCTCTAAAGTACATCATGGAACATTAGATGATTGAATCTTCTTTTCCCTGCTTATCGAATCAGTCCTGCGGATGGTTTTTTGATGTTTTTAAAACCATCTGTATTTATAGTTGCTGTTGACAACATTTGCCAGACCAAAAACAGATCAGGGAAGAGGCAAGCATCTGTCAAGATAAAATATGGTTAGGTAGAAAAAGGAATGAAAACAGACCATGTTAATAATACATTTCAACTTAAGTGTAGCAGCATGAGACCACAGCTTGAACCTTTTACCCACACGCTACTGATTGCTAACTCTAATTTTATTTATTAGAGTTAAGGTATACAGGATGTTATGAACAGGTTTAAATAAGAAGTTTTTGGAATGTTAGCCTAATATGTCTTTTTGCATAGATACTGAGTAAACAGTTGTAATCAGGCTACCTTTCTTAAATTTCATATAGCTAGAATGTCCAAAAAAAGTAGCAATGTGTGTTTATATCTTGACTTTAGTAAGGCTTTTGATACTGTCTCGCATGACCTTCTCAAAAAACAAACTAGGGAAATACAACCTAGATGGAGCTACTATAAGGTGGGTGCAAAACTGGTTGGAAAATCGTTCCCAGAGAGTAGTTATCAGTGGTTCATAGTCATGCTGGAAGGGCATAACGAGTGGGGCGCCGCAGGGATTTGTTCTGGGTCCAGTTTTGTTCAATATCTACATCAATGATTTAGATAACGGCATAGAGAGTACACTTATGAAGTTTGCAGATGATAACAAGCTGGGAGGGGTTGCAAGTGCTTTGGAGGATAAGATTAAAATTCAAAATGATCTGGACAAACTGGAGAAATGGTCCAAGGTAAATATAATGCAATTCAATAAGGACAAATGCAAAGTACTCCACTTAGGAAGGAACAATCAGTGGCACACATACAAAATGGGAAATGACTTCCTAGGAAGGAGTACTACGGAAAGGGATCTGGGGGTCAGAGTGGATCACAAGCTAAATATGAGTTCACAGTATAACGCAGTTGCAAAAAAAGCAAACATCATTCTGGGATGTATTAGCAAGAGTATTGTAAGCAAGACAAGAGAAGTAATTCTTCCGCTCTACTCTGTGCTGATTAGGCCTCAACGGGAGTATTGTGTCCATTTCTGGGCGCCACATTTCAGGAAAGATGTGGACAAATTGGAGAAAGTCCAGAGAAGAGCAACAAAAACGATTAAAGGTTTAGAAAACCTGACTTATGAGGGAAGATTGAAAAAATTGGGTTTGTTTAGTCCAGAGACGAGAAGACGTGAAGAGGGGACATGATAACAGTTTTCAAGCACATAAAAGGTTGTTTCAAGGAGGAGGGAGAAAAATTGTTCTTCTTAACCTCTGAGGATAGTACAAGAAGCAATGGGCTTAAATTGCAGCAAGGGCAGTTTAGGTTGGACATTAGGAAAAACTTCCTAACTGTCAAGAGTGATTAAGCACTGGAATAAATTGCCTAGGGAGGTTTTGGAATCTCCATCATTGGGGATTTTTAAGAGCAGGTTGGAGAAACATCTGTCAGGGATGGTCTAGAACTAGATAATACTTAGTCCTGCCTTGAGTGCAGGGGACTGGACTAGATGACCTCTTGAGGTCCCTTCCAGTTCTATGATTCTATAATCACATCTTTGCCAGCAAAATGCCATTTTAAATTAAATACTTGGAAGATGTATGATTTGCAGTCTTGGATAGCAGGGAACTCCCCCTGTGAGTCCTCTAATGCCGGTTATTGAGAAACAAAAATATCATGTAAAACCCTTGAGTCTAGCATCCTCAATAGTGGCTACTGAAGTTAATCTCAAATACTCTAAAGCTATTCCGTAGGTTACTCTAGATTTTTTGCTTATTTACATGCTAACCACTGTCCTTGTGCTTAACATCAGCTTAAAACTGAATTAAGTTAGATATTGATAGCCATGAAGCATTGCTAAACACGGCATGTTATATGGGGTAACGTTCTATGTGTAGAGCATTTGTAATGATGCTCAGTGAATCCTGTCTTAAGGAACCACTGAAGAGACTTAAAAAAAAAATATTGCTTAGCGGTGGCGGTCTCCTAATAAAAAAGGGGCAGAATTGTGCTCAGTGCACATGTCAATAGTTGCCTTATAGGGCAGAGAAAAAAGTGGCCTTGTAAATAAGGGAAGGTTCTTGTGCCTATTTTACTTCACGATTTGTATTCTCAGTCATCGTTTCCTGTATGAAAAAATACAGTTCAGATATAGATTTTTGCCTACATAATTAAGTGTGATAATTAATTTTTTTAAACTGTGTTAGATGATAAACTTTGTCTGTTCTGTTATAACTTTGTTTAAACAGCAACCAAAAATGAGGTAGCTGCTTTACAGAGCAAAACATAGTTCCTGATTGAAGAGTTTACAGTGTAATTTTATGTGAAAATAGCAACATTGTATCAAATGTCCACAATTGAGGCATAGCAGAAAGTTGGGGGAAGAGAGGGAGCTTTGCCAATATCCTACCCTCCCCACAGTTAGAGCTCTGTGGGAAAATTCTATTATAGCCTTGATTCTGCAACTTCGCCAAGCTCAAATTGCCAGTAATTTTAACAATGGTTCTCACAGTGAGCTACAGCAAGATAGGGACGTAGGAGCTCTGGGTTTACAGGGATCTTCACCTGGATTACCTCAGCATAGTCATGAACAAGCTCCAAAAATTTACTTTCCAGAAAGAACTTAGTTTTCGTTCTTTAAAGAACATCTTTTCTTTCCCAGACAAATACCCAGATAAGCAATATATGGAGTAAGGCTGACATTCTGTCTCACACAGAACTCAGATTTCTTCATTTGGTTCACTTGCTTTTAAAGCATATTTGTCAGTAATATTAATGGTGTCAGTTTTGGCATGTTCCAGTAGGAGAGTATGGGCTTAATCCTGCAATTGTCTTATGTGCAGAATTTAAACTGAATTCAAAAGCAGTTTTGAGTGCAAATTATTAGTTTGATCAGGCAGAGAGGGGTTGGAAGAGTTGTAAGAAAAGCCATAGTTTGAGTTCAAAAATTCTTTTTGGGAGTACAAAAACCTCTTTAGAGCCAAATAACTTTGAAAATCCTGGCTTAAATTCTGGAAAGTGACTCGTAATTTTGGGTGCTTCAGTTTAAGTGTGTCCAACTTGACACACCTTTGAAAGGGGGCTCATTTTCAGAAAGCATGTGCTCAGCATTTGTGAAAATCAGATTTCAAGTTGGGCAAAGTCATTAGCACCTTCTGAAAATTTAGGCCTTCTGATTTTATTAGGGAAGGTGTGCGTCATTTGCAAAAAATCATTTTTAGTGCAATGGAAACTTCAGTAGGGTTTAGGCGATTTTTCAAACTCTAAGTTTTTGCCTTTTTAAACAGTCATGTAAATCTGTTGAGGAAAAGATTAGTATGCAGGTATTTTCTAGTGTCCACATAAACCAAAACAGATAAATATGATTTAGTAAACAAATGTTGCCTCCACTTTTAAAATAATATGAAGCTTTTTAGAAGAATATTTGTGCCATGTAATTTACCACACTTGCAAACTGTATTTTACAGAGAAGTTGCACAGTATGCTGAGCTATAAACTGAATCTATATGGCATAATTAGATTACAGTATAAAGTATCATGTAATTAGAAAGGGTCATACGTTGTCATTGACCTGTGTTTGAAACTTCTATTGATGTCAAGGGAAGTTTTATGTACAGATAAATGGCAGAATACGGCCCAGCATTGTTAGTTGTTCTTTTGTTAGAGCAAAAATACCATAAACTGTTTTTATGTAGTTCATCTTAAATAATGATATTTAGGGCTTGTATCTAGTCAGCAAATAACGGGTCTGTGTAGTCTGTGGCAAATTGGACCTAACCGTTATGGACATCTCTCTGGATTCTGTAGCTGTTTGGTGCAATAGACTAGAAATTCTGCATGTTCAATTTACAGTTTTTAAAAGGGCTTTTAATAAATTCAGTACAGAAATGGATACAATTATCAAAGTAACCCCTGTTTATTTTGATAGTAAATTTATTTTATTTTATGTTGCCACACATTTGGTTTTGTATTTGGGGCACTCAAATCTAGGACACTTTTCCACATCCCATGTAACCTCCACTCTGGGTCTGAACAAGCCAGAGTCTGACCTTTCACTTATGCTACAAGGTCTGTCTGTTTTCCAGGGAGTCATAACCTGAAGGTCATAACCTGTAAGTCATAACCTGAAGGTGAATAGGAGCTAAAAAAGCTTGCAACTTACGAAAAACAAGCCACTTACTTAGCTGTTCAAAAATGGATGTAAGAACTTAACATTAGGCATCTAAATATGAAAAATTTGGTCTTAGGCTATTGAAGACATCGTAAAGAGAAGAAGTTGGAAATTTTGGTCCATCTAGTAAGGAGAGTTGGAGAGGAATTAAAGTCATTGGTTAATTTTATAAGTTTTGAATTTGGTGTTTATACTGTAAATTCACCTAAACTTTAGAGCTTCGGCTGGGCATATTTTATAAATCAAAAATGATAAATGTTGGGAACATTCTTTTTGCATACTGTGATTTATATTTTTATTAATTTTCGACCACTTATCAATATAAAAATGTGAGTAAATAGATTTTGGGTTACTTGAAGTCACAGAATGTAGAAATATGAATGTTGCTTGAAGGTACATTGAGGTACTCTGTATCTTTTACAGTACTGCACATATAAGAGAGTGCCAAATCTGACTCTTAATTGGTTTTTCTTTAAAATTAGACAAACACCTGATTCAGATCACTTTCCCGTTTCTGACACGTATAAGCAGATGACAGTGGAAATGGCAGGGAAATATATTAATCTATAGGTATATTTTTATTCTTTGTGACAATTCAATTTGGAACTGGGTACACAGTGAATGATAACTATCTATAAATCTTGAATTGCTGTCAACATTTGTAATGGACGTGTTTTTCTGTAAGAACTTTAAATGAGCCAGTAGGTGGGGTTGTAGAGCTTATTAATTTTCTGAAGCTTACGGTGTACTCTTCTAGAATTGTAATTTTTTGTGCCACATAAAGTTGCTTGTTTTTAATATCTTCATGCATGTGTAAGGGCTTCAGAATAAGCTGCTCAACTGACAGAAGTGTGGCTAATAACAATAAGATGAAAATAGAACAAAAACTGGAGTGAATTTGACAAGAAACCTTATACTGAAAATCAGTGGGACAAGTTCTGGGTGCAAGGCACACACTGGACCTGTGGAAAATTAGTTTGGCTTATGGTAATATGACAGCTACTCAAATGGTTATTTCATTTGTTGACTTCTGCCCAGCCAAAATCCAGACGTTTTATTTTAAAAGAATGCAAGAGGCAAATGGGCAAGAGTTCTCTGTACAGAACACCAGAGATAATATGCACAAGGTGTAATACTGATATGCAGGGTGGGGTTTTTTTTGTTAACAATAGGGTGAGTTAAAGATGTAGGGATGGCTTAAATTTGGAATTTTCTAGAACAAAAGAAATCCCTTTCCCCTGCTGTAACCCTGATATCGGGGCAATTGAATGGAGGTGTTGCTTCAAGAGCTTTGCTCTCTCCGCAGCACCCGTACTTCCAATTGGGCCTTGCTGCAACAGGAACTTAATTATGTTGGTCAGTCCAGTTACTGGTCCTGCCTTCATAAAGTCAGAACTTCCAGTCTAATTAGGATTGTGTTTCATATGCACTGTAATACCGGTTCTCAACAGTGAGAGTTAAATACATCCAAGGCATAGCAAAGAGTAATTGCACAGAACTTTGAGTAATTATAAGGTATAACTCAAAACTTGTACTTTTAAAATCTCATAATTTTGAGTAATCTTGAATAAATTCATTTGCCACTCTCTCTCCATATTTTTTCCCTTTGAAGCAGACAAAGATCTTGAGATATCATCAGAACACTTCTTGTGAATTTCAGAAACACCCTATTAATTGAGTTTGGCTTAATTGACTCTGTGTTTTCATTTATTTTCTCATTAAATGACTTGTATACTATTTTTTGAAGTGTGAATACTCAATATGGATTATGACCTCAGGTGTAATTGTTGTGGTAGAAAAAGAACAGCACTCTTTTTTAATAATGAGTTAACCAGTTTTAAAATGTCAGCAACACCTCTGGCTTTCAACAAAAGAGTATAATGGCTATTTTGGGGCAGGAGTCATTCTTTCCATTTTCATTATAAATCAGATATCTTTCTAAAACACAGATCATATTAGCAGACACTAGCTCAGTCATAGTCCCTATGATAAACTTTGCTCAAGAATTATTCTGTTATTGAGTCATTCAGAGTCCTTTTTACATAGTGAAGAGTTTAGATTGATTTTTGGGAAGAATGAGAAAATAAGTATGCTAGCCCTTTCAGCAATATGTTGAACACTTCTAATCTGTTTTGGGGTTTTCTATGTAAGCAATACAGACTTGTCAAAGTTTTCACATTAAATTTCAAATTAAAATATATTCCAGAATACTCTCCAACTTTTTCATGCCAGGCCCATTCTTACTTTCCCGTCATCATATACAGAAGGATTTTCATAGATGATAAAAGTCTGCTAAGCAGTGCTTTGCATATTTTTCCTGACATAGTCTTAACAACCAGCTCTAAATTAAATGCTGTTAAGAGTTCAGTTATTTTTATCCATAGCAGAGCACTTGAGCTGAAGAGATAATATCTGACAGCCAATTTTTTTCATTCATTTCACTAAGTGTTAGAATTTTTTTTTATTTTCTACCCTATAAAATAGAAAACTGTTCAGAGGAAAAAAACAACCAGAAAATCATTAATATTTTAGATGAAAACAGTGTCCAATGTTTATACCCACTGTCAGGCACCTTGCTGTTCGTTGGTGAGTTTCGCTTGCCAACAAAGTGTTCTTGCATTTCACACCAAACAGGAGCTGGTAATCACTGGAAGCCCTGTATGGAGAAGAAAAAAAAAGAGAGAGAGAAAAAAGGTTAGCATACTTCTCAAGTGGCCAAGGTTCAAGAGTGGGATAAACACCCAAAAACCAGACATACAATTTGCGCTACAAGTTTGAAATAAGAATTCCTTTTGCATAAACCATATTTCATGATTCCATATTTCTGACAGAAATCTACAATAGAAGTGAGAAGAAATGTTTGTAATGAAGGCAATCTCTTATAAGGAGACGGTTTAGAGAGATGAAATCAAAGTTTAGAAAAGTGCAAAAATTATTGCCCACTTTGCTTTGTTTGGGGCTTATATATAACTTAAGTTGTATAATTTTTCTGATGCTTATTGAAAAGAACCACACCAAGCTGAGAAATATTTGCCAGTGCCATGCCCAAAATATCAGTCCTATTATACATTTAACTGATCTGCTTAAACTGAGAATTTGAGGCAGTTGATTATTGATGGGTATTATTATTCAAAGTCAGGAAGATAGAAGAGTCTTTGTTAGCATATTGTCCCATTCCATGGATATTAGACTTTAACTGAAAAAAATCCTCTTGCCTCATGTCAAATGTAGTACCATCATATCTAGTAGCTGCTAAATAGGATAGAAACCATAACAGCACATAGATATAAAATGTGTGTATGTATATTTTAAGTCTTCTTTCATCTCAAATCTTTGGTTTAATAAAATCAAAGATTTGAGATGGAAGAAGGCTTTTAATATTAACAAATCAGCAGTGCTCTTGTGACGTCTTGGAACTATAAAAAAAGAAAACACCATGATTTTTTAAACAGCTGATTCTTGCCATTAATTATATTTTACTCCAGCTACCTGTCCATTGTTATTATTGTTCTGTGGCACTTTACATGAAGCTATGAATGTTGTTGTTTAGCTCTCTGGTGCTAAAAACTTCTTTTTCTAGTAATTACATCCCTTGTATAAAAAAGATGGTTATGCTAGCTAGAAATAAGTATGTTATTTGTACAAGCTGCACAAAGGATGTGTCTGTCATCCTGCTTCCAAGGGCACCTCTACAGTGGGGTAATGCCAACAACAGGGGTGTGATTTCTAAAGCACACCAACGTGTTGCACATTAATTAGTCTGTATAGAACCTGTTGGTGTCTAAAGTTCCCTAATACACTTAAATGTAGTACTGTTTCAGACTTTTAGTGCACACCCACAGGACCCACACAGACCAATTAAAGTGCAACACATTAGTCTGCTTCAGAAATCAGATCCCTGTAGCATGCATTACCCCACCATGTAGACAGTCCCCTAGAATTCTAGCCAGGCAATGGAGGAAGCTCTCAGATTTGGCCTATATTTTAGGCTATAAAACTGCAGCATTTAGTTTTGAAAGCTAGGAGTTGTACTCAGAAAATTGACATTGTGGTTGAAATTGACATTTACATGTTCATTCTGTCATCCATAGTAAAATTGTTCAATTTACAAGTCAATATGACTCTTGTAGTTCCTAGCACGACACAGTCTGCCAGAGTTGTGAAAGTCAAATGGGCTTTTGTCTCTTGCATCTTCACCAGCGTTATCAGAATTTAACTGCCTTTTTTTGTGTTTTGTTTTGTGAATCTGTGAGTCTGAATAGATTCCACTCCCTCCCCCATTGCTTTATTGGGTCTGAAGTATTAATGGTATTTTCCTGGTTTTTGTCACTAAAGTAAGTGAATATGACTCAAATATACACTGGACAAATACGGTCAATTAAAGATGCCATTTGTTTGGTCACTCTTCGGTATTCCAGTTCTCTTTTCCATTCTTTAACTGCATTGAGGAAAAAATTGTTAGTCTTTAAGGTCCAGAGTTTTCAGACTTAATCAGGTGGTTGTACATACACAGTCAATTTTGGTCACTTCAGGGTGCAGTTGCAATAATTGTACTTATAAATTAGGTGTGCAATAGAGCACCTACTCTGAAAAATTGGCCTTAAAGTCTTAGCCTGGTACCTGTTAACAAAATAAAACTAACAAATCCATATATCTTATAATTTAGAGGTAATATTAACAGTTGTACATTAGAGCTATAGTGATGTAACTCTTCCTTTTTCTGCTCTGAAATGTTTTATCAAGCTATGAGGACAGTGTCTCCATTTTGGGCAGTTAGTTGCCAAAATGTTTAAAAACATGAATATAATAATCTCCCTATACAATAGTAAGTCATCTATATGTAATTGATACATTTCATATTTCTCTATCTGACTAGGGACAAGTTCTCTATGCGAATGGCTGAAAGTATTTATTACTGCATAGGTAATCTGACAATAAGAAATATCTAGTCCATGGATTAATTCATTCTATATCCATCAAACAAACAAACAAACAACATAATCTAGCAATGTTTTCTCACTTGAAACTGTACCATCAATTACTCACACTATGTGTAACTCCAAACCATCTTTAAGATCTCATAATTTTTCAGTGTAATTGACTCTTATCAAATTAATATTGGAGTAATCAGTTGATCAAAAGTCAGCTTGTCTAGTAGGAACCATAAAACTTGTAGTGCATCATCAATAAATCTGTGACAAAGTGAACTCTTTAAATTTTCCCTGTCTTGCCAATCTCTTACTCTTTGAACAGAGTAAATATCAGTACTTCGTTTAAAAATAAAAAAAGGCCCAAAGCTAGAGAAGAATATGTACAAAATACTAATAGAGAAAAGCTTCCAGATGAGCCTTTAATACTGAATATCTAAGTTTCTGTTAAGAGCTTGAAAGTGAGTTCATAGAATGAGCATAAGAACGGCCATACTGGGTCAGATCAAAAGTCCATCTAGCCCAGTATCCTGTCTTCTGACAATGCCAGGTGCCCCAGAGGGAATGAACAGAATAGGTAATCGTCAAGTGATCCATATCCTGTCACCCATTCCCAGCTTCTGGCAAACAGATGCTAGGGACACAATCCCTGCCCATCCTGGCTAATAGCCATTGATGGACCTATCCTCCATGAATTTATCTAGTTCTTTTTTGAACCCTGTTATAGTCTTGGCCTTCACAACATCCTCTGGCAAAGAGTTACACAGATTGCAGTAACCAAAAAAGTAGAGTCCTTCCTTTGTGGTATAAAAGTTAAAATTTGCAATATGGAGTTACATACACAAAAGGAATAATTTGGTAACAGATGTAACAAACAGATGCTTGACTCTGTAAATTTAAGTCTTAACATTTTTGTGTTTAATATACATTAGGTTATGCAATTTTCCCTTTCTTAGAGAGAACATATTTTAGGCCAGTGTGCCTCACATTCAGTTATAGAAAATAAATTTCAAATGGCCACGTTTGATAAGCATCTTTAAAATTGGTGTTTAGAATTGACAGAATCCTGGCAGTAGCAAAACTACTGGACACTACTGGAATTCAGAATTGAATGTGATCATCAAGGTCAAAATAAGATGTAGGAAAGGGTCAGAATTTGTGCAGATTACTAGTATACCAAAATTTCCTTCAATATAAAGCTTCTTAAAGGTTCTGTAATGGAAAAAAAACAAACCAAAAACCAGACCTCAATTTCTGTATTGCTTTCTTTTTTCTATATAGCCTTACAGTTTTGTGCATATTTCTGTGCTTCTCAATTTGATTTAGAGAGTCACATTTCACCTTATGTGGTATTTTACAAGTCCTTTACTTCCAGTAGATGTAGTTATTTTCTCTATATGCCTTTTAAACACTTGATTCTGTGCTAAATATAACCATTATCTACTGCTGACTCATTGTCACAAGAGAACTGAGTGTTCTGTATGTGCAGTGCAAATATAAGAACACATTGTACTATGTGGAAGTTATTTGCCTTTGTTTCTGTAGTAGTAACTCTAACAGTGAGCAAATTACAGAAAATAGTTGCTGATGAGTGTCAGTGGTTGAGTGTGTGATGTTACACTCCATATGATTTTATGAAAATGCGCTAATGAATGTGAATATAATGTAACTGGAATATGCTTCATGACAAAGGTCTCTTGTAAGGTATCATTACAAAGCTTATAATCTACCATGTTTGTTCATCCTGTTTGTACGAATGTATCATTCTTGTATCTGAAACTAGGAATTTAAAATATAACTCTGAGGTCCTATTGTAGTTATGCAAAGGGTTGGCCATTAATGGTGGTTTAAAATCTTGATGGCTCTCATCAAGTAGGACAATTGACTGTAGATGGCTCTGTTTACTTGCAAGCCTTCTTGTGAGTCAGGTCGGGAAGAGTGGAGGCTTGGGGTCTCACAGGACATGTAACCATGTCACCTGGTACTGGAATCCATCTTAAACCTGGGGCTTTTCCATTTAGAAGGAGAGGTGGGGACCCAAAGAGAAAAAAGATTCCCGCCTTGTGCCAAAGCTATATAAAGGGGTGGAACAAAACAAAGGAGGCTCCAGTCATAAGAAATCCCCTAGCTACCACCTGAGCTGGAACAAGGACTCTACTGGGGACCAGATTGGGCCCAGACTAGAAAGGAGTCTAATCTGTGAAAGAAGCTTATTGGAACATCTCTGAGGGTGAGATTTACCTGCATTTAGTTTCCTACTGTATTTGGCTTAGACTTGCGCGTTTTTGTTTTATTTTGCTTGGTAATTTACTTTGTTCTGCCTGTTATTACTTGGAACCACTTAAATCCTAATTTTATATTACATAAAATCACTTTTTGCTTATTAATTAACCCAGAGCAAGTATTAATACCTGGGGGAGCAAACAGCTGTGCATATCTTTCTATCAGTGTTATAGAGGGCAGACAATTTATGAGTTTACCTGTATAAGCTTTATACAGAGTAAAACAGATTTATTTGGGGTTTGGATCCCATTGGGAACTGGGTATCTGGGTGCTAGAGACAGGAGCACTTCTTAAGCCATTTTCAGTTAAGCCTGCAGCTTGGGGGACGTGGTTCAGACCTGAGTCTGTGTTTGCAGCAGGCAAGTGTGTCTGGCTCAACAAGACAGGGTACTGAAGTCTCAAGCTGCCAGGGAAAACGAGCTCAGAGGTAGTCTTAGTACATCAGGTGGTAGTCCCAAGGGGGTTTCTGTGACCCAACCTGTCACAGAATATTAGGTGATATTACTCAATAGTGGTTGAGATTCATCATAACTAGCATGGAAATTTTATCAGTACAGTTATAGACATGTTGTTTAGCAAAATTTGATCAGCAGTTCTGTTATACTGTGTTAATGGATGTAGCAAAATTCCTGTCAGGTAGTAGTCGTATTACTAGGAGGATGTATTGCTCAGAAGTGATATCATTCATAGGCATGAAATACAATCACTTAAAAGTGTGAAATATTATGAAGTAACTCGTAGCAAATAGAATTTCATTATGCAAAGGAACTTAAAATAATTTGAGTGATAGCTGCATTTATTGTGATGTTCTCTTCCTACTTATTCAACATTGTGTGGATGTCACTCTTTGTGAAACTTCTCTTGTTGCTCTTAGCAGGTGCTTAACTGTTTTGACATCAAATGGTAAGTCTAAAGTTTTGCTTGTTTTTCCTCCAACAGGTGTTTATAAAAATCAGAGGGGTTAATTTGAACTACTACTTTTGATGTTTTTGTAAAAATGAATGATTTGTTTCTTGATGGGCTCATCCTCTCTGGACGGCAAGGATGTCCAGTGGGAGGGGCACTTCCCTCACTGTTTGAAGTGAAACATTGCCTGTACCCATGCTGCAGGGTTTAGCCCCACCACTAACTCTTTGAGCCACAGTTTGGGTTGGACTGCTGACAGGGAAAGAAGGAAATAGAGGGAAAAAAACCAGGAGAGACGAAAGAGGAAGGTACCCCAGGGTCCACAGACTGAATCCACCTTCACCCATAAACTGTTCACTGGTAACACTATGGCGCATAAGCAGCAGACCTGGAGCCTCTGATACCATTTCTTGATTTATATGGCAGAAGCAGAGGATTCTATGCAATAGCTGTTTCTGTGGCATGGCTTTAGTGGGTGTGGTTAATCCAACAGTCTTTCCTAGTCTAGATGGCTCTTCTGTTATGAGAAAACAGGCTTGCAGTAAGTTCAGATTGTCTATATGCGTTGTCTCTGCAGACTAATGATTTACCTTCCAATATATATGTGCAACTTAACATTTGATTGCTGTTTTATGTTTAAAAAAATCTGAATGAAAGTTGTGTGCATATATTTTTATTTAAAACAAAGACTAAAGAATTGTAAGTGACTTTAAGTAATGGGATTATAGTATGTAAACAAGTTTAGGTAAAATGACTGAAGAGTAAAGGAAGGAAGCAAGGAGGAAAAGGTTAAGGATGATTGGCTACTTTACCTCTCTCATTTTGGTAATGATCTGTTTATAAGCAATCAGCAGAAGCAGGAGGCTGGAAATATAGTTACAGTGTAGGTAGTATGTAACACTTATTTTTCAATTAGGAATTTTGTGATGGTCCTCAAATACATAAAGTTCCCTATGGGAAAATCACGAGTGAAGCACCCACACCTATCTCAGTATTGTGATAACAGCTGACCACTATCTTTGTTTTTGCAATATATCAATCTGCTTGTCTATTTATAGTGTGTGTATAGACAGACACATTACATACAAAAATTAATATTCTTTTAATTAAGGCTACAAAGTCAAGCACTCAGAAGTTTAGAAGTATTAGTATAAACATTGCATTTGCAAGCTTTGTTTAGACCCCTTGTGTTTACGCATTATAATATGGCCTTTAATTACATCATCACATGCTATTTTTCCACAGGACCTCCTGCCTCATGGAGTGCACAGGATGGATGTTGCTCACGGAATGAGCAGCTATTCAATATTTCATTTTCTCCTCTTTGGTTCAATGTATGGCCCCAGGCCTTATTTACTGCACACTACTCAAACACTGCTCTGAATACAAAATTATTAATTTCTTCCTGGATTTTTCTCTGGAATTCATTGCTGTAGTATCCAAGTGCTTCCACAAACCTAAATTTATTTTCACAAAACCCCTCTGACAGTGGGGTGGTATTATTCTCTTTTTACAGACGGGGAGCTGAGACACAGACGTTAGTGTCAAAAATATCCACTAATTTTGGTTGTCCAATTTGAAATGCCTCTGGCCTGCATTTTTTCAGCATTTTATAGCACTTTATTTGTTCAGAGAATGATTCTCACTGATGTCAGTTGCAGCTGTGAATGCTCAGTTCTTCTGCAAATCAGTCTTCATGTGTTTCAAGTTTTGTTTTATATATTTAACTATTTCTCTTTCCACTTAGTAAGGATGATATCTCTTAAATCTTTACCCTTTGATCATCAACACTGTAAGTGTATCGCAGTACTGTGATGTTAGAGGACTTGATCCTGAGTTGTACCAGTCAAGCTATATGTACACTGTTCCTTTGGGGACAGCCCAGTAATAGGGGCTAGATACTGCAGGAAGCACTCATAACTCTTGGGGGCTGGTGTATGCCTATCACTACCCTGCACAGAGAGGGTGAATTCTGCACAGACTGGCAAGTCACGGGTTGCAAGGCCAGAAATGGATTGTCTCAGGGAGCTGTGCCACAGCACGCACAGACAAGACTGCTTCACACTAAGGGAAGGTTGTGGTGAGGTGCCTCACAATCCAGAGTACCCCTGGAGAATGTCGCATATCTGCTCTGAAAATCTGCCATAAGGCAAAAGTTATTGCCATCCTAAAGCTAGATAAGCTGCTTTCTGACCCCTCCCTCTCTTTCCCTCCACAAACACATGTGCACACATACAAAATAGAAGCTTCTTGCCTAATCTACTGCATTCATGCATTCACAACTGAAGGTATTTATTATTGTGAAATATGCAGAATAGTTTGCAGATACTTATCTCCTATACTGAGTCATAAGTCCATAGGAGATCGAGTTGGGTACTGAGTAGCACTAGTAATATAAAATATTGAAAGCAATGTAGAAGCAAGACTAAAAAAAGATTCAGTTTGCTGATCTTGCACTATATTTACCATCTGGCATGTTGGCGTGACTGCTAAGCTCCTGCTCATGATCCTAGAGACAAATGGTACAGTTCATTCTGTAGCTAATCTCTGACTAGAATATCAGCAGCTCTTGACTTTTTTTTTTTTTTTTTTTTTTAAAGCTATTGAGTGTTCTAGGATTTATGCTAGCATATGCAATACTTTCAGGGAAGAACTCATGACGACTCACTTTATTAAAAAAATATGACCTGATTACTACACGGTACTTGGTGGATTAAAAAACAACAAAATTACTTACTTCAGTAGTGCACAATATGAAAGAATTGTTAGCGCCATTTTCCACTTAGATAAAAGGAAAAAAAAAAAGATCTTTCTTGAACACTGATAATACAAATACCAGACCTGAAAAAGAGCTCTCTGTAAGGTTGTCTCTCTCTCACCAACAGTAGGTCCAATAAAAGATATTACCTCACTCACCTTGTTTCTCTGATACAAATATCTATTTATTTTAACATGATGTAGCACTTCAAATATTAGGATTCCAAAATGTGAGAAACATTATTTCCATTTCAGTCCTGGGGTTATTGCTACACAAAGAGGCCAAAGTAACATTGCAAGTCAGTGTCTGCTTTGTGAGTAGAGGGCACATCTCATGCTGTAGTTTGCCTTTTTTTTTTAAAGTTAAACTTTGGTGTACTGAAAAGTTTGTTTTGGTTTTTGCTTATCATATGAAGCTGCAGTACTCCTGCGCTGTTGTGCACCATTGGAGGCAGTCCAGAGATCTTGCACACTTCCTCTCTTATACATTTGTTCCTCCTTCCTTAACTCCACGATCTTCCTTGCTAAACACCTTTGCCTCTTTCTCTCTAATTGAATCTATGCCTAAACCCCGATGAATGATCTCTACCTTTCATTTGCTTATCAGACTCTCTCTCCCTCTACTTCCCTTTTAGCTCAGGATCTCCTCAGTTTTTAAGGAGGAAAGTGATACCGTCTGAAGGGATGGAATCCCCTGCTTGCCTGCCACCTTTTGTGTCCCTGTGACCCCCATATCCACACCTGTATCTTGATTTATCTTGTTCCCAGCATTATTCCCTTGTTCATATTCTCAGTGTTCCTTGCTTATCTGACCCCTCCCCATTTATTTTTTCCTTTAAAAAAATACAAGGAACACAAACTCCTCAATTAATTCCTTGTTCACCAAGTAACTGTGGCCCCAATGCAGCAAGATACCTAGTCACATGCCTAACTTTAAGCATGTGCATGTTTCTGTTAACTTTAATGGGATGATTCACAAGCTTAAAGTTAAATACGTGTTGCTGTAACTTGCTGCACTGGGGCCGCTAGCTCTGTGCTTGCATTTGTTTCAGAGGGGTTGAGGTGGAAAGATGTGCAGACATGGTGCCTACAGAAGCCAGAATGCTACGTGCGGGGGTGGGGCTCAGAGGATCACAATGCTGGAGCTAACCAGCAAAGCGATTTGAGTTTACTTTTTCTCCTGATCCTTGGTATCTGTCTGGGTTTTAATGGCTGTCCAGCTGCCATCTTATAGACTTCTAAACTATTTCTATGGCCACTAGGGAGCAGTATGGAGGAAACTAATTTGCTGGTGTTTACTGGACCTTTCGTAGCATCAGATGCTGCAGAAAACCCTATAAACAAACTGAATGAATCCAGGCTTTTTAAATCAGAAATCAGCAGAGCACTACTTATACACTATTTCATTACCATTGTTAAACACAGACAATTATTTTAAGTCCACAAATGTTTCATTTAAAATCAACATTAGCTGAAGAGTAGTCCTGAATAGAGATGAAGAAGAAATTTGCCCTACTATTGATCCCTTATATTGTCAGTATCCTGACCATGCTCGAAGACTGCTGGAAGAAAATATAAATGTCATGTACTATGTCTTCCTTAACATTCGTGGAGTGTTGGGTAAGCATAGAGAAAAAAGAATGGGTGAATTTAGCATTTGACATCAGTGTAGGGTGACCAGATGTCCCAATTTTATAGGGAGAGTCCCAATTTTTGGGTCTTTTTCTTATATAGGTTCCTATTACCCTCCACCCCCTGTCCTGATTTTTCACACTTGCTGTCTGGCTACCCTACATCAGTGTCACCAGCTAGTGTATAAACACAAAAAAAAGTTTTTTCAGACCAGATCTATGTCTTTTCCTGCCATATAGGGTCTACTTTCTGTGGCATTGGAAGTCTCAAATATTCTGTTTCCCCCAGTGTCTTGGAAGAATCTTTGATAAAAGAAATATCTGAATACTGATGCCATGAAGCTTTGTAGGCTTGGTGGAGATAAGAGGTGGAAAGTGACATACAACATTGAAGCTGCAGCAAGAAAAAATCTCTTACCCTTACTACTAAAAATAAGAAATTGCAGAATAATTCTAATTGAATAATCAAATGTTAATCTTGTCAGTCTATTACCTAAAAAATAAAAATACTGCCAAGTTTTGTGTTAAGGCAATACATATGTTGCCAGCTAGTTTCACTATATCAATGGATTTCTAATTCAGTTTTAAACTGTATTATATATAGTTGTAGTTATAAATTAGATTAAAGTTAAATTAATATACACACACTATATCGGATACATGAATAATATATTACAATTAAATTATACATTATAGTTATAGATTGTGCTCAATCTGATCTAACTGATTACAGTGGGTTTGGTGGGACCAAATTTGTTTAAATATCTAGGACTATATTGGAAGAGAATCTACACATAAAAAGCCAGGCTGGTAGTTCATCAGATAAGAAGATTCAAATACTGGAATTTTGCTAAGTAGGGCTTGGATTTTGGCCATAGATAAAACACAATACAAGCAAGCAGTAAAAAATAAAATGAGACACTTGGACTTGAATGGCTTTTGGCAATGAACTGGAGCACAAAGAATCAGAGTGTGTCCAAAAAATGCCAGCATCAGGCACGGCACAAACTTTGTCTTTTGAAGTTAGAAACAGGGTTTGAAGAAAGAAAACATTTAAAACTGAAAAGTGGATCATCTGCAGCGGCATGGATAAAAAAATTGATTAAAAAACATTTTTTATTTAAATTGAAATTCTTGGCTTTTAAGTACAGGTTTATTTTTAAAAATAAACATTTAAAATTAAAAGCCTATATGACATTCTAAGCTATTTATAATCTATTAAAATAATTTTAATTAAATAAAAATTTTAATATTAAGCCATAAGTGTTTGCTGCCAAGTTTTAAAAGAAAGTCAAACAACCGAACTGGTGGACATCACTTGCTAAGCAGCTAGAACCAGAGTTTGCTGAAGTGCTAACAAGCTTTTCACAGCAGTAGAATCTTCTGCAGGTTCAAAGAGAATATTTTCTTCATTTCAGTTTAGTTAGCTTGTTCAGTTCAATGACTAGTTCATTCAAAGTTAAGACATTGACTGGGAGTTGAAAAAGCAGGAAAGTTTGTTTTCCTCTTCCAGCTCAAGAATAAAAACTAGGTGTGAGAGGATGAGATTCACTGGTTCTAAAAATCTTGAAGAACAGGGTGAGCAGAAACAACCAGTTCAATTAACTACGGATAATACTTCCTTAGTTTTATATTTAAAACATGTTTTGATAGACTCTTACGTATCCACTGTATTTAAGGTAGTCTTACTTAATACAAGTTAAAATGCTGTTTTTGTGCATTAAGTTAAGGTAATAAAAGGTATATAATCATGATTTAAATCAACAAGCAGGAAACCTTGATTTAAATTGATTTTAATCATGTTTTGCAGTTGTACTTTTTACTGATTTTTCAAAAAGGTCCTTCTCATTGGTGGTATCCATTAAAATATGCTGATTTGCAACTATTTATAGCCTTTGCTCTAAATTTGGCACTTTTTTGCTAACTAGGAGGATACATATGTCTGTACCACCAATGAGAATGAACTTTGAAAAAAAAATCAGTAAAAAGTACAAATTTAAATCAATTTAAATCAAGGTTTCTTGCTTGATGTAAATCGTGATTAAAATTGGTGATTTAAATCACTGGTTTAAAATCAGTCCACTCTCAGTATTATCGTAAATAGCGTATACTAACTTGATCAGGTATTTCTGAGCAACATATCTACAGCAATTAAATCCCAGCAGCTATAAATCATAACTAGTGTAATTAAGTCCCTAGGACACCCCACAGTCCTCCTTTATAGTCGCTTTCTTTTTAAATGTAAAATTTGTGTTCCATTAAGCAGTCCAAGTTTATACGAAGGCTCTTGCCAAAGTCGCAGGAATTGCTTGTTTCAATAAGTGTTTTGAGCTTTGAATAGACTTAGTTTATTGTCTCTGGTCATTCAGCACACGATAGTCTTAGCTCAGTTTACTTTATTATGCCGTATTGATCTTGCAAACCAATCCATCCGGTCTTTTAGTAACTGCAGATAAAACTGAGTTATGCTCTTTGGGCTGGTCCATAACATTATGAATGATTAATTGTTCTGCATTTTATGCGGACAAATTAGTTTTGATACATCTTAAAGTAAGACTCACTATTGTCTGAAAGCCTGGGTAGTGCTCTTAGGCCATTGACAAAGTTATTGATCTAATGTAATTGTAAATCTCTGCGTTCTGAAGCTTTTTGGAGTAATTCCACTCATTTGCTTTCACCACTAACACCTCTGAAAATCTGTCAGCTGGAAAAGATTGTTCTGTGTTGCTTTTAATGCATCTGTATTTAATGATTATACTATTTCGTGTCCAGTCTGTGTTCATCACTACATTACCTTTGGGCTTTGAGCCTAGCTTTTCAATATCGGAATGGCATCATTTAAGTACATTTTTCTGATTGCTGGAGGAAAACCCCCGGAAAGGAACACTCAATGCAGAGAATTTTAATAGTTATATTGTCAGATTTTTTATTTGACCAGTTAAAATCGTATCCACTGGTATGAATGTGAGTTGAGATTAGAATTAGGCTTCTCTTTGCTATGCTACATTACTGCAGTCACTCTTTCTATAGCACTGCATCCCTGAAAACTCTTTTTTCCTTCTACTTGATGTGGTATGCATTCACAAACTGAATTTCCCCTGAAATCTTGATTCTGATTGCTTAGTAAACAGATGATAGTATTTTACAGTTTTGTTGTGAGACAGACATTTTATGCTTGTAAACTAAATATGTACAAGGGTATTAATTCAGCTAAGGAATCCGCTCCACTTGATACTCAGTGCCATTTTTTATACACAGTCAGAACAGAATATGGTGAATATCAACAGTCATTCAGCATCTTTATCATTTTGATTGTTATCACCATTCTTAGTATTCCTAACTGCTGCACTGCTAAATCCACGCTCAATTTGTAAACATCTTCTTTTGGATGTTACAGGTTCTCAGACTTGCTAATATCATACAGGCCAGGCTACAGTGTAACCCTTGATGGAGAGTGTAGCTGTATTATTTTTTCCCTCTATATAACAATAACCATTTACACAGTTTCTTCCCATAGAGAAGCCTAAGGCTCTACAGCCATCATAAGGTCGGGGGGTAGGGAATTGAGACTGGAAATTAATGACATTCCCTACACAAAAATTGTACAAGGTGGTATTTCTTAGGAAGTCTTGTATGTAATTTACAAAGTTCAGCTAGTTCTCTGGTCTTCTAGAGTTAGCTTATACAATCAGGTAGAGAAAGCATTGGCTTTGGAATTGGGAAATTTTGTTTCTTCATGGTACAAGACTGATATTATATTTTTCTGCACTTAAGTGTTTTTAAACAATTTGAAATAGAAGTCCTTAGTGTACAAGACAGGTGCAGTACTGCTGTGTTGCAGGATATTGCTTTATTTTGGGGGGAGGGAGGGCAGGAATCAGTACCATTAACCATGTGTGCAAAAAGCTACATTTATTCTGTTATACTAATTCATTCTCTGACCTCAGCTGTAAAATACTGATTGCCTAATTAGTCAGTTACATGAGGGTTCCTTTTTTGTTTAAAAAAAAAAATTCTATATCGCCTGACTGCCTTCTCCTTTTTATGCGTGGTTATCACAACATACCGGGCTTGGGGGGTGCAGGGGAGAACCACATGCCCCACTTCCATATGATGAGGAAGCTTTCCTGGGCGAATGCTTTCAGCTTCAGCAGAATCTACACTTGCATTTTCAAATAAAAATTTCCAGCCTTACTGCTGATCACAGCCTGACACTCCATTGCCGCAGGATGGTGAAACCAAATTTCACACTTTAAAAATGTAAGACCCCCTCTGTCAGCCTAAAATATAATATAAATGCTAAATACTCTGATGGGTGGGCATGTGTGTACGCACACACGTACCCTACTCCCTTCTCAGGCCAGAATCAGAACGGCTCAGTTGTGTAACACAGGCACTATGCTAAGAGGAAGATAGAACCTCCTTCAACTCAAGTGGTCTGTGTGAGGAATGGAGTGCTAATCCTCACTAACCCTCTGAAGTTCTGATGACATTGTGCTACAAACCATAGCCAGCAGAAGTGTTAGGTGGCCACTGAAGTGTTAAAATATTTTATGTTCACCCTTTAAATTATGCTTGAGCCAACAATCAAGCCATTGTCCACTAGTTTGTCATTTTGTACCTTAAATATGAGATAATGTGAATTACGGATGTTGCAGAATGTAGCTGTACTCTTTGCAGTCCCTAATCTTTATATCCAATCCTAAATTGTTTGATTTGTCTTTTTGTCCTTGTACACACTTGTGATGAAATCTGCAAGAAACTTCTGCATTTCAAAATTTGGTTTTGTTCCAAATCAGAATGAAATAATTTTTTTCCCTTAAAAAGTTCTTGCAAACTAGAAATTCCAGGAAAAAATTTGTTTTGGAAACACCAACACAGATGTTTGCAAATCGAAATTTGCACCCAGTGGACAGGCAGTAGCAGAATGAAACTGATATAGGAAATTTTCCAACCACTCAGTTCTAGTAATTTCCTGTTAGAGACCCATATAATTTTTATTTATTTATTTTTTTAAAAAAGAAGAGAGTTCAAGAATTTGAGTGAAGGCAGAACTAAGATGTATGAAAATTGTTTTCAGTTTGTAAAAATAAATAACAACCAAAACCAGAATGTACTGGCACTGTTACAGTTAGTAGACTTATCCAGAATAAGTTTGGTTCCCCTCAAAGACCCATCATCAGGGAACTATCTGAGCAAATAAATTAACCTTACATTGTATTTTGAAGGTCATTCTCTTGGATCTAACAGGAGGGACCGGAGTTCTAGATAAAAGGTGTTCCATTGAGAACATTTTGCCTCCAGTCCCAGATGTTTGAATATTGGGACTGTTCAAGCACATCACTCTGGCGTGCAGCTGTTCTGATGCGGCAGAGGGAGAGAAGCAGCCTTCTAGGTAGCCAGGACTAACTATACAGGACTTTATAGATTCACCTGCAAGGTGAGAGAGTTTCAGAACTCAGGCTGCAGCCTGAACCCAGAAGTCACACTGCAATTCAACAGCCCTGCAGCCTGAGGCCCACAAGCCCGAGACACCCATGGATTTTTAAGTGCAGTGTAGACATAGAGAGCACTCTGAATTGCATTCAGAAGCAGAGATGGAGGTGGTGCAAGACTTTTGGATAGCACATTGAGTGTTCCGTAAATAAGCATGCAGCTAGTTTTCTGCACTAGTGGGAGATTCAGAAGTTTCTTCAGGGGTAACCTCCTATAGAGTGCATTGCAGTAATTAATTTGGGAGGGAAGTAATCCTACAAAAAACTAGGCTGGTTGTCAGTTTAGCACTTTTAGCTTTTTGCCTATGCTAAAATTAGTCACTCATTGCTCTTCAGATTCTTCCGTCGTTTTATTTTAATGTTGGATTATTTAAAAGTGATCTGCAAAGGAAAAGAAAAAATGGGCTTGTGCCTTTAAAAACAAAACAAAAAAAAACCCCACTACACTTTAAAATTAGGCTTTTGTCTATACGTGAAAACTTGAAGGATATCTAGAAAGCTTGTCTTATTGACATCAGAAGTACTAAGAAAGGGAAATCTAAATTGTAAGGAGGAGTGATAGTCATTAAGACTGTTTAAAAGTCTGGTTATGGTTTTAAACACCTTTTTAAAAACATTTGGGAGAAAAGTTCTAAGAATTCAACACTCCATTGCTGACAACTTCACAAAAATGCTGAAAATTTGAGTTTGAATTGCCAATTAGTTCTTCATAGAAAAATTAGAAAAAAGACTCAACATTTCTGATTTCCGAGATTAAAAATATATGTACACATGTGACACTATACAGAAGCAAATGAAGCACAAACATATTTTTTTCCTTTGCAAGTCATTTAAAAAAATATTGTTTTCCATAAAAGGACTGTATTTTAGTGGTTTAAAAGCAGGAGAATGAGGGCTTGTCTAAATGGACACTTACATCACAGTAAGCTTAGGTGTGATCTACCCCACTGTGCATTAAGTGTCCGCGCAGAGCCTGCTACTGCACATTCAAGAGTTCCCTAGTGAGCTTTAATCTACTCCTGTTTCAAAGCGGGGTAGATCTACCATGCACTAAAAGTTCCTCAGTGTGATCTGAAGGGTCCACAAAAGCTAGTGTGGGGCACATTTACATCCCTGATTGTACACTTAGTCTGTGGCATTTAGGCAAGTCCCGAGTGTCTAGATTCCTGGCTTTTATTTCTAAAATTTTTTTAGTTCGTGGTTCTGTTCTGCCACGAAACTGGGCAAGTCATTTAACCTCTGTATGAGTCATCTTAAGCAACTAATAATACTTTCCCCGAGTCACAAATTTGTTATGATGATTGCCTAATGTTTGTGCTATCAACTATTTTGGGATACTATGTTGAAAGTCTATGCATAAGACTAAGTGTTATAGTATTTATACAAATAGAAGTAGTTCAATGACATTGTTTAGTAAGAAATATACTTTAAGTGGAGCTGTATGTGTTGGTTTAAACATTACAGTTTCTGTATTTAATACTTTTCTTGGTAGGGTGTTGGTCTGTCGGTCCATGGACACTTTCGAGTGGCTACTGAGAAGACACTTTTTGCAATGCCAGAGACAGCAATAGGTAAAGATTGAATACAATGTCATCTTTTAATGTGTTTCAAATGATACTAAGCTTGTTCCTGTAACTAGGAGAAGGTGTACTTGATTGAAAGTAGAGAAGCCCATGAAAGAAAATTTCAAAAGGGACTGGACGTAACATTAAAAGTATTTTCTATTAGATAGACAGACTAATGGTAATGATACTCAAACCAGCACCTACTCTCTATATTGATCAAAATAAAAGATTGGGATAAAATATTTTTGATAATTGAAGTGAGGGACTGATAGCATTGGCTATTGCAGCAGGGACTACAGAAGACTCCCAATCTAATTGTGCCAGTGCATTTCCATTCTCTGTTGCTGTTCTAAACAAGAATTAACTGGGCTAAATGATCTGAGGTTTTTATGATGATCTGTAAACCAACGCGAGAAACACAGGTCTAAGGAGAACTTAACCCACTGCAGTGCCTAAATCTGTCATTGGGATAGATTCAGACCTAGAGCAAGCAGGTATAATTCCATTAATATTAGTTGAATTGCACTCGCTTATATTAGCTCTGAATTTGTCCCAGTTCATTTTGCTAAGTATTTATTCAGTGAAGATAAGTAAATATTTCAATTGGAACTATCATTTTTTTTTTTAATTTAAAAAAAATTCCTTTAGCCTGTGTGCCTTATTGGCAACTAAAAATCATAATATGGAAAACATGCTACCAGTTTAATGGTCAAAACAAAAAGTCAGTGGAAGGAATTTGGGAGTGTTTACATGCATACTGTGACACCAAGGAAAAATCTGAAAAATATAAACTTTATTAAAGACAGTTATTTTAAAGCTAATAGCTTATTCAAGCTGAAGGAAATAATTAATCAGGGCCCAATCCTTCAAGATGCTGAAGGCCTTCAATTCCAATTGATTCCAAAAGGTAGTTAAGGATACTTAACTTGCAGGATAAAAGAAAGACAAATTGAAGTTCATATTTTCCACTGGCAATTATCATCAGCCATTTTTGCTTATTGCCAAGACAATTGCAGAATTCATAATGAAATGATTAGACTTTATAAATGGAACTTTAATATGAAGACTTTATAAAGGGTTAACTGATAGTTTAAATTGTTTAACAATTTAAACTAACTAATAGCTCGATCTGGTGGACTAACAGGTTGCTTATAAACGTGGCTTATTAACTTTCTACTGATGTGGTTAGGTGTATACTTTCTATTTGTGTCTATATCACTTGTTACCCCTTTGTAAACCATTCATAAAAAGCATGGCCAAAAAAAATAACTGTTAGAGGATAAGTTATGTTTAATCTTTTAAAAATAAAATCACAAAAAATAGCTTGGTAATTTGAATTGTCTTTAGTATTTACCCAGATATAAGTTGCCTATTCTTCTGAAAAGTTGGTGCTTTGAAATTAAGTGCCTTGCACAGATAGGGTTGCACAGATCTCATTTCTTTGTGAACTTTAATTGGGCAGGAGCTTTCTTTAAATGAAAAATGTGCAATTTCCACTGCAACCCTTTTCTTGCATTTAATTCCCCACCATCCCACCTCCTTGCACAGCCTCTTATAAAACATTCTAGCAGTTTTTCCTTTCATAAATAGGATCTTTTAAAAAAAAAAATAGACATTGTAAGGGTAGCTATTTATTAATGGGGCATCCCATTGTGCCATTAACAGAGAAGATCTGAACTGGTTTGCAGAATTATTGCAATAATCTTGATTGGGGTACTATAGAGGGTGCTTAGTACTGTCCTCTGTGGTTAAGGTACAGAAAAATTTGCATAACCCACATTTACGGATACTTTCTAGAACAGTGCTCTCTTGAATTGAGATTTTTCATGTTTGGTCTCTCCCTGAAGTTTGTTTGTTTTAGTTTGAGCAAAGTTCTTTTTGCCTCATTGCAATTCTTTAAACCAACCTCTCCAACCAAGGAAATTAAATGCAAGACAAAAATAAAAACCTACTATTAATGAAACATTAAAATTGTGAAATCAAATAAGTAAAAAGATTTACAATTTTGTTTGAGTTCAAGTTCTGGCAGTGATGTTTCTACCACATTGCACTTATGTAGAATGTTTCATCCTTCCTTCTATTTTCAAATGGAAACCTTAATACATTTCTCTGTATTAAGAATGTAGACATTAAAACTCCATTCCCTACTCTGGGGGAATTCTGTGCCAAAATAATTAAAAATTCTGCACACAATATTTTAAAATTCTGCAAAATTCTGTATTTTATTTGTCAAAACACAATAGCATCACACCAGTTTCAATTATTTTTGGTCATTTTATTTCCAAATACCTGTCAGCAAGTATGCCTAACAATAGAGACGACAAAAAAGATTCGGGAAATATTTTGACAAATAGATTCCTTACTAATACAGAACTCTAAGTAATAATTTATTTAAACTACAATATAGAACCGTATTTCCTGCACCTCTCAGAAGCAGTGCAAAGGTTTGGGGGAGTCAGGGGTAACAGAGGAGCTGAAGGAGAGGGAAATAAATTGCTGGGAAGGAGCCTGGGTGTCAACTTGGAGGGTTGTTGGGTATGGGTGGGAAAAGTATGAAACGGGTTTTTGGGGTGGGGGGTGAGGAGGGATTGTTAGGGAGCTTCCCCCATGCAGACCTTGTTGATCCCTAGCCTCTCCCATTTGGTCAGGCACATCTGCCCCTGTCTCCATGTGTCCTCGCACCCTCTGTCCACATGTGTCCTCCACCCCTACTCAGACACCCACTCCCGCCCATTCCCATGTGGCCCTGCACCCCTCCCCATGTCTGTGCCCCCATCCAGCCACTCCCCTGTCTGTGTCCCTGTACCCCCTTTCCCATCGCCATGTGGCCCTGTACCTCTTGCCCCTGTGGCCCTATGCCCTATTCAGCCCCTGCCCCAGTCTGCCTTCCCCCACTAGCCCTTATGAGCCCCTGTTTGACCCTGCAGCAGTCTCATGTTGTCCGTCTCCCATATCCGCTGTCTTCTGACCTGGTCCGCTGCAAAGAGCGCTCTGCAGGCTCTCTTCCCTTGCTGGCCAGGAGCTGTTGCTGTGTTCTAGAGTAACAGTGCCCTCTTGTAGGCCAAAGACAGAACTGCAGCAACATTTTGGCAGAAGTTTTTTCCACACAAAAAATTAAAAATATGCACAGCTCATTAATTATGTGCGTGCACAGTAGCGCAGAATTCCCCCAGGAGTAATTCCCAAATCTTTAGAGCGTGGACTACACTGGAATATAGATGCTCTGTGACACCCATGTAACTACTGCAACAATTGCTTACATGCATAAGTAATAGTGGGAACATATAGTGTTTTTATCTGTCCTTTAATAAGATTGATCAGTTGGAAATGAGGAGAGAGCAAGAACCATGTCACAAATCAGCTTTTCATTGACTACCAGTAAGTGCTTCAAAGACCTGAGTTTAAGAACTACTGCCATAGTCTATAGTGAGATTCCAGTGTGTCAACACTGAGTTTTAATATGTACTGTCTTTGAAGTGCTTAACTTTTCAAAACACTAGTATTAAAGCTGTGAGATCATTTAAGCCTCTGATGAAAATTGTCTCCTTATTAAAGGGAATAATCAAGCCTATTCTCTGAAGTGTAAGATTTATCACTAGGGCTACAGTTTTGCCATGAAGTCACAGAAATTGTGAATTTGAATAAAGTCCATGAAATCTTGGAAATGATTTTAACAAAACACAAAAACAAAAGAAACCCCACACACATTTGATTAGGCCCTCAAACAGTAGCATTGCAGTCTGGCACTCAGGGTCACAGCACTATTCACGTTTGGCCTGTCTGCTCCTCCACAAATGGAAATGGAGGGGCAGATGCGCAAACTTGAGTGGCACTGCAAACCTGTGCACCAGGTCACAACGCCTTGAGTGGGGAGCGGGGCCCAGCCCTGCAGGACAGGAACCACTGCTGTCTTGTGAGCTTGTTCTCCAAACCCTTACTGCCTCAGCCTCATTTTGTAGCACTCCAAAATACTCATATGTTAATGTGGGGGGGGGGGGGGGAAAGGGCGGAGGGGAAGCACCTACCTTTGGTGACCTTCTGTGTCTTACAGTTTCCCTCACATCCATTCCCCCGACAGCTAAGCGAGTGGTGTGGAAATGCTTTGTCCCCTCTCGGGTTTGACTGTCTTTATACGTACCCACAGTCCTGTTCACTGGTGGTGGCCTCAGTGAATGAGAAGAAACGGCATAGCCAGCAAACCCTGGCACCCAAGTCAAAAGAGGCCAAGTGCCTTGATCTATTTGGGCACAAGTTTTACTCCTCGGGGAGGACTTCAGCTCAGGATTGCTAACCAGCCGGTGCTCCCGAGCCAATACAATTTTAACTCTTGGAACTCCATGCTGAAGTTCAAGGAGTTAGTACCTCCAGAGAGGAGTTTGGGGCTTTGGTGGAAGAGGGCAAAATGGTGGCACGGACCTCATTGCAGGCCTTGTTGGACGCCGCGGACTCTGCCACGCAGACCTTATCTTCAGGGATTGCGATGAGGCGTATCTCTTGGCTGCAAGCTTCCGGCTTGCCACCGGAGCTTCGGCAAACATTGCAGGACCTCCACTTTGATGGAGAGGGCCTGTTTTCAGATAAGACCGATTCAAGGCTGCAAAGCCTTAAAGACTCAAGGGCTATAATGGAAGTAGTCACTGGACATGCACATACCAGCTACCCAGCAGAAGCCTTTAAACCTCAGCAGCCCCCACAACGCTCCTATCCCCCTCCTTTGCCGAGGCAGGATTTTTATAGGAGACGGGGGTGTAATGGGAGGAGGAAGCCCTCCAACCACCAGTCCAGGCACAGCCAGGGCCCATCCAAGCCCTCGACCGGTTCTAAACAAACCTCTTTGAGGGGACGCCTGAGGACCATGTACCGGACCTCATTCAGGATCCTACCCCACCTTTCTTGAATCATTTATCCGCCGATAGTTTCACATTACTAGCTGAGGGAACATCATTCAAATGGAATTTCATCCAGGCATCGTCTCCTTAAAGCAGTGTGACCGTGGCATAGGATCTCTGCATCCTCAGGGAATGTGAAGGATCCTGGGGTGAACTAGATTTATTAGTCTAGTCTAAAACTATCTTCTCCTCCCTCCTGCCCCCTCTCTCCCCCAGCACATGGAGCACTAATCAAGGGAAAGCTACCAGACTGAATGTTTCTGGATTTGTATGCACTGCAAGAAAGTAAAAGTAACCACCATTTATATTATATTCAGGACCTCAGCAGTGACAGCCGCAACACTGATAACTCCAGCTCTTGTACAGGCTGCCGTGACACCAGTGCTTCAGACATTAACTCTATTACCACTTATAAACAGGTAACAAATGTGTGTAGTCAGACTGAGCTTAAACTGATCCACTGCTGGAAGGAAAGTCCCAGAGTGAGACCAGGCCAGTGACTGGTCTAGTTACCGATGCCAGTGATGGAGCTGAGCAAGGACCTGGGCATATATCATATGGGCTCTATATTATCTCCAGAGATGAAATGATGCCCATGCTGGCACCAATATTGTACTTTGGAGATATACTTCCTTATTATGGGCAACATATTCCTTCTCAGTGGCATTGGACAGAAATCCCTCTCCCCTGCCATCAGAGAATGATCCCAAGAGGATATTGGGGAGCCCCCATTTAAACAGTTGTCCCATACAGTGTGGGAGTGGCACTGGGTAGGCCAGGCTCAGCCAAGCCAAGACCTGTGTGGCATGCTACTATGACCATATTAGCCTTCCTTGGTGGGGACAGTCCTCATATGTCAAGAAGCAGATTGCCATCCATGTGACTAGGACGGGGAGGAGATTATGCTCCCCTCCTGCCCCCCATCCCCTGTGGCTTTGCTGGCTCAGCCACCCACACTGCAACTGAATGTGGGCCCACAGGAGCAGGAAACAGATGGACAGTGACCCTCATGTCCAGTAACTCGGGTTCCTAGGATAGCAAAGGCAGTGACAGCAGCACCCACCCCAGTGATAGGTAACTTCAAAGCTTTCCAGGACCTCCTGTCCCAAGGTACAGGGCCCCTGGATATTGAGACCAGGTTCATACAAGAAAAGATTCACAAGCTCTTTGACTTCCTGGTTGGGGTTGTCACACTCAGGATTGTCCTCCTTTATTAATGAAGGGATCCTAGAAATGGTCAAAGGTCTATGGGAAACCCCATCCACTCTTCCTCTTATCTGCAAGCATGTGCAGAAAATATGTCAGGTGCCCCAGAAAGGCTTTGGGCACTTTTACGCTCACCTAAACCAGGGTTTCTTGGTTATCACTGTGTGCAAGAAAAATTGAAGTCCATTAAAAGCAGTCCTGAGAACAGGGACCATAAGAAGTTAGACTTGTTTGGGTATAAGCCATATTCATCAGCCTCCTTGCAGCGCCAGGTGGCAAACTACCAAGCATTGTTCAGCAAGTGTAATGATCCTGCTGCACATGAGGTGTAACCCCATTTCTTTCTAAAAATCTAGCAGGATTGCAAGGATGAAACGAAACATCAAGGAGGGGAAGATGATCCAAGAACATCACTGTAGGTGGTCATGCATGCCTCTGGTATGGCCAGAAGTCAATGGCTACAGCTGTCACAATAAGGCAGGCCTTGTGGTGTGAGGTAGGCATACTGCGTGTAGTACAGGTCATGATTAAGGTAGGATGGAGCCCTTCGATAGGATGGAGCTCTTCAACCAGAGGCTACTAGATGACGTGTTTCATTCCCTCAAGGGGTAAACTGTGGTCTCTGGAAATTTATACACTGGCTCCCTACAGAAAGCTCTAAAAATATCAACTCCAGCAAAGGCAGAGGATGCCTTCCTATTACCAGGGCCAACAGCTAGAGTATCAGCAAAAGAAGAAATCTAGGTACTCCAGGGGATGCTTGTCTTCTGCCTCTTCAACCAACCTGTTGCCCTCTCAGAGGCATCAGATTTAATGGGAGTATTAAGATTCACACCAGAGCTGTTCAGAAGGAAGGAGTAGGCTTCAGGAAACAACTTGACCCATTCTACTGGGCCTGGAAAGCTGTGACAGCTGACAAATGGGCATTAGACATATTGCCCAAGGCTTCCTAATTAGTGCCATTTGTTATTTCCTATCCCCCCACCCTTCCCAGTCCCTCTTCAGGACCCTTCTCACAAAAGCCTGTTACAAACAGAAATAGGATCCATAGAAGTGGTACCACAGGAGTACAGGGGAAAGGCGTTAACTTCAGGATAAGGAAATATTAGAAGGATAAAGGGAATCTTTATCATATCCTAAACCTGATAAAACTGAACAAACAAATGTTGCTTCAGATTCAGGATGCTCCATCATTCCATCTCTCAAAATGGAAGATTGGTTTGTAGCTCTCAGATTGCAGGAGGCATACTTCTGTTTAGTCAGTTGTTTCCTGTAAGGCCCAGCCATTACCGAGACAAGGTACTGTTGTCTGGACTAGAGACTTTGTGACATGCTTAATGGTAGTAGCAGCAGCACACCTTGGAATGGCGTTGATGTGTATGCTTACCTCAGTTATTGGCTGATCAAGGGAAGATCCCAGGAGGAAGCAGCAACAAATATAAGCCATTTCTCTATTCTCTCAGTGAGGCCACCTAGAGAACTACAGAAAGTTGTCTCTTACCCCATTGCAGATGTTAGTGTTTCAGACTGGGAAGATTCATTCTTGCCAGCCTGGAACCAAAGACAGGTTCCTGTCATTACAGTGTTCCACCTTACTGTCCCAGATACCAGAACCACCAGGCTAGCTTTCATGGCCTTCCTGCCTGTTCACAACTCCATGGTGCAGGTCATAATGGACAACACCTCCATGATGTGCTTCAAAAAACAAGCAAGGAAGCACATGCTCCTGTTCCCTCAGCCTGAAGCCATCAACATGTAAGAACACCAGTGGCTCTTCATCTCCCAGGTGTTGACAACAACCCTACCTAATGAACTTCCTGAGAGGACAGTGTGTTCCACTCATGAGTGGTCAGTGTGGAAGTCCATCATAGAGCCAATATTCTTGTGCTTGGGGACCCTGGTGACAGACCTGTTTCGACATCAGTGCCAAGTTCCAGAATGGGGCAGTTAAAAAATTTCTTCCTTCTGCAGAGGTCCCAAGGCCTCTTATTTGTGTTTTTCCACTGATTCTGCCAATCCCTGGGTGATTGCCAAGAACAAAACCCACAATATAGAGAGAGAGTTAATTATACAGGGCAGAGGCAATTTTGGCTGCCAGACCTACTACAAATGTCCATTCATCTGCCAGACTGACCTGATCTTGCAGCACCATGGCCAGATACTCCATCCAGACCCCAAGTCATTTTATCTGACAGCATGGCTATTGGCTGGGTAAGTACCGCTGATAGAGACTGAGCCCGAGAGGTCCAGGAGATCTTGATACAGAGCAGGATAAATGTTTGCCAGAACAACTTTCATCTGAATGGAAGAGGTTCAGCATGGGCAGACTATCAGTCTGGATGCAGTCCAGGCCTTGATACCAAAAATTCTCAACTACTTATTTCATTTAACAGGTTGTTCTTTCATTCAGCTCTATCAAGATCCTCCTCGCAGCAGTCTCTTCTTGCTATGCCATCAACAATGCTATGCTACAGCATCAGCATTTCTCAAAGGGCTGTTACACATTTATCCACTGGTCAAAGAACCTACTCTGGCTTGGGACATCAGTTTAGTCCTGCTCAGGCTCATGGAGCCCCCATTCTAACCTTTCTGAGAACGCTCCTTTCACACTTCAGACAGTCTTCCTAATGGTTATCACTACAGCCAGGAGCATGAGTGATCTTCAGGCACTTATGGCCAAATCCCCCCATATCAGTGGTTTTCAACCAGGGATACATGTACCCCTGTGGATATGGAGAGGTCTTCCAGGGAGTACATCAAGTCATCTAGATATTTGCCTAGTTTTACAAACAGGCTACATAAAGAGCACTAGCGAAGTCAGTATGAACTAAAATTTCATACAGATAATGACTTCTTTATACTGCTTTATATACTATACACTAAAAAGTACGTACATAATAATATGGTGAAAGTGAGAAATTATGCAATTTTTCAGTAATAGTGCGAGAGAATTCCTTAGTAATAGTGATAATTTTTTTTCTCCAGGTGGGGGTGGGGGAAATCTGTAATGGAGCCCCGTACAATCTAAGTTTGATAGTTTTCAGAATGTCTATTTTCTGAAGGACCTTTTAGTAAATCAGGCAGTTTGAATACAATGCTGCATCAATTGTTATATCCCTGAGATTCACAAATCAGCTGTTCTTGTAGTAAACAGCTTAGAACAAAGTTCTTCATCTATTTCGAAACACTGATGACCTGATCAGGAAGTTGGTTCATTCCTAAAAATATTTTAATGCATAATGAACACATCAATTTTTTTCTTATTCAGTAGGAAAGGTCCAGGTCTTTCGATTAACAAAGATCGAGTTTGCACACACGTTCCGCTGTTTGTTAATATTTACAAATTTAAAATCTGATAGTGGAGACCTGAAGAGAAAGGACCTGGAAGCAGAAATTCTGCTCTGGAAAACGTGTTATTTGTTTTTTAACAAGACAAAGTAAAGCAAAGTAAACATCTGAAATCTTATTTGGGTTTAAGGCCACAGCTATGCTTTTATATTTTAGTGCATTCTTAAAGTGTCAGGGTATCTAGAGACAATATTATTCAATTGTCTTATTTACTTATTTCAAGAGTTTTCCTTCTTTAATGAAACTAGTGGTTTTCAGATGATGCATAAATGTAAAAAAAGTACTTGTGCCACTAAAAATATACATAGAACTTTACGGATCATAAAATAAGAGTTCCTGCCTGTAGGAGTTTCAATCTGAGAGAGGATAAAAACATAGGATGGCAGTGCATGGGCAGGAGGGTATAAAAAGTTTTACTGATAACACCAAAATAAGAAAGAAAATCATGGAGGAGGAGGAGGAGGATTTTAAAAACAATCTTACATAACTATTTAACATATATGTGAAAAGCTATCTAATTCTCAGACCACCTTGTAAAAGGTACTATACAAAAAGTAGTGGTACCTTCATTTTACAAATGGGAACAATGACTTTAGTGGGCCAAAACTTCACCCAGAGAGTTGAAGTGACTTGCTCAAGGCTACTAGTTGAATCGGTCACAGAACTTAGATAACAGTTCAGGGTTGCTGACTCCCACCTCCAGCTGTGCTCAATCTAATAGGCCACAGTGCTTCTGTTTTAAGGAGGGATTTGAAGAAGAGAGAGGGTGTGTGGCTGTGAAGAGGGAAACGTTGCAAGTCTCAGGGACAGTTTAAGAGGCAAGGAGCTTAGAATTGTGGAAAGACGAAGCAGGATTGAGAGGAGTGCAGGGAAGAGAAGAGATTGAAGAAAAAGATGAGTATGAAGAGTTGAATAGGATGCAGTGGTTGTAAGATACCAATTAGAAGGTTTTTTGAGCGTGGGGGGGAAGCTAGGAGAATTTGGTTTGAGTGCAGGAGAAAAAAAAAAAAGTATTTCACATCAATATTTTACATAGTTGGGTCAGAGAAAAAGGTTACAGTAATCAAAATGAGTGATTACAAAGATTGCAGTGCTGATGTATATATTCTGCTTGTCTGTCCATTTTGGTTTGAATGGATTAAGAGGAAAGCAGTTGAATTCTGAAGAGTGGATTTCACATAGTGGTAACATGTGAGGGCAGATATCTGATAACTGGAAATGAGAGTGGATGGAGAGGTAGATTTCTGCATCAACATACATGTGGTGGTTCAAACCAGGGGAGCAGATTATCTGTACTCAATATCTCAGTAACCTAAAAGGATAGAGACGTGATATAGCACGGACATCAACAGAGCTGGGGATAGGAGAAGATGAGTAGCTACATACATACACATAGGGCATTCAGCAGAGTAGGGGATCACTAGGAGGTTACAGAATCTCAGAAGCCCAGAGGATGAGGGAGTGAACAGTTGTTCTTAGGGAAAAAGACATATTGAGTGGAATAGGAATAGAAAAGCATGGTGACTCTGCTAGGAGGAGGTTGTTAAAGACTTTGAGGTTGTGTTGGTGGAGTAGAGAGGGCATAACCCAGATTGCAGTGGATCAGCAGGAAGCTAGAGGAGAGGTATGTGAAAGGTGGTAAAATTCTTGAATGTTCTAGAGACTGTAAGGAAGGGGAAGCTCAGTTGGAGAGATGAGGTTGAAGAAAGGTTCTCTCAGAATAAGGGGAGAGAAAAGAGCATTCTGACAAAGTGACTAATTCTGTAGTAAGTTTCCTACATCTGAGTTATGGCAGTTTTCCTAAATGAACTGTGTAATGCCATAAATCAGAAAAACAGGTTATTTACACAATCGTTTTGTGCCCTGGAGTTTATCATTTGGGGGTAAAATTATAGCTTTCTATCAGGAGGTAATTGAAACTCTTTCCACAGTTCAATTCTTGTTAATCCCTCCATTTTGATAAGTATTTTAGGTTGTCTTTATTTTCCATTATTCAGGTACTTATTTTTCCTTACACAGAGAATGTGAAAACTTATTTCTCCAAAAGACTTTACTCCATGAATTTACCACAGGGTGCTAGTTCACAACAGTAACTTGTGTAATACTTTGCTTCATCTTTTTACTTCTGAGACTGATATTAGTATATCTGCCAGTCTGGAGCTGGAGACAGATGACAAACTCAGATCTTCATCCCGAGTAAGAAAGTAGTTTGAGCACAGTATTAAAATCCTAAAGCTCAGGATTTCTAATCCCAATTCTGATCTTTGTCTTGAACAAACCACTTAACATTTCTGCATCTGTTTTACCATTTCTAAAATAAAATCTTTATGTAATCTACCTACCTTGCAGCGGTGTTACAGTGTTTGACAAGTATTTGGAAAATGCAGTAATGTAGTTGCTAAGTAGTAGTGTTAGAAGCAGAGCACTTGAATACTCTTCCCATTTTTTGGGCAGTTTTTTATATCTGCATCCGTCGCAGCTCAGGGTACCAGGTTCTGTCATGCTTCCTTTTGGACCATAATTGTGCTGTGTTCACTCTGAAGTCAAGAAGGGACACAGGTGTTTGGCCATAGATCAGTGGTTCTTAACTGGTTTTGGTTGGAGTTATCCTGTAATGACTGGGTACTACTTCACTGACAAGTCCTCTTCTGCCATGCCCTGATGCAGCTACTACTGTCTCCTTTATTCTGTTGGTTTTCTTTCTTGTTCTCTTTTCTTTCATCTTGTTGCTTCCACAGCCAGCTGGACAAGAAACTACCTTGAGATCGTGAATAGAAAATAAGTCAGCAGCTCAGCTTACACCACTGACTTCTCTCTATACCCTCTGGCATTGCCTTCAACTGGACAGTACTTGTGGTGCTGTAAATCTCCTTTACTCTCCACAGAGGGCCAAGTGGATATAGGATATCACAAGCTTCCTTTGTTTATATCTTCATTGTAGACCCTGTGATGGTCTTAGTCACATCTTGCAATTATTGCAATTTCCTCTTGAGCAGTCTAAGCTGCCTCCTCTCCATCTCAATTGGGTTGGGAACCCCTACTGTAGTGTTTATTTTGGGCTTGACTGACAGTCTGGTATGTTTGATACTATATCACTGTTACCAGATTTGTTAGGTACCAATAGTGACTTTTTAGTATCCAGTGGTTACCACATGTGAATCTCATTTCCGAGGCCACTATGAAGGGAGATTTCTGGAGCCAAGGATGGGATGGAAGAAGCACTCAAGAGGGGCTGGAGGGAGGAAGGGAGAGAGAGCTGAGCCAGTATGAGGATAGTGAGATGAGTGACATTAAGGAGGAAGCAGCTGAGGAACTTGTCTCAGGGTTGGCTAGGCTGTAGATGTTAGTGGTAGAAGGGAGGTAGATGAAACTGAACTCTTATTTAAAATGGCCTGTGCCATGTAGGTTCTGGGAGTGTTAAATACCCCGTTTTCAGATCTGGTTTAAATCTGTTTTTGGTAATGTGGGAGTTGGTCTACATAGGCATTTATAAGATGCCAGTTGGTGAGAGATCTTCACACACAGGCATAAGGAGGGAAGAGGGTATCAAGGGAGATTTGAGGTCAGAACATTCCAAGTTGGGAATTCAAAGGTCTCTCCAACCTGAGGTTACTCAACTAAAGATGAATAAAAAGGTTATATGAGTGAAATAGGATCTTTTAGGTATTTATGTCAAAACCAATACCTTAAATTCTATACAGAAGACAATAAGCAGCCAGTGCATCTCACCAAGCACCAGCATTGTATGTTCATAGTGGGATACTCCACTTAAATAAGCTACTCCATACTACGCTTGCTTCAACGTGGATTTAAGGTACCATAGTCCATTCTAGAGGTGACAGTAGTATGAATCCTGGTGGCAAGGTCCACATTTGAGAGGAGAGGATGCATTCTTCCGGCCAGATACCGATGGAAGAAAAAAAAAAAAAAAGGCAGTCTTGGTCAGTGTTGATATGTGATCTAAAAGCAGCTGGGAATCTAACCAGACATCCCCAACTAGTGACCCTACCTATTTATTTTATAGGTAATATAAAATATTTGTGACCATAATCCTTACACTCTGTGCTTTCTAGCCATACCATCTTTTTTATGGAACAATGTGGAAAACTAGACCTATAGCAGGGTACTGTGTGGAAGTAGTTTAATTGTGGGTATAGATTGAATGGGAAGAAACGTGTCCATATATTAAAATTGGTTTTATTTATTTTGTGTACTAGTCATTCTACTTATGCGATGCAGTAAACTTTATAAACAAAGTTTACAGAGTCAGAATATTGTAAATGTCAATGCCGTTACAGGGCAGACTTCCCCCCCTCCCCCACTCCCTACAATGTTATGCAGTGTTATTGTGACAGTTGACACCCTAAAATAGCAACATTTGATCAGTATTGTATATGTTTATAGTTTGTAGGGAAACTGGGAGACTATTCATACAAATAAAATATTTGGTCATCTGAATTTCTTTTTGACCTGCAAATAATACTGTTCACATTTACTGAATTTTAGTGTCTTGGTAACTGGGGAAATTGCAGAATTTCTATGGTGTTAGTAATTGTTTTATTGGATAATACTTACAACCCATTTTGCAATAGAGTTTTAAAAAGAGTTTGATTCTATATATCACTTGCAATTATAAGAGGTTATTTATTGAGCCATAGATAGAAAATAAAATCTAGTCTTACCTTTTTTTTCCCCCCCATTCATCATTATACAAAAAGTTCTTATAGTTATTAGAATTCAGTTGTGCTTGATAGAAGAGGTACAGTATACAAATCCAGAAAGTGTTACTGCTAAGAGTTTGGTAGTCCCTCAAAGGCCCAAAAATCCAAAGTTAAGGCTTCTTCATACGATATTTAATTCACACTATGGTGCTCCAATACAGCAGAAGAAGGTATGTTATGGTAAATGCTCTTCTGCCTATGCATTCTGTGGGCTGGAGAGCAGCATGCATAAGTTGACTAAGAAGTCACAATTGGTGTGGGTGGGTGTGCACACACCCCCAGTCCACAACATGCCAGGTAGTGTGTCTAAGCAGATTTTAATAGCCAATCTACACATCTTTGAAAGGAAGGGTATTCCAATCATCCTCTAATAGGAGGTTATCCAAAACCAGGCTAGTGGGCACCCCATTCACATTAAATGAAAATTCCATAACTTGAGCCAATCAAGGGGAATCATTTTTTAGATATTTTAAGAGCTTCTGCCTATCGTCTGTAACATGGAGTTCTTATTAATATACCCTATTACACTGTGACGTCATTATGAAAAGGATGATCTCATCAGAGACCTTATCCCCCCCATGGCAGCTGTAAAATTATGTTCCAAAATGGGAGCAAATCCTCTCCATTATTGCTCTCCTTGCCTAAAGAAGGATGCGGTAGCTTGTGGACTTTAACAGTGGGTTATTGGTAGGAAACTTTGCAGTGCCATTGGGTTTGTGTCAGTGATGTTGGCTAATGAGCAGAAAAATTATTGTGAATATTTCCAGCTGCAATTTTGTCTCAGTTGCCATTGGAAATTGATTTTGTAAACAGGCAAATAATTTAGCAATTAAAAAAAAATTTAAAAAAAGTAAAAGTAAAAAAAAGTATAATTTTCTTTGTGAATATAATTTTTGAAGCAAAGTAACACATTACAGGATAGAAAAATCAAATATTTGACCATTATATTAGTGTAAATATGTAATGGGAAATGTAAAAAAAATTAAGGGTTGCTTTTGGGGACCACAAAACGTATATATTTGCCTTTGACAAGCCCAAGGATCTGTCCTTTTGGAACTCTTTAATATTAATGTGATTCTTGGACTTTCATTGTTTACTTTTTAAATAAATAAGTTTCTACCCATTGCCTTTGAACTTACAAAACTTTCAAAATGTAAACCAATCATGAAGGCTGAGATTCCCCCCTCCCCTCCCACCTCCAAATGCAGGTTAGTTGTGGTCTTCTCTAAAGGTGCCCAGGACTAATCTTTGGAGTCTCAAAGCTGATGGGTCCTAAAATTTTAGGGAGGCCTCAAAAAATTCATGACTTTTTCTTAAAAAGAATATTATTTGCTATGTGGGAGTTTATTATATATTTTAATAGATTCAATGAACTATGAAGTTGGAGAGAAAGATTAGCTTCCACTTTTGATTTGCAACAAATTACTATCTTTTTCTTTGTGCTAATTCGGCAACATGATGCTAGGTGTTTTACAGATATATATAAAAAGAGAAAGTTCTCATGAAAAGCTTAGGAATGAGCACTGATATCTGGCTTATCTGTTGTGAATACTTGCCAGAGGGAGGACTAGAATTTGAGGGCATTGTGGAAGAAGTGCACTTTAGGGAGAGGCTTGGATAAGAGGGTGGAGGACTGGCAGACCAAGTCAAAGAGGGCTGGTACAGGCTAAAGGGCTATGTAGAAACATGGAGGTGAGAGTGGGAGGAAGGCTGAAAGTGTGCAGTGAGTTGTGTGTTAAATGGCTGTTATGATAGTAAATTCTTTTTGACCTTTCCTTCACATTTCTTGTTTTCTTCAATTACAGGCCTTTTTCCTGATGTAGGTGGAGGCTACTTCTTGCCAAGACTTTCAGGAAAGATTGGCTATTACCTTGCTCTTACAGGATTTAGACTGAAAGGAAGAGATTTGCAAAAAGCAGGAATTGCTACACACTTTGTAGAATCAGAAAAGGTAAGTCTGTCAATCACTACCTTTGATAATAGGTCAAAATGTTAGATTTACTTGAAGTTGAATTTCTTCTTTGTGCAGATATCACAGATTAAACTGATTTTTAATTATGTAATTAAATTTAGTCTCTCAAGAGCATCAACCCCATTGATGCAATATGGGTATTACACTTTCTCAGGGTGTCCAGGACCATGAATCACCATTTTACCCTCCTGCCTCCAGTGAGATGGAGTCTTGCCTGCGGTAACTGTACTCCTCTCTAACTCAGGAAGATCTCATGGTCCAGAAACATACTCAACTCAAGCAGCCTGGCTCACAGGAGGCATTGAGCATTGCCAGCTCCCAATGAAGCCAGTGGTAATTGGGTGCTCAGCATGTATTAGGCACCTGTTCTTATTTACAAAACATTAAATTGATATTTTGCTACTGAAAGTAACTGAGTTATGTTCAGCACTGGATTGTGGTAGCCAGTTGTGAAAACTTCAGTTTACTAGAAGCATCTATTGAAAGAATCTACTAATGCTTGCAAATGGGCAACCAATCAAAAACTAGTCCAAGCCCACACCTGAGTCCTTGTGAGAGCCAAGTATGAGTCTAGGTGATAGCAGTTAAGGCAGCCACTGACTCCAGATCCCACTTGGAGATGAGCTGCTAGGTGGTCAAAACACAGGGAAGAAATCAAGTCACGGTCAAAACTGCATCTTTAGCTCTCTTTCCCAGTAACATATGTATGTCTAGATCCCACAGACACTTTACATGCTGATTATCTTTTCACACATTAACAATTTCAGTGAAGCCAATGGAAATTACTAATGTGCAAGTTAGATTCCTGAGTGTTTGCAGGATGGGGGCCTTAAAAAATTGGCTGGAGAGAGATCTAAATCATCAACTCATTTGGTAAAGTCATAGCATGAGATTGTGCCTATCCCTTGCATGGATGGGTTAAGTGGGCAAGAGAAAATAACCAGCTTTCCCTGTACTCTCTTCTCCCCACCTCTGCACAGTGACACTCTTTGCACTCAGGAACAAGGACACCATAGGGCTAGTTCAGCTACTGACAGTATCTTTTCTGAAGCGTATCAGGAGGGTGCAAGGCCTTGACTCTACCTTCTCATTTGCGCTATCAGAGTTAGCTAGGTGCCTAGGCTATGAAACGCTACATTATCTTAAGTATAGCACAGCATCAGGACTCCCAGTACCCTCTCAAGCTCTGTGAGTTATTGTTTGCCTGCTTCATCCACAGGTCTCAGTGTATAAAAGATTATGCCTCAAGGTCACCCCATGAGGTGGAGGTGGACACCTCCCTTACCTTATATGTTGTTCTGTGAGCAACAGCAGTCCTGTGGTCTGAAATATAGTCCTCCAACTGTACATCATAGCAATTGCACCTCCTTCCTGGGGGTTGTAAAATAGTCCATACAGAGAAGAAAATAGCTTTTAGACTCTCCAGGTAGGAGACCCTCTTCTTCATGAAGAGAAGGGGAAGCAGACTTTCAGGCTCCACAGAAAATCTCAGTTCCCATCCTCCTATGGAGCTAAAAGTCAAGAGTTAGAACTGGGAGTTTCAACAACAAAACCAGCGCATCTTCTTTTCTCAGTGGTCTCAGGATGGTAGTGCTCTGTTCTTTAACACATAGCCTAGAACTCTGGTCTGAGAACTCTAGATCTGATTGTTTCAGAGCACCACCCCCAGCTAGCCTGAGTTCTTCCCTTTTAAGGGCTCATCCCCAGGCCTGAGAAACTGCACAGATGCAGCAGTTTGGGGCTGATTGTGACCACAGCAGTTCTTTAACTCTTTCATGATAGGTAGGGGTATGGTGGCTCTCTGCCCCACCACACAGAGGTTCTGCTTAGGAAGAGGCCCTCTGTACTGATCTCCAAAGGTGTCATTCAGTCCAGACTGCTCAGTTTTCAGAAGTGCTGAGCATCTGCTGCTCCCATTGTCTGCTTATCACCTCTTTAAATCAGGTCAAGAGTCTTTAATCCATAACTGTTAAAATAATCTAGCTGGAAATACATTTTATTCCCCTATTATTTTAATTTGCCTTTTTTTTTTTTTTTTTTTTTGGTAGCTGCCCGCACTAGAGGAAGATTTGATAGCACTAAAATCTCCTTCTAAAGAAAATGTTGCCGATGTACTGAACTCATATCACATGAAGGTAATCTGCTGGCTAGCTACAATCTCAAACTTTATTAAAGGGGCAACTATAAAGTTAAATAATCTTATTTACATAACTATCATTTGCTGTATGTTTGTGTAGCACCCTACAGAATGGATTCCCAGCCTCTACACACTACTGCAAGGTGTTAATAATTTATATATTAACATTAAATAAGTGATTAAAACTGAAAGAATTTTAAAAATCTAATTTACTTTTCACTACTTTTTGCATTTCTTTCGATTTGGACAATGAAGTTAGACTGGTCAGTTTTATTTGGTGGTTCTCATCCACTGGCACAGTGGTGCTGAACATGTAAATTTCTAAGTAAGTGCTAGGTATTACTATTCATTGTTTTTCAATTTTGATGTTCAGCGCCTGGGGACAGCCACTGACAGAATGAGACTAGCACTGAGGGAGGCACTGGGTGCAGGGGAAGTGGCCACGCAATCTGGAATTATGTGGATTCAGTGGCTCTGACATCCCCTGACACCAAAACTGCTGTTACAGCCTAAAGACCAAACTAGGAATTGTGAGGGACTCCCCATTCATTTTAATGCCATGACATATCCCTCAGTTTGGGGTGGGTTTTGCCTTCCCACCTGTGCCATTCCCACTTTACCTGCATGAAACCATTTTACTCTGGCTTAATGTGAATTTCATCCTTATTTCCTTTAAAGTCATCGTCAGAGTCTAAATTTTGAGCCCAGACTTCAGCGATTAATGATGTCCCTTTAACTTTTGAGGCCCAATTTGGCAAATACTACCAAGCATAGTGTATGTTAACAGGATCAGGTTCTAGATAGGCTCTAGTGAAATGCATTTGGAATGTTAAAGCAATGCTTTAAATTAAAGTAACTAATTATTGCTAGTTTTACATTTTCAGAGAAAGATTACTTATTTTCCAAAGCGCAAATTCATAATTCTCTCTGTGAGTTCATAATTCTTTGGCGGTGAATTTAACTTCATATCAAACAGGTAGAAAATGTCAGATTTCCTTGTAACACGTTGCATGCATGTATCAAAAGGTTTTAGATAATTTGCACTCAGTTTGTACAATAGGCATGTAGCCACTCTAGTAAGCTTCACAGTACTTATTCCAAAAGAAAAAAGCCCTGGTGCTAACAGAGGCTTAATTTTGTTCCTTCATCCCATGTATGCCTCCGAGGTTGTTTGGTTTTAGAATGAGATTAGTATCCACTATTTCCCAGTTAGAATTATTAGGTTCTTGTATAAGCATTGAGTGGAAAAATAATTGGAATAAATTAATGTATCTAACGCCACTGAATATCTTTGATAAAATGGAAACTATAAGCCAAGAGATAGAATATGTTGCTATAAAGTACAGTGCAAGCTGAGAGTTAAAGGAATGGAAGCTGCACTTTGGCAGTCATTGGAATAGAAGTGACAAGGCACCTGTTTGAGTTGCAGCTAGTGTGAGTGAAACATCAGTTTGTATCCTAAGCCCCCTAGTGCTAGCAGGTCTAAAACATTTGTCATGAGCTCCAGTTCTAACACACCCCATCATGCAGTCCCAGCTGCTGGCAGTCAGTCAATACCAGCAGTTAATGTGAACCAATTAATGCAAAATTGTTATGTCTTCTAATTGTGTATGTGTAAACATTTTATAAATATAAACAAAAGGACTTGAAAGAGGCCCTGGTACTTCTATGAAGATTGGATGGGTTATAAATAATTTTATTGTTGCTGGTAAGGTGTTATCCTCGTAGAAGATTGTATATTTATTGATGCAAGCATACCTGATTATCTTACAGGTTCAGAAGATGTCCCAACATTAATACTGTAAATCAAAACAACGAAGCAAGCACAAAAGAGAAAAGTTTTATTCTTATAAGACTTAAAGAGAAAATAAAATTAATTGGGATCAGCCAATAAATTCCATCGTACTAAGTTTCTTTAAAAAAAAAAAAATCACCCAAAAAACTCAGCAGCTAACAGCTGCTACTGCTTCCTTCCCCCTCCCCGCTTATAAATGGACATATATTAAAAGAAAATCTGTACATACCTTCCAGTTAGATATGGATCTCTAATATTAAAATGGAAATAACCATTGTACAAAAATGTTTACGAAAACTACACATCTCTCATATTACAGCTTTACTTCCCTTTCCTTACTGTTCCCCAGAGAACTCTGAAAGTGTATCTAAATCATCTCTCTCTGTCTCTGTTACTGACAAATATTGACAAAACATCTTTGAGCTATCTGATGGCTTGTAACTAACTGCATCACAAGATAAAAACTTTAAAGTGTTCAACACACAATGACAAGTTTGTATGTACTGTAAAATACTGTTTGATTAAACATGGCAATCAGCATTAACTGAGCTATCTGCGTAAGCTTTTCTGTAGTGCAAATCAATATAGTATTTCAGTACCAGTGATGGGCTTTTAAAGTTTTCAAATAGGCTGAGACAGAACCAAGTGAAAGATGTATTTTCTTTTAAATAGTGCAAAATTGATCAAGAGAAGCAGTTTGTACTTGATGAACATATGGACAAGATTAACAGGTACGCAATCATTCTTTCCTCTTACCTCTTTTGTGTGGAAGATTTGCATTAATATTAATGTTTACTGGATTTAACAGGTTATGTAATAGAAAAGGCTAGAGCCTAGTCTGGACATCTGTTTTTGTAGGGTTCTTGACCTTGTAGACTTATTACTTACCCATGGTCTTCTACATATTACAGGTGTTCTTGGCTGATTCAGTGATAAAAGTAACTTCTGATGAACGTTGCTATAGTCATTAAGTCCCTTGTTTGTCAGTTTGTCACTCTTGTACATAACTGCCCTATAACACACTAAAAACAAAGACACTTGAAAATTGGAATTTAGGGTTTTGGGGGGCAAGGGACAGAATATGTATGTAATTCTTTGGGTATTGAAATGAAGCTACATCTGTGACCGGTTTTGTGCAGCTGGGTACCAGAAAGAGGTTGATGGATGGAAATCAGGGAACACCACCAACAAAAAACTAAGCCTTGTAGGATAGATTTGAGGAGAAGCTGAAATAATAATATATGGATATCTTGAATAACTGAGATGATATAGTTCTTTACAGATATTTTATGAGTGCAAACAGCAGTCAGAATGAAATTGATACGATAGGGATTATAAATACATACATAAAACAAAAGTAGAAGTTTTAGAATTAATATCAGTATTCCCAACTGAGGTTTATTTGAATGTGAAATAGTCTTGAAAGGGAAATGGAGGAAACCTCATCAGTATATTTAAAAGTAGTTTGAACAAAGCAGGAGAGAATATTTTGTTGTTTATTATTTGTACTACCATAGCACCTAGGAGCCCCATTCATAGACCACGGCCCCACTGCACTAGGTACGACACAAACACAGAATAAAAAGGGAGCCCCTGCCCGAAAGAGCTTACAATCTAAGTATAAGAGAAGAGACAACAGATGGTTACGGAGAGACTGATGGGGAAGCACAAGGAAACAATGAACCAGCATTGGTCAGCATGATAGCAGTTGTCAAGTTTTTTGTAGGCTTCACAAAAAAGGAGAGTTTTAAGGAGGGTTTTGAAGGAAGATAATTACAATAGAACCTCAGAGTTATGAACTGACCAGTCAACCACACACCTCATTTGGACCCGGAAGTACACGATCAGTTAGTGGAGACAAAAAAAACCCCAAGTATTGTACAGAACCATACTGTGTTAAACGTAAACTACTAAAAAAATAAAGGGAAAGTTTAAAAAAAGATTTGACAGGATAAAGAAACTGTTTCTGTGCTTGTTTCATTTAAATTAAGATGGTTAAAAGCAGCATTTTTCTCCTGCATGTAAAGTTTCAAAGCTGTATTAAGTCAATATTCAGTTTTAAACTTTTGAAAAAAACCACCATAACATTTTGTTCGGAGTTATGAACATTTCAGAGTTACGAACCACCTCCATTCCCAAGGTGTTTGTAACTCTGAGGTGCTACTGTAGTTAGTTTTGTGGATGTTTACAGGTAGCTTCTCCCAAGTGTGAAGTGGAGCACAGAAGAAAGCACAAAGGTGCTTATTTGAAAATTTTACAATTGGGTGATTGGAGGCGGGAGCTGTCCTTTCAGCACTGAATGAGAGATGATGGATCATAAAGGGCCTTGAAAATGAAGACAAGTAACTTTTATATTTGTTATGATAAAAGTGAGGGAGCCCATGGAGGGATGCAAAGAGAGGGTGACATGGTCAAAATGATGAACTAAGAAAATGACCGTTGCTGCTGCATTCTGAATGGATATGAGAAGAGCAAAATTTTATTTGTCAAGGCCAGGGAAAAGGATGTTGCAGTAATTGAGATGAGAAAGTGTAGAGAGTCAGGCTGATGATCTAATTAAGCTGTTCTGTTTTTAATGTCTGTGAGTTCTCATTACTTTCCAGGCAGGAAGGAGGGTGGAATCAGATAACACATTTAGTCATATGAGGCTTTTCTTGGTTTTTTTTAGTCTGTTTTCAGCAAGCTGCATGGAGGAAATCATTCAAAATTTGAAGCAGGATGGTTCTCCTTTTGCTCTTAAGCAGCTAGAGGTAATGTTTAGTTATATATTTTTACCTTAATAATTAAGTCTTAAGGATTGATTCTGGTCTCAATGAAACTTGTGTAAGTCTGGAGCAACTGCATTAAGGTCAGTGGAGTTACACTGGTGTAAAGTTGGTGTGATAGCAGGCTCAGGCCCTTCAGATCCAATCCTTAGTCCTTTAGGATTTAGTCAGTAGGACTACTCACACTCGTAACTGTAGGATCAGAACCTAAGTCTTCATATTTATTGTAAAACAGTCTTACGCCGCACAAATTTTACTTCATATCTACTCCTGACCACACACACCTCCTCTCCCGTCATAATCAAAGGTTTGGTGGTAATGGAGGTTCTCTTTGTACTTTTCCTTTTGTTGCTCCGAAGTGATATGTAAAAATTGTGCCAAACTCAGTGTTTTCCAAATTAATTCAGCGGCACATTTCAGACTCCAGTACTCAAAAAAAAGTAATGTCTCTTCATGTATTTAGTCATATGGAATCTTTGAATTTTCCATCTTTTTATTACTCTCAAAGTAGATTTACTTTGCTGACCTGTGAAAAATTTTCCCAGGGTCTATTCAAACATTGCTTAATATTGGGTAGAATTCATGCATTTCTCAAGGAAAGCTTTGATACTAATGCAGGATTATAGCTACGGGAAGAAATGCTGCTCTTGTACAAATGTATAACATGTATTCTTCTCACCCTCCCGTGAACTTACAGTATAAGACATATTATAACAGTATCATTAACTTTCCTAGGCAGACTGGAAATAAATGTCTTAAAATTATCAAAGAATGTACCTGAGGTAACACAGATGTAATTATCTGTAATCACTGAGGTCAGACTAGAAGATCACAACGGTCCCTTCTGGCTTTGGAATCTATAAATTATCTTTTAGCAGCCTCACAGGTTGTAACCAATAAGCATTTGGCCAATCTAGGGTTTTTGTGGACAGTCAAAATGTTGACCATTGTAATATTTTTGCATTCTCACAGTTTATATTGACAATCTTCTTCACAGAGAAATGTGAATTAAGAGAAACATATCTCTAAAAAAAGGGAATTTTAGAAGCCACCTGCATAGCAAGCATTATGCTCAGTATTTAGAAGAAAAAGTTTGATCTATTTTACTACACAACATTAAACAATCAGGTATGTTGTAAGGATAAATACAGTAAAGATTATGAGGTGCTTAGATACTATAGTGGTGGGGCCATATAAGATAGATACCTAACATAGATCAACCCACTCAGTTGTATTTATAATCTGCTGAACTGCAATGGGATATTGTAAACCCCTTTTACAATATCATTGTAGAACTATGTTTAACCTCACGCTGATGATAAAATTAACTTTTGTGGAGGCTGACAGACCATCGAAGATTATTTAACTATGGCTTTTTCTAAGTGTATAGTTATGGCACTATAAAAATAATGAAATCTAGTGGAATTGTTTGACAGAGAAGATAGCGTATAAAGGACGTTACAATGTTTTGTGCGTTCAAAGTACAGTTCACATTATAAAGACTAGACGTGCTTTCTTATTGGTTTATAGTCACTATCCAGGCCCTGTATATTCCACGATCCCATAACTACCAGATTTGCTGCAGAATTCACCCCCTTGCTGCAGAATCTGACCTATTTAAAGCCAAAATTTAAGTTCTCAGTCCTTATGGTTGTGGAGATTACATTTGTTTCACATTTTTTAGGTTAACTGATGCAGTATCATCTGTGTCTTCAAGAAGAGCCTATGTATGAGTAAGCAAAGGCCCTGTGCCTTTAAAAAGAATTTTTTCCCCCTCTGTTTCTTCCATTCGTTTGTGCATTTAATAGCACTTGGTATGTAGTAGATGATACTGTTTCCCCTCTATGGTTGGTTAATGGGTGATTCTTGTTCCTCAGGCTTGATACAGTAGTTACTAGGTGATGGTCTATAGCCTGTGTTATACAGCAGTTCAGAGTAGGTGATTATGATGGTCCCTTCTGGCCTGGGAACCTATGAATCCTGCAAATACTTTATAAGATTTAGTGTTTATTACTGTGAAGAATCCCTTTATTTCAGTTGAATTACAGTAGAAGCCCTATGCCCACTAGTAAGTGTCCAGAGGATCAGGGCCTTTGTTTCCCTTTTTGCTTTTGTCAGTCTTTCATACAGCCACAGGAACAAGAAACATTTTTAACAATTGGAAAATGGTAAAACCACAGACATTCCCTAGGGGGAGCTAGGGGACCCATATTCTACCTGAAACTACTTTTAACCTTTTTTTTTTTTTTTTTTTTTTAAATTGACTAGAATTCCAATTGTGGTGTCACTAACTGCAAAATTCAAAGATGTAACAGAATTATAGTATAAATATTTGTTGCAAAAGGAAGAGTGATGAGATGATTCACAGATAAAACATTAATTTGATACTTTTGAAAAACATTCCTGATATTTAGAAATTCCTGGCTGTAGATTGAATCCAGTGTAAATTATCTGGACCCACTTTAAAATCAACTAACTAGTGTGCTGCTTAGAGGTTTAAGCAGGCATCCCATGCAATCTGCCATTTATTTTTCACTGCTATGAGTTTACAGATATAGTTACCCATTCTCTTGGATTAAAAAGTTAAAAAAAAAAAAAAAAAGACTGAAGTATGTGGTCTCCACTGTTTTAGAGTAACTCCAGTATGAAAGCCTCTAGTTAACATGACTGGCTTTGGGGCTTCTGAGGTTACAGGCAGTTAGATTCCAGTGTCACGCCTGGGTCAGAAATAGAGATTTTGAAAGACTGACTAGCTCGGGGAATTGGTAATAAAATATAGAGTCATTCAAATCCAGCCCAGGAAAATTATGACCAAAAGTCATTAACATCTGATGGCTGTTTGGTGGCCTGTGTGAAATGAGTCAATTTTTAAGTATTATAGACATCTTAAAGTACCATTGCTGCTGCCATTAACTGGTACCTTAACTGGCAGACTCAACTCAGAGGCCAAGGATTGAACGTGCATATGATCATTTTTTCCTCAAGGAGGGTGAGATCTCCAGGTCAGAATGGTGGCACAGTGGTGATGTCTTGTGGGGAAAGTTACATTGCCACTACCATGTTGCTGAAGAATAGAAAGCTTGTCTACAGGGTAGAGGGATGAGAGGTTTTAGAGTGAAATTGTCACCAACAGCAATAGCCAGAGTGATAGATGCCTATAGTTTACTTGATGCATTAATTACTTTTGGCAAACTGAATCCTATTTGTATGTAATATTTTTACCCTGGTGCCCCCTCTTGGCTGCTTGTTAATGAGTTCTGTAGAAACTTTAAAATTTCAATAGTTGTTGCTTTCCTTCCTCCTTTAAAATACTGGAAATGGGACAGGGAGAAACCATACTTCAAAAACAAAAACTAAGACAGCAGTCACATCTCAATATACAGTCACAGCAATTCAGTCAGAGTTACCTGGTAACCAGTGAAAGGCAGGTTAGAATCATAGAATATCAGGGTTGGAAGGGACCCCAGAAGGTCATCTAGTCCAACCCCCTGCTCGAAGCAGGACCAATTCCCAGTTAAATCATCCCAGCCAGGGCTTTGTCAAGCCTGACCTTAAAAACCTCTAAGGAAGGAGATTCTACCACCTCCCTAGGTAACGCATTCCAGTGTTTCACCACCCTCTTAGTGAAAAAGTTTTTCCTAATATCCAATCTAAACCTCCCCCATTGCAACTTGAGACCATTACTCCTCGTTCTGTCATCTTCTACCATTGAGAACAGTCTAGAGCCATCCTCTTTGGAACCCCCTTTCAGGTAGTTGAAAGCAGCTATCAAATCCCCCCTCATTCTTCTCTTCTGCAGACTAAACAATCCCAGCTCCCTCAGCCTCTCCTCATAAGTCATGTGCTCTAGACCCCTAATCATTTTTGTTGCCCTTCGCTGGACTCTCTCCAATTTATCCACATCCTTCTTGTAGTGTGGGGCCCAAAACTGGACACAGTACTCCAGATGAGGCCTCACCAGTGTTGAATAGAGGGGAACGATCACGTCCCTCGATCTGCTCGCTATGCCCCTACTTATACATCCCAAAATGCCATTGGCCTTCTTGGCAACAAGGGCACACTGCTGACTCATATCCAGCTTCTCGTCCACTGTCACCCCTAGGTCCTTTTCCGCAGAACTGCTGCCTAGCCATTCGGTCCCTAGTCTGTAGCGGTGCATTGGATTCTTCCATCCTAAGTGCAGGACCCTGCACTTATCCTTATTGAACCTCATCAGATTTCTTTTGGCCCAATCCTCCAATTTGTCTAGGTCCTTCTGTATCCTATCCCTCCCCTCCAGCGTATCTACCACTCCTCCCAGTTTAGTATCATCCGCAAATTTGCGGTTAGAAAGGTAAGAAGAGCCAAACAAAAGGAAGAAACAATGGACATGTCAGCTGCTGGGACAGTGGTTGAAAAGCTGGTGCAGTGATGCCCTCTCCTGAGCTGGCTTCTCAAAATTCCCACTTCATTTCTAGTCTGCAAAAATGACTCAAAGTCCCTTATAAAAACATTTCAGATATTTTAGAAGATGTTCATTTACATTTTGCTTGTTAAAAGCACACATACTTTAAAAATACCAAGCAATATCATAACCCCCATATCCTGGCCAGATTCCAGTTTGGGTAATCAGTTCTGCATAGCTCTGATTGCCCTTTTAGTATCATTTGGATATGTTACTCTTCTTCATTTCCTGATTTAAACTCTTATGTCTACTGTTGTGAACTGATAACCAGTGTAGTCTCACTTCACCCTATACATGATGGCATTTCATTCTCCCATGTACAGATGATATAAAATAGAGCCCTGTGTTGCAAGCACTTACGCACACGAGTAACTTTACTTGTATTAAGTGTTTGCAGAACTGCTACCTGTGGAAGGGTGGAATCGCTGCTGGTGTGCTCCCCTCGTGGCTGAATGTGGTGTAGCTGCTCTTTCCGCTGTAGCATGGTGTGTCTCCTGCCGATGTTCAGTCTGGTCCTGTGCGGGTCTCTTTTCTCATGACTTGGCCGTCCAGCCAGGTCACATTTTAGTTCCACCCCTTCCAGAGTAACAAAAAGTCCAACAACCTTACATCAGATTTTCAGCCCTTGACTCTGGGTCCCAGGGTCCTTAAATCTTCTTGTCCCCCAGGTCCTTATATCCTCTTATCCACAGGGCTTTCACGAGTTCTCATCCCCTTATACGAGGGGGAAGTTCACTCCACCTTCTCTGGTGACTGGTAGGGGAACTTAGGTCCTCCCACTTCTCTGGGTATTAGCCCAGGGACCCTATAGTGAAAAGATAAAGTTTGTCTATTCAGACCCACCTTGTGCTACCTTCTCTGCACTTCTTCCTGCCTCAGCCTGTCAACAGGCCTTTCCGATGGCTCCTTCTTGGGCCTACTGTGTACCTGTCTTTTTCTCAGACTCTCAGGGTATGTCTATACTGTAATTAGACACCCATAGCTGGCCTGTGCCAGCTGACTCGGGCTCACAGGGCTTCGACAGCAGCGTTGTTTAATTGCAGTGTAGACTTCCAGGCTCAAGCTGGAGCCCAGGCTCTAGGACCTGGGGACGGGGGGTCCCAGAGCTCAGACTGCAGCCTGAGCCCAGAAGTCTATACTGCAGTTAAACATCCCTGCTTCAGTCTGAGCTCAAGTCAGCTGGCATGGATCAGCCCTGGTCTAATTGCAGTGCAGATGTACCCTGAGAGTCTCAGAAAAATACAGGTACACAGTGGGCCCAGGAAGGAGCTGTAGAAAAGGCCTGTTGACAGGCTGAGGAAGCCACGGGTGTCTAATTGCAGTTAGACATACCCTTAGAGGTTTCATACTTCATAACTTACAGGATTCTTCCATGAAGATCTCCAACAAGTCCCAAACCAAAAGTACAAACTTAAACCATTTGCACCTTACCCAGGCTCGAATGTGAGTCCTTCTGGAGGCTTCCCAGATACTTTGCTTCTTACTTCTATCAAACCATTCCCACAGTGCAAGAACTCTCAGCGTCATCTTTTCTGAGTCTGTCTCTAGCTGAGCATTCTGTCTTTTTAAGGAAACTTGACTCCTTTCCAGGTGACCCTTCGAACCAGCCTTTCTAACATCTGTTCAGGTGCCAACAGGTAGGTTAATGGAGTTCTGAAGCTCTCATTAACCTTACTCTTAGTGCCAATGTGGGATATGCACCCTATCACAGTACCATAGTTTGTAAAATGCTTTGGGATTCTCTAGATGAAAGGACTATATAAATGTAAGTCATGGTCATCTTCTCTATTAAGAAATTTTGACTATATAGAGTATATGGTTTTGTCAAATACTACAGAACAGCATAGGTATTTAATTGAAAATATGTGCCTAAAAGACATTTAATCATTATGACTTATGCTTACTGGATCTAAACTGGTAGCTCAATAAAGTTCTCTCTTTTGGGCTAGGAATTGACTCAAGTGGTCTTCAGAAATAGTTGAAAAAGCTGAAACCTTATATTCAGGATATGAACACAGGGTAACATCTAGTGAGACAAGGCAGTGTGTTCCTGGTACAAAGAGCAATATAGTTTATAAGAGCTGTATAATATTTCATAATTTAATAATGTCATTGTTGACCTAAATTCCAAAACTATGTATTTTTAAAAAGCTGCAAAACCAGGTTTGATTTTTTTTTTTAAGTGAAAAATTCTGTATTAAGTTTACCAGATATTGCTGTGCTTAAATTGTGTAATTAATGTTTTTACTAAACTCAGCTGAAGACAGCAGACAAGACAGGAAAACATAGCTGGATATAGTTACTTATATGGGAAAATCAGTCTTTCTTTAAACCACAGCTCATCCAGACTGGATCAGAAATGTTGAAATAGTTCACAGTACGTACAAATGTATAGACCAAAAACCTGCTTGACATTAACTTACAGGAGAGTTTACATATTCTAAATAAGTTTTATTGGCCTGAACTTGGGATGGCTACATCACTTATGAGTGAATTATGAAGGTCATCCCAAATGACTGTTGATGAAACCTTTACATCACCCTACCTATCATATTAAGTATTCTGTGTGTGCTACATGTTATAGGAAAAATATTTTTAAAGTGTTTTAGGCAATTATAAAAGTATCTATTGACACTGCTTTTTGTACCACTCCACCTGTATGTCTACATGCCTTAATTGCCATTGGCCAGATCCTGCATCCAGCAGAAGCTTCTATTGACTTCAGTGGGTATTGGATTAGGCCCCAAGTGACTAATTGTACAAGGTACAGAAGGAGCCATAAAAATCTCCTAACCCAGAATAGCATTTTTAAATATTAGAAGCAGAAAAGTGAATCTGACACTAGGCCTGGGGGGGCAGATGTTTGGCCCCTTGTCTGGTAGTTTTGCCCAGCTGGCAAAGGGTCATTCCAGTTCCCTGGGTGCATTTCTGTTGCCCTGGTTTTGCCATCTGTTCCAGTGGGACCAGGATTTCACCGTTGGTGTCTAGATACTACAGTGGCATATTACAGATAGCTTAGATAAACTTTAATTTGTTCAGTGTATACAGGAATAAATACAAATGTTGTGTGTGCGTTGTTTGTATTTTGGTAAATTAAAATGGTAAATAAGAAAGAGGACAGATCAGTGCTACAGAGTAATCTGGATCACTTTAAGCTGGAGACAAGCCAACAATATGCATTTTAATACAGCCAAATGTAAATGTACTTCTAGGAGCAAAGAATGTCGGCCATACTTACAGGATGGGGGACTCTATCCTGGGAAGCAATGACTCTGAAAAAGATTTGGGGGTCATGGTGGATAGTCAGCTGAATGTGACCTCCCAGCGCAATGTTATGGCCAAAAGGCTAATTCGATCTTTGGATGCATAAACAGGAAAATTTCAAGTAGGACTAAAGGTTATTTTACCTTTGTATTGGGCACTGCTGGAATACTCTGTCCAGTGCTAGTGTCCACAATTCAAGAAAGATATTGAAAAATTGGAGAGGGTTCAGAGAAGAGCCAAGAGAATGATGAAAGGATTAGAAAACCTGCCTTACAGAGATAAGCTAATAGACTCAAGGAACTCAGTCTAATAAAAAGAAGGTTAAAGGGTGGCTTGATCAAAGTCTGTAAGTACCTCCCAGGAGAACAAATATTTGATAATGGTGTCTTTAATCAAGCAAACATATAATTAAACTTATTCAAACATCAAAGGCCATAGAACTCCCCCCACATTTTTAATAGTGAGAGTAGTTAACCATTGGAACAATAAGGGTTGTGGTGGATTCTCCATCAGTGACCATTTTAAAAATCAAGATTGGATGTTTTTCTAAGAGAGATGCTCTCGGAATAATTTTGGGTGAGTTCTAAGGCCTGTATTGTATGGCAGGTCACATTACGTGATCACAGTGGTCCCTTCTGGCCTCAGAATCTATTAATGTATAGCTATTATGGTGTATCGTGGGCAGGGTATGGTTATTCCATAGGCATTATTGAAAGTCAAATGCAGAATATATTATTCTGGAAGTATTAGGCCTTTGATATGTGAGTTGTTTTAGTGTTAATAAAGTGGAACGAATAGCACTGGCTGTGATCCAGGTATACTGCAGGCAGTTGCTCTGCTGGCTGTCCAGCTCTTGCCACTGCAGTCCTGACATGCAATACCGCTGCTTTCCTGAATCAGAATATGGTCGAATGGGCACTCTTAATGAGGCCACTATGCAACTGAGCTACAATATCAAGAAGTGATGACAAAACCTGAAAACTGTCAGAGCGGTCATTTGATTGTAGCCAGTTGATATTTTTTAAAATGTCCTTCAGGACAGACTTACCTCAGCATCATGAGAGAGTGGTGCTGTGTTGTCATGACATTCATAAAGTGGTATTGCACTGTAGCAACACCTCACGACCAACATTGCTCCCTCTAAAAGATGTTTTGAAACACTTCAGTGTCCTATAAACTTGTCTTACAGGCTATGGGGACCCCTTGTCAAAATTAGGGTGGTTGCTTTTTTTAAAAAATCAAGTTGGGAGACAAACACCAACTTGTGAAAGTTCAGATACTTAGATGTGTGAGAGGGATAAAGGAGGCACAATGCTCTAGATTCAGGAATTCCCTCCATTAATGTGTGGATCTGTGAAGGCTGGACTCTCTGTTGGTGCACCCTTTCATGTCCTCTATAGTACCCTCTGCTAATGCTGGCTATGGCCCGGCAGTGGTCTGACTCTTCTTGTGACTCAGCCCTCTGGACAAATCATGCTTTAGTCTTACCCTTTACAGGGTGACAGAAAGTGCATCAAAGGAATTCAGCCTGACTTGGGGCCCAGGGACCCCACACATTTCTCTCAGGTTTTCAGTTGTCCATATTCCCTTCTCATGAGTAGCCTCCCACCACCAACTCCACTAGCAGCTGGTAGGGGTACCCAGGTCCACCCGCTACACTGGGTTCCAGTCCAGGGACCCTATAATTAGAAGCCAAGGGCTGCTTCGTCATACTTCTTTCTACTGCCTCCCTGGACTTCTTCCTCTTGTAGTCTGTTTTCAGGCCTTTTCCTCACACCCTCTCTAGGGTCACCCTTTTTTCAGGGCAAGAACTCACAGGGCTCTACTTTGGAATTCCCCCAACAAAATCCTAAACTAATAGTATAAACATAACCCACTTCTCCCCTCCTCAAACTTGACCTTTGATCCATCTCCATTCCTCAGCTGAGCACCGTCCAAGGCTTTCTTCTTGGAAGTCCAGGTCCTGCCCCCTTATCAGGGTTCACCACCAGAGCTTGCTCCACCCCACTGGCTTCTCTGTATCTCTGCTGCCTCTTGTCAGCCTTTGTTACTCAGCAGAGGATTCTAGAGCCAACTCTCCCCCTAAACTTCCTCTGTGACTCACCCAGTCTCTCACACCAAACAAGGAACTGAAGTATTCTTTCCCATTCTCCCTGCAGCCTCCTTCTCATCTGTGCTTCCTTTCCATATAGTCATCACCCAGTGCCTGACCCACCCTGCAGGTGCAGCCAGATGAGTTAATTGGCCTTTCAGACTCACATTAACCCTTTCAGAGCCAGGATTGAGATATACCACATCACAAGATCCTATTGGATTACAGTAACAAGCTAATAATAAAAGCAGAAAAGAAAACACACACAGCCCTCCCCAAAACTTGAAGCTTCTTGCACCCAAATTAACAGAGGTCCCATCAGCATTTCAGAAGAGCAATTCCTGATGGGCCAACAGAAAAATGTAGCCATATAGTTCCCTTTAAATTGTTTTCCTTTACTCTGCTGGATAGGGCAGCATTTTCCTTTTGTTTTTTTTTTTCCTTATCATTCTTAGTTCAACCAAAAGAAACCTTATGAGTTCATCTCAGATTAATAGAGTTGACTGGTCTCTCTTTTAGCAAGCCAGTAATGAGTGTCTCCTCTCTATTCTAAGGAGAAGTGCCACATTAGACACCAGTACTTTCCTTTTTAGGCTTAGAAACCCAGCAAAGATTATGTTTTCCTGATACAGCAGTATGGAGTTTACTGCTTTAGCTACTTGGGGGTAGAAAGAGCTTGGAAAAAGTTGAATAGTTTGAAGAAAGAAAGTGCCACATATTACTCATTCATACAGGGGAGAGTAGCCTTGATTCCTTGAGCTCAATTAAACTTAAAATGAGTTAACATGGGAAACCTCAGATTAGTCAAACACTCTGGGTGGGATCCACAAAGGTACTTAGGCCCTATTTATTTATACCCAGATCTAGGTGCCTAAGTATCAGGTTTAGGCACCTCAGTCCCAGTGGCTCCACTGTGATCCAAAACTCCTGCCAAGCCCTGTAGGTGCCTAAACTCGGTGCCTATGTTTTTCAGAATAAAAGTTCCCTCCATGCCCATGTTTCTGCCGCTGAGCACATGCACTGTTGCCCCCCTTAGGTATCTGGACACCTATCTCCTGCCTAAGCCCAGAGTGAGTCACAAACCAGGAGAAGACAGGCATTCAGCAGCTGAGTTGCCTGTGGAGCCCATCTTGTGGGGGGCTCTGCACGTGCCTACTAGAGCAGGTCCATTCAGAATTGATGTGTGGGAGGGTGCTCTCCCACAACTTTTAGCCAAGTGGTTAGAGCACTTGCCTGGGAAGTAAGAGACCCAGGTTCAATTTACCCCTCTGCCAGAGGAGGCTAAAAATTATAAGGTGGCGGTGGCAGCAGCAGCCGCACCACCACCTCCTCTGGTTGTTTTATGTGTAGGGAGGCAGGCGCCTAATTCTCTTGCTCAAACACAGCTTAGGTGCCTGACTCCAGACAGCTGGTTCCCATTTGTGGATCGCTAAGATGACATAGGCACCTCCCTGCAGCCTGGACTGCAGCAGCTCTCTGATGTAGGGGCGGGGCTGAGCACACACTCTTCTCATTGGCATTTCGTTGGCTAGCTTAGGCAGAGCCTCACCTAGTGTGCTGGCTTTATGGAGTGCATTCTAAGGTGCCCATCTTTCCCCATTCATTGTCTAGGGAGCCTAAGCGCCTAATTTGGCCGTGTGGATTTCAGTGTTATTCCTGTGACTTCCTAGGCACTGTGACCCTCAGTGTTGCAATGCCTAAGTTCCTTTCTGGATCCCAGCTTTGTCACCTGTTTCTCTTAATATAGTAAGGATTTTCACGCCCAATTCTCCCTGCAGGACATAATTAACTCTTCATCTCTGTAAGTAACCTTTTTGTTTCTTCCTCCCTTACAGTTGAGGGGAAAGGGCTACTTCTGTCACTCATCTCAAACAAACAAACAAACAACCCTCTTCTTCCCAGAAACTGGATGCTATGGTGCATATGAGAAACTTTCTTAGCAACCTATATTGTGTGACTGAAAGGGAGCAATGCTGCTATTCCAGCTGTTATTTTTGGGAGGACTCCATTCCTTACACTTAGTTCCCTCACCGAACGATGATAAAGTTCTGATGTTTAATGGTGTTGCAAATCCAACTTGCAGTGTGCAGGACTCCTACACTGAAATAAAGATGATCCTTAAAAAATGGAATGAGTGGCAACACCCTTCCTTATCTGCCTCTCTTATTTCTCCCTCATAATGCAACTTGTTCCTCTTTGATCTTGTTCCCCAGACATGATCTTCCTCTTATACTATCAGTTCATTTATAGATATATTGGTGACTCCTTTTTTCTGCATTACACTCACCTTTTGTGCTTCTTTTTCTTTCCCTTTCCTCGATTCCCTGCACGATTTATAGCAATGCTCTCTCCACCTCCAACCTCTTTGGCAGCCTCTGTGTGCATTAGCTTAGTAAACTGCTGTTTTCAAATCTTTCCTGCTTCAGTGCTCCCCTTGATCAGTGGTGCCCCACGATGCACTGTGCATATTTCACCCAGGGAAGCTCATAGGTGCCCAGAATTTTGAATATAACATCTGGTCTGGTCCCAGCAAAGATTTCCAGATCACACAAGAGTTTGCCACTGAGCAAAGGGGTAAAGGGCCCTATGTGGAAATGGGGCCAGGAAGAGAAAAGGAAATCAAGGGGAAAAAGGGAAATTAAGGCGGCTTTATTAGGAATCGCTGAACAGGTCTGAAGAGCAGCAGATTGCAGTCGGGGTGGGTGAGGGAGGGAGGTAGAGGAGCTAAAGTACAAAAAAGCAGCTACGGGTCTGTGATAATTAATGGAATTATGAAAGTTATCAGTTCAAGCCAGGATGTATTTTTTTCCAAACTATTTCCCCGAGCTCCATTTTCAAACCAGCTGATGGATACATGCAAAACTGTGATAAAACTTGAATCACTAGTTACAATTATAGGATCTACTGCTTGCACAGCAGTTGAGTTCATAGACATAAGTAAACAGGCAAACAAGGTTATTACTCCCTAGGAGCTATCATCTGGAGGGAGAGAGAATGAGAAATCAGAGCAGTGAGGAGCAGAAAATTCCTTGGTGTTAATGATGGAAATCTGCTATTTCAGTCTGTGGGTTAAGAGTTTAATATCCTCATTGATAATCTGAATAGGTAAATCTTACCATCTGCCACTTCCCATTGTAGTAATAAATAATCTTTTGTAAATCAGAGCACACTATTGTGGTATGAATGGTGTGGATCATTTATTCATGCTTACATAAAATCCTTCAGTTTTAAGATTTAAAAAAATACAGTCAACCTGTGGAACTCTTTGCCAGAGGAAGTTGTGAAGGCCAAGATTATAACAGGGTTCAAAAAAGAACTAGATAAATTAATGGAGGATAGGTCCATCAATGGCTATTAGCCAGGATGGGCAGGGATGGTGTCGCTAGCCTCTGTTTGTCAGAAGCTGGGAACGGGCAACAGGGGATGGATCACTTGATGATGACCTGTTCTGTTCATTCCCTCTGAAGCACCTGGCATTGGCCGCTGTTGGAAGACAGAATACTGGGCTAGATGGACCATTGGTCTGACCCAGAATGGCCATTCTTATGTTCTTATTAATCACCTATTTGTCATAATTAAAAAATAGAACTCTTGTTTACATTCTTTTCTCCAAGGAAATTTTTGGAGCTCAGTTCTAATTCCTTAACTATGTTTTTTCATCCATCTGGCATGTGGTCTGTTTTTAATTGAAAGGTTTCAGAGTAGCAGCCATGTTAGTCTGTATTCGCAAAAAGAAAAGGAGTACTTGTGGCACTTTGAGACTAGCAAATTTATTTGAGCATAAGCTTTCGTGAAGTGAGCTGTAGCTCACGAAAGCTTATGCTCAAATAAATTTGTTAGTCTCAAAGGTGCCACAAGTACTCCTTTTTTAATTGAAAGTTACTCATGAGTGATAGGCTTCTGGCAATTGTTTATCTTTTTTTTTAGTGGCAGTAGTGCATACCAATTATCTGGTCTTTACAAATAAGTATAAGGAGAAATGCATGTTTTTAAACTCAAATGTTGGGCCAACTCACATATTCCCAAATTATTCTGATCATTGCACTAAACGAATCTTAAATACTGACACCATCACAGGGCCTAATAACATCAGCCACACTATCCACAGCTTACCTGCAAGATCTCTTGTAGCTGTAGATGATGCAAATAATGATCAGAATTTTAGAAGTTTTTTTAACTTGTGCCTGTAATTCTTAAATGTGTAATAGTTCATACTGAACTGATATAAAAGGCCAAATTCTGCTCTAATTTACCCTAGTATGAATCAAGAAGTCCACTGACAAATCAAATTAGTCGAGATTTGAGCCCCAGTCCTGCAAACTACTCCTTGGGGGTGGAATATGTGCCTGTATAGAACTCAGATTACAGTGAGCGTCTGCCTGGGCACAGGGGTCCTTGTGTGGAGTAGGTTGCTGGTTTAGTGCCTGAGCCCTGTCTTCACAGGATAGACTTCTGTTCTCCATTGAAAGAGGGGCTGTAGTACTGAGAAACAATGCACAAGAGAAAAAAAGAAGATTAAGGAACAGCAGGGGCAATTTTGAGGCCACTTGGAAGCCTGCTAGAGATCAATGGGATTTCAGTGCTATTTTTATATGCCATAGATAAGAGTTTAGGGAAGGGGGAATAACAGAGATTTTGGGGCAAATTAACATGATTTTATATCATAGCATGGCAGAGGTGGGTTACGTAGAGGTGGAGAGGATCGGGCAGTTAAGCTTAGGAGGATGGAAGTGCTAGAGTATTGCCAAGTGTTGTTTTGTATTGTTACACCTGTAATAAAATAACCTTTTGTCTTCATTTTTGAAAACCATTTAAACAAAAATCTAATACAGAAAAAATGAAGTTTAATGTCTTCCACAGACAATTAATAAAATGTCACCTACGTCCTTAAAAATGACTTTGAGACAGCTTAGAGAAGGAGCTTCCATGAACTTGCAAGATGTATTAACTATGGAATACAGACTGAGCCAGGCATGCATGGTAAGAAAAAAATATGGTACATTTGCCCCTTCCAGACATAATGAGCTGGTTGCCCACTTTTGCAATTCCATACTAATTATATCAACAAATATAGCTGACAAATATATAACTGTCAGTATCTTAGTGGTGTCTTTGTTCAAAATGACAGTTTCCATTTGTATGCCTACTTGTGCAACTGGAAGGAAAGGTAGCCAGCAAAACAAGGTTATAGGAGGGACAATGGTTTACTAAGAAAAATAAGAAGCTACAATATGGAGAATTAAATAATAAGTAGCGTCCAGTACTAAGCTTGGTGAAGTAGTTCTGGCGCAGCAGCATAGTTTCATAGTGTCTGAATGAAACCCTCTAAGATTCCTGACAGGAAGCCTGCTTTGTTCATTTAGTCACTTTTTGTCATATAAAATATTAAATGACATAAAAATATTATTTTGGAATTGATAGTTTTGTTTAAGATAGACCTTGGAAATGTGTGGCATGCCTCATTCATACTGAAAATATTGTTACTCCTTTCCTCAAATGAGTATTGTCACTCCATTTCTAATAAAATGTGATCAGGATTTGATAGAACATAATTATTTAACTGAAAAGTGTGATACGCATACATAGTACATCACAAAACAAATGAAGACAAGGGCTCTGCCTTGAGGAGTTTACAGTCTAAAGACCAATCCTGTAAGCCCCCATTGTGTGGAACTCCCATACAATGGAAAATCAATGAGATGTGCCATGGGAGGATGATGTGACCATAATTCAGTCAGCCACAGTGCACAGGACAGCAGTTCAAATGTTAGGAGGTTTGGAGCTATGGTAGTAAGATGGATCAGTATAGGAAGATTTTGGATGGGAGGAGAGCACTTGGTGGATTGACTCAGAAGGTTGTTCCAAACATAGGGTGTAGCATGAAAGAAGGTGCAAAAGCCAGAATTGAGGAAAGAGAGAAGGGAGCAGTTAGGTGAGAACATCCAGAGCAGTGTAATAAGAGTAAGAGAAAAAGACGAGTGCAGTGGAAGTGAAGTTGGGTAGAGGCTTGGGTAGCATGGACTTGATGCAAAAGCAAGGAGCCCCCAGTGAAAGGGGGTGAAATGGAATGTATTGTTCTACATGTTTCTTTGTCTTTCAGAGTGGCCATGACTTCTATGAAGGTGTTCGAGCAGGTAAGCATGCACGCCAGAAAGATCACTTAAAGTTAATAGTGGGTAAAACACATTGCTTTATTGCTCATTTGTAGATATAAGTAAACGTGCAGCAGTTTGTTTTTACAGTAATATCCAGTATCATCATCTTAGAGAATATGGTCAGTACATTAATTTATCCTGCTCATTGTATTCCCTCCATGCAGCCATAGATTGCCAACTGGCCTGTTGTCATTCTGTAACATGATAGAAAAAGGCTTTCTTGTTAATGTAAAGTATTTTCAGTGTTTTGTAGACATGTTCCCCTTGCAGCATTAACTGCTAGTACAGCACCATGAAAACATGTGCACCAGGTCATCTGAAAGAAACAAGATATATCCAGTGTGGGCAATAACGAGCAATGACGATGTGACGCATGATCTACCATCTCTCATGCATTCAGTTCGGTTCTGGTGTCAGCCAGAGTGCTAGGCAGTCAGACAGCTCTAAAGTGATTTACAAAATCAAAAGGTAAAGTTAGTAACAGATACATTGGTTGTTTCAGGGTGGAAGCACATTCATTAGCACAGGAACTATTTTTGGCAAATGTCTCATATATTATCATTACCTATATCTTACCATGGAAAACATTCCTGGGTACTGTGGCAAAGTTCCTCCTCTACCTTGGTGGGTCTTGCGCTTATTGGCGGATTTGCTCGCCTTGGAGATTCACAGCAGCCCTCAGTTTGGCCGTTTTCATGAACCCACAGTCCAGGTCAGCTTCTCCTGTGTCTGACCAGGAGTTGGGAGGATTTGGGGGGAATCCGGGCCCGCCCTCTACTCCGGGTTCCAGCCCAGGGCCCTGTGGAATGTAGCTGTCTAGAGTGCCTCCTGGAACAGCTGTGCGACAGCTACAACTCCCTGGGCTATTTCCCCATGGCCTCCTCCCAACACCTTCTTTATCCTCACCACAGGATCTTCCTCCTGGTGTCTGATAATGCTTATACTCCTCAGTTCTCCAGCAGTCCACGTTCTCACTCTCAGCTCCTAGCGCCTCTTGCTCCCAGCTCCTCACATGCGCACCACAAATTGAAGTGAGCTCCTTTTTAAACCCAGGTGCCCTGATTAGCCTGCCTTAATTGATTCTTGCAGCTTCTTGATTGGCTGCAGGTGTTCTAATCAGCCTGTCTTAATTGTTTCCAGAAGGTTCCTGATTGTTCTGGAAACTTCCCTGTCATGTTACCCAGGGGAAAGGGACCTGCTTAACCTGGGGCTAATATATCTGTCTTCTATCACTATCCTGTAGCCATGTGGCGCGACCCTGTCACAGTACATAAACTTTTGAATTTTTTAAACCATTTCTCAGTATTAGGTAGGCAGGAAAGGAAGTGGCAGCAAACAGCAGGGCTTTTGTCTATTGGATTGATCTGGGAGTCAGACTAAGGTTCTCTCCTCAGCTCTACCATTGAGTCACTATGTGACCTTGTGCAAGCCTCTCAATTTCCCCATCTGTAAAATGGGACTCGGTGGTTATTTAAGAGCTGATGCACTTAGCACAGCATGAGACACTGATGGAGATGGTTTCCTAAAGAGATTACAGTGTAAGACAGCAGATCTAGTTAAGACTGAGAGACCCAGATGAGATTTTAATTCAGAATTTATTTAATTCATTTAAATATTATTTCCTTTTCTCTAATAATCCTTATCTACCTTTGTAAAGCAAATTTAAGCTCTGTGGATTAAGGGTGTTAAGTATTAATAAAGAAACCTCAGGCCATATCTATCAAAGGACAGGTATGGCATCATTGTGCTAGCAAACAAGAGAAGGAAACATGCACAATTTAAAAGATGCAGTTCCTAGAATATGTTCTAAATCTACGGGAAAATATGCACAATCACCGAGATATGTCTGTATGGAAAATGGCAGTCTTCACTCAAAGGCCAAGAGAGAGAGAGTCAAGCAGCAGACGTGATTCTCATTTGTAATGCACAAGGTCATTAAAATCATCTGGGAACTGGGCAGAGGACAGAGACAGATTACTTGTCATACTGTTCAAGATAATCAAACAGACCACTGATTAAGAAACAAGCATCAAGAGGCAACAGCTGGGAAACTTCCATTGGCTGCATAGTATTTCTTTCTTGTGTGTGTTATAGCACGATTACATGATTAGAATAGGTCTACAGGTAATAGAAAATATTCAAATTTCATTGTGCAATATATAATTGGCAATTTTATCAATTGTTCTTGAATCATTTTTGACCCCAAGCTGCCCCCTACTCACACTGATTAGTACTTTACTCTGTGAATAATCTCCCTGAAATCACTTAGACCACTTGTCAGATAAGGTGCTTATTTAATGTGAGAAACGGTGGCAGAAACTGGCCCTTAAAGATGAACTGTAATATTTTATTTTTTTCATATATACACACACCCACCCACCCAAATCATTGACAGCTTGATCTTTCAAGGTGCTGAGCACCCTCAACTCCCATGAAGATGCTCAGCACCTCACAGGATCAAGCCCTACTTTAATAATATGTGGATTTAAAAATTAGAACAATATTTAAGTGGTTGCCATTAAAAGACAGCATTTGCTAAGTTATCACAGAGGGGTATCATAGATAACAAAGCTTTGCCCTATATGGGAGAAAAATATTCGACGGCATCGGGTGGCAAATGTGATTAGTTGCAATAGCACAGGTAGCTAGGTAGAAATGTATGTGTGGAATTTTCAAAGCAATGTTTAGGTCTGGCTTTTACTGGTTTCACATCTCCGCCACTGCAAATGGTTGTAGTACTGGTACTTTCCATCCTGGAGAACAGACATTCTTCTGACATAGGGCTCCTCCCGAGAAGTGCTGAGCAGATGTGCAAATCCCATTAAAGCCAATGCAAGTTTCAGGTGCTAATCACCTCTTAACAGCAGTCTGTAATCAAATGCATGAGAGTCTGAAGAACTTGTTCTTTGGAGGTCAGATATTTACTAGTATTAAAAGTGGAGTTCATGTTAAATCAATGTTAACTTAGTAACAAGTCATGAACTTGCCTTAAATCAGCTGCGGAAGTCTCCCAACTTTCTCATCTGTTCCTGTTTGACAACAACACTTCTCTCCCAATATCAAGCCAGATGAAAACATTCTGTTTCTTGAATCATTTTAATGGATACTATTTGAGAACATTTTAACAACCCAGATTCTGTGATTATGGAATGTTTGGTTTCCATTGAAGAAGACAATTGGACAAAGATTTAGAAAGGCAAAACCCTGGGGTCAAAGGTCTTTCAGAAATCTGGCCTATGAAACAACACAGCATACTGCTAACTGGCAATCAGCTGCATCAACAAGCAAGGGAAGAAAAAAGTATGTTTAGGATGAACAGGATCAGTTGTGATATGTCAGGCAGTCCTCAGGGTTTTGAAACTAGCCTGAAAAGGAAAGTGCTAGTTTTAAACATAAGAAAAGGAGCTTCCTGCTAGTTGTTGTCTCCTGTTTACTGGATGAAACCTATCTTGTGCATATAGTCTCCATTATCTCCAAGGGCAGAGGCTGTAGGGAAACAAGTTCTGCGACCCTAACTCCTTAGCCGGCCAAGTCATATTTGGTTTCAGCTGTGCTTGAAGATGTCGATAAGTAACCCTGTTAAAATTCCAGCCACGTTAAGTGTGGTCACTGAACCTACCACATTCCTTTCGGGTCTAACTTAACCTGCCTCCTAAAGGACAAGAGAGTGAACATATTTGCTACAGCGGCAGATCTAGGGTCTCTGGGGGTGGCACTAGCCCTCCCCTCTTCAATAAATATATGACTAGATGCTCAAAGTGTATAATACTTATTAAGCTACATGCCCTGAGACTTCATGGATTGAGGTCCAGGCAGGACCGTTATGATTATGTATTTTGATCTCCAATATAACACAGGCAATAGATGTAAATAAGGAGAATGGTTTAACTGCACAGTTGTGTAAAGGACGGGAAGTTTTCTGTGCAACACACAGAACAGGTTGTTGTGAGTCTGGCTTGAATGTTCTAGAGGCAGGAGGTGGAAACTGAACCAGCACACACTTTGAATTTTAACAGCAGAATGATTGATTTGTCTTTCTCCCCTAGAAACAGCAGCATAGCTCCTTCATTCAAACCCGTACAGTAGATTACCCTCTTATGCAAATTAAAATTCCTGTAGCCAAAATATTGACCTTTGAGGAACAAGGGTAAAAGGCTTTCTGCCCACTATCTAATGAGTTCATGACTGGTGCTTAAAATAAAGAAAGCCCAAGTCAATATGATCAGAGTAAAACTAAAGAACATCTTTTCTTTTCACCTGAATACATTTTTTAAATTTAAATGTGGAGGGCTTTTATTTTTCAATAATGTATTTAGTCAAATCACTGAGCTACATAATCAGACCTTTAAGAGTTCCCTGAAATTGTATACAGAGGCATCAAAGACCTTCTTGAAATTCCATTGAGTTTTTTCCACACCATATAATACTGTTTATTGTTCCTTTCTGATGGGGGCAGTCTCTTGCTGGTTATGTAAAAGTCTCTTCTACTGACATATCAGTAACAGTAATTAGCCTCTGATTAGCTCATCTCCAGCTACATGTAAGAGATCCACATGGAATTTAAGTTTATTACTTTGCCTTCTCTATTTTCCTAACTAAGATCCATTTCTCCTCCTGGTCTGTTGGGAATGGATCTCTGCATCATATTTTCTTGTGTTATATTTTTGCATATAGCCCATTCATTACTGATTTTTATATACAGCATTGGGGGTATATTCCAGTATTGTGCAGAATATACATATTACAATGGTAATTCTTCAGAGAAATTATATAAGTCTTCTCTCTCTCTCTCTCTCTCAATAGCTGTATATAACTACTGTTGATTTTCCTCTGAGGATATCCTGCCATATTGTTTTCCCCATTATTATTATTATATTAGTTTATATGACATTCCCATAGGAATCTGAATGTCTACCCTCTACAGTCTTCAAAAGTGAGATTCTACATGAGGATTTAATAATTCTTTTTTTAACTGAAGCATCCTACATAGAGCCCTATACCTCCATCCAACCTCCAGGAGGTGGGCTATATATGTTAGGATTGAGCAGCAGGTCTACAATAAATGACTGGTTAGAGGCTTGCTTGATAATAGTATCGATCATCACTCAGAGTTTGTGAATGCTATATTGGATGGGGTCATTATGGGGATTTCTGGAGCAGTAAAATATTCCCAGTGTCATGCAACGCAAGGGTGTGACTGTTCAGTGAACATTCATAAAAGGGTAAAAAGTTAAGCCGTTACTGAAGCCAAATACACTGTACTGCAAATACACTGTACTGCATATTGATTTTACTCCTGATATATACTAAATATAGCAACAGTATAATCTACTGTCTTGATGTGATCTGAAGACCTCTTGATTGAGAAAATTCACTAATAACTTCACCTTTTTCTACTTTACCTGATAGTGCTGATTGACAAAGACCAAGTTCCAAAGTGGAAGCCAGCTACCTTAGAAGAAGTAACAGATGAATTTGTGGAAAATTGCTTTAAGTCACTGGGAAACAGCGATCTCAAATTATAATGATGGTGTACAAGCCTATCAAGGTTGTATTCATCTGTATAATTCTAGAATAGAAAAAATTAATAATGATGCAGAGACTTTGATGAAGGAGGTATGGTAACACTCTTGTGTCTAATCTGCTTGAGATGCATAGTCCGTAGCTTTTACTGCGTCTGTAGTACCATAAGGAGAAAACTGAATCAGGGGAATAAACTACTTTAAGAAAAAGCCTTTTAGTAATTGCTATTATGTAATAAAGAACATTTGATTTTTGGAGACATCTGTTAGTTTAGTGGGGCGATGCTGAGGTGGCGGCCTGGTTCAGCGAATAATATATTGGTCTGGGAGTCAGGAGATCTGGGTATTCCAGGGTCTATCACTGATCCACTACATTGGTTCTGTGCCTCAGTTTCTCCTTTATAAAGTGTAGATAAAAATATTTAACTTCATAAAGCACTCAGAGCTACGGGTGAAAATGCTGTGTATGTGTACACACACACACACACGGTCTAAGTGCTTGGTAGTGGGTAGTATTTTCAATAATACCAAAGTAAACAGACAATTCTAATAACTTCTTGGGTTGACAACAAGAAGTTGCTATGCTACTGATTTAGCATCAGGTCAGTATTATGACCTAGTATTTGATAGAACTTCATTGTCTGGAATGGCAATCCAGTTTTACAGATGAAATTGCCAGCCAACCTAGCGTATGAATAATATTTTACAGAGCTGACCAGTGTTAACTGTATTTTTAATACAACTGCCATTTACCACACTTTAGGTTATTTTTACAGTTTAATCTCTATAAAGATAACTCTGCATAACAAGGAATTTACCTTAACTTGATAAATCACTAGTGAACTTTCCCTGGTTTTGTGATGACAGTTGAATTCAGGGGTGGAATAATTGCCTCTAAGTGTGGTGAACATTGAGGGCCAAATTCACTGTGTCAGCAGCTGCAGCTCTGTTAACTTTAGTCATGCACAGATGAACTTGACAATGCATGTCTGCAGTTTAGCTGTACTGACCAATAAGCAATAATTCTGTCACTACTTCACAGGTGTAGAAGGGTCACATGCAGCCTAACGAAGAAGATCTATTGCATGGGGGCAAGGGCAGGATTTGTGGAGGCTATGAAGGGGGTGCACTCCCCTAAGTGGTGCGTGCTTAGAGCATGTGAGCAGAGGGACTGGAGAATACATTGCTATAAGGATCCTCAAGTCGAGTGGTTTTCAACCTTTTTTCATTTACAGACCCCTACAAAATTTCAAATGGAGGTGTGGAGCCCTTTGGAAAACTTAGACATAGTCTGCAGACCCCTAGGGGTCATGGACCACAATTGAAAACCACTGACCTAGTCCATTCCCTCAACTAGTGGATGTGGGGAATGTGTGGGTAGGCTTAGAAGCCTACTCCAGTCCTTAGCCTGAAGTATCAGCTGTAGAATGGCTCTGCTCCTGTTGCACATACAGGTTCTACTGAGTACTCCCCTGCTTAGCCCAGTTCCTGGGGCTGGATGCAAAGGAAATGATACAATGTAAACTAAGTGGCAGGAAAACCAAGTCTGCTGGCCAGGCCCAGTGGCTAGTGCACTTCTTGTCCGCAACGGCAACTGGAAAAAAGCTGAAGGTAAAGATTGGAAAGACTCTAACAAAACCATTATTAAAAATGACTGAAAACTGCTTTCTGGCTGCAACATTCATGCTCCAGAGCTCGTATGTAATTTTCACTTTCTTAACAAAAAGTAAAACTGGAGTTTAAGTTTCCCATATTTAAGAGCTTGATTAGAAAGCCCCTGTCGGTGCTGCTAAAGCTGCAGCTAGTTTGACTATTTCAACTTGATAATAGAAAATGGGTGCAGAGGAGAAGGAAGGGGGAAAAAGGACCAGGAAACTTTTTTTAAACCATCTAATAAAAAACCCTCCTCAAATGTGCATTAAAGACAACTGTTCCGTCTCAGGCTTCTGCTCATGTTAATAATGCCCTGAAGTTCCACAAATAACAAGAGCCAATGGATGTAATTATATCCTTATTATGTACAATTAACATTTCCACGATTCTGTAGGTCGTACATGGCCGCTGGTCTATGTTCTGTTGTTCAAAATGGAGACTGCTTTTTCTAGTTAGTTTGACAGGTTAAACTTCAGCGACTCTTTTTCCAGTTATTTCTATGGCAATAGAAGAGGTCATCACAAATGTAAGTTTTTGACTCCTCTGAAGACTCCAGTCAAGAGGAGGAAAATGAGCTGAAAGGGGAAGAGCTTTTATTCAAACAAATGTGTTCAGTAATTGGCACCGCCAAAATAAAATAGAATGACGAAGCAGAAAGAGACCGCAGAATTGTTTACAAGGTGCTCAAAGGCGTGCAGCAATTAGCCCTACACGGTACGTATTTTAGGCAGCTAGTTGACCTGAAATCTCTTGGTGCAAATAATTAAGGGAGAGAAAGAGAAAAGCACTGGTGTCTTGACTATTCACTAATAGCTCCTCTACTCAGTGGTCTCGCCTTTAAAGTGCGGTGGTAAAATTTCAGTCCAGCTGCCAGTTATTAATGGTAAAATTTTCAAAAGTGCATGAGTACCAAGGCACTTTTGAAGCTTTTATTCTTAAACAAAAAAAAACTTTAAAATGATTATAAGCTCTGAAATAACGAGGTAAGTTCTCATTTATGCAGCAGAATTCTGTTTGTTCCATTATTCTTGTGCAAAATGTAATAGTCATCTATTATGTGTTTAATAAACGAGGCCAAGAGTTTGAGTTCCTTGAGGCGGGAATCATGCCTTCTCTGCTTGCAAAGTACATAGCACACTGCTGGCACTGCAAGATTTTATATGTATAAATTAATATACTCAGAACGGGATGTAATGTGTATTTTAATCAAATAAAAACCTTACAAGCAATTAATTACAACTTAATTTTATTCAGTTAAGAAAATGTTTTCACAAAAATATTGTAAAAATATATGGTCATATTAGAGTTTAGATCCAGCTCTGTCATGCTGCTGAAATGTCAGTTTTACAAAGTTGTGCTGTAGTTAGGTTTTGAACCAAAAGTAGAGCATCAAGCAAGGCAGATAACATGCAATAGCGAGATACAACTGTCACTGTTTTATGGGCAGTCTCATGGACATTGTATAAAGTATAGTATAACTCTAATTAAAAAGAATCCATAAATGTTTTTCCAAAACGTGTGCCTGTCACGTGAGTCCTTCAGTATACAATCTCAAATGAAAAAGCTAGTTGCAACTTTTGTTGTAGAGCCACTGTTGCATCTCTATCATAAAAATTATACTACCATTAAAAACAAACTAATATTGAGTGGGTATTGTGTAGTTTCATTTAAGATATGATTTAGGTAAAGTCCTGTAGCAATATCCTTACCAAAAATACTGCAAAATTCTGGGAGGTTACTTTAGAATACTGTCCTGTGGTCTTAAGGATACAGGCATCATTTGCAAAGGTCAGCGTCCTAGAAAACTTAAATGGATAAAAAGTCAAATGGTTTTCCTGCTATGCAGCTGTGTACGCGGCTGTCCTTAGTGCTCCTGAGCCTATTTTCCAACTGCTCTGTGCTTGCCTGAAGTGATAATGTCTTAGGCCTGGTCTACCCGGGGTGGGGGGTGGGGTGTCGATCTAAGTTACGCAACTTCTGCTATGTGAATAACATAGCTGAAGTCGACATACTTAGACCTACTCACTGCGTGAGTCAATGGCTGCTGCTTCCCTGTTGACTCTGCCTGCGCGCCTCACGGTGGCGAAGTACAGGAGTCGATCAATCACGTCTAGACTAGACATGATAAATCGACCCCAGCTGGATCGATTGCTGCACGGTGGTCCAGCGGGTAGTACAGACAAACCCTTAGAAAGTGGTGTTCCTGTCAGACACTGCTAGAGTAGCACTCTGGGTTATATGAGAGCGCTATGTGAATTGTCAGGAAGTAGTGGGGGAGAACAGGTTTGGAAATCACAGGTAGGAGATTCAGATATGGAAAGGATTAGCAGTAGGAGACAATTTTAGTAGGGGCCCTATTGTAAGTGGTATGTGTAGGTAGAGTGTAGTTCACAGCATCTGTAAAGTTAAGTATTCCACTAGCTCTGTGTCATACACTGTTTACCTTCAGCTGGGTAATTTTCTCCTTTGGTTCTTGTGCATTTAACATGGTTTCTGATGGATGGGTGTGGGTGCTGTGATTCAGCTACAAGTTGAATGCCTGGGTGTCTTGTGCAGGGAAAGGTGCAATTCAGCAACTAACCAAACCAAACCACCCTCCTGGCCGAGAAGCTGCTTATCTACTATCCCAGCGCTGGTAAGTGCCAGACCCCAAGCCAGTACAGAAAAGGAAGGAGGCAGGAAGAGGTGTTCTTCTTGCCCACCCTTCCCTGCTCCCTTTTAGCAGTGCCTTCAGCAGTGGGAGTGCATTCGCAACTTGCTCTGTTGTGCCTACTGGTGCCTCATCTCCCAGCCTTTCAAAACAAAACAAAAAACCCCTTTCTCACTGAAGCCTGTTCACAGTCACCAAGAATCAGGTAGACCCAACTGGGTGGAGATAGAATAGCCCATGAGCTACTCCTTCCATCACCTCTCTCCTTAAGCCATTTGGCCTTTCCAGTTATGGGTGTAGACATAATTTATCTGTTTTCATAGATCAGCTTATTGATTAAGGAGCCCAGTAAAACAGCTGAGCATTCAAGTGCCTGGAACTCTCTCTTTGTGGCTTATAGCACGCAGTCAGGCTGCTAGGCAGAAGCATGAAAGTAGTCTCCTTCCCCCTTGTTGGCACACAGAGCAGTAGGGGGCCACTGGAAGAAGAGAAATAACGAATGTATACTAATTTGTAAATGAGGACATCATTAACTAGAGCATTTTAGTAACAGATAGTGCAGCTACTTGAGCAGGAAATGAAAAGAATGTACTTAACTACAGATCTGTATAGGTAGCCTTTTTCCAAACTTTGTTAAACTGACACTTTATTGCCAACATCTCTGCAAAAAAAGGGAACAGCGCTGCAAATGGGATTCAGTTTAATATCTAAAGTAGCTCATTCCTTGGCATTTCATAACCAATGCTTAACATGCGGCTAATGGTGTTAAGAGGTTTCTTTTGACATAGGAATAAGCTTTTACTACAACACAAGCTTCATCTAGTCCTCCTGAATTGGATTTGAAGTGTAATATGAAACCCAGCCTCCTACTCCTTAAACTGTAGTGCTGTTAATTTCAGATTACAGCTAAGTGTATTTTAAAAATAAATCACAGGGAAATGTCATTGGAATAGCAGATGCACAGAAGCAATGTCTATGCCGTTCAGTTAATAGTGATTTAAAAAAAAAAAATCACTGTCTTCAGCAATGGGACAAGTTATTTTCCTGCTGTATCATACCACACATGATCTGATGCTAGGTGAGGGAGAGATTTGTTTTCCTACCTTTTCTCTTTCTTACATAGGAAGAGATTCCCTTTTTAGACCGATTAACCAAACAGTAAATTAAGACAGGATTCATTTTTTCTGGCTGATTATTCCATTTCTTTTTTAAATTCACTTCATGTTTGGAATCACCTTTTTTAGTGAGGGCACCTGTAGAGCATGGCTGAATGTACTGTACTCACTATAACTTCAGAGAGATTTAGGTTGGACATGGTGTATCACAGGCTTTGTCTATTAACACAATGGCCCATTTTAAAATACAGAGATGGAGAAGACGACAGTATTCAATAGAGTGGATCCAAATTGTTTTTCCTTTTCTTCAAGGGCTTGGGAAAATATTCTAAATAGCAGCAGAGTGTGATCTATGGAATTAACTTCAGTGTGAATAAGAGACCTTTATTTCAAGTCAGTCTTGGGCTGCGTTATTGGAAACTACTTTTCCTTTATGAAATTTACTCCTGGTAAATTGTCATTTACCTGTATACACTAACCCAAAATAACTTGACTCCTTTTTCAATTTGTTTCATAAACATCCATATTTTCTCTCTCTCTCCTACATGGACAGATTGTGGCTCAATCTTAGCAGCAGCAAGAGATGACCATTCTAATTCCCAAAAATATTACTCAAACTATCATTTTTTGTATTATTTAATAAAATTTTCAAAAATGCCTTTAACTTGCCTGGAAAAGCCGTTTTCTATTTAAAAAGTTGCAAACCCATTATTTGCCTGTTAAATTACAAGTGGAATGAATGGAAATATGCACCTACTTTATTGACTGCCTTATCTAGGCATTTTTATTATTGACAATGGATTTTGATGGAGGAGGAAACAAATGCAAAGAAACCAAGCTTCTAAGACGCATGCAGCTGGATATAGTGTTTGAGTGCAAAACTATGCTCATTGGCTTTAGGGAACATATTGCAAAGCCCATCCTCAAAATCCATCCTTGCACCTCTTCCTTAACCTACAAGACCCAGCTGTGTCTTGGATGGGCCAGACTACAAATCCTGTTGAAGAAGGGCACTTTCTTAATGAAAAATGTTCCCTTAATGCTTTAGCTCTTTGGCTCTAATATAGTTTGGACCCATGGCATTTAATCATCATTTAGTCAGACTCACTATTCAACTAACAGAAAAAAGAGATGGCCCCTCACAGTAGCATGAGAAAGGCCTGCTGCTCCAAATGGCATCCTGTCAGTGGTATTTCAGTACAATGCAGCATCATATTTAGATGAGATGTTCTCAGCCATTCACAGTTATACTGATTAATAAAATGAATCTTTGGGGGCATATTTATTTTCCCTCACCTTTCTGGCTAAACTAAATATCTTTGGTCTGAGTATAGTAATCATATGTAACTGACTGCTACAGCAATGAATGTTGTTGTTAACAACCTTAATTTATGCTTTTAGGGATTAGGCAATACCCTTCACCTAGTTTGCAGAGGCCAAGGCATCAGTTAAATGGTTCATCAGGATAATTAGATTATTGGTGCCTTTAATGTGTTTCCTATTGATGCATTTAAGAAGGGCAGATTTAATGGCAGCATAATCCATATGGTTGGTTTGCGACTTTTCACTGTTACAAAGCACATTGCCTTGGTTTAACAGTCAATTAGCAGTTCACACATTTAGTCGGGTCACCCTAAAAGATCAAAGGTAAATTTATGACTGAACCCATTCCAATTATCTATGCTATAGCTCTATAATCCTGATTCCCATTTAACAGAAGTTAGAGCATTTTATCATACGTGCAATTTCTCACGTAAGATCACAGGCAGATGCAAGGCTTACACGTTTATAAAGTAATCCATTGTCACAATAGCTTTTATGCAGCACATTTAAAAAAAAAACAAAACAATTTGTACCTTATCCTTAAGGATCTTTGGTGCTGATGTTGCTGCATCCATTGGGGGGTGGTTACAGTTGCAGCAGTTTTGCACATCCATTTTCCTGACATTCATTATGACCAGACTCAGCACATACAAAGCAGATAGAACACACACAACCTATGGCAGATCACAACTGATGCTGGATTAATGGATTCTGCTGTGGTCCAGTTGCTTGTGAATAAAAGGACATTTTATGCTCCCTGACCTTCCAGACACAGTACTGTAGTTGGAGTTATGCTTAAATCACAACTGCTTTTGCTTGAACTTATTTATTTGCAATAGCACCAAACGTGAATTGTTTAACAGACAAATGGAGGCTTATTGAGAAGATAATCCTTGGAATTCAGGGCACATCACTTTCGATGAAAGGAATGTCACTATATTTGCTTTCAGTCACTGCCCATTGTTTCACAGCCTGATCAAGAATTTCACGAGAGAGACGGTGAGCATAATCCAGCACTATGGTACTTGATGAGCCTCTCTCATCCAGCTTCACTGTAATCAGTGAAGATTTCTCCCCAATGCATCCCTCACCACCTTCCCTGCTCCTCTCATCCAGGATAGTGTTTGAGCCTGGGAAAGCGTTCTTGGATTTGATGCATCCCATGGTATGTCTAAAAACGTAGCTGCAAAGGTTAGTTTAGCAGCATGTATTGAACAATTGAAATCGTTTTCTTGATTGACGCAGAGCTTTTATTTCTTCCTGCAAGTAGTTCCAGCAACTTCGAAAGAATAAACTGTCCCTTTTGTGCCTCCTCACATCTATAGAGATCTGTCAAAATAATGTTTTGTATAATTTCAGTTTAAGAAATTACATCATTCTTAATATTGAACAACAGAGCTACAACTGGAAGCTTAATTCACCATAGCAGGTTATAAGAGAAACATTTTGCACGTACCAGCACAGAGATTTATAGTTGTTTTCATTTGTAAGATCCATCGATTACAGTTAATACAACTTTTTTTTTTTGGACTTATCAAGCAGGCCTTGAAAAGTTCAATTGCCAGTTGTGAGAAGTGAATTGTAGGCTGCCTGGTGTCTGCAGAGTTTTGTTTTGTGTTTTTATATTGATTTCCCAGCCCTGATGCATTACAGAGGTAGCCTGGCAAACACAAACGGATGTGGTGCTCTTTTCCTGATTCTGTAAATAAATACAAGTTACCTGCAGTGGCCCTGCTGCTGCTCAGGAAAGCTAACAAGACCCTAGTTTTCACTGCTGCTCTTCAGAGCCCATTGGACAGGAGGGACACTGACAATATCAGTGTCACTTTGCTGTTGCTCAAGAAAACTACGTAGAGAGGCGATCACTGGGAGGTATTCCTGGGGAAGGAAGGCCACTGTAAAATAAAAAGCTTCGGGAAATAGAGAAGCAGCACCCAGCAGGCTGGCATAGGACTAGCAGAGACTTCTGTCCTCAACAGGCAGGACAGTGCTGGCGATACAGAAAGGGAAGTGAGGAAGGAAGTGGTTGCTCTTCTTTCCGACTATCCAGAAGAGGGCTGTAAATCTATCAAACACCTCCTAGGCCAGCATTACCCAGTGTGGGACAGAGAATGTTCAAGGGCTACAAGCTGGATAGATGCAAACCCGTGGTGGGGGCTGCTCAGCTTTCAAAAGAGGAAGTGCTGTACTAGGCAAAAGTTAATCCAGCCCCAAGCAAGGTTCATGGAGAGCACTCTGGTAGAAATCCCAGCACCTCTCTCGAAAGCAGGCTGGGGTGGGGGGGAAGGAAGGGGAGATGCGCTTCTCACTACAGCATTGCCCCTCTATCTGACTCGTTAGTGGGTGTCTGCCCCTGGCTTTGAAAGCACCGATACCAAGACTCAGGAGAACTTCAGTGAATTCTAGTGTATGCCGATAAGTTTACTAGGATGTGAAACAATTTCTCAGGCCATTTCCTCTGCACAGGCAAAGCAGAATCTCACGCATGTGCCTGATTTCAGTTGGCATGAACTTACTGATTGTCAGGACGGATATAATTGCCAACAAGAATAAAGAGTGCCCAACATAGAAACCAGCTGTCCCTGCAGCTTATCCCAGTGACTAGGGCCAGCCAAAGTTCAACATTTTTCTGTAATTAGTCTTAAAAGAAAACCGCATGTAATCATGGCAGTGGCTTATAAAAAGCTCTGTTCATTTGTCTTATCCAGCACAGAGGAAATAGAGCAGTGTTTCCCAAACTTGGGACGCCGCTTGTTCAGGGAAAGCCCCTGGTGGGCCGGGCCGGTTTGTTCACCTGCCACGTCTGCAGGTTTGACTGATCGTGGCTCCCATTGGCCGTGGTTCACTGTGCCCGGCCAATGGGGGCTGTGGGAAGCAGCAGCCAGTACGTCCCTCAGCCCGCGCCACTTCCTGCAGCCCCTTTGGCCAGACACAGCGAACCGCGGCCAGTGGGAGCCGCGGTCGGCCGAACCTGTGGACGTGGCAGGTAAACAAACCAGCCGGGCCCGCCAGGGGCTTTCCCTGAACAAGCGGCATCCCAAGTTTGGGAAACACTGGAATAGAGGATCCAGTCCTGCCACTTGATCTTGTAGGAAGATCCTTACAGCCAGAGTCCCATTTCTAAGTCATTAGGGCTCTGCCTGGGCATAAGAGTTCACTCATATGGATCGGATTACAGGACTGGAGCTGTGGTGAGATACTTTTATGACGGAAATAGGAAAAGGAGAGAAGAGTTGTCTACTCTAGTAAGAATTACATATAAAAGTTTCTTCAAGGTTTACTAGACAGGCCAGCCATTCCCTGCAGACATTGTTTTTATAGCCTATTCCATACAGACATTTTTAACAATAATTCAAGTAATTGAATTTCTCGAAAGACACATGTTGTTGGCAGCATATTTTAGAATTAGAGACTAGTCACTAAGCCTATAAACTTAAATCGTACCATCATAAAGTTTGTAATTTTACTAAACTCAGAAAAGAGCTATGAATCTCCAAAACACACTGATTACCAGAGCTTATTCATTATTAGGAAACCAAAAAGGACAAGTTGATCCTCTGGTTTCACAAGAAGAAACCATGCAACCCTAAATAGGTCTATACAATTGCCACTTATACCCGTTTCCCTCATCTACACGCACTGAACAAACAGAAAATGCTTACACAGCCTACCTAGTAGCTATAAGCGAAGCAGCTTTCATACACAAGATTTACTAGAGCTACTGTTTTCAGAAAGTCATTCAAACACTTGGATAATATTAATTTTGCCTCGGAAAGAATATCTTGTACCCATCAAATTCTAATATCTACCATACAATAAAAAATACCCAATATTATGATTTCATCTGCAACTGTTTTTCTGAAGCTGAACCATGGTAGAGAAAAAGAGAATTAGGTAATATTTAACTATCCAGCGTCATTGGTCACATAACATGTGAACTAGGGTGATCCAGTGGATATAGTTAAGGCTAAGTTTTTGTCACGGATATTTTTAGTAAAGGTCAACAGGTCACAAGCAATAATGAAAAATTCACAGAAGCCTGTAACCTGTCCTTGACTAAAAATAACCATGACAAAATGGGTAGCCTGGGTGGGTGGGGAGGGAAGGTGGCTGGGAGCTCCAGGGTGCCCCCTGCTGTGCCTGGGAGCTACCAAGGCCCACGTTGCATGGGAGCAGCGGGGACTGCCCCAAACAGCGGGTCCCCCCTGCCGCCCTCAGCGGCTGTGAACAGCAGGGATTCCCTCTGCCACTCCTGGTGGCCGGGGGCAGCGGGGGAGCTCTGGGGCAGGGACCCTGCAGCTCGCAGCTGACACTGGCTGAAGTCAGAGGGGTCTTTGGAAGTCACAGATTCCGTGACTTCTGTGACTAAATTGCAGCCTTAGATACAGTATATTGGGACTTTCCGAAAGCCTTTGACAAGCTCCCTCACAACAGGTTTCAGAGTAGCAGCCGTGTTAGTCTGTATCCACAAAAAGAAAAGGAGTACTAGTGGCACCTTAGAGACTAACCAATTTATTTGAGCATAAGCTTTCGTGAGCTTATGCTCAAATAAATTGGTTAGTCTCTAAGGTGCCACTAGTACGCCTTTTCCCTCACCACAGGCTCTTATCCCATGAATGCTTACTTTGCTTAATAGGGAAGGTCCTCTCATGGATACGTAACTGGTTGGAATAAATGGCCAGTTTTCACAGTGGAGAGAAGTAAATAGCGGGGTTCCCCAAGGATCTGAACTGGAACCAGGTCTGTTCAACATAGTCATAAATGATCTGGAAAAATGGGTAATAGGGAAGTGGCAAAGTTTGCAGATGATACAAAAATTACTCAAGATAGTCCAAAGCTGACTGCAAAGAGTTACAAAGGGATCTCAGAAAACTGGGTGACTAGGCAACAGAATGGCAGATGAAATTCAGTGTTGATAAACGCAAAGTAATGCACATTGGAAAACATAATCCCAACCACACACATAAAATGATGGGGTCTAAATTAGCTGTTACCATTCAAAAAAAAAAAAAAAAATCTTGAAGTAATTGTGGATAGTTCTCTGAACACATCCTTCAATGTTCAGAAGCAGTCAAAAAAGTTAACAGAATGTTAGGAACCATTAAGAAAGTGATTGATAATAAGACAAGTTCTCATAATGCCACTATAAATCCATGGTACGCCTACACCTTGAATGCTGCATACAGTTCTGATCACCCCATCTCAAAAAAAAGTATGGTCAAACTGGAAAAAGTACTGAGAAGGGCAACAACAAGGATTAGGGGTATGGAACAGCTTCCATATAAGGAAAGATTAAAAAGACTGGGGACTGTTCATCTTAGAAAAGAGAAAATGAAGGGGGGGGGGGTATGATAGAGGTCTATAAAATCATGAATGGCGTGGAGAAAGTGAATAAGGAAGTGTTCTTTACCCCTTCACATGACACACGAACCCGGGTCACCCAATGAAATTAACAGGAGCAGGTTTAAAACAAACATAAAGAAGTACTGCTTTACATAAAACATAGTCAACTTGTTGAACTTGTGGCCAGGGGATGCTGTGAAAGCCAAAACTATAAAGGGGTTGAAAAAAGAACTAGATAAGTTCATGGAAGATAGGTCCATCAATGGCTATTAGCCAAGACAGTCAGGGCTGCAACCACAGGCTCTGGGTGTCCCTAAACCTCTGTCAGAAGATGGGAGTGGACGACAGGAGATGGATCACTCAATTGTCCTGTTCTGTTCATTCTCACTGAAGCAGCTGGCATTAGCCACTGTCGGAAGACAAGATACTGGGCTAGATGGACCACTGGCCATTCTGGGTCAGACCATTCTTACGTTCTTACAAATTTGGGGTCAGGAACTTGATAGTTCGCAAGCTATATCCAAGCCAGCTTGATATACAAAGTCATCACAATTAGCAGTGTCCCCACATGCAACACCCCATCCCCTGCCATGTCACTCCCAGTTGTGATTTAATGTATTACAAGACCATGCATGACAATCTTTAGACTTGGCCAAGAGGGTGAATGTTAGCGATGTAAAGGAAACAAGTGGCTGGTTGGTGGGAGATCTGGTGGGAATACCACTGGAATATTTTGCACACTGTCAAAATGCAGTAAACTGCAGATGATGAAAAAAATGTTTTAGGACAGAAAAGCCAATCTAGAATTCTGTCCCAGTGTAATCTGTCAGAAGCAAGAAAAGTTAAAATATCAACTCACTACAAGCCACCCATCTTTCTATTTCTTAAACACAAACCTCCATCAACACTGTAAAAGCATAAAACCAAAGCTGGTTATCGCCCTCTCCTACTTAGAAACACTAAGCTCCTCAGTATAATCAGGTCTCTCCACACTTAAATACACATGCTATTATACCCCAATATCTAAAGCCAGATGTGTGTGCTTGCTGTAATGTTATGGCATATTTTATAGAACACAATTAGAATTAGGCATACTAGCAATGAGTTTCCATTATGATTCATCCTCAGCTTTTTCCTTTCTTCCACGTGTAGGTCTTTCCCTCCATCTCTACCTTCCTTCCTCATATTTCTCACTCCCCCAGTGGCCCCACGATCACTGTTCTCTGCCGCCAGCCTCTGATCACCAACAAGCTGAGCCACTCCCAGGCCACACTCTTCAGAGGGCAGAAAGAAGAGATAGCAGGTGCCTCTGTTTTCTAGCTCCCTTTCTAGCTTCATTCTCTCTCTGTTCCCTTGAGTTGGTTGGGCCAGTGTGTTAGCCAGCAGTTGCTCTATCGCCAAACATCTCCGAGTACCTATCGGGGCATGCTGGTGCTTCCTGAATGTTCAGGTCAGTTTTTGCAATGCTCTTTGCTCTCCCTAAGTCGGGAGTACAGCTGGCTGGAAAATGTTAATAATTTTTTGTCAGAAAAAGCTGTTTCAATTAAACTGAAGTTGCGTGAAGTCATACTGATTTTGATGAAGTTTCCAATAGGGAAAATATTTTGAAAAAAACCCTTCATTCTGGAAAATTGTGCGTTGGATTTTTTAAATGTTTTTTATAAAAATATAATAAACGAAGAAAAGTTTTTCCAGTTAATGATATGTCAGTAGTAGCAGTGCGTAATGTAGCAGTCACTACACTGTGGACATGCCATGAAATATAAAAATACATTTTGTAAGTTTTTCAGGAATTCCAAAAATATTCACTTTTGTTCCAATGTAGAGTGAAAACAATACCTCTCAGTTTCCCAGGAAACTGGAATGCTGAGTTTGAATCAAGAGTCATAAGCACTGTGCTCCACTCTGCACCAAAAAGGGTCAGCCATGAATTTATAAGCACAGCTGTGGTCCTCTAGAGATTGCAAAGAAATTTTCCCAATTGGTTTAATTTACACAGAATAGAGATCTGCAATCCTGCTACAAGGTTAGGTTCTTGCAGCTCCTGAGCCATGAGTTTCCAACCTTTGCCCTAACACTTAATTAATTAAACTAGCAAAATTCAGAGAAGGAGATGAACTAGTTTCTAATCTGCAGGATTAGAACTCGGTCCTTAACACCCCCATCAAGGCCAACATCCAAAAACATGTCTTGCATCAAAGAAAGAGACTGGAATGCAGCTGAGGTTTAATCACTGGGGATTCAAGATCTTCATTCTGTGTTTGTACAGCACCTAGCACCGCACGGTCCTGGTCCATGACTAGGGCTCCTAGGCACTACTGTCATACAAACAAACAAACCTGGGCCTAGTCCTGAGGAAGCTAAGGAACAGTGAGTACAATTTTTAAAAACACCTAAGTAATTCAGGAGCCTAAGTCCCATTTTCAGACGTGATTCAGGTGCTTTTAAAAAAAAAATGTATCCAATACCTTTGTGTAAAGTAAATTTATAAAAAAGCCTAGGCCATAATGTAGTTGAACTCAGCACAATGGGCCACATGGTTAGTAAGAAATCTTAGGGCTTGTGCTCACTGGAAAAGTTTTATTAGTTGTAACAGTATTTAATTATACTGAGATATGGGTATAAATCCAGGGTGGACATTCTTATTCCAATTGACAAGTGTTTTTTTTTCCAATTTAACTTAACTCCCTTTCCAAGCAATATCAACTACACTGAAAGAGACCACTCATACCAGAATTAGGGGAGTCCACACAGGAGGGATGATAACTGGCTTAATTAGATTCACTCCTTAGTTTATACCAGTATAATTTTGCGGTTTAGACAAGCCCTTAACCTTGGCCCCAGAATTTCAAGAGACTGTTTCCTAGCGAAGTGGTGAAGCATTGCTTAAATTAAGGCCAAAGCACTTTCACATGCCCTCCAGGTACTGTTGAAAGGATTGGTTTGCCCACCTCTGTGATGAATCCTCTCAGGTGACCTTGCTGCCTGCTAATGGCAGCCTATCATCACAAGCAGCATCTTAGGGCATGTCTGCACTATGAACTTTTGCTGCCACAAGTTATGACAGCATAAAATCACCACAGTTAGCATATCACTTGTGCACGTGCATACTTGGCTCCCGATGTCAGTGCTGTGCGTACTCACCAGGAATGCTTGTGTCAATGCACAGTACCATGCACTATGGGTAGGTCTCCCAGTGTGCGACTCTCCCCCATCCAGCACACAGTGTTTTGGGAAGTTTTGTTTCTGCCCCACCATGCACTGCCAAGTCACGCAGGAGTGATTAGGAGCAAGGGGTCAATTTCCCATCATGCAACTTTCCTCATCCCATACTGTCATCTATATCCCATAATTTTCACACATTTTTTAAAAATCCCATGAATCCACACGACCTTCCCCGCTGTCTGCCATCTCTGACAGATTCAAGCACCCTGCACAGATCTGCACTACTATCATGCGCGTTGCAAGCACAGGACGCACAATTCTCCTGTATTTGCGGAGCTGGAAAAACCACAAAATCAGCAGGGAACATGGTGATTTTTGCGGAGGACAGATTGCTGTAGGACACAGTGTGCACCGATTCAAGGTTTCTGGTGGCATTCACAAAGCAGCTACGGATGGCAGAGGGCTGCTTCTGGGCGTGAGAAACAAGCACCGATTGGTGGGATCGCATCACAGTGCAGGCTTGGGAAAATGAGCGGTGGCTGCGGAACATTCAGATGTGCAGGGCCACGTTCCGGAATCTGTGCACTGGCTTTGCCGCAGGCCTCCAGCCCAGGGCCACCAGAAGGAGAGTTGCACGGACACTGGAGAGGTGAGTGTCAATCACCCTGTGGAAACTTGCAACCCCTGAATTCTGCCAGTAAGTGGGAAATCATTTTGGAGTTGGAAAATCCACTGTGGGGGCCATTGTCACTGCAAGCATGCAGGGCCATTAATCATCTCCTCCTATGTAGGACTTGGCAATGTGCAGCCCATAGAGGATGGATTTGCAGCAGTGGGGCTCCCAAACTGCAGTGGAGTGATAGACAGCACACAAATCCCTATTTTGGCATCAGACCACCTTGCCACAGAGTACATCAACAGACAGGGCTACTTTTCTACAGTTATGCAAGCACTGGTGGATCACCACTTCAGTTACAATGTTTGCTGGTCAGGGCAGGTGCATGATGCTTGCATCTTTAAGAACACAGCACTGTTCAGAAAGCTACAAGCAGGAGCTTTCTTCCCTGACTGGGAGATTACCATTGGCGATATTGAAATGCCATTAGTGATTCTGGCAGATGCAGCCTACCCCTTACTCCCCTGGCTCATGAAGACAAGCACCAGCCTCCTCAACTGCACCAAGGCTCAGCAGGTGCAGTATGACTGTCAAATGTGTTTTTGGTAGATTGAAAGGGTGATGGTGTTGTTTACTCATAAGATTTACTCCAGGGGTCACAGAATTCGTATGGCCCGCCTATTTCTGTGCCCCTCTGCGCAGAAAAATACAAAAGAAATCTGCAGGAGGATACATGCCTCTTCCCTGGCAGTGCGTCTATTCCAGCGTTCCTGGAGAGCCTGAGGCCTGGTCTACACTAAAAAGTTAGGTTGAAGGAAGCTGCCTTAAGTCGACCTGTTAATGTATGTGTCTGCACTACCGGGTCCTTTACGCTGACCTAAGTTGCCTCTAATGTCGAGTTCTGTAATCCACCTCTGCGAGAGGCATAGCACTTAATTTGATTTTCATGGGTCAACCGTGAGGTAGTGCAGAAGCAGCGTTGTGTAATTCAATTTAATTGGCCTGCAGGTGGTGTCCCACACTGCTCATCTGTGACCGCTCTGGAGATGATTCTCAACTCTGCTGCACTTCAGCCAGGTACACAGGAAACAGGCCCTCCCCTGCTAAAGCCCCAGGAATTTTTGATTTCCCATTTCCTGTTTGATCAACATTGGGAGCATGCCAGCTTGACCACAGCTGATCATGGAGACTACACGCCCCAAATGCGCTCCAGCCTGGTCTGCACGGGAGGTGGTGGATCTCATCACTGTGTGGGGAGAAGAGTCTGTGCAGGCAGAGCTCTGACCCACAGGAGAAAGGCTGACATCTATGCAAAGATCGCTCGTGGAACAGGGGAGAAGGGCTACACGAGGGACACACAGCAGTGCCATGTGAAAATAAAAGAACTTAGCCAAGCATACCAGAAGGCAAGGGAGGCGAACAGTCATTCTGGTGCTGAACCCCACACATTCCGGTTCTACAACGAGCTGCATACGATTCTCGGGGGTGACTACCAGCACCTCCACAAGCAATGTGGACATCTCACAGGTGTGTGAGTCTAGGGAAAACAAGGACAATGATATGGTGGATGAGGTAGAGGAGGAGGAGAATGGGAGACAAGCGAGCAGTGGATCCATTCTCCCCTAGAGCCAGGAAATATTGAGAACATGGAGGATTTCACTGTCCGAGAAGTTAGACATGGACACTGAGAGCAGGAAAGCTTCCAATGAGCAAGAGCGTGTGGTGCAGGATGAGATGCTTCTGATTATGAGGGACCAAGCAGACACGTTGAGGCATCTGGTTGAACTGCAGGAACAGAAGTAGGAGTAGAGTCCCTCTGCAGACCCTGGTGGACAGCCAACATTGCCTGGTGCAGAATCACCCTCCCCTAAGTGTTCCATGAGGCGTGGGTGAAAAGTCCATTATCCCTTTCCCTTAACTCAGGGGGTGGGTACAAGGAACCTTTGATGGTCTAGAATGCAGTGTTACATTACACAGCTGAAAATGTTTCTCCCGTTCCAACTTTACAACCCCTTTTCCTCAAGGTTACCTTTTTTTATATTTTTCCTGTTCTCCTTCTTTATTTATGTTTGTTAAACAAAGTAAATGGATTTGAGAAATAAATGTTCTGTATTGAGTAGAAGCAGTGGGCTTGGGTGGAGGGTTGACTTTACAGGGACAGTGATACAAGCCAGGTGAAGGTTTGGGAAAGCACAATACAGACAAGCAGCTCACATTACTGTAACTCATTATTGAAACAGCTTTTCAAAGCCTCGTGGATACGCGGCGCCCCTTGCTGTGCTCTTCTTATTGCCCTGGTGTCTGGCTGCTCAAAAATGGCTGCCATGCGATCTGTCTCAACTGCCCACCCCTGTGGAAAAATTTCCCCCTTTATTTCACAGATATTATGGAGCACACAGCAGACAGCTATAACCAGGGGGTCTAATGCCAAGATGCGGATATGCGTGCCATCTATCGCCCTACTGCAATTAGGGAACCCCATCACAGCAAAACCATCCACTATGTTTTGCACATTTCCCAGACTCTGCCCTTCGTAGCAGAAGTCGATTAATAGCCCTGTACACTTACAGCACAGCAGCTCCCACAGTTGATTTACCTACTGCAAATTGATTCCCCGCTGACCAGTAACTGTCTGGTGGTGCAAGCTTCCAAATAGCGATCGCCACTCACTTCTCCACTGTCAGAGCAGCTCTCACTTTTGTGTTGCTGAACTGCAGGGCAGGGGAAAGCTCTGCACAAAGTTCCTGGAAGGTGGCCTTCCGCATTCGAAAGTTCTGCAGCCACTGCCCATCATCCTGTACCTGCAAAACGATGCGGTCCCACCAGTCAGGGCTTGTTTCACAGGACCAGAAATGGAACTCAACAGACTGCAGCTGCTCTGTGACTGCCAGCAGCAACCGTGGATGGTTTTTTCAATGGCTTGCAGCAGGACAGCTTCCAAGACATCCCTATGTTCCGCATGGCGGACCCTACTTTGGCTCTGGAAATACTGCAGGAGAAGGTGCGAGGTGGTTGAGATGCTCACATGAAGAGTGCACAACGGAGCAGGCTCCATGCTTCTGGGGTTATGGTGTACGTACGGCGATTTTAAGGCGCGAAAAACCACTCGGTTGTTTGCCGTTGATATCAGCGAGGGAGCACAGTGCATCATGGGATGCCGACGCAATGCTGCCATTCTCCCCTGCGACAATGTTTTGGTCCCATGAGGCATTGTACAAACTTCCCAAAACACACTGTGGCAAGTTGCACTTTGGGATAGCTACCCACGATGCACTACTTTGTGCACTGATGCAGGCACTGCTAGTGAGGATGTATACCATCGAGACAATGAGTCTGGTGTGTCCACGCACAGCAGACTTAATTAATTTGGAGGCTTGAGATCGAATTAGATAAAGTCGACTTAATTTTGGAGTGTAGACAAGCCCTCAGAGATGCAAATCACTGCAGGGGGAGAGGGCCTGGGCATGCGTGCCTGCCAACAAGCGAAAGAGACTCTGTCCCTCTCACTTGCTACTGTAACTCACCGGGGGTGTGGAGGGGTAGGTCTTTTTATTATGCATGAGGAAGGTTCTTTCCTGGAGGCAGAAATGTAGCAGCCTGCCTGCGAGTAACATTGTTAATGTTCCTATTGTTAGTTAACTGTTCACATTCTCAGTCAATTCCCACAGGAGCATAAAGCCTGTAAAAGTTAAGGCCCCTACATTGTGAGAGTGATGTAAAGTCTTATAAATGACCGTAAGGGAGTCAGCTAGGAAGATCATCTATTTGCTTTTTCACTTTTTCCTGTGCCAAAGTGGCAAAATGGGGTTAGATTACAGCTCAGGATTTTACTTACCCATTAAAAAACAAAACCAAAAAAAAAAAAACAACTTTGAGAGCAAATAAAACATCATCAAGTAGTCAATAAAATGTCAGGACAATCAGAATCAAGCACTTCCCAAAGTACCCAGCCAGGTCCACGACAATGATTAGCAAAACTGTATGACTTTCATGTGTGAAAGTCTGAGCAATTTAAAATGACATTCTACTTTTTTTTTTTTGCATCGTTTGGTGTTCTTAATTATCATTTGGATGAAGACCCAGGATTATAACTGGAATACAGGGTATTAGTTACCAAGTGTTTGTAACTTAACTTTCATGTGTGTAGGAAATGCTGAATAGTTATTGTGACTTTTTTCTGTATTGTCGTTTAAATAAATTACCAAAACAACTGAAGCTGGTGTGATTATATTGCATTATTTTGACAAAATACACAGAATTTTTAATTTTTTGGCACAGAATTTTTAGGCGCAGAATCCCGCCCCCCGGAGTAAAGATGGGATCTCAGTGAAGAAAACATCCCAATGGCTATAGCTGCCAACTGTGTCCTGCATAATGTCTGTGAAGCAAAGGAAGAAAAGTCGCTGCTGTGGTGGAGAACGGAGGTAGAGTGGCTGTTCGCGGAGTTGGAACAGCCAGACATGAGGGCTATTAGAAGAGCTCAACATTCAGTGAGGCTTTGAAAGAGCAATTTGAAATGAGCTACAATAAGGCATTGGGGTATAGTGGGCTCTACCTGGCCCTGCAGTTTTGGGGCCTGTTGGGAACTGTGTGGTTCTTGGGGCACATCTGTGAATACAACACTGTCAATGCACCGATTAATTTTGTGGTGCTTGCTGAACATTTATGATTACTGCACTGTTTTCTCTTCACTGGTTCTATGAATTGTGTCACACTGAACAAAGAAGAAGTGGGGCTTTTAGTACCGGTAGGCATTCTGCAGCATATGTTGGTACTAGTAAAGATGATTTTCCAAACAACAGAATTTTATTTTGTAACAAAAACACGGGACAAATACAAATCTGTGCAAGTTAAAAGCAAATACATTAAAAATTTAAGTTTCTGGAACAGAGCTTAAGAATGGGAGAGAGCATTCATGGCCAATTAGGTACATAAACACTGACCTGTGGGTGTACTTAATGTTCTCAGTGTGGAGTGGTTGGGATGCACCCCCTCAATGCAACATGGGCTATGGGAAGAGGGGTAGAGGGGGGTGTTTTAATGGAGTTCTCCATTAACTGCAAAGGGAGCCAAGCCCAAGATTGTCAAATCTGTAGGTCCACAAGAGTCTGTAGCATCTGTCTTTGCCGCCAGAGAAGCCCCATTATAGCTTGGTGCATCTCCTTCTCCTTCTAGAACTCCTGGGCTTTTCTCCTGTCCACGCTTTCCTTTTCCATACAGTTTGCAACACTCACCCTCCAGGCCCTCCGCTCACGGTCTGATGTAGCCTTGGCTTACAGGATCTCACTGAACATGTCATTCCAAGTCCTCTTCGCCTCCTCCTCATCTGGCTCGGGTGTTCTGAGGCTGTGAAAGGGGAATTTCCAAGGCTGCAACAGCAAGAGCTGCAGATATCACAACACAGAAGTACCGTTTTCAGTATAGTCACAACAGAAAGCAAAAGTTAAGATTCAGAACTCACTTCCCTTGCTCCCCTAACATTATAATCAAGACACGCTTATTGGATACTTCTGCTTCAGAGTGCTTGTGCATAGTATCACTCACAGCACCAATCATGGTGAGTACGGCCCTCCAGGGATGAGGAAAATGAAGAAATTGCTCAGTTGCATGAAACTGTGAGTTCAGGGCACTGGCACCGAATCATGGCACCATTTTCCACGGGCAGTGGTGATTTTAGCTGATCTCTCACTTCTGAAGGTGACAAAGGCACAGCCAGCACTGCTGCCGATGGCATCCCAAAGCCGCATGGGCCCATATGCTGCTAGCCTGTTTACCGCAAAGTAATTGGCGATTGGCATGGGAAAAGTGTCCTACTACGGAGGGAGAAATAAGGCTGCCATCCCTAGAAACCTTAGGGAAAGGATTGCAGAGTATCTCCAGGAATGGTTTATTGTCATCTCTCAGGATGATTCAAGGGACACCCCTAAGCTCATAAACTGCTTTGTACCCCGGGAATGAAAACCGATAGTGGTGCAGCAGAGAGGTAGAATTACCACCTCTCCTAGTATGAGTAAATTAATAAAAAGTCAACAGCTGTGTCCTGTTAAGTTGGGCGTGCCATCAGTAATCAACTGTAATGGGAAATATATGTACACACTTACCTGAGGTTCCGTCTCCTGCATCAGGGTCATCCATGTTCAACTCCCAGGACTAACTGGACTGTGGTGGAATTTAAACAGGTCATGGTGTGCAGCATAGCTGGAGCCTCCAGTCACATGTCCCCTATCCTCCTCTCTGTTCATGTCAGGGGCCTGCAACTCAGGCTCCTCAAAAGGTATCCAAAATGATCCAAGGGGTGGTGGTGGGGTTTCCGCCAACTATGACATGCAGCTCTTTGTAAAAGTGGCAGCTCTGCAGCTTTGTACTGGATCAATCATTGGCCTCCCTTGCCTTCTGATATGCCTACCACAATTCCTTTGCTTTCATGTGGCGCTGCTTCTGATTCCTGCCGTACCCCTTCTGCATCCCTTGTGCAATCTGCTCATAGATGTTCACATTTCTACAGCTGGTCCATAGCTGTGCCTGCACAGCCTCTTCTCCCTGCCGGCCCAGGAGATCCAATATCTCCTGTCTACGCTAGGCTGGAGCACGTCTGGAGAGTGTAGCTGGCATAGTCAGCTGGGCAGTTGCACCCAACAATGGAGAGCTGCTAAGTGTGCTCACCAAACTGGACAATCAGGAAAGAGCATTTCAAAATCTGTGGGGTTTTAAAGTGTATGTGGGGGGGTGGGGGCGAAGGGCTTCCAGATTACCCATGGACAATGCAGTTCACAATTGTGACCAGAATGGTCAGTGTCAGGCATTGTGAGTCAGCTGATGGAGCACTGTTGGGGCAACATAGGTAACAGTGTCTACACTCACTCTGCATCGACCCGAGTACATTGACCATGGCTCAACGCTGCACACAGATGGTGCTACTGTGTCACCATAACAGGGCACTTACATTGGTGGGAGACAAATTTAAGTGTAGACACATGCACATGCTTACGTCAACCTAGCTTTGTGGCGTACAGCAGCTCAAGATGGTCTTTGGAAAAAATATCAATCTTCCCTCCAAGCAGTTAAAGAACTTGCTGCACTTCTCAAAAGCAGCAATTAAAGAAACAGCATCTGCCTGGAAAGTGATTTTCCTACCTTGGTCACCTTCCAATTTCACACACAGTTTCCTGATTTTCCACTCAGTGATTTTAAGAGTCTCATCAAACTTTCATGTTTACCTTTAGAGTCAGAGAGATCTCCAAGGCCAAGCTGTGAATAAAGTGATCAAGGATATTAGCGTTCAAATAAATCCTAGCTCTTCAGAGGCTAACAATGAGAGGTAAGAGCAGCCAACTGACACAGATATACTGTATAGAACAAACTAAATCAAAAGCAAATGTAGAGAAGAGGAAAAACAAAGGATCTGTTCAGTCTTCCCAGAGAGTTTCCTAAATAGCAAATCCATGAGCCATCCGGTCACACTACTTCATAATTGCAAGAGCATGGATTCTCCCAAAGGCTGATGGAAAAAAGCATTTTGTTTACAACTTGGTATAAGAACAGATGACACTGGAGAGGGAAATGGAACTTTTGTAACAAGATGTATACAAACCAGTGGTGCAAGTAGAATTTATTTCTTACTGGTACGCCCCCCCCGCCCTTCCACGCAGCTGCGTCTGAGTCCTGTCTGGGGGGTCTGCACAGCAGCCCCACCGGAGGGCGGGGCGGGGGGTGAGGCTGGGGGCATTACAGCTGTGCTGGAGGAGCTGCCGGCATGGGGTTCTGCTCCTTTCATCACTGTGCTTCCCGGGAGAGCCTTGAACCGCAGGGCTCTCCTGGGAATTGAAGCAGCGAAAGGAGCAGAACTTGGGACTGCCAGCCGGCCCCATGCTCGCAGCTCCTCTATTGCGACTGTACTGCCCCCAGCCCTGTCCTCCAGTGGGGCTGCTATACAGACCCCGGATATGAGACGCAGGCATGCAACAGCGTGGAAGGCCGGGGGCAATACAGCCATGCCGGAGGAGCTGCTGGCATGTGGGCCGCCAGGCGACCCCACGTTCTGCTCCTCCTGTGTCTTTCTGGTACGCCATACCGGCCATAAATAGCTTACTGGTATGGCTTACTGGGCCGTACCACCCTACTTGCACCACTGATACAAACATTCTTCCCAGTGACCCTTGTGGCAAATTTGGCAGTAAAAGAGCCAAAGCTTTTGGTAGTCGCAAGTTGCTGTATTACATTATAAATACATAGTGTAAGGATTTAACAAGATGTCTTCCATACTCGTTCTAAGATGTGAATTTACAATATGAGAGAGTTTGTCATTTAAGAGTGAGAAATTATGGTAATTTGTTTTCTTCTAGAAAGAGACCTGGTTTGTAAAAAATGAAAGATAAAAAGCTATCTTGGCTAAGGCTCTATGGAGATAAGGATTTATTAGTTTCAAAAATATGGAGAATACAAAAGACAGTCACATGGTAAGGGAGTTCATATGAAGAGCCAAAACGAATTAGAATACTGTCTAGTGAACTTCTGCCAGGACTCTCAGTAGATACAGACACAGAATAAAGACAGCCACGTCTGTACCTTCTCATCTGTGTCGGGGGAGGAAATATATCTATATGTGTATATTATCCATACAAACACTTAGCGTATATATTATTGTGCTTATGTTCTTTATGTATATTTTAAACAGAGTTATGGTATACAAATGCTAAAGGAATTAAATTTTCCCCCTTCAATTATAATACTCCCTCCAAAATTTATAAGGCTATTCCTTATAAATATACCCGGTGTACAGCGGCTAGACTGACTTCTCAGTACATTTGAGTATTCAGCTCCTATCTAAAGTTCACCCAATACTTTGCAAGTTCTGCAAAGCATATGTAGTATTTACAATATGTTGTGTAGCCCTAGTATGTCTAGTAATACTCACTACTTAGTTTAGACTTAGTTTAATCATCGGGAAAGGAGGATTAAAATGTATGTATTTAGATTTATACTAAGAACAATCCCAACATTTGGCTGCTCATGACAATTGTTGAAGATTAGATATTTCGACGGTACTACATCGAAGTGTTTCTTCAGCCACAATTTAAGATGCTGAAGAACAAAAGGCACCTGTACTCTTGGCTCAGGATGTCAATTGTTTCATTGCTTAACATTGAATTGAGATAGAAGTGCTAGTTCTGAGGAGGTCAGATGTAGGAAACGTGAAGTATGACTGCTGCCCCAGGACTAGAGGACTAATTTTGATTCACTACTCTCAAAACCTTGTCCATGCAACTGTAGATGCTTTGTTTCCAAAACAAAGATAGTTCTGAACTGGTGTATAAAAGGATATTTATTTTCTTAGTTATGGGTGTAGTTCAGTTCAAATGGCTATTATCTGCTTTTCCAGGTGGAGTTCCATCCTGCCTATTAACAGCCCATACTGATGCAAATAGATGACTTTTGGCTTCTTATACTTGTGCCAATGCATTAGGATGGCTCTGCCTTGTCTACAAGATGGTATTGCAGTACTTTACCTAGGTACAAGTGCCAAACAAATATAGTTTTAGATCAGAGGTGGGCAAACTACGGCCCACAGGCCACATCCGGCCCGCGGGACCGTCCTGCCCAGCCCATGAGCTCCTGGCCCGGGAGGGTAACCCCCGGCCCCTCCCCCGCTGTTCCCCCTCCCCCGCAGCCATGCTGCCGCACAGGCAGCAAGGCTGCGAGCTCCTGCCGCTCTGAGCAGCATGGTAGGAGGCGGCGGCGGCGGCACGTGTGGCAATGAGGGGGTTGGGTAGGGGGGTCCAGGGGGCAGTCAGGGGGCGGTTGGATGGGGCGGAGGTTCTGGGGAGGTCAGGGAACAGGGGGGGTTGGATAGGGTGTGGGAGTTCCGGGGGGACCTGGCAGGGGTGTGGATAGGTCGGGGCAGTCAGGGGGGGTCCCGGGGGGGGGGGGTGGGTTGGATGCGTCGGGGGGTTGAGGAAGACAGTCAGGGGGTGGGAAGTCGGGGGGGGCAAATAGGGGGTGGGGGCCAGGCTGTTGGGGGGGCAGAGCCTTCCCTACCCGGCCCTCCATACAGTTTCGCACCCCAATGTGGCCCTCGGGCCAAAAAGTTTGCCCACCCCTGGTTTAGATAAACAGTTAATAATAATGAAAGTCTTTTCCTTTATTAAGAGGCCTTCTATCAATGATGCCACTTGCTTCTTCATAACCCGAGTACTGTGACAATTTAGAATAGCTGAGAAGTGATCAAAAGAAAAGAAAAGCAATATACTTGATGCTGATGAACAGTCATGTTTGATAGGAAAACCAATTATGAACATACAACATTACAAATCAGATATGATATGGCTGCTGGTGATATGGCTGCCAGGGTAAGCCCTTGGAAGACAGGGGGCCAACGGGACTAACTCAAGCAGAATGGAATGAGGAAGATGGAATTCCAAGGATGTGTACATATGATCAACCTGAAAAATGGGCAGCCAGCCCACCTGATCCCTTACTATGTCACTTAAGGTTCTTGTACACAAGCCAATCACATAATGAGGCTTTAAGCTTACGGCTTCAACACAAGATCCATCGTACTCGGTATCCCACACAAGAATGGGTAAAAATCCATAGGACCATGATTTTAAGCCACAGTCATGTTCTAGAGAGAACTCTAGAAATTGACCTAGCAGAAAGAGAACAGTGCAACACAAGTTTAGGACTGGGACACACTTGTTGGTAGAATCTTGACCAGGATTACAGTACAAGTAATTGCTGAAGCATGGTAAGCAGATAGCTTCAGAGCTGTATTTGTTCTGTTGGCTCAAGGTAAATTTATCTGACTTCCAGGTATGCCAGTTTTCTATATGGAAAAACAGGAATTACAGCCTCATCTTCCTTCAGGAAGAAGGTGATGATAAAACCCAAGCAAGGAACCCAACTTCCCTGAATAAAAAGAGTGAAAAAATTTTGGTTCCTGACTCTGAATTAAATAGTAACAGTCAAGAAATAGAAACACAAAGTCTTCTCAGCTTCTATTGAAGAAATGTACCACAAGGTGCAATCCTGCATTTGCAGGGTGTGGATTGGATGACCTAGCAGGTCTTTTTCCAACTCTAGTTTCTATGAGCTCTGCATATTTTCTAAGTAAGGCTCTTAATAATTAGACTGAAATATGCTAACTACTGTATATAACCAAATACTTGTTTCCACATAATTTTAGCATGTTTATAACTTCAGTATGGGTTGATGTCATGGTCTTCCTATTTAGTGGTAGTAGTAGTAGTACTGAAACAGCATCTAAAGGACTCACCACCACATGCTAGGCTCTGTACAAATAAACAAAAAGACACTCCTTGCCCCAAAGAATTTACCATCTTTAATTCTAACTTCACCCTTACTAGGAGTCTGAGTATTATTTAGTTGCCTTGCAACAATCCCCAGTCTCATCGTATGACAGATTTAAAATCTAAAAAATAACTTTTAAATAAAATAATTGACAAAATATTGTGTTCACAGAGATCAGTTTTGTTTTACTTTGAAGGTAGAGAATCTTTAAGAGATTATAGTACAAATCCCATTCTGCATTTTAAGAAATAATTATCTTGAGGAATTTAATTTGGACCCCCACTTTCTAAAACACCATGAACCAGGGTGCGTAAAAAAAAAAAGGCAGTTTATTTTTAAAAATAAAAACAGACATTTAAATTTAATATATTTGTGTTTAAAAATAATTTTTTTAAATTAAATTTGAAATTACAACAACCTATGTTAAAATATTTTAAAATAAAATGATCTTCAAGCAGTCCATGTTTACTGCTTAAGTTTTCAGCGCAGTTAGACCACTGCGCTGCAGGAAGTCACTGTCTATGCCCCTGGACCTGGAGCCACTGATGTGCTAAACCAGCTGTTATAGCCTCTTCTGACTTTTTTTCATTTCAATTTATTCAACTTTTGCAGTTCAATGACTAGTTCATTGAAAGGTGAGAAAAGCAGAGTCTTGAAAAAGCAGGAAGCTTGTTTTCCCCTTCCAATCTAGGTGTGAGAGAGGAGATATACTAGTTCTAAAATCTTGGAGATGGTGATCACAAACAATAGGTTCAATTCATCTACTTACAGATAATACTGCCTTTGTTTAATAAACCAATTACTTTTAAATGCAAAACCATACTTTGATAAATTTTTGTCTTACGTATCCAGCACATTTAAGTTTAATTTATTTTAAAAAAACATTTTAAAATGCTGATTGTGCATTAACTGAATTCCAATTTCCATCCAAACGCAGCTTGATGCAAGTCACAAATGAAAAATTAATCTAGTAAATAAGAAATGCATCATTCACCATTTTATAACATCATAAAATGTAAAACTTAAGAATCTGAATAACTGTGTTAAGCTACATAATTTCTTAAATAAACGTGTATAGGTATACTGGATCTTTCTAGTTAGCAAAAAGAGGTACCCAATTTTGTGTAAAGGCTACTTTTAGCTGCAAATCGGCAAGTTAAAATGGTTACCAATCCATGGGGGGGGGGGGGGGGAATCAAACAAAAAAACCACCACCACAAAATAAAATCAATGAAAATCATTATTTAAGACAATGATTTAAAGCACTTAGATTTAAATCAGTCAATCGACCCCCTGCCATAAAGCTTATAAAAATGTTACTGTGATGGGTTCCCCGCAGGGTGCCACCTGGAACTGGGGTACCCCTGAGCCCCCTGACCCACCAGCCTGGGCTCCCTCTCACACTGTACTACTGTGACAAGCTGCAAAGCCCTCCAGCCTGCACTTTCACCAGCATACATACAGGTAGGGATCATACCAGCTGCAGTTCTATGCAGGGGCTAGTCAGAGAGCCTGCATGTAAGGCTACAGCTAAGGCACCTCCCAGCTCCTCAGGTACGTACCCTCTCCGGAGTATAAATCCAAAACTATACTGTCTTGTGCGGCACAGGAAACTGTACAGCATAAACTTATAAAATTCACCCCTTATTACTCAATGTGGAGGGGAATATGCAACACCCTTTGTCCCATACATTTCATTCCGCCCCATACACTTCACTCCAACTTTCTGGTTTAGAAAAAGCAAAACCAAGTTTATTAGCTACAAATGATAGATAGCAAACAGATCAAAGCAGATTACCTAGCAAAAAACAAAACTCAAACTAAGCTTAATATATTAAATGGATTGGATATGAACAACAGATTCCCACCCTAAGAGATGATACAAGCAGGCTGCAGATTCTTAAGGGGCAAGCTGAACTTGCTTTACAGCTTGGAATTCCCAGGTGTTTCACTCACAGGCTAAAAACCCCTTTAGCCTGGGTCCAGCACTTCCCCCAGTTCAGTCTTTGTTCCTCAGTTGTTTCCAGGAGTCTTCTTGGGTGGGGAGTGAAGAGCACCAGATGATGTCACTCCCTGCCTTATATAGTTTATGTTCCCAAAGCTTGATTCCCAGACCAGTCTGTGGAAAAATACTGACATCCCAAGATGGAGTCTAGAGACATGTGGTTTCATCACATGTCCTTATAGAGTCATAGCAGCCATTACTTGGAGGCAGTTTGTAGCTTCGTAGGACGGCTCACCAGATGGGAGATAAGCTTCTCCTAAGGCCTATTGTTTTTCCTAATGGCCCATAGCCCAGAATAGGCCCTTCCCCAACCACTGTCTAGTGGGCGTTACCCAGGTGTAACTACATTTGAAACACAGCTACAGAGTCAATATTCATAACTTCAGATCCAAAAGTGATCCATGCATACAAATAGGATAATCATATTCAGCAAATCATAACTTTTCCAATTACACCTCACATGATTTATCTTGTATAAAATACATTATGCTATCATATCAATAATATCACTGAAGAATATGGGGTGCAGTGTCACACTTATATTTTTTCAGTTTTAATTTATAGGATGGAAATTACTTTAACTTGCATATCTGGTAGTATTAACTAATGGGCATACATGTAAAAATATGCTAAATAAAGGATACAAACTTTTCTTTAACAGGTTTGTAATAAAGCAGTAAAAGATTTTTCAGAAATGAAGCGTTACAAGGCAACTTCACATAGACTTGGCCAGTACATATGCTACCTTCAGTTTATTTCTCATGGAAGAAATGGTTTCGGGAAAATATGAACACATACCATTTAGCCTCCTTTCACAAGGATCCACACACATGGATACAATTGTAGGATCAGGCCCAAATCCCAGAGGACCCTGCTCTGAATTCAGTTCAACACTAGGGAATTAGTTTGTTTTAGGGGTGACATGTGACTATACAAATTGAAAGAGATTTTTTTTAGTCACTCTAAAGATAATGTTTTGCTTAATTGGAATTGAGAGGTTTTTTCAAACTGTGTTTTAAATATGAATCCAGTCAACTTTTTCTTTTTAAGTCAGAAGCAGAATTAAAAAAAAAAAAATCTAGTATTAGAAAACACCAAAGATTATTATAATAGAGAAAAAAAAACTTATTTCTTCATTCCTCCAGTGTGATTACTTTGTGTATTTACCAGGATTTTGACGTAGAGAGTTTCTATGGAATTTTGTGGATATTTCATTTTTAAAAATCTGGGAAAATATAGTGTGAGAGAGAGAGAGAGACTGGGACTTACCTGGAACTAGATTTAACATTTAAAAAAAAAAATTCAGGAGGTTTAGCAAACCTCTACATTTATGGTGTTGCCAGTCCATTAGCCTGAAAATGAGTAATTATATGCCAATCACATTGGACCTCATTAATAAGTTAAAAAGGTGAGGAAGGAGGATTTCTAGATGTCTGCTCTGAAAACTCCACCTTAGAAGCTACGAGGAGTCTGGTGGCACCTTAAAGACTAACAGATTTATTTCGGCATAAGCTTTTGTGGGTAAATAACCCACTTCTTCAGATGCAGCCCAAATAAATCTGTTAGTCTTTAAGGTGCCACCTGGCTCCTCATTGTTTTTGTGGATACAGACTAACATGGCTACCCCTCTGATACCTTAGGAACTGTGAATCTTTTCTTTTTGTTCATCATCAACTACAATAAAAGGTTGTTTAGGTCAACTTATGTCTTTAGCTACACCTGTGCAACCTCCCACCCCCAATGTCTTCAGCACAGGTGAGAGTCATTGACCCTGCCGCTGGGGCTAGTAAACAGTTATATTAATAATGCACAAAAAGGAACAGAACCCATTTCACTCCTCATTAGCACAGTGCTAACAAAAAATAAAAAACCAAAAATATCGCTGAACTTTGTCACCAGAGTAAAAAAAGATAAGATTCTAGATCCATATAGGGAGCACATCTGATGAGCAAGGAAGTGCCATGTCTACAGGGGTTTTTTGTTTTGTTTTTTTAAAGGCATAAACCCTATTTTTCATTTGACTACTTGGGCCCTGATCCTGTAAACCGATCTGCATGGAAGGACCCAGGTAGGCAGGGGTCCATCTGCACAAAGCAGCTTGCAGAATCAGGGCCTTATTTTGTAGCTATTGTTCATAAAGTCATTCTCTGTAGCTGAATAGGAAGATTATATAAAGGGACATTTTTACATTAAAGCCTAAATATTCCCCCAAAGCCCTTTATACATGCAGCCCAGACACCACTGCATCATTAAGTCTATGTGCAAGGCCGTGTCAGACCTTCAGAACAAGGAAAACGCTTGAGCCAGGAGCCTGAGAAGCCTGTCCCAACTTGGGGAACATCACATTTTACTCACATCCCTAGATTCACCTCCTCCTCCCCACAACCCCTGTACATTGCTGAGGCCACAATCCTGCCAGCCCGTTTCCAGCTCAAAGCAATGTCCTGAGGGGTCTGCAACGAGCTGCAGCCGACGTTTACTGCAGCCCCCAACTCGGGCTCACCCGCCTGCCCGCACAGCCTGAGCTGTCTGCGCCACCTCACAGCAGGGGGGTGCCTGGGCGCCCGTCTAAGCAGCGGGTTTCCCCGTTCACAGCACACGCTGCCAGACCCCCGACCACGTCTCCTCCCAGAGCCAAACGCCCAGTGGCCAGCGGGACATAACGGGAGCCCGGGGTGTGTGCCTCGGGGGGGTGCCAGTGACGGCCAACTCCTCCCAAAAGCATGAGGCTCGGACTCAGCTCAGGGGTCATTTATAGGCGGCAGGAGAACAGCGTCTGCCCCACTGACCGAGCACCCGTTCACCAAACCAGGCGCAGAGAGCCAGCGCCACAACACCCCTCGAGAGCAGCAAATCGCCGCTGCAGACAACTTGCCCGCGGCCGGGGGCGGGAGGCCGGCTCCGGGGACCTGCCGCTGCCGCTGCGTGGCAAGAGGCCGGGGGAGCCCAGGTGTCTCTGCCGCGCACCCACAACTTTCTGGGTGGACCGGGGGCGGGGGGAGAGGCGAGCGGAGACGCCGGGCGGGATCGTACAATGAGCGCACCGCGAGCGCCAGGCAGCCGCGGGTTAGCCGGACCCACCCCCGCCACCACAGCCGGCTCCCTGCCCGGCCCGGCTCAGACACTCACAGCGCTGGGGGGGAAATCGCCTCTCGGGCCCCGCCTGAGGAGCAGCAGGACGGGGCCGAGCCAGCTGGGGCGCTTGCGGGCTGCAGTGCGATCTGCCCGGCTGGGAGATCAGCGGCTTTGCCTGGTTCGCAGCTGGGCATCAGCTGCGCGGGTGGGCCCGGCCAAGCCTCGGGGGCCGATCGGCGGGGCCGTCTCTCGGGGAGGAGTCAATGGAAGGGAGCTGGAGGACAGGGCGTCCTTCCGCCCAAGCTACTCACTTCGTTCCTCGCTGCTGCTCCTGCCTCCGCTGCCTGCGGATTGGGGAGGGGGCTCTCATCTTCTAAAGGAAGCAGCATGGATCGGAATCACTTCACCCCCCCCGGGATTTCATGCATCCCCCGCTCTCCAGGTCCAGACAGACACGGAAAGTGCCGCTTGTTTGGGAAAAATCAACAACCACCGCCATGCAATTCTTCAGCTGGTCGTTTCACTTAACCTGGGTCGGTTATTAACCATCCCCAAACCCAGCCGCGCACACAGCTCGCTAGCGGCACCTGCTGGCCCAAGAGAAGAGCCCTCACAGCTACCCCTAGTGCCGGACGGGGAAGAACGCGAGACAGCAACGCGTTTGTTAGAATAGCTGTAAACAAACCAGGTCGTGGATGTTATCTGACAAGAACAAGAGCTACTGCAATCTGCTTTCAAGAGATGCCCTTTCTAAACAGGATCTCTGTGTCTTTGTACACCAAATCTGATAGTAGGCGGTTTTAAAAAGAGTTAAATGGAAGGGATGAAATAGTCTAAAATGATACTATTAGGTTAAAATAATTTAGAAACCATACACTAAGGGCCTGACTTTGCTCCCATTGAATTCAGTAGGAGCAAGGGCAAGACCAAATTTCCTTATCTATGTTACAAACACCACCTTATTGTATTAAAACAAAATAAACGAATACAAATTGTTCACTGTCTGCTGTTCCTCTACCTTTTTACATTTCTTTTTACCCGGCTAATGAAAATGAAAAAGTCACATTTGTTTGATTTACATATACCCAGTTTCCTGTCAATTTTACTTAATGACTCTCATGGATTAGTTTTTACAGTAGCAGCCGTGTTGGTCTGTATCCGCAAAAAGAAAAGGAGGACTTGTGGCACCTTAGAGACTAACAAATTTATGAGAGCATAAGCTTTCGTGAGCTACAGCTCACTTCATCGGATGCATTCAGTGGAAAATACAGTGGGGAGATTTATATACATAGAGAACATGAAACAATGGGTGTTACCATGCACACTATAACGAGAGTGATCACTTAAGATGAGCTATTACCAGCAAGGGGGGTGGGGGGAACCTTTTGTAGTGATAATCAAGGTGGGCCATTTCCAGCAGTTGACAAGAACGTCTGAATAACAGTGGGGGATGGAGGGGGATAAACATGGGGAAATAGTTTTACTTTGTGTAATGACCCATCCACTCCCAGTCTCCATTCAAGCCTAAGTTAATTGTATCCAGTTTGCAAAGAGCTTTATGGAGTATAGAAGTTTATAGGAATAAAAACCTGTATTTTAGCATAAGTGTGACCTACTTTTAATACACTGTTATGGTACCATTGAATATATTGAATCATTAGATGTTGTTTAAAACAAAGGAAGAAAACTGTATGGGGGAAGGTTAACACTAAGATTTGGAATGCAGTTCTCTTTGTAGGATGGGTACCTAAGAGAACATTAAATAGCATGCAATTAGCCTAGTGCAGAAAAATTTAAGTTGTAATGCATTTTCTTAAAACATTAAAGCACACCTTCCCCAAAAGGTGACCTACTAGCTGCCCTAGGGCTCTTCCTGCGTGAAAGGGCCTGAAATAATCATGCTGTTTTGATACACACAAAAATAACTAACAATAAAATGCTCCTCAAGGTCCTGGCTAGTGGAAACAGGCTCCCTCTGTCAAATGTTAACACCCTGCTAAATAGAGAAAGTGGATGATTATATTGTTGTATAATGTTTCCCTAAACAAAAGCTCACTGTTGTAATGATTATCATTTTGTCTTGGATATTTACATGTAATAATTTGTAAACCTGTTAGATTTTTTTAAAAAAGCTTCTCAACAGTTAGAGATGGGAATTGAATTGAAATCCCAGTCCTGAAGAGATTCAAATTTCTGGCAGTTCTAAATCAAAAGTAAGATCAAATTCTGCACCTGGCCATGTATATGTTGTGGCTAGTCTTATCACTATCGAAAATAAAATATAATTAAAGACAGTACCATCTAGTTCTGGGTAGACACACAGTTTGAATAATAGAATCATGCCATTGTTATGGAGTCACATCCGTTCCAATTGGAAAATAGCTTTCCAATATTTATAATGATTTTGTGTGCTCAGGGATGGGCTACCAGCACTTTAACCAAGGGCCCCAGAAAACTGTCATCTTTTGCCTGAGCAACCAATACTACTGAGATGCGTGCCAGGGAGTGCGGGAGAAGGATGGGCCACTGGGAACACCAGATGAAGTGCAGAGGCAAAGAACCTCCACATAGATGGCACAAGCCTACTGTGGATCAAAAGTATTCAACAGGTGAGCTTTTCCATAGGCAAGTAAACCATGCAAAGATGTCCTCCCCAAGAGCTCCCTCATGCAGGTTTTACTGCAGGAGGGGATGATCTCTCTGCAGGTAGTGCAGCACAGTGTAAAACAAATGCGACGTCAGGTTATCTGTGTCTCTGCAGACTTGTAAGAGTCTCCACGGGAACTTTCATAAATATCTGCTAGTTGGTACATTTCAAATGCAAAGTATTTGCTCCTCAAAACAATATTAATGAATGCAGAGATATATCTCAGAGGTGGCATAGCAGTTTCCAGAAATGGAGCTGATGCCCATTGGTGGTAGAGAAATCAGTCCAGCCTTCCCTTCAGTTTGGGTGTGGGATTGTTAACATGCAACTCCTGGGAGCCCCAAGAACCTTGTCTAGCACCTACAGTTAAAGAACTGTCAGCATTTCCATTATGTATCCCTATTAAAATGGTTATAATACTCAGCAGGAAAGCTGGGTTTCCACTGAAGCCTGGCACACAAAATTTCTGCCTAATAACACCTTAAGTAAACAAACAAACAAACAACTTGGCTGTTACAGACAAGTGCAGAAAGTTTACCAGATTCCAAAAATTATTTAGTGTGATTGTATCTTAAAAAAAGCAGCAAATTAATAATTTCCCCTTCTGCTGTTGGTGGCAACCTTGAATACTCATTTGTGTGATTGTCCCATAAACATCTCCATGTTTTTTTTTCCATTTTAACCTATTATGCATGAAAACCCTTCCTGAATAAAGTCTCTAAACTCTCCTTCAAATTCTGACTCAACACCCACCTCTATAATGATGCCTACAAGAAATCAGCCAACCAGTGATGGCTAGGTTGTACAATTATTTGGGGGACAGCTGATTAAATTTATGTATTTATTTATTTGAAATACATTACAATTTTTAGAATTCTCAAGCTGGAAATACAGGTAACCTATATTACAGCATTATTTTATTATCATTCCCCCATCCATTCTCATTCTTTGTCTTATGTGGTAAAATCGTGGATCAGTTTGCAAAACGAGGCCTTTACATGGTAAACTCTTTAGAGAAGGAAATGTCTCCATTTGTATTTGTACAGTGTTTGGCACAATGGTGTCCTGATTGGATGCCTTTGAGCACTATCACATAACTTGTATTATGTTCAATTTGTTATTAGGAGTTTGTCGTTGATTTCAGTGGAAGCAGAATTGGGACTCCATAAGGGGACCAATACTTTTATGTATCTATTTATTTCTTAATAAGAAATTAAATCAGTTGAGTAATGCAAGTTAGGACAAAGTTTTCTTTTCATAGCGTTCTAGTACACAAGCCTACACTGAGCCATGATGTAAATTCTTTGTATGTATTCAGCCACTACAATGTGTTGTATCAATAATCCTCAGAGTAGAAACTTTGTAAACTGATGATACAAGAAGAGTGTTTAACACGGACATCACTAAGCTCTAAATGGAAGAACCTAATAAATGTTTTTAAATAGTACTGTTCAAAGGAAACATTACACTTTTAATGGTAGACAGGGTTTCAGTGGATAGAGTGTCGGTAGGGTGCAGCTTCCCATTCAGAGGGCTCTGATAAAGTACAGGCACCCTAGATGTGGTAGAGTCAGAGAACTGTACGCTGCAGAGAAAAAACAGAGTGTACATCAGTCTGGTCTACATGCCCATTCAAGTGTTGATGACAGAGTTTTGCATCATTGTTAAAACAAACACACACACACACACAAACTCTCCCCCAAGAAAGACAGACAGACCAGTTAAAACTGGGATACTGTTTTGAAACCTGTAAAAGCCGGAAAATTCATAGTTAATGTTTTTCATGCCATCCTTGTAGTTAATCATTAATCAAGCTATTGCAAGGATATGACAACAGTATGTGATTTTATACCCCTTACTTAAAGACAATCCATCACAGCATAAATAAAGAAATACACATTTTACTAATTACTTCCTTCAGAGTCTAGGAAAAGCATTTAGCTGGCAGCTTGATACGTGCTGCATTTGCAGCAGAATTTCCAATAAATCTTAATGGGAGCGGCCTACCTGCTACAGTCTGAACTAAGAATTACTGGCTAATGGTTCTGCAGTATCTAGGCATCATGAATGAAGTAAAGATAGGAAGTGAAATCCTGGCCCCATTGAAATCAATAGGGGTTTTGCCATTGACTTCAGTGCAGTCAGGAATTCACACAGAATGAAAATCTCGATTATAAACTTAGTTCCCAGTCCTGCAAACAATTTATGCATGTGCTTAACTTTATTACCATGAATAATCTCAGTAAAAGTTAAGCACATATAGAAGTGTTTGCAGGACTGGATTCTTAGAGCCTCATCCAAAGCTTATCCAAAGTCTGACTCTAATCATTGACATCAATAGGCTTTGTATCTGGCCCTTAGGAATTTAAATCAGATCTTTTTGCTTATTTTAAGTTGCTACGAATGTGGAGAAGCAGGCCAGCTACACCTGTCATAGTACAGGAAATTAAATATTAAAGAAGACAGAGTACTGTTACGGAGTGGTTACCTTGCCCTGAAGCAGTGATGTTACTTCACTAGAAAGTTTTCCAAATTTTAACTTTAAAACAATTTAAATTAAATTACAATTAATTATTTTACTTACATGCAGAAACAGTTTTTAGATAAATAGTACTTTGAACTGAAAATTAAGAAAATCTATTTAGTAACTTATAGCTACTGTATATTTGCTCAAGTCTGTCTGGATTAATTTCTAATGCAAGTTTCCACTTTTGACCTCCAGTCTTGAGGCAGTGAATGTGTAATTCACATGTCAGTAACTTGTAAGACCTGGTAGCCTTATTGTACAAGTATTTCACAAGATGAGTTCCATAAGCTTCAACTGGAAACTGTATGCAGAACACTTGCAGGGTCAGACCTGGGTTTGCTTATCTATAATTAATCTAAAAAAATCTAACCTATTTTAAAATCATTCTCTGCATCACCTGCTTATATCATGTCACAAGCCTATAATGAACTGTACTGTTCAAACAATCACAGAATCAGAGTGAATGGAGGAGTGCAGATGGACTTAAGGAGTGGGAGCTACCTATCCATCAAGCCATTATTTTTTCATGGATACCAGAACATTTTAAATATTTAAATTAATAATGGAACATGGGAAACAGCTTATTGTCTCTTGCAAAGCATCCACTTGTTTGTTCATTGATTTGAATCAAACATTTACTCCATCACATTTATTTTTATTTTAAACTGAAGGGCATTGTATTCAAAATGAATATCATTAGACATGATTAACTATGCTATGAAATGTTTAACTCATTAAGTGTGGAAATATTAGGGGCCCAGTCTTCAAGAGGACCTCAAAGCAGCCTCTAGAGTTTGCACATGCAAATATCTATGTGCATAAATAAATGAATGGCAGTTTTTGAAAATCTCCTCTTACATTATCAAGGGATGCCATGAAGTTCTCATTAACTTATGAGTCACATGGGAAATCATTTGTAAATAAATGTAGTACCTGTAATCTACCATACTGTTAGTTTAAGACCCTGTCCACAATACCATTTTTATCTAGGTCCCAGTCCTGCAAATACCGGGGTAAAGTTACATACGTGCTTAGGTGTTTCAAAGATCAAGGCCCAGGTTTGTGACAAGCGGCTGACACAGTACACTCTAAGCATGCTTTGTGTCCATGCACCACACGGTTAAAGCTAAATTACCATCACAGCTAAGTATTCCTCCCTGCCAGAGATCTAGCATTGGACATTGGTTATGTTCATGTAATCAGTATAACATTGTTTTTCACAGTGTGAATGGGACTCCCTATTCATACTTTTGAAATTAATTAACTGATTTTTCTAAGCTCTCTATGCTGTAAGACATCCCAGATGCTACTGCTCTGTGTGAATGTTTTTGCAGAACTCTAACCCCTGCTGAAGTAGTAGAGGATACCTGTCCAGATTTTCCTCAGAATGTACTGATACAAACACTTTGACAGTAGGGCAGTTATATGTACAAACACACTTTTGATGGCAGAAAAAAAATGCTGTATGAGCATAAATTGATCCAAGAAGGTTACCATGCTTCTACTAGGTTACAAAATCATGTTTGTAGTTGTTGTGTGGATAGGCCATAATTGTATACTATTCGTTGTGATGAACATTCCTAAGGAAAATAAAAATGGGATATCCTCAAGCCCCCACTTGATTTCCCATGACATCCTCTTTACAGAGGCACTATATTTCTGTTCATTCTGTCTAAGTAAGCATAAAGGTTAAAAAGAAAAAAATGAAAAAAGTCATCTCTACTCAAACAGACAAACAAAAATTACAATTGCTGTGCACAGCCACCTACTAAAATCTATCTGCATGTGCAGTAATATATCTATTATATAGGCTGGAAAAGATAAGGCAAACTGAAGAGAATCAATACAGACACTAAAATGTTAAAAGAGTAAGTTAAATCCCCCTAGTAATTGTAGGACCTGAAAGATCTTTGATTTAATATGAACTGATTGATCTACAAAAAATATATTTCAATGGGCTTCAAAGTGAAAGCCATGGCTGACTGAAAAGTAGACACACTTTAAAGTAAAAAGGAACTTTCAGTTCTCCATAAACTTGCCACTTTGAAAAGCTGTCTTTAAATATATGTATTATTTAAATAATCTATCCTACCAGGCAGATTTTATAAAGCCAGTTCTCTTTGCTATAGGTAAGAAAGTTCTCTCTCACATCAGGGTTTTTTTGGGTTTTTTTTTATTCCTACTTCTTTTATTATGTATTGACCTATCTGCATGCAACTGGCATTTACTGAAGACTTTTCTTAAAGCCCATATTTTTTTAAAGTATTTTTCATGTTGGCTGTAATTGTGTAGATTAGAAATAAGGATGATTCAGATTGGAATCTGTCAGAGCAAAAGGCATAAAAGGAATGTAATGCTGCCCTACTTTTCAAGTGAGTTATGATAGCTAGCTACATTACAATGGCCACTGCACATTAGTTGCAAACCTTAGGGCACAAAATTGATCTGTAGACCAGTTATTTTTGGAACTTCCCTCCCTCCTGCCACTAAAACTGGTTTAACAATTTTTGCCTTTAAAATTTGAGACAGCTATAAAACAGATTTATACATTCTAATAAAATACGAACCACTCTGATAAAATCAGACTACGCGTATGTCCCAAAAGCCATAGCCAGGAGAGGAACCACAGGGCACAATGTTTAAATTAATTTCCTGGCTCCCACAAATCCTGTGTAGTTCACTCTTTGCAAGTATTCTATGCACTGAACTGCATAAATACATTTCAGGAGATTAACTAGGGTCAGAGGGCGTGGCACTAGATAAAAATCTAATCTAGATAGCACACCATCTGATCCACTCATGTCTCCTTCTCCCCCACTTCTGCTTGGATTACTCATACTCCTGATAAAAGTAATTTATGTATTGTGGTCTGGGTCTGTGTGGGCAGTCTGAGGTCTGCCAGAATATGGGTGCAAATTAACTCTGCCTTAGCTGCCAACCACAGGGAAGGTAGTAGAAAGACAGGGGGCTTAGTAGAGCAACATAACAGAGTTGCCAATCAGAGGCAAAGGAGATGGACCTACTGGATGTTAGCCACACAAATGATGCCTCTGGGGAAGGGAGCAGAGCCAGAAGAAGTAAACCAATGAGCACAGTTAAGGCTGAGGCTGAATCTCAGTTTGTTAATGCTCTAATCAGAGATCTATGAGGCTCTTTGGGGAGATCAGTGTCAATGGCTTGATGTCAGACCTACCGGCTTAGTTTGTGTGTTCAGATGTCAATGAGTAGGATGACCATATTTCCCTTTGCTGAATACGGGACACCTGGTAAAATTATTTGTATTCAAGCAAGTTCAATGGCAATCAATCAGAACTATGCAGTACAAACATTCAAATTAACATCAAGTTGACTGAGCCCTGGTTAAAAAGAAATACTGCGTAGTTGAATTCTTTTTATTTACCTTCTTATTTTTAAGGCTTTAGGGTTCACACAGGGAGGGGTGACACACACACACACACACACACTCCTGTAGACCTCTCCCACACGGTGGGGGTGGGTGATGGGGTGACCAACCAACCCGTCTCTCCCTGCCCAGCGCTCCCCACCCTTCATGCCTGGCTAGGCCCCTGAGACGGACCTACCTCTCCTGGTACCTGGCGCTGTGTCTTCCCGAGGCAACACATGGGGGAACGGGATGCAGGGTCACATGTCCCTGTCCCCAGATTTCTGCCAGGGTTCACACCAGAATGTGGCCAGCAGCAGCATTTCAGTGCTGTGTGGGAGGGAAGGGATGTGTGCTGCTTCCAGATGCAGAGGAGGAGGAGGGAGGGAAGGGATGACCTGGCCCATGTCTCTGAAGAGCTCACCTCTTCTTCTCCTCCTCCCCCCTGCACCCAGTGTCTGGAAGCAGCTTGTCCCTTCCTACCCACACAGCGTCGAAAGGCAGTTAAAACCACCAGATTGCTAGGGGTCACAGGCATAACCCAGTCACCTCTGTCCCCCCATCTACAGTGCAGGCAGAAAGGGGGTAAGCCCTAAGGATGCATTGTGCATCAGGGCCCAGGGAACTGGACTACAGGGGCTTCAGTGAACCCAGCCATGTGGCTCAGCAGGGGCAGATGGAGCAGCCCTGTACTCCATGGGGGCAGGACCCAGGTTGTGGGAGGATAGGGGGTGAAGATGGTGCTAAGCAGCCCGGGGAGCTGCTGTGGAGCCTGCAGGTTCAGGGCATGAACAGGCTGTAACTTGCTGCCCACTCCAGAGCTTAGCTGAGGGACAGAGAGGCTTCCCTGTGCCAGCGCTGTGCAGAGCTTTGGCACATGCAGAGCTCGGTTCCTCCTGGCCAGCACCCCAGGCTTTCCCGGGGCGCCAGCCCAGCCCGAGGTGCGGGGGAAGGAGCCTTCCAGCCAGGCTGTTTGAGAGCTGAGCATGCCAACCAGGGGCTGGTTCTCTGCACAGCGCTGGGAGTGGGACGCGCCCTGCCAGTAGTGATACGGAGGAACAGCTATTGCTGCTGGACATGGATTGACATGATTTAAAAGGGAGAGTAAATCTGGCAAGATATGATTGCAGTCATATAGTTTAAAGGCAGTTATTTTTCCTAAAAGGTAAGCAATAGTTTAATTTATCAATAAAGCTAGAGAAGGCTTTGTAGTAAAATAAACTACAATTTGATTACTTGCTTCTGCAAGGAAAGAAGATTTTTTAAAAATTTTCTGCTAGGAGGGAGATTGCCTGTAAGATTTTTTACTAGGGCTGTTGATTAATCACAATTAACTCACGTGATTAACTCAAAAAAATTAATCGCGATTAATCACAGTTTTAATTGCACTGTTAAACAACAGAATACCCATTGAAATTTATTAAATACTTTTGGATGTTTTTCTACAATTTTCAAATATATTGATTTCAATTACAACACAGAATACAACATGTACACTGCTTACTTTATTTTTTATTACAAATATTTGCACTGTAAAAATGGTAAAAGAAATAGTTTTTTTCAGTTCACCTCATACAAGTACAGTAGTGCAATCTCTTTATCATGAAAATGCAACTTACAAATGTAGATTTTTTTCTGTTACATAACTGCACTCAGAAACAAAACAATGCAAAACTTTAGCACCTACAAGTCCACTCAGTCCTACTTGTTCAGCCAATCACTAAGACAAACAAGTTTGTTTACATTTACTGGAGATAATGCTGCCCACTTCTTATTTGCAAGGTATATACATGCCAGATATGCTAAACATTCATATGCCCCTTCATGCTTTGGCCACCATTCCAGAGGACATGCTTCCATGCTGATGACGCTCATTAAAAAAAAATAATGCATTAATTGAATTTGTGACTGAATTCCTTGGGGGAGAATTGTATGTCTCCGGCTCTGTTTTACCAGCATTCTGCCATATATTTCATGCTATAGTAGTCTCGGATGATGACTCACACATACTATTCATTTTAAGAACACTTTCGCTGCAGATCTGACAAAACGCAAAGAAGGTACCAATATGAGATTTCTAAAGATAGCTACAGCACTTGACCCAAGGTTTGAGAATCTGAAGTGCCTTCCAAAATCTGAGAGGGATGAGAAGTGGAGCACACTTTCAGAAGTCTTACAAGAGCAAAAAGAAAAGGAGTACTTGTGGCACCTTAGAGACTAACAAATTTATTTGAGCATAAGCTTTTGTGAGGTACAGCTCACTTCATCGGATGCATGCCTCCCTGTTTGCTGTAGAGGGTGTTCATCAGGTGGTTCTGCAGTTTCTTTGAGAGTGTGTGGCACAAGCTGTCAGCATAGTCTGTGTGGTATGTAGATTGTAATGGATTTTTTACCTTCAGTCCTTTTGGTATGATGTCCATCTGTTTGCATTTGGAAAGGAAGATGATGTCTGTATCTGTACGAGTTTTTTCGTGAAGTTGATGGATTTCCACTCCATACGGCTAAATTCAGTGCCTTGCATAATGACAGGTTTCAGAGTAGCAGCCATGTTAGTCTGTATCCGCAAAAAGAAAAGGAGTACTTGTGGCACCTAAGAGACTAACAAATTTATTTGAGCTTAAGCTTTCGTGAGCTACAGCTCACTGCTGGATGCAGTGAGCTGTAGCTCACGAAAGCTTACGCTCAAATAAATTTGTTAGTCTCTTAGGTGCCACAAGTACTCCTTTTCTTTTTGCGGATACAGACTAACATGGCTGCTACTCTGAAACCTGTTAAAAGAGCAACACTCTGATGTGGAAACTTCAGAACCTGAACCACCAGAAAAGAAAATCAACCTTCTACTGGTGGTATGAGACTCAGATTATGAAAATGAACATGCGTCGGTCCACACTGCTTTGGATTGTTATCAAGCAGAACCCATCATCAGCATGAACGCATGTCCTCTGGAATGGTGAATGACACATGAAAGGACATATGAATATTTAACACATCTGGTACGTAAATATCTTGCGATGCTGGCTGCAACAGTGACATGCGAATGCCTGTTCTCACTTTCAGGTGACATTCTGAACAAGAAGCAGGCAGCATTATCTCCTGCAAATGTAAACAAACTTGTTTTAGTGATTGGCTGAACAAGAAATAGGACTGAGTGGACTTGTAGGCTCTAAAGTTTTACATTGTTTTGTTTTTGAATACAGTTATTTTTTGTACATAATTCTACATTTGTAAGTTCAACTTTCATGATAAAGAGATTGTACTACAGTACTTGTACGAGGTGAATTGAAAAATACTATTTCTTTTATTTATCATTTTTACAGTGCAAATATTTGTAATAAAAATAAATATAAAGTGAGCACTATACACTTTGTATTCTATGTTGTAACTGAAATCAACATATTTGAAAATGTAGAAAACATCCAAAAATATTTAAATAAATGGTATTCTATTATTGTTTAACAGTGCGATTAATCGCGGTAAATTTTTTTAATCGTTTGACAGCCCTAGTAACCAGATTTAATGCCAATACTATGACATATAATTACATTTTAATTTTTAAAATAAATGGAATGTTCAGCATTAGATAAGATAAGGATGGCAAAATTAGCAGCAAGACATGCACACATGAGGGATCCATGACAGCCTCTGGTTTTATGTTGTTATGTAATATGAGCAGTAAGTATGCATGCTAAAATATTACTATAGAAATTAGGGTTGTGAATTATTGGATTGGGTGGACTAGAAATTTATGAGGTGTGAGGAATGTTAGCTTTAATATTAGCTATACAATTTTTCTTGTGTCCACACTCACTGAGTATGTGGGCCTCTTTAATCTTGCACCAAACTCTGAATCATCATTAGGTAATTCCGAAAAAAGATCTGATTAGAGGTAACAAAACAAAACTCAGTTCAGATAGTGAGAACTGTTGTTCCTTATTCTGTTAAGGGGTCTTAGAGGAAATTTGCAAAGAAAAAAGGAAACAAACCAAAACCCCAAAATACAAACAAAAACTTGGGCCGTGCCATTTCTTTTTTCTTGGTTTATTTATGATGTATAAAAATGCCTGAAAAGTGGTGGTAGTTTTTTTGTTTCTGCATTTCAGCTAGAAGTAATATACCTGATCACAGTAACACACACTTTGTGTGGTGGTTTTCCATTGAACATTTTCCTAGGTATTCACGTCTGTGTTTGCATATTATAAAGGTATTTTGTGCTTGTACAATGGATTTATCAGTAAACATTAGTAGACTGAGTGAATAAAAGATTTATGGAAGTAGATTCTGTGTTGCATCTCCTTTGAGATGTAGTGCAGAATGTAAAGATCAGGAGGAGTGAGGACAAAGGTGGTTTTATGATGGATTCTGAGCTGCTCTTGAGGGCTTACTGGCATCTGAGTTAAGGTCTAGTTAATAGCAGCCTTACCTGTGCTGCCAATGGGTTACTCTGCAGACCAGAATCATCATATCACTGAATGATACAAGCAAATACCTGCCATACCCCATATTCTGGGGCTTACATTGGGGTAATGAATGGCTGTTTACATTCATAAATCTTATGCTGCACTGGTATCAAATGTTTCAGAGTAGCAGCTGTGTTAGTCTGTATCCACAAAAAGAAAAGGAGTACTTGTGACACCTTAGAGACTCTGGCCCACTGTGGACTGTGCATCCTGGTTCTTGAACATCTGACGATTGTCATATGTGGCTCAGAGGGTCACTAAGTTTGTCCACCCCTGATATAGGGCTCAAGAAGGGACCATAATCTGGGCAAAGGGAATAATGGGGGGAAAATCTTATTAGGACTGAGGGAAGACAGCAGCCAACCAGCACATTAATTCTAAAAGAGAAAAATCATGAAATGAGCTGACATCTGGATTAGTAGATCCACACCAAATATAGATGTCTGTACAGTTAACATACTTCGTTATTTTTGTAGCCTGTTTTATATACAATGTATGTCCTTGGGATGGAGTTTTAATTAAAAAAGTTAGCTATCAAGATAAAACAAAAAATTGTTTGGCATTTTGAGACTGTTGTTTATGTATCTTGAGGCTGATAATAGATGGCTTCACCATACTGGATTCTTTTCAAGAACTTTTCAGAGTCAAAGATTTTTTCTCTATAAAAATCTAATCCCGTGATAGATAAAAAATAAAATGTTAAAATCACAACTTCTTCAATCAGTTTTCTCGAAAAAAGATTCCATGGTGATATACTGGACTGTTCCGATTTGGAATGCTAACACGAGAAAGGAAAGCTAACAGAATCAAAAAGCCTTAAGGTCCTTTTTTTTTTTTTAAAGACATGGCAAAAGATTTAAAATCCAACCACCTCTCATTCACCTCACAGAAATGCCCAGTTTGTAAACTAAACTTCATTTTTTTTGGACATTTTAAAAGCTATTATATACAACCCCTCTGCATGTCAAACTTGGTATGGTCTCAGAGGTCCTTGGCTTTAGAGCCTAATATTGCAAGGTTCTGAGCATTCTCAACTTCCAATGACTTGCAGAGCAGAGGAAGGCTCTTAATAACATAACATTGGTTTGAAAGCAGGGGGAGGAACCAGTATGGAAGATGGTATGACTCTGCCTACTTCTCTGCTCTGATTCTGCCAAATAGACTTATGCAGAGCCTTGAAGGGAGGATGAGGTGCCTAGTGCTTTTAAACACATATATACGGCAGACTTTTGTTCAATGAGAAGACTGTTGGACAACAAGCCTCTTGCTGTTCTTGATGGAGACAAACTCATGACCATATAATGTAAAACAAGTATGGAGGGACTTTAACAATTTGTGACTGTGAAGAACGTGGGAGTTTTCTGTATTAATTGTGTTACTTTTATCTGTAGGTTTGGTGGTTATTGTGTTGCTGGCTAAATGGTTAAATCAGTCTTAGTTAACTGTGGTTTGCCGAACTAAACTTAGTGATTGCAGCCAGCCCCAAATTCTGGTACTCGGATGGACAATGTAGGTGCTAATTGCTTTGATGTTTACATCTAGCAATATGGAACCAGGACTCTGGTTTATCCCAAGGGGCAGAGGGAAAGTCCCAGTCTGTGTCTTCAGAGGGATTAAGATGGGAATTATTAAACAAAAAGCTTGAAAGCAGTTAAAAGCTGAGCCTCTGACAAGACAGGAAACAGAGGGTCTGAAGAGAAGCAAGCTGTTACTTGGTCCCTAGGAGAACAGGAGTGGAGGTGGGTACCAAGGCTAAATTGGGCCTACTTAACTGCCTGAGGGAAATGCTAAGCTTAGGTAAAACAATGTGTTAGGATTTTCTTGTTTTCAGGTTTTTCCTCTCTGTTTGTTACATTGCTATGGAAAAATAAATTTTGTTTTGAACAAGTTGTTCTCTGTCACTGCCCTTTCAAACTGCTCACACCTTCCAGAGAGAAGTGTATAGGATGAACCAAAACTCAGCTGGCCCTGCTGAGGACTCATGGTTGGTGAACAGGGGTGCTGTGTGACCAGAGACCCTGTCTAAGGCTTTGATTACAGTATGGACCTTACAGCAGCACAACTGTACCAGTGCAGCTGCACTGCTGTAAGGTTTCCTGTATAGCCACCCTATGCTGGCAGAAGAGAGCTTTCCTGCTGGCATAATTAAACCACCCCCAGCGAGTGGTGATAGCTATGTCAGCAGGAGAGCATCTCCTGCTGACATAGCACTGTCCATACTGGCACTTTTGTTGGTGAAATTTATGTCGGTGGGGGTGTATTTTTTTCACACCCCTGACTGACAAAAGTTTTGCCAACAAAAGTGCTAGTGTAAACAAAATCTAAGAGTGAGCTGAATGCATGATTCCACCCTAAGAGAAATATAGGCATGGGTTTAGCAGTTGGAAGGGGTGCCCAAGGAGAGTCTGAGTGTGTGTGGGGGGGGGTCAAAGGTACCGCTCATCCTGGAACCTTCTTTGGAGGAGAAGCCAATACCATTTTTGGTCTTTCACTCTAAGGGATCAGTGTATTTGTGGTTATATGTAAGGAAATACTGGTTTGTCAGAACGATACTGCAGCTGGCTATCATATCCCTAGAAGAAAAAACTTAACAATGGCAACAAAGATATACCAGGAGGTTTGAGGAGGAAGGAAGATATGACATATTCTTTGTCAATATATGGAATTGGACATTGGTTTTGGAAGCAGCCTCACACAGAAAGAATTCAGAGTAGCAGCCATGTTAGTCTGTATCCGCAAAAAGAACAGGAGTACTTGTGGCACCCCACCAAGGGAAATAACAAAAAACTTCTTTGATGGAATTTAGCTCTCCAAGATTTTGATTTTGAAAAACAACACATTTCAAGACCTTCTAACAAAGTGGAGGATGCACTCTCCCATGAAAGTTTCCCAGAATCAACCGGTTAAAATCATCCTTGAGATGTGGGAAATATGGTTAGTTTTTATATAGTCAGTAGTATATCTAAAAGTACATACGTCTTATTAGCTCTGTTTCTCCTAGAGCTCCAGGAAGAAATCACAGCCAGCGTGGAACCAGCTGTCCAACCCTATCTGTGATTTGTGGGGCGTGTCATAAATATAAAGGGAAGGGTAACCACCTTTCTGTATACAGTGCTATAAAATCCCTCCTGGCCAGAGGCAAAATCCTCTTACCTGTAAAGGGTTAAGAAGCTCAAGTAACCTGGCTGGCACCTGACCAAAATGACCAATAAGGGGACAAGATACTTTCAAATCTGGGGGGGAAGGAGGAAGAAAGGCTTTGTCTGTCTGTCTGTGTGATGCCTCTGCCGGGGACAGATCAAGAAAGCAAGCAATCCAACTCCTGTAGAGTTAGTAAGTAATCTAGCTAGAAAATGCATTAGATTTTCTTTTGTTTTTGGCTTGTGAAATTTGCTGTGCTGTAGGGAATGTGTATCCCTGTTTTTGTGTCTTTTTGTAATTTAAGGTTTTGCCTAGAAGGATTCTCTATGTTTTGAATCTGACTGCCCGTGAGATTATCTTCCATTCTAATCTTACAGCGTGTTTCTTTTATTTTTTTTGTTCTTCTAATAAAGTTCTGTTTTTTGAGAATCTGATTGGGGTTTTTAACGTCCTAAAAACCCAAGGCTGGTCTGTGCTCATCTTGTTTATTCTCAAGCCTCCCAAGGAAAGGGGGTGCAAGGCTTGGGGGGGATATTTTGGGGGAAGACATCTCCAAGTGGTCTCTTCCCTGATTCTTTGTTAAATCACTTGGTGGTGACAGCATACTGAATCCCAGATACAGGGAATTTTGTGTCTTGGGAAAAAAAAAGTTTTAATCTAAGATGGTAGAAAATAAGCTTAGGGGGTCTTTCATGCGGGTCCCCACATCTGTACCCCAGAGTTCAGAGTGCGGAAGGAACCCTGACCGAAAGAAGTGATCCTATACGGTAGGAAAACATTTTGGCTGGAATTGTGGGTGGGGAGCACTGTTGTAAATCAAGCCCTTAGCCTTTCTGTGTCTCATTTTACATGCCCGTAAAATGAAAATAATGCTCACCATAATTACTTCCCAAGTATGTTGTAATGATTAATTAGTTGTATTCACAGAACTTTGTACGCACAGCACATTTTTACTAATAAGACAGCACTCAAATCAAATAAATATTTTCTTTAAAATTACAAGAAATTCCTTCATTCACTTCTGTTTTCTCAAGCCTATACAACAATAAAAAGAAAATCCCCTGTAACCCAGCAGAAAGCATTCTAAGCAGTGCTGGAGTTGCTCATTCTGGATGCACAACACTGGTCTGCAGAATAACTAAGGGATTAAGCAAACACAAGGCATTAAAATACTACAAAGAGGACCAGACAGACTTGTGACTGAAAAATCATGAACCAGAATTATAATCAGTTGAGAAGTCAAAAGGACATAGAGCAGGTAAAAATCAGGGGCAAAGGAAAGCTGGGGTTATCAAAAACCTAGGAATCATATTAAAATACAAGAGTTATGTTTTTTCTTCAATTCATGCACTTAATTCTCAGTATCAATAATGGGAGTAGCATGTATGCAGAATATGGAGAATACATGTGCAAGGGTAGAAGTATGGCTGTGGTGGAGTGAATAGATCATTCCAGGCAACACAAATAATAATAATGCATTATATGTATATGTAAATATACATATAATGAATCTAAAGAGAGAGTGACACTGAAGGTCATGGTAGCCAGGTTCATACCGCTCCTTCAACCTTCAAAGTTTGCTTGTTCTCAGTCTCCTGGAATCACACTGCCTCTGGTACCCTTGGAGAACAAAGGCTGTACTGCAATATGCTACACCAGGTTTGGCCACAACACAGGGCGGAAACTAGGGCTGTCTCCCTTCCCAACTAAAATGTAAATCTTTGTGGTTCCCAACGAATTATCTGACAAAAGAAGGAAAGTCACCATCCACATGGCCCATTGACATCCCCAGAACTAAAAGCCTTGAGTACTCTGAGAGCAACAGCCAAAGGACTAAAATATGTCACTTGTCATACCAAGGAAAAACAACACATACTTCCAGAGTCCAGTCACACCCTAAAGTAAGCACCAATAGCAGTCTCAAGCCCAGCCCTCAGACTCCATTGGCTTGCACAGAGCATATAAAACAGATCCAATCCAAACTTTTGTATTCATACTGTAAGTGTTTGGATTGTATGGACCAGGACATTTTTTCAGTGTTTTTCAATTTATTTTTTCTCAAGGAAGAAAAAAGCCATTACTTATATGTAATTAAAAACTTCTGTACATTAAGTCATTACTATCACTTACCTCTGGTGCTTAATAGGAAGAGCCTTTAGTGATGTCAGATGGGTTTAGCAGGGGTTAACTTCCTGATGGAGACATTTTCCCCATACATATTACCCTCCCCTCATGTGTTTGTGTGTTTTGAACAGCCTATATATATATAAGAATAACAACTTCCCCTCTATTTCCCAAAGGTAGTCAAGAAAAAAATCATTGTAAGAATAATAATTTAAAATACACAACTCCAAAACAATACCTTCTTCGGTTTAAGAATCACTTCCAGGGCAGGCCACTGCAAAAATATATAAAAAAAAAAAGAGATGCTAGACTTGCAATTCTTGGAGTCTGAAAAACATTTAAAAATACAAACAGATCTGACTGCAGGCAAAAATTGGGATAACTGTAGGATTGAATTACAAGGTTTGGTAGTGACTATAAATAGAAAAATTAAAACAGATTGTTTTATGGTTGTGTACATTCATGCATTTAGCACTAAGATAATGTGTGTCTTAAAGAAATACTGTACTCACCGTGTGTAGTCCAACAGCATGAAAGTTTTCACAGTGAGATGTCAATGTCACTAAGAACAACCTGTAAACAGTATTAAAAAAATTACGGAGCCAGAGTTTTAAATAGTTTTTGATTATAAAAACAATTTTCACACATTTCCTGCTCCCCTCACAATCCCCCTCACACAGAATCCCCCAAACTAAATCAACCTGCCTCAATTATCTCTGCCAGAGGATATTTTCTAGAAGTTTGTGGTTAATTGGATCAGGTACTTGTCAAGTCTGAAACTGTAGGTTTTCATTTTTGCTAAATTTCCCTAAAACATTTTGCAGCATCATATCTCAAACATTTTGGTCTGGAAACTGCACATTGGCTTATCCTATAATTCCTAAGGACTGATGCCTGTGTCTGTTTTCATAATTTTTTTTTGTGTTAATATGTTATGTTGAGAGCACCATGATGTTTACAACTGTGCACCTCCCTTTGGTAGTTTAAGAAATTCTGAACAGAACGAGGAGGGTACATGAGAGTTTGAAGACTTAAATCCTTCACATAACTTAATCCCCAATAACCTTATTGTCTGTGGCAGCTTCAAGTCCATATCCTCAGCCATATGCTCTAGTAATTCTCTGCAGGGTCTCTGGCAAAGTTAAGAAAACTTCATCGGAAGTTCTAATGAAGGGACCTGCAGAATATAAGCGCTCTACAGGAGTAGAGATGTGCTGGGAAGCTGCTGGAGTTTTTAAGTAAACATCTTGCCTCTTACCTTTCATATACAAATAGAACAAATATCTATCCCTCCCAAACCTATATTCCTACAGCATATTCACAACTTACCCTCTATATACAGTCACCAAACACGCACCACTATCTACCGCTGCTATAAAGAAGAGCAAATCCAAAACATCCAAGTCAGAACAAAATTAAATATACCCCTTCACTCTTTTTTATGTAAAGTTTATTTTTAAAAAACATTTTCTCTCTGTTTGATTCAGTGACCCAAAACCCCAAGAACTTCATTCTATAAAGCAGACTTCTCAGGTTAGTAGTTAGGTTTTTACCATGCCAATTTCATGTAGCGGTCTAAGGGGAGTTAATTTGTATATAAAGTATAACAATATTATTGTTAATTATCCCAAGGGTGTAAGTGGTTGTTGTATTTATCACACACACTAAGAGTACATCATATGTATAGTAGCTAACATAGCATTGCTATGGCAATAGAGTTTTGATTGTAGAAACTTAATTTTGAATTTTCAGGTTTTCAAATATTCCCCCCCCCAAAACTTTAATCTTAACATTTCTGGGCTATCAACATTTGTGCTGGTTTATATTTTAGGAAGTTGACAAATCTAATCAGAGGTTTTTCTGAAGTAACTGAAAAGTCTTTATAGGCTAACAACATTTTTGTCTGACAATTTTGTTTTGTTTTTAATTAGGAACGGCTTTGTGAAGCCTGATTTTGGAGGTGGCCATCCTGTGAAAACTGATGTTATTAGTGCCAATAACACCTGGTTTGAGGATAGTTCTAGGGTTTAGGCATGAGATAGGCATCCAGGTGCCCCCCCGGAGGCAGCAGTGCACATGTCCAGAAGCAGACACGTCGATGACTGGGGTACTTTCACAGTGAAAATCTAGGCACAGAGTGAGTTTAGGCACCAATAGGTATAGGTGGCAGCACAGCAGGGATTTTGTAGATTGCATTAGCCCCTAAATCTGGGATTTAGACACATAAGTCTATTAGTCAATATGGGCCTCAGAGAACTGTTCACATCAGCTATCTATGCTGGTTGACTGGTCACCTCAGTCACAAGGGATTGTTTCTGATCCCTGATTGAGTTACTGATACCTTTTAACAAAAGGATAATGAAGAGCAAGGAGTGAATGTTCTTGGTCACTCATCAGCATAGGTATTCATATAGACAAGTACTTTTTCCTAAACTTTAAACAAAACAAACACCCAGTTGCAAAAATGTTCACAAAGAGCAAATAAGAAGGGACATAAAACGTGTGAATCAAACAAGCATTTGGAAACTGAATCTTTTGTATGAAACGAGACACAATATCGGTATCTGGGTCAGCAATAACTGCGTTAGGTAGAGTCAGAGGTGAAAGTCAGTCGATACAGGTGGTACAGAGTACCGGTAAGAGAGTGGCTGCCGATACACAGCTGATGTTAAAGTGCTGCCGCAGCAGTGCTTTAAGGACCGTACCAGCAGAACCGCCAATGTGGGTGGGGGAGAGGGAGGAAAGAGAAGGGGCAGTTGCCCCGGGGCTTGGTGATTTAAAAGGGCATGGGGCTCCCAGCTGCCATCGCTGCTACTATGGCAGTGGCTGGAGCCTTGGCCCTTTAAATCGGTGCAGGCCGGGCAGCACTGAAGGGCTGGCTGGGGGGAGCCTGGCCCCCCAGGCCCGCCCATAGGCATGGGAAGTAGGGATGCAGGGGTTGCTGCAGCACCCCCAGGCTTTGCACCCAGTATGGCCCTGTGCTGGGGTCCCGGCCGCCCACTTGCGCCCGGGGGCCCCGCTGCCACCCAGGGTCCCGGCTGCTGGCCCCCCACCCAGGGGCTCCACTGCAGGCCCAGGGTCCTGGCCGCCAGCTCCTTACCCAGGGTCGTGGCCGCCAGCCCCTCTGCTGCCGGCTGTAGGGTCTCAACTGCTGGCCCTGGGGGCTCTGCTGCCACCCAGGGTCCTGGCCACTGGCCCCAGGGCTCCGCTCCTGGCCCCAACCCGGGGCTCCACAGCCGCCCCCAGCTGTGGTCCCAGCCTGGGCGGTGAGGGGTGCAGACAGGGGCAAAGGGGTGGAGGAGCAGCTCAGCACCCCCACCCTAAAAATTGTTCCAATGCCACTGTCCCCACACCTTCCGCCTGAGGCCCTGCCTCTTCTGGAGGACCGCAGCCAGCCACCCCCCACCACCTTGTCCAGGGGCCCGGCAGCCCTGCGTACCGATAAGAGATTTAAGTTACTTTCACCCCTGGGTATACTCCATCCTGCAGAGGATCTTAATCAGTTCTTGCTTTGTGTTTTACAGCTCTGAGTCCATAGTCAACAGCCAGAGAGGAACATATTAGGACTTCTTACTTATACCAAAACATATACCAGTTTCACATTTTTATTATTTTGTTATATGCTGTATTTTAAATATGTTAAGTACTAGTATCCTCTGAAGATTCCACTATGCTCATTGTTATTGGTGTAGTAGTTTATATTTTTGTTCCTACACTTAGAACTTATTGGATAAGAACTATTTTAAAAACAAAACCAACCATTTCCATCATCCAGAGTGGTATTAATGTAACTTTCTCAGTCACCTATGGTGATGTTGTTAATTGACATTCAGTGCAAGGCTCACAAAACTCCACTACATCAGAATATATCCCTGACTATTAGAATCTCTCCAGGATCCTAGCAGTAGATGACTTTCCCCTACATGCTTTTTGTACCACTCGCTGTTCAGTAAGTTCTCTAGTTTCATGGTTATTCCATAACTGGAACAAACTGTATTTTGCTGATCTCACTATATGCTGCAGTAACTCTGCCAGGCTCCAAGTATCAGAGGGCTAGCCATGTTAGTCTGTAACCACATAAACAATGAGGAGTCCGGTGGCACCTTAAAGGCTAACAGATTTATTTGGGCATAAACTTTCGTGAGTAAAAAAACAAGTGGGTTTTTTACCCATGAAAGCTTATGCCCAAATAAATCTGTTAGTCTTTAAGGTGCCACCGGACTCCTTGTAGTTTTTCTGCCAGGCTCATTACACCCAATTTTACCTAAGACCTCTCAATTTTTTAACCTGACAAAATAACCAAATAATTCCTTGAAAATCTGTTTTCTAGTTACAAAATCCTTACCTACATCATCAATGAAATATTTCTCATGATTTTTCACAATCACCATCTATTAAATCAAGGATGCCAGAATGCACTGTATGGCTCAAGGAACTGGGATATATAGAAGATAAGATTCTGTGTAAATCCAGAGTAGCTCCCTAAAGTCAGTGGAGTTACTCAGGATTTATAATTGTGTCTGCATCACAGAAACCACCATCACATTGATATTAATTGAAGACTTTGTCGGCAGTCGCAGCAGAGAAGCTAAAAAAAAAAAAAAAAAAAAAAGATGATTGGAAAACCCCTCTCATTCTTAAAAGTAATCTCTCCAGATCAGGGTAGAAGCTAGAGAGATCAGTTGTTTGTTATTTTAAGGGATGCCCCTTTCCTAGTGCCAAATGTCCTGTATCATGACAATTTAGGATATTGCTAAAATATCAGACTATCATCACACAAAGGATCATATACTATTATAAAAGTATGATTTTATTCTATGAATAAGATATTCTTAATGACTATTCCCTAAAAATAAATGCTGTCTTGCATTTTTCATACACTTGTCAGTTGATTCCTTGCAATGTGATGTATTTGTGCTTTTATCATTCTATAATGTGCTGTGATATGGTAAAATCTGATGTAATCTCCAAAACACAAATGGATCACATAAGATTAACAGCACAGTTGACCTATGCCAGGCAATTAGGCAGTGGCCCCCAGTCTACAAGCAACAGTCGTCCAGATCAAGTGTTGCAACTTGAATATAATTCTTTATTCTCTTTTTTGGATTTGTTACTTTTTCCCCTTTTCGGTGTCAGAAGTTTCTTGTCTGAAACAATGAATTAGTCGTTGTTTTCTTCATTTAGATAAAAGGTTCAAAATATGACATATGCTGTTTCACATCTTACTAAGTGGAACAAAATTAGTCATATGCAAATACCCTGGGCACAGGCCAAGCACTTGGATGCAGCTTCCACAATAGAACTTGTACCATTTAGCTCCAAAATCACAAGCCTCTACTCAATTAACTCAGCAGCAGTTCCACCAGTGCAGCCAGGAGAAGGACTCTTATGCATATGAATAAGTCTGACATATTCGTTTCAGTAAAGGTCAATAGTACACAAACACACAAGCCAGTCTGTCATATACTCTCCCCCAATTAAAGCAAAGCACATCCTCAAACTGCAACTATTTAGGGTTCACAATATTTCAGTCCCACAGCCCAGCACTGATTTTAGTGAGGGTTATTGTGCAACTATCAAGCATTCCGTACAGCACTTTTATTACTTAAAGTTTCAGTTCTGTTGGGTTGAGGGAGGTTTATTTTGTTTACTCTTTTGGCAGATTTGATATTATTTATTAAGGATAGGTATAAATAGGTTCAGGCAAATAATAATAATATTTAACATTTGTATAATGCTTTTCATCTTCCTGGCTACCTTATCTATTCTATGGCACTTAATACATACTACCCATCATTTAATAAATACCAGCCTGAACAGATACCTGAAACTGGAACTAAATCAAACCGTTTCCTATCTGTCTACCCTACCTATTGGTATGGCTCTCGTCACCAAAATTATATCTGAGCACGTTCTGAATTTTATCCTCACAAAATCCTGTGAGGTGGAGAAGTATAATCTCCATTTTAATGATGGGAAAGTGAGGCATGGGGTAAACTAAATTATTTGGGAGACCCAGGTTCAATTCCCAGCTCCACCACAGACTTCCTTTGAGACCTTAAGCAAGACACTTAGCATCTTTGTGCCTCAGCTCCCTGTCTATAAAAAGGGGAATAAAAATTCCCACCTCAGAGGAGTGTTGTAAGGATAAATACATTAAAGACTGTGAAATGCTTTGAGATCTACTGATGAAAAGCCCTATATAAGAACTACCTATTACTATTGTTGTATAAGGTCACTGTTGTATTAATTTAGATGGAACGTATGGGCCAAAGGTGTTTAATATTACCCACTTACTGTCCAGCATTAAACAATGTTAAACAAGATTCAGGATTTGGTATACAGAGACCTCAGCCTGCTTAGTACCATGGCAACATGCAGTTAAAGGCATTTTATCAAAGATAAAGAAAGGAAGGGAAAATTTTCATTTTAACAACAACCCTTGTTCCCTTTCCCTTTAGCTGATGAGAGATGGGCTGGACCTATTGTTATTGCTGTTTTTCTTAAAGTCTGATTCCCATTTATCCCACGTGGTGTTTGGGATTTAGATGGAGCTAGTAGAGGTGGTGATTTAATCTTTGTCCCTCTTTCTGGCCCAGTCTGGTCAGGACATCTCTCAGGATCAGGACGACGAAGGCCTGGGGTCCCAGGAGATGGTGAGGGTGTCAGCCATGATGGTGAAGCTCACTCTGGTAAGTCAATTTTTCTCCCCAAAGTCTGTCTGTAACGACCTCAGAACAATTAGGCCTAGTTTCCAATAAACCAATTTTGGTCCAAAAGATCTTGATACAGTTCTTGAGTTACAGCAATAGGCCTTTTTGTTTGGACTAATTCATTTTCTCTTTCGTACCTTTCCACATCAACATTTGTCATTATAGGTTATTGTGACATCTTATGAATGTATACTCACGTTTTACAGTTGAACTAACAATTAGGGTACATTTTTAGGCTCAATCATCACAACATCACAGAGGGTGTCAAGTTTGATGGATGGCAAAGCATAAACACCACAGTATTTTTCACTTGTGTAACTCCTTCCACTGAAAGAACCTCAAAGAGCTCTACGAATGAGCAAAGTGCTTTACTTAATAATTAACCCTCCCACTACCCATACAATAAGGTAAGTAAATATCATTCTCTATTTTACAGGTAGGGGCATAGAACAGTAAAATAGTTTGCCCAACGTTACACAAGAGATCAAAGACAGAAGTGGGAATATAACTCAGACTACTAACTCTCCATTGTGCTCTATAATCTTGACAACATATCTACTTTCTCATATGACACTCACACATAACATAGTGATGAGACCAATACCTAGTTTAGGATAGGTACCATGGGTTGAGATTTTCTAAACTGTCTAGGGGGTTAGGATGCACATTAATTTGAATGAGTATTGGGCATCCAAATCCACTCAGTAGCTTGGAAAATCAAGGCTCATTAATACAAGAAATTATTCTCACAGAGTGAAATCCATTCCAATGGATATCTGTTATAAGCTCCAACCAGTCCCTTGTCACTGACCCCACAATTTGCCTGCCTGGTTTTGACCTGCCCTGTCCCCAGTGGTCCCTGTTGAACAGGTTCTGGACTGGGCAAGGTCTCTGTGCAGCCAACCAGTATCGCTGAGGCCTTCATGACAGCCCTTTGTGCAACTGCGGCGCAACACAGATGATGACACACATTGTCGATGAACACCTGCTGACTAGGTTCAGCAGTGGCCTAGAAGAACTACATCATGCAACTGAAGATGCCATCGCTTGGCTAGATAACTATGCACGTGCTAAATAAATACAGAGTGAAATCCTGGGCTCATAGACATCAATGCGTTAGGGTTTCACCCATTGCATTTCTGACTTGTCTGAAGTTAGGTAACACTGGAATTGCCACAGGAGAGCCTATTCTCACAAGATTTGCAAACCAAATATGTTGAATAACTTTTAGCAAGCATCTAAACCAAACCTTTGAGTTTTGGCAATCACATTTGTTTATGGAGGAAAAAATGTCCCAGATCTCTGCAGCTTGTTTTATATAGTTTACTATAAGCAAGGCTTTAATTAAGGCTGTGCTTGGTAAACTTGCAAACATTTGGATGGGTCTGATTTAAGGTAAAGGCCAGAGGCCAGATTCAGACCTGGCATAAGTGAATCAATGAAGTAGGTAGGACCTGGTGAATTTACCTTCATGATTCTATGCATATTTTCCCTTCAGTAATCTATTTAAAACATTTTCATGACAGCGTCCATTATTTTATTCATAGGTACAAAACAATGTTACTATCACTCTCCCACACAAACAGGCCAAGAGAAGTTCACTGGCTAATGCCTATTGGAAAAAGTACCTGTACCGTAAATCCAGGACTCTGAATCTAAATGAAAAGAAGCTGTAATAACTTCTTTTGGGGTAGTTCCATGACAGCTGATTTATTTCTCACCATTGCTGAGCTCAGGCAACCAACCGCTGACTGTCATCTCCTAGCTAGGATTAGTTGCTAGGCAGGATAAAATTCTTAGGTAAGACATGGTCATGAATGCATTATGACACAACGGCAGGCATTAGGACATTACTTGAATGCAGGGGCCTCCCATTTGGCTTTTCATTACAGTATATGCTATTTCATGACTATAGCATTTTTCTCAAGCCCAGATAGCACCGATATACAGTATACTGTCATGGAAGTTGTTACTCAGAAATGTATTATGGAAAGGAAAATGAGAAACCTCTGTCACTTTATGTAGAAATGCTCTTCTGGAAATAATTTTGGTTCAATATTCCTATCAATAGGAGTAATATCAATTTGTCTGTAATCTATAGCTGAAATAAACCAGATAATGAAGCATGCCAGTCATTTTAGATCCAAATTCACAACCATTTTATGGAATGTGGAGTTAGCTCACTGATTGTTACCAGAGGTTGTCAGTTTTATATGTGGTTCTTCAACTAATTTAGGATCAAATTTTCATGTCAAGTTGGGCCTTTGAATCCAATGGGAATTCTCTTGGAAGAAGGTACTACTTGAAGTGTAAATAGCAGAGGCCTTTAGTGTTTAAGCTCTAAGGGTCAAGGGGATTAAGGCTAGATCCAAAGTCTTTTGAAGTCAGTGTGGTTCTTTACATTGACTTCAATAGCTTTTGGATCATGCCCTTGTTGTATATTGACATAGCTCCATTGACTTCAATGGTGCTCATCAGCATAAAGTCATACAGGCTTACATATCTGTACTTACAGTACTATCTAAAAACATATATGAATAAAAGATCCAACTACACTTGATTAAGAGTTGAATTGCACATCATTTCAGGCTTCCTCATCTGCTGTTGTGTCCTTGAGCCTTTATTACACATTTAAAATCCAGTGTCATAAGTCTGGATCTTGGAGGGTGGTAAGCTGCTCACTAGTGCAAATTTTACTGAGTGTTATTTTGATCCGAATAAAGAATGATCAAAATAGAAATACTTAACTGTTTGTGTGTTGGTGCTGTTCATTTATCCTCCCTAGGTGTGGGCTAGCAGAAGGTTTGTTTGTTTGTCTGTGGACTTTTTTGGTCCTGTGAGACGGTGCACAGGTCTTTTGGTGATTCTAAAGTCTTGTTGCTAACCCAGTGGTATTTCAGAGAAAACCACTCCATTGACGAGGGGAGGACAGGATACTGGACTAGATGGACCTCAGGTCTGATTCAGTATGGCAATTCCTGTTTCCAAATGCTTTTATTAAAAAAAAAAAATAGTTCTAAGGTGTCATAAAAATAAAGGGAAGGATAACCACCTTTCTGTATACAGTGCTATAAAATCCCTCCTGACCAGAGGCAAAACCCTTTCACCTGTAAAGGGTTAAGAAGCTAAGATAACCTTGCTGGCACCTGACCAAAATGAGCAATGAGGAGACAAGATACTTTCAAAGCTGGAGCGGGGGAAACAAAGGGTCTGTCTGTGTGATGCTTTTGCTGGGAACAGATCAGGAATGCAGTCTCAGAAACTCTGTTAAGTTAGTAAGTAATCTAGCTAGAAATGCATTAGATTTCCTTTTGTTTAATGGCTGTTAAAATACGCTGTGCTGAATGGGATGTGTATTCCTGTTTGTGTGTCTTTTTGTAACTTAAGGTTTTGCCTAGAGGGATTCTCTATGTTTTGAATCTGATTACCCTGTAAGGTATTGACCATCCTGATTTTAGAGAGGTGATTCTTTTACCTTTTCTTTAATTAAAATTCTTCTTCTAAGAACCTGATTGATTTTTCATTGTTCTTAAGATCCAAGAGTTTGGGTCTGTGTTCACCTGTACAAATTGGTGAGGATTTTTATCAAGCCTTCCCCAGGAAAGGGGGTGTTGGGCTTGGGGGGATATTTTGGGGGAAGACGTCTCCAAGTGGGCTCTTTCCCTGTTCTTTGTTTTACACGCTTGGTGGTGGCAGCATACGGTTCAAGGACAAGGCAGAGTTTGTACTTTGGGGAAGTTTTTAACCTAAGCTGGTAAGAATAAGCTTGGGGGTCTTTCATGCAGGTCCCCACATCTGTACACTACAGTTCAGAGAGGGGAAGGAACCTTGACAAAGGTGTTTTAACTAATAATCTCATAATATCCAAATGAATAAGTGCGAAAGGGTTTGTGACATTTGGAGAGTAACCTCTGATGTCACAATCTCAACAAACATTATGTAACAAAAGAGAGATGAGGAATAGGAACTACTTTAAAGGCATAGTTCCATCACCCAATGCAATGAGATTTTCATAGAACAACAGAAAGGGATGAGGTGGAGAATGGAGAAGAGGGAAAAAATGGACAGAAAAGAGAAGGGTTGGGAGAAAAGCAGCAGAGAGCATGGGTCAAACGCCGCACATTTTACTCATGCGTCTATTCCTTGACTTCAGTGGGAGTACTCACACAAGAAAACTATCCAATATCTGGCTCCATGTCCATGCTGGAACTAGGTACTGAGTGCATTGAAACATGGAAATTAACTGAAAATCAACTGTTCTGTATGATGATTAACTGAGTTCTCTGATGTCATAATTCCATGAACCAGCAATGAGGTTTTCAATAGGCATCAGCAATATGCCCTTCCAAAGGAGGATCAGGTGGAGCAGCTCTGATCATTATGGGCAGACTGCCAACTAGTATGAAAACAAACTTAATAAATTGGGCCTGACTGATCTTGCTTGCATGAAAGCAAAAAAAACCCAGCCAACCCAGGGGTGAGATTTGACTCTGTCCCTTTGCCTCTAGGCCACAGGTTCTCAAACTGTGGTCCATGGACCACCAGTGGTCCATGAGCTCCATTCAGGTGGTCCGTGGATAGTTCCCTCTAAGGTGCGCGCCTGGGCGGCTGCACACAGAGGAATGAAGGGCCACCCACCTAATTAGTGGAGCCGTGCAGGCGTGGCTCCACTAATTAGGTGCCTGGCCCCTGAGAAGACACACATGTAAGGTAAGGTGGTGGCCTTGGGGGGAACAGGGTGAAGGTGGGAAGGGGCAGTGGGGTGAGAAGAGGCGGTGGGAGGAATCTGGGACATGCAGGGCTGCGGTGGCCAGAGAAAGAGGTGACTTTCCCCAGCTCCAGGACTGTGGCTGCTGGGGAGAGATCCCATTCCCTCCCAGCCCCAGCTCGGGGGCTGCTGTGGCAGGGAAGAGAGGGCACATCCATCGCATTAGAAAGGTAAGATGACAGATATTAAAATACGACTTGTGTGCTTTTATTTGTAGATCAAAGTTTATTATTAAGTTTATTTTTATATAGCGCTTTTATCCAAAGCACTTTACAATAGTTAGCTAACAATATAAACAACATTTGGAAAGATCCTTAAGTGGTCCACCGAGACCCTCAGACATTTTCAAGTGGTCCATGAACAAAAAAAGTTTGAGAACTACTGCTCTAGGCAATTCCATTGCACTACGACTTTGACTGTGATCTATTTCTCTGATGTTTATAGGTTAATTTTTTTCTTGTCATTAGTTGATTTAAATTATCCCTGTGTGATTTATTTTCTATGTTTATGGTGCACTAATTTCAAATACAAACTCTCTGATATTCATGACCATTATATCAAGCTAGATGCTATTCTTGCTTACTACTTGTTAATGGGATTTGTGTGTTCATTACTTTGGCCCACTGCTAAGACAAAAGTTCTACTGAGGTAATTTTTACAAAATGAATAATCTCTGTCAAAACAGGTTACCAAAAATGAACAAACAAACCCCAAGTCCCCTGATTTACAGTGATAGTACTGAAGTCTGTGAAGAGCAATGCTGGCTTCAAAGTGTTAACTAATACTACAGATTAGTTAACTATTTAAAATACATTTTCTGTGAGGAATGGGTGAACCAGTTCAGAAAAAATAAAAACCAACTTGCTCCTTTAGCCATTCCTCACACACAGACCCGAGTCTTTTGTGACTGACAAAAATATGACATTACCATAACGAACACAAAACCTGCTTTGTTTGATCACCTTTTTATGCGTCATAAGTGCCAGGCAGTATTTCCAACCTGGCCAAAAACTAGGAAGTGCTGGAATGCTATGAGCACAATTGTTCAGGTTATATTTCAGACTGGCTTTTCTATTGCAGTTCTGCAGCCTCCAGTTTTTGGGAAGCACTGCAAGAAAAAAGGTTGCTCCCCACAGTGGTCATCAAACATCATGTTTGTTTGAAAACAAATCTTTTTATTGTCCGAGAAGCAGCAGAGCAAGTAGGGAGGTATGGTCTGGTACGTCGTACCAGCAAGATATTTATAGCTGGTATGGCGTACCGGAAAGAGGAGCAGCAGAACATGGGGCCACTGGGCAGCCCCACGCTGGCAGCTCCTCTGCCCCCAGCCCTTCCATGCAGGGTTTCCTCTGGCTCCCAGCAGCAGCCCCAACGGAGGACAGGGCTGGGGGTGGTACAGCTGCTGGAGGAGTTGCTGGCATTCTGCTTCTTTCCCCACTGCCCCTTCTAGCGGGGAAAGGAGCAGAACCCCAGCCCCGCCCCCCTGCCCTTCCACAAGAGCTGTGTCTTTTCCAGCTCCCAGCAGCAGCCCCACCGGAGGACAGGGCTGGGGTGGGGTGGGGTGGAACAGCTGCCGGAGGAGCTTCTGGCCTTCTGCTCCTTTCCCTGCTGTGGTTCCCGGGAGAGCCCTGAACTGCAGGGTTTTCCCAAGAACTGCAGCAGGGAAAGGAGCAGAACGTGGGGCCACCAGGCAGCCCCATGCTGGCAGCTCCTCCGGCACGGCTGCTATACTGCCCCCAGCCCTGTCCTCTGGCGGGGCTGCTGCTGTACAGACAGAGGAGACCCTGCGTGGAAGGGCTGGGGCAGTAGAGCCATGCCAGAGGAGATGCCGGCGTGAGGCCACCCAGCAGCCCCACGTTCTGCTCCTTTCACCTCTGCTGTTCCGAAGGCAAAGCGGGAGGAGGACAGAGCCCCCCCAATCCCAGGTAAGGGGGCTGGATCATGGGGAGGGGACAGGGAGAGTGTGGGGGCCCCAGGCTGGAGGCAGGGTGAGGAGAAGTCACATGGATGATCACATGAGGAGGTTGCGTGCCCACCATGGCTCCCCCGCACTTACCAGTAAGAAATGGATTCCGCTTGCACCACTGCTGAGCAGTGGCCAGACAGCTATAACATAAATAATGGAAATAAAATAATCTGGGCCAGTTTCTCATCTAGTGAAGGACAGTGCTATGCTGATTTACACACGCTGAGGATCTAGTCCTGGGAGCAGATCAGTTTCAGTGCTCCACTATAGTAGTTGCAGTTTATGAGGCCAGCAGACCTCAGAACTTCACTTCTCCCTTTCTTCCCTACTGTAATACAGGGTGTGGCAGAGCTCCAACCTTGTCCCCGTGGGTCCCACACTTCCAGGAGATTTATGCTAGCTTCAGAGGCTCACTGCAACCCTCCACGTAGCCCTTCTCTCTCTAGGGCCAGGGATATAGTCTACTGAGCCCTTTTCATCATAAGCCAGCAGGAGGTTGGAGAGAGAATTCCCACAGTCTCTGTTGCTCCTATGGCCTTATACCAAAACAGTTTAGCCTCCTGTCCAGACAGGGGCCTATTTTCCCCTCCCAGGAGGTGTTTCTGTAGTGGTAGGTTGCGGGGAACCTGGGCCCGCCCTCTACCCTGGGTTCCAGCCCAGGGACCCTAATGGTAGTAGCTGTTGGCAGCCAATCTTTCAGTGCCAGAGTTGCTACATTTCCCTGGGCCACTTCCCCACAGCTCTCCTGCTTCTCCCTGCTTCACCCGTTCCTTAGGGCTCCCTTACCAATGACTTGAGGGTGTCTTCATTAACCAGCCGCACTTGCTCTCCCCTGGCTCTCCTCTGCCTGTCGGGAGTGAGCCCTTTTATAGTATCAGAGGGGCCTTATTTAGAGTCAGGAGGTCACATTAGCTTAATGGCCTCACCTGACTCTTTGCAGGTTAATTGGAGTCAGGTGTTCTTATTAGCCTGGAGCAGCCCCTGCTCTGGTCAGTCAGGGAACAGAAAACTGTTAATCCAGTGGCCAGTATATTTGCTTCTACCAGACTCCTGTACCCCACTAGTCTGGAGGGAGACTGCTGCTCCTGCCGGCCTTGGGCCCTTGCTGCTGCTGCCACTGCCACTACTGCCCCTGCCCCTGCTCCAGCTGCTCCCCTGGCCGGGCCGGCCACCATCTCCCCTACCTGGCTGCTGGCCAGCTGCTAGATCCCCCCACCCTTGGGTGCTGCTGCTGCTTCGTTTCCAACTACAGCCCCTTGGGGGGGGGCTGCTGGCCCGCTCCCCAGAGGGGGGGGGAGTGAGGGACCCCTGCCCCAGCCGTTGCTGCTACCGCTGCTGTGAAGACCACCACCACCATCAACACCACCTGTGAGGGGTCCTCTCTGCCTGCCTGGCCACCGAGCTGCTACCTGGGGCTGCTGCTGCTGCTGCCTGAGAGCTACCGGACCCCGAAGGAGGAGGGGACAAGGCCATCTGCTGCTGGGGGAGCGCACACGGACTCCGAAGACCACTGTGGAGGAGGCCAGAAAAGCTGAGTGACTTTTGGACTGTGCTCTTGTGGTGGGGGTGCTGACTGTGTTTGCAGGGACTCAGGGGGTGTGGTGTGGAGCCTGCCCCCTAGTCCATCAGTGTGTCCCCCCCCCCCCACCACCACCGCCACCACCACCGTCGGCGCTGCCCCCTCCACCACCCCCAGCGGACACTCACCATCTGCCTCAAGCTCCTGCTTCTGGGACGCCGCTGCTTGTTGGGCCTGCTGCCCCCTTTCACCACCTTTGGGGCCTGCAGCGGCAGCCAGCCCGCATTGACTTTTTTTTTCTTTTTTTTGCAAGCGCACGTGGGCGCACGTGCCCCCCGCCCCATCCTGGACTAACCCCCTTCCACAGCCCCCAGCCTTGTCCCTGGCTCCCTGCCCCCTTTTTCCCCTAGCAGCCTTTCTGCCCTCCCCTTTACCCCAGCACCTGGCTGACTTCAGTTTGTTTGCCTGCCCCGCCCTTCTCCCTCTGCAGCCCTTGCATGTTTGCCCCGCCCTTGCCTCTGAAGTCAGCCCCTAGGTTCCGTGTCCTGCTTCCAGCCTGGCTCCCCCCCCGCCCCATGTGATAGCCCTACCCCAATTGGCCCCTTATTCAGTGCGCCCATGTCCCCTCCCATGCGCTTGTGCCCTTCCCCCGTTTGAGTTTGCCCCGACCTCACTACACTCCCCAAATGTTGTTATGACCCCCCTCCCCTAGTGCAGCTGGAGGAGCCGGTTTTCTACCCCGAGTCGGTGACTGTCCCCCACAAGCCCTTGGAAACCCCCCTGTCCAGCCCATCCCCTTTGGTGCCCTCCTCCCCTGCCTGCAGCCTAGCGGGGAGGAGTGGTTTCACCTGCTTCCCCTTTCCCCTTCTCTTCCCGGTGTCCTTCCCTCCCTCCCTGATCATTATGGCGGGGGATACGACTGGTGGGGCCCCTCCAGCAGCCCCTGATACCCCTCCCCCACCTGCCCCTCCGTCACCCCCCCGAGCCTCTACCTCAGCCGCCGCTACCAAACCATCTGGCACCGCCCCCGCCGGGGCGCTGGCAGCGGCGGGCACCGGGGTGACCTCCGTTGCTGCCACGTCCCCCCCCCTTAGATTCTGGGGGAGCCCCCCCAGCCGGCGGGAAGGGCCGGGGTAGGAAGAAGGGGAAGGGCCCTGCCAAAAAGTCCAGGCCCTCCATGGCAGGGGCTGCCCCCACTGCCGCGGCCCCGCCACCGGCCGCAGCCTCCCACCCCGCTGCTCCTTCCGCCAGCTCTGCGGGTGTTCCTCCCCCGGCCCCCAGGGCGTACGCCCAGGTGGCGGCAGCCCCCGCGCCCACCGTTACATCATCTCTCCCCCCCGCCGCCTCCGCTACCATCTATAGCGGCCGGGGCCCCTTTCCCACCATGACCAGGAAGCACGGCGTCCGTTGCCTCCTGGTGCCCGCCTCGCCCCACGTGGAGACCTACGTGCGGGCGTTGGCGAGGGTGGTGGGGCCCACAGCCATTGTGGCGGCCTCCAAAATGTACGGGAAGGTGGTCTTCTTCCTGGCATCGGAGGCCGCCGCCCAGGAGGCGGTGGAGAAGGGCCTGGCGGTGGGAGGCGTGTTTGTCCCCCTCGAGCCGCTGGACGACCTGGGCGTCCGCCTGGTCCTGACTTCCGTCCCTCCCTTCCTTCCTAATGCCGCCCTGTTACCTGCCCTCTCTACCCTGGGGAAGCCCATCTCGGTTTTAAGCCCTCTCCCCTTGGGCTGCAAGGACCCCGCCCTCCGTCACGTCCTCTCGTTCCGCCGGCAAGTGCAGCTGCAACTGCCGCCGGCGGCGCATGACGGAGAGGTGCTTGAGGGGTCCTTTTTGATCCCCTACCAGGGGGCCCAATACCGGGTGCATTATTCCACAGGGGAGGCCCGGTGCTACCTCTGCCGGGCGACAGGGCACGTCCGGAGGGACTGCTCTTTGGCCCGGCAAGGAGAGGCATCCGGGACCCCCGAGCCCCGGCAGGGCGCTGGCCCCGTCATCGCCAGCGCCCCTGGCTGCCCGGCGCCCGAAGCCGCCCCTCCTCCCATCCAGTCCATCACTGCTCCCGCTCGGGCCCAAGGGGCACTGCCCCCAGCACGCCCAGACAAGCGGGAGAGCCCTGCCTCTGCTGCCTGCAACTTGGCGGGGCCCCTAGAGGAGGGTGCGGCAGGGATGCCGCCTAGCGTGGGAGAGGGCCCGCCCCAGGGGGACTCTTCCCTCCCTTTTTCCGCCCCACCGCTGCCTCCCACGGTCCCTGAGCCATCATCCTTGCCCCCTGACCCGACCCCTGCTAGCCAACCCCCCGATGATGCCATGGAGGGCTGGGCCCTAGTCCAGGGGAAGCGGGGCAAGCGGAAGGCTCGAGCTCAGCTCCTTTCCACCGATGCGGAAGCCCCCCGGAAGACCAGAAGGGGGGGCGCCAATGCCGAGCCTTCTGCCTTGCCCGCAGGCGTATACCATCCCCAGGCGCCGGCTGGGGAAGACGTGGCAGCACGGGAGGGCAGTACCGTCCCTCCCTTAGAGTCCCTTCCCCCCAAGGACCCCGATGTAGCCCCACCTGCCCCATTACCATCCACAAGCCCCGTGAGCCTCGGGGCGAGTGTCGCCTCGGGCACTAGCGGGGAGATCTCCGGGGTGGCGGAAGGAGAGCTCCCCTCCATTTATGAGGCGATCGAGGCCCTGGGTCTGACCCCAGTCACCCAGGGGGAGGACGACCCTCTGCTAGCGGGCCTCGATCTGAGCGACCTCACCCCGGCCCCGCCTTCCCCATGTCCCCTTCCCCTAACCGCTACCTTTGCTCCCGCCTCCGAGGGTTCCCAGGGCTCCTCCATCTGCCTGGCCGTGGGTGGCACCATGCTGTTAGCCGCCGAGTCCACCGAGGCGACCGCTGGTGCACTGCGGCTGGGACCCGAGCCCTATGAGTTGCCCCTCGAGGGCGTGGGGCGACCGATCTCTTCCCTGGGCGAGGACCCCGCTGACGGTGCTGGGACTATTATGCCAGCCATGGTGCCAGAGCCCAGCATCATAGAGGGTCCCCTGCCCCACCCCCACCCCCCAGAGCCTGATCGAGAGGGGCCTGTTTCCAAGGGCTTGGCTCCTGGGGCCCTGGATCCCACCTTTGCCCCTCTCCCTGGCTCTGCATCCGACCCTTGCCTTGCCCTCACTCTGGATCCCTGCCCTGCCCCTGATGTCAACCCCGCCCCTGTTCCCCCCACTTCCCATGCTATCATTGCCGCCCCTGGGGCCGTCATCGCCTCGCTCCTAGAGGATAGCCCCCAGGGAGCGGCTTCTGTATTCCCCAGTCCCGACTCACTAGGGGCTGCCACCTTCCCTCCGCCGCCCCCACTCGAGCCAGGGTTTGAGGGGGGCTGCGTGGCGCCAGCCCATCAGGCGCCATGTCGGGGGTCTGCCCCTTGTCTACCCGTTTCGGTGGGCCACGGGGCTGTGTCAGTAATCCCTCCGGAGGACAGCCGGGGGCTAGTGGCCCCGGCCCCCCATACGCTGCGGGAGGAGATGCGGGAGTTCCTCGAGGACGTCCGGGGCTCCCGTAATAAGGTGCAGCTCGCCCTGCAGCGATGGGGGGATTTCCATCTCATCCTCCGGGCCGCGAGGGCCCTCATGGGGGAGGGTAAAAGGACCGGGAAGCAGGCTGCCACGACTTACCAGCGGGTCCGCCTCTTCCGTGACTCCCTAATTACCTACGGGGTAGGTCACGGATTGTTGTGCGGCCCGTTGGGAACCGCGAGAGTCCCTGCCGGTGAGGATCCCCCCCAGCCCTCCTCATGGAACCCCTTACCATCGTCACGTTAAACACCCGGGGCTGTAGGATGGGTCTCCGCAGGTGCCAGGTGCTCTCCTTCCTTCAGGAGGGGGGGTACTCTGTGATTTTCCTGCAGGAGACCCATACGGATCCGGCCGCCGAAGCTAGCTGGCGGCTGGAATGGGGGGACAGGGTCTACTTTAGCCATCTCACAGTTCGTACGGCTGGAGTGGCGACCCTGTTCTCCCCCGACCTACGGCCCGAGGTGCTGGGGGTCGCCGAGGCTGTGCCGGGCCACCTGCTGCACCTCCGGGTCCGTTTGGAGAGGCTCGTGGTCAATCTTGTCAACATCTATGCCCCGACATCGGGCCCGGAGCGGCTACGTTTCTTTCAGCAGGTGTCCGCCTTCCTCGGCACTTTGGATCCTCACGAGTGTCTGGTCCTGGGCGGGGACTTCAATACAACCCTCGAGGAGCGGGACCGCTCGGGGACCGAGCAGTGCCCGGCCGCCGCGGACGTCCTCCGGGAGATAGTGGACCATCACTCCCTGGTGGACGTCTGGCGCGACCACCACCCAGACGACGCCTCGACGTTCACCTTTGTCCAGGTGGAGGCCCGTCGGTCGCGCTACTCCCGGTTGGACTGCATCTATTTATCACGTTTCCATCTCTCACAGGCCCACTCCTCCAGCATCCGGCCGGCCCCATTCTCCGATCATCACCTGGCTACCGTGACGGTCTCTCTCTGTGCAGAGAGGCCGGGGCCGGCCTATTGGCATTTTAATAACAGCTTGTTGGAGGATGTGGGCTTCGTGGTGTCCTTCCGGGAGTTCTGGTTGGCCTGGCGAGGGCAGCGGCGTGCCTTTCCCTCGGCGCGGCGGTGGTGGGACCTAGGGAAGGTGCGCGCCCGGCTCTTCTGCCGTGACTACACCTGGGGCGCCAGCCGACGGAGAGATGCGGCGATAGGGCAGTTGGAGCGGGAGGTCTTAGAGCTGGAGAGGCGTCTGGCCGCCAGCCCCGAGGATCCATCCCTCTGCGGAGCGTGCCGGGAGAAGCGGGAGGAGCTCCGGGCCCTCGAGGACCATCGGGCCCGGGGTGCTTTTGTTCGATCCCGCATCTGCCTCCTTCGGGAGATGGATCGCGGCTCCCGCTTCTTCTACGCCCTGGAGAAAAGGAGGGGGGCCAAGAAGCACATCACTTGCCTCCTCGCAGAGGACGGCACCCCCCTCACGGATCCGGTGGAGATGTGCGGGAGGGCCAGAGCCTTCTACACAGGCCTTTTCTCCCCGGATCCGACCGATCCTAATGCTTGCAGAGTGCTCTGGGACGAACTCCCGACGGTCAGCGCGGGCGACCGAGACCGGCTAGAGCTGCCTCTCACTCTGGCCGAGTTCTCGGAAGCCCTCCGCCGCATGCCCACCAATAAATCTCCGGGCATGGACGGGCTGACCGTGGAGTTCTACCGCGCATTCTGGGACGTCCTCGGCCCAGACTTAGTTACCGTCTGGGCCGAGTCTTTGCAGAGCGGGGTCCTCCCTCTTTCGTGCAGGCGAGCCGTGCTCGCCTTATTGCCAAAGAAGGGGGACCTCCGCGATTTACGAAATTGGCGTCCCGTCTCGCTCCTCAGCACGGACTACAAGGTCGTAGCGAAAGCCATCTCGCTGCGGCTAGGGTCCGTGCTGGCGGACGTGATCCACCCAGACCAGACCTACACCGTCCCGGGCCGCACCATCTTCGACAACCTGTATCTGGTCCGGGACCTTTTGGAACTCGGGTGTAGGGACGGTCTGTCGTTCGCCCTCCTGTCCCTGGATCAGGAGAAGGCGTTCGACAGGGTGGATCACGGGTATCTCCTGGGCACTCTGCGAGCGTTTGGCTTGGGTCCCCAGTTTGTGGGTTTTCTCCGGGTGCTGTACGCCTCCGCAGAGTGTCTGGTCAGGCTCAACTGGACCCTGACCGAACCGGTCAGCTTCGGGCGAGGAGTACGGCAGGGGTGCCCCCTCTCGGGTCAGCTGTACGCTCTGGCGATAGAGCCCTTCCTCTGTCTCCTCCGCAGGAGGTTGACGGGGTTGGCGCTACGGGAGCCGGAGCTGCGGCTGGTCCTGTCGGCATACGCCGACGATGTACTCCTCGTGGTCCAGGACCCGGGCGACTTAGCGCGGGTGGAGGCTTGCCAGGCTGTGTACTCGGCAGCCTCCTCCGCCCGGGTCAACTGGGTCAAGAGCTCTGGCTTGGTGGTAGGGGACTGGCGGCAGGCGAGCTCCCTCCCACCCGCGCTTCAAGCCATCCGGTGGAGCGCGGGTCCGCTGCTCTATCTCGGCGTTTACCTTTCCGCCACGCATCCGTCTCCGCCGGAGAACTGGCAAGGTTTAGAGGGCAGGGTGGTAGAGCGGCTCCGGAGGTGGACGGGACTGCTCCGGTGTCTGTCCTTTCGACGGCGGGCACTGGTGCTCAACCAACTAGTCCTGTCCATGCTCTGGTACCGGCTCAACACCCTGGTCCCGGCCCCGGATTTCCTGGCCAACCTCCGGAAATTGATTCTGGAGTTCTTCTGGTCAGGACTGCACTGGGTCTCTGCAGGGGTTCTCCATCTGCCCCTGGAGGAGGGAGGGCAGGGCCTGACGTGTCTCCGCACTCAGGTCCATGTCTTCCGCCTCCAAGCCCTGCAGAGGCTCCTTTATGGTGCAGGTAGTCCGGCGTGGAGCATATTGGCGCACGCCTTCCTGCGCCGCCTCCGAGGGCTCCGATATGACCGGCAGCTCCTTTATCTCCATCCGAGGGGTCTTCCGTGAGACCTCTCCGGGCTGCCGGTCTTCTACCAGGACCTCCTCCGGACCTGGAAACTGTTTGCAGCGACCAGGTCCGTGGCGGCCTCCGTGGGGGAAGATCTCCTCGCGGAGCCCCTGCTACATAACCCCTACCTCCGTGTGCAGGCGGCGGAGTCCCCCTCGGTGCGCCAGAGGTTGGTCCTGGCAGAAGTCACCAAAGTCGGAGACCTCCTGGACTACGACCGGGGAGACTGGCTGGATCCCCTGACGCTCGCTCAGCGCATGGGGCTCTCCAGACCTCGTACTGCCCTGCGCGTACTTCACGAGGTGAGGGCCGCTTTGCTGCCCGCTGCTCGGGTTTACCTCGACCGGGTCCTACGAGAGGGCGCGCCCCGCCCACCCTCCACCCCAGGCCCTCCGGACCTTTTCATCGGGCCCCTGCCCTGTGGACCCGACCGACCCCCCCGCCCCTTCACCGTGAGCCGGCTGCACGAGCTGCAGCCGGTCCGGTTCCAGACCGCGCCAAAACAACATCTCTACACGCTCGTGCTCCACACCCTTCATGTCCTCACCCTCGCGTCCCGCCCTGACACAAAGTGGCGGGACCTCCTGCCACCTCTAGAGGGTGAGGAGCCCCGGTGGGCCAGCCTCTATTCCACCTTAGTCCCGCGGCCCGCCGGGGATATCAGTTGGCGGCTCCTCCACGGGGCCGTGAGCACGGGTGTGTACTTGGCGCGGTTTACCCCAATCCCGGACACCTGCCCCTTTTGCGGCGTGAGGGAAACCCTGGCGCACGTCTATCTGGAGTGCGCCAGGTTGCAGCCCCTATTCCGGCTCCTCACCGATATTTTATTAAAGTTTTGGTTGCACTTTTCTCCTCACCTTCTTATCTACGCACTCCCTGTCCGTGGCCCCACTAAGTCGCGGGACCTCCTGGTCAACCTCCTCCTGGCCCTGGCTAAAGTGGCCATCTATAAAACCAGGGTGAGGAGGTTGGCCGATGGAGTCTCCTGCGACTGCGGGGCCTATTTCCGATCCTCCGTCCGTTCACGCCTCCAGGCAGAGTTCCTCTGGGCGGCGTCCACCGACTCCCTTGAGGCCTTTGAGGAGCAGTGGGCGTTGTCTGGGGTTCTCTGCTCGGTGTCCCCGTCCGGTTCCCTTCTTTTGACCCTTTGACCGCACTCCCGTCCCTGTTTTTCATTAGTTGTCCCCCGTAATTTTTTGGCCTCCAGGTCCTGTGGATCTCCCCCTTAGGCTGGGGGGGGATCCTTTAGCGGTGGGCGAGCTTTGCCCGCCCACTTCCTGGATCCCAATAGGGCTACTCTGCTGTAAAGAAAACATCTATACACGCTCATGCTCCACACCCTTCACGTCCTCACCCTTGTGTCCCGCTCTGACACCAAGTGGCGGGACCTCCTGCCACTTCTAGAGGGTGAGGAGCCCCGGTGGGCCAGCCTATATTCCACCTTGGTCCCAAGGCCCGCTGGGGATATCAGTTGGCGGCTCCTTCACGGGGCCGTGAGCACGGACCTGTTCTTGGCGCGGTTCACCCCAATCGCGGACACCTGCCCCTTTTGCAGCATGATGGAAACCCTGGCGCACGTCTACCTGGAGTGCGCCAGGCTGCAACCCCTATTCCAGCTCCTCACAAATATTTTGTTAAGATTTTGATTGCACTTTTCCCCTCACCTCCTTATCTATGCGCTCCCTGTCCATGGCCCCACTAAGTCGTGGGACCTCCTGGTCAACCTCCTCCTGGCCCTGGCTAAAGTGGCCATTTATAAAACCAGGGTGAGGAGGTTGGCCGATGGAGTCTCCTGCGACTGTGGGGCCTACTTCTAACCCTCTGTCCGTTCACGCCTCCGGGCAGAGTTCCTCTGGGCGGCGTCCACTGACTCCCTTGACGCCTTTGAGGAGCAGTGGGCGCTGTCTGGGGTTCTCTGCTCGGTGTCCCCGTCAGGTTCCCTTCATTTAACCCTTTGACCGCACTCCTGTCCCTGTTGTTCATTAGTTGTCCCCCGTAATTACTTGGTTTTCCAGGTCCTATGGACCCCCTACCCCTTAGGCTGGGGGGATCCTTTAGCAGTGGGCGGGTGAAGCAGTGGGTGGGATCCCAATAAGGCTACTCTGCTGTACCCAACTTACCTGGGTCTATCACAAGGGCATTTATATTTTAAGTTACTCTGCTGTTTATTTTTCTACATTCTTACCATAATCATTGTGAGAGCTCAGTGAGGAACTCAGTATTAGGAACTCAAAGGACAAAAAGTGTCCCCATTCCATGACAGTAATCCACATAGTAAGCCTCTTCTATTGCTAATTTTTGTTTCTGGATTGAAAAAGAGAAGTCTGGCCAACTTCCCTCATTTGGGATTAATTTTAAGTCTGTTGTTTCTCCTACTTGTGATGGTAGATTCTGCAGCATGTTTCTAATGTGACTGCCCTTTCTTCCAACACAAGTGTTCCATTCTGATACCAGTGTCGCCCCTCTGCGGAGCATTTGCAGAGTTCAGGGCCTTGCAGGTCAGCTTCCCAGTGGAGGAGAAATCAGTGATGAGGAGTCTCGGTACAGTCATCGTATAACTTATTTAATTTACACACATGCTTCAGTCCGGAAAGAGAGGAGCTCAAATAGTATGCAGGGCATCTCTTCTGTCAGGAACTGCAGCCAAACCCAATTCCTGGTTTCTGGGAGTAACTCTGCCTCAAGAATTGACTCTCATCAGAGACCAAGGTAGACATTAAACTTCTCTGCTGCTCACACTGGTCACTCTCCAAGGACTACCGCTTCCACTCAGAACTTTGCATAACAAAAAACAACACAGTATGCCTTCCTAAGACTGACCATTTGTTCACACCCTAAGAAAAATAACTTGGAAAACTACGGTTAGCAGTGCCACCTACTTGGGCACCCTGAAAAACAGGGAGCTATAGGAGGCACAATCTTCTTAAACAAAAGTAAGCAGAGATACCCTTTAATAAAGAGTAAAACTGCACATACGGCTTATGTTTCTAATGAAAAAAATCACAATTGGGACACATGTCTTGAAGGCATTGGTGGCTTAGATTAGCATTTCTATAGGAGCCTCATGATGCAAATAAGGATAGGTCAAAATTCACCTTTTAATAAATTAGTGCTAGATCCCCAGAAATAGTTATTTGTTTGCTATAGAGAGTATAGGGCCATAGGATTAGAAGTGAACAAGGGTCATCTAGTCCAACCCCCTGCTACGATGCAGGATTTGTTGAAGCTGATGCACGAACAAGTCCTCCATTTAAGACAGTTATAAGAGCGTAGTAGTTATACATGTATGTACAGACACTCGGGACATGTCTACACTTGCACAGACATAATCACATTGGGTCTCATTGAGCTAGCGCATTAAAAAGAGTAGTGTAGCTGCGGTAGCATAGGCAGCAGTGGCACAGCCTAGCTTCCCCAAGCGCAAACCTGCCTGGACCCCCTGGGTATGTACTTGGGGTGGCTAGCCCATGCTGCCACTTGCCACTGCCTATTCTGCTGTGGACACACTACTATTTTTAGTATGAAGTATGTCTACAAAGGCTGAGAATTACGGCTCTCGCTCCAAATGTAGACATGGCCCAAGTGTTATGGGACTGGGCCATCTATGCCTCTTATCTGAAAAACCTACTTCCTACATAGTTGTAAGGAAAGATATTTGGAGGCAGAGAATGACTCTGTTTCTAGCAACTGAGGCTGACACCACTACCCTAATCAAAAAAAGTTTGCCTGCTTCTTGCTAGAACATAAAAAATGAAAGCTCTTTGCCAGGTATGTACAGTTATTCCAATTATAATGTGTATCCACCATCATGTACTTGTAATATGTTGTCCTGTTTCATCTTGTATTGTATTGCTGCCATTCAAATAGCTCTTTGACACAGAGTACATATTCCTTGTTTGGCATGGGTCCCCAACAATACAGTGCTGTGTACACACTAGGAGCTATGCACATAATGTACTATTGAAGTCAGAGTGACTATTTGTATGTGTACAGTACTATGCACAGTTAGCAGAGGTTGTAAAGTTGGATGCTATGTTTTTGATTTCCACTCTCTTTATGGCACTGTAATAGTGCTCAATGTTTGAAAGATAAAAGTAAATCTAACCCGACATACTAGAATTTCAGGTAATTAGTTTTCACCTTTTAGTTAATAAATAATCAATAGTTCAAGTTATCTGCTTACTCAGAATAATATTACCAACTGACACTGTAGATCTTTAGCTGGCTTCAGACAATCAAAATGCAAAGAGTTACTTGTGCCAGTTAAAAATTAGCATCTGTAAACGTGGCATTCTTTCTACACATAATACATCTGTGTATTTTGTGAAGCTCATGCACTGGATAGGGCTTTGTAATAGTAGTCCTTTATACTTAGTTTATTAGATATTATTACCTATTAGAAAAGTGCATATTTTGTTGTGCATTATAATTTTGAAAAGTATATATTACATTTATTATTTCTTTAGTGCCATTATAGTCTTCTGGGTTAATACATATATGGCTGAATGCCTATTTTAAAAACATATATTGATTTCCTTTACTAGATAAATACAAATATAAGTAGTTTTCAAAAAATGGACTTTAGATGCCATTAGAGCCATTATGATTTAATAAGTTATTCATCATTTATTTCAATTTACAAAGATACTTTCCCGGAGTTATTGTTGTACCTCAGTAGACTTCACTAATTAAACTTGGTTGGAAATAATGAAGTAAACCAACTGCACACTTTTATTCAGTGGCTTTTAGAAAGCAAATGTGTATTAAAAGTAGAATATAGCTAGGCAAAATGTATATAACTTTTCTTCACATGAAGTTACTTTGATGGTTTGTAGGAATTATAACCAATTATAAATGTAATAAGCTATACTCCTGTTTTTGTATTACATTCTTAAATCTGTTTTCTTTATAGCTTGAAATCAGTGTTATGAAGGCTTCAGCCTCCGGTTAATTATATAAAATTTAATTGATTAAATACAAATGGAAACATTTCTTACCACTAAAATCTGCAGAAATTGACTTTCAAGGGCTTCTTGTATGAAGTTCCTCATATTTATGAACTCAGAATAGCCTGGTACAAAGTTCATGTGACATAAAACAAACTGTGTAATCTGTCACAGAGTTAGCAACTATCAAATAAGTTCATATCCAGTAAACTGGAAATCTTAGTAATTTTTTTTTGTTACTTTTTCTTCTTCCATATCTACAACTTAAAGTAACCTCTTTTGTCTCTGCTTCTGCGTATGACCATGCCTGTCTTTGGCTAACACTATATCAGAATGAGTTAAAAACAAATCAGCATTTAACTCTGAATTTTAACAATGCCCACTGTAACACTACAGTTCAAATCTTTGGATTGTATTTTTTGTGCACTGTACTCTTTTTTTAATTATTTGAATACACATTATGAAGTATGGGAGAGATATTTGTATTCTTTTTTATTAATATGATATGAACCTGTCCATATGATTACTTTTTATTGGACTAACTTCTGTTGGTGAGAGAGACAAGCTTTCAAGTCAGACAGGTCTGGGAAAGGAATTCCCAGCTTGCAGCAAAATGCAAGGTGGAACAGATTGTTTAGCATAGTTAGCACATATTGTAAGAGACTATTCAAGGTAGAGTGGCCCGTTAAAACTTCTGCAGTCAAAGACATAGTGGGTTAGTTGGTTACAGATTGTTGTAATAAACCACAAATCCAGTGTTCCTGTTCAGTCTATGATTTTCAGGACTGGTCTACACTGCATGGATAGGTCGTATAATGGTCCCTCGCTCTCCCATGGGGAGGGAGGCCACTCAGTCCGGTCCTGTCTGGCTAAAACCAGAGTCCGCAGGATTGTCAGGAGCCCACAATAGGGCTGGACGACCAATAGCCACCATCAGGCTTTAGCCTGGGTTTGGGCGGCTCAAGCTGCCAGACCTTAAACAGAGTGTACAATGGAGCTAGGGGCCAGGGCTTGAGGAGGCTCAGGCAGCCAGCAACCAAACAGTCTACAGGTGAGCTGGGGCCTGGGCTTGAGGAGGCTCAGGCTGCCAGCAAGTGGAACAGTCTCAGGGCTGGCTTTAGCCTGGGTGGGACTCAGGCAGCCAGCAAACAAACAGTCTATAAGGGAGCTGGTAAGGGAGGCTCCTTCTTCAGGGCTAGAGCTTCCCTGCACAGTATAGGGTGTCAGCCACCCCAGGGTGGGGTGGCAGGGGGACACGGGCCCACCCTACTCCACTGTGTCCCAGCCCAGGGCCTTGGCAGGGGCAGGATTGGCTGCCTCTGCAGGTATCCAGCTGCAACACACCAACTGAGCCACACCTGGCTCTGAAGCTGGCTGTTCCGTGGCTGCCCCTGGGTCACTTCTTGCCTCCCCGGGGTTCGGTACCTGTGGCCTCCAGGCCTCTTCCAGTTCCTCGGGGTACACAGCGGCAGCACTCTGGGCCAGTCCTTGTCGGCATCTGGGGATTGGGAACAGCCAGGCGTAGGTTCCCCTCTGGGATGCAGCAGAACCGGCGAAGCATCCTGCTCTCTTCCAACTGTGCTGCAGGCCCTGCCTTTTATACTTCCAGCCACGCCCCGGTACTTCCGGTGAGGGAGGCGGGGTGATCTAGGCTCCACCCCCCAAGGGGAGTGTAATGGTCCCTTGCTCTCCTGCTTGGAGGGAGGCCACTCGGCCTCACTACAGGCCGACATAAACTGCCTTGTGTAGACCTACCTATGGAAGCGTCCTCTCTTAAATTTGGCTCCCACCAATAGAAGTGCCTCTCTATGCCAATTTAGGCCAGGTCTACACTACAGACCTATATCAGTATAACTACGTTGCTCAGAGGAGTGAAAAATCCACACCCCAGAGCAACGCTGCTATACTGACCTAAACCCCCACGTAGACAGTGCTATGCCAATATAACTCCACCTCCCAGGGAGGCGTATTTAACTGTGCTGATGGAAGAAGCACTCCCATCAGCATAGGAGCATCTTAACATAAGCGCTACAGTGCAATGCAGCTGTGCCGATGCAGCATTTTAAGTGCAGACCTCCCCTAAGTAACACCACCACCCCAAGTGGCATAGAGTCACAGCTGATGTAATTAGGTCAACACAGTGACAGTGTAGACACTTCCTTGCTTACACCAACTGTTACTTGCTTTCAGGAGCTGTCCCAGAATTCCCCACATTACAATATAATCAATACAAGTGCTCCCGGTAAGGACACGCACTGCCAGCACAAGGAACCAAGCATGCACACACACAAATGATTTAATAACTGCGGTGAATGTATGCCAATGTAAGTTAGGTCAACATAATTTTGTAGTGCAGACATGACCTTAGCATCTAGCAGAGTAATGAATTTAAGATCCCTGGCTCATCTTTTGAAAATGTTGTGCAGGTTTCCTTTAAGGATGAGAACTGATATGTCAGTGATCTGGTAATTCTGTTCTTTACTATAGTTTCAACCAATTTGCCAAACAGAAACAACTAAGATGTTTGTACACCAACGCAAGGAGCCTGAGTAACAAAATGAAGGAACTAGAACTACTGGTGCAGAAAGTGAACCCAGATATTAGAGGGATAACAGAAACATGGTGGAATAGTAGTCATGACAGATTACAGGTATTGAAGGTGTGCGCTGTTTAGGAAAGACAGAAATAAAGATAAGGGTGGTAGAGTAGCATTGTATATTAATGATGAGGTAGACTAGAGAAATTAGAAGTGATGGAATGGATAAAACAGAGTCTGTTTGGGTCAAAATTACTTTGGGGAAGAAAGCTACTAGAGGTTCCTCTGCAATAGTGCTTGGGGTATGCTACAGAACCCCAGGATCTGATCTGGATATGGATAGAGACCTCTTTAATGTTTTTAATTAAATAAATACTACTGGGAATTGTGTGATTATGGGAGACTTTAACTTCCCAGACATAGATTGGAGGATAAGTGCAACTAATAATAATATGGCCAATATTTTCCTGGATGTGATAGCTGACACATTTCTTCACCAAATAATCATGGAATCAACAACAGATGATGCCACTTTAGATTTGGTATTAGTGAGTAGTGAGGATCCCATACAACTGGTTCTAAGGGACAACCCCTTGGTCTGAGTGATCATGAGCTTATTCAGTTTAAACTAAATGGAGCGTTAAACAAAAATGGATCTGCAATTAGGGTCCTTGATTTCAAAAAGGCAAACTTTAAAAAATTAAGGGAATTAAGTGGACTGGACAGAAGAACTCAAGGATTTGAATGTGGAGGAGGCCTGGAATTACTTTAAGTCAATGTTGCAGAAACCATCTGATGTAATGATAAGGCCGTTTCCTGTAGCCATATTGTAAGGCCTCAGGCCTTTGTCTGCAGTCATATTAGGAGAGCAGCAGCTGTTAGCTGAGAACCAGGAAGTGTCATCCTCACATTCTATCTAAATTACATTAAAACAATATCGGGCTGTTAAGGAGATCCTGTCCTAATAGCACCCACTATCACCAGATAAAGAAACAGCTCTTAAGATGGTTAAAGAAAACTTAGTTTGATAGCATTCTGTCTGGCAAGAAATCACTTATGAATAGTTGTGGTTGTGAAATCTTCATTTCTTTATTGTTTTTTCATTATGGTCCTTACTTCTCTATTGTTTATCTGTATAATCTCTGTCTGGTTCTTTGAATGTTTCTGTCGGTTACATAATTAATTTTGCTAGGTGTAAATTGAGGTGGTGGGGTATGATTGGTTAGAGAATTTTGTTACAATATGTTAGGGATTGGTTAGTAAAATGATTGGTTAGGGCAGTGGTTCCCAAACTTGTTCCGCCGCTTGTGCAGGGAAAGCCCCTGCCGGGCTGGGCCGGTTTGTTTACCTGCCGCATCCACAGGTTCGGCCAATCGCGGCTCCCAGTGGCCGCGGTTCGCTGCTCCAGGCCAATGGGAGCTGCTGGAAGTGGCGCGGGGCGAGGGACATATTGGCCGCTGCTTCCAGCAGCCCCCATTGGCCTGGAGAGGCTAATTGCGGCCAGTGGGAGGTAAACAAACCGGCCCGGCCCAGCAGGGGCTTTCCCTGCACAAGCGGTGGAACAAGTTTGGGAACCACTTGGTTAAAGTATAGCTAAGCAGGACTCAAGTTTCACTATATAAACTGGGGTCCAAAACAAAATTCTTAGGAACCAACTCCAGGACACAGCCCCAAGATCAGAGCTGCCAGACCTCAACACTCTACCAATGACACCATGCAGAAACTGGAGTCCCCCAGAGTCCCCCAATCAAGAAAAGTTCACCTGCCTCACTGGGACTGGGAGTGGTGAGCATTGTATGTTTAGCGTGTGCATTCTTTTTTTTTTTTTTTTTTTTTTTTGGTAATTGTTAATAAACAGAGGTTAAGTAGAACATTACTGTGTAAGGCTCTCTCACTAGTAAAAGACCCCGCAAACCAGCAGAGTGTAAGATTACGCTCAGAGCCCACAGCAAGGTAAGGGTGGGTGCCTAAATTAAGAGGGTTATGCCTGAGCGCTAGGAACAGGGTAAGGGTGGGTGCTCTACAGTGTAAGGTTACGCCTTGAGCCCTAGGAACTGGGTAAGCGTGGGTGCCCCTAGGGTATGCAAGTAACAGAGAATTTTGTGCATGTAACACTGAAGCCTGCATCCCAAGCAAGGGGAAAAAATCATAGGGAAGGTTGCAGACCAAGCTGGAGGAGCAAGCATCTCAAACAGATTATTCAGAGAAAGCAGAAATCCTACAGGGAATGGAAGATGGGATGGATGAGCGTGGAAAGCTACCTCTTGGAGATCAGAAAGTGGAGGGATAAAGTGAGACCTGCCAAAAGCCAAGCAGAGTTGGACCTTGCAAAGGAAATGAAAACCAATAATAAAAGGCTCTACATAGCCATATAAATAAAAAGAAAACAAGGAAAGAAGTGGGACCGCTAAGCACTCTGAGGAGGGGGTAGAGATTTAAAGACAATCTAGGCACGGCTCAATACCTAAACAAATACTTCCCCTCAGTTTTTAATAAGAGTAATGAAGAGCTTGGGGTAGTGGCAGGATGGCGAATGGGAATGAGGATATGGAAGTAGAAATTACCACATCCGAGGTGGAGTCAAACTCCAACAGCTTAATGGGCCTAAATCGGAGGGCCCGGATAATCTCCATCCAGCAAATATTAAAGGAACTGGCACATGAAATCGCAAGCCCAATAGCAAGGGTCCCTTTTCGACCGGGCGTTCCGGTTGAAAACCAGACATCTGCCAATCCTATACAGGAAGTCAGACTAGATGATCAGGATGGTCCCTTCTGGCCTTAAAATCTATGAGGCCAGTCAGACGGGCCTGCACTGGCAGCCAATGCCGGTTGTCGTGGGTATGGGTGCTCAGCAATACTGTGCACTGCAAGCTGGGCCAAACTGGAGTGAACTCTCTTGGAATGCGCTTTCCGATTCAAGTCTAATAACATGGAAAGAGCCATTTAAAAGAGTCTGCCTAGAATTTAAACTCTCCTACTCTCAAAAGTTAGACCTGAACAGGAGCCTATTGAAGCATATAGAGTGGACAGACTGTCAGTCCTGAAGCTTCAAAAAAGTAAAACTGCACTGAAATCCTTGTGCAGCATTATTTTGGGTATTTAAACTTTTAAAAAATATTTCAGATCAGCTAATTTAGGGCCAAATTGTGCCCAGCCCATGTGTGGTACAAGAGGCTTCTCTTTCATAACGTCCATAGAAAGAGCTAACAACTGCAGTCTTTGTGCTACCCTATGCAGAAGGGGAATTAGCTACTGTAGATTCCCCAAAAGGAGAAGAGGGACGGGGGAAGGGCAACATCTTGCTCTCCCTCTAAACTGTCCAACATAACTAGCCACTTGCAAAGGAAGGGTACACCGAATCCCCCTAAAATATATAGCAGTGAGTACCTTTCCCACCCCACACTCCATGGTTCATTGTGTACTTTTAGCATAGGACAATGCTGAGTGCTTTTGAAGATATCCCTTACAGGCACAATTGGACTCCTACTTGATAAAGAGTCATTAGACACAATGACAACTACCTTTGGGCATTGTGCATTTTTTTCAACCAATGTGATACCGCCACACCCACCTTTAGGAATCCAGTACTGAAGACACCTACAATTAAATTTTAACAAAAATTATATTTTAGTCCCAACAATTCATTCTGGCTAGTCCTGTTGTAACACACCAGCATGTATTATTCTGTGACTTCACAATCATCAACAATTACAATGGACAACTGAGCTAGTTCATGGAGCAGAGGGATGGGACCCCACAAATAAATGTCTTTTTAATAGGAGGCAATATTTTTTCAATATAGCTTCTAAAATATTATTATAGAACAATAAAATAAACATGTTAAACTATCCCATATACTAAAAACCACCACTTAGTGGAGTTCCTATATGTTGATCATTATTTTAGGAGCGGAGTCAGGAGACTGTTGTGGATCAAATAAAACAAAGCTTACTGGTGCATCAAATGACTGTGGAGCTAGTCAGAAATTATGGGAACATAAAAATGTCAAAATAGTTTCATATTTAGTTATTTAGGTGCTGACTTAGCCTAATCTAAATACAGTGCTGAATCAGGTCTTCCCAGCCTGCTTGGTGGGGTCATTTAGGATACACAATACTGTTGATCCAATGTAATTTCCAGAGTTTAAATATGAGGCACCAATATACAGTAATTTTAAAATGTCATCTTGTCCATCTAACAACTATCTGTTGTAATGTAAATACAAAAACCTCTTCAGTAGAACATCTAAACTAAATGGAACAAAAGGGAAACCAAGATAGAAATAAAAAATAAAGTGAGGAATCATATTTTGATTAGAGGATCTTTCTTAGATATTTTTTGGGCTAAAGTGTACCATGTAACTTCAGCCTGAAGTAAAAGGTGATGTCAGGTGCAGGGGAGCAATCAGAGGCATTGCTGTAGAGCCACAATTCCTCTGAGCATCTCTGGTTGCGCAGAAGGTGTGAGTGGGGAATTTGTGACACCCCTTTATGGCATGCAACTTATTACTCTACAGGCTCCCACGGTGGGGAGAAGAGGAGGAGCAGAACCATGCCTGCAACTGCTACCTAACTCTACCTGCCGATTTGCATTCAGGAGTAACACCAGGTGTTCAACTACTGCTATCACCTGAAGGCAAGACCTGGGTAGCCTTGCAAGTGAGGGGAATCTCTACTCACTCCCACTGTCTTGGGCAGTCATGCTAGAGCTAAGCACAATTTAGCCCTTTGTAAGCAAAAAGGTGTTATTAATGGTGTATGCAATATTTTCTCTGCAGAACATTTCTGAAGAAGGTTTCATTGTCAAACTCATGCTACTAGGTTTTCTCCACCATTTTCAGTGGATTTCTTTTTTGGTTAAAACTAAAATCCCAGAAATGTAAGTATTGTTTAGAAGCAACTAAAAATCATAGCTCCCCCACAGAGTGGACAGTTCTAAAAAGTAGCCCATGAACAATAAGTTGTGGGTTTTGGGGCTAATAATATTTTTGGAATATTCATGGCATTTTAATGCACACATTGACACACACAGTTCACACACACAAGGTTAACATTGATAATATATGAGAAAAATGATACACCACGTGAGTCAGGTGACATTTAGCCGGGTGTGAGTGTTCAGGGAGTCAGCTGCTATCCATTCAACTTCCTGTTGAATTGTAAACTATTTACAAGACATTTTTTACAACAATAATACATATAATTGGTCTTTCCCCCACTCTCTTCTGAGTTCCAGTTGCAGGAAGGAAGGTAGTTTACCAGTTACTGGAGTTCACTGACTATACTGTGTTTGCAGAAGCACATCATTGGAGTTGTATGTTAAGCTTCACAATCCCAGAATCATTCTTATTTTAACTTTTAGGGTGCATGCACATGCACTGACTCACAATCCAAAATTCTAATAGCAGCTATACAAGGCCCAACACCACAACCACTCTAAATAAAATTATAATACTCCGAAGAAGTGGGAAAGAATAGAAGGCTATTCCCATAATTAAATATTTGCATAGCACCATAGCTTTACAGAGCTTTACAAAGATGTTAATAGATATTATCTCTGGCCCCTGTGTTCCAGGTTCTGTAGGGTGTCGTTACCACATACAGTCAAGGCTTTATACACAGCCTAGACAAAAGAGAGAAACAAGGAATGAGGAGAATACAGATGGCAGGGAGTATAATGAGGGAGTGGTGGGAAATGAATAGCCAAATTCATCCCAGCTATAATTCCATTTAGGTCAAAAGAGTTATCATTAGAATTAATTCAGCCCACTTTGTTGGCGGGGCAGAGTGTTGCAGTCTACAAATTGCAGTCTACAAGTTGCAGTCTACAAATCAGCATTTGCTAACTTTTGTCTGAATTCTGAACAGTGTTAAATTTGACCATCTCATTTACAGTGGAGCATAAAAATCAGTAAAAATCATACTGCTTACAGAAATATATTAGATACAGATTCTGTAATTCACAAACCAGTGTAGTTCCAAAATGATCCAGCAGGGGACAGGATGTACATATTAAATCATTTAACTCAAAAGTTTTATTTTTGTAAAAATGCTTCATGTAAATTTTATATTGTTAGAAAAATACAAATACACAGATTGTTATTCTTAAACAATCCTTTAAATACTCTTTAGTTTTTTTTAAAAAAAATTCAAATAGTTTTATATTTGCAAGTAATGATACTTTGCCAATAAAGTTCTAGTTAGGTAAAATAATAGCTTTGTAGGGGAATTCAGGGTTGTTCACCAATTATATAAAGGTTGAATAGATTATTAAAGATCATGGAATGAGCCGTTAATGCTAACATAATTCTTTAAATTAAATATCCACTCTGAAATTTTCTGGTTTTTTGGCTATGGAATTCTGGGGAGCTTTGTAGTCACAGGATGGTATCTGTTTTTAAAGATTTACCTTATATCTGCACCTAGGATGGTTGCTAATGAGGGAAACTAGATGGACAAGGCTCTGAGATTTTGCAAAAGGAGCTGCTTTGTGACATCCACTTATAAAACCCATTTCTCCCCTTTCCTCCTGAGTCAGCTGCAGCTCAGAACTGTTTTTTCAGTTATTGTAAAATATATTGAAACAAGGTTTCAGGAGTTCTGAGCACAAATGCAGGAAACCAGGAAATATTAACCTAATGAAAGGTTGTATAGAATGTAAAAGGGTTAGAACCAATAGGATTCCATAGAAATCACTATAATAAGATCAGTCATCAGATACCACAGTGATGGATGCAGTATAAGAACCTGAATAGAACTCTAAAAGCCCATAGAATATAATAAAATTGAATTTTCTTTTTATATATTTTCAAGAATATTATGGATTTCTATAGCAAGAACATCCTTTTCTATTTAGTTCTATAGTGCTGTTTGATAAGAGTAAATAAGGGCAAATACTGCAAGTATTGGAATGAGCCAGAGAAACAAGACGGCTGGGCCAGGTCTCCTCACCAAGGGTGAGATTCTGTGACATGCCTAAAAGTTACAGCACAAAGCTTACAGCAGAAGTCCTTAGCATAACTCAGGGCTTGTCTACACGGGGAATACACTAGTGCAGAATAGTTATTCCATATTAGTTCCTCATGTGGACACTCTCATTCTGCATGGAGTGCTTTGTGCAGTTTAGGTTAATCCACTTTGAAAACGGATTAACCTAAACCACAAAAAGGAACTCTCTTAAAGCTTGACAACCTGAATACTTAGTTCACAGCAAACTGAGGTATAAATCTACCCTGCATTAACTGCCATATGGACCCTGCCTGCTGCTGTGCACTAAAAGCTCCCTTTTCGATCTAACAAACAGTAGGGAACTTTTAGCGTTCAGCAGGGTCCATATGCACACTTAGTGCAGGGCAGGCTAGTGCATGGCAGATTTACACCTCAGCTTGCCATGAACTTAGTGTTCAGATAAGTCCTTACTGCAGAATAAGTGTGTCAACAAGGGGAGTTAGTGAAGAATACCTGTTACACTTTAAATTCACATCCTACTTTTTCACACTAACTTCCCGTGATTTTTTTGTGTAGACAAGCCCTTGTACAGAGCAGGGAGCCTGTCTAAGTTATGGTAGCCTCCGTTGGACTCCCCTATGGGATTCAATGCAGCCCAAAATCTCCAATGCTCCTTGCTGGAGCCCTGCACCTACACAACTCTCCTGTCTCACCCCTAGCATGCCCCTGTGCCAGGGCGTGAAAAAAGATCCTCAGGAGCTAGCATATGGCTGTCCTCCATAATGCCTGTGCAAGGGGAATCATCACCTAGCCAGTAATGAGGTTTTTAAGGTGCTCTGGTCCTTTTATCCAGTGAAAAGGGGAAGAGTAGGTGTGAGACTCTCACCCAATGTATCTTTTTCCTGAATTTCTGTATTTTTCCATTGGGGGCTGGCAGCCATGCAACCGAACAGCGACTAAAGCAGATGGTGTTTTGCCATTTCCTGTGTTTGTGCAATGCTAGATTACGATGGTCATTTAGCATCTCTGGGCAAGTCAAGATGTTTTCCCTGTTAAGTGTAGCTCCTAAGTGTAGTCGTTGCTAAGCAGCTGGGCCCTCACTGTCCTTCAGAGCCCATTCATCATGCAAGGGCCAAGTAGTGCATGCAAGTCCACCTGTACCACAGTAAGATGTGCTAATGATTGCTTTTATAGACAAACACGGCAGGATGGCCTCATTGGATAGTGCTGAAACAGGCAAATTACTAAAGCCAATCAACAGATTTTTAATATTCTTGATCTTGTTTGTTCTTGTCATTATATGAAAAGGAAGTTATTTCCCCACAAATGAAATTCAAACCTGATGAATACAAACATAACTTCTCTCTTATTGGGTACATGAAAGCAGTTAAAAAAAATCACCAAAATGTTGCTGATTTCCAGTAGCTGACAATGTAGCACAATGTTTAGAAGACATATAAGAATAATTTTTTGTTAGAAAAAATTACAGTAGAAAACAGACAGATTAGTTTCTTTGCCTTTTTCTAGAATTCTGAGATGTTAACTGATGATTAGTTAACTCATGTTTCGGTCTACTGGAAGTACTTTTCATTCAGCATGTGGTTAGCAATCATATTACAGTATTTGCATGTTCATTGTGAACGTTTCTATATGCTGTAAATCTAGCCATCTTTTCATAGACTGTTATTATTGCGACAATTCCTTGTGTAAGACTTGAGGTCAGAGTCTTATCTCAGTTATACGAGTATAAATCAGGAGTAACTCTATTGTAATTTACTGATTTATATTGGTGTAACTGAGATCAGAATCTGGCTCTGAGATTTTAATTCTCTATAACATTGCTAGTATTTTGTGAAGTGATGCTGGTTCATACACAAAAAACAAAGAGATTGCTCCAGTGTTGTTTCTGTGCTATCTGAAAGGCACATGAACCAATAAAGAGGGAGTAGACATAATTCAGCAAATTATAGAGTAGCTTTATCATTTCCACTATTTGATAATTTCAGAGCTACTGTAAGCAGTCTTCTTTAAATATTTTGCAGATGGTCAGTTCAAAAGGGAGGCATCAGTGTTGAATTTGTTCCTACTCAGAGGAACAAACAGTTCAAAATTTTAAAAACATATATTGAATGGAGATCCTTTACAATTTCTCTTTCAACTCACCACTACTTAGGCTGACCAGATAGCAAAGGTGAAAAATCGGGATGGAGTGAGGGGTAATAGGCACCAATAGAAGACAAAACCCTGAATATTGGGGCTGTCCCTATAAAATCAGAACATCTGATCACCCTAGCACTACCCTGTGTGTGTGTTCTTACAACCTATCTATATATACACACCACTTAATTCCGAATTGGAAGTCTATCAAATAGGGAATATTATACATTTCAAATCCCTAACCATCTATAAAAATAAACTAATTTAAAATATTGCATGCAGAAAACCCTTAGGAAGACAAACATAAAACTAGATGACTAAAGTGTATACTTATATATGAAAACATTCTTGGTGTGATCCTGATCTCACTTACTCTGGATTTTTATTGGTGTAACCAAACTGACTTAACTGAGGTTTCTCCTGATTTATACCATTATAAGCGAGAGATGAATCAGGTCCAAACTATTTGAAATGGAATCTGCTGTCAACTGAAATATTCTTAGCTGGCCTAGAAGCAGCTTTGTGGGATGGATCTAGGGTGACCAGATGTCCCGTTTTTATAGGCATTTTTTGGGACTTTTTCTTATATAGGCGCCTATTATCCTCCACCCCGTCCCGTTTTTTCACAGTTGCTATCTGGTCACTCTAGATGGATCTGTGCTGGCAAACAGGAGACCTAGGGTGAAATCCTTGCTGCACTGACTCACTATGGTCAAATTTGACCACTAGTTTCAAGGGCTACCTCAGAATTCTTAAAATTCCGGTTGGTGAAGTCAGGATGTTGAAAGAAGCTGGTTGGGTTCTGAAAGAAGGTTGAAACTTGGTGTGGCCAACTCTCATGATTTCATGAGCCTTGCAATACTGGGTGTTTTTCTTAAAGCTTTAGCTCCTGAAGTGAAGTTTGAGAATCCCAGTTTATTATTTTTTTTAAAGTAAGTTTCTAGTCCTCATGGTTGCAAAGTTTGAAAACATGAATCCTAAAGACTCAAAAACCAGAAGGAAAATAAAAAGAACTTATGATTTTTAAAATCTCATGATTTTGGGGGCCTGACTCATGAGCTGGCACCCTCAGCTGTTTTATAGAATGGCAAAAACTGTCCCAGTGAGAACCACACATCCCTGCTTCTCATTTAGCACGAAAATTCAACACAGAATGGCATTAGTGCCATTTTACCCAGAGACAATATTAAAACACCCTTAGAATTCAGCAAGGTGTGTTTTTCAAAAATATATATTTCAATTCCTTTATTCATTTTCTAAGACCCACCTTGGATCAGTGTTTGATCCGTGTTCTCTATGCAACATTATCTATGCATTGGCCGCAGACCAACTTTTATCTTTGTATCGAACACTTTTTTCGGTGCTTAAGAAAATGAACCAAATCAGCAGCAAAGATTCACACTTCCTTTGCTTCTAGAAATCAGTTTGTTCAATACATCATGACATCAATGCATCAGCTCAAATTCTTTTGGTTACGCTATTGCAGCCCCATTGATAAAAAAGAATGGATACAAGGATGAAAGTTGCTCTAATGCTAATGCACAGATAGTGCACAGTACAACGCCTAGACAAAATGTTGATATGGGTGCCTTTACAAAAGAATAAAGGAATTGGAAAATATTGTTTGTGGCAACATGTGTTACTAAACTCTCAGGATATTTTTATGTTGTATTTGGCATTAGTGCTATTTTACCATTCTAGCTGACGTTGCTACATCTTACTTCTAAATGCCAAGCAGCAACACATGTCTCTCAATGAGATAACGTTTTTTGTCACTGCATGTCAGCTAATATGGGTTGAATCTTCCTTTTTGGTTCATAATTTGTCAGTACTTCATGAAGGGGCAGACTGTGGTTGCTTCTGTGCAGGTTCATAGGGTTAGTGAGAACGAGTACAAGCAGTTCTCCCATTCCTAATGCCCTTTCATGGGGCAGCCAGAATCAGGGTGGGGAGTGTAAGCACTGCATTAAGACAATGTCTACACTACAGGCACTACATTGAGCACAGCTGCAGCAGTGTCGTACTGCAGACACTTGTTACAGTGACAGAAGAGATTGTTCCATAACTGTAGTAAATCCATCCCCTCAAGAGGTGTTAGTTAGGTTGATGGAAGAATTCTTCCGTTTACCTAGCTGCATCTACAGTAGGGGTTAGGTCAACCCAGCTACATTGCACAGGGCGCAAACATTTTCATTGCCATGAGCAACATAGCTCTGCTGACCTAAGGTTTAAATGTAGACCAGGCCTAAGATAGTGCTAGACTTACCAAAAGGGAAAGGGAAAGTGAAGTGAAAGAGTGGCCATGGCATCATTCTTTTCCCCACAGGCCAGCAGAGCACAGCCAACTAGCACAGAGGGTTGTACATGGAACTTGTTCAAAGGGGGCTTGAGTTCCCACCCTGCTAGAGCTTCAGAGGCAGTCCTGCTGTGTACAGCTCATTCGTACCCCCTGCCAACACAACCAGTGGAATCTGTCTCAGCATTTTATTAGTGTGATGCTAATGGCTGTGTCATTATTTCCACTGTGAATCCTGTTTTTCAAGGGTTTATAATTCTTATAAAAATGTGCTTCACTCTGAAACTTGGCATATACAAGGTCTCTGCCTAGGAGCAAATTCTGATTTACACAAAATTTTGCTGACATCACTCTGATTATTTTAAAGTTACAGGAATTTGGAAAAAAAAAGTTTCAGGATTTCAGTCCCTTTCAGCATTCCTGTAGTTTAAAAAAGGAAGTGAAAGGCTAAGTCACTGGAGTTTGAAATGAGGCTAGTGCTTTTCAAAAGGATTTTTACTATAAAGATGTATTTCCAGCACATGTTGTGCTGTACTGGCTTCTTTAGATAATATAGTAGGCTGAAAATCTATGTTTAAAACAATACATATTTGTAGCCTCCATCATAGTAAATGCACATTGGGCCACATTCTATCCTGACAGAACTCCAATGAAGTATGGTCTTGCTTACACTAGTCTAAATCATGAGTAACTCTACTGATGCCAATGGAATTAAACTCATGTAAATGAGATCACAATCATGTCTGAGGAGTATAGTCAAGTCAGAATGTGGTCAACTGACTTACATGTGGGGTTTTGACTAAATAGGAACTACAGAATCTGGTCCCAAATCTACAGACTTGGATTTAGTGAGCCTGATTTACTTTTCATTTATATTTCAACTTTCACTGTCAACTGTCAGTAATGAATCTGCATATTTTGAAGAAGATATAAAATGGATAAACAGACTGTTAAAGAACACTTTGGATCTCATTTTCTATCATATCAATCTGTGTATGAGAGAGATAAGGTGGGTGAAGTAATATCTTTTATTGGACCAACTTCTTTTTGTTGGTGAAAGAGAGAAGCCCAGACCTGAAGAAGAGCTCCGTGTAAATTCAAAAGCTTGTCTCTCTCATCAACAGAAGTTGGTCCAATAAAAGATATTACCTCACCTACCTTGTCTCGCTAATATCCTGGGACCAACATGGCCACAACAACACTGCATACAATCTGTGTATTAACATTTTCCTTAAATAAACACATGCAAAAAAACCTGTTTGTATAATGCTTTAGGTTGGATTCAAAGTAGAAGAAGCAAGGAATCTCAAAGGTGATGCTGACAATCCATTCTTAAACTCACTTTGATAACCCACATATTGCATATATCTTGCTAAATTGTATGGTTTGTATGGGCTACAATGGTGTGAGTTAAGAACAGACTGTCCAAATTTACTGTGAATGCCTTACTTTTTGCTAGTGTACACCAGTTAGTTACATGGCAGTAAGCTGTTATGAGCAGTGTGGTATATGTACATAAGGTATATCATCATATTTAGAGGTACATTTCTTTATAGTGACTCTTATGCAGATATACATCTCACTTATGCTTAAAGGTTTTAAGAAAAAATCTATGGTGTCTAAGCATACTGAAGACTGTTTTTTGTAAGATCTAGGCACATGCCTTTTCAGTATGGAGAGAGCCAATAGCTTTGTAAGTATTTGCAAGTACAATGTAGAAACACAGAAAGATACCAGCTGGGATATCATAATTAAGAGATCTTTTTGAACAGAAAGGATAATGTTAGTTAAGCTCTAGTAGAGATATAAACGATGGAATAAGTTTTCATCCATGATGGATCCATAGTAGGCTTCAGAACATTAAAATACTGTAGGTCTTTCAGCAGCTGGCAATGGCAATCCAAAAAAGCATATAATATTGGTATAATATTAACCAGTTAATGCCATGCCTAGAGCAATATCTAACCATGATACTTTTGAAACATGATTTTATATTAAGCACCTCTCAGTATTTTACTTATTGCACAGGATCCTGCTTAATGAAAAGTTAGTGTTAAGAAAAGGCAAATTATTAAACATTTTACATAATACAAGTCACAGTACTTACAATACAGTAAACTAAGTATGCTGATTTTGATATGTACTGATAGGATAACTGAACAGGCAGCCATGCATATTCCTTTTAATCATACATGGTTGAAATATTTCTTACAAATATTACTTTTGAATTTTTAATTTGCTTTTCCCCCACTAATGTTTAGCAAAGCTACACAGAAATATATAAATAATGTTCAATATATTGCAGTTATTCATCAATATAAATCTGCAGAAAAATGTACCTAATATATTTAGGAAGTAATATTTTTCATATATGGTAGTAATAATCTTTGTATTTTTAAGAATATGATCTTTTTTCAAGGAAAAATATTGACTGGAGTTTTTTACAGTTTCAGGGACATATGGATTGATTCATAATAAAAGAGAGTTGCTGCTTATTTAAGAATGGCAATGCTATGCTTCAGTACTGCTGCCCATAATCACTGGAAATATATCCTCTTCAGTATGTGAGGAGATATCCTCTACAGAGTGGTCAGATAAATCAGTTCACCCTGGGCTGTAACAAAATGCTGTCTAGTGACTTGTGACAGACAGGGCTTTAACCTCTGACAGCTAGATTCATTGTTGGTACAACAGCCAATCATCGGTTTTGACGACACGAGTCTAACCAAAGTTGGAGTATAAAAGCCCTCTTCGAAAATATATGATTCACCAGTGTGGCAAGTTGTTTCTCGGATTATACTCGCCTTTAGGGATCTGTTTAGTACTGAAAGAAAAAAATAAGAAAGCAAGGAAGGGAAAAGACTGCACTGAATGTGAGATCATGCAAAAGCTACAAATCTGTGTTTATATTTACCTGTTCATGCTGATTATACTTGGTCCAGTGGCTCTTAATGACAGTAGTCAGCCAAAAGAGAATGGAGAAAAAGATGAACTATGCATTGCATGTACATGGAGGCAAAATACAAAATCTTCCAGAATAGAAGCCATAAAAATTCAAATCCTCAGCAAACTTCGTCTGGAACAAGCTCCTAATATTAGCAGGGATACTATAAAACAGCTTTTACCCAAAGCTCCTCCATTGCAAGAACTGATTGATCAGTATGACGTCCAGAGAGATGACAGCAGTGATGGTTCTTTGGAAGATGATGATTATCATGCTACAACTGAGACTATTATTACAATGCCTACAGAGTGTAAGTAGTCCTGCTACTTTAATATCACACTATTCTACTGATAAACAGTTGTCCTAGTGCTTAAGAGCAACAAATCTTGTCTCAGTCTCTTCTAACAGGCTGCTGGCAGAAGTATGTAAGAGGGAGGGAGAAGAACATATTTTTAAATAATTTGAATCATCATCCAATGACCTCACTGTGATCTTTTATTTTATTGTATTATTTTCCTGCTCCCTTATAACATATACAGGAATAGTCCTTAGTATCTTGCCAATTGCCTAATATACTAAATAAGATTTGCAGTTTGCTGACCTCGGTATTTGCAGTATTCAAGGTATTTCCTACAGTAACTATAGGGAAGTACAAAGAAATCAGTGCAAATAATGAGGTAATTATAATTCTTAACAAGGATTTTATGAGCCACCACTTTTTAAACATTGCACTAGAAACTGACAAAAAAATGTCACTTAGAACATTACAACCACTTAACTATAATACACTATAACAAATGCAAATAAAGGTTTAAATACTTGTTTCCTCTGCTGATCTCAGAAGCTAGTACCGCACAGCCCAGCTAACAGTAAACAGTGAATGTAAACTATATATTTAAAGTAAGCAGAAGAATGATAGATTTTAGATGTTGAAATGTCCATGTATATCTATCAACTCCAGTAGTTGTGTCAGGGAAGAATGAAGGCATTTACTGAATGAGCAGATTCTTAGTTATCTTCTGAGTGCTAAACATCTGCCATGACTCCTATCAAGTATCTTTTGCACAGCTAATACTATAGTATCTTATGTTCTTAATCAGCTAAAGTATTTGGCTATGGCAGCTGTTTTTCAAAATAACACTTATGAATATGATGACAAAAGTTGAAAACAAGACAGGGCATATAAGGCATAGATATATTACCAGCAACAGAGATATGTAGTACACAAACCTAACAGAATATCAGCTGCTGTTGCTAACTACAAAATGTACACATTTATAGAAGTTAATTGACTATAAAATATATACGTTAAATTAACAGTGTAGGATACTATATAGCAATACTGAATGACTGTATTACAGTAGCTTGATCATGATGATGTAGGTAAAGGCCAGTTAACCAACATTTATAATCAAGCCTACTATTTAAAATAGCCTATTATTACCTAATTCTTCTTTGCTGATTGAAGAAAGGTGATCTGTGCTCTGTTTATTTGTCACTTCACAATTCACTCCACTCTTTTCATAGACAGCCTAAAGAAAACAAATCACCATTTTTAGTATATTAGAAAAGCAGATATCTGAAGAGATGAGGTTATGAATATTGGAGCTCTGCACCACGAGAGATTACTACTTCGCCCTCCTACCCCTTAACATGGACAGTTTCATCTGGGTTTAATAGATTTTGCACCTGTACTGTATACCAAGGGTAGTTAGATTACTACAATGAAAACACTTTACCATAATATAATTTAAGCCAAAAGAAATAAAGATCCATAGGTTAAAACTAGTTTATTAACAGATAGATTGATCATAAAACAAAGGAGGGGAATGTAGGTGTTACTGTAGCTTGAACACAGCTGCCTCTTTTTATATAATATGCTGGCAAAAATGATAATGTTTGACACATTAGAAACATCTATAACATCACAGAAGTGTGTAGTTAAAAAGTATAGGTTTGCTGTTCAATGTGTTTTTGTAAAGATACTGCAGGAGTTGAATGCCAGAAAGGTGTTAGTAGTTAGTCATTCTTAAGCAGAGTAGTCTGTACACTGTGTTCAGCCTGCAGGTAATTTTTGGCTAGAGGAAGTGTTTCCGTCCCAGACTGACTGGTACAGCTGCTCAGTTAGTATAAGTATTCAGATTCCCAGAGAATTCTAAGGAAATGTTCCCCTACAGCCTTTTTCTATCTCAATATTCCCCATCATTTTTTAATTTCAGCATGTGCTCACCCCTTAGCTAAAGAAATCAAAGTGAACAGCTTACATAGCATAAAGATCCTACTAGATTTAGTTGGAAAATGGTAAATCTAGCTTAAAACATGGTTGTTCAGAAAATGACCGTCAATTTCTTGTGATAATATGCAGTAGAACCTCAGAGTTACAAACACCTCGGGAATGGAAGTTGTTTGTAACTCTGACAAAACGTTATTTATGGTTGTTCTTTCAAAAGTTTACAACTGAACATTGACTTAATGCAGCTTTGAAACTTGACTATGCAGAAGAAAAATGCTGCTTTTAACCAAAACAAGCACAGAAACAGTTTCTTTACCTTGTCAAATCTTTTTTTTTTAAACTTTCCCTTAATTTTTTTAGTAGTTTACATTTAACACAGTACTATACTATATTTGCCTTTTTTTTTTTTTTTGGGGGGGGGGGGGTGTCTCCGCTGCCTGATTATATACTTCCAGTTCCAAATGAGGTGTGTGGTTGACCGGTCAGTTCATAACTCTGGTATTCTTAACTCTGAGGTTTTACTGTATTACTTCTAGATGGCTTAAAAATTTGAGGCACAATGATTCTGTTAATTTCAGTTAAATAATGCCATACCGTACAAAACCCACAAAATCCAGAGTTGAGAGTTTATTTTATAGTGAATTAAGTACAAGCCACTTTTGCAGTCAATATTCCACTGATAACATATCTTACCAAGCTATACTATACAGGCTGGATATTTTTTCTGATTTGTTTATGCACGTTCCTTTCTGCTCCAAGGTCAGTAATCTATTCTTTCCATTCATTTATAGCTGATTTTCTTGTGCAAATGGAGGGGAAACCAAAATGTTGCTTCTTTAAGTTTAGCTCTAAAATACAATATAACAAAGTAGTAAAGGCCCAGTTGTGGATTTACTTGAGGCAAGTCCAGAAACCTACAACAGTATTCGTGCAGATCCTGAGACTCATCAGACCCATGAAAGACGGTACAAGATATACTGGAATTCGATCTTTGAAACTTGACATGAACCCAGGCACTGGTATTTGGCAGAGTATTGATGTGAAGACAGTGTTACAAAATTGGCTCAAACAACCTGAATCCAACTTAGGCATTGAAATCAAAGCTTTTGATGAGAATGGACGAGATCTTGCTGTAACTTTCCCAGGACCAGGTGAAGATGGACTGGTAAGTTCTACTGGAAAAATTCCACAGAGATTTTTCTTATTGTATAGACCTTTTTACAATAGTTGGAATTGGAAAGCATGTTTTATGTTGTATTTCGAGGAGAGGAAGTGGAATCTTTGCCTAGGGGTTAAAATATAGGAGTGAGGGTTAAGAGAAGGGTTCTGTATGCCCAGGTCTGCAACAAACTTGCTCTCTGATCTTGCACTTAATCTCCCTGTGCCTCAGTTTCCCCATCTGTAAAATGGAGGTAATATTACTTTACCTAATTCAAAGGGATGCTGGGAGACTTTATTACCTTGTTTGTAAAGGGATTTGATATTCAATGGAAGATTCTAGAAAAGTGCAAAATATTTGTTATGAAATCCAGGAGTAAAGAAAAGATATTAAAATGCTGCTTAATGAAAAGTTATTTTTAAGATATAGCAAAAAAATGAGGGCTCCTGGATTCCTGCACTTGAGAATAAGCTGCCTCAAATCTTGTACTGCTGACCAAGTTCTTGCATTCAAAATAAGAGGGAGCTTCTTCTCTCTCTGAATACATAAATTTGCTGTTAACTATAATGGAAATTTGCATGCACAGAAAGGAGACAAAAGACCACCTCACAATGGGTCTTGAATTAAGGACATCTTTATGTAATGCTGGAACATATCATGCCATCATGAGATTCTGCTTAAACATGAATGGCACAATTTGCTTTATGTTTATGACAAAGTACAAAACTAATTGACAATACTGTATTTTATTATACAACTCACTCTTTAAATATTACAGTTCTGAAAATGCAGTACTTTTTATGCCATATTATTTTCAAAATTATGTCAAAGCAGTCAAGGACCCAAAATAGGCACCTTTTTTCTTTTTACTGGAAATTTAATTGAATAAAATAAATTTGAAAGTGTTGCAGTTAAACAAAAATGGAAAGGAATTTCCTTCATTGTTAACCTTCTTTGAAAAGCAATAATTGCCTACAATCTACGCAAGTATATTTTTGAACCTATTATCTACATCAATAAAGCAATATTTATCACTTGAATCCTACCAAATTCACAGCTGTGAAAAATGAGTCATGGACCGTGAAATCTGGTCTCCCCTGTGAAATCTGGCTATTGTAGGGGGTTCGTGGTATTGCCAGTCTTCTGCACTTCCTTCAGAACTAGGTGGCCAGAGAGCAGTGGCTACTGGCCGGGAGCACAGCTCTGAAGACAGCACTGTTGCAAGCAGTTCCGCAGGAGTGAGGGTGGCATGGTATGGTACTATCACCCTTCTGTGCCACCACCAGCAGCAGTGGAGAAGTAAGGGTCACCAGCAGCAGTGGAGAAGTAAGGGTGGCAACACCACACCATGCCACTCTCACTTCTGTGCTGTTGCTGTGGTGGCTCTGCTTTCAGAGCTGGGCTCTCAGCCAGCAGCCACCACTTTCCAGACACCAAGAAGTAAGGGTGGTACTACTATGTCCCCCCACAATAGCCTTGCAACCCCTTTTTGGGTTGTGATCCCCAGTTTGAGAAATGCTGACTTAAGGGCTTTACATGTTTATATTTTTAAATACATAATCATGATTTGTGACAACACAGTGAAATTCAAGATTTAAATATCCGTGAGCATGAAATTCAAGATTTTTTAAATGGCATGACCATGAAATTTACCAAAATGAACTGTGAATTTGGTAGAGTCCTACTTATCAGTAAATTTATACTTTTAAACGAAATCCTGAGAGAATATGATTTCCCTCTTTCACTATAATGCATAATGTGCTTGGATAAACCTAAATACTTATAAATTTGATTTTTATATATTTTCTTAGCAATGTAATACAGTCATATTAGCTTAAAGACAAAATGTATTGTGAAAGTTTGATTAAAAATCCAACAGAAAAAATATTCTTATATTCCTACTCAGTTGGAATAGGCCAGTTGTCTCCTCTAGTGCTTCAAGCACAATCATGCATACAAATATCAAGTACTGACTATATCAACAATGCATGAAATCATCCTCTTCTGCAGAGATTCACAGAGGTGGAAAAAAAGCTCTCAGTTTCTTTCCACTCACAATTATGTTGCAACCATCTTCTTTCCTCAGCAGAGGTGTTTGGTCTGCATGCCTGGGATAAAAGAGGTGGCCTTGATAACTATGGAGCCCCAGGGTCTGCATGGAATTCCTTTCCCAAAAGTGTGGATCATGGGTCCACCACACATGTGATGGCCCTCTGTGCCACTCTGAGCTTCCTTGGCTGTATGACTCTCTCAGGAGCCACAATATTAGCTTCTCTTGCAAAACCTGTGCATAGTTTCTGAGAGAGGTGAAAGGTATGGAGTAGAAATACAGGAGTAGGATTGCTAGAAGCAGCATTTATTTTCCCCCATCATTTCCAATAGTATTTTCACCAGTTAGGCAGGGTAACATCAACTGCTTCAACTTCTTCCCTCCTCTGGCTAAATAGGAGGCCCTTCTCAATGCCTGCCGAGCTTCAGCTGCACACTTTATGTGCAGGGACATCTGCAAACTCTTCAGGAAGGGGGGACCGGAATGTTAGCCTACATGTTTTCCCTTCTGCAATTTTTGGAGCTGCTTTTTTGTGTGTGTTTTGCTCTCTTCTATATCATGTAGATGGAGGGAGCTTTTGGCCCAAAGTCCATAACACTGATCAAAGCCCCTCCTATCAGCTATTTGGGATGCTCAGAAATGGTAGCTATTGCATAGTGAATAGTGGGGAAATTCAGTTTCTTAGTATGAAATAGTGGGATAAATCTTGAAAGTGGATGAAGTGTAGCCAGGGACACCTAGAAGAGGACATAGTTACCTTAAAAGAAAACAACACACCACTGTCACAGGATTAGAGCATTTCAGAAACTTTTACAAATATGATTTGAAAATATTAGATTAAAACAATCTGCACGTCTGAGACGTTGCATATTTTTTCATGTCTCCATCTGTCCCTTTAAATGTTAAATACTTCATGTATTAATAATATTTCCAATTCTTTTCCTTTCCCACACAGAATCCATTTTTAGAGGTCAGGGTTACAGACACACCAAAAAGATCCCGCAGGGATTTTGGCCTTGACTGTGATGAACACTCAACAGAATCCCGATGCTGTCGTTACCCACTGACTGTGGATTTTGAAGCTTTTGGATGGGACTGGATTATTGCACCCAAGAGATACAAAGCCAATTACTGCTCTGGAGAATGTGAATTTGTATTTTTACAGAAATATCCACACACTCATCTTGTCCACCAAGCAAACCCTAGAGGTTCAGCAGGCCCCTGCTGCACACCTACCAAGATGTCCCCAATAAATATGCTGTATTTCAATGGAAAGGAACAAATAATATATGGAAAGATACCAGCCATGGTAGTAGATCGTTGTGGGTGCTCATGAGATCTTTGCTAGATCCATTACTTCATAAAACATGGAATCTACCAAAAAAAGTTCTGTCCCCTCTGCAGTTTTTCAAACTGTGAATTTATGTACAATAGGCTATAGCCTACATCCAACAGGCTGTACAAAAGGGTACTGTACGGTACATATTCAGTACAACACAAGCTACAGAATGTGAACTAAAAGACAATATATGCAATGGCTGGTTTTTAACCAGTGAAAAAGATAAGCTACAATCAAAATCACCGGATTTCTCAATGAATTTCTTATTCTAGAAGGGAATCAGTTTTCAGTTATTCAGATACCAAATTCATATACAGGTTTCAACATATACAAGTAGACAAAAGCAACCTCCTTATCCTCAAAAGAACGAATTTCATCACAGCTTCATTTAGTATTGTATTTAAAAAACATATACTGGTACATTTAGGATTGTCACAATACCACCATCTGAATCGTCCTTAAACACTTGAATTTTTAGTGCAGAAACACAAAACTGATAAGACGAAATTCCACAAAAACAGATAAATTCAGAAATTTGGGATGGCATAGTATGTGCATAATGTTTCCATTCCTTTTATGATTAGTCTGTTAGTAATCAATATCAATGGTGCTATCACAGCAGGTGGAATAAAAATAAAAGCAGTTATCAAGCTGAAAGAACAGTACAATAATGAATTCCCCCTCTCCTCAGGTACAGTAATATTCCACATTCATATGAAATAGGTATTTTTTAAATTTAAAGGTGAATCATTTTCTTGACCTAGTGATATCCTCAGAGAGACTGCACTGCAGTAAGACAAAAGGCAGTGGAGGAAAAAAAATTAAAATATGAATATCATAATCCCAAATTATAACCTGCCTTTGCAACATTACAGTTTGCACTTTGGTAAACCAATGCAAATAATTGGTTGCTACTAATATTGTAAAAATATATACATAGACTTTGATATAATAGAATTTGTGTAATATGTATACATCATTATTTTGTAAATAAATGTTTCTTTTTTATTTACTGTTGGTATATGTTTATGGTAAGAAAGATTCAAGTTAACCTGTACTTTAGTGTATACAAATACATATTCTAGCAATAAAAGCAATTTTGGATATGAGTGCAAATAAATAGTAGATAAAATAATGGACATAGCAACAAAGTAATCCATAGGGTGGTTATGCTAATTTTTTTATATTGTGGATAAATGATGGCTGTTTACAAAATTTTTATGGGTTACTGTTATCATTTTGATCAACCACTGATTTTCCATACTTTTAATGTTGTACCCATTTATGATGATAGTACCAAAACCTCCTATTTCATTAAAAGCATTTTTTGTAAATGTAAAAAAATTTACAACAAAATATTACCTTTATTTTATAATGATATGCAAACTGATTTCCACACATTATGGTAGCAAAATATACAGTAATCAAAATTAGAAATCCACCTATTTTCTAGAAAGTGAATTTAGTTTCAAATGTGAAAAATGAATAATACAGGCATTGTTAAAAACAACATAATTTCTGTTAAAATATTTTCATTTTTTGTATGTGCAAAAGGTTGCAGGTTTTATTCGTTATTCTGGCTTTCAACTTACATTTTTCTCTGTGTGAATTTACAGTAAAATATTAAGTTGTTTGTCTTTTTTCCCTTCCCCTTTACATTTATATCTCTGTAAAAGTCTAGGTAAATGTTTTGTAACACTATTTTCTATTTAAGGAAAGAATTTAAAGTTTGTTTACTAAGATTTAGGTCTTGAAATACCTATCTTCTAGTGCTACTGAACGAAATTCATTATTGAACTACTGGGCATATTACTAAAATTGTTGCCACAGATATGCATCTCTGTTCAATTTCTGTCTAACTTGATGACCATATTAGAATCCTAGGGCTTTAATTTTATCTTCAAATTAGTTTACCAAAACCAAAATTGCAGACAATACTATACAACTTTAAAAGCATCCATGGGTTTAGAATCTGAAGTATTGCTGAAAGCAGGCAGAAAACTAAAAATTAACTGTGAAATCCTAGACTCATTGAAGTCAGTGGCAAAACTCCCATTGATTTCAGTGGGGCCAGGATTTCACCCTCAGGCTTCAATCCTGTAAACACAAAGTATGTGCAACTTTACCCATGTGAATAATCCCATTGAGATCCATGGGACTACTCATAATGTGTGTTTGCATGATCAGCGTTAAATGATATGAAAAGACATTTGAACTCCTTGAGCCAGATCTTTAATTTGATGGCAGTTTTGCTACTGACATCAGTGAGAAGAGCATCAAGCCTTTAAAAAAAACAACAGAAAATTCATATTATGAGTTTTCCTCTTAATATGCATGTCACAGAACCCCTACAGAGGTCTACTCTAGCTGGTCCTGTGCCTTGAAATTCAGCTAACTTTATTAGATTGAAATTACATACACCTGGTATAGTTCATTTTTGCCAAACATGACCAAGAACACATTATTATAAGGCAGTACTGATTTGCATATTGTTTACACAATGACCTTATGTAAGTGGCAGCATTTGAATTGTGCACCGTGTATATCTTGTAGGGTCCTTTAGTGCTTGTCACTACACCCTTCCAATCTCCCTCAATGCAACAGTAAGCTTTTCCAAATTTTCCACTACACTGTAGAACAATATAAATCTACAATCACACACAAAAACTACATTAAAATAACATTATTAGGGTTGCAAAGTCAAGCACTCAAAAATTAGGAAATGCCAGAATTAACCTTAAATTGACCCCCATGTGAGGATGCATTGTTAGTCTTTAATTACATGTTCATATGCTGTTTTTTCCACAGGATGCCTGCTTCATTCAGTGCACAGAATGGACTGTGCTCACTTAATGATCAGCTATTCCATATTTTGTTTTCTCCTTGTTGTTCAAAGTGTGGCCATAGGGTCTATTCACTGCACTATTCAAACCCTACTCAAGACAGAATTATTAATTTCCTTATGGGCTTTTCTATGGCACCCATCACTATATCAACTGAATACTTCACAAATATTAATGACTTTATTTTCACAACAGCCTTGTGAGGTGTGGAAGGTGGAAATATCCCCGTTTTACAGATGGGGAATGGAGGAGCAGAGAAATTGAGGACAAAAGTATCCACCTACTTTTGGGTGACCAATTTGAGACACCTATGACCTGATTTTTCAGAGTACTTAGCGTCAGAGAACACTTTATATGTTCAACACACAGATCCCATGGGTTTCCACTGCAGAGGTAAATGCTCAACACTTTTGCAAATCATACCAAACAATGAGGCGCACACAATTTTTGGTTTGGTTTCAGTAACCTGCCCAGCATCACACAGAAACTCTGTGGAAGAGACATGGGTAGAATCCAGTCATCCAGGGCAGGATTCAGCTAATTTAATTCTGAGACCATTCTTTCTCCTTCAGCAATGTCCTGCCTCCTTCACTATACAGGAGCAACTTCCTGTTCCTGCTGCTGGTGGTGTTGCAGCTGCCTGGTTATTACCACTGGGGATGGAAGGAGGGGAGTGGAATGGAGCCCTTCCTCCACTCCACCATTCCCCTACCAGTCGTGATTGCCACCTGATTGCCTAACTCTACCCACCTTGGGACTGCAATGGTATCATTGCCTTCAATGCAATCCCTCCCCACTCAATCATTGGGCTGGTGGGCCTCCTCCTCCCTCTGCTTGCCCACGAGCCTCCTCCCCGCCCCGTGCCCACACCTTGTAGTTCACTGCCCTGTCTTGCATGGTCTCCTGTGTGATATCCTCTCTGCCCCCACATCTACTGCCAACACCTCTCCTGGTGTCATCAGCATCCCCACCAGGGCAGTGGCAAAAAGCACAAGCAGGGAGTCCATTGCCAAAACTATCACCACCACCAATAGGACCCTCTCAGTCAGCAAGATGACCCTGGCAAGAAAAAGGGCAAGGGTCCAGACTGGAGGGCTCCTTCCATGGCAGCAGCTGCTTCTGGTACAGCCCTACCAGTGGCCGTGGCTTCCCCTTCATCTGCCGTCCCTTTCACCAGATCTGGGGGCATCTGCCTTTCAGTTCACAGAGCATATGCCCAGGTAGCTGTAGCCCCCGCAATTATCCCCAGACCTACAGCTTGAGGTATTGGGAGTTGCCAAGATTTTGCAGGTCACCTGCTGCACCTCTGGGTCCACGTGGAGGGGCTTATCCTCAATCTTGTCAACATCTAAGCTCCAATACCGGTCATCTGCCTTCCTTGGGACCTTGGATCCCAGTAAGTGCCTGGACCTACGAGGGGATTTTAACATCTCCTAGGATGTATGGGACTGCCTCAGAATAGAGAATGCCAGGCTGTTGCACACATCCTCAGGGATTGTCAACCTTCCTCGTGGACATCTGACATGACCACCACCTGGACCACTCCAACACCTTCACTTATGTTTAGGTGGAGGACACTTGATTGTACCACTCCTGATTAGACAACACTTACATTTCTCGATTTCACACCTTGCGGGCCCACTCCCCCACCATCAGGCCTGCCCGTTCTCAGACCACCATCTTGTGGTCGAAACGGCCTTTTTGACACCTGAGCTGCTGTAAAACTGTGTTGGGTGGCAGCCCCTCTTCCAGAACATCTTACTGAAATTCTGGCTTCACTTTCCCCCCACACCTCCTGATTCTCGTACACCCCATCCGTGCCCCACAAAGTTGCAGGACCTCCTTGTCATCCTCCTCCTGGCCTCAGCCAAAATGACCACCCATCACTCCAGGAGAAGAAAACTCTGTGACTCTGAGGCCCATTTCTGGTCCCTTGTCAACTCATGTTTCTGGGCAGAGTTCCTCTGGGCAGCATTTACTTACCCCCTGGACACCTCTGAGAAGCTCTAGGTGTTGTCCAGGGTTCTCTGCTTGGGGTCCCCTTCTGGTTCCCTGATTTTCAAATCTTTAACCTCACTCTAGGCAACCTATGGCATGCATGCTGAAGGCGGTATGCAAGCTGATTTTCAGTTTCACTCACACTGTCCAAGTCCTGGCCACCGGTCCGGGGGGCTCTGCATTTTAATTTAATTTTAAATGAAGCTTCTTAAACATTTTAAAAACCTCCCTCCTCCCCAATTTCCATAGCCTCCTCACCCAGATGCCCAAGAACGTGGTGGGGGGGAAAGGGGGAGGGCGCTCCAGGCACCCAACCACTCCACCCCAGAGGACTGCCCAAGCAACAGAAGGCTGGCATTCAATAAGTTTTGAAGCGCAATGTGGCCTTGTCCTTCCCTCCTCTCCCCCTCCCCCACCCCACCAGGTGTTTTCCTCATCCCGCACCCCTCTCGGGCTACCTTGGCAGTTATCCCCCTATTTGTGTGGAAAATTAATAAAGAATGCATGAATTTGAAACAACGACTTTATTGCCTCTGCAAATGGTGATCGAAGGGGGGAGGAGAGGGTGGTTGGCTTACAGGGAAGTAGAGTGAACCATGGGGGCAGGTTTTCATCAAGGAGAAACAAACAGAACTGTCACACCGTAGCCTGGTCAGCCATGAAACTGGTTTTCAAAGCTTCTCTGATGCGCAGCATGCCCTGCTGTGCTCTTCTAACTGCCCTGGTGTCTGGCTGCACTTAATCAGTGGCCAGGTGATTTGTCTCAACTTCCCACCTTGCCATAAATGTCTCCCCCTTCCTCTCACAGATATTGTGGAGCACACAGCAAGCAGTAATAACAATGGGAATATTGGTTTCGCTGAGGTCTAACTGAGTCAGTAAACTGCACCAGCGTGCTTTTAAATGTCCAAATGCTCATTCTACCACCATTCTGCACTTGCTCAGCCTAAGGTTGAACAGTTCCTGACTACTGTCCAGGGTGCCTGTGTATGGCTTCATGAGCCATGGCATTAAGGGGTAAGCTGGGTCCCCAAGGATAACTATAGGCATTTCAACATCCCCAACAGCTATTTTCTGGTCTGGAAAGTAAGTCCCTTGCTGCAGCTGTTCATACAGACCAGAGTTCCTGAAGATGCGAGCATCATGTACCTTTCCTGGCCATCCCATGTTGATGTTGGTGAAACGTCCCTTGTGATCCACCAGTGTTTGCAGCAGCATTGAAAAGTACCCCTTGCGGTTTATGTACTGGCTGCCTTGATGCTCCGGTCTCAAGATAGGGATATGCGTTCCGTCTATCGCCCCACCACAGTTCGTGGATGGCTTTGCTGCAATGGGATTCCCTATGACCTGCACATTTCCCAGAGTCACTACCCTTGACAGCAGCAGCTTAGTGATTGAATTGGCTACTTGGATCACAGCAGCCCCCACAGTAGATTTGCCCTCTCCAAATTGATTTCCGACTGACCGGTAGCTGTCTGGCGTTGCAAGCTTTCAGAGGGCTATCGCCACTCGCTTGTGAACTGTGAGGGCTGCTCTCATCTTGGTATTCTTGCACTTCAGGGCAGGGGAAAGCAAGTCACAAAGTTCCATGAAAGTGCCCTTATGCATGTGAAAGTTTCACAGCCCCTGGGAATCATCACAGACCTGCAACACTATGCCGTCCCACCAGTCTGTGCTTGTTTCCTGGGCCCAGAATCGGCATTCCACAGCATGAGCCTGCCCCATTGCCACCAGGATGGCCAAATTGCCAGGGCCCATGCTTTGAGAGAAGTCTGTGTCCATATCCTCATCACTCTCGTCACCGTGCTGCCATCACATCCTCGCCTGCTTTTGCAGGTTCTGGTTCTGCATATTCTGTATGATAACGTGTGAGGTGTTTACAATGCTCATATCTGCTGCGGTGATCTGAGCAGGCTCCATGCTTGCCGTGATATGGCGTCTGCAGGAGAGCAGAGTTGCAGGGGAAGAGGTGGTTGGATGACCAGTTTTGCAGACCTACTGCACCGTCTGCTGCCAGGACACAACAGCTGAGCAGGCTGCATGCTTGCTGTGGTATAGCGAGACAAGAGCAGCCGAGCAGAGTTGCAGCGGAAGCGGCCCTGCGAGACCACCAGGAGAGCAGAGTGGCAGCGGAAGTGGTGGATGATGACGGTCATATAGAGGACCTGCAAGGTGGATTCATAGCATAAAGAGAGCAGTGTGACAGCAGAAGCGGTCATTCTATGACGACGGTTAGCAGTCCTAGTGCACCGTCTGCTGAAAGCAGTAGGGCGCCCGCACAGAAAAAAGGCACAAAACGATTGTCTGCTGTTGCTTTCACGGAGGGAGGGGCGACTGATGACATGTACCCAAAACCACCCTTGACAATGTTTTTGCCCCATCAGGCATTGGGAGCTTAACTCAGATTTCCAATAGGTGGCGGAGACTGTGGGAACTGTGGGATAGCTACCCACAGTGCAACGCTCCGAAAGTCGACACTAGCCTCGGTACTGTTGACGCACTCCGCCGACTTGATGCGCTTAGTGGGAACACACACAATCAACTGTATAAAATCGCTTTCTATAAAATCGACATCTATAAATTCGACCTAATTTCATAGTGTAGACATACCATATATGAATTCTATGATTTCACTGAGATCAGCAGAATATCCTTTTTGTTCTGGAAACTTCCTTTCAAATGCCAAGCTGCTAGATTTAACTTGTTTGGATTCTGGTGAAAAATTTGACCCTGGGCTAACAAATTGGACCTCAGACTCAGGAACAGGTGGCTTCACTGATATATTCAGGAGGTTGGGAAACCAAGATCTCCTGGATCAATGGGGCAGCGGCCACTAAAATCACTTCCACTGCCTTCTTTCTGATTTTCTGTATTATCCTGGTGATGAGGGACATTGGGGGAAAAAACAAAGTAAGCCCTTAGGCCACTTGAATGATGGGGCATCTATGCCCTGGCTCCTGGCTCCCTTTTATCTTGAAAAGTATTGGTGAACTTTCCAGTTTGCCTTGGATGCAAAAAGATCCAGAATCAGAACTCAGAAATTTTTGATGACCAATCAGAAGGATTCATTGTGAAGACTCCATTTCACCTGAACAATTTTCTTTCTGCTCAGACAATCAGCCTTCACATTGCTGGTTCCCTTGATATGCAAGGCTCTGATAGTCCAAAGCCTTCACCCACTGCATCAATGATGCTGCTTACTTTTGTAGACCCCTTGACCTCACACACCCCGCTGATGGTTTACATATGCTATAGCCAACATATTGTCCATCATTACCAGAATGACCATTCTGCAAAACTAGGGTCAGTTGTTGAACAGCTTACTTTATTTTCCTCAGCTCTAGAAAATTTATACTATTCTTTCATTCCAAGAAGGACCATGTCCCTTGAGCCACCTACTTCTTGGAGAACACTCCCCATTCTTCAAGACTGGCATCTGTTTTTATGGTAGACCTCTCTGTCTCTCCTATGCCCATCCTCCATGAAATCTCTTTGGACTCATCCAGCATTCCAGGGATTTCAACACAACTGATGGAATGTTCACTTTCTGAGATGGAAAAAAATCAGCAATTGGCAGGGAAGGAACAGCAGGAAACTCTGGAGAATTTTCATATGCTTTCTTGCGCAACGCACTACCCCTAGGCACGATATGATCATCTATAGAACATTTATTAGGCTGCCTAACAATGTCCTCAGGCACCTCCTCAGGAGGGTAATTGCTGATCTGATCTTTTCATGGCTTTTGGCTGACAAAAAGATTTTGTGGGCCTCTGTGTCTAACACTTCAAGATGAACTAGGAGTTGAGATGCTTGATGATGACTCATTCCAAAAATTACTATAAATCCATTGCTGTTGCAATCAGGGCCATCCCTAGGGGTGTGCAGGGCCCAGGGTGGAAGAGACGAATCCGTCAGTTCTGGGACTGACCGCACATGCCAATCGGACTGGCCCATGGGGCCCCCCGAAGCATGGGGCTCGGAGCAGTCGCCCCGATTCGCTGTACCCCAGGGATGGCTCTAGTTGCAATGTTTAGATTATTGAGTCACTCAAGTGGACCCCTTCTTGAATGTGGATCTGATTAGAATGTCATCCAGAAAAGGGTATACCCGAATCCCCTTCTGCCTGAGAAAAGCCACCAGAAGGAGAACTAGACACAAATAATTCTAATCTCTTTTTATGATACTTTTCCTTTCCATGCATGAAAACCTTGTAAGCAGAGCTTTCTGCGCCAGTGCCCTTTGTGATGTGTCAGAGGAACGCTATACCCAGAACAGGAGAGGAGGTGGAGATTGGGAACCTGAGTCTCATGAGGAGTCCTGAAAACCTTTTCTGCTAACATGCATCTCTTTAGCTTTGCCCTTTGGAGAGTGGATAGAAAACCTGTAAGGGAACACTAGCAGCTGCTGCCTGGGGCTCACAAGATGACAGCCTCTGAGGTAAAGGCACTTTTTGCACCAAATCCAAGAGCTCCCTAGACAAAGAGGGGATTTCTTCCTGAGTGGAAGAGTCCCTTCTTCTCCCCTCTGTGCAGAATTCCCAACTTTCCCTGGGGCCAAGGAAAGGAGACCAAATTGGCAGATGAGACTAGGGGAGAGTGAGGGCAAGGAGATGACGATGAGACCCGTGCTTGGGAGGGTGCGTGCCTGAAATGGTCTTACCAGTCAGTCCTTGCTCTGTTTATGGTGGATTCATCTGGTCCCGCTTATGGTTTCCCCAGGCTGGGCCACTGTCCTTTGACATAACCGCCTCTGGCGAGTCAAGGGTTTTCTTCATTTTTCTGCCATGCTTCAAAACATTTGTCAGACTCCCTGCTTGTGGGGAATTCATAGACTGACAGATATTAAGGTCAGAAGGGACCATTATGATCATCTAGTCTGACCTCCTGCACAATGCAGGCCACAGAATCTCACCCACCCACTCCTGCAACAAACCTCTCACCTATGTCTGAGCTACTGAAGTCCTCAAATCGTGGTTTAAAGACTTCAAGGTGGAGAAAATCCTCCAGCAAGTGACCCGTGCCCTATGCTACAGAGGAAGGCGAAAAACCCCGAGGGCCTCTTCCAATCTGCCCTGGAGGAAAATTCCTTCCCTACCCCAAATATGGTGATCAGCTGAACCCTGAGCATGTGGGCAAGATTCACCAGCCAGATATCCAGGAAAGAATTCTCTGCAGTAATGCAGATCCCACCCCATCTAACATTCCATCACAGGCCATTGGGCCTATTTACCATGAATAGTTAAAGATCAATTAATTGCCAAAATCATGTTATCCCATCATACCATCTCCTCCATAAACGTATCGAGTTTAATCTTGAAGCCAGATAGGTCTTTTGCCCCCACTGCTTCCCTTGGAAGACTGTTCCAGAACTTCACTCCTCTGATGGTTAGAAACCTTTGTCTAATTTCAAGTTTAAACTTCCTGATGGCCAGTTTATATCCATTTGTTCTTGTGTCCACATTGGTACTGAGCTTAAATAATTCCTCTCCCTCTCCGGTATTTATCCCTCTGATATATTCATAAAGAGCAATCATATCTCCCCTCAGCCTTTTTTTGGTTAGGCTAAACAAGCCAAGCTCCTTGAGTCTCCTTTCATAAGACAGGTTTTCCATTCCTCCAATCATCCTAATAGCCCTTCTCTGTACCTGTTCCAGTTTGAATTCATCCTTCTTAAACATGGGAGACCAGAACTGCACACAATATTCCAGATGAGGTCTCACCAGTGCCTTGTATAATGATACTAACACTTCCTTATCTCTACTGGAAATGCCTCGCCTGATGCATCCCAAGAACGCATTAGCTTTTTTCACCGCCATATCCCATTGGCGGCTCATAGTCATCCTGTGGTCAACCAATACTCCAAGGTCCTTCTCCTCCTCCGTTACTTCTAACTGATGCGTCCCAAGCTTATAACTAAAATTCTTGTTAATAATCCCTAAATGCATAACCTTACACTTCTCACTATTAAATTTCATCCTATTACTATTACTCCAGTTTACAAGGTCATCCAGATCCTCCTGTATGATATCCCGGTCCTTCTCTAAATTGGCAATATCTCCCAGTTGTGTATCATCCGCAAACTTTATTAGCACACTCCTACTTTTTGTGCCGAGGTCAGTAAAAAAAAGATTAAATAAGATTGGTCCCAAAACTGATCCCTTAGGAACTCCACTGGTAACCTCCCTTCAGCCTGACAGTTCACCTTTCAGGATGAGCCACTGTAGTCTCCTCCTTATCCACCTTTCAATTTTCATATTGATCCCCATCTTTGCCAATTTAACTAAATATTCCCCATGTGGCACCGTATCAAATGCCTTACTGAAATCTAGGTAAATTAGATCCACTGCGTTTCCTTTGTCTAAAAAATCTGTTACTTTCTCAAAGAAGGAGATCAGGTTGGTTTGGCACGATCTACCTTTTGTAAAACCATGTTGTATTTTTTCCCATTTACCATTGACCTCAATGTCCTTAACTACTTTCTCCTTCAGAATTTTTTCCAAGACCTTGCATACTACAGATGTCAAACTACAGGCCTGTAGTTACCTGGATCACTTTTTTTCCCCTTTCTTAAAAACAGGAACTATGTTAGCAATTCTCCAGTCATATAGTACAACTCCTGAGTTTACAGATTCATTAAAAATTCTTGCTAATGGGCTTGCAATTTCATGTGCCAATTTCTTTAATATTCTTGGATGAAGATTATCTGGGCCCTCCGATTTAATCCCATTAAACAGTTCGAGTTTCGCTTCTACCTCGGATCTGGTAATATCTACCTCCATATCCTCATTCCCATTTGTCATGCTATCATTATCCCTAAGATCCTCATTAGCCTCATGAAAGACTGAGGCAAAGTATTTGTTTAGATATTGGGCCATGCCTAGATTATCCTTAACCTCCACTCCATTCTCATTGTTTAGCGGTCCCGCATCTTCTTTCTTTGTTTTCTTCTTAACTCCTAGGGAATGAACTCTTGGGTCAGGGTAATGCAGCCAAAGTGAAACCTTTCTGACTTGGCAGATGAGACAACTGGAGTGCAAAAGGCACAAGCATGTCCTTGTGTCTCTGGCACGGATACAGAACAGGAGGCAGACAGCTTTTGTCCCCTGTTTGGACCTTTCTCCACCATCCTCCTAGCCCATCACCTAAGCAGTGGGGGAGGGAGAGGGTGCTGTGGTAATTTCAGGCAGGAGACAAACCACCTCTTCAGCATTGAGGGGCTTGGGGGTTTGTTTTTAATTCTCTCTTGCAGTAGATGCTGGATTCCACCGCCCTGACAATAATTACAGGAGGCAGAATCAAACTGAGGGAGTCTCCAGAAGGTGGAGGCCAGTCCCTCATCAGCCATCCCATCAGCTTTGATTCAGCTCCCTACAGCTACAGACCCATGCTGAGGAATCGGATCTGTGGATCTAACCCTGACAGAGAATCTGAGTTCTCCTTTCCATGAGACATGTCCCAAAACTATTTATATGCTAGAGATGGTAAAATTAAAGCCTAATTTAGTTTCTGTTCGGAATAAGAATGACTTAACTTCATATCTTTACTAAACAATAAAAAAGTGCTTCCACAAATTTCTTTTGATTCCAAACAAAAGAGGTTTAGTCAGCACAAAATTTAATTATGCCTTTTTCACCATGCAGCATTCATAAGGCTTCTCCAAATCCACTCCCATAGGCCCTAATTCTGATTCAGAAGCCAAATATTTTTGGCACTATTCCTGTGGAACTCAGAGATTTGGCAACACCTCCCTCATCTAGCATAAAACAATCTCTCATGCCTCCAATATACCCATATAAAGAAAGAATTCCCTACACCAATGTTATTAGGCTTATGTTTCAAGGTCCATAAACAGAGGAGCAAATCCAAAATGGCAGCTACCAATAGCATGGCAGAACTGCAGTTTCTATAATGCAGAGTCCCTTAAGAGAGGTGAGCCAATCTTAAAGTGGGCTATGGTTCCTGGGTTTCTATGCCTGTCCAAAACAGTAGAGCTTCAAGTTGAACTTTGAGTACTGCTATTTGCTGCCTGGGGTGTCCAGTTACGCTAAGATGCCATGGTGTGTTCATCCCCACTTTTAAGAGAAAGAAAGCATCCTCACAGTATTTAAACTACCTGTACAAGCCTTAAAATGTAGTTATGACAGGTCTACCCCAGTTTTAAAGTGATGTTAATTGTCAAACTCTTGATCAGAAAAGGAAGTAGTTAGTGGGCCAAAGGTGGTGCAACCAGCTCTGTCTGTAATACACAATTTGGATTGCGTGTGAGTTATGGTCGGTCTATACAAAAATATACCTAACACAAAGCCACGACATTAAAAGGCAAAGCACCTAAGAGCACATACCCTTTTCTCCTCTGCCCAGGGGGACGCACCTCACCATTAGTATACCCATCGTGCACCACAGACAACACACCACAGAATTAATACTGCTGCAGTAAGGATGCCAGCCTTCTAGCACCCTCTTCCTGAAACTCACCACCACCACAAACAAGCCACACCAGATTTCCTTTAGACTTCTGCCCTACTATCCTTTTTGCACAGTTAATTTTGTGTAACTATAAACAGCCAGCACACAGCTCAAATAACCAGGACATGCAGGGAGACCTTGGGAGGTGTTGGACTCCCCTGCAAGTTGCTCTGGGGTTGTTATTGCAGTGTAGAGGCTACAGAAGCCCCAACAACTCCTATGTCATCCCTCTGCAGAGATGCAATGACTGATGGACCCAGCTAGTTTTCAGACCACCCAATCTCCAAAACCCACCTTACATTTCTTCATGGCATCAAGTTAGAATGATAAAAAGTTTGCTCAAAGTTAGAAGCCTTTCTTTTAAACTATACAGAAATGAATTAGGTTTGGTTACTGTGAGAAAATTTAAGGCCCAGAAGAAAGCTAAAACAAAATTTAATGTATATATTGCTTAGAAGAAAAACATTGTTTTCAACATACTACAAAAAGTAATGAGAGATTGTAAAGAATATTTGTAAAAAAGAAATACAAATGAATGTTGTAACCTAATTATATTCATGGCATTACCTGTTGAGAAGAGTCAATACTGGGACAGTTCAACAATTAGGATGTTGGGGGACACTGAAAATATTTGGGGAGGGGCAGGAACAGAAGAGACTTGTCTGTCTGTATTCTTGTGTAATGGTTTTGCAGAAAAAGCTTTCCATTCCATACACAATCATTTTAAATGCCAAAGGAAATCTGTATTTTGAGTCAGATTCAACTGCAGGATAATATTTTCCATCTTCAGTCTAAATTGATTTTTCCTATGTGGTAAGGATTTAGTGCTGTCCATGTCAATAGCCAAAAGGAAAATAAACTACCCAACAAAAAAATTAACTCAAAATTTTGATTACTAATTCTTTGCTTTTAGTGTTCCTGACATTTCTGGGTTGTTTCTTGCAAACTGGAAGAAACAAATTAGCAGCAGCCAGAACTGCTTGAAGCCAGTGAAATGATTTAAATCTGTTTGTTTTAAAATATTGTTTTAGGTGCATTTAATCAGATCAGAAGTGCCAAAAAATCAAAATATGGGTTAAATGGGCAAATTAAAATGGAAACAGTTACATTCATAGGAAACTTTCAGGAATAGTTAAGACAAAAAGAACAAGCACAAAGTCCTCAGATTTAGACTGGTTGCCGCAAGTCAATACAACTTATTGTATGATGCCAATAAAGATCCAACGTCTTTACTCAGTGAAAACTCCTATTGCCATAAGTCTTACATTGTTACACAAGGTGACCTACAAAAAAGCCAATTACCATCATCAGCCCCTTGATCTCACATTTTAATAGTAATAATAAATACATATTGAAAGGGACAGTAATAATAGTGAGGGGCCATCATTGTTTCTTGAGGCACTAATATTTAGATGTCTAATACTGAGATGACAGTTGTTAGCCAGTTGTTCAGGTATGATGGGACCAAATTTTCTTCTCTTGAAAATGATATAGTTGTTACAAACACCACCTTCATGAGGACTTGCAGAGAACTGGCTAAGTCAAAGTACAAGGTAGTGTAGCATCAGTTTGGAAATGGAAGATGTTCACCAAAGATGCAAATACTTTTGATCACTGCTGAAAATGTTGACATGGAAATTTGTATAATTCAGATCAGTGGAAGCTATGGTTCCACTGCTTCTCTCATTTACTCTGAATAACTTGATTTTGAACTTCTTGTGCCCAATAAATGTGTTGACCCATACTATGCTCTGTACTGGACAGAAATATGTGAACAGAAAGTGTTGAATCATTTCCAGGAGAACCTTCTCCTCTTCTGGGTTCTTGAGGAATGGAGAAGTAACTAGTTGAGGACAGGATTCAATGCAATAGCTGAATGAATGAAATGAAATAACTGATCTCCCATTCTGACCTGAAGTTATTTACTTTCCACTTCTGCCAAAATGGGGCAATTCTCTCTTAGGATGAACTTACTTTTGGAGAATACATAAATCATTAAAGTTTCCTTTAGGGTCCTAAGAAGCTGATGTGGTTTTGGACCAGGGTCTTTGAAAATTCTTCTGGTATTGGTATTCTCCCTCTTTGGCACCAGTATATTTTGTAAGTGGATATGTACTTTCCAGAATTCTCTCTATTGCCAGCCAAAGGGTTGGAAATCTCATGCTTTCTCTTTCTTTGAAGTTGAAGGATGGACTGGTTCTCAGCTATATCCTGATGGATGTGGTTAAAAAGATACTTTGGATTTGTCTTTAGAGTGCAGAGTCAAAGCGGAACTTTGTATGTGCTGCAACAGGATCCACATGACCTATTAGTATATGACAGGCTACAGCGATGATTCACACCAGAGCTTGCTGCACACTTAATCACTGTGTAGACAAGCTCTTTGATAAATTTCTCGCCTAGGGGCCTGAGCAAAAAGTCTGTGGTTGGCTGGAAAATCGTGTTATGTTAAAAACCACTGCTTGTAATTATCCTGGAAAATATTTTGAGGAATTCAATAGCTGCCTCATAGGAAAAAAAAGAACAGAAAATGAAGGAGTGATATATTTTTAAAATATTCCTAAGATTTCAACTCAGAGGAGAGCTCCTTAACCTAGATTAGTAATGAGCTCAGGATATCGGACTCTGAGACACCTATGCAGAGAATTATCAATTTTTGTCTGCATTGTCTAACAAGGGGATGTTGCCCTCATGAGAGAAAGATTTCTTTAGGCAGTAAAAAACTGAGATAAGAGCTTGGAAGCCCCAGCTCTCAAGTTTCTTGGCTGCCTAGATCCCCTGGATCCCCAGCTTCAGGGCAACCTGCCACTCAGGCTGCCCTGGAACTGGGGCTCTCAGGACTGCCAGGCCCCGTCCCTGGCAGGCTGTCGGGGGCCCAAGAAGCTTGAGGAGCCTAGGAAACATTTTGTAAAAACAAAACAAAAAAATCCAGTGCTGCATAAAAATATAGGGGGTGAAGTTACCATAAAAAAGAATAATGCATTCATTGACGACAGTCTTCTCTATGTGTGTATGTTGAAGCCTAATCGCTTCTGCCAACATTAACAAACAGATATATTGGATTATCCCAACCCTACCACACTATTTCTCTCCCACAATTCCTCAAACACATACAGATTCAAAAACAATTGAGGGAAAGAATGACATACCAGTTCATGATTCAGAAATCACTGAGGAAGACTCATATGTAGTGATACCACCAACTTTTAGTGATCTCTTCCTGTAAAAGAAATATTGCATCAGGGCTAGTCCTGCAAGATGATGAACATCCTCAACGCCCACTGACTCCAGTGGGGATGTAAGGTGCATTACATTGCAAGAGCAGGCCCTTTGAAAGCTCAGATCCAAATCTAGATGGGTTTCCATCCTTAGGTAAGGGACACTGTAGCTTCTTTGTTAATGTAAACAAATGTGTTCTATCTGAAATTGTATAATATAGTGCTATAGCACAGCAGATTCTGAAGGACTCTACTGCACTTCACACTCCTCTTAGGTCCAGGAAATTGAGGTTTACCGACTTTCAAGAGCACAATATAAGAAAAATCCTAACAGACAAGAATTTGCAGGACATGATTTTCTTACAGTAGGTGAGGTGCAAATGGAAGGGACCTATTTGTGCTGTTGGGCAATTTAATGTGATCATTGCTGTTAGTGCATGTCTAGCATCCAGGTGTCATAGTAAATGATCCATAAGAAATCATTAATAGAATTTCAAATTACCAAAAATGAGATTCAATTTTATCTTTATCTTTTATTGGGGCCAATGTATTAGACACATTTGGCAGTTTATTCCCTAAGTGGAACAACTAGGAAGACTTAATGTTGTTATTATGAAAGGATCACAGAATGCTTATCTCTCTTATCTGTGCTAAACTGTCAAACCCAAGCAGTCATACTTAAAGCAAACAGTAAAACACCGAGGGAAAAAATCGCGGCTTTACCATTTAAGTGGCAGCTTAGACCTGGACCTTGAATACAGTTAAATTCAGATGACTTAACTGTAAATTGATTTACTGTTGTTATATTATTTCACAAGTCAAGTCTCAGTTCCAGATTTTGTTTGCACTGGAAATACTTAAATAGTGTTTGTTACACGTATATTGAAAATTTGAGAAGATATTCCTGTGCTGGTGGTTTGCTTTATGGAGACTACTGAGGGTAAATGTACCCCATTCTCAGGAATTTAGGACAGCTGGTGAAACTGATTGAGCTACAAGGACAATTAGATACTAACAAACAAACAAACATTTGACCTGATACTAACTGCTGCTGTTTGGAAATAAAATTTGCTGACCTTGCTAGAAAAGTGGTACTGTATGTTGGTCAGGATCCTGGATCTTGTTTTGTTTCTTTATATCTATGTTCCTACATGGACCTCGGAGAATCTGAGCACATCCCATGAGTAAAAATGACAATCACCTCTCAGAAAAACTTGGGTGAAGAAGCGGGTTTTGCATTTCGCTTTGAGTATGGCAGTATTACTGAAATAATAATGAGGACTAAGTTTCATAGCCTTGGTCCAGCTCTTGAAAAAGTTGTCTCCTACAGTCATGAGCATTCCTCTAGTGGTCAACAGTTTCAATGTTCTAATGTAACATAGCTGTCATGGGAGAACAGGATTGCACGAAGAGAAAGAGAGAGAGAGACTCCTGCAAGCAGTTAGGACCAATTTTGTGCAGAATTTTGAAAAATCAGAGAAGTGACCATTAACCAGTTAAACTGGAGGGGCTGTGCAGTGGGGAGCCTGGAAGACAGCAGTAAAAGGGTGATATGTTTCCACTAACTTATGTTGCTGGACAGGCAGGCTGCTGTAAATCCTAACCAGCTAGAATTTTCTCAGGATATGGCACATCATTCTTTTATGACAGAAAAGTGAAGGAGGAGGAGAAGGATGGTATGTGAATAAAAAAAATAGTAAATTGGTTAAATATCTCTAAAGCTTATCAAAGAACTGACTGTGATTTATATTCAAACTGTTCTTAAATATAGTTCTCTAACAGTCTGTAATACTACTTTGTTTTTCAGTGGACCATGCATATAATCCTATTCTGTAATCCTTAATCAAATAAGACTTTCCTTGATGTCTATGGAAATTCTCTCAGCAAATATACCGTAGAACATGCTAATTCCACTGGTTCAGGATTTGCTCTAGAAAATGCCAGAATGATCACACCATGTGTCAGCATCTCTCTGAACAAGAATATAAAGATACCAAAGCATATAATTTTCTTACAATATTTATTTCATTTGATAAAATAAGAATGCATACTTGTCACTGATGACTGACACTTATACTTAAAAATATACAGCACAGTAAGGTACATTTACTAATCATAAATATAAATAGTTACATATTTCAGGGATATATTTTCCTCTCAACGTGAGCACATGACATCTATGAACACTAATTGGAGTTACACATGCACATTGAAAGGAGATACACCCCTTTTCCTTTTAGGTCACTATCCAAAAACATTAGAGTATCACCAGCTGCCACAAGGATCACACTGCATTTTTTAGGCTAATAGTGGTGGAGCTATATCAAGTACTGTATATAGAAATAAAGTAGTCATTTAAAACATGTTTTTAACAGAACAATTCAAACACAAACAGCTTAATGTATAGCTGGCAAAGAGAGAGCAAATATTCTTGGCAATTGTTTTAGATGATTATTTTAAAAATTTTAGTAACATTGGAAATATAATTATTGCTAGAATATTATTTTCTAAAAGTTTTTAGTTTGCATATAGAAAAAAATTATAGATTAACTCATTTACAATTCCATCCCTTTAAAGTTTTTAGCATATGTATATTTAGCATTAATCATAATATGGGCAATATTATATTAAATAAAAAAGAAACATCAGAAAAATGTCTTAAGAAGTTTTGTAAATGTTAACAGAAAAAAACCCAGAGATCTAAAGTATTACCCAAAAAATACTGCAAAGAAAAAGAAATGATTAACGGCTATTCCATTTGTTTTAGTGAAGTTTTGCCATCAAGTGAGAAAGTATCTGGAAGATAAAGAATCCAGTTACATCAGATTATTTATAACAGAGCTAACTAATAACTGTGACTCTTCATCTGAAAATATTTAAAAGCAGCTCATAAAATATGAATTGCTTTAAAAAGACATATCATATTATGCTTCTACCAGAAAAACAACCATGACATCATGGTCTGTATTTGTGCAACACCTACCACAGCAGAGTCCCTCACTAGGGCTACGGATTATAGAGGAAGAAAGAAAAAGAAAGAAAGAAAGAAAGAAAGCAGAAGGATGCTGTTTATAAAAATGTGTAAAGCACTATAAATAATTCTCAGCAAGTAACAATCCTGCTAAAATATATCAAGTGAAGAATAGCAACTTGGTTTGCATTTTTATTTTTAATGAAGATTGAAATATTGCAAAATAATTTGTTTAATAAAAGACAGTATTTCAGACATTAAGATAAAATTTTATGTCACCCTAAACTGCATAAATGATGAGCTGAGAGAAAAAGGCTTAAGTACAAGATTATCTGGAATTTCAATGACTGGAGATTTCCCAATGAAATTGTAATGAGTCTTGAGAGACAAGGTGGGTGAAGTAGAATCTTTTATTGGACCAACTTCTGTTGGTGAGAAAGAGAAGCTTTAAAGCTTATGCAGACAATTCCAGATCTGAAGGGCTCTCTGTAAGCTCGAAAGCTCCTCTCTCTCTCTCACCAACAGAAGGTGGTCCAATAAAAGATATTACCTCATCCACCTTCTCTCTCTAAATCCTGGGCCCAATAGGGCTACAACAACAATACTGCATACATGTAATGACTTTGGATCTCATCTCAATGGCCTAGTCCCTGAAATACCCTTTGTCAAGATTTTCCATTCCTTTTTACTAGACAGCCATTCCTGGAATGTTGAAATCTGGAAACTTACCTCTCTCTGTAGTAGCTATTCTTGACCAAGTCAAGAAATTAAACCCTAGTCCTTTGGTTTAGCATACTTTACAATTTAACTCCCAGTTAAATAATACAATATAATTGCAGGGAAAAAAATCTATTTTAAATAGATATATTTACAAATATTCAAAAATATATCTATAGACTATTCCCCTGAAGCAAGATTAATGGCCAGCTTGTGAATGGAATTTTTTTGAGGCATCTGTAACACTGTAGGAAACACAAGCAGCTTCTCATCTTGCTGAAATTTCTGCAGATGCACTCAGTACATTACTATATCTCCACTTGTTTTGTGACAGGCTTGTAATTACTCTTAAAACTAGAAAGAGTATTCAGACTCTTGCAGTACATAGAAGATCTCTTTTAATCTTAACGAAATGTATATATATTCTTGTTGGCAAAACATATATCACCTCTGTCATTTTTAGTAAGTATAAGAATCAAAATTATGTAAAGATGGTTCATATTATTGCTCACAAACAATAAACTAAACAGTATGAATGAAATACAGACATTAGCAAGAGTCCACATCTTCAAGACAAGGGAGAACAGGCAGCAAAACTGAAACCTCCTGGCCCTAAAGATCTACATAAAAACGTTGGTATGACAAAAATACATGTGGCATGTACTGTGTTACAGCACTGTTTGACATAAGAATTGCAGAGAAAGTCTGAGTTGTAGAATATAGCACAGTGACCAACTGAAAAATGTAGGGACATAGATATCAGGTCTATTATAAAATTATGAGCAGAACTTCAGAACAATAAGACTGGACACCGTTTGATTAAGTGAATTTGTCTATATCCCAACTTCTGGAGTGCATTATATAATATGTTTAAATTAGATCAATTTAGACTGCATCTAGATTAATTGAGTAATTTATGATCTCATAAAGATCAAGATCAAGAGAAGATCAAGAATGAACTCTCAAAACTAGAAGAACCACCTGAGTAATTTAGGCTCTCCTCTAAATTTGCATCCTGGTGTTGAGATTGGTAGCAAAGACATCTGTAGGAATTACACCATATAACATCAACCGAATTTACTACCATGAGTGATCACTCATGCTGACCCAGGTTTGTTGGTGTGCATATTTTTTACACTATCTAGTGCATCAATAATGGAAACACTGTATTTAGTTTGGGATGCACCATTCCCGAAGATGAGAGGCCTCCTAGAATAGTGGAAAACTGAGGCTGTTTCTATACTGACATTATTCAGCAATGTAGCAACACTGTTATACCTACATGGGTGCAAACCCCAGTTTAATTGCAATGCACCAGTGTAAAATGGGCTTTGCATTTGTATCAGTGCATCATAGCCCAATTTCAAACTGGGATAAGCCATACCGGTGCACTCCCAGTTTTACATAAAAGCGAGTTATTTATACTGGGGACACGAGTGAGAAAATCCTGCAGAGACAGGGCCTGAAACTCCCTTTGTGATTTAGATGATAAAATGCCACAGTGTTTACTCTGAGACTCTGAATCAGTTTGCCTCTGATCAGACAAAGGAGCGTTCACGAGAGAGTGCCAAAAGATTTATTTACAACCTAGCCTTCCCTGTTTTCCTGAGGCTGTGGTCACCAACTGGTGTGGATGCACTCCCTAACCTAAACTGAAATTATCCGTGCCTGTGACGAAAGCAATATTGGACAATATAGAAATGATACCTTTGAGGATACTGTTCTAGTAGGACTATCAGTAGCCGAGACTTAGGTCTTGTTTAGACAGGGAAATTGACCCAAATAGCTATTTCGGAATAGATCCTCATATGGGACACACAATTTCTGAATAAAAGTCACTTTATTCTGGAATAATTACTCTGCTCGGTCCCAGTATACTGAAAAGGGAAGAAGCTGTCTTGTGACTTTTCGCTTTGCAAATTGTGAAGACAAACATTCAAAATATCAGGAGCCCAGAACAAATCCTAAGAATTTAAAGAGAGGATGATACTATCAACAAACACTACAAAACTTGATCTTTCTAAATTGTTTGTTCATTTTTCAGAGGTCTAGGTCTAGGTCTAGGTCATTTTTCAGAGGTACATGCTCCCTTTTTTCAAACAGGAAACTAACTACTAGTAATAAAATTTCTCTCCAGAAAGGTCTTTGGTACCTGTTCCATAGCACCTCTCAACAATATGATATGTTAATTATATCTTTTGAAAAGTACCCCGAAAATGGATGGAAAAGTAGAATTAAGTTTTGGAATGGATTCAGAGTGGATAGTATAACTCTTTTGATGTCTTGGTCCAAGTAGTCAAATTCCACATTAGAAGAAAAATAGAATAAATGGCCCCCAGTTGGTAGAGAAAGGGGAAGTCAGAACTGGTGTGAGGTTTCCTTCTCAAATTCTTCTAAAACTGCTATTTTTAAATATAATATATTGTGGATGAAAGATCAGAAGCAAAAAGATCTATTATGCCTATGACCACGATGGTATGATTTCCCAGATGTCTATATCTTCCCTTCTAATGAAAATAGAAGCCTGATGGGAAAGAATACGAGAGTCATCTGTAGCAGTGTAGTGCTGCCTCATTTGCTTGTTAGATAATTTAGCCCTCCAGCTAACCCAAAACTCCTTCTTCTTAGATAATAAAAGTTCATATAAAAGTCCAAAATCTTCACCTAGTCTTCATCCCTGAATAACACCCCTCCCTCCAGTGTCAATTTAAACCTTCAGCTCTTCTTCCCTCTCTGAGGTATGAGAGCAATGCCCCTTGTAGTTCTCTCAGTGTCAGAGAGCAGCTCAAATCCTCTTAACTCCAGTCTTGGGGCCTTTGACAGTGCAGAAAGCATCAGGTCAGATCACCAACTCACCTTGTTTCTCCTTCTCCAGAACTACTTCCTGAACTCTCTCTCCTTGGTGTATTCCAGAAACCCTTCCTGTTGCTAACTCCTGTCTGCACAGCAGCTGGAAAGGTGTTTCCCAGGACTGGCAGACAGACATGTCTTAACTCTACTGAAGTTAGCATTATAAAAATAGCTGCATGGATACGGCAGCATTGGTGGTAGTTTAGACTAGCTGTCTGAGTACCTACCCAGGGGATTGGGCAGCACTGTACTAGGGCGGCTAGCCTGAGCTGCTGTCTGTGCCACAGTGGCCACACCGCTAGTTTTAGTGCATTAGCTTGAATCAAGCTAGCATGTCTGTCTAACTGTCCTAGGAAGCACCCTCCCAGCTGCTATGTAGACATACCCTGGGCCTTTGTCCTATGATCCTTTCACAATATCCTTCTCAAAGCGCTATTTACAGGGAGACCAAAAGCTCCTGCCCTTTCTGGTTTCCATCCTCCCTAGAGAAAGCCAAAGGACATGAAGAGAAGAAATTCTTTAAATTGGCTATGCCCCAGTGCGAGAAGCCTGGATAACAAACAAGAAGAATTGGCTTTGCTCATTTAGGAGCATAAATGAGATCTAGTTGGTACTATTGAAACCTGGTGGGATAATTCACATAATAACCATTTATTTTTAACAAGGCAATCTATTTAGGAAGTAGTGAGTGGACAGAAGGATGGGGCCACTCTGTCAAAATTGGCATTACCTGTTTCTAAGTTACTGACAAGTCAGAAGAAAATTATCTTGAATGCTCATGGATCAATGCCCTAACAAATAAAGCACAAGATGGGGTACTAGTTTGGTGTCTACAACCAAATCACACTAGGGAACAGGATGACTATCTCCTTAAACACCTGTAATGTGTAGTAAAAAAAAGCTGTGTGATCATGGGAGAACATCAATTTGAGTAATAAATGCAGGAGGTATCAAGCTGCCAGTACTAAACATTCTCAGAATTTCTAATTATTATTGATGACAATTTCCTAACTCAAAGTGTTGAATCCAACACAGGGGATTCTATGTAAGATCTTGTCTCGACAAAGAGGAATTGATCACAGAACTAAAAATTAGTGGCAATTTGTAATGTGCAAACTGGTAATCTTTGGTGCTTCAAAAGAGCCACTATCAGAAAGCTGCAAACTATCATGAGCCAAATCATAGAATCATAGGACTGGAAGGAACCTCAAGAAGTCATCTAGTCCAGTCCCCTGCACTCATGGCAATATTATCTAGACCATCCTTGAGAGGCGTTTGTCTAACCTGCTCTTAAAAATCGCCAGTGATGGAGATTCTACAACCTCCCTAGGCAATTTATTCCAGTGCTTAACCACCCTGACAGTTAGGAAGTTTTTCCTAATGTCCAACCTAAACCATCCTTGCTGCAATTTAAGCCCATTGCTTTTTGTCCTATCCTCAGCGGTTACGGAGAACAATTTGTCTCCGCCTCCTTGTAACAACCTCGTATGTACTTGAAAATTGTCCCCTCTCAGTCATCTCTTCTCCAGACTAAACAAATCCAATTTTTTCATTCTTTCCTCATAGCTCATATTTTTTAGACTTCTAATAATTTTTGTTGCTCTTCTCTGGACTGTCTCCTATTTGTCCACATCTTTCTGAAATGTGGCACTCAGAACTGGACACAACACTCCCTCATCTGATAGGCAGAATTTAAACAGAAAAATGTGAACAATAATTGGGAATTATTTAAGAACACTTATAGATGCCCCAAAATCCAAAATCAAGAAAGAAGGCCATACTGGTTAAGAAAATTAACCTGGCTTAGAGGGGAAGTGAAGGCAGAAATAAAAATAAAAAAAACCCAATATGTTACAAAAGGAAGAAAGGGGAAGTTTATAGTAATGAAAAGAAATCATAAGCTAGGACTTGTAGAAAACTGATAAGGGAAGCAAAGGAACACAATGAGAAATATATGGCAAGCAGAGTTAGGGAAATAAAGAGTTTTTAAAGTGTATTAGGAACAAAAAGAACACTAAATTATATTGATCCATTACTAGACAGAAATGGTAGAATTAGCAGAAATAATGCAGAAGCATTCAAAAATGTTTCTGTGTTGTAGTTGGGAAAAAAAGATGTAGTCATATCATATGATGATGACATTTTTCGTTCCAATAGTAACTCCAGAGGATGTTAAACAGAAGTTACTAAAGTTAGAAATTTTTAAATTAGCAGGCTTGGTTAACTTGCATCAGGGCATTTTAAATGAGCTTGCTGAAGAGTTCACTGGGCTATTAGTGTTGCTTTTCAATAAGTCTTGAAACACTGGGAAAGTTCCAGAAGACTGGAAGAAAGCTGAGGATGCGCCAATATTTTAAAAGGGCAAGGGGGATGACCAGCAAATTATAGGCTTATCAGTCTGACATCGATCTCAGGCAAGATAATGGAGGAGCTGATAAGAGACTCAAGAATTAAAGGAGGGTAATGTAATTAATGCCAATCAACAAGGGTTTATAGAAAATACATCCTGTCAAACTAACTTGATATCTTTTTTTTAATTATATTACAGTTTTGGCTGATAAAGGTAATAGCGTTGGTGTAATATACTTAGACTTTTGTAAGGCATTTGACTTGGTACCAGACAACATTTTGATTAAAAAACTAGAACAATACAAAATTAACATGACACACATTAAATAGATTTAAAACTGGTTAACTTATATGACTCAAAACGTAACTCTGAATGCGGAATCATCACAGATCAGGCATGTTTCTAATGGGGCCCCAGATTAGTTCTTGGTGATATTCTATTTAACATTTTTATCAATGACCTGGAAGAAAACAAAATCATCCCTGACAAAGTTTGCAGCATACACAAAGATTGGGGAAGTTGTAAATATTGAAGAAGACAGGTCACTGATAACAGAAAGATTTTGATCACTTGGAAGGCTGGGTGCAAGTGAACAATATGCATTTTAATAGGGCTAAATGTATATATCTTGGAACAAATAACATAGGTCATATTTACAAGATGCAGGAGTCTATCTTGTGAAGCAGTGACTCTGGGGGAAAAAAAAAGCTGAACATGAGCTCCCAATGTGACACTGTGGCCAAAGAGCTAATGCAATCCTTGGATGCATAAATTGGGAAGATGGAGTAGGAATAAAATAGTTATTTTACCTCTGTATTTGGCATTGATGCAACTGCTACTGGAATACACTTTCAGTCCTGGTGTCCACAATTCAGGAAGGATAATGATAAAATGGAGAGGGTTCAGAGAAGAGCCACAAGAATGATTTAAGGATTAGAAAACATGCCAGACAGTAATAGACTCAAGGAGCTCTAGCTATTTAGCTTAAAGAGAAGGTTAATGGGTGAATTGATTACAGGCTGTAAGTACCTACTTGGGGAACAAAAAATTGGGCTCTTTAATCTAGCAAACATATATGGCTGGAAATTGAAACAAGACAAATTCAGAGTGGAGATAAGGTGTAAATTTTTAACAGGGTAATTAACCATTGGAACAATTTGCTAAGAGTCATGGTGGATTCTCCATCACTGGCAATTTTTAAATCAAGATTGGATCATTGTAGTTCAAAAGGAATTATTTGGGTGGATATTGAATGGCCTGTGTTAAACATGATGCCACTAGATGATCACAACAGTCCCCTCTGGCCTTGGAATTTATGTATAAACTTACTTCTTCCCAAACACTCTTTTGGTCGCTCCACCATAGCTTGTTGCTTCCCAGGATCTCCTCAATAGAAATATCCTTGCTCCTTTCCTGCTCTCTCGGGACTATAACCCCCAGAAAATTCCTTTGTCCTGAGAACTAACCAAATATAGAATTTAGATGGACCTGGAACCTCCTTTGAATGGCCATCATGTTATGTATTACATTCTAAGACACATAAGCTGATGTCACTGAAGGCCTAACTATTCCACAGAATGATCAGCTTGCCATGGATAGCTCCAAACAATCCCCAATCACCTTCATTTTGATGTCAGCATGTCCACATTTCTCAGCATGGACAGGGAAAAGAACTCATGAAAAAGAATTCCCTCCTACATTCCACAGCTCAAAATTTGCAGGATCATCAGTGGTCCTGAGAAGTATACCTGAGTTATTGCACCTCTAGAGCCGATATAATGCCTTTGTATGAACACATGGTGGGCACTGGGAATGGCATTGAATGGACAGCTCTGGAATTGGATTGGTTTCTTCAACAAAGAAATTACTTGAAAAGTACCATGGTTGAAGGCGAGATTCACATGGCTCTAGCAGCAGTCCTTACTGACTAAACAACAGAAGCAATAGAGAAGAGTAGAGAAGAATCACGGACTTTTACAATCCCCTTTGGGGAAAAAATGGTACTAAAATTACTTTGTTAAAAAGAGATTAATTATGATTTTATCAGATAAAATGTAGTATGAGTGTCTTAATTATTTTTTAAATTAAGATATTGGAGGAAACAACAGTTTTGCCTTATCCACAGAGGGAACTGGTTCCACATTGTTTTTGTAGTAGTAAGGAAGGGGCTAAAAAGTTGTAAAAAGAGGATGGAAAGCAATGGGGAAGAGAGATTTCTGAAACCCTGAGGATGTCCATTGTTGATGTTTATCACTTGGAATCCTGTTTTTGCTGTGTAAACTATTGCCAGCAAAACTAGACACCTGTCATTCCAGAGCTTATAGGTCCCCAGTGAGCCAGGAATAATCTAATTTACTTAAGTAGTGTTTTGTTTCCTTCTGCATCCAGGAGTAATGCAATTTAAAAGACAACATCAATTTTGAAGGTAATAAACTATGTCTGTTTTTAAACATAAAATTGTGGGCACGTTACTTTTTATAAAAGTGTCTAAAATCTGTGTCCTATCTGGCTAACTGGCCAAAAAGAAAATTGTATCCTGTTTTCTCAATACACAGGTTATGTTATTCAAGCTGAAATATCACTTGACAACAATGCAAAATAATGTGCTGTATATATAAGCTATAATTCATTGGTTTTTTTTTTTTTTTTTTACATGTTCATGTTTTTATTTCTTGAATTAAAAAAATTAAAACAGCTTGGAAAAAAACATTACTGGAAAGAGGAAATATATTTTATATTACAAAAATGTACTGGCAGGTCCAATGTACTGGAAAATTAATACATTTCCAAAGTACATAACTTAACGAAAGAATATTCATTATGAACCATATTTTCTACTGCATACTTTCTAAATTTAAATGATAAGATAAGCAGCTAGAGCATGTTGAGCTACATTTCGTGTCAAGTATTTTCCGGTCATTGTCTCCACTAAATCAATCTAATCTGACTTATTTTGGGTGACATATATTTAACTTATGCCTGACTACAAATTTTGATCATCATAATATTACACACAAAAAGCTATTAAAAGAACATTATTAAGGTTGAAAAGTCAAGGATTCAAAAATGGTTAGGTTTAAGTGACTTGCTTAGCATCACATAGAAACATTGTCACACAGGCAATTCGTCAGTGAAGGATTCAGTTGCCTTACCCATGAGACTGTCCTTTCTCTTCCTGCAATCCCATTCGTTACACACCTTCAAAATTTTGCAAGAAATGAAAGAGGTTCCTACTGTCCAGTGGTTCCCAACTCTTTACTAGGGCAACCCAACAACCGCATTTTGTCTTTTTGGGGAACCCACCATTACCTCCAGCCTGCCACTCCTCCCCCTGTGACTGGGCCATGATTGTTATCAGGCTGCTGACCGTCCACTTGCTTGCTCTGGCTGCTTCCTCCGCACTGCCACTGCCTGGGCCCAGCGGAAGTGAGATCATGGGGGAAAGGGAGAAAGTGCTGCCCACCCATGTCACTCCCTGTGCGCAGGGCAGGGAGTGACATGGGTGGGCAGTGACAGGCCTTTCCCTTGACCCACTGGTGGGTTGGGAACCCACCATTTAGGAAACACTGCTACAGACAGATAACAGCCTCCTTTTACTGCGAAGCACTGAGTCAATTCCCAGAGCAGGTCCAATCTGTGCACTGAAGAAGGCATGTGTGTTGTGAAAAAAAATAGGATGTGATCATGTAAGTAAACCATTATACATAGACACAAGGAAGCTGAATTAAGGTAGCACAACCTGAATTCTCACATTTCTGGCTTCTGAGTGCTTGACTTTGCAACATTAATGTTCTTTTACTGTAGTTTTGTGTGTGTAATTTCTAGATTTTTTTAAAAAGCAAACAAAAAGATACCATAATGTGGCATCGTATTGACAACCACATAGGTCATCAACAGGGTTGCTACCTTGAGATCCAGCATACAGACCTCTGCAACTTGTGCTAACAGAGTAACTGATAGCAACAGTAGGTTGTCATCCTGAACATGGACCAGCACTAGAAGAGGATGAGACACACACTTCACCAGCAGGTTTCACAGGCAGTTGCTGGCAGCAGAGGCATGCTGAGACTCAGTAATACTGGGCTCCATTCCAAGTTTTGGATGGCGAGTGTTTTCTATTGGGCACAGCTTTCTGCCTATTTCCCCCAAGCTTGACTTCTTCTGCCCTGTCCTGTCTCTTCTCCACATCTGTTACCTTGTTTTTGTTCCCTTTTCCTTGCCTACCCAGACTTAGACTCCATTCCTCAGGCTTCATATCCCAGTCCCATTTTCCTTCCCCAGCCAGTCCTAGTCTCCCCAACCAGGTTTACAGTTTGAGTCCCGTCTCTTTCCCTACTCCCAGTCTCTCCCCCTCCCCATACGCAGTCTGGGTCTCCTTGTCCAGCTAATACCAAATCCCCCCACACACTGGCTCCCAGTCCCAGTCTCCCCCGCCCTCCAGTCTCAGTCTCCTTCCACCCGTACCAGGAATCCTTGTCCCAGTCTCTTTTCCCAACTAGAGATAGGCTCCCTGTTCTCAGTTCCCGTGCCTGGCCCCACCCCAGAACAGCCATTACAAGGAAAGTCCAGCTCTGCTCCTGTTGTTCGGGGCTGGAGCATGCTCAGTCACTTTGTGAGGTTGACACATGTGCAGAGTCTGTGGGAATGGTGCCTATATAGTCTGATCAGCACTAGGATCTGTAAGAATCTCAGGAATGCCTAGTGAGGGCAGAATCTTTGAAGATTTTAGTAGCTCAGCTCTAGCAAGTCTCTAACGATAATGTGCAAAGTATGATTTTTCAAAGGCTTATTACTCGGACAAATTTGGACAGATTTTCACAGGGACAGCAAAAGATCCATCCCTGATACAAAGGCAAACCCACACCAAATTTCAAGACCCTAGTCCAAAGAATGGGGCACTAGAGCATTTCAAAGAAAAGGTCTCAAGACTTAGAGGAAAAAAATAAGATTTCAGTCCAAATGGTTAAACTCTGGCAAAAGCATAAGCAATTGAAAACAGGATCACATTGGGCAACCTAATAGGTGAGCCTACCAGCCTCATGTATTATCTAACAAATTAAAGTAGAGCTTCAAAGGTTTTATAGGTCTATTTTACTCCTTAATTTGGCTATAAAAATTATAGATAAAATCTTACCATATTGACTAATTACTTATACAAACTTGTTCACACATGATCAAATCAGTTTTACTTAAAAGTTTTAAAAACTCATTAGATCTCATTAATTAATTTCATTCAATCTTCAAGTTTGGAATGTTTAATCCTTTTTCTAAATGATAAGAGGCTTTTCAATCCGTTCACGTAAGAGAAAGTGTGTTTGTACAAATTTACCTACAAGAGAAAATTTTTCATTTGGGCAGAGGAGCAGAGTTAGGTGGGGGTTATTTGGTGTAATAAGTAGTACACTTAAATATCAGGTTTTGCCATAATATTAATAATCATCCCCAGCTGTTTCATCTTTGAATGCCAAGTGGGTCAACAAATTCAAGCTCATCCAGGAGGCTGTTTGACTAAAGGCTAGCTCAGTACCTATTCTAAATTAAAACATGGTATAAATCCCCACCAGACCATGAGCTCTAGAGAACAATATAGTGAGCCTGTCTATACTTTATTATTCTACATAATTCCAATTTTGCACCCAATTCCTCTTTTTTAAAACAAATTACTACTGTATGTTTTTATTTGGAAAAGTGGAAAACCAAAGATCAAATTAAAAATTTTAAAAATCTTAAAAGCAAACAGGAGACAAACATGATCTGATTTCAAACTGTATTAACAGGCAGCAACACTTTTATTCCTTGTCTCCTGTACACTGTGCTTACATGGATCTATGGCTGAATTTGGAGTCTAATGCTTTAAACGGTTGGAGGGTACTCACAGAATGGAGCACTGTGTTATAATACTCTTATATCTATGTAATACATTTAGGGTGGTGGAACAATTTTTATAGTGGGGGTGCTGACAGCCATAGAACCAAACTGTAAACCCTGTATATAATGGAAACCACTTCAAGCCAGAGGGTACAGCAGTACCCCCAACACCCTTAGTTCCAGCACCTATTGATATATTTCAATCTAAAGTAATCTTAATGTGCTTTAAAAACTAAGCACAGAGATCATTTCATCAGCCACTGAAACACAGCTACCTCGGGAATGAAATGCAACAACTGTTTCACAGAATACAGCACAGGACAGGAAGCGAAGAAGAATGCCATATCTAATTCAAATTGCAGGGGGAATTTAGTTAGGAAGAATGTAATTATCCAGTTTGGAATTTGGCCAGGCCATTAGGGTTAACATCTTATACTTATAGAGTCCCATGGGAATTTTAACAACCACATGTGTTCAGGACCTTGGTTTCACATCTCAACCTCCAGGAGCACAGGGTTCTATAACACATGCTGGGCCACTGGTTTAGTATGGAATTAAAGGGAAGGGTGCCATCTGCTGAATTACCATCACTAGTTCTCATAAGAACTAGTTGTTCCTTAAAGGTCTTCTATCCAAGTAACTACCCAAGTTAATATTGCTTAATTTGTGACATCTGATGGAAACTTAGTAAGTGATAGCATGATTGCAAGCTGCACAATATACAGTACATCAAGACAATCTCAACTGTTTTTTTAAAGGCAGGCAGAAAATGAAAAAGATCAAAGAACACATAAAAGACCAAGACCTAGTCCATCATTTCAATTTCATATAAATACTAAGAATTATTATAAATGAAAAAGTGCAGGGGTCTACAATTATCTCAGCAGTTAGGTGAAACCACTGAATTAACAATCAACAAACTGAGATCTAATATCTTTGTTAATGTAAACATACATCAACCAACAAAACACAACTCAGATAACCTTATTAGCAATAACTCTTTAATGTTCAGCAGTCCAATATAGACTATTTACCAAGTTCAAGGAGCTCTGAGAAACATCAGAAGACCAAAACAACATCACTGTGCTGCTCTTTCATCTCTACACTAAATATCCATTGCTGTTTCAAGTAAGGTTGCTTGAGATGTTTCTTGGTTGATGTATCTTTTATGTTCTCAGGGGTATTTGGGGGTGCTTAGACTCTTTTTGCCTAAAATGAAAATGAAAAAACAAAAAAGCAATCCTTGTTTTATGTTACTGCTGAGAATTTTGGAACTCAATCAAGATAAAAAAATGAGGGGTAGGAGGAAGCATCAGCCTACAGCCCACATTGTTTTCCTTCATTTTTCCCCCTGTAATCTCTAAGGAACAATTCAAAATTTGGTCTTGCTGCTGCCTCTTTGTGGCAGGTGTTCAGTTCTGGTACTCATTCTATAGCAGATCTGGTTCCCTGATAAACTGGAATTGGAAGTGGACATAAGGGGATGGCATCCATTAAAGAAGCTGGGGAATAGGGCTAAGAGTCCTAACATCTGGTACAACAACAAGACGACCCCCTGACCTCAGCCCCTTAATCTTTGTACAAGGGGAGGGTGGTTGGATATCAGTGATGGAACCAATTGTGGAGGACTAGGGAGTTGATATTCCACTAGGTGGACATGATTATGGAAGGAATTATGCCCTGCACTGTACAAATTACTGCAGATTAATTTACAAATGAGTTAAGTAATAAGGTTGTGGCCTAATTAAACATCACCACTTGTATCTTATCTTTCTTTCTTTGTGTCCAAGACAATGTCCAGCACATCTATAATGGTAGATGAGCCTTTTCCCTCTGGGAACTGGAAGCATCTGGATCTAAGTTCCTGTAGGAAGTACGAAGGCCTCTAAATGTTCCTCAGCATTGTGTCTGCTATATACTCATGACCATGCAGTTGCTTTACATATATCTTCTATCATATTTAGGATGATGCAATCTTCCTAGCATAGTATACTTTGAGGCCTGGCAGATGCTTTTGACTTATTGCTAAGCTTTTGAATGTTTGTAACCTGTAAACTTTACCACCATGTTCTTAGCCAATTTATTCTCTTTACATCATAAATAAAAGGCAACAGAACAAAGCAATAGATTTTCTAAAAAATTCTATCATATAGGTATATATTTTGAGAGTGTCTATCTTACTTTCAAAATTACCCCTTAGGATGTGGGAAGCTATTACAGAAGGAAGGTAAAACTACCTCTTGAGACCTTGGAAAAGTTGGACATTTGGGGTTGTAAGTATTCTGAGAATTTTAGAACTTCCTTGTCCATATAGAGGGTTCAGCATCTTCTACTGATAATGATGTTTGCTCACAGACTTTCCTTGCAAGTTATAGTGAAGAGAAGTGCTGTCCTGAGGTATAAGAAAACACAAGGGTGCCTCTAACCTGGTTAAAAAATAGCAGCATTAAGACTGAACATTTCACAGAAAATACCACATTAACTAGGTGGCTATAGCATTCTGTAAACTTTTACGAATCTTGCAATATGGCGGTGACTGTATAAGTTCTCCTCTGGGCAGGAATAAGTCACCGAAGTATTAGCTATGACATGTAACTTAAAAGAGCTGGGGCTCAAGTCTACTTATTGGCCATCTTATGGGCACTATAAGGTTCTGAAGACTGGAAAATTCCTTATTTTCCATGAAGATTTGTGATACCATTACTTTAACTGGAGCCACATCCCTAAGTATGCATACCAGGAAGTTCTCCAGAGCCCTTTCTATGGTGCTCATCATGGTAATATGAGTGTTTCACAACATTAAAGTTACAAGGCAGAGCTTAATTGAGTGAGAGAGGAGGTTGATTCTTGTTTAGAATATCTCTGATTCTCCATTATTTCCTTTTATACGGTTAGGTTGTAAGTTTATGGTGAACAGGTCTGAGTACCAGACTGGTTCCTATTGTAGATCTGGGGTAAAATTTTCACAGGTGCCTAAGTCCCATTTTCAAAAGTTGCTTAGGCACTTAGGAACCCACTGATTTTTAGTAAGATAGGCACGTTGCAGAATCAAAGAAACAGATTATTAAAGGGATTTAGGTGCCTAAAGATGCAAATAGGTACCTCACGGAATTTTCAAAAGTGCTCAACTCCCATTGATTTCAAGTCACTTTTGCAAATTTTACCTCTGATCTAGGAGGAATCTTTACCAGTCCTTGCACTACTATATGTAAGATGACTAAAAACAACGGCCTCTAGGACCAGTGGTAGTCAGTGATTTTCAGTTAAGCTTCTCTCTCTCTCTAGTTTTTGTATTACTCTTGGCAGTAAAGGAGTCAGAAGGAAGGCATATAACAAAAGCCCAAGCTAATCCTCAGGCACTGTATCAAGGTCAGTGTATCTACCCCCCGTTCTGGAGGAGGTTGTTTTTTTTTTTTAAACTTCTCTCTGTTTTAGACCTAGGGGAATTCTCTCTCCTAAAATGGGTTTTTGAAGGGCATACTCAGAAAGGCCCTCAACTCTTCAACTTCTGCTACCCTCACCACCCATCCACCGGTCTGAGAGAGCCTCATTCTGTTAATTTTTAGGGCATGATGCAAGGCCCATCAGCTTGCCTGAGGAGTAGATTAGAGAAGGCTGAATATCTGTGGGATTGGGGATTTTATTAACATTTGTTAATTAGGTTGCTGTTGAGTTCTTTAATTGACATTGGTTTCTAATCTGTGTTTTATTTTTGTGCATGTGCTCAGAGATATTTGTTAAGCATACCTTATGAATTGAAAGAAATTGTTACATAAACAGAGTTTATATGCTAGAAGGTCCATAATATATTAACAAATCTTTTTATGTGGATTTCTTTTAGATACAAGAGATTTTTTCAGCCACATTAAGTTTTTCTAATTCTTTCTTTTTTGTTCCTCGATTTAAAAAAAAAATCGATTCTGGCCCTGTTCCTTGTTTGTTTAGGTAGTAAACCAATATATATTGGTTGAGGTGTAGCAAATGGAAATGCACAAGGGCCAGAATTTGTTGCTTGGAGCTCTAGCTGGTTTATTTTCTAATAGATTACAGTGTTTACCATACTCCCTGGTTTAACTGTGGCCCTAGATACATACCTCAGCATATGACACTGTGATTAATTTTTTCCTTAATAGTACTAGGAATAGAGACACCTGCTCCACTATTCACAAAGCCAATGAGGAGAGTACCTCAGTACAATTTTCACCAGTCTCATAGCTGAATCTCAGTACCACTTCTATCTTTTTTATGCATGGTTTCCTTCCGAAAGAAATACTCTTCATTTGGGAAAATAACTTCTTTCATGTGGGATGCCAATACTGCATCCTGAGAGCCATGACATGTTATTTATCTATTTTTGATGTCCCTTTTGGAATAAATAGAATTTTCAGCACCAGCTCTTAAACCATCTAAACTCATTAGATTGTACCCATCCTCCCTTTATTACAGTTGCTAATGTAACATTTAGTCCTTTGAGCCTAGGAAAAAGTGGGTTGATTCTCCCCTGTAGTGCAGCCACTTTCCCCAATAGTATGGTATAAACTGGCCCTAAAGTCAGCATTACTAGCCCAGGGAAAATCACCCTAATGAAAAAGGGATCTTATATCCCTCTGCCACACTGATTTCTGGTTGCATTTCAAGCCCTTTGGAGCGGTTTGTAGCCCATGTAAGGCTATGTCTACACCGCACTTTTGTCAGTCAGGGGTGTGAAAAAACCATACCCCTGACCGACAAAAAAGTTTTAACAAAAAGCACTGGTGTGAACAAAGCTGGTGTCAACAAAGCTACCGCTCCCTCATTGGGAGTGGTTTTATTTTGTTGGCAGGGGAGCTCTCTCCTGCCGACAAAGAGCAGCTACACTGCAAACTGTGCAGTGTAGACATAGCCTAAGTTACAGTAGTCCTTAGATTGTTGTAACTTAGTACAGAGTGACTGGCCAGACCAGGTTCAGCACCAACATTAGGGCACTGCAACATACCTCAAAATGCTTTATTAGGATCACCAATTGAGAGTCTTGTGAACAGGACAAAAGCTTTAATATTAATATGCAACATACTAATTGAGCCAAGAAGCACACACCAGCAAACAAGACTAAAGTAACACTACTACAAAAATGCCAGTTACCTCCATTGCAAATGAAAGAGTATATTAGATGTTGAAGGGAAAGTGGCTGGCAACCTGCCATGATAACCACCATGCTATCTGCACCAACGTTGTACACCACAACTCATGAGGGACAGTTCTACAGAAGGAACTAAAGATATGTAAATAAAATCAAGGATGACACTGGATCACTGTTTCTGAAGGTCATCCAGAATGCTGTTCACAGACAGAAGTAATACATGCCCACCAGGAGGAGTAAACACAGGCTCCAGATAGTGGATAACTCTCAGCACTGCACAGGCCACCACAGAAGGAGCTATTCTGAAAACAAAAAAGTGGCTCTGCAATTATGAAGCCATGGAGGTTCCAAGAGAGTAGTCTTTGCCTGATGTCTAACAAGAGGTCTTTCATCTGTCAGGAGGTTCAGGTTGTCTCTTCTGACCTTTATCCTTGGCATCTCAATTTATGTTTTTTATTGATCAGTAGCATTCATTTCTAATTATTTTTGGTTGGTATTCTATTTAACATCCTTTCTTTAAAAAAAAAAATTAAAAAGGAAGACAATATTAATCACTGAAGTCAGTGGATACTGATCCTTGTTTAAGCAACAGCGGTATTAACTTTTATAACCCTGACCAATGGCTGGTGACTACACAAGGAAATAAAAATAATTAATCTCTCATCAGCATTCCTGTTTGTCAAATTTTTAAACACAGACTGCACAATGTTTTTGCTCAGTTTGTTTCCTATCTATGACTTTAGAATGAGCAACAGTCAAATTGATATTCTGAGTGGCCTATTCCCTTGGCTCTATCGTAACAAGAATATCATCCAGATATTCTGTGGCTATATCTAATTAATATCAAGATTTTTTAGATTACAGTAATAAAAAACCTTTATGAAGATCTAGACATGATGCCAAGCTGAATGGAAAGGAAGGTTACTTACTTTGTATGATAACTGGAGTTCTTTGAGATGTGTGGTTCCTATCTGTATTCCACTTGAGGTGCACATGCTCCATGTCCCTGAAATCAGAGGATTTTTCACTACATATGGCCATTGGTCTGCACCTGAGCCTTTCTCCTCCTAGTACTTTGAACTGACAGCATAAGGGGTGGTGCAGACAAACCACCTCTTCAGTTTCCTTTATACTTCGAATAGCCCTAGGATAAGACTCCACAGCAGAGGGATAGAAGGGCAGGTAGTGAAATACAGATAGAGATCACATATCTCAAAGAATTCCAGTTACTGTAACAAGGTAAGTAATCTTCATTTCTTCTTCAAGTGATGGTCACTATATACATGGGGGTGGGGGTGTGAAGAACCTTGCTTCACCAGTGATTATAGGACTGCTCTGCCGAGAGATGCAACTGCTGTAGAAGCCTGTACCAAGGCACAATGTCTCACAAAGATATGAACAGAGCCCCACATTACTGCTCTGCAGATCTCTAGGAGAGGGATGTTTCATAGCGAGGTCACTGATGTAGCCTGGACTCTAGTCAAGTGTGCCCTTACACCTTGACAGAGAGGGGTCACAGTCAGCTCACAACAAAGCAGGTTGCAGCCTGAAATCCATTTGGACAGTCTCTGTGAGGAGATGGGTAGCTTCCCCTCTCATATGATAGGCAAGCAAACAATGAGTCTGGGAAATTTTCTGAAGACTGCATCCTCTACAGGTAGGCTAAAGCTCTACAGACATCCAGAGGGTAGAACTTCCTGTCCTCTATGGTGGCATGGTGCTTCAGATAGAAGACAGGTAAGTGGATGACCAGGTTCAGGTTGAATTCCAAGATTACTTTAGGAGTGAACTTAGGGTGTAAGCTCAAGGAAACTTTATCCTTACGGAAGACTGTATAGGAAGTGATAGCCAGAAGGGCACCCAGCTTACCTACTCTTCTGGCTATGGTGACTGCAACCAGAGACGCAACCTTCATAGAAAGATGTGTGAATGAACATGAAACTAAAGGTTTAAATGGGGTATCGATCAATGCTGATAGGACAAGATTGAGATCTCACATCAGGGTAGGTTTCAGCACATATTGGATGAGTCCCTTCAGAAACCTTATTGTAGCAGGATGAGCAAAGATTGAATGGCTCTCCATTGGAGGGTGAAACGTGCTAACGGCTTTCAAGTGTACTCAGAATGAGCTGATGGATAGCCCTGACATTTGCAGAGGGAGGTGGTGGTCTAGAATAGTAGGGATCTCAGAACCTTCCAAGGTTATGTGACAATGCAGGTTACAGGTAGAAAAGCTTTTCCATTTTGCTGTGTAGTATATTTTCATGGAATCTTTTCCAGTATTGTTAAAGATGGATTGTACCACCTCTGAGCATGACTTTTCTAGGTCCATCATTTATCCAAATATCATGCTCTTAGATGCTGGGTTGGGATGTTTGCTTTTGTCCTGAGTCAGTAAGTCTGAGAAGAGCCAAATATGCATGCGTGGTCGCAAGGACATCTGAAGAATGCTCAGGAACCAGAACTGCATGGACCATTGGAGAGCCATCTTGTCTGATCTTCCTCAGGCATCAAGGTAAAAGAGAGATGAGCAGAAATCTGTACATCAGCTGTTCTGACCATTGAACTAGAAATGCATCCCCTCTGGAGTTTTGGAGCCACCGGTTGGGTATTTCTTGACCTCCTGAGATGGAAAGAGATCCCACAATGGTAATCTCCACTGCTTAAGGATGTTCTATATCATCAAGTTGTGTAGTTCTCACTCTTGAATTCTGAAGAAATGTCTACTGAGTCTGTGTGACAAAGTGTATGCATCTGCTTTGCACCAAGATGCACTGCTGAATTGCACCAATTCCAGCGATTGACAGCTTCTATGAAGAGACGGGTAGACTTTGCTCTTCCTTTTTTGTTGATATAATAAACTGTTGTCATGTTGTCTGACTTAACCTGAAAGTGCAAGGTTTGAATAAATGGTTGGAATTGTTTTCCAGGCTTCATGTACTGCACACAACTCCAGAAGGCTTATGTGCAACTGCAATTCTTGGTGGGTCCAATTTTATGTGTTTGTCAAAGGGGGTTCCACACCCTAGCAGGGAGGCATCTGTAATCATTCTTTCTCTGGGTGGAGGAGGGACGATGGAAGCCCCCATGCACACAGTTAACCTGTTTCCCCACCAGGAGAGTGAAGTAAGAACTCCATGGCGGAGCAAGAGCAGTTTGTCCATACTGTGCTTCCTTTGCACATAGACTGTCTGTGACAAAGCCTGTAGACAACAAAAAATGAAGTCTTGTAAAGGGAGTCACATAAGTACATGAGGCTATGTGTCCCAGAAGGGTGAGACAAGTTCAAACTGTTGTCCGCAGGCTCAGCCAAACTGAACAATGAGGTCTTTCATAGCCTGGAATCTGTCCTGAGGTAGGTATGCTTTGGCTCTTATTGAATCTAGGGTTATTCCAAGGAAGTCTATAGTCTGTATGTTTATACGGAGCCCTACAGAGTGAAGAACGGTAAGGACAGGATTGTCATCCATACTTTGTGATATGATTTCCCTGCGAGCAACCAATCATTGAGATAGGGAACATTGACAAACCCTGACAATGCAGATGACCTGTCACTACTAACATTGCCTTTGTGAATACTACTGGTGCTGCCAAGAGGCCCAAGGGGAGCACTCTGTATTGGCATTTGTTTAGGCCTCCGGTGAAGCATAGGAATCTCCTATGTGGAGGGTAGATGTCTTTGTGGAAACAAGCATCCTTTAAATCTACAGCTGTGATCCAATTGCCTTAGTTTAGTGAAGGGATTACAGAGGCCAGAATGATCATTCTGAACCCCAGACAGCTATGTCAGAGCTACTATGTTCCTCCAGCCTCCCTTATTCTGGAAGATGAGGAAATACCTTGAATAAAATCCTGTTCCTCTGCACTGAAGATGTACTAGTTGTATGGCTCCCAGATGGAGCCGGAAGTCTATTTCTTGTCTGAGAGTCCTCTAATGTGAGGGGTCCCCACAGAGGAACAGGAAAAGGGATTGTAGGGATAATGAGGCAGTCCCCATACAGAAGGGGGTCCAAAGTTGGGCAGTCCACTCTATGGGAGAGGAAAGGTGCCCATGAAGTCTTGGAACCTCTGTTGGGGCTGACTACCCATCTTGATAGTGACGGTGAAGCTCTCCTGCTGATTCTGGATTCATCAGAGGAGAAAGACGACTCTATATCGATGGGCAGTGCTGTCAGTACTGGAATTCTTCTTATGCCTGGTCAATGGTACCAGTGAATGGCAAATTGATGGTTTAGGGACCTCCCTAGTTGGGACTGGATCCAAATAAATCAGTGATTCTCAACCTATTTACCATTGTGGGATGCATATGCACCTATCTATGTTATGTGGGCTACAGCCACACTATATATTACCTGTATGGCCCTGAGAATGTCACATGGGCTTCAGCTGTGTGCTGATTGGCCCTCAAGCAGCTCACAGGTTGAGAACCACTGGTATAGATAGTAAGATCTTCTGGATCAGTGTATCTAGCCCCTCCTGGAGAGCAGGCTGGGCTTCTGTCTTCTGGCAGTAATGGCTTCAGATAGGCAGTGGTTTTTGGTAACGACAACTCTGCCTCTCTCAGCATCAGTAGTGTCGATGTAGGAGGTGTCTTCTCCTTTCGTTCCTTTGCTAGTGCTAAGGATGGTCCCCCCGCCATGGCTCTGGCTACTTTGGGGGCACTTCTGACTCCCAGCGCTAAGGTGGGATGAAGCATGCTTCTTGTGAGCTCCTGACACTCTGATCTTGGGGCACAGAGTCTCAACTGACTTTGACAGTGTCAGAGAGGAGGTCTTCTTTTTTGTATGAGGACTTGGGAGGGAAATTTCTCATATTTCTTTTGAGTCTGTGTGCTTTTCCAATTTTTCTACACAACTTCAGGTGTGCAGCAGGGATGCATTCTTGTCCTGGCACTATTCTGTTCAACTATTGATTGGTTTAGAACATGCTGCTCCACACATTGGACTCAAGGTTGGTCAAGAAGTGTTCACTGACCAAGACTATGCTGACAATGTTACCTTGCTTGTGGAGAAGTTGGAGACCTTGGAGGGCTTAAATTCTCGAAGACACTACTTGAACTATGCTGAACATCTCCTGGCAGAAGACCTAGGTTCAGAACCTTGGAACTGGGTCACCAGAATCCCCAGTGTAGGTGGGGTCAGGTACCAAGAAGCATGTTGACAAGTTCCTCTTACCAGGTTGCAAGCAGAGTTCCAACAACTGCAGCAAACTAGACGTTCTTTGATGACTAGGTCTTGTCACCTCCTGCACGAATTCTGTGTCTCACTTACTGATGCAAAAAGTCTGTGTGTTGAGACAAGATTCAGAATCTATCAAACCTATGTACTGCCTGTAATGCTATATGGGTCAGAAACCCAGATCTTTTTCAAGGCAGACTGGGAGTGACCAAAGGCATTCCATATGCACTGTCAGCACCAAATCCTGAACATAAAGTGGTTTGAATTTGTGTGAAATGTCACTCTCACAGAGATCTGGTCTTCCTTCAAGCACCCATTATATTCAAAAAAAGCATTGCATGCTCTTTGGCCATGTCACCAGGATGGACAAAAATACCCCAGCATGCCATCCCTCAAACGCTCCATCACTGTGTGAAGGGGTGCCTGCCTGATCCTACCCTGGCACTGCCCATAGGACTGCCCCAGCAATTTGTGGATTCGCAGGATAGAGCCAGATCTGGGAACTTTACTATACAATGTCTGGTGAGACACCATCAACTATGGTCACTCTGACTGGTGCAACGGTCCTCAGTAGACTATACCTGTTTGATGATGATAATCCTCTTACCCTCCTCATGTCTCTCTTTGGAAGAGACTTTAGCCCAGCTCTGATTAGCCTGGGAGCTGGAGACCACCATGCTTCTCAATGCCTTTCACCGAAATACAGGGGAAGGGGAGTGACAGGCCAGGAGTAGGACTCATACGGTATGTCCACACTGGCGGTGGGAGCAAGTCTCCTAGTCCAAGTAGCAGACTCAGGCTAGTTCTGCTTGAGCAAGCATCCTTAAAATAGGAGTGTAGATAGAGTGGCTCAGGTTGCAGCTTGGGCTCAGACCGGGGGTCAGCTGGGTTTGACAGCCAAGCTGCTGCCCAAAATGCAACATCCACACTGCTATTTTTAGTGTGTTAGCTTGAGCGGAGCTAAGAGAGGTTAGTCTATCCAGGCTGAGAGGCATGCTCCCAGCTGCACTGTGGATATACGCACTGAGTGGTCCATTAGAAATCTTCTAACATTGGACACATGGTATTGATGCATTTGGCAAGGGAAGGACCAACATATATGGCACTTTGAGTGGATATGAGCTTCCTTGAGGCACTAAAGGCAAGTTCTGTGGTCGTCACTGACCAGGGGCAGGCAACACAGATCTTGAATCACAGGATCTTGGGCATAACTGGCACCCAATAAGGGGCTGGGGGAAAATAGTAGGGCTACCCCCAGAGCCTACAAACTGTTCTGTCTTAAAACAGATTTAATAAACTAGCTACAATTATCTACTATTTTAGAACATAGAATCCCAGCTAAAGCTGAGGACACTGAAGAAGGTCTGTCTCAGAATACAGGCAGTCTGCACCACCGCATATGCCACCGGTTCTGAGATCAAGGAGGGGAAGGGTACAGGCATGGACTAACAGACACTACTATTGAAAAAAGCTTCCGGTCTCAGGTGCATGGAGTGCATAAGCACCTCAAGTAGAATACATATATGGCAATAGGGACCATCTCTCAGAGAAGAAACATACTTAAAATGTTAAACGAAAGGAATCTCAGTAGTCATCACCTTATCAGGATGCAAAGCCACAGCATTTACCTGTATACCTAAAGGGAAATGGAGACCTTTGCTCTTGAATCTCTCCTAGGACAGCCGTATGAAACAGACTTAAGGTTTTAAAATGAATTTTCCTTATCAAATCATTTGATTTACTACAGGATTGCAGCACCTTCTTCTCTCAGAAGCAAAGCAGAAAGCAACCTTGTGTGATCTTGTGACAATGAAAATTTAGTATTACAGGTGCTTTTAAGGATCTTTTTCAGGCATATAAAATATAATCTTTAAAGGCTTCTTTGATGTGCTCTTGTTATCTAATGATGGATGCATTCAGAGTGTACTGTGTACGGTTATCTACTTTTTTTTTTAATAGAGAGTGATGAGATAAAGGTAAAGTATTTTTAAAAGTGGAGCTATTTAGCTTTTTTAATCAATTAAATTCCCCTTAGATAAGTGATCACACTCATTAACTTTTTTCCTATTTCAGATCTTATTTTCATTTATATTGGAATGAGCTGGCTCCCAAACAAAATACCAGTAGGCCACAAAAGAATCTGCTAAGGCACAGAACCTTAAGGACATCTCTTTATTGCAGCCAGGTGGATTGTTATACCTTCTTCAAACTACTTTAGTTCCTGTTGTGCAGAAGAGAGCTATCAAGGATATTTGCGGTGCCTGACTGAAATACCGAGGTACAACTGATTAGGAGAGTTTGCTACTAATTCTGTCCAGTCGGAGAGGCTTTCTGACCTGCCGAACTATAATCCAACTACATAAGAGTAAGCATAGCTTATTTCAAGAATGGGTGTCTCTTTGATGGGATTAAATTGACTGACCAAAGCTTTTTCATTTGCGGGATCAGCACTTTTGTTCTATTTTGGGGAAGGAACACTAAGGAGATACTAAAGATCTCCTTTTTACAAGCTATATAACATGACCTGTGCTTATGCTGTATCCTGTATTAACGACAATTATATGCTATGACATGTTTACCTAAATATTTTCTGTTTCATCCACAGTTATACTATATTTATGATCAAAACATCATTCTGAAAATGGACTTAATAAAAAGGTTAAAAAATGTCCAATTGGTTAAAAGTGAACAAATGTGGCCATGTATCTTAACACCTGGAAAAACTCAGAGCATGCCCAGCTGGCTGCTAGCTGGTCACACATTCCTAAGTTTACAATTACTACCAGTGTTCTCAAACCAGGCTCATTGACAAACAGTTGCAGATGGCTAAAATGCTCATGTTTGGAAATAGCTTTACTCAGCAAAATCTTAGAAAAATAGTGCATCAATAGAAGCATTTGTATATGGAAATATTAGCATATGAGTACAGTTTTCCAGTGTTGTCACATATGACCTGCATGATGGTTGCAGCATATAAAATGAAAACATATTTTGTGTCACATCATGTACAAGACAAGGGAGCTAACAAAAAATGCAGGTTAAATCCACTTACATGGAAATACAGAAGTGGGAAATACTTGTAATGAGACAGGGACAAGAGCATGAGCATGAAAACCTTCCCAACTTTTAGTAACAGTACCATATAGCACACTTCTTAGAATGCTTGCAGTGACTGTTTACCTCACAGTTTTCTTTTAAATTGCACTATTCCAGCTATAATTTCTTAAAGGCAGTGTCCTTGAAGGCAGTGTGAGGTGGTTCTCTTCTTACGGTACTTGGTCTTCAACGATTGATGGAGGTTGGTACCAGGTATTTTCCCCCCTGTGTTAGAAGATACAGCACACTGGCTTTAATGGTTAGAGCAGGGAAATAGCAGTCAGGACTCCTGCATTCTGTTCCCAACTCAGCCACTAACTTGCTATGTGAATGTTTACTTCTCTGTGCCTCAAAGCTTGTCTGCATGGGGAATTCTTGGGAAAGTTAGTGTGAAATAACTAGGGTGTGAATTTAAAGCACTATGGCTATTCTGCACTAACTGCTCTTGTGGACATACACATTCCATACTAAGTGCCTTTTGCAGTTTAGATTAATCCATTTTGGATTCAGCAATAGCTGTTCCACAGTAACTATTCTGGGCTTCCCCCCTTGTAGACAAGCCTCAGTTTAACCACTTGTCAAATGAGTGTAATATTACTTACCTAACTCATACAGGTTTGTGAATCTTAATTAATGTTTTAAAAACTACTTTGAGATGCATGGATGGAAAATTCTAGATACCATAACAGAAAAGTATTATCATTGTATACTCTGTGTAACTAATTTGAGAGTAGTGTAACATAGTGTTTTCTTCCCTGTTCAGTAAATAATTTGAAAAGCTGAATAAAAAAAGAAATCAGTTGTTTGGGAAAAAAAACAAAAACAAAGAACTATGTTGTGCATACTGTAGTAATTGGAAAGTTCACACAATGCAAAATTATTCTGTTCTCACTGTTTACAGAAATGATAATATGCAAAACAGAAGTTTCAAAAATTGCATTTGACATTTCTCATCCATGTGCAGGTGGGAGTCATCTTACTAAAAAAGTGACACTATTTGTGACTCTGGCGTTGTGGGAACACTTATGAAAAGTGGTATATTACATGTTATCAAGTTTAAATACTGTGACAAAAATAAAAACATAATAATAAACATAAAAGCAAGAAGAATTTCACTTTGAATTATCACACTTCTGACCATTAAGTGTAAAGCATGCTAGAAACTGATTTGACAGAAATTATTACATATCACTTTTCAGCAAAATGGCTATAACTAGCAATTACAACAGAAACATCTACTGAAAAAACCCAGATTTCTAAATATCTAGACCACTTAATGTTCTGATAAGAAAACAATCTGACTATTCTTTCTTCCATAATAGAACACGAAATTCACACTAAGTTAGATCATTAAAAGTCAATTATACAATTTCCTAAGTAAAGAAATTATAGGAGAACAAATAAAGCAAATAAAAGTATTCTGCTGTCTTCTGCACAAGAGTCACACCAGAATGATTAGTACAGATTAACAGGTGATCATCTTCATACATGAACAACATGATCAACAAGACCAAAGGTCACCATGGTTTGAATTTACCATATGCTACAAAATTCATATCTTAAACTGACTTAACATACATTTTTCAGATATTATGCATGCCTTGGAGTCAGCAAATCACAAGTCAGATTACACATCAGTCACTGTAAACTCCTATTAATATTCTGACCCAACACAGCATGTAGTATAGAGGAGCTCCCTAGAACTTTAAGCCTTCTGTTTACTTGGGCCTGATCTTGCACTCTTTTACACTGGCAAGCTCTCAGTGGAGATGATAGGAATTTTGTCAGGGTAAGGAGGGCAAGATCAGCCCCATTATTCATGACTGTACTGATAATTCACTCTATACTGCTTATTACTACTATTTTGTGCCAGCAATTTATAAACTCCCAATATTTTAACTTCAATTATAAAACATTGGCTTCATTCTGGTAAAGGAACTGATAAATTCTATGCTTGATGCTTTAGCTTGTTTAACCCTCTTTCAAGAAGCTTCAAACATATTTCATGAATATTACATGACAAATTTAAACATCTAGTTCCCTGTTTTTCTAGTATTACTTTATTCAGCCTGCAACTCCATAGGCCAATGCTGATTCTAAATAAGTCTGATGAACTCTAAATGACTTCTGTGTATATAAATAGAACATAACAAGCTATTAAATCTTCCTTACAACAAATTGTGCTATGCCAAAATAGTTGCTCTGGATTTTTGATCAGCAATTGAAAGATCTGTGTTGATAACCAACCAGCAACCTGGTAAAATAATTATGGTTGCAATATTTTTTTTCAAATTAATCTTTCCTTAAATAATACATTTAATTGTATTCCATTTTTTTCCTTCTACATTCCACTCAGGTAAAAAGCGCAAAAGAATAAAATTTATTAGTACCCTAAAACTTTCACTAGTGTATATTATGTCACAAGTTTGGGATTTCAATACAGGAGTGCCTTACTTTTGATACATATGCACATAGAAATCTAAAATGAAATGGTAAGGCTTAGTATATAAAGAACAAAATAACTATAAAATATACAACATTTAAAGAACTAAGGTGTTGTAAAAAGAAACTATATATTTTTAACATCTAGAGAAAAGGTCATAATTGGGAAAGAAAATAGTGCATCTGCAATTTACAGTAGTTATCATGTGTCTGTCTAGTGGTTAAAGCAGAGTACTGGGTGACTGGAGGCCAGTCCCCTCACCCCACCACTCTGCATTTGACTGGATGTGTCACCCAAGGAAAGTCTCTTATTTACTCCGTTTTTCAGTTTTCGTATCCGAAAAATAAAAATAATGATCAAATCTTGATACTAGTTCAGATATCACTATGTCAAATTTTGAATACTATTTGTAAGCAGAGGCAAATATGTGATTCATGTGGTTTTGTTGTATTGAGCAGTATGCTACAAATGAATGTTGAAGGTGTACAATGTTCAATAGGGCTATAGTTATCCAAATAATGAATTAAACAAGCAAGGTATGTGTGAATGATTGTAAGATAGATATAAGAAAAATGGCTGCAGATGCATGGTAATATAAAAGGTTTACAGCCTAAAACCCTAACTGTAAATATTATTTGAGCATTTTAAGAGTAAAGATATCTTACCCGTGATATCTCCATCTAGCTCTAAGTATCTTCAAAAATTGTCTGTCCAAACACAGCATTATTGAGTTGCTGCACTGTTTTACTGCTGGATGCAAATCCTTATGAGATTACCATATAAAGCATTTTTATGTGAATTGTAAACATGCATTGGTGTTTTCAGTAGAACTAATTAAATAATTAAAGTTATGGGGCTAGATTGCCTCTTCAACCCAGTGACCAAGTTTTGAGGCGCAAAGGGTCTGCTCAGCAGAAACTCCTGAAGGCATTGTGGCTGAGGCAAGGAAAATGTGTCCAAGAGTGCTTGGAGTGCACATAGTAGTAGGATTTGCTACACACATTAGCAGGGTACAGCATGCATTCCCCTACAACAGCCAAGCTCTTCTAGTTAGGAAAGAACTGCCAGCAACCTTCAAATAAACAGTCGTTTGTCAGTTTCTTGAGTAAAGATCTTGGGACATTGATAATCTTGCCAATTATTGTCTTGAACTTTTCTTTTGTGGAGAGGAGGTTGTTACCAAACAATTTGGGCATCGTCTGAAATTTTAAGACGTCTCTGACCACTTTCAGTCTGGTTTTCAGCTTGAGTATGGTAAAAAGTGTATTGGTCTCATTGGGTCATTCTCTTCTGCTTGAGATGGACAATGATGAGGCACAGGTGCTGGAACAAGGTGTGGATTCCATCATCCGATGAAGTGAGCTGTAGCTCACGAAAGTTTATGCTCAAATAAATTGGTTAGTCTCTAAGGTGCCACAAGTACTCCTTTTCTTTTTGCGAATACAGACTAACACGGCTGTTACTCTGAAACCTATCATATATAGGGTTTACAGTTTGGTTGAATGGCTTTCAGCTCCCCCCTATACAAATTGTTCAAGCACCCCTGTGATCAGGTGCCCATGAAGATTCTTTTAAATCTATCAGCAGTTTTTAATAAATTGACAATGGGGTTTTCTTCACTTGCTTGTGGACCAACTCCTATTCTGAATTTAACATCTCAATCTTATCACCATTTAATACAATTCAATAAATGATTATTTCTAAATGTCGAATTTACATTATGTTGTGAAATTATGTAATCTAAACCTATATCTTTAATGATCAATCCTGACAATATTAGAGAGAGGATCATGAGGACATGTTCTTTTGAAACTGTCTTCTATTCATCTTTCCTCAGTAATACCCAGATTAGTTTCAGATGATCCAGTATACAGAGCATTCAGGTTAAAAAAAAAATAGTGAATGTCCCATTCTCTCTCTCACTCTCTTTTTAGTGTCATAAACAGGTAATTTTATGTTACTTGGCCAGAATCCCTCATAATGAGTTTTCTAGGGCATTAAAATCCATAAAAATCTTCTCGTAAGTCCAGGTTTTTTTTAACCTTTATGGTCTTCATTAACACTATGATTATTTGACAACAGAAGAATAAACCCATATATATTTAATACAATATACTGTACTCAGAATAATGCATGCACCTTATACAAAACCATTTAATACATATTTTTAATTTAAATGGTGAAGCATGAAAGATTTAGGATCTGAAGAATGTTTTAAAAATGCAATGATTCAATTAATGCCCAGTTTCTGCATGCATGAATGAACAATTTGACCTGGGTTTGAGCACAATATTTTAATAATGCAGCTGCCATATTCATTGGTCTCTACATTTCCTGGAAGCTAATCTGCTAAACAATTTACAGTATTAATATGCTGTGTTTCCGTTCTCTGAGTGCTGATTTGGTAATGCTCCACAGTTGCATGACATTTCATTAAATCTCTATTCTTATTTAAAAAATGTCGAAAACACCTACAAATCCTCCAAAGTTAAGTGAATAAAAGTGTCTTTACAGATAACATGTTTCCAGTTGAAAGCAGACTAATGTCTGAGATGCAGCTGATTATAATGAAGCTCCAGTCCCATTTGATTTGTACTATAATTTCTAAAACATTATACAGTACAGCCCATGCAGTTTTTAAAAGGCAGGCATCACAGTTTGATGATGTTTCTTTTCCAAGAGACTGACCTGATCACAGCATAGTCAAAATAAAGGAACTGTATATTTCAGCACATCAGTAAAAGAATCTTTATAATGAATCATATACAAAAATTAGATGAACTATTATACTGAGATTAGATAAATTAACATTGCACAGAATTACCTATTAGATATAAGTAATCCAAGACACACACACACTCTACATTTAGTGTTATTTCCATATAATCAAAGATAATCATGACTTGAATTTTTGAGCCTGATCCAGCCTGTTCTGGAGAAGTTTTATGGAGGATGGCCATTGACTTTAAAAGGCGTTTGAGAATAGATTTGCAGGCTTAGATCCTAAAAGTGTAATTATTTTTTCTCAGAAGTTTAGATTTGTTTCACAAAAGAGTAAATTTGAAAGTATATAGATATAAACCCAAATTCAGGATCTGATCCTTCAAACATTTACACACATGAGCAATTTGGTAATTTCACTCATATGAGTAATCCAAGCCAATTGAGTCATGAACAAAGTTATTCATATGTGTAAGTAATACAGGACTGGGCCCTCACAGTGTAAAACACTAAAATAACTTTGGAAAACATTTTAGAACTTCAAATATATTCGTATTCAGAAAAGAGAAATTAACTAAGAAATTCTATAATTGTAAATGAGAGCAGCAATACAGTGAATATTTCATTATATATTGTGAGAATGTTCAGTAGTGGAAGATAGGATTAACATATTACTTTAAAACATTCCATTACTTTCTGCATCTGTTTACTGATAATAAAAGAAACAGCTGTTCTAAACATAACATACTAACAGGTGTAAACTGTTCATTTGAGATTTTAAACAGGAATTATATTCCATTTCCCCTTTAGCTATTTTGAAATTATATTCTAAATACTACTCCCATAATTTTAAACCATTAATTTATATTTGCTTAACTTCTGGTCATTGATTAAAAAAAATACACATATGGAGTTAGCTTACTTCTAGTTTTGTGCAAAAGAGTCTGTTCTTATACAGTACACATCCTGAACTAATTATGCCAGATGTTTTCCATAAAATGTTTGGTCACACAATTAAGCAGCTTTGCTTTAGCAACTGTTCTATATCAAATTTACTGCAGAAAAGCATCATAATTATGAAGTAACACTGTATCAAATTCACAGTACTAATATCTCACCATGTTTAGTTAAGCTATGAATGATAATGGAGCTTGAAATTGTGTATTTACCTTAAGTAAGTCCTCCAAATCATCTGTAACCATGTTGTGCTTAATTCCAAGCCATTAACAAAAGATTTAATATTTCCATATTTAAACTCCCAATACTTTTAGATATGATACACATAGCACTTAAACATAACAAAAAGCCACATCTGATAGCTTTCCTTCTACAAAACAGTGTATGCACTGCAACTTTGTTACAACCCCATCTTATCAATGCTTGAATATAAATTAAACAAACAAATCCTTTGTATTTTTATATTAAATATTGCAATATGCTTGGACATTTATTTCAGAATTGTATATTTATAAACAAGCTTCACTTACAAAAAATGCATCAACTATCAAGGGTCAGATTTGTGACCCTGCCTCATATCAGTAAGCACTTACACAAGTAGTAGCAACGTGTGTACTTAGAAGCCAAGGGTGAAATGAGACTACACTTGTAAGTGGTCACACTAAGGTGAGGCTGCTTATGTAAATCCTAGCCAATATGCAAAAAAAGATGTACAATCAAGTGCTAAATAGTTAAACCCCTTAAAAATACAACTAAAAACCCAGTTCTACAAATACTTATCACATAGGGCTTATTGCTACCAGTGATTTGGCATTGCTCATTGAAATAAGCAATACACCTGTTTATGTTTACTGTACATTACTACTCTGGAAATGTTCCTCCCTTTGTTCTCCACATTTAAAAAAGGAACAACCCCAAAGAAGTCTGAAGTATTCCACTCACTTCTTCTTTTCCTAAAATAACATTTCTCAAATTAACTTTCAGAAGTTTCCTTTCACAAACATGCTAATTATATAAATCAGTAAACATTACCTTGACAGCTTCACATTTACACACACAGGGACAAGAACGACCTCTCTCTTCTTTCTCTCAATAAGATCCTTCTGTAGTTAAAAATAATTTTTTTTAGTATTTTTGTATTAAAATACTTTCTAAACTTGAGCTAGGCTGATGCTTGATCTGGAACTACTTCATAGAAGTTGCCATACTCGACCAGGTAGTGGTACATCTAGTCCAGCAATGGCTGATACCAGACACTTCAGAACGTTCAAGGTTTCTTGAAAGCAAAAACTGTTTTCTAAATGATCATGCTGTTGACCATTCTGGGCATATTTTGGGAGAAATTGCTGGAAGTATCATCAGTGATACCACATTCATGTGACTGAAGATGAGAAAAGAAAGATTAGTTAGGATGAAAGATACTTTGGCTCACCCATTGCCAAACTCAGATTATATTCTGTGCATTTATCCATTCTAATTGTAAATAAATAAAACAGCCAGCAGAGGGCAATGCAAATACTAGCAGTCTAGTCTTAAATGTCCAGCACTCTACAGATGTGATGGAAATTACTCTGTGGATGATGGTGAATAATGCATACCAGTTTAACAATTGCAAGTGCACTGTAAAAAGACAGTGCACTTGCAATCTACAATATTCATTTCAATCATTATCTCGTTGCACTGACAATGTTAAGAACTCTGACAGAAGAGTTAGGCAACAAATATTAATCAAGTATAACACGATACTAGTATTGGAAAGTAAATTAGTATAAGGTGAAATGGTTTAAAACAGTGGTTCTCACTCAGGGGTACATGGACCCCGGGGTGCGCAGAGGTCTTCCAGCATTTTTACACCAAGCTAAGTAAAAAAGCACTAGCGAAGTCAGTACAAACTAAAATTTCATACAGACAATTATTTATTTATACTGCTCTATATACTATACACTGAAATGTAAGTACAATATTTATATTCCAATTGATTTATTTTATAATTATTTGGTAAAAATGAGAAAACAAGCAATTTTTCAGTAAGTGTGCTGTGACACTTTTTTATTTTCATGTCTGATTTTGTAAGCAAGTAGCTTTTAAGTGAGGTGAAACTTGGGGGCATGCAAGACAAATCAGACTCCTGAGATGGGTACAGTAGTCTGGAAAGGTTGAGAGCCACTGTTTTAAAATATTAGTAATCATTTTATAAATAAGCAGCAATGCTGTACAAAAATTAAAATGCCTTTGCAGTAATAGAATCTGTTCATAGAAGAATCTCTTAAAGGAAGTAGTGGAAGACATGTGACTTCGGACAATTAGAAACAGATTGTAAGGGAACCACAAAATGTAGTGTAAAGAACTATATCGTACTGGTCAACACGTGTACTAGAAGACCTAATAGTTTTTTTCTCTCTGTTTTTATAATTCATGTTAATACCATACACCAGGAGTGGCCAGCCTGAGCCGGAGAAGGAGCCAGAATTTACCAATGTACATTGCCAAAGAGCCACAGTAATACGTCAGCAGCTCCCCCATCAGCTCCTTCCCACCCACCGGCAGCCCCACCGATCAGCACCTCCCACTCCCTCCCCACACCTCCTGATCAGCTGTTTTGCTGCATGCAGGAGGCTCTGGGGGGCGGGAGGGGAAGGAATGAGGGCACGGCAGGCTCAGGGGAGGGGGCAGGAAGGGGTGGAGTGGGGGCAGGGCCTGTGGTAGAGCCAGGGGTTGAGCCATGAGCACCACCTGGCATATTGGAAAGTTGGCGCCTGTAGCTCCAGCCCTGGAGTCGGTGCCTATACAAGGAGCCGCATATTAACTTCTGAAGAGCCGCATGTGCCTCCGGAGCCACAGGTTGGCCACCCCTGCTACACATAGTTGACATTATTGGTCTCCTAGAACTCAAATAGCTACTAAGCACCCCTGAGGGAAGTCCCCATTCTTCAGTCATCTGACAGCACCAGCTAGTGAAAGAACGTACATTTACTGCAAGATAGCAGTCCCTGACACAATACATTAATGAAAAAAGATAAAATAATTCCCAGATCCTTGGCCAACATCTGCATGCCAGGTTCTTCTTATTCATCTTGGAGCCATGAGAATGACATTAATCTTGCTTTATGTGACTTTTTTCACAACTTTGTGCAGGAATGGGACTAGCTAAAGGTACAGGTTTGATTAAAGCACCAGAGAATAGGTAGAGCATCCATTACAACTCTTCCTTATGTATACCTATTGGAGAAAGAAGTCAAATTCCTGCACTCCCTTCTGAAGAGCTGGTCTCTTTTTGGCCAGCTTCACTTGTGAACTAGAAAGTGAAATAAGGTGTTTATGCAAAAGCCACTCTCCTGAGTGGACCTACCCATGCCTCAGTCAGTCTTCTACATAGAAAACCTGCCTTCAAAAATGTGTATTTTTACTTTGCTCAGATTAAAGAACACCAATCTTCATACCACAGTGATTCACTCCATATCTGTCACAGGGCACTCTACCCATTGCTGGGTGGCATCCCCTTTGGGCGATTCTGGGGATTATCTCTGCACAGTTCAGCACCCCCTTCTGTCCCTTCCACCATCTGCAGCTCTCCTCTCTCTCAGAGTCACAGCATGGCTGCTTCACGACTCAACCTTCTGACCAGGTCACATTGTGATTCTCCCTCTGGAGGGGACGGAACAATTCTTCAAAGTCTTTCTGCTGAAGCAGCATCAGGCACTCCTCATGCCTGGTACCCTGACCCTGTCACTTCTGCAGTGATCAAACAATCTTCTAGGTCACGGCCCCGAGTAGTACTACGCTGCAGTGGTTGGTAGGGGAACCCAGGCCCACCTTCTACTCTGAGTTCCAGTCCAAAGCCCTGTAGCAAGCAATTAAAGCCTGTGGCTACACTCACTGCTCTAGCCCATGGATTATTTCCTAACATGTTTCTCCAGTCTGCTTAGTCAGGCCCCTCTCAGGCCTATTAGGTCTCCAGGGTTCCTATCCCTCCTTCCTTCTGTCTTACTCCAGGAAGTAAGACTACACACTTTTCCCTCCTATACTATCACCAGCTTCCTGGCTTTATAGAATTCCCTACCTGTTCCCTCACAGGTGAGCTTCTTTCTAATTAAGCCTCTCCACACACCCTAAATCTCTCTTATTTGCTGCTTAGTAGGCTGATTGGGCCCACCAGGCCTAATTCAGCTCTGTCAGGGTCAGTGTGGGAATGCACTCCATCATGCCATCTTTCCTGTGCTTCTTCAGGTAGATGACAAGTTAAGTGTTGTGTAAATAAACCATTACAATAAAATAGCTAGCACTTTCCCAGAGACCCATAAAAACCAGCCGTTTTAGGATGCTTGTAACAAGAGCTGCATCTGTGGACAATTGCTTTTGTTGTACAATTATGGAGGCAAACTGGGTTATCCAAATAAGGAAGTTTGTTGTATCTTTGATTATCATTATACATTAAGACGCTCAGAAATGTACCCTTGACATTTTTCTTTGCAGCCTCCCTTAATAGTAAGGATGCCTTCAGAGGGAAAATAGTGAGCAAAACCTGTTTATGACCTAATGTTCCCTGCTTTTTAAGAAACTCTGCTTTGAGGACCAGCCAGATACCTAAGAAGACTTGCAGGATTATGGAGGTGAAAACTAATATAGTGCTCTCCATTCTAAAGTTATTTTTTATTGTTTGTAATGTGGTACTGCCTGAATGGACCCAATCAGAATCAAGGCCTTGTTGTGCTAGGCACTGTATAAGCAGATTTTATTAAACAAACAAACAAACAAACCCAGACCCTGCCCTGAAGAGCGTACAAAGATAAAAAAAAGCTGATCATAATGGTGTCTGTGACACAATAACACATTATTTTGTTTTAAATGTAAGAATAATACATGGATAAATGGTGGCTTTTAAATAGCAGCCACCACACACGATTGAGACTAGCTGACAAGACATATAGCTGACAACATATAATACTTCCTAAGAGGCTGTCTGTTGAGGAAATTTGAGTGACATAACACTATACAAAGGTTTGAATGACTTCTTAGTGCAAGTGATCACCAATAGACCCACCTTTGGTTTGTGCCTCATGCCATTATTGCAGTTTCTGAGAGGGAACCAGTATGTTGTACTTTGTTTAGACTTTTGTGTAGCAAAACCTGGAGTTGGGAGAATAGTAGTGTTTAGAAGAAAGGGCCTTAAAAAGTAGGGTAAGTCATCTGGGCCTTTTTAGCCTTTACCTCTGGAAAAGCAAACAAAACCACTTTCCCAACTCAGTATCATTGAAAGTCAAATAGAAATTATCTTAAGTACTTATATAGCTCCTATCATTAGCATCACAATGCCTCACAATCGTTAATGTATTTATCTTCATAATAGCTCTGTGAGGTACTATTGTATGGCTGCCAAGCATAGCCTGCAGAGCAATGCTTTCATAGTGTATGGATTATATTCTCCTTACTACTGTGTGTACATTAAATGTCTTGGTGTTAGACATAAGCATATACACAAAAATATAATGGTATCTATGTATGTTTGTTGTAAGGATGTGAAAAATCTTTGAATGGGATTCAAATCATGCATTAATCCATTCAAATCACAAGTATCTGAATTCCTCAGACCTTAATCCACAAGACTATATGCCAATCCTTATTCAATATATATTATAAAAATACAAGGTTTCAGAGTAACAGCCGTGTTAGTCTGTATTCACAAAAAGAAAAGGAGTACTTGTGGCACCTTAGAGACTAATCAATTTATTTGAGCATGAGCTTTCGTGAGCTACAGCTCACTTCATCGGATGAAGTGAGCTGAAGTGAGCTGTAGCTCACGAAAGCTCATGCTCAAATAAATTGGTTAGTCTCTAAGGTGCCACAAGTACTCCTTTTCTTTTTATAAAAATACAAGTACCTTTAACTGTAATTTGTATTGTTTTATATCTTGAAAAGGAAACAACAGTTCAGTAATCAGCATACTGCATGTTATACAGGTTACAAGAAGTAGCTGAATAAAGCTGGTAAATATATTTGTTTAAACTGTATCCAAACTCCAGAAATCTGTAGCCTGGTTCAAATGGCAGGGAGAAGTCTCCCTTTCCCAGTTTGCATCTGGTTTTCTTGTTCCTTCCCTTATCCCTGGGGACTGCTATTCATAGCCTAGCAGTCTGTACTCAGGGAAGAGTACAAACAAAGCTATAATTTTTCCTCTTTCCTGTGCACAGAAACACCTGTGCTCTCCACCCATCTGCCATTTACAATGAGGTCTGCCAACTCTCTCCCGAGTCCCCATATTCCCACCTCATCCTCATTCTAAAGGGTCACGTCTCCTGGGTCCAGTGATATTTATGGTCAATGTATTTGTGTATATTTTCTAAATAACTTTCTTTTCTTACCCCCGGGCCTATATCACTCAGACAAAGTTTACTTTTCTAAGTTCTCTCTCTCTCTAACATCTCCCACTTTCACCAAACCTCTACCTTAGGGTCCCCCCCCCCACCCTTCATGCCTCATCTCCCTGGCAACTCCACGCTGTTTCCCCTCTCCTGGGTCTTCTCCCTCTTCTTCCCACACAACCCATCTCCTTCCCTTAGCTCTCTGTTCATCTCTCCTGGGTCCTCTCCCCACCCCTTGTGGCTTAAATCTCTCACATCCAGCCCCTCCTCTTCCCGGTAGGAAGCCTCCCTTTTTAGGCATCTCCGGGCCCACTTCCCAGGGTCTTTCCACTCTCACTTCTCCCCCAGGCTTTCTGCCCCACAACCTGCACTCATGGCTCTCCAGCTTCACCCAGCATCTTCAGTGCGCCAGCACCTTTACCTTCCACCAGCCACTCAGCTCTATCCACCCCCGGCAGCCATTTATCCCCTGCCAGTATAGCGCCTGTCTGTGCCCCTTAGCTGCTGCCTCACACACCTGGGTCGGAGGAGTGGTGTTCTCCTGAGTGCTTCACCCCCACCTCTGAAAGGAGACAGGCGGAGGTGAGGAGCAGGCAGCAGGAAGTGCTCTGGCAGCAGCCTCTCATAGCACTCCCCCTCCCCCGCACAGCAAGGGGCCTGGGCACCCAGAGGAGGGCCCTTGTTGGGTGGAATAGAGGGGAGCAAGTTCCTTTGTCAGGCAGAACAGGATGATAACAACTGTCCTGACAGCTCTGCCTGGGGGGAAGTACAGTGGGGCTGGGCCAGGAGAGGGCAGAGCTAGGGCAGAACTGACCTGACCTTGGGCCAGTCAGAAAGGGAATCACCCTGCTGGCCACTGCATTAGAGATTTAAAATTAAAAAGGTAACAGCTGGAGCCCCAGGTGCCTGGCCTCTTATAAAAGCCTGCGGGTGGGGTAGGGGAGAGAGACTGGCAAAAGAAACACCTGCAGCAGGCCCTGCTCCCACTGACAGGCCTCACAGCTGCAGGGCCCTCAAAGGCCAGGACCCATCCAGGAAGTTCTCTTACCCCCTGCATCAATCCTAATGCCTCCAGTGAGTGAGAGTCCCGGAGCCGAGGTGGGGGTGGGCTGTGACGCATCCATGAGCAGCAGCCACCTGTCAGCAGCTTCTTGGGGCAGGTTCTGTGGCAGTTGGTGGAGGGTTAGTGAGGACGCAGCAGTCTGAGGAGCTGAAGGGAGCATGACAGTGGAAGGAAACTGGGCTGAGAGCGACATGGGGGGAGCCATAACCACTGGCCTTGTGTTTGGACACTGAAGCTCCCATCTTCTGCAGTTCTTTAACAGGACCTTCAGTAAGGCAGTTGTTTACTGATGAACCTCTCTCAGTGTTAAAGGCGATAGCTGCTTTAATAAGGCAGCCCCTTCCTCCCATCCCTCCTCTTTGACTCCTAATGCTCTTCCACAACAGCTTCTCCACTTGAACCCCTTTACACTCGCTCCCATTCCTGTACCTCCAATGCTACGTCCTGATGTTCGCCATGCACAGGTGTTAGACAACAGGCAGCATGTCTATGCATGTGGGAAAGTGAGAGGGCAGCAGAGGAATAAGCTAACAGCTCCTACCCCTTTGCAGTTGCTAAAATCTCACATACCAGATATTAGCCAATGGAAAGGGAAGATGAGACAGGGAGACCTAATCATCTGTCTCATCCCTTTACCCTACCCAATTACTCTTCAATTGATGAAGCAACACTTGTTCACATTTACCACTGTACCCTCCGTGCTTGGGTTTCCTTCTGTTTAAAGGGGAATGTCTAATGTGCAGCTCAACCCAATAGCAAATACATCTCTTAGCCCTCCTCAGATTCACTATCAAGGTGCACCACCTGGAAACTATTGTGGTCCAGCTGCTCCCATTTAGATGGAATATTGCACACTGACATCTCAAAGACATAGGCCACACTTTCGTAGTTAATATGGGCCAGGCTGAGATCTGCTCTATTCTATGCTAATTTAGAACCATGCGCAAGCTCCTGCCAAATTGATGTCAAAGACTTCAGATGGGCAAAGACTGGGAATCTTGGCTTTAAATTATTGACAGCAGCAATGCTGAAACAGGAAACTGAGGGTATGTGAAACCTTATACAAGGGAAATATTTAATCCCACCTCCTGCTGAGATTCTCTGTCTTTGTGAGGCATTTATTACTTTGGTGGTTGTCATTTGCACATACTGAAGTCCAGTGTTATATGTTTAGGTTGAAAACTGTACACATATGGCATGAACTGTCAGCATAAGATGCTGAAGTAGTATGGTTCACTACCCAAAGGAAATATGAAGGCCCACACTCCAAGTACAGTGCAACTTGGATCCCGAGCAGTACAGAGAAATTCGAAGAAGAAAATTTGGAGCCAAATTTGCACGTATAGGTGTGTTTGCATTGTGGAGTCACAATGCAAATATATATGTATAGTTTTAGCCTCTGTTTGAAAATCTGGCCGTCGGTGGGAATCACGTGTAACGATAAATAAGTTAAGAGAAATTTACAGTAAATTTTTCTCTCTCATCTTAATCAGACAAATTCATGCAACTCCACTGAAGTCAGTGGAGAGCAGGTCTGAAGCTGGCCCATTGTGTTTCTTTTATATTTCTTTATTGTTTAGAGCAGGGGTGGACAAACTGTGGGCCAGATCCAGCCTGTCAGGACTTTGGATCTGGCCCACGGGATTGCCAGCCCCGTGGTGCAGCGGGGCTAAGGCAGGCTCCCTGCCTACCCTGGCCCCACGCTGCTCCCGGATGCAGCCAGAACCACATCCCTGCAGCCCCTGGGGGTGGGGCAGAGAGCTCCATGCGCTGTCCTCATCTGCAGGCACCACCCCCCACAGATCCCATTGGCTGGGAACGGGAACCTCAAGGTAAGCAGCGCCAGGCCGGAGCCTGCCCCGAGCCCCCTCCCACACTCCACACCCCCTCCTGCACTCTAATCCCCTTCCCTGAGCCTCCTCCTACACCCCTTGCCCTGAGCCCCTTCCTGTATACTGCACCCCCTCCTGCACCCCAACCCTCTGCCCCAGCCCTACATTCATGGCCCTGCATGTAATTTCCCCACCCAGATGTGACCCTCGGGCCAAAAAGTTTGCCCACTCCTGGTTTAGAGACTCAAGGTGGATGAGGTAATATCGTTTATTAGGCCAGCTTCTATTGATAAAAGATACAAGCTTTTGAGCTTCACAGAACTCTACTTCAGATCTGGGAAAGATAATCAGAATGTCTATTACTTAGATCAGATTCAGAGGAATATATAAAGCAGTGTAAATTAACCCTCAGTAAGAGGTATACGCTTAAGTAAGTAAGGCTAAAGGGGTCTAGAGGTTAGGCACACGTTCTACAGGCAAAACTATGTAACATGCACTGAAAAAACACCATAACAGTTGCAAACATTTATTAACTAAATTCTTAATGGGAAAAAAATAGCAATGAGTTGTTGCAAATAAGTTTCTGTACATTATTCACAGTTTATTTTCAGTTTACAAACAGTAGCTGAACTTTAAAAAACAAAAAGACATTGAACTTAAGACAGTGAAAAGTTGCTGTATAAAAACTTTGTAGAAAACAGGCTGACAATACAGAGTACAGGTCAAAATTAAGGAGAAGAAATACAATCCCCAAACAAAATGTTCTACTTTACTGAATAACTTCCTTGGATTTGTGCTTGTTACTTAAATTCTGGAATATCTGTTAAGTGATGAAAAAATGGACGACCATGAACACAGCCTTTATTTTCATTTCCAAGCTGTTGCTTCATCCTGTAAATTGTGTCCTCTACATCCTCTTTTGACATATACAAGGGTAGCTGCCGAGACATACGCACTGCTTCTCCCTGTGGAGAGGAAACCCCCCCATAAATTTTATAGTGCTACCTTGTATCAGATTAACATGTGGCTTCAATAAACTCAACAGGCAGTAGTAATATATTCCATTTTTCTCTTTCCTAGTGGTAAATTCTATTTCTTATTACCAGTATATTCAAACCCAGCATCCAAACTACAACTCTAAGCAAAAGTCTTACAAGACATTTCAAGGTACTAAGCAAGGTATCAGGTCAAATCACAATGAGAAAGAATAGCATCAAATTAACTTGTTTCAGAGTAGCAGCCGTGTTAGTCTGTATCCTCAAAAAGAAAAGGAGTACTTGTGGCACTGTAGAGACTAACAAATTTATTTGAGCATAAGCTTTTGTGAGCTACAGCTCACTTCATCGGTTGCCGATGAAGTGAGCTGTAGTTCACAAAAGCTTATGCTCAGATAAATTTGTTAGTCTCTAAGGTGCCACAAGTACTCCTTTTCTTTTTGGAAATTAACTTGTATTGCCAATCTGTTGGTCATGTTTGTACTCTCTTTTAGGGTCCAGTCTTGCAAGATGCTGAGCACCTTTTGATCTTTTTAGTTCCCTTAATTTATTGATTTCATTGAAAGCTGACAAAATACAAAACCTTAAGGTCTCTTTAAAGTGGCATTGCTGAGTTGGTATTTTAATCATATTACTTAGCCAGTATTCCTCACCACTTGCCTGCTGCCTTCCTTCACAATGTACAAAACTGAACATGAGTTCAGGAATTTTTAAGCTTGAGCTACTTCATTCCCTCCCACAGTCCAGGGATGCTGTCCCTTTTTCTCCCAGCCTGAAAGGTCCTGCATCATTGTGGATTTCCCTCCAGCCAGGAGGTCTGAATGTAACTCCTTCTGGAACTAGTAGTCAATACTGCCCCTTGGAGCTGCCAAACGAGGATCACTGGAGAGAAAGGCAAAGAGCGTCCAGCTCAAATGTACAGTTCAAAGACAAAGCTTGAACTGCCTACTTGGCAGTGTACTGCTATTAGGCCACCAAGCTGGAGAGAAAGGCAAAGAGCATCCTGCTCAAATGTAGAGTTCAAAGACAAAGCTTGAACTGCCTATTTGGCAGTGTACTGCCATTAGGCCACCAAGCTGGCCTCAAGCCCACATCAATTTTTTTTAATTGATTTTTTAAAATTATTGCAGGCCTTATGTCTCCCGTTTAGTCTCTCTACGTGCCTACTGCTGTTATTGCTGTGCAATATCTTTCCTTGTTACAGAAATGTTCACAGGTCCAACAAATGCCCTTATCTGCTCTCCTCCGTTTCAGATAGATAATCTCTTGATGAACGGATTCATCTTGTCTTAAAAAACTAGCCATACAGGCCCAAATCCAGCGTAAGAAAAGAAGGTTACTTACCCTGTGCAGTAACTGAGGTTCTTCAAGTGGTGTCCCTGTGGGTGCTCCACTTCAGGTGTTGGTGCGTCCTGGCGCCGTTGATGGGAGATCTTCTGTAGCAGTGCCCAGTTAGGACGAGCGTGCGCAGTTGGTGTCTCGTGGAGGCATTGGAGTCTTCTTGGCGCGTGCGCATTCCGACTCCCTCAGTTCCTTCTCCACCATGGAGTCCTTTAAGTCTAACTCCAAAGAAGAGGGGAGGGGCGGTGGGTAGTGGAGCACGCCCAGGGACACACATCTCGAAGAACCTCAGTTACTGCACAGGGTGAGTAACCTTCTTTTCTTCTTCAAGTGGTGTCCGTGTGGGTGATCCACTTCAGGTGAATGTACAGCAGTACCTACTATGGTTGGGGGGGACTTTGGAGTTGTGGGTTTGGCAGTGGCAGCCAGTACTGTATGACCTATGACAGTGACTGCTCTGGCAACTTGTATGCTGCCGTAGTGTTTGGCAAACGTATGGTCTGATGACCATGCAGCAGCTTTGCATATGTAAATAATGGGTACGTTGTGTAAGAACGCTACCGATGTTGACATAGCTCGAGTGGAATGAGTTCTGATGCCGTCAGGATGTTCAATGTCGTGGATCTGGTAGCAGGACCTAATACAGTCAGAGATCCACTTGAAGAGCTGCTGTTTCGAAATAGCAGCTCCTTTGGAGCATTCTGCAGTAGATATGAAGAGTCTAGGCGCTTTATGAAATGATTTTGTTCTGTCCAAGTAGAAGGCAATCGCCTTTCTACATCAAGGGTATGAAGTGCCGCTTTCTGTGGGGTTTGGGGTACAACGTGGGGAGGTGTATTGTCTGGTTAAGGTGGAAAGAGGACACCACCTTTGGCAGAAATTTAGGGTGGGGCTGCATCGTGATCTTGTGCTTAAAGAAACTGTAAGCACCTCATGTGTAGCCTGGCATGTTTCACCACGAACATGGCAGCTGTCATATAGCCCAGAAATTGCAGACACGTTCTGGCTTCGACCCCTGGACAGATGGACACCGTGTGTATAAGGTGTCTGATAGTGAGGAACTTGGCCTGCGGGAGGAAGGCTCTGGCGAGGGTTGAGTCCAGGTAAGCCCCAATGAATTCTATTTGCTGTGTAGGCATCACAGTTTATTTGCAGTCCGAGCCTTTGGAAAAGAGCGATGGTCGACAGTGTGGCCATTTGCGTTTCTTCGTATGATCGGCCCTTGATGAGGCAGTCGTCCAGGTATGGGAAAAATATGATCTCTTGTTTGCGCAGGTGGGCTGCTACCACTGTGAGTGTCTTGGAAAACACCCGCGGTGTGGTGGAGAGACCAAATGGGAGCACTCTGTATTGGAAGTGGTCGTGTCCCACTATGAACCGTAGGAATCGTCTGTGTGTTGGGTGTATTGAGATATGGAAGTATGCATCTTGAAGTCGGGAGCTGAGAACCAGTCCCCTTGTTCCAGCACTGGTATTATCGTTCCCAACGTGACTGGGAGCGGACGAATTTGTTGTGTCATCGCAGGTCTAGAATGGGTGACCATCTTCTGCTTTAATTCTGGGTCAAGAAATGGTGGGAGTAAAACCCCTTCCCTGTGTGTTGTGTTGGAACTTGTTCCACTGCACCTAAGAGGAGTAGCTGAGTTCTTCCTGAAGTAGGTATTCATGAGAGGGGTCCCTGAAGAGGGACGGAAAGGGTAGGGGGGCACGAAATAAAGGGGATGGAATAGCTTGACTGCACTATTTCCAGGACCCAGCAATCCTGTGTGATGTTTCGCCAAGTGCGGCAGAAGCGTTGGAGGCAATGGCCAAAAGGGCAAGTAGGCGCTGGTGGTAAGGACTGGTTGCTCAGACCCTCAACCAAGACTTCAAAATTGCGGTTTGTTGCTCGACTGGTGGGACATAGGTTGTTTTGACTGGGTTGTTCGACCTCTGTTAGGCCTGCCGAGGGACCTCCCAGTGTCATATTACTTGGACTGTGGGCAGCTGTATTGCTCTGGTAAGGCTGGTATCTCTTTCTCTTGGAAGGAGGGGTGTAGATCCCTAGTGTTCGGAGGGTGGCTCTGGAATCTTTCATCATGTGAAGGACTTCATCCGTTTTTCAGGAAAAAAGTTTCTTTGTCGAAGGGTAAATCCTCCACTTTGGTCTGTAGCTCTTTAGGGTAGCTCTTGTCAGATGAGGAGAGACAAGAGGCTCTATGCATCACCACCACAGTAGCTGTGGTGCGAGCTGCCATATCAGCCATGTCCAGAGATGCCTGAAGCGCCGTTCCAGATACTAGCTGTCCCTCTACCAGGACCGATTTAAAATCCGCTCTTCAGTTCTCTGGGATGTGAGAGGTGAATTCAAAAAGTTGGTTGTAATGATCAAAGTCATAGCTAGCGAGAAGAGCAGTGTAGTTGGCAATTCTAAATTGGAGAGTAGAGGATGTGTAAACCTTGCGACCTAAGAGGTCAAAGTGTTTGAAGTCTTTTTCTTGGGGTGTGGACCGGTAATGAGGTTGTTTAGCCCTATGGTTAGCCGCTTCAAACACAAGGGAGTTGGGCTGTGGGTGTGAGAATAAAAAGTCCACGCCCTTAGCTGGGACATAATATTTCCGGTCAGCCTTTTTACATGTTGGCGGGACGGAGGCTGGTGTCTGCCAGATAGTGTCAACCGGTTCTACTTTGGCATCGTTTATGGGGAGTGCAATCTTTGAGAATCTTCAAGAGCTTATGTTGATTCTCCTGTACCTCCTCCACTGGAATGTCCTGGCTGATTGCAACCCTCTTCAATAATTCCTGAAATTGCTTGAAGTCATCTGCCATAGTTGGTGGGGGTGGCATGATGGCTTCATTAGGCAAAGAAGAGGAGCTGTGTTTGGGCAACTCCATGTCAGGTCCGGGCTCTTCACAGGGATGGCATTGGGGATCTAGATGGAGAACGGATCTGCGCTCTATGGGGTGAGGAGGTGCAGGAATAGTGGGCCTTATAGGGTGCCCATGGGTCCAAAGTGCCCATTGCATGGGGCATGGTAGTTGAGGTCCCATCCTTGGTGGAGCAAACCATGGGAAGTGGGGTTGGTTGTTGTGATGCACGTTCCTGTGAGGTGGTCTTTGTTGTGGTGGAGGAAAGTTGGGTGGAGAAAAACTGCGTCTCCGTGGTCATTGCCATCACTGTCTGTGAAGACGGAGCGTTCAGTAGGAGAGGGTGGCTGGATCAAGGGTGAGCCCTCGGTACTGAGTAGAGGAGAATCCACTGAGATGTCTTGATGCATTAGAAATTGCGTCTGTGCTGGAGTGTGCGGCACCAAGGATTTAGAGTCAGAAGCTGTTGGTTTAAGCAGTTTGTCTTTGGTCTTGGCTGGTGCCGGTGGCCCCATGGTGGCACCAGATAGTGTGTCACTCCCAAAGGGGGAAGAGGGGTTAAGAAAAACTTGGTTTTGTTTTGTTTTTTAATGAGCTCTATGCAACTGTCTAAAGGTAGAGTAGTAACTGGGGAGGTTTTATCTAACTAAAACTAATTTTCTCTCAAAATAGAGGAAGAGGTTCAGCACTGCCCCAAGTTCCATCTTCAGCCAAGGACGGCAGAGAATGAACTGAGGGGGTTGGAATGCGCGTGCGCCAAAAACATTCCAACGAAGCTGTGAGACACCAACTGCACATGCACATTCTGACTGGGCACTGCTACTGAAGATCTCCAATCAACGGTACCAGGATGCACCGACACCTGAAGTGGAGCACCCACAGGGACACCACTTGATGAAGAAAGTAGGCTGGTTGCTTGATAGCTTGTGGGCCATTTGGCAGATTTGAAAGATGACAAGGAATAATGGAAGGCAGGCTTGTCCACTTCCCCATCCGTTCCTGTCAGTTCTCCAAAACCCTGAACTGAAATGGGAAATGGCTTATCCAAGTACAAAACCACAGCCATTAGGCTAGTCATTCAAAGGAAAGTGACCTTTTAACGTCAGTGCTTGTGCATGCACTTACTTCCTATCCCCCTCAATCATGGCTCTTATCAATATGTTTAATACACAAATAGGTAGTTACTGCCCTTTGGATGGACAACTTTCAGCATGAACAATTTCATATACAAACAATATATAGAATATTAGATAATTTGAAATATATAACAATATACTGTTCCCCTCAGTGTTATGTCACTTTTCTTGCCTCTCCATAATGTGTTGATTGAAGATTTGCTGTCTTAGGCCCCTATACAGGAAAACACTTGAAGTATATACTTAAGTCCACCCCTATTTAAGTGCATGCTAAAGTGCTTTCTTGAATAGAGATGCTTTCTCAACTTGGGGGGGGGGGGGGGGGAAGAGGGAGAGGGAGAGGGAGAGGGAGAGAGAGGGAGAGGGAGAGAGTGTGTGTGTGTGTGTGTGTGTGTACAGCTAATGATTAAATACTGTGGGACAAATCCTGCCTTGTTTATCTGGAGGTGGAAAGGGTCCACTGGCAGGTCTGCTGTCCATAGGAAGACACAAGGGTGAGCAACCATGGAAAAGCATACAGAGGAAAAGTGGGTTAAGAAGCGGTGTGGCATGAGTACGCCACAGTCTGAGGGGAAGAAACCTTCTTTCCTTTGCCCTGAAGCTAACAAAACAAAATTTTAAAAAATAAGACTATTATCCCTGAATTTATGCCACTTAAACTTGTATAAAATTCAATTTTGTGGCTAGAAATAAAGTTCTTTTTCTTAATTATTATTTTATCTACCTCTATTGTATCTCTACTCTCTCAACTTTCTCTTTCCATGAATTGTAGAAATTTTATTTATTTTTGTATGAAAGCCGTGCACTTTCAGATTGTTTGGAAACTGTGTGCATCTCACTGTGGTTTATTTGAACTTTAGATGTAGGTCTACTTTCCCTAAATTGATCCCTTAAATCATTTCGTAATTACCAGATTAGTTATGGTAGAGCTGTGACACTGGCAGTCCCGGTGCCAGCTCATGCCGAGGCCCCTAGGCCTCACTGAACAATGATAAATGCATAGCTGGAAATCAGTCTGGCTCACCTGTGTGTTACTATTGTTAAAATAGGAATTAGATTTATAGAGAAGTGTTTATTGTTGGACTTTATGAAATTCTTGTGAGTTGCTGCATACATTAATTTCATTATAATATCTGTATCCTGTGTTATAAGGTAATATTTAAGTGTTTGCTTTGTAACTATAAAAGTGCATGCTATGAAATTGGAAACCCCCACATTCAGGAGACAAGCATTATCAAGTGTGAAAAATTAGTTTACCATAAGTAGTGTCATCTCCTGCCCAATAAAAGAAGGCCCATAGACACCAGACAAACCATTGTGGAACATCAGCAGATAAAAGACTTTGTTGATTGCTCCCACATACACCCACCCATGAAGAGGGGACATGCACAAACTTGCCTTCCACCACAGTTTGAACTTTGGGGGGGGAAAGGAATAAAAATTGCTTACCCGAAGAATCTGTATCACTATGCTGCTTGGCATTTGGAGAGGGCAATATTTCTAAGTATAAGCAAGGGATCCCCAAGCTGCTTAGCTTGGGTTAGCCCTAAAGGACATATAGAGCTTGTGCATTACAGCAGCTTCTATTACAGTCTTAGGTTTCAAAAAGTAACTCATTTGTGTGTGTATGTTCACCTGCTTTAACCTTGTAAATAGCTCTAATTTCTTTTTCCTAGTTAATAAACCATTAGTTATTTTATTACAGGATTGGCTACAAGTGTTGTCTTTGGTGAGAGATCTAAGGTACAATTGACCTGGGGTATGTGACTGGTCATTTGGGACTAAGAGTAACCTGCTTATTGTGATTTTTGGTGTAAGGCACTACCTATCTATTGCCTAGGTGCCCAAGGGGACTGTCTGTGACTCCATATTAAGGCTGTTATAGTGCTTCAGGAATCCACACTTGATACTTGGTTGGCAAAGGCTAATTATGGAACACACAACCAATTTGGGGTTTGTGCTCTGGTTTGTAACAATCTGCCCTGAGGTTGGCATCCATGTTCGAGCCACTCCAGACAGCTTGACAGGAGTTAAGAATTTGTGGCTGTGATACATAAAAAAGAACCAACCACTTTCTGGAAACTGTAAACAATTTTATGATGGGACTGCACTGTAGCCTGGAAAACTGCCTCTTTATAGTGTTTTTATATACTGTCTTATCAGGTCACAGTTCATTTATTCAAACTGCATTTCTTCTTTGAAAACTGCCAACATAAAAAGAGTACCTTCTTACTGAAATATGCTTCCTGAGCGTATTCAGAGTCATATCTGATGACTGAAGTGACAAACATGTTCTTACTCCTTTTAGCAATGCCCAGCCAATTCAACTGAGAGACAGTATATTGGATTTTATTGTTTCTTGTTCATCATCATGAGTCTCTCATCAGAATAGAACTGCATTTAATCAATGCTGAAAGCTAGAGAGACTTTCAAATGGCTTCAACTGTTTATTTAAAAATAAGATGACCAATACCTGAAAGCAAACCAGCTATTTCTTACCTCCAAGTAGTTTATCACTTTGAGAGGTCTACACTCATATACTTCCTTTGCATTTTTGTTTATCACAGCATTCAGAATTTCTTTTAAATCTGATATACCATAGTATGGCAGACAATTAGCCATTCCTTCTATTTCCAGCTGGTTTTCTGTAGCTGAATATCCTGGCAATAAGAAAAGAAAATAATTAGTATTCCTGATATCAATAAACAACATCTATGTTACACACTGTTTTGATTTATATCCCAGAATAAGCCCAATGAAAATAAAACTGATGTAAAAACACTTAGTAAACTAGTCATTAGAATTCAATACAGTTAAGACAATTAATTTTGCCTTCATTGGAATGAACAGCATGACCTCCTCCTGGGTTTCATATTAATCATGTGTCATGAGTGCCTTTTCACACCACATGTGCCACAGTTTACTTTAGTTCAAATCCCAGTTAGAACTGTTTAAATGCTTACACCACTTTACAGTATTTCCTCTTTGGGCAGGCATTGTAATCCCATAGCTTTTATTAAAACAAATGAAATTAAAGGTGACTATGTAATGATTTCAGCTTCTACAATTTGTTTTTATGAACAGTGTGTTGATGCTAGTTCCTATGCAAATGGTTTAAACATCTGTCCAACTCAAACTCAATTATTTGGGACAGATGCAATTCCCGTTGAAATCAAAAGCAGTCTTTCCATTGAATTCCACTACCACAGAGATTGAAGAACCCAAGTCCTCACAACTGAACCATTCCACAGGGCCCTCCACATCCATCAAGGGGTTGCCACCACTTCAACTGAACACCTGAATAGGGATCTCCAGGGCATGATGCAAAGACCATCTTATTAATGTAACCACCTACTCCCCAGCAAAAAAAACTCAACTCCCTACACCATGGGAATCCAAACCTTTAAACAAATCCAGACACCCACCGTACTATTAAATTAACCCCACCCAAGCACCCTCCTTCCATCCCAACATAAACTTCTCTTTTCTTTAGGCTCAGCCTCTGCTCACCTAATTTCCCACTCAACAAATCCCCTATAAATGGCATAAACCTTACTCTTGCTAGTATCTGTCTCAGACCCACAAAGGAATAGTGTTCATGACAATCTCAGTCCATTCCCCTGTGCCAGACCTCTGTCATGCCAGCTCCAATTAAGGGAGTTAGATTGGAACTGCCTAGAGAAACCTGCACCTGATTGGCAAAGGGGAAACAGCTGCCAGCCTAATTAGCCTGAGGTTGCATAAAAGCCAAAGGGGGAAGCCAGAGAATGGAAGGAGAGGGGTAGCTCTTCCTTCCTGGCTACAGAGATTGAGAAGTCCTTAAGGCTCAAACCCCCAAGCTGTAGATGGTGAGAAGGTGGTGGGATTGCACTCTGGAAATAAACTGCACTGGTGAATGCTGAGCCAGGTCTTTTTGTGTTTTTTGGAGCAGAGCAGAGGCAGGACCAAGGGGGGCCCTACTATACCCTGTTACACCTAGCTACCGCCTATTGGGGAGGTGGATTAAATATAACAAGGGGAGACCCCCTCCCATCACTGTAGTGTCTACACTGAAGCACCACAGTAGTGCAGCTTAAGTTAAAAGAACAGTGAAGAGGGGTCTTTAAGGCTCCTGATAAAGTCACAAGTTAATAATAACAACAAATTGAAAGATTCTATACGTGGGAGGAAATGTTTACAGCTGAAATCACAGAAATGTCTTTTAATGGGTTAATATTAATCAAATGAGGTTGCCATCCCTTTTTTGCATATTATTTACCTGATGGTCACTAAATGGTAGTGAGAAATTTGTGCATGCTGACAGGAACAAGCTTAACTATCATCACTGGCACCTCCACAGTCTCCTGAGACCCAAGGATCCTTGGACCTTCATCATCCTGATCCTGAGAGATGTCGTGCCCAATTGAGCCAGAGAGAGAGAACCAATGACATTCCCACCTTCACTGGCTTCGGCTAAATCCAGACCATCACTTTGAATGTGAGACTTATTTTTTCTTCCCTAGGCTCCTTTTGTCTTCTGTCTCAAAAGAGTCTGGCTTAGACAGCCAAGACAATTCCATCTTTTGCAACATTGTTATGCGTCTGATCAGAGAGGCAGCCTGACACTGGTACAAGTTTGCCAGCTCTTATAGTGGCTGACAAGACAATGTGCACTGTCCTCGTGTTTCTCCAGCAGGGAAGCTGGAAGTGAGAGTCAGCACAAAAGACAGAAGCTGCATTTTCTATCTTTGCTATTCTTTTCTTTTCCCTTTTGTGTGTTTGTTTAGTCTTACTGTAAACAGGATCAGACTTCAACAACAACAGCTCCAGCCCACTTCAACTAACTTTCTCTTTTGCCCGAAAAAGGACACAATCCATCAAAGGGGGGGTTCCCTATAAAGTAGTTTTCAGGCAAAAGGGAGCAATGGAATATTGTTAAATTGAAAGCCTTATTTAATACTTTACATTTCAAATGCTATAGCAGTTTTTCCTTTCTGTACCCTTGATGAAAGGTTACAAAGATTTTGAATGGTAGTAGTTACAATAAGAGTAAGCCAAAGATAAAGTAACATAAAACTCCCGACCACTCATTAATATTGTAACAATAAACAAAAGTTTCATTAACATCTTAGCCCTTGTGGTCCCGAGACACCCCTTTCATAACACAATACCACCCTCCTATGTAAGCATATCATCTTTGCTACTAGGTGAGAGATACCCAACCCCTTGCCACAGACTCTGGCTAGACATGTAACTAAAACTGCCTGAATGGTTCCTTTGAATACTATCTAATCATGAGACTTAAACTAGATGTTTAGTGGCACATATGAACGGGATGCCAATGGCATCCCATAGCTACCTGATACTCTCATTTTTCTTGTGTATATTATCCAAGTAATTCCAAATGTTTTCACCTTCAATGTATTTGTAAGTGTGGATTTTAGTGTGTCTATCTTCAACATGGCTGTACGTCCTATAAATAAGTTTCAATACGCAACCTGTTGAACTTTGCTGTAAAAGTAGTTTTGCAATAGTAAGTAACTATTTTGACTTTTGAATGTAAGCTCCGAGTGCTCAAATCTCTCTGTGAAAAATTATCAACTGTAACATCCCTACATCCACATTTGGGTTCTAGTTCACCAGACAGTGTATTCCTCTTAAAGCTCGAGCTAAGGCTGAGAAGTATGACTTCCATGAGCTACAGATACAGCAGAGGCAGAAAAGGACACCCACTCTGAGTGTGGTTATATTCTGTAGACTGAAAAGTGGAATACTGTATGCTGATTCAAATATTTTCATCTGTAAATCTTTGCAAGAACAATCTGGCAACCTCTGAGGAAGTGAGAGGACACTTAAACCTCACTGTACATGTAAGCTTTTGACAAAGTATAAAGACATTCTGGAGTATTCAAATATCAGTCTTTAGTTTCCACAAGTGATTTCTGTGAAATAATGTGCAATTTCCAAGGAAAATATTGCCAAGTGAACAAATGACTAATTTTCAACTGGCTAAAAATGTGGATTTCTCATTGCTGCCAGTGTTCCTCTTCCCTTTTCAAACAAAGCCCTCGTGGTGAACTTTGGAGCATTTTCTCTCACTGGCCATGAAAATCTGCTTCCTTTCAGCTGCCCCACCTACAAAGTTGTCTTTTTTCCACTCAACATCAAATATACCAAGCTTCAAAAAAGAAGAAACTTAGTTATTTAGTGGGCAGTGGGAACAGAGTTCACCATGGGAGCTCTGATCACAAACAAAATGAGAGCTAGAAAGCTGCATCACAGCTTGTAAACTCTGGCTAGTAAGGCTTATGAGACAGCTAGTTTGCAACCTGAATGAACAGAGGGGTGGGAAATTTTTTTTTTTTACAATGTATGTGTATATCTTTCTGATGTGACTGGATATCTGTGGGGGGTGGGGGAGAGGGAGGAATGAGAGATAAATTGACTTAATTTTGCATAAAGGAAATGAACTATATTTTTGTTCCCTGAAATATTTGGACTTAGTGTGTAAATGCTTTCAGCAATCTTCTAATATCCAGTTTATAATATAGAGCTTTCTGATTTAATAACTGTATATACTCCAGTCATAGTTGCTGAATTAGCCACACCTTTCTCAGGCAAACACTTTCAAAGCTGAGAGAACAATCGCTGCTATCTGAGGCTCAGACCGAAGAAAAGATGGACCACCAGCTATTGTGCAAATGCTATTATTGTGACACTTAACTCAGTTTGATATGGCATCCTGCCCTAAAATAAAGAAATACAAGGACCATCTCATGCTAAACAAACCAAATATGTAAAATAACACATTCAACTTACATTAAAAAAGGACATTATGGCTGCAAAGTCAAACCCTCACAAGCTAGGAAAAGTGCCAGAACTGAGGCTGCCTGTGCTACCTTAATTTGGCTTCCTTCTATGTATGCATTTTGACACAGGCTTTAATTACATGAGCACATCCTATTTTTTCCACAGGACCCCTGCCTCATTCAGTGCACAGACTGGAACTTCTCTGGGGATGAATAAGAGCTGTGTAGTGAAGGAGGCTGTTGGCTGTAGGAAAAAGAATGAAAATGAATATTTCCCTCGCTTGATTCTTGGAACTAAACCATTTTAACTGACCATTTTCCAAAACAATTCAGCCTGAGGCAGACATCTGGCATGGAAAATTTCAGCTTGCATATATTCCAAAGCCAGAAAGGTAATGTAGGCCATAGGATTACCCCAAAATAATTCTGAGAACATTTCTTTTTAGAAAAATATCCATTCTTGATTTTAAAATAGTCACTGATGGAGAATCTCCCACAACCCTTAGTAAATTGGTCTAATGGTTAATTATTTTTATAATTAAAAATGTATGCCTTATTTCCAGTCTGAATTTGTCTACCTTCAACTTCCATCCACTGGACAGTGTTATACCTTTCTCTGCTAGATTAAGAGCCCATTATTAAATACTTGTTCCCTATGTAGATACTTACAAACTGTAATCAAGTCACCCATTAACTGTCTCTTTGTTAAGCTAAATAGATTAAGCTCCTCGAGTCTATCACTATATGGCATGTTTTCTAATCTTTTAGTCATTCTCACGGCTCATCTCTGAACCCTCTCCAGTTTATCAACATTCTTCTTTTGAATTGTGGACACCAGAACTGGACATAGTCCAGCAGGAATTGCTCCAGTGCCAAATATAGAGATAAAATAACCTCCGTTCCTGCTTGAGATTCCCCCGTTTCTGCATCCAAGGATTGCATTATCTATTTTGTCCCCAGTGTCACACTAGGAACTCATGTTCCCTTGTCAATTTTCTACCATTACAAACTTTTGATTTATACTAATTATCATCAACTTCCCCTTTCTTCCATTTGTTTTATTATTTTTTTTTTACAGCTGCCTTCACTTTCCCTCTAAACCAGGCTGTTTTTTTAACCAGTTGGGCCGCCTTCTTCGATTGTGGCTTTCTGGGTATCTAGTAAAGTATTCTTAGACGATCCCCAATTATCATTCACATTTTTTCTGATTAAGTGTTGGATGGCTAAAGTTTGGCAAAGTTATAAGCAACTGAAAACAGGGTCTTATAATGGGAAGTTTCAGGGGAAACAAATTGATTGTTTAGAGTTCTCACTATTCCAAGATGGACAAGTCTAGGGTTGGTCTGCAGGTAATTTTATCTGCAGAATAAAAAATATCTATGTCTATAAATAAAATAATCCCAACTCACTACCTTGCAGCTGAAGTGAGTCCTGAGAAAGGTGAGCTAGAGAGTGTCCGTAATTAAGATGACACCAAGCTTGCATGCATATCTGAAAAGTAGCTTTAATGAGTGCTTGCAACAGAAATGGACCCTGGCAAACTTCAAGGAGCCCCTAATAAGCACTCTGTATCTGGGAAGCAAGCACAAACAACTATGAAAAAGGAGCAAATGAGGAACTGGCCCCTTCTGCAGGAAGAAGCCACTGGGTTGGGATCTGCTAAAGAATGTCCTGGATTAAATTCCATGTACTTGTTATTATTGACTTATTGCCTATTGATTTAACCAGTTTGCCAGCATCCTCTGTTCAGGCTATATGTGGCCCAGAAGGAAGAATAGCGTTCTCCTGAAAGAACAGTTTGGCCTTTCACTAATGACTTGCTCCAGCATCTTTTTTGGACCTGTCCTTGAAGGTTTCCATATGTTACAATACATCTGTCATCACTCTGCATATGCATGATGTGGTAACACATGAAGCTACAGCATTCCCAACAGCTCTTACAGTGAATCTCTGCCCTGGATCAAGTGAATTGCCATCTAGGCACTGCACCCCAAGAAACTAGCCTCCGTGGGCACTATGATAGAGGAAATGTCTGCAATTGATTTGCCTCTGCGAAGCCTGTCTTTGGATTTCCACTGATGGCGGGATGGCTGTAAATCATCTAGTGTAAAAGTATACCCACTCTTTACTTCTGGGCTATTAAGGTAATAAATGAGAAAGAATCTATATCATACCACTAACATATTGGAGAGTAGACTGACAGGGGTTCTAAAACAGCCCTGCTATTGACCCCAAACTAAGTGCTAGCAAAAATTATGATGATGATCCTCAAGCAAAGGCAGACCAGTGTTCAAATCTTAAAACTGCCTTGCTGGGCCTCCAGAACGTCGCCAATCCATTGCACAGCAAACCAGGAGACATCCTGAACTCTGGAGGTGTTGGCGGTGGGAGTGGTAAGCACTAGGAAAGGCTGTTGGGCTTGAGGAAGACCCACCAAAGCACTGACTTCCATTCCAGAAGATCAAAGAACAGTGACTTCCATTCCAGAAGACCAAAGAACAGTGAGGCAGGAAAAAGGCATGGATTCTGGGGCCTTCCTTCAGCTGCTGAGATGCTGAGGATACAAATAGCCCACCACAGATATTTCCTTTATTTTTTTCTTATGCAAAAATTTAAAGGTTTTCCACTTGTTTCCTGTGGCAAAGAACCGCTTGCAAAAGACGCTTTCACAACATCTGATCCAGCTCCCATTGAAGTCATTGATGCCAGTGGGATATAGATCAGGCCTACAGAGAACAGAAGAGGAACCATTCCTGCCTTCCAAAGGCCTGGTTAGTTTAGCAAGTGTGCCAATAAGGAAAGCTTCACATTTCAAAGAAAACTAAAAGAACTCTGTCCTTATTCAGCTGCATTGCACAGGGATATCCATGAATTATGACTCCAGTCTATGACAGTGGCTTCAATACAGGAAAGACTTTTATGAAAATAAATCTGAAGTGTTATGATGTGGGTCAGTGTCACCAAGGCAGAGCGTGGGTCTAACAAAGTCCTCTGCAAAACATATAATGAGTGCTTCCCACATCACAAGTGATAGATTTGTCAACATCAGTTGCAGCTTGGGGCAGTGGTCAGAGCACAGGACTGAGAATTAGAAGACCTGGGTTTTATTCCTGACAAAATGTTTGTTTGAAGCTCTGCTCTACTGCCTCACTAACCAGACATCATTTTCTATTTCCCAATGCACTGAGTGACAGAGATGATGCTTTTAGCCACATAGGAATACCTTTGAATGCTGAAGAACTGAGGGTACAGATGGTTTGATTGGTGAGGAGATATAGATTTGCAATATATCATATATGGAGTCATTTCAAATGTGAAAGAAAAAAGTTTTAGAGTCAAAATAAATACAAAACTACATCATACCTGGTATTAGTTTTATCCTAAAACCATTTGCTATAAGCCTTGGATCTGACAAGTAAATTGATCCATTTAATTTTTGGCAATCCTTTGGCATATTGTAGAGAGAATCCATATAATGAGATCCGCTGAACAAACTGAAAAACAAACAAACAAACAATTTCACAAGGCTTAAAATAAAAAAGAAACTATAATAAACAGAGAGACGGAGTGAACAATAATATATTTACTACCAGCATGACAATTCCAGGATTACAGTCTGTTAACCAAGTAGTATAATCTATTAGACATTTTTAAATTTACATGTACATATGAAAAAATCCAGGAATAAATGGATTTTTATTTGTAAAAGGGCAACATTAGATTTTTTGGAAAACAGAAGTACAATAAAAACTCCAGGTCAAATAAACTTGAAAAAGACAGACTTGAGTCTGACAATTTTCTTTTTATATTCCAAAGACCTGTGTTTTATTTTTTGTAACTGATACTGCTAACAATAAATTACCTAAATCAAAAGTATATTCCTATTATTCCAAGAAAAAAGCATCATGATTTAAAATTAAAATTGCTAGATAATAAAGCTGTTATAAAAACTAGATGGCAAGAAGGATCCAATTAAATCAAATCAAAAAATTATAAAGCATAGAAACTGTTAAGGTAAGCAGATAAGGATACGAATTCTCTTACATTCTATATAGAACCCCAAAATCTAGACTGTTAGAAATTAACATTAGACCGCACCTGCTCCACAGCCAGTAAAAGTTGGTGAGGAGCTGTGGAAATAGGGAATATTTAGCAAAGCTCTGGGTGATGAATAAAATAATTTATTTTAAGAAGTATCTTGCCCTCACTTTACAACCCTAAAATCAATGACAAAATTCCTAGTAACTTCAATACAAGCAGGACTAGGTCTCTTTCTAATTTTAAAACATGGTGTAAAGTGTAAAAGTAACATTTCCCTGTAGATTTAAAAAGAAATGTTACTTACCTTACAGTAGCTGGAGTTCTTTGAGTTGCATGGTCCGTATCTACCTCATGACAGAGCCAGTGGTGCTGATTAAGGTCAGGTGATGAATACTGGTATCACCAAATCCCCTTTTTGATGAGGGATGGTACTGTTGGTATGGGTAGCATCGTTCCCTTCTTTTGCTTACTGGTATTGGAGGTGGTCCCACCCCTTCAGGGGTCAGCGATTTCAAAGCACTTTTGGCTCCCTATACCACGAGCCAGACCTGTGCTCCTCTTGAGATCCTGACACAACCGTAACAGGATGCAGAGTCTGACCAGATTGGTAGGGTGCAGGGGAAGAAGTCCTCTTCTTAGATGAGGACTTGGGAGGGGATTTCTCCTTTTTATGAGAGTGTTTGCTCTTACTCTCCTCCCATCTACTGTGCCTGCTCAGGTCCTTAGCTCTGTCCTCTCATGATCCAGAACAGGGGAGTACTGCATTCAGAGGGGCACTTCTCAGCATCTACAACCAATGATGACTCAGGGTTGGCCTGGGGGATTGAGCAATCCAGCAGGAATCTTCAGAGCTGGAACTCTCAAGATTGCCAGGTTCAGAGGGGAAAGGAATGCCAAATATTGCAACTTGGAGGGGACGTTGATCTCCCCAGCAATAGAAACAAGTGTCATGGAAGTCACTAACTGGGAAGACCTGGGGACAGGCCACATAGCTCTTGAAGCCAGGGATCTTAGACATACCAAGTACTCCAAATAGTGGGAATATTGGGATGGAGGAATTCCCCCAAAACCTCTACTAACAAACACTACCCTAACTAACTAGATAAAGGCAAAAACTTTTTACAGAAATATTTGAAATTGAAGCAGGAATGCTAGTAAAGCTGTGGACACTGGAGGGATTCCGTCACAGACCATGGATGGTACAAAGGAACCAAAGAGGCAGGAAATCTGCACCACCCCCTATGCCCTCAGTTTGGAGCACAAGGAGACGCAGGCACAGACCAATGGACACTGCTAATAAGTCTTCTGGTCTCAAGTGCATGGAGCTCTTGAGTGAGGGACCATCACTTAAAGAAAAATTTGTGCCTCAGTGTTTACAGTAGATAATTCCTAAATGATACTTAATAAAACAAAACCAACCACAAAAAAAACAAAACAAAACAAAACCCCTCAAAACCCCACGACAACACCCTTGGTCCACACTACTATACCTGTCAGTTAATACAATTGGCTTGTCCAGTTTCTCTATAGGAAGTTTGTGTTGCTCCAGTAGTTTCTTATAAAGTAGGGCTTCTTCCACTCTATACGGATTTAGCAACATGATTTTTTTTTCAGAAGCAGTTATCCATGCATCAGGAAAACTCAGGTGACAGATCAGGCAAGACTCGTGTTTATCAAAATTTCTCTTCTCAAGTCTTTGAAGTTGACGTTTGAAAGAACTCATAGAAAAGGGCACCTGTACAATTTTCATAGCTTGGTTATGGCTGTGTTTCTTTTCAATTTGAGACTGAAAAAGTTTGTCAAGTTTCTGCTGGTCAGAGAGAGAAGTCTTCAGTTTGGGCTTGTATCTTTTTTCTGTCTCTTTTGTTGATCTCTGTATTCTCTGCTCCACAGCTTTCTTGGTTTGGTTGTTGTATCGTTCCAGGTCTTTCATGGCTTTTTCTTCATACCTAAACAGAGCGTGGGGCAGAGTATGGGAGAGAAATCACAAATGTAACAAACTAAAGGCCAGATTGTGACACACATTCTAATGCAGTCATGCACCTCCACTCCCTTTCACAGCCACATTAGCTTTCTCTGCATCCTGACCCATGTACTCAGATCCCTGTACTCTACCCCATTGACCAAGTGGGAAAGAAGTGTCTGAACAGTGGATGGAGCCTTGCCTCTACCCCAGTGTGACAGCCAGAGGAGCTGAGCTGTTACTTATAGATTCATAGATATTTAGGTCAGAAGGGACCATTATGATCATCTAGTCTGACCTCCTGCACAACGCAGGCCACAGAATTTCACCCACCACTCCTGCGAAAAACCTCTCACCTATGTCTGAGCTATTGAAGTCCTCAAATCGTGGTTTAAAGACTTCAAGGAGCAGAGAATCCTCCAACAAGTGACCCGTGCCCCATGCTACAGAGGAAGGCGAAAAACCTCCAGGGCCTCTTCCAATCTGCCCTGGAGGAATACTTCTGCTTTACACCTAAAGGCTCACTCTAACCTTAAATTTATAACCAGAAATACTGTTTCAGAAGTACATGTTCAGTTTATAGGCACTTAACTTGTATTGCAGAGTAGTGCCTCTTGGCATCTTGACTTCAAATGGTTTTAAATTCTTTGACTGCAATAGGTATAAAAAACTGACACTGATACGTACATTCATAATTTTGGGGGACTACTTGTAATAGCCATATCAATCAACTTATCAGAGCAGCACAGGCATTTGGTAGCAAACTGCTACTGATTACTGCTTGCCCGGCCCCACGGCTAAATTATAAGAGCTCCAGGAAAAGACTTTCTTCAAGCAGGATTTCAGGAAGAGCCTAGTCTACGAAGATCAGTTTGAATAACTTTATAAAGAAATAAAATTACACTGATATAGTTTATTGTAGAGATTCTTTAAGCACGTTTAAACTATACAAACATAAAATAATGCTATGGATCAGACCATCTCTAGAAAGACTTTAGTTTGAGGAGAATTTGAAAAGACAGATTGCCAGGTATTCTAAACTAAACAAACACCTAAATTATGACTGATGCAGAGAAGGTAAGTAAGGATCTCCTATTTACTCCCTTTTATAATATAAAAGCAAAGGGATACTAAATGAAATTGAAAGCAAAAATTTAAAAATGATTAACTTTTTGTTACCCAATGTATATATTATTATCCTGTGGAATTCATTGTCACAACAGATCATTGAGTCCAAGTGCACAGCAGGATTCAGAAAACCGTGATTCATTTATATGAATAATGAGATGATCCACAGTTACATTAGATAGGATAAAAATAATACAGGATATAAGTTATTTTGCTTAAGCCAACCACTAACTGACTGGGGTTAAGGAAGAAACTTTCTTATAAGCAGGCTATTCTTTAACTGTCCTCTGGGATTTCTGAAACCTTCCCTCAAAGCGTCTAGTTCTAACCACTGTAAGAAACAAGATACTGAACTACACTGGCTACTAGTCATTGCTATGGCAATTCCTTTGTTCCTCTGTGGCTGTGCAGACAGGGTAACACTCAGACCCTTAAAGTGAAGACCTCTTTTATATCAGTGCTTAAGTATAAAGGGGATTGAGATCATGTATCTAACTATGCAACCTTTGCATTTGCTGTTGGTGAGCACTTAAGTGAGTAATCGTATTGACTTCATGGGAGTAAGCAGGAGTGAATGCTGAACAACAGGGATGGGTATAGCACAGTCAGGCTCTATGACACTTAAAATTGCTATAAGCTTTTTAGTGGGTACGACTAAGATAATAGTCTTAACATTATTTTAGGTTATATAAAGGCAGGGACTTTACACTACAGACCTGTAGGGCTGGTTGCCTCCCAGATACAAATCTTAATATTTAAAGACCTTAGCAGCAATTTGCTCAATTCTCCTTTCCTACCCCCATTCAATATCCTGGATTCTGTCTAGTAATACAACTGATTTCCAGTAAGAAGCAGTATTATCCTATATCAGTATTGGAGATAAGTATTTTAACTGGTCTTATGTTAATTTATTCACTGATACTTGCTGGAACAGTCAGATTCAATTATCTGCACGTATGGTGGAAAATAAGGTCAACAGAAGGGTTAGCATTTGTAATTAATTATAATGTGCTAACATTCACATATGGTACTAATATTTAGTTTACTAAAGCAGTCATCTTGGGATGAGCAACAAATCATGTCCAAGGAAAATATGGAGTAAAGGTTAAGATAAAAAACATCTGCTACTTGTAAAATTAATGGGTGATATCACTTAAGTTTTTCTGTTCAATCCTGAATATTGGGTTATAACTTTGACCTGATCCATACTCTTTCTGCTTTCAATGCCAGTTTGTTACAAAGGTGAACATTTAATTATGTGGCTATTGGGTTTACAATGACATATTAAAACTTTAAAAACCCATACATTTAAGGAACACTTGTTGTTATAAGTTTAATTCAGGAGGAACTCCAGCCCTGCAAGTGTTGAGTCTGAGGGCTTTGTAAGTATCTGACAGCATCCAGTCTAGATTCAGAAAGTAAACAGCAGGGTCACTAACAATGAAAGCTACCCATTTCCCTTTTCAAGAAAAATCTTTCAGCATAGGCAGGTGTGATCCAGAGGGACCAGGAGAAATACAGGTAGTTGCCTCCTGGCTAGTTAGAGGTGTCTTAGGAAGTCTGATTAAAGATGATGCTGGAATTCTGAATTCAAAAAGGAGCTTTGCTCAAGGACGAAAAATAAGGCTTCCTCCCATGTGACTTACCCTACATTGGACTATTTCTGACTTGTACTTTAAGCCCACATGCAAAGATTTAGCAAAGCAGTGAGAAATCCATGAGATGGGAATTCTGAGACTGTAATAGAGAGGAAGCAAGTAGGATAATTTGAATAGGGCAACTTTTGGCAAAATTTGACTCGAAAGAGCCCCAAATACCCCAAAATAAAATAAAGAGGACATCCTTTTCCAATGTCAGCTCATCCAGATAATGCAAGTCAATTATTTCAAACTCTACTGTATTTGATAAGTATCACATTCTAGGGCTGCTTTTGAGAAAATATACCTCTTCTCTGACAATAGCTTTTGTCTCTTGACTTTTATTGGCAGCTTGTAAAAGTGTATGGACTGTGGATGACAATCTGTATTTTCTTAGACTACCCTTTTAAATGCACAGTCCCCTTGTTAACTATAGGTCAGTGGTTCCCAACCAGGGGTCCAGGACCCCCTGAAGGGGCCACGAGCAGGTTTCAGGGGGTCTGCCAAGAATGGCCAGCATTAAACTCACTAGGGGCTAAGGCAGAAAGCTGAAGCCCCATTGTGCAGGACTACAGCCCGGAGCCCTGAGCCAATACCAGGGGTTGAACACCCGTGGTGCCCTGGGCATCTGCGCTGCTTGCCACCCCTTAACGTTGGCCCTGGCTTTTATATCGAGAAAAACAGTTGTGGCACAGGTGGGCCATGGAGTTTTTATAGCATGTTGGGTTGGCCTCAAAAAGAAAAAGGTTGAGAACCCCTGCTATCAATGACCTAATTTATCCAGACTGTACCTGGTAGACAGAATTAGTAGAGAATTACATTTTTTATTAAACATTGAACAAATCTTCAAAATTGCTATCTTTGAGAAGACAACTATAGATCTTTCTGCTTTGTTAGCTTCTCTTAGATCTTTGATCTCTTGGATTGTTGCTTGCCTTAGCCAATACTTAAGCACTGAACCAGAAAACTTAGCTGTTATATCCATCTGAAGGAGGGAAATCTGTAAAACCCCAGACAATAGGTCTGATGAAAATAAAGAAAACATTAGGGCACTGATCTTTGATAATAGGTAATTTTTTGCAAATGGGAAATTTCTATAATAAATGCTAACTGGATATTCCTTATATTCTGGGAATTTCTCTCTATCTAATATATCTTTTGGATTGAGTTATATTAAATGTTGCTTTGCTGGCAGAAGATGACAAGTGTTATCTCTGGTGTCTGGTTACCTCTGGTGTCACAGACTATTGTTCAAAGGTATTATTAATTTAATTAAATTATACGGAAATCAACTTCAACAGATATTCCATATATAGTGTATATTCACTTTCTATCCAAGAGCAATCCAATTTTTGTTTAAAAATAAATGCTAGTAGAATATTAAAACTGAGATTTTAATTGCAGAAAAGTTAAGAAAAAAATAGAGTTGAGGTTCCCATAACAACGTGTCTGGCTTAGGTAACCTGCCAGGAGTTAAAACTCCTATTGGCACAGCTCAGAGGGTTATTGGTGCACACAAGCCTCTCCAATGCATCAAGGTTCAGTTTGCAGGGAAGGCCATATAATGCAAGCAAGCAACATTTTTAAGGTCTTGAAATGTTTGAAAATTTTGTAAAATCAGATTAAAAAAAATTTGGTGTCAATATGAATTACATACCTAGAGATCTTCATTTTAGGTAATATGGAGATTCCAGTATTCGGGATTTGGTAACTCAGCTGTAAATTTCATTAGAGGTGACATTTATAGTGGAAAAAGGGCAAACTGGACATAAGTTTCAATGATTTTATGACCAAAAGTGACAGTTACAACTACGCAAGTTGATAAGTGTAATTGAGTTGCATGCTTCATAGTACAAAATAATTACGTATGAGTCAAGAAGGAACTGTCCTTCCCCCGCTCCCATTGAATAGGACATTGCACTACATATCTGACTAGGTGCATTAATGACTGTTTTCTTTCCTCAGCGTCTGATACTGGCTACTACCAGAATCAGGATGTTAGAGATAATGGAAGAGTTTGAATTAGTATGGCAAATCCTATATTCCCAACACTGTTTTAGCTTTTAAAAGCAGCTTCTCAGTGGCAAGCTTCATAAGTGACCATCACATCCCACACAGGAAACAGTCTCTCATTCTTTTTGCTCCTAGCAGCAGTTCAGAGCTTAGTTCTTCTCCCACTAAAGTCAATGGCAAAACTTCCACTAACTTCAGTGGGTAGAGAATCGGATGATTAAAGAAAAATATGAGCAAGGGACTGTTTAGAGATATGGTTAATTTAATTCTTCCTTACAAGACACAGAGCCTCTCTGTGGCTGGTGCTCAAGACAATCTACTTTGTCTTGATTGGATGCTGGGGAGTGCCGAGATCTCTGAATTGGTGGGGATTTGGCTAGCATGAAATACTTCTCAGAATTCATTATCCGATGCAGTTTTTTATGCATAGTTATGGGGGTTGGGATACCTTCTGGACTTAAGGGGCTTTGGGTTTTTTTAAAATTGTATTTAAAAGAACAGAACAACCTGTTCAAATTCCTAGAGTCTGGGAAAAGTTCTTTTTGTGTAGAGCAATGAAAAAAATAAATAAAATAGTGGATGGAAGAGAGAAGGATTGGGGAACTACATGGTGGTGGAGCCTCAGCTGCTAATCAACTCCTCCCACAACACACCCAGAATGACAGCCTCTTGGTAAGTCCCTGTAAAAGTGGGCTTCATGCAATTCAGGTGCTGTACACCTCCTGCCTGATTATCCGAAAAACTGGACTTACTCAGCCAGCAGAACTGTGATAGCTCAAGAGCGTGGGGGGACCCCAACAAATGCATAGATGGGGCCAGGATTTTGCCTCTAAAAACACATGAGAATGACAAGATAGTCATATTTTATTGAAAGTAATGGAAAGTAATTGTTAAAAAAAAATGCAGTGACGTTCTGTGCGATCTTATACATCTGTGCAATTCCACTGACCACATCCCAGCTGAATGGGATATAAGTCAGCATAGTGAATCTACCAGCCCTTGGAAAAAAGTTGCCCAAAACGTGCCTTGGTATTTGGCAAAAGAAGGTTGGTGATAGTAACTATCCTGAGATGTCTACAATGGCACAGAGAGAACACACAACATGTGCCAAGTGTTTAAAGAATAAATCAAAAATCTACTGAAGAAAGATGGCAATTATACAAGGTCATTATCTTTGTCTACAAGAAAATATAATTTTAATAAGTTGCAAAAATTGAAGTATTTTACGAAAGACAGCAACATATTTAAATTGAAAAACAGAATGGAAAAATTAGTAATATCAAAATGAGTAAATCAGAAAGCAGTACATATCTGCGCACAGTAAACATCATAATTAGCAATACAAAGTGTAGCCAGGATGGTGTTCTTGGCAAGCCAAAAATCATTTTCCATCCTGTTTTTTATAAATGATGTGGATGTAATTTTTCATTTTTTGGACCCAATGAGTCACCCAGAATGGAAACTACATGGCTTAGAGGTCAGGTGCAAATTCTAGAAACTTACTTCTTTCTCTCCTCTCTGCTCAGTTTCTCCCATAGTCCTTCAATTTTCAGCATCAAGTCCTCCATGTTGGCCTTTGGATTATCAGTTAATAATCTAGAACGATATTCTTGGTTGAACAGGGCAACTGCTGACATGGGTTTCCGGATTATTTGATTACTAATTAAATCATAGGCCATGATATGTCCTGCTTTATCATTAATTACATTCGGTTTTTTTATACTTTGATTTGCACTCTGCTGATCATGATCTTGTTCACCAGTATTTTCATTTGCCTTATGATTTGTTATTCCTCCTACTTCAGGTATCAAAATCTTTACAGGTTCCAGGTTCTCTCCTGTAGGATTTTTAAGTGCATTCCCCTTGCTCCAATTATCAGCAGAGATTTCAGATACATACTCAGGGACTGTATTTGCCTCATTTTTTTCCATTTCATTAGTGTGACCGGCTCTTAAAGGATGCTCACTTCTGTTTTTAGATTGAGTGTCCATGTGAGTACTGCCATCTAGGGTTAATGTTACACTATATCCATTCTGGCTGTCCTCACATGATAAATTATTTATGGAACTGTCTTGAGATATATCACTCACAGTCACGTCAGTGCCAGACATTTCTTTTCTATTGAGGAGACCATGAGTATTATCACTAGAAAATCTTTGATGATTTAAGCAGACCTCGGTGTTTTTTCCTGCTTGCCCATTTTGCACATCATTACTGAATGAAAAGGATGAAGTATGTGCATGTGGATCACTATTCCCAAATGGTTCCATTTTATTAACAAGCACATCTGTTTGTTCTGTTTCATTAACAACCATGTCCACTGAGGTAACATCTGTTTTATTAGTTTCACAAGAAACTGTACCAGGTAGTAGCCCATACAGCGATGTCAATACATTTTCAACAGCGGATAAGACAGATTCCTGAAAAGAAAACTCATAAGCATTAGGACAAATTGTTAATGAAAATGTACTTGACAGTTGTTGACACAACACAATAGCAATAAAAAAACAATTCTATTAACTGTATTTTGTGAGTAAATTTAGATTGATTGTATTATGAAGCATTAATAGTTCATACGTTCGCATTAAAATACTCCAAACATTCACTAATCAGTAAATCCTTTAGCCTTAAATCTTTCACTATAAATACTTTTGCTCCACTGATAAATTTTAATACCACAAAACAGATGTACTACTTTCTTTATGACCTAGTACTCATATGTTGTTTCTTTAGAACAGTATTAACGTATCTATTCTCACTCAGTATTTGCTAATTGGAGTTAGAAACACACTATCAGGGTGGAATGGACGAACAACCAAGTCAAGTTAGCATCATGATTTTAGTGAGAGTGTTCATTCACAGAATGGTTCAAAGACTGGTTTTTACATAAATGGTAGAAAATTCTAAAAACAAACAAAAAGAAAGAAAACTTCCTTAGACTAAAAGGAGAGTTTTAATTAAACTTAAATGTGAAAATAACCTGCTTATGTTTATTTTCACACAAATTATATTGAAATATCATTTAGCCTGTGATTCTAACCCACAAAACCAAGAAAATGCACTGTTAAGAGAGGTGGCAACATATTAGTCTAGATTGTGCCACCCTTAGGGCTTGTCTCCCGTAATCCACGCTATGGGGGTATGATTTCTAAGGCATACTAACGTGCTGTGCATTAATTGGGCTGTTTCAAACCGCACTACATTAAAGCGTGCTAGGGAACCTTTAATGTGAATCTAATACTATGCAAAACAGTGCACTTTAGAAATCATACCACTGTAGTGTGTATTATCTCATTGTGCAGAGAAGCCCTTATTTACCTTGAGCAGTCTAAGCAAACCCACTGATTTCCATGGTAGTACTTATGGTCTAAGGTGCTATTCAGTGATAATAAGTGTATCACAATCTGTCTCTATGCGATCTCTAATACAAGATTCAGTGGGCCAAGTTTCAATCTCAGTCATGAATATTAAATCCTGTAGCCTCCATGATGTCAAAGGGCATGCCATGCACACACAATGGCAAAATCTGGCCCTAAAACAGAAACAACTCAAGTTTTTAATATTAATATTTAAATATTAACCCCCCACTTAATGTAAGTAACTATAAAATTATTAATAGAATTGTGTAAAAAGGACATAAATCATATTTCTGTTTACAGACTAGTCAGTCATTATAAACCCATTTGACGATGAAAAGTGCTAGTGTGATTTCAGCAGCTCTGTGAAGACAAAAATGAATGTATGACTTAAAATAATTGATGTTATAAAGAGTATAGCAATATATCCGATTTTATAAAGGGTATAGCAGCAGGAATATACTACCAACACCTGACCAGGATGGATTAGAAGGGATACAGAAGCAGAAAACAATAATAATAGGGGATTACAACTATTCTCATATTGACTGGGTATATGAGGAAAGGATGCACTCCTGAGGAAAGGATGCACTAACAACATTTCTAGACACCATAAATGACTGCTTCTTGGAGCAGCTTGACCTGAAACCCACAAGAGGAGAGGCAATTCTTGATTTAGTCCCAAGTGGAACACAGGATTTAGTCAAAGAGGTGAATATAACTGAATTCTTTCAGTAATAACAACCATAATGTAATTAAACTGCATGAAGACTAGTTAAAAACACCATAATAGAGGCTCAAACTAAATGTATACTCAATATAAACAAGCAAACAAACAAACAAGAGGACCAAAAAAATGCTACCATAGCTAACTAGCAGAGTAAGAGATGTGGTTATAGGTAAAAAAGCAACCTTTAAAAATGGAAGTCAAATCCTAGTGAGGAAAAATAGAAAGGAACATAAGCTCTGGCAAGTCAAGTGTAAAAATATAATAAGGCAGGACATGAAAGAATTTGAAGAGCAACTAGCTAACCATACAAAAGATGACAGAAAAAAAAAATTAAGTACATCAGAAGCAGGAAGCCTATGAAACAGTCAGAGGGGTCACTCGATGATCAAGATGCCATAAAGGAGCACTCAAGGAAGATAAGGCTGTTGCAGAGAAGCTAAATGAATTCTTTGCATCAGTCTTCACTGCAAAGGATATGGGGGAGATCCCCACACTCAAGTCATTTTTTTAGGCATCAAATCTGAGGAACTGTCCCAGACTGAGGTGTCAATAGAGAAGGTTTTGGAACAAACTGATAAGTCAAAGAGTAATAAATCAACAGGACCAGATGGTATTCACACAAGGGTTCTGCAGGAACTCAAATATGAAACTGCAGAACTATTAACTGTGGTATGTAACCTATCACTTAAATCAGCCTCTGTACCAGATGACTGAAGGATAGCTAATGTAATGCCTATTTTTAAAAACTTTCTACAGGCAATCTTGCAATTACAGGCCAATAGGTCTAACTTCACTACAGTGCAAACTGGTTGAGACGATAGTAAATAACAAAATTATCAGACCCATAGATGAACATGATATATTGGGGAAGAGTAAACAAGGCTTTTATAAAGGGATATCATGCCTCACCAAACTATCAGAATTCTTTGAGGGAGTCGGCATGCATGTAGACAAGGGTGATCCAGTCAATTCAGTGTAGTAGAATTTTCAGAAAGCTTTTGACAAGGTCACCCATCCAAGACTCTTACACAAACTAAGCAGTCATGGGATAAGAGGGAAGGCTCCCACGGTCAAAATATACAAAATGTCAGTAAACAGGGGTCAGAAAAAGTAAACAGTGAGGTGGCAAAATTTGCAGATGATTCAAAACTTCTCAAGATAGTTAAGTCCCAGGCAGAGTGCGAAGAGCTACAAAAGGTTCTCTCAAAACTGGATGAGTGGGCAACAAAATGGCAGATGAAATTCAATGTTGATATATTCAAAGTAATGCATATTGGAAAACATAATCCCAACTATACATATAAAATGATGGGGTCTAAATTAGCTGTTATCACTCAAGAAAGAGATCTTGGAGTTACTATGGATAGTTTTCTGAAAACATCTGCTCAATGTGCAGCAGCAGTCAAAAAAGCTTACAGAACATTAGGAACCATTAGGAAAGGGATAGATAATAAAGCAGAAAATATCACAATGCTACTATATAAAGCCATGGTACACCCACACGTCCAATTTTGTGTGTAGTTCTGGTTGCCACATCTCAAAAAAGGTGTATTAGAATTGGAAAAGATACAGAGAAAGGCAACAAAAATGATTAGGGGTATGGAACAGCTTCTATATGGGAAAGATTAAAAAAATCGGGGACTGTTCGGGTTAGAAAAGGAGATGATTAAAGGGGAATGTGATAGAGGTCTATAAAATCATGAATAGTATGAAGAAAACGAATAGGGAAGTATTATTTATCCCTTCACACAATGCAAGTATTAGGAGGTCACACAATGAAATTAATAGGCAGCAGGTTTAAAAAACAAACATAAGGAAGTACATCTTCACACAACACATAGTCAACCTGTGGAACTCTTTGCCAGGGGATGTTGTGAAGGCCAGTAGTATAACTAAGTTAAAAACGAATTAGATAAGTTCATGGAGGATAGGTCCATCAATGGTTATCAGAAAAGATGGCCAGGGATAAAACCCCATTCTTTGGGTGTCCCAAAATCTCCAACTGCCAGAACCTGGGACTGAATGGCAGGAGACAGATCACTCTGTTCATTTCCTCTGAAGCATTTTGGACTGGACACTGTCCAAGATAGGATACTGGGCTAGATGGTCCACGGTCTAACTCAGTATAGATGTTCTCAGGATGTTGGGCTCTGAAAGGAGCATGGCTGAGACAGGGGCTAGTACGACAGTACACAAATGATCTTTAAAATCAAATAAATGGTTACTCATTTGATTCAATAATTTTCAAATAGTCATGTTACAAGGGCAGTCTATCATATATGAACTACTAAAGCCTCAGTCCTGTAAAGGCTAATGCACGTGCTTAATTTCAAGTACCTGATTAGTCACAATGAAGCCAATGAGCTATGCATGAGCCTAAAATTAAACGTGGTAAGTCTTTTAAGATCAGCGCCTAAGTAAGCAAATACCAGTTTAAAAATAAATTAAAATATAAATTACCTTATTATGAAGTAAAACTTGAGTTTTATCAGGTGTTAAATTAACATCCACAGCGGAGGCAGGTACAGTAATATGAATAAAGAAAACAGGGTACGAACGAGAAGAATCTTTATGTGACTTCAGATTATAGTACTGTCGAACCAGCTACAGATAAATGCAACAAAGGAAAGGCAGTAAAAGTAATAAAATAGACCCAAAAGGTACAGAAGCAAAATACTACACTATACAAACAGTTTTTAAATTGTATTTTGCCAATTAAAGAAGATACTAAAACAATTAAGTTAAAAATGTCCTTTTGGGGAGATCTGCGCACCAGGAAAATCCTCAGTAGGGCATTTGCACGTGGTTTCCACTGCCTTTGTGCCATGTAAATCCCAGACAATCTGCTCCAAAGTATAAACTGTGGCTCCATGAACTTTTTGAAATAATATATGTAGCCCACTTGATACATTTGGAGAAAAAGGTCCTGTACGGTTCTATTCAGTGCCCAAAGTGGACAGGAGATCCAGCACTTTTTTCTAGGACAACTGAACACCATTATCTCAGAATTTAAAAAAAAGAAAATATATGTATATGTTGTAATATTTTGAAATAAATATTGTTTTCTTTGAGAAAAGAAAAAGAATGAGAAGGTGGAACCCTACCTGTGCCTAAGATTTTCTCCAGGTCTCTCTCCCTGTTTGGGATATAGGAGGGAGAGGACTTTTCTGACTTGACTCTTAGAGGTTATGAACCTGATTTCAGGTTGTGTTGAAGAAAGTTTCACATAACTTTGGGCCCCAAGTGAGAATTATTTGATTTTCTCCATCACAAAAAAAGGGGCTTCGCCGTAGTCTTTAATTTTGTTCCCACAATCAATTGTAGTGCAAATAATAGTGTTTAGATGCCTAAAGCACCCAATTTGTGTATGCATTTAGACTTTCAAAAGCTAATGTTTGCATCTTCAATTAATTTACACCAGCTATCAATTGTGGGCAGAAAGTTAGAAATCTCTCCTTATTCTATTGAATTAGAAGCTGGGGTATCGTACCTTTAATATTTCCTTTTGATGTACTGGCCGACTGTTTATATAGATGAAACTCCTTTCTGAACTTGAAAGACTTGTCAAAGAATTGTCTGATTCAGGTTTTGGAAGAAATCCAGACAGAAATACCTATAATTGTAAAACAAGTACAATGATCAATAAGAGAAGTCTCCCCACACATTTTATTTGTAAAGAAAACAGATAACTCAAATTAATTAGCGCAAGATTCAAATGACCCAAACATTCATTATCAAAATTATAAAAGAGAAATCAATAAAAGAATTCTTTAAAAAGAGCTGAAATAGTTTATGTTTTGCCTCTATTCCTGTTGAATTTATTGGGAAATCCTAGGCCCAGATCCTCTGCTACACCACAGCGTCACTCAGTGCAGTGAAGGGGATGTTGATTGGGGCCTAGAGAAGTGGCTTTACGCCATCTTTGCTCTCTCCCTTTCTAATCCTTGGAGCAGTCTCAAGGGCTATTCTGCAACAAGGAACTGTCAGAGCATGATGCCACCTTTGTGTTCGTCTGATACCTATGGTTGCCAGTTTGACCCCTGTACATTTTAGAGGCATCATTACAATGACTGTTCGATAGGCGGGAATTGCTCCAGACACACCCACCCTCTCCTGCTCTTGTCCATCCTCTACAATGGAGGAAACCAAGGCGACTGTAACATAAAGCAGGCTATATCAGTTCTCTGCTGGCCAGGGATTCCCCCACATTAGGACACCCTGAAGTGGTTTTGTGCGGCCAGCAGCACAAAGCAGCTTTAAAAAGGCCAGCATCTGGTCCCCCAGGTCAGTCTTACAAACAGATGAATATTCAATTCACTTTGCTGCATAGTTTTAAAGTGATGTCAAATTTACGACATCTAAACAAGAAACGCCTGAGGCATTCTGATGCCTGTCTGAGGCATACTGATGTGTTCTTTTATACAGATACTAGGGTAGTCTCATTTCAAGATGCCAGCACGTTCCTTGTGTTCTGCCTGGTAAAGCTAATGTTTGATAAAACACAGAACTCAGAGGATTGATAAATGATTAGCAGTGGAATATGGGGCCCTTTGCCCCTATCATCTCTAAGTCATCTGTTCAAATTCAAGATAGACTCAACACACATTAATGTTACTACCATGATGCCTATACCGTAGCCTGTGTGAAACTGGTCTCCAATCCAGTTCCAAATAGACATCATCCACATTGTAAAATTTTCTGCAACAACTGGCATGCTAGTTGGCAGGTTCAGCAGGGAAGCCAGGGAATGAATGGAATGGGGATTAAGCCACTAGCTCACTTCCTTGGTTTAGGGCTGAGGCACACTTGCAGGCAGAGTGGGGAAACTTGTTCTGCAATTGCCTCTCCTGTACGTATTCTACCTATAACGTGGGTGAAATAGTCAAACATGGATGTCTAAAGTTAGGCACCTAAAATCAAAATGGCCTGATTTCAAAGATGCTGAGCACCCATGACTCTCACTGACTTCAATGAGAGCTTTGTCAGCATACTGGTATTGAACCAAAGCCCACTGGTTCCTTAGGCAGCACACATAGCCTCTGTGCAGCAAGGGTGTGCTGAACCATCACCCCAGGTCAACACTAGTCACTGTCAGGATGCCAGTATTGAACTCAAGCCCATCACGCCCTTAGGCAGCATCTCTAGAAGCTACACCACAACAGTGCACTGTATTGCTGCCCCTGACCAATAGCCTTAGTGCTAAAGGCCTGCAACCATGCCCAAGGCCCCTGACTGGCTGGATAGAGAGCATTCTCTTTAGGTACCTGGACTATATAAAGTCCTCAGGAGGAAGTGGAAGATGCCTGAGCAACGGGCCATTGCCTGTGAGTTGCTGCCTTGCCTGATGCTGCTTTGCTACCTGACCCAACTTTGCCTACCGATCCCGCCACCCACATCCTTGGATTGGATCTCCCAGCTCCTGACCCCTGCAAGAAATCCAGCCACTGCCCAGGACTCCCTTTAATACTTATAGACTTCCTGGCTAGCATGTCACCCACACATCACTTGAACACAGGGCTCTGGTCTGCCTTTAGCCCACTTCAGCCACTGGGCATTACAAGCTGTGAGTGCTCAGCACTTTTGAAAAATCAGGCCAGTTGATTTAGGTGCCTAACTATTGGAACCAAGACTGAAAATTTTGTCACAGCCTTTTTATTAACTTAAATCAAAGCTAACAAACATATGAAACAGAACAGATAATCAATCCTTTGGCTTCAGTGTAACCCTTTGTGATTCCTGGTTAGCTACTTCACTTCAGCAAGCTATTCATTCCCCTAGCCCTGCAATGAACATTCTGTGCCAAAGCTGGAGTGTTCTGGTCAGCAACAATTTACACATAACTAAATGCCACTGGTCAAATTAAAGAGGTGTCAACTGTCTGTTGGATCATTATCAGGAAAAACAACTAGCTGCTCTCTTACATTATATTCTGCAACTCTTTCACATCCAATCTAAATGTCACTCTGTTTTATGTTTCAGCTTCTTTTTTAAATTTTAAAATACTAGACACAAGTTAAGTCACTTCAAACAATAACTGCGAAACAAATGGACAACATTAAAACACAACTGGAAGGCTCTAAAATCAGGCAGTTAATAAGTTGCCATATTCAGACTTAGTTGACTGTTACTAACTGTTTAAAACTGTCATAAATATAAAGGGAAGGGTAACCACCTTTCTGTATACAGAACTATAAAATCCCCCCTGGCCAGAGGCAAAACCCTTTCACCTGTAAAGGGTTAAGAAGCTAAGATAACCTCACTGACACCTGACCAAAATGACCAATGAGGAGACAAGATACTTTCCAAGCTGCGGGGGTGGGGGAACAAAGGGTCTGTCTGTCTGTGTGATGCTTTTGCCGGGAACAGATCAGGAATGATCTTCAGAACTCCTGTAAAAAGTCAGTAAGCAATCTAGCTAGAAATGCGTTAGATTTTCTTTTATTTAAATGGCTGGTAAATAAGCTGTGCTGAATGGAATGTATATTCCTGTTTTTGTGTCTTTTTGTAACTTAAGGTTTTGCCTAAAGGGATTCTCTATGTTTTGAATCTGATTACCCTGTAAAGTATTTACCATCCTGATTTTACAGAGGTGATTCTTTTACTTTTTCTTTAATTAAAATTCTTCTTTTAAGATCCTGATTGCTTTTTCATTGTTCTTAAGATCCAAGGGTTTGGGTCTGTGTTCACCTATGCAAATTGGTGAGGATTTTTATCAAGCCTTCCCCAGGAAAGGGGGTGTAGGACTTGGGGGGAAGGCGTCTCCAAGTGGGCTCTTTCCCTGCTTTTTGTTTAACACACTTGGTGGTGGCAGCATAGGGTTCAAGGACAAGGCAAAGTTTGTACCTTGAGGAAGTTTTTAACTTAAGCTGGTAAGAATAAGCTTAGGGGGTCTTCCATGCAGGTCCCCACCTCTGTACCCTAGAGTTCAGAGTGGGGAAGGAACCTTGACAAAAACTATTTGGGAAGTCAGCATGCACCATAACAGAGTTAATGAGTGAAGATTTCTAAAACTGGATTGCCCTGGTAAAATTGTCACCTATTAAATATGATACGAGGTATGTCATACATATGTATGATAATACAAAGTTTTAGAAAAAATAGATAAGCAAGGAATCTTGATTTTAAGTTAAATCAGTTGTTTAAAGTGACATGATTATTTTATTATATTATTATAGGTGGGGTTTGTAGCCCCACTTCCCATTATATGACCCTTTTTTCAAGTTGCTTACAACTTTGCAAAACTTTAGTTGTTTGGGTTGCATCTGACTTTTTGGGGAACATTTCACCTAACATGGTTCAGCTCATTCAGAGAAGAGAGGTAGGGAAAAACATATTTTAAAAAAATTATGGTGAGCTCTTTCTTTAAGAAGCTCTAGCCAACCCATGCTTTGGGACCTTAGATTTGATGGGTGGGTCTTTGAGTCAGGGATGTGCCTTTTGCAACCCCCATGAAAATTCACCCAAATTTGGTCAAGTTAGAAGACTATGGAAAAAAATCAATTTGCACATGCTCAGTAGAGACTTTCTAGATCACAGCTTAATTCCTCAAAGATTCTGTCCACACTGGGCATCCTCCAGGTATGGGCTGAGGATGACTTTCCTTGCAATTGCAGTTCCCAACTGTTCTGGGCCATGCTGGGTCCAGGTCCAGACCCAGCAGCTGGACTGAGAGCAGGGAGCCTGCCTCTCCTGTGCTCTTAATGCCCTGCTGACATCCAGGCAGCCACTGAAGTGGAGGGTGCCCGATGCAAAGGCAGAGGACACAAGAGCTGGACCTGGTGGGGGAGGGAAAGGAGTAGAATGGGGCAAGGAACCTGGTGAGGGGAGACTGAGGCTGGTGGGGGAATGGGGGAGGGAAAGGAGTAGAATGGGGCAAGGAACCTGGTGAGGGGAGACTGAGGCTGGTGGGGGAAAGGGAAACTGGGAGTTGATGGGGGAGACTGGGAACTAGTAAGGTGGGGAAGAGGTGATAGGAATAAGGGAGAATGAGAGATCACAAGAAGCCAGGGTGCAGAAGAAGAACTGGGGCAGGCTGGCAAAGAGATTGGAACAAAGAGCTTGGTGGAATATTGAGACTGGACAGGAGGCCCAGTGAGGGAGAGTGGGACTGGGAGCCCATGGGGAATGTGAGCATGGGGATGCCTGGATTCGGGGTGGGCAGCACAGATCAGATGAGGAAATGGGAGAGGGGAACTAGGAATGGCTGGGCAAGGAGACTAGGACTGGGAGTCCAGAAGAGGAGACTAGGACTTGCTGGCAATGAGACAGACTGGGATGAGAAACCTCAGAGTGGAGACAACAGGTTGGTAAGGAGAATGTACATGGGACAAGGAGATGGAGCAAGACAAGACAAGACTGGGACAGGTTGGAATGAAAGGCGGCAGAATCTGTGCCTACTAGAGCGTACTTCCCTCCACAGTCTGAAATGGAACCCAAGATTCCCCGAGTCTCACAATTCCTCTAACATAAGTAAACATATGTAAAACTCTCGGGCAAAGCTTATCATCCCCCTTTAGTGCTGGTCCATAGAGGATCACAACCTACTACTACTATCAGTTACTCTCTTAGCTCAAGTGGGAGGGGATGGTGAAGTGGATCCAAAGGTTCCAACCCTGCTGATGACTCATGTGGCTCTCAATATGATGCCACATGATAGAATCATAGAAATGTAGGGCTGGAAGGGACCTTGACAAGTCATCAGGTCAGCCCCCTGTACTGAGGCAGGACCATGTAAACCTAGATCATCCCTGTCAGGTGTTTGTCCAACCTGTTCTTAAAACTTCCAATGATGGGCATTTCACAATCTCACTTGGAAGGCTATTCCAGAACTTAACTACCCTTATAGTTAGAAAGTTTTTCCTAATATCTAACCTAAAGCTCCCTTGCTGCAAATTAAGCTCATTACTTCTTGTCCTACCTTCAGCGAACATAGAGAATAATTGATCAACATCCTCTTTATAACAGCTCTTTACATATACAAAGACTTATCAGGTCCCCCCTCAGTCTTCTTTTCTCAAGACTAAATGTGCCCAGTTTTTTTAATCTTTTCTCACAGTGACGTTTTCTAAATCTTATCATTTTGGTTGCTCTCTACTGGACTCTCTCCAAGTTGTCCACATCTTTCCTAAAACGTAGTGCCCAGAACTGGACACAGTATTGCAGCTGAGGTCTCACCAGTGCCGAATACAGGACAATTACCTCCCACGTCTTACATACAACGCTCCTGTTAACACACCCCAGAATGATCAGATCAGGTCTAGATCAGGGGTGGGCAAACTTTCTAGCCCGAGGGTCACATCGGGGAATAGAAATTGTATGGAGGGCCATGAATGCTCACAAAATTGGGGTTGGAGTGCGGGAGGGGGTGTGGGCTCTGGGGTGGGGCTGGGGATGAGGAGTTTGAGGTGTAGGTGGGTGCTCTGGGCTGGGACCGAGGGGTTCGGAGGGCGGGAGCAGGGGTGAGGGTAGGGGACTGGGTTCTGGCTGGGGGTGCGGGCTCTGAGGCGGAGCTGGGGATGAGAGGTTTGGGATGCAGGAGGGTGTTGTGGGCTAGGATTGAGGGGTTTGGAGAGTGGGAGGGGGATCAGGGCTGGGGTTGGGGCATGGGGAGAGGCTCAGGGGTGTGGTCCCCGACCCAGCGCCGCGGCCGGAGCACCAGAGCGGGGCTGAGCAGCATGGTGCAGCTCCCGACCCAGCTCCCCGGCTGGAGAGGGCCTGAGCCACTTGATGCAGCTCAGGGGCCAGCTTAAAATGGCCGTAGTTTGCCCACCCCTGGTCTAGATAATACTTAGTCCTACCTTGAGTGCAGGGGACTGGACTAGATGACCTCTCAAGATCCCTTCCAGTTCTATGACTCTATGATTCATAGATGCAATGGAAGCTGTGCTTTGAACACATAATGTACTTTGTAATGCTAAATATTCTGGAAAATCAGATCCTGAGTGTTTCAAATTAGGCACCCAAAATTAGTGGATACTTTTGACCTTAATGTCTCTATGCCTCAGTTCCCCATTTGTAAAATGAGAATAATAATATCTCCAAACCTCATGGGGTGTTGCAAAAATAAATTAATTAATATTCCTGAAGCATTCAAATACTATAGTGATGAACATCATAGAAATCCAATGAGGAAATTAACAATTCAGCCTTTAGACCAGGGTTTGAATAGCATAAAATATAAAAGGCATAGGGCCACCCACTGAACAATAAGGAGAAAACAAAATATTGAATAGCTGTTCCTTAAATGAGCATCATCCATTCTGTGCACTGAATGAGGCAGCGGTCTTGTGGAAAAGACAGCATGTGATCATGTAATTAAAGCCTATATTAAAATGCACATGCACAAGGGAACTGAATTAAGGTTGCACAGGCAACCTTAATTCTGGCATTTCCTAACCTCTAGGAAGCCTGAGCTTGGGCTCTCTTGCTCCTCCAAGTTCTAACCAAGGCATATGTAATACCTCACTGATCTACCAGCTAGTGGTTTGACGATTTGTCCGCTCAGGTGAACTCACATAGCTTCCACTTTCCTCTTCATTCCATTCCATTCCCTACTTATTGCCTCAGAGTCCTCCCACATAAATGCTGAATGCCCACCACATACCACAAATACTGCGTTTGCCCATTGGAGTGGTTTCTTTATAGTCCTGTTCCTATGCCACCTGTCAGAGGAGAGCACAAAATCTAAAGCAGTTTCACCATCCTACTTCAGTGTATATGAGGGTTCACATAAGAACAGTTTAAGAGTGACATCTGAATGAACAAATTAATAAAACAATATTCTTACGGACATGCTAAATAACCATTTTCACTAGACAGATTATGCTTCAGTACTCTTTATGCTAGTCTAGTCAGCCTTTATAGCTGCAAGATAAAGAACAAAATTAACCATTACTAGACAAGAGAGGAGCGAATCATTCGATTAAGTGATATCTACAACCAAGCAGAGGCTTTCTGAGTTAAAATATACCTCAGAAAATATTAGTAAGATATCTCCTGCAAAGGAAGCAGCAATTGCAAAGCTCTCATTAACATCAATAGGAGCACAGTAAGATCTATGCAGAGCACTTCTGGAAATTGTACCCATTAACTCCTTTAAATTTAGATTTAGGGGAAATTTTGCACATCTTCCTTTAAAAATAATTTTTGTTGTTTTTGTACAGATACCTCTACGCTCTGTATTGTAAGATCCTGAGATGCCATGGTGATGATAATGATATGAAAGTATAGATAACTAAACAGGCCACCCACCTGCACATAGGCCATGTATCCTACACTAGAGAGTACACAGTAATCAGTAATTCTGCATTTGTCACAACTATTTTTGCTGCCATTTGGTCACTGCCACGTGAGTCTTGATTTGATGATTCTTGGAGAGCACTTTCAAACATCAAACCAATTAATTTTAGGGACAGAGCAGAAAAGGAATTCAATCAATTGTAGAAGCCTTTTCCTTTTAAATGCTGGGTTTTGTTCTTTGTTGGTGGGTTTTTCGTGGGGGCTGGGAGAAGAATGTTTAAAAATTTACCTCAGGATCTTCACAGCGATGTTGAAAAGGTACCATGCTGCCCATAACGGCAGTTCCCAGAACTGACATAAAGGACATTTTGTGATCTGACACCCTGGTCTTTTGCCAAATAACTGCCTGAAACAAAATGGCACAGAGTCAAATTTTTGACATTATATTTAAGTTTGTTGAACTCAAGTCATCTGCAACATTACATGACTGAAAACATATATACACAACTGCACACTTATACAGGACATGTAACATTCTATACTTTGATCCTCTTGCATTCATAGCTTTAGAATGAACATACATGTGACAGTACTTTATGATATATCATCTCATAAAATCTTACTCCTAGTTTAAATAAAGAACAAGAAAATGAAGGAATCTGTTCCCACATATATATATATATTAATCATGGATGTAACTTTAACTTACGAGGATTTCTGCAAGAATTGAAATTTGTGCAATTGCTGAGAAGTAATCAGCAAAAGAATTTATTATGGATCCACTCTGCCCTCACATGCATTCATCTAGTCAGTGGGTTTGTATGGCTGTAACTGTATAAGATTGGGGTCCTAAAAATGCATCTTGCATATTCTTCATACCGGCTGGCATCATAATATAGAAGTTGTGATGCTTATAGTACCATAGCCAAAGTATAAATCACTGGCCTGGGAATCATTAGGTTAGATTTCTGTTCCTAGACTCAGTGTCTAACTATCACTCTCTCTGCCTTAGCTTCTTTATTTGTGTAAAGAAGGAAATTGTGCTTGCTTACTCACACCTTTGTAAAGTGCTTTGAGAAGAATAAAAAAAGGCTATATAATTAATTATACACCTTGCTATGCTGGTGTAAGCCCCTAGATAGATAAGTTACACTGGATTTCAGATCCCAGAGAAGACAAGGCCCAAGACAGAAGTATGGTCTTAGCTTTGAACCTCTTAGCTTTTGTCATTTTGTGCCAATGTTAACATAGAACCTTGCATTTTAGTTAATCCCCTATTTTTGGGCAAATTAGAAGAAGAAATGGGTGGTACGTATTACGTGCTTTTATTTTTTTTTTAAACTGCTCCTAGATAGCTATGAGTTAATACGAAAAACGCTAAGGACTGCTGCTCCTGTTACCATCTATCCTGTTCAGAGACATATTCAGGAGTTTAAGATACAGGTATGTCTACAAGAATTTAGTTTTTGGCAACCTGGGATGTAAATCTACCCCACACTAGCCCACCATACATTAGCCATGTGGACCATGCTATGGCACAGTTCCCTAGTGTGTTTTAATCTACTCCCATTTCAAAGTGGGAGAGATCAAAGCACACTAGAGAACTTTTAGTGCACAGCAGCAGGATCTATACAGACACTTAGCATGCAGCAAGCTAGTGACAGGTAGATTTACATCCCAGCTTGCCACAAACTAAGTGTTTGTGTAAACAAATCCACAGATGAATGACTTGACAAACTACAATAGCTTGAGCTCCCTCAGAACCATTAGTCTCTCAGCAAATATCTGTTACAGACATTACTGACATACCTTAGTTGAGGTTTTCAAAGTAAACTAGAGGATTTAGCCACACAACTCAGGTTGAAATTAATGGGAATGGTCTGACTAATCCCCCCTCCTAGTGAGCACTAAACATCTTTATAATTATACATAGACTTTAACCAGTGTTTCATGTTGACTACAGTCATCAAATAGCTGCATCTAAATGTATTTTAGTGTGCAACATTCCCCAAGTGCTTCAGCACCTAAGCACAACAGGATAAATTAAGATAAAAAAATGTTAGATTTAACCTGAAATTCCTTTGCGTTACAATACTGAATTTAAAGTGTCCTAATATGTGCAAGGAATCCAAGAAATACAAAGTGAGTTCATAGTATTCAAATACCGGATAGGATTTAAAAATATGGTAAGTGAGCAACAAATATACCTACAACCTCAAGAAATAAATACAGAACCTTAAAATCCCACCTGTCCTCCAAGGTATTTCCTTGCCTTGCAGGGTGCATTCCATTGAAGAACACTGAATTCCTGTAAAAATGATACTCGCTTTCTGCACAACAGATGGAATGTTCAGGCTGCAGGACTGCAGATATAGGAGACTACAATTGCTCCCCAGTCTTTATTTCTTCTAATTACACATCAAACACTTTGAGCACCATTTGGACTGCTGGACTTGCTATTTGAGTCTAACTCACTTAAGAGTATAAGAATATAGTCATAAGGGGCACTGTGACCATCACCTTCTCCTTCCACTGCAAGCTTGAAAAGCCCTGAATTTAGTGGCTTTGGTTCACTGGTGGTGGATAGCGGGATGAGAAGAGCCACGTTTCTAGGAATTCCATAGGAGCTCCACTGAGGTTTCCACTGTGCTACTGAAAGGCGAGCACAGAAGACAGAAGGACAACGGCTCGCTTGCGGATTTAGCAGCAGCTCTGAAGTGGTATTGCTGATGCTTCATAGAGTGAGTAGTGGAGGAGGGAAATTCTTCCTCCCTGTGCCTATCTCTACTCCCTTCCCCATAAACATCCTCAAAGCAGTGAGGAAAGAATTTTCCCTTTAGAGTTCCTCTTTAAAAAAACATATTTGTTACTGCTTCTATTTTGAGTTATATCTACATTTTATGTGATCAAAAGTGCCAAGCAATTTATCTTTACTAGATATATTTTAAATGTGTGTGACCAAACTGAGAAAGATGCTCGTGACACAACTAATATAAATGTCACACTGTTTATTTTAGCTTGTATTAACGTGATGCCACAGGTACAGATATAAATCCTAGCTGCTGATTAATGCAAGGATGTCCTTACACTGCCTGACCTGCTGAATGGCCGAAAAAAGCTCATTTCAATAAACTGCCTTAAGAAAGGTATGGAACATAAAAACTTACTAAATGCAAACTCTGTAAAAGAGGAAACTGCTAATAATTTGGGGCACATTTTTACTGATCAATTTTTTCTTAAATATCAGGATTAAAAGCTGTAGGCAAAACTCCTAAATCTAGTTACTAGAACACGTTAGCTCAAAGTTCTCACATTGCAGAGGTCAGTCAACTAGTTAAACGTGCGTATCAGATAACCACACAACAGATTGGTTTAGATTCATTTTCAGAACTGGCTGCACACTATGAAACAACACGGCATGATACTTTAAAAATAACTGGTAATCTAAAGAATACATTATAAATGAACTGACTTCACCAACAGGTTTTGAAAAAGAAGAAGAATCAAAGCTGTTAAGAAGCAATGCTACTTATATTTATTTATTTTTGAAAGTGTCAGTACTTCCCAGTGAGTTTCCTGCAACAGTTGATTTTTATAAGCTTGGTTATACGCTGAAATTGTGCTAAAAATATATACACACACACACCCTTATATTTTCTAGGTCACATAAGCCTAGTGTCTGTGATGAGCCAAGTAAGAATCTGACTCTAGTCAGTATGATGACACTGCAAAAACACCCTAATTAAAGATATATTATTACATACAGACCATCTTAGGTTTTGTTGGAGCTGACCAAATATATCCTGCCTCCCTCCCCATTTCATTGAGGGGCACTGCATGAATTAGAAGGCATAAAAAGCCAAATGCATATAAACATCTATTTCACAGGCATAGATTAGTGTATTGACACATTCGGTATTTGTGTATACAGTACGTACATTTTCTTTAATTATACCCCCCCCCCACACACACACACTTCATTCAGACCATACATCTCTGTTGCTAAATTTTAGAGCACATACATATAGGCCAAGATTATTCCTGTCTTTTGAGCAGGTGCATAATAAGTGGGGGAAGAGTCCCTCATTTGCATCCCACAGCAGAAGCTGGGAACAATGCTTTTATGCTCGGAAAGAACATGAGTTCTTCAGAGTCATCCTTTCCAGAGACAGTAAGGAAGGTCATAGGGCCAGACTCCGCTCCTCAACCAGCCTTGTTTTTTAATACTCTGACCAGCAGCCATGTTAATACTTTTACCAGCATAATTGTGCTGGTTTACCAACAAAAGAGAAAGCTAAATCTAATAGTCAAAACAGAGAACTGGAGGTCAGGGGAACCGGATTCTATTTCTGACTCTGTCACTGATTCACAGTGTAACTTTCAGTTAACCTGCCTGAACCACAGTTTACCTAGCTGACAAATGGGAGTAATTAATGTTTCCTGCCATTGTAAAGCACATTAAGATCCTTAGCTGAAAGGTGATACATCCATAAAGGTTATGTCTTCACTGCCAAAAAAAAAAAATAAAATAAAAAGGTGCTCATTTACCAGGTGATAACTAACCCGTGCTAGCTATCATGCTGTAAAATCCTAGTGGAGACAAGTTTGTAATCTTTACTGTAAAGTAGCTAGGTGAGGGAAACATAATGTGGTAAAAACAAGAGTGCCTTGTCTCGACTGGCATTTTACAGCACAATAGCTAATGCATATTACATGTGGTCCTGAATAAGAATGGATTTAAGTGCATGCTTAAGTGTTTCTTGAATCAGGCAATAAATCTTTTTTTTGAAAAGTGGAAAGAGGCTGCTAGCTTTTGTGGGGGTTTTTACAGGATGTGTATATAGACACACTGCAAATTTCCCAAATTTTCCTATAAAACTCCAAATTAGCTGGTTTATTGAAACAGAAAAGTGACAAGCTGGCGACAGCACTCAGCAAGTGTTACGTAAAGTGATGACTAACCACTGAAAGATAAATATTATAGCCTGTCTACTAGGAGATATGGAAAATGAAAATAAACTGGCAGGAGAAGTGGTTGGAGCCGTAGCGAAGGTAAAGAAACAATTACACCACCTTCTTACGGTGAATCAATAATCATTAGTACATTTTTATGGGGAAGAAATTATAGTTGAAAGTCTTGTCAAGGTAAACCTAAGGGCATCTAAATTAAACTTACATTACCAAACTTTCTTCTGCTTAGCAGGCATACACATGCATGTTGGATTGTCTCCCTGTTCTTGTCAGCATTAGTGTATTTATATGTTTAACAATCTGCCTTGCTCCCAAGAACAGGGCAGACAGAGCAGAGACTAAGAAGCCTGGTCCAGCAATCTGGGTTTGTTGGCGGTAAACTGCCAAGAAGAATTGGTATTTTACCTGTGTGGCAGGCATAACTCACAGATTTTTCTTCAAGTTCAGTAGATTTCTTTTTAATTTTAATTTAGGGTACATGACCTCTTGAGCCTTTCAAACAGATTTAAACTACTATTTTTAAAAATATCCTCAACAAGAATGTGCTTGTATGTTAAATTTCAGCTCAAAGGAAAGGCCCACTCAAAAAGACATATTCCCACAACTAAAACCACCACTGTTTAGTTTAAAAAAATATATTGACAACAGCAGCAAACCGAAACAGAATCTAGAGTTTGCATTTATAGGAAGGAAAACATAACAAAAAGAAGAGGTCTCCAAGAACTTGCAATATGTGTAAATTCTTTGTTTATAGTGCACAGACACCTAGCTGCAAGAGCAGGCATATTTTTTAGGGAGGAAGAACAGCTGTCAACTAAATTCAAAAAGACAGGAAGATAAAATAATCTTAATAACCACTTTCTTTAAAAAAAAATTCAGTTTTAAAAATTGTCAAGGTTATTTTATTTAAACCAAGCTAAAACTGGAGCATTGTTTTTAAATAAATGGTAAATTCTCTCTCTTATGGAAAGAGATCCTTTGCATAATCATCTTTTGGAATTAAAGTTTAATAGCAAGTGCAGTTTTTAACAGTAACTTAAAATGGGGGAGAAACCTCTCCCCCAACCCTCAACTCTTTCAAATATTTTAAGGATTCCCTAAGGATTAAGGGCCAATTGTCCTATCCATTCTAAAGGTGGAAGGGATCCAAAAAGGTGTGGAATGGAAGACTGCCACCTTCATGGCATTAGCTTCTCCTTTTCCACATACATCTTCCCCTGGCCCCCAACACAAACACATGCCTCAGTAGGTATCAGACACTGCAGAAAGGAAGGGGTGGGCTACAGGCAAGTTTGGGGGATAGTAATTTTCCACAGCATTATCCTCCCCCCACCCCACAACAAACCCAAGGGATTTCCTGAGTAAATTAATGCTGACTCCATGAGCACTCACTTACTCACTCAGGTGTCCCCTTAGCGATGTGAGCACACCCTCCCAAGGAGGGAGACATTTCAGAGAAGCAGGTGGTGGAGAAGCTCTTGGCAGCACGATGCCTATAAGAATCATGCTTGCTAAAGAACTGGAAGGCGTCAAGAGGAACTGGAAAGCACTGCAGGGTCACAAGGCCTCCCTGTGGATAGCCCTGGCCTCCAACAAAGCCCCCAAAATCCACACAGATTTTAGAGGGAGCTGATCAACCCACTCTGCCAGTTCCATAGGGAAGGGATAGAGAAACTCTGCTCCCATGCATCACAGAATAAGGAGGCGATTCAGCAAGTAAAACTTGCAGTGTCCAGTTGTCATATCTCACCAGAGGTGGTGGTGGTGGTAATGTTTTAGCATTAAAACAGTCATGCGTATGGATTCTTAAACTGTAGGGGAAAGTTCATAGGTCCATGTCGTTTCTGCAGCAGGGTTGATCAAATAAAAACTCCTCTGGGGCTTTGTCAACACAAGAGGTTTTTTTTTTGTTTTGTTTTGTTTTTTGGCAGGAGAAGTAGATAGTTCGAATCAGTGAGATTACACAAATTGCAGTGGGAGACTGAGAACTGAATCCCATTTTTAAAAGCATTTAAAAGGCTTTTTAGTATTTATTATTAATCAACAAAAGCAACACAGGATATAGCATTGTAACAAAACACAGTGGCAAGATTATAAAAAGGCACACCTCCAAGAAATTATTATAAATAATTTCCTCACGGCTTCCTCTCCTAACTCTCCCCTGCGTATACAAAGTAAAGCAGTCTGAATGCCCGCAAGAGCTGAAGACATGTATTAGGTATTGCAGTACATACTGTACACTTGAACCAGTCATTGTTATGAGATTTCTCATATATGCTGTGCTGTCACTTGAAAAGTATGATGGATGGGAAACTGGATGGCTCAAGGAATTAGTAATAGGATACACAGCATTTCACCTCCAGGTCACCAGTTCGGAATTCAGTCCAGGTTGGTAGTGACCAAAGGTTGTTACCATCTGACAGCTGTTTGGCGGCTGATGTAAAATGAGTTGATGGTCTCTGTACAGTTCCTAGTAGACAGGTGCTCACATCACAAAAAAACCACACCACAATTAGCACCCTGTTTGGCTTCCTCGGCAAAGAGGCTGTAGAGTGACTGGACATAAAGACTAAATTACTCTCCAGGTTAGGGCTGAGGCACATTGGCAGGGCAGTTGGGAAGCCTACACCACCAGCATACAGGCTATATTGCTTCTGTGGGTATGCAGTTTGCAATGTTGCCAATCCAGCACCTTTCACAAAACCCAAAGACCTTTTCAATTAAAAAATAAATAGGTTGGAGGCTCATGACAAAACAAAGTTTGCAGTGTCCTGACTGCACCCACCATGAGGTAGCCACCATTTTAGATTCCTGCACACTCATATACTTTAAGATTTAAGATTGTTATAGTTTTAATGTGCTTCTTTGAGGATTGCATGTATGAAGATTACAAACCTTCGAACATAGCTGCAGAAGACTTGCTCCTTGGAGGAAAAATTCCAAACCAAAGGGCCTGATTCTCCATTTGTTGCACCTCATTTGGGTCTAATCCAAAGCCCACGGAAATCAATGGAAAGACTCCTTTAATTACAATGGTCTTTGAATCAAATCAATAGTCATATAAAATACACTTTAACTCTAGAAAGTGCAAGGCACTGGAGGAGCAGCCACCACCCTGTGATGTAAGCTGTTTTTGGGCTCCTGAGTCCTGCACAGTATTTAAACGACACTGTTAAACAAAAGCAGTTAATAATGAAGTAGTAAACTGGAAAATTTTGAAGACTAAAACCACAGATAGTCAGCTGTAACTACACAAATAGGAATTCAAAGTGCCTGACCTGATTCACTACAGCATTGCACTAGATCAGCAGTTCTCAAACTGTGGGTCGGGACCTCAAAGTGGGTCACGACCTTGTTTTAATGGGGTCGCCAGGACTGGCTTAGACTTGCTGGGGCCTCGGGCGGAAACCGAAGCCTGAGCCCCACCGCCTGGGGCCAAAGCCGAAGCCCGAGAGCTTCAGGCCCGGACAGCAGAGCTCAGGTTACAGGCCCCCTCCCTGGGACTGAAGCCCTTGGGCTCTGGCTTTGTCCCCCCTCCCCGACCCAGGCAACAGGGCCTAGGTGGGCTCAGGCTTCAGTCCCCCCCCGGTGTCATGTAGTAATTTTTGTTGTCAGAAGGGGGGTTGCGGTGCAATGAAGTTTGAGAACCCCTGCTCTAGATTTATGACAGAACTCTATTGATAACAATTCTAATTTTCCCTTCTGAGAAAATATTACATTGTAAATATCCAAAGCACCCAAACCTACTAAGTTATGAGCCAATTCTCAACCACGATTCCCCTGCATTCTTCACAACTTCTAGTTTAGAGGCCTAATTTACTACTCTTATGCTCCAATTTTACATCACCACCACAAACTGGCATCTAAATTAATCTTATCAATTGAGGAAAAGGACTTGAGCATTACTGTGGATTGCTCAATGAAGATCTCTGCTCAGTGTGCAGCTGCAATCAAAAAGCAAACAAAATTAGAGGATGCATAAGGAAAGGTATGGAGAATAATACTGAATATATAATACAACAGAACCCCATTTTTCTGACCCTCCCTTAACCAGTTCTCCACATTTACCAAACCAGGGCCAGAAGTGGGTGATCTCTCTTGTGTCCGTTAGATGGTGCTACAGCATCACATTATCCCATTCTCTGGTTTATCTGGAGTTTTGATTATCTGATCTGGCCCTGGTAATTAGACCAGATAAATGGGGCTCTACTGTATCATTATATAAATAATGGTTCATCCCCATCTCAAAAGAGATATTGCAGAATTAGAGGGTGCTAATGAGACAAGCAACAAAATAGTAAGAAGCACTGACAAATTCTTATATTGAGAGACTTGAAAAGTTGGGATTGTTCACTTTAGAAAGGAGACAAGAAGGGACATGATGAAAATATACAAAATAATGAATGGTATAGAGAAGGTACATGCGTAACTTTTAGTCATGAAATTTTATGATACAAGAAATAAGGGACATTCCATGAAATTGAAAATAGCAAATTCAAAACTGATAAAAAGAAATACTTTTTCCACACAGAACATAATTGGACTGTGGAACTCATTGCCACATGATGTCACTGAGGCCAAGAACTCACCAAGATTCAAAAAGGAACTGTACACTGATATGGATAACAAGAATATCCAGAATTATAATAGTTAATATGTTTTAATAAATGTTTTGGAAAGGAGACAAAAATGCTTCCAGGTTTAAGACGATCTCCAACTACTACAGTTTAGGACTACACTTTCATGAGGGGCAGATTATTCCACATCTGCCTACTGTGAGGTTTCTTGCACCACCTCCTGAAGCATCTGATACTGACCATGGTCAGAAACAAGACACTGGACGAGATAGGAACTGTCATACTGGATTAGGCCTATGACAGATCTTTTTATAGCTGAATGTGGAACTACAAATTGTAGTGGGGTGCACGTCCCCGAGACAAGTGCAAATTTTAACCTTTGGAGGGGAAAAAAGCCAACAGATCCTTAATTTCCCATACCATAAATGATATTTATCCCTGGGCAAAGGGGCCAGCACAAGACCTATCCAACATGTAAGCCCTATTTTGTGCACTGACGTGGGAGTCTCAAGTGGTCCATGGGCTGGCCATCTGCCACGGGGTGAATTTCACCCCACTAGAATGTATGACAAACATATTGAGCTGGTTCAGTTTGTACAAAGATAAAATTACTTTCCGGGTTCCACTACCATTTTTGCCGTCTCTAAACAAGTTTTTTCCCTTCAGCAGAAAATAACACTAGATTTATATAGTGTGTTTGGGGGGTAAATCTTAGAGAATTTGACCTGAGCAATGCATTTTGCTTCAATATCAATTTGAATTCCATTTTATTAAAAGGTTCAAATTGTGTTTTACAGTTCTCAGTTACCACATTGCTCATCTTTTCCGGGGGCAAAGACGCTGGATGTGCTAACCAAGTTAACTTCACACAATCTAACTCATTTAACATATAAGGGAAAGTATTCTTATCTAGGATTATTTTATCTAGCCCCCTGCCAAGAGTTGAACAAGTAAGTGGGTTTTAGCCCAAGAAAGCTTATGCCCAAATAAATTTGTTAGTCTCTACGGTGCCACAAGTACTCCTGTTTTTTTTTGCTGATACAGACTAACACGGCTACCAGTCTGAAACAAGATTCTGTGTAACTTAAGCAAGACTCATATACAGGAATATCCAGCTACACAGCTTTAAGATATGCCAAAATATGTTTCCTATTGATTGGGTTATTTGATATTTATTTTTTACCCAACAAAAATACAAAGTTTGGAACAATTAAAATAAAGCTTGAAACAATTTAAGATGGCTGAAAAGTTTGTATCATCCTAGCTCTCTGACTCAGACTTGGAAATCAAGCTTTAGTGAAGGTTTTGTTTCAAACAGGAGTACGCACTCGGTAATAATGGAGAAATACAATCAGCCTTAAATAACTTATATAGAAAAGAGCAAAGAAATAAGAATGACAGAAATAGTGGACATATTTGCTTTGCAAAAATGTAACTGTGCCACTCAATTCATTTAAATTTACTTATCAACTCACATTTTTGTCCATATACTTACTATCACGTACAGTACTGCACTAACCTCCTACGTGCAGAAAAAATGAAAGAAGGGACTATCAGGATGGACAATAAAAAATTAAGACAACTTTTGGTCAACAATATTTGTGTCAAAGTATCATAGAGCCCACAGCCAAACAAAGATGTATCACCACACATGTTCCAGAAAAGAGACATTCCAAAATAGGCTAGGCCTGAAACTGCTGGGGGAAAAGCTTTTGAATACTGCATATTAAAGATACGGAGCTCAACTGTCCCCCATACTGGTTTTTCTCACACAGGGAATGGGAAAGTCTGTTGCCCCAATCTCGGGTATGGCCAATCTGTGCTTGATGTAGGACTTGGGAGTGGACAGGTCTATAATGACACAGATGGTAATATCCTAGCTTCGAGCTCCCCCAACATTAGGGGTTGCAAAGTGATAGTTCAGCCCTGATTCAAATTAAAGCAACCGTAAGTCTTCTCTAATGTATAATGGCAGTAAATAGGATTTTACATCAGCAGAGAACCACAGTGCAGTGCATTCAAACCACACTTTTTCCCTTCCCTGACATGCCCCTGATGCTAGCTGGGGAGCCCAGGAGGGAGTGTTGTCGATGTCTGAAATGGCGTACAGCTAACTATGCCAATGCAGCTTTGTGATCTTTAAGGATCATATTGGGAATCTCATCCCACCTATCTTAAGTATCTTAGAAATACCTATCATGCTGGTATTACTTGTGGAGTTTCCATCTGATTATTCCCTTAAAAGGGGTTTAATCCTGAAACTCATTGATCTACCAAGATCTGCTGGGGTCTAAAACCATCTGTTTGGAATCCCTTTATCCCTGAATTATCTTCTAGTCCCATGGAGGCAGCTGCAACTGCCACGCTGGTTGCTGCCTCCAACCCCTCTTTGGAGGGCAGTGGTTCATTGCAGGACCTGTGAGAAATGACAGCTCATAATCACTCCAAGATGCTGTATCTGAAATTGTTAGTACTTCTACAGTAACTTTTGCAAACTAAAACACATCTCTACCATTTGTGGACTGATATAGATGGCTGGAATGGAACTATTCATTGTGACCCACATGGAAATTTTATGTATTGTCTCTCTTTCCATATGTTAAGGAATTTCACAAACAGTAGATCAAAGTGCATGCAAATGCTCACCACATTTACTAGTGATTTAGCTAGTGGCTACAGATTTTAAACAGCAAAGGACTTCAAGTTGTTGTAGCTGCTGTGGCAATGAGAAAGTTCCAATTCCAGGGGATAACCATCTTTATAGTGCAAAATATACCAGGAGTTTACAGGTGGCTGCAATATGGCAAATTGGACTGAAAAGTCTGACACCGTTTAAACAAGAGTAGCTAACTCTGGAATGTGCCTGGTTCTCCATCAGGTAATGTCAACTTTAAATAAACTCTCAGAATACTCTTGTAAATTATTTCTATTTGGCTGTCTCATTATTCAATATGCTCTCAAGGAACACGGTGATGAAAGAAGAAAAAATACCTCTTTCTAACATACCCATACTGGCAAGAGGATCAACATTATCAGTATTCAAAGAATGTCTTGGCAGGATAAACCTTCATAAAAAGAAGGAGCACTAGTTGCTCCAAGCTGTCAAAACAGCAATCGTACTTCAAGGGTTGATTTGCAAAGTGATTCAATATTTACGGCTAATGCAAACAAAACATTTTTAGCAGACACAAAAGCAGCCAAGCATTTCCTATTTCAGAAATTCATTGATAAATATACTCAGTGAGAGTGAGAAAACAAAGTGTATTTTTCTAGAAATTAATCCAAAAAGCATGAAGAGCTGTTGTTGGTTCTTCATACAGAATTTTAAATTCTCTTTTTTTCATATAACAAATGGCTGTGACAAGCAAGTGGACTGCATAACAGTAAGACAAATTTCTAGAAAATTCAATCGGAAGGAGCATGACACCCACTGTTTAGTAAATCAAGTGACAGAAATGGAGTAGAATACAGTATGTTCTGAAGCTCATGGCCAAATGTTTTAAACTTAAGGACCAAAAGATATAAAATTTTAGATAGGCAACTGAATAAGAGTCCTGATTTTCAGAGATGCTGAGTACTTGGTAGATCCTATTAACTTCACGGGGCTCAATGGATTTAAATGCCTAACCTCAGACTTGCACATGTGAAAAACTTGACCTATGAATGAGCTCTTTGCACAGGTACAGTACATCCTTTCCCAGGTAAAAGTTGTGTTTTTTCACTCTCCTTTCATTCCTTAGTCAGTCCTAGCTTTTGGCCAAAGGCTCCCCTTCATCTGCACAGTTTTTGCCACTTAGGGCTTGTCTACATAGTGTGTTAATCTGCACACCACAGGGATGTAAATTTTACAGGACACCAATGTGTTGTGCACTGACTGGCCTATGTGGACCCTGCTGGCACACTCTAAAAGTTCCTTAGTGCATGGTTAACGTGGTAGTGTTTGAAGGGTCCACACTTTTACCCTTGGGAAAGGATGGGAAACCAGAATTTACACCCCTTTGATGCAGATTAATGCACCATGTAGACTAGCCCTCATTGTCAAGCTCCCTCTTATGCAGTATATTAAACCATCCTGACTGCATTCCCAACTGTCAACCTTCTCTGCTTCTCTTTCTCCCCTATTCCTTCAAATTCTCAACCATTGCTTTCTGTTCAGTCTCTTCTTTTAAAAAAGCAACAAAAATAAGCCTCTGAAAGAGCCCAGTCCTCAGAGCTGATTTGGCTGCTCTTTGTGTCCAACAGACAGTCACAGGTGCCTCAAGCCACCCATCCACACATGCAAATGAACATGCAGACTACCATAAAGGATCCCCCAAAAGACTATGGCTCTTTCTGCTTTGGAACCTGAGCTCATTCCTGACGTCTGTTTTCTTCCACAGCAGCGCAAGGTATTGGCACAGCCCCACAATGCAGGATTCTAGCAACTCCTTTGAATGATTATATATAACCACTTATTTATTTAACAGGTGGTCTTAGTCATAAATCCACGTACTCCATGAGAAATGTTGTTATCCCAAGCTTACCACAAAATACTTGGAAAATACTACGATAGAGCACATTTCTAGCACACAGTAGGATCAGAATGAGATAGACTGATCTGTTGGTCTGGATTACTACAGCTTTGCGATAATGGTGTTCTTCAGCTTCTGAAGAAAGAAGCCAAATAAGGTACTATTTAACAGTGCTATTGCTGTTAAAGGGTAAGTATGTAGAACTGATGAAAGAAATTACAAGTTAGAATTTAAGTAAAGAATGTTGAAGTACTTATAAAAACTAGAAAGCAATTAAATCTATTTATCAAACTATTGCAGTTTATATCTTCAAAAAGATCTTAACAGTAATAAAAACTGAGCAATGAAAATGAATCCATACCCAGACCATTTTAACACATTAATAGTTTTAAAACAATCAGAGAACCCATTGGTTTGTGCCAAACCTTAGTTGGCTTATGGTTTTCCCAGCTCAGCTACAGCTAATGAGTGACCTCTTGTGTTAGAAAATCTCTGGGTTGCTTGATTTTTCTTTATTTTTATATTAATCAAGTGCTTGTGAAGATGAACAGCCCTAAAAAACAATGTCCTATCTTTAGCCTCAAAGCAAATACAGCATGTAAGTAGGAGCAATACTAGTTTATTGTTCTATATTGCCCCGAATACTGTGCTTGAATCCTGTTATGGAGTAATTACCTCTGAAGATGAGAAAATAATTCATTCTTCATGAGAGGCCAACATAATTCAGTGTTGGTATCTTTCCCAAAACTGCCAGAATGGTTGATATTTTGATAGAGAAATTTGCTCACATGGAAATGGACTGAGATTTCCATTTGAAGTAAGCACCAAGCGCCCACCATACCAGAAGGCCTCTTGGTCCCTACCACTTTTGTCAATAGTTCCATTATCCTGAACGATTACCAATCAACTGAACAATCTTATCCTCTAAGTTTCCTTGTTTCATAATGACAGGGAATCGTTTTAATCCACATTAACAATGCAGTATTCTAAAAAGATTGGGTTTGAAGGAAAATCAGACATATTATTATTCAAATTATATAGTATATAAGGTAGAGATGTAGGAACCCATGAAAACGCCAATGTTAAGTATTCCCCTACCTGATTCTTTACCTACAGGATCCTAGCATTTCTCAGCAAACTGAACTATCTGTCCCTCACTTTGCTACTATCCTCTGCCCGTTTTAATATTACTGAAGGAATTTTTTTCCCCTAAATTTTCCCAAGCTTTGAACTGCAGTTCTACTCTAAAAACAGACTATGCAAAAATGGCATCTTCTTTCCCAACAGAGTTGTTTTCTGGGTGAATTCATAAATGCACCTACTGACATGACTGCATTTTAATCCCATGAGCTCTACAGAGTCATCAAGCTGAGACTGAGTTGGATTCTGTTCTTTCTTGTCCATCAGCAAAAAACTGGTTAGCAAGGTCAAATCATTTACATCTATAAAAACCCACTGCAGGTTAGTGTGAATGCACAAGTGCTCTTGAAAACATAATATGAAGAGTTGCAGAGGTTTAAATGAGGCCTGCAGAACCTCCATTACTGGTATGATGCACCAAATGGAAAGAACTGAACTGGACTCTTAAAACACAGGATGCTTTTGCACAGCTGGCAGCAAGAAAAAGACAATCTTTTTACTTGTCAACTGAGCACATCTGATGTAGAAAACAATGAGCAACAACATGGAACCCACCATTCCATTTTTACACTCAGTTTTCAGAGCAGAACAACATTTCAAGTATTGTTAAAGAAACCAAACAATTTTGGAATTATTCACAAGAACCACCCATCTCCCATAAGTCACCAGATAGGAGAAGCATTCAGGACTGCTAGTATTTAAAATTATTTTTTTGTTTGTTAAAGTGAGAGAATCCAAGACATAGTAGGAATAGTCAGCTCCCACTCAAAGAGAAAACTTTGTGCTGGAGATATCACTGCAGCCAAAGAGCCAGCCCAGGGACAAAAGTCTTCTTTTGGTTAAACAATATTGCAGTTTGTTTAAAAACGTGTTTATTTGATATCTCTTTAAAATAACGTTTAAAATGACGATATTATAGTGATGCTGAGAAGTGAGAGAGAAAAATAAGAACATTTTATAAAGGCACAATATTGTTTAAAAAGAATAAAATTAAATGAAAACAAATGTATTGTGCCCTCATGACAAGCTTCTGTGTTGGGCAGTTTTCTATGATGGTTGCAATTTCAGTAGCAGAGGGAAGCAGAGGGGAAAAACAGAAGAGACAACAGTACAATTAATGTGTTGGGGGTTAGGGGGAAGGAGGAGGACTAAAGTCCAGAGACACTGTCTGTTTCAGTATGCAGAATTACAGAGGAGTACAAGAAAGAGATTCTTGATCAAGGTATCGGTGAGGATAACAGACTTTGCATTAAAACACAATGGAGAAAAACATGGCATAATTTGAGGAGAAAAGAAACAGAAGGCAGAAAAAGAATCAAGACACATAACCAGCAACTAAATCAGAATGTGACTAAAATAGACACAGAGGATAAAAGCACCCCATGAAGCCCTATCCTAGAAAGATACTCCATGTGTTCTATCACTCTCAATGTTCTGTCTTTAGAACTTCAGCAATACTTTTATTGTTTGTCATACCAAAGTACTTTTTAATCTGAAGCAAAGAGCATGTGGGGAGTAGGTCCCACTAAGAAGTTGATTGTGATCCACAGCAAGAATAGAGGGTCAAGAACTTACAGCAAACAAGGTATGTTTTAAAATGACGAACGTGCTACATGTCTCTTACTCTGAATACCTGAGGTCACTGAGCACATAATTCTAAAGCCTTGAGTTCAGTAAGTGTTTGCAGCTTATTTTTCATTCTTTTTCACAACTATTAGAGTGCCAAGAAATTGGACAGTTTAATTGTTTCAACTAGGCATAGTTATTATTGCTCTAAATCAATGTCACCAAAGTTGTTTTTTAGAGACAGCTGAATACAATTTTCCTTTAAGGTCTGTGGACCCAGGTATAGGGTTGCCAGGTTTTCAACTGGAACACCCCATCGAAAAGGGACCCTGGTGGCTCTGGTCAACACAGCTGACCGGGCTGTTAAAAGTCCATTTGGCCACCTGCAGCGGGGCAGGCAGGCTGCCTGCTCATCTCCGCGTGGCTCCCTGAGGCAGATGGCATGTCCCTCTGGCTCCTAGGTACAAGAGTGGCAATGGGGACTCTGCGCGCTGCCCTGCCCCGAGTGCCAGTTCCACAGAGGCCACTGGCCAGGAACCCCCTGCCCCAGCCCGGAGCCCGCTCCCATATCCTGAAACCCTCATTTCTGGCCCCACTCCAGAGCCCGCACCCCCAGCTCAGAGCCCCTACTCCCTCCCATACCCCAACCCCCTGCCCCAGCCCGGAGTCCCATCCCACATTCCAACTGCCTTGGACCCACCCCCCCAACCCATCCTGTAGCCCAAACCCCACAACCCTGGCCCCACCTGAGATCCTGCACCCGCAGCTGGGGTCCTCACCCCTTCCTACACCCCAACCCCTGCTCCAGCCTGGTGAAAATGAGCGAGTGAGCGAGGGTAGGGGAGAGCGACCAACGGAGGGAGGGGGGATGGAGTGAGATGGGGTGTGGCCTCATAGAAGGGGCTGGACACAGGGTATAGCCTCAGGGAAGGGGCGGGTCAGGGGCCGGACAAGGGTGTTCGGTTTTCTGCAAATATAAAGTTGGCAACCCTACCTGGGTATAAGTTTGAGATTTTATACTACCTGCAATCCATAGCAGAACTATCACTGATCACAATGAAAGATTTACACTAAATTGCATTTACGGAATACCTATACTTTGAGTTATTATTTATTCAGTATTTTATTGTCAAATATGTAAGATCACTTGTCATTTCCACTGACCAGTGTGAACATGAAAGATTTTTTAAAAAATATTCTAATTGATAGAAATAAAAAATTGAAATAAATGGTTCAATGAATTGAAATAATGCTTTAACTTTCAGATTGCAAGATAAGAAATTATTCAGCCACCATAGAGAGAAATTTTTTTTAAAAATGGAAAAAGAATCACTTTGGTGGAACCTTTTTGGCCATTAGGTGTCACTCTTTACTTTCTGTGGCAGCATGGAAATCATGGGCCTAATTTTCCTCTCACTTATGCCAGTATAAATCAGTAGCAGTTCCAATAAAGTCTGTGGAGTTAAACTAGTATAACTGAGAGGAGAATCAGGTCCAAAGTACCATTTCTGCAGATTTGTAGTTAATACTTCTGTTAGACTTCCCATGATTAATAAAAACTTATTCATATAATATTAAGGTCCAAGTAGCTTTTGAATTTGTGCCGTCAAGTCTGGGCATAAAATGAGCACTAGCTTAGTCATATTTGGGCCTGATTTTGCTTTCCTTAAATTGATGCAAATCAGACTTAAATGTATTATAGTCAATGCAATTACACAGGTACCTGTCTGGCCTGATAGGCCATATTTCAAGTCTCTCCTGCAGTGATCTGTTATAATTCAGCCCTCGGAGACAAAACAGTACACACAAGTAGCACTATCTACATGGCCTGTTTCAATGCCCAGTAAATTCAGTGGGAGCCTCTCCACTGACTTCAACTAGAAACCGATCAGACCATTAGAGAAAGGTGGAGGTATGGCTCTGCCTCTTTGTTCTGTACAATAACAAGCGTGTTATCAGTGCCCAATAAATCATAGCATTGTCTAACCTACATACACCAAATTAGGTTTTTGTGGGAGCAGAGACTTCTTTGAAAGATTGGCACTGCCTGTCTAAAACTCAATCCATCGTAAGCTAATAAACTCAGATGCAATGATGGAGGGGGGGTCTGAACCAACCTGCAATTATAGCAAATTCCTAAAAATCAAACATCTGATGACAAAATGCAGTCACAGTAACGAAAGTCTTGATGAACTGAACAAAATTATCATAGTCTTTATTTTCTTTCATTTTGAATTTAGATAGTTGGCACAAGAAAAGTCACTTTTACCTTGTTATGTGTAAAGATTATCCGTAGTTCTGGCTTTATGATGCCATACGCCATCAAAAGATCTTGGATTTTTTTTAATTCCTCCTTACATTTTTTAACTGTTGAGTAAAACTGTTTTCTTACAGGAAGATTCTTAAACAGCTTCAGTGCAGCTACAGTTGTACCTGCAAGTGGGAAATAAAAGACCGTGAAGCTAACATGAAAAGTGTAGGACTGGTTGAATGTAAAGGAAAATAACCCCGCACTTGTGCTGAAAGAGGCTATTCTTCCATATAGGTGCATGCACATCGTTCTTATTAACATTAATTAGAATCATACGTGCATGAAGAGAAGGACATACTGCTACATTAGCATTCCCCTCCACAGCAAGCTGACTGCTAGATTTCACAGCTGTGCAAGCTAATCATGTCCTTCAACTGGAGCTATGCTCAAGCTACTTGACACCTACATTACACATTTTTTCCATTTCTGGCGAGCCACGAGGATTTACTGAATTAATCTTACTTTATGTTTTGATTTTTCTAGTTTCATCCATATCTCTTTCTCTGGTATTAGTTGACACCAATAAACTGAAGTTAAAATTTCATCTACAGTACATCTGCTCCAGTGCAGACCTACTAAACTCTCGCCATATGTCTAATCATAGCCTCTTCTAATACTGTAGCAAACTTTTCTACATCTTTCCCTAGCATCTGCCTATAATATACCTAAAATGAAAAGCAATCCCACAGATTTTTTTCTTGAAGCAAAAACCCATCTTCTGAAAATCAGCAATAAAATATACAAGTTAATAGTAAAGTTCACCTGAATAAGAAAAAAAAAAATCTTACTAATTAACTATAAACAAAAGGAAAAATGCAGCACTGCATTTCATTAAAGTTCTAAAGGAAAGCCTGCTTCAGAAAGTGCCGATTATATTTGCCACTGAATTAAGAGTAATACCTATGAAATCAACAGTGTAAAATCCAGACAAAAAGAAAAGTCACAGTTTATAAAGAGGTAAATTTGTCATATTATTTAATTATGAGGATATTTATATATCAACATCAGGTCATGATAATTATCTCTCATGTTTAATAGGATGCCACAAGGAAGACTTTTTATACCTGAACCAAATACAGAATTAAAAGCGTACTAAAATTAAGAGGTATTAAAAATCCCCGTCTTTGAAAAACAGCAAACAATTTAAAATATTAACAGGCAAACTGAAGGAGGCACTATCATATTTTACAAGAAAATTCTTAAGATTTAACTGTGCTGCTCTCTCAATTTAGCACACTCTATTTAAGCCCTGACTAAATTCCAGTCCTGCAATATGCTTCCTGGTATATATTATACCAACTTAAAGAGTCAGCCATTTAGAGTTGTAATATAAAAAGATGTGGTTTTGATTATGGTGTGATGACGTTTTCTTTCTTATAAACTGATTATAGCACACATCAGGTCTTAAATCAAACTAAAGGCTCATTCAACATGTGGTCAATCTAACTTGTATTTCTGAGCTACACAACAGACCAGAACATTCCACTTATGTGTCCACGAGGGTAGGGGAAAGGGTTGTAACCCCATTTAACACTTTAATGTAAGTATTATTCTCTGTTACCAGGTAAATTTACTCAAGTACCACTATTTTAACAACCGCATGCTAATAATTTTTATTTGTATTGGGGTAATGCCTAGATGCCAGGACACTACTAAGAGATGGTGCCTGCTTACATAGTTTATGTACAGTGTATATTAACTGACAAGGAGGGCTATTGGCCTACCCAATCCAATCAAGTATAATTAAAAAAATTAGCCTGTAAGAGGTATATAATTTTATCTTACATTAAAAATGTACTTAAATGAAGACTGAAGTACTCATATTTCAGCAGCAGTCAATCATTCAACAGCTCTGGTAAATATAAAGGCCAAGACAATACAGCTCTTATCTAAAGTTTGACTTCAGTGGGCTTTAGATCATAGATTATAAGGCCCAAAGGCACCACTGTGATCATGTAGTCTGGCCTCCTGCATAATACAGGCCACAGAATTCCCTGAATTGATTCCTGTTTAAACTAGAGCATATTTTTTAGAAAAACATTCAATCTTGATTGAAAAATTGCCAATGATAGAGACTCCATCATAATCCTTGGTGAATTGATTCAAGGTGAACTACCCTCTCTGTTAAAATTTATATTTTATTTCCAGTCTGATTTTGTCTAGTTTCAGCTTCTAGCCAGATCTTGTTATACCTCTGTCTGCTAGATTTAAGAGCCCATTATCAAATTTTTGTAACAAACTGTTTGCTCACGCCCAGCTTACCAGGTGATCCAGATCATTATCAATAACCTGTCCCCTTCAGTATTTATAATTCCCCCAATCTTTGGGTCATCTGCAAACTTTATCATAATGATTTTAGGTTTTCCTGCAGGTTATTGATAAAAATGTTAAATAATGTAGGGCCAAGAACCAAACCCTGCTGGATGCCACTAGAAACACACCTGCTCATTGATGATTCCCTATTTACAAGTACATTTTGAGACCTGTCAGTTAGCCAGTTTTCAATCTATTTAATGTGTGCCATGTTAATTTTGTATTGTTCTAGTTTTATAAACAATTTTGCAGTAACAAGTCAAACGCCTTACCGAAATCTAAGTATACTACATCAAACATTATTAGCTCATCAAAACCCAATACTGTTACTTTGGCAGGATCTATTTTTCCATAAACCCTGGTTGATTGGCATTAATTACATTACCCTATTTTAATTCTTTATTACTCAAGTCTCTTATCAGCTGCTTCATTATTTTGCCTGGGATCAGTCTCAGACTGACAGGTCTGTAATTACCTGGGTTGTCCCATTTACTCTTTTTAAGTACTGGCACAACACATTGCGGGACTTCCAGAGCAGGCATGGCTCCACTAATTAAGTGCCTGGACCCTGGAGAAGACGCACATGTAAGGTGAGGTGGTGGCCTTGGGGGAATAGGAGGTAGGTGGAAGGGGGCAGTGGTGTGAGAAGAGGGGGTGAGGGGAATTTGGGATGTGCAGAGAAAGAGGTAACTTTCCCAGCTCCAGGTCTGTGGCTGCTGGGGAGAGTCGGCCCTCCTTCCCAGTCTCAGCTCTGTGGCTGCTGCGGCGGCGGAGAGAGGGAGAGACACCCCCCCTTCGGCCCCAGCTTGGGAGAGAGGGAGAAATTCCCCCTCCTTCCCAGCCCCAGCTCGGGGGCTACTGCAGCAGGGGAGGGCATATCCATCACATCACAAAGGTAAGACTACTGATATTAAAATATGAGTTGTGTGCTTTTATTTGTATACCAAAAAATCCATTAATTATTAAGGGATTTTTTATACAGCGCTTTTACTCAAAGTGCTTTACAACAGTTAGCTAATGGTACAAGCAACATTTGGAAAGATCATTAAGTGGTCCACCGAGACCCTCAGCAATTTTCAAGTGGTCCACGAAAAAAGAAGTTTGAGAACCACTGAACTACATGATTAACAACATCATTCAACCCTCTTCTCCTCTACTTTCTCTCTCCAACTCTACTCAAGTGCAAATTCCACTCTCCCATATTACGGGTGAGATGGGTGGCTGGAAAATGGATCCCAGCAGATCCCACACTGCATGATTGGTTGTGCTCAACAGTCCCCATTATTTACACACCAGGTACATCAGGCAATATTAGGACCGTTCCTGTAATTGATGCGATGGTGGTTTTGCTTGAGCCCAGACAGATTAGGTCAATAAGATAGGTAGAATCCACAAGTACTGCATAAAAGTCCCTGAAGAGCTACATGTGGCTTGAAAGCCATAAACTGAGTATCTTAAGGCTAGAGAATTTATTTTCATTCCCTCCCTTCTTCAACCATATCTTATTATGATAATTTATATTACAGTGACACCTGGAAGCTCCCACCATATAAAAGATGCCCCAAACACCCCGCAATCTCATTTAGAGAAGGTGCAACAAGTGCGTGTAACAAACAAAAAACAGAGGGCATGAGGAAGGAGAAAAGGAGAATAGTAACAAGAATGTGTGTTTACAGAGGGCAAATAAATAAGATAAATGTCAGCATTCTATAATGGCCCCATACCTAATCATTACATGTTGGTAATTTCCTCTAAAGGCATCACAGTAGGTCTTGAGGAGACAAGAGTAGTTAGAGAACATTCTTCCCCAGTCACCTTAAGGCATGAAACAAAGACTGAAAATACTGTTGGAGAAGCAGACAGAAAGAGTGGTGGAGGCTGGTACTGTTGATGGAGGGCAGGAGGCAAAATGATAAGATACAAGTTGTGGTGGGCTTCCAAGGCAAGAATCACAAGCTCGTATTTTGACCCAGTAGAGAAAGGGATGTCAATGGAGGAACTCCAAATTGTGGGAGAAGACTAAGAATGACAGGCAGCAAAATAATCTTAACAGAAGTGTTCTGAATGGACTTGAGGGGAGAGAGGGAGGAAGGTCAGGGCAGAAGAGCCTACAACAGTCAAGTCAGGAGACAATACACTGGACACACATGGGAGTTCATTTTAAAAACTGAAGATGTGAAATGTGGGAGTCAAAGCTAGGGAGTCAAAATTCACATGGGAACTAAGAACAGCACTTCTATGTGCCCAAAAATTGAAAAGTGGACACAAAATATACATTTACTGCTAGAAAAGTTACCTGTTTGCCTTGCTCCTCCCAAGTTCTCTATCACCCCCCTGGTTTTTTAAAAAAATGTTCTCACTGACAATGCAAAACATGTTTGTGATCTAAAAGGCCCAAATCCAGCACCACTAGAGTCAATGGAAGTTTTGCCATTGACTTAATTGGGAACAGGATCAGACTAATGCAGGAAAACAGAAAGTGATGTGGAACGTTTTTATTTGAAGAGAGGTGCAAAAGAAGTCTCGACTAGCACATTTTTATTAGGTTTCAGTAGTAAGCCCTATCCTGTCTGATTTCTCTGGGATGCCAGTTTAGTCATCCAGTTTAGCCTTGAGCTGCTTGCATTTGCTTTTCTTACAAAGGCCCCTAGAGTTTTCTGCACTGACATTCCAACATTAATAAAATTAAAATGCAATAACTTCTGTAGTGTCTTTGCAATGTGGGATTTGGAACTCATACCATATAAATGCAGACATCCTGTTGTGCTATATCAAGTGTACCTGTAAAGCAACAATCCTTTATGATATCAACCAATCTCTTGTGCCTCCTTAATACAACACAATTGTTTTCTCATTACAAGGGTAGTAGAATTTCCAGGAACTCCAGCTTGACCACCCAACCTTTCTTTTGATAATTAGCTTTACTGAAAAGTTGGTGTACAGTATGTGAGAGATAAAACATGAAGTACAGATAATAAGAACATAAGCAGCAGAGAAAGATACCCTTTAGCACTAAAGAACTTTGTAAATATTTAAAATGTTTTGCTTCAAACTGCATTACACAGTGCAATAAAATTATCCTTGTCTGACTATCAATAAGACAATAGGTTATTGAACTTTATTACAAGACAACAAAGGGAAGAAGTTGTACACAGTCTGTGTCTCTGTGTAATTCATTGATAGAAACTTGCAGAGTTGACTTGTTTGAAGCAAGGGGAAATAAACTCTCCATCTACCTTTTGTTATCGGAGTTGATCCTCCAATCCAAAAGCAGATAGGAGTAGTAAACAGCAAACATCTTTCTGCTGGAGCAAAATATAGTTTATCTTTCACATCAGTTCCAGTGTAATCTACATATTCTGTACAAGGACAAAGGTCTACTGTGAAAAAGAAGGGAGAAGGAGGTGGCAAGTGGAAGGGTGCTGTCAATTCATCAGATAATTCACGTTTGTGTGTGTTTTACTACTCCTCAAGAAGAAAGAAAATTATGGCTCTTGTACTACTGAATGCACCTTTTCTGTATTCAGACAATTTATAACTCATTCACTGGTCTCAATCTCAGCCACGTATGAGCACCTGTGTATGGCTAAGAGGAGATCAGAAGTTCTCCAGTGCCCTGAGAACTTCCAAAACTTTGGAATTTAGAAAATAACTGATTATGCTATCTGTGAGTACGTTATCTAGCTTTTCAAATCATAAACAATTTAGCACAGCATACACAGGAAAGACATGGGCTAGACGTTCAGCTGAACTGAACTGCTTAACAATGCAGAGAGTTTCTGTGATAACTTCTTGGCTCGGTAAGAGACCTCTTTTCTCTTCCAGGTGCAACTGGATTTTTTTCCTGCTACAGATGGGGGAAAATCCCTTGTTCACTTCTCATCAGAGTCTGGAGAGATTAGTTTGTTTGTTCCTTGTGTGGGGCTGTGGGAGACTTTTCTGTTCTCATTACTGGAGGCCTCAGAGGTTTGTCTGCTTGTTTATACGCTGAGGCTGTAGGACACTCATTTGATTTGATTCTTGCAGGACTTCTGTGAGATTTACTAGTTTGCCTGCTCTCCTTTTGAGAATTACACATGTTCTGAGGTTGTGAGAGACTTTTCTCTCCCTATATACTTTCCACATATATAGCACTTTTCATTCTTAGATCTCAAGGCTCTTTACAAAAGGTGGATATTATTACATATTTTACAGGTGGGGAAAGCTTAAGGTACAAAATGTCCATGCTTTTGAGAATTTATCTCAAGTCACCTAGAGCCTGATTTCCAGAGGCTCGGAGAAGCAGCTGCTCCCCACTGACTTCAGTTGTAGTTGTGGATGCTCAACTATTCTGACAAGCAGGCCCACGTTGTTTCAAACAGGGTGACCACATGTCCTGATTTTATAGGGACAGTCCAGATTTTTGGGTCTTTTTCTTATATAGGTTCCTATTACCCCCCATCCCGTCCTGATTTTCCACATTTGCTGTCTGGTCACCCTAGTTTCAAGATAGACACCCAGAGTTCTAGACACCTAAAATTACAGAACTTTTAAAAAATTGTTGACCTAAGCGACTGAAGTCACTCTGTTCTTCTGACTCACAACCCTGTGTTTGTTCCACAGCTTTCCACTGCTGGAATAGTGGGACAGACTCTGGCTTGCTGCTACACCACCCAGACCATTAAAAGCTTTTTAAAAAAGAACAGTTTAGCCATGGCAGAGAAGAGACTTGTAGGAATTCTGCTTTGTGCCCAGTAGTATCATCTGCCAGAAACCCTTCACAGGATTACCTTTAACAAAATTTCCCAAATACAGTGTTGATGGCTATTCATGTTGTAAAAGAGAGATCTGAAGTTCAAAGCTTTCGTCCCATATGTTTAAAAAATAGTTACAAGGCTAGGAAATAAAGGAAATCTTTGGTTCATGCATGCACAATACATTGTGAACTAACAACACAGCATGTCTTCACAAGACTGAACATTTCCCAACACACGAAGAAAAAGCACTTGGAAGACCAGGAATATGCAACAGCACCACTTGCTGACAACTGCCATAACAACAGGAATATAAGAAGGAACCTGGAAAATTAAAGATGGTAACTGGTGTTTGAGATCTCACTGAGTCACTTCTTAAAACCAAGGACCAGACTCAAATCTCTGTGACTGTTTTACACCAGCATAACAGAGATCAGAATCTGACCTTACATCTGAGTCATTATCACACATAGATACAGTTGCTCACATCTCAGCCAGGTACTCTGGCCCCAGCAGGAATAACAATGAAGAATTAAAAGAAAGCTGTGTGTAGACGCAGTGGTGGTTGGAGAGACAACTGTGCGAGAAATCAGAGTTTGCTCTCTGCCTGGGTCTCTGATTAGAATCAGTTCTTGAGGCAGAATTGCTCTCTCTGAGCCTGTCATTTGGTGTTGGGCTAAGGTTCCTGAAATAAGGATTTCCCTGCATAGCATTTGACCACTTCTGCTCCCAGGGGTGTATGTGCATAAATAAAACAAGTTACACTTAGCATATAGTCAGACTCCATGTCACAGATTTCCCCCCCCCCCACCACTAGGATGCCAACTTGCAAGGCCCTGGACACCTGATATTGCTTGGTAGACTGGCAGTGCTGGTGTCAGAACAGGGCATTGGTGTTGGAGGAAGGGACAATACTACTCTTCTATGACTTATACTTCTTAATGATGATCCTTAGTCTGAAATTCTCACTGCAAAACAGCATATTTTTAAATGGAGATTTATGAATTACTGACTCAGTTCTTGTGGACATCTCAGAAATTAGTGCCAAATGTTACCTCTTATTGAATGCCATCTGTTCCCCTCTGCTATATGGCAGAAAAGAGAGAAAACATGTTACTGGTGTGGAAATGAGACCACAAAGCTGTGCAGAGAGGGAAAGCAGCTATGCAGCATGCTCTCCCCCCTCCTCCATTGCATGGCTGACAACCACTCTATGCTGAAAACATCCCATTTGAACACTCCAAGAAAATCAGAGGCACAGAGTCATATCAGCCACTCTGCACAGTATGGTAACAGGGAAAAACGTGTAATGTTCATAACAAATTTATAGGCAAATTAATATTGAGTATGTCAACATTATCTCTCACTGTGCAACACAACACTGAAGAGACCACCTCCCAGTGCTTAATTTGTAACGAATGAGGTGACGGGGCTCAAGCAATTTTTCTACTTTCATAACTGACATGGCAAATCTGAAGTGCCAGGGCTATGAACTGCCAAACCTAGAGGTGCCTGGGCTCAGCCCTGGCAAGCCCCAGCACGAATTAAGCATTGCCACCTCCATATCATGGCTGTGTTGAAAGTCACTGGCAACACAGAATATGAGCCTACCAATTTACCAGTGACTGGGGTGCTGGGACATCTACAGAAGGATTTTACTGGTGTGTGTGGATAATTAAGGCCTTGCACTCTCTGTTCACTGTGGTATCTAAGTGCTCCTATCCTCTTTTTAACAGATTTAATAATTTTATTAAGATGATGTTAAAATAAAAAAAAAGTAGAAGTTCCTGTGTAGAAGTTTCTGGTTATCAGGGAATAAGGTACAGATTATCAAGGGGTGCAAAATTCGGTTTAGGATCGGATGGCATAAGGAATACATAATCTGCAATATCCCCGATTGGGGGTAAAAGGTTAATGGGTCAAAGTACAGACACTGAAATATGAGGGTATGTTGTTCATATAATGGCTATGTTCAAGTGTCGAGTATAATGAGTGGATACGATGATGAGGATGGATTTACCCTCATTTGGTGAGATTTAATGTTCAGTGAGTTTATGGTTCCAGTTCATATCGTCCAATGGAAAAAGTCTCTCGGTCCCTTTCTCATAGTTGATGCACGATGTCGTTCCGGCTCACACCTCCTGGTATTGTCGGTGGCCAGTGATGTGTTCGATGTAGATGTCCCTGGACCATCGGATGGTGTCTGAGACCGTGAGGCACCGCATGAGCCGTGCATAGCTTCTACAACCCTCCCAGCCTCACTGATTTGCTTTTCAGCTCACAGAACCCTATAGATCGTCTCAAGTCCCCAGGGTTTCCCTTCTATTGGTTTTTGCACAGAAAGTGGCGATATGGCTGCTAGAGATTATCATATAGGAGCGAGGCACCTGTAAGTATTTTACTTCGGTTTCTCTTCAGCACAACTGCTCAATTTGGATGTGCATGGGTGGGTATCAGAGTAGGATATATAAGCGAAAAACCTCCAAATCTCACCAATTGTTCTTATAAGGAGAAACACAAAACATCACAATAAGCATACCTTACCTTGCCCAAGATGAGAAGGCTTCTGAGAAGTTACATGCCCACTGCTATCCAAGATGTACTGAGTGCTAAAATCATCAGCAGCTGTCTTTGTTGTGATCAAAACCTGGAAATAAAGAACCTCAAGTCAATCAAGGATTTCAAAAGTTCAAAATGGTCTGAAGACATTAGGTATGTTCTGAGATGATTCTCAGCATCAAGTTACTTTAACAAAAAAGAACAAAAATAATTTTATAAAAGTCTGTTTTTTCTTCCATGAACATCATCCTAATGACAAAAATACTTCACAATACACTGATTTTCTAAACCATGATTAAAAACTGCAGATTTCTACTTCTTTTTCCTAGGTGCCAGTATACGACATAAAGAATAGCTTTTTTAACAATGTCTATAATAATATACTTTTCTAAACTGACTTTTTGAGCTTAAATTTATTTAAACAAGATTTTAAAAAATTCTGTTCTTCGTGAGAGAAAACATAAGGTGTATCACAAGTGTTCTTTTAGAATAACTGTTTCTTCATAAGTAATTCCAAAATGCAGTCATCACCATTATCATTATTTTCTGCCCTGATAATTTCTTTCAGTAGTAAAGTGAATGGTTTGGGTGATACCCAAAGCCCCTCTTCCAAAATCAAGAGTACGTCAACAGTCCAATAACATATGAAATAATTGCTTTCAGATATTAATAAACTGAATTATAATGCAACTTCAAGTTTTTAAATGATCTGCATGGACGGTATCAAGGTTATCAGAAGTAACCTAGAGACCTTTATTAAAAAAAAATTACATTAACTTCATATAGGAATAATTCTGAATGCAGATACACCTCTTGAGTGAAAAACAGCTACTTGTTTAACAGCATACAGCAATAATACATATCAGTTTAGGTCAGGAAGTGAAGAACCTTAGAAATATATGGCGGCAAGAGAATTAAGGAAGTCATTTAGTCCATTCCCCCCCATACTGAGGCAGAATTAAATATACCTAGACTGTCCCTGACAGATGTTTGTCTAATCTGTTCTTTAAAAGCTCCAAGGACAGCGATTCCACAACTTCCTTAGGTATAACTGAACTCCATGAAGATGTAGTGACTAGGGTGTCCATGTGAAAAACAGACCTTCCCAGCCATTAGTGGTCATGGTCAGCCCTGGCCCTTGTTTCCCAGTCGTCTCAGCAGGGAGACTATGGGTAGCCCCAGGATTCTGGGCTGGGCTTGAACCTATGTTGTCCAGGTTTCCCTCTGAAACTTTCCAAGACCTTTCAAGGGTGGCTGGTTCACACCCAAAGTTTGGCAACTCTGATGCTAATCCCCCCTGCTAGGCCTCCCCTCTGACCCTCAAGCTGCTTCACCCTAGGTGCCCTTGATGCAGCCTCAGAAACCATATAATTCTTCATCAGCTGAACCGTCTCAGTGAGCGTCTTGTGTCAGTGTTTCAGTATGCCATCTCTTCCTGCAACCGGGAGTATCTGCACAAACTACCAGCGTACATTCAGTGATCTGAATGCTGGTCCAGGTTTCCAGGTTCAGCCACCTCCAGCATAGCTCCCTCAATTTCTGGGCAATCACACAGCGTCAGGCTCTTGGGAGATACTTTTCCTCCCAGAACTACAGGTCGCCTGCTCTCCTCCACGGCTCTGTGAACCACCATTGCCACCCATTTGAAGGTCACAGAATCATAGAATATCAGGGTTGGAAGGGACCTCAGGAGGTCACCTAGTCCAACCCCCTGCTCAAAGCAGGACCGATCCCCAATTAAATCATCCCAGCCAGGGCTTTGTCAAGCCTGACCTTAAAAACTTCTAAGGAAGGAGATTCTACCACTTCCCTAGGTAACGCATTCCAGTGTTTCACCACCCTCCTAGTGAAAAAGTTTTTCCTAATATCCAACCTAAATCTCCCCCACTGCAACTTGAGACCATTACTCCTTGTCCTGTCATCCACTACCACTGAGAATAGTCTAGATCCATCTTCTTTGGAACCACCTTTCAGGTAGTTGAAAGCAGCTATCAAATCCCCCCTCATTCTTCTCTTCTGTAGACTAAACAATCCCAGTTCCCTCAGCCTCTCCTCATAAGTCATGTGTTCCAGTCCCCTACTCATTTTTGTTGCCCTCCACTGGACTCTCTCCAATTTTTCCACATCCTTCTTGTAGTGTGGGGCCCAAAACTGGACACAGTACTCCAGATGAGGCCTCACCAACGTCGAATAGAGGGGAACGATCACATTCCTCAATCTGCTGGCAATGCCCCTACTTATACATCCCAAAATGCCATTGGCCTTCTTGGCAACAACGGCACACTGTTGACTCATATTCAGCTTCCTGTCCACTGTAACCTCTAGGTCCTTTTCTGCAGAACTGCTGCCTAGCCATTCGGTCCCTAGTCTGTAGCGGTGCATTGGATTGTTCCATCCTAAGTGCAGGACTCTGCACTTGTCCTTGTTGAACCTCATCAGATTTCTTTTGGCCCAATCCTCCAATTTGTCTAGGTCCCTCTGTATCCTATCCCTACCCTCCAGCGTATCTACCACTCCTCCCAGTTTAGTGTCGTCTGCAAACTTGCCGAGGGTGAAATCCACACCATCCTCCAGATCATTTATGAAGATATTGAACAAAACCGGCCCCAGGACCGACCCTTGGAGCACTCCGCTTGATACTGGCTGCCAACTAGACACGGAGCCATTGATCAGTACGCGCTGAGCCCGACAATCTAGCCAACTTTCTACCCACCTTATAGTGCATTCATCCAGCCCATACTACTTTAACTTGCTGAAAAGAATACTGTGGGAGACAGTGTCAGAAGCTTTGCTAAAGTCAAGAAACACCACATCCACTGCTTTCCTTTCATCCACAGAACCAGTTATCTCGTCATAGAAGGCAATTAGATTAGTCAGGCATGACTTGCCCTTGGTGAATCCACCAAGGTCACAAGGAAGCCCTCTGGATCATCCTCTGGGCCCATCTTAGTGAGTTGCACCAGCATGGCTGTTGTTCCCATGAGCCCCAGATAGGAATTCCCTTCCCCACCCTGACTCCAAGCAGTTGCACTGGGGTCACAACTTGTTGAACCAACTGTTGCTCCTGCTCCTAACCACCTTGCTCATGGACCAGCTGCTGCTGTTGGGCTGTCATCTGTTGCGGGAACTGTTGCTGTTGGTTCTGAGCCATCTGTTTCAACACTCACTCCAGGCACACGTTGTCCCCAGTAAGTAAAACTCCTGCTTCCCACCTTGGTATACTTGATGATCCAGGTCACTCAAATCTCCCCCTTCTGCAAGGTTAGATCACGCCCACATTCCCCACCATATGTGACCATGCTCTTCAGCGTCTAAGACAAACTACTGGGCAGACTTCAGTAGGGTGCAAAGGTCCTTACTGAAGTAGTTCCCCACACCATCCTAGGCAGGGGTTCCCCACAACAGTCTCCTTAAGCCCTGCAGGCCTGTCCAAAACAGTACAGACAATCCAAAAGTCCTTCTTGTAGTAAAACAAAGAAATAACCCCCAAAATAAACTCCATATTCCTGTGCCAGGCCTACCTTCCACTGGAAGGCTCTGGCAGTCTGCAGTCTCTACAGAGGTTCTGAGGAAGTCCTTTCCTTAGGGAGGAAAGGACGGGAGGTCTGTTCTCCTCCCTCATCAGCCCACTACTGAGCTATTCTCTTCCAGTTTAACTGCCCATTCATTTCCTTACAGGGAGTGTAAGAGTAGTGGGCCAGGGCTGGGCAAGCCCAGAGCAGCTCATTAACCCTTTCTGGCTTAGTGAGGGGCTGGTGTACCCACCACACTTACATACGACACTCCTGGTCATACATCCCAGAAGGACATCTGCCTTTTTCACAACTGTTGGCTCATGTTCAATTTGTCATTCTTTATACACTCCCCCCAAATCCTTTTCTGCAGTACTACTGCCAAGCACATATTCCTCTTTTCATAGTTGTGCATTTGCTTTTTCCGACTAAGTGTAGTGCTGTGCACATAAATTTCATCTTGTTGTTTTCAAGACCAATTCTCCAATGTATAGAGGTAATTTTGAATTCTAATCCTGTCCTCCAAAGATCTTGCAACCCCGCTCAGTGTCATCCACAAATTTTATAAACATACTCTCCATCATCCAACTCATTAGTGAAAATTCTGAATAGAATCATACAAAGGACAGATGTCTGTGGGACCCCTCTTGATATGTCCTCCCAGCTTAATAGTGAATCATCGATAACCACTCTTTGAGTAGTCTTTCAACCAGTTATGCACCCACTTTATAGTCATTTAATCTCGACTATATTTCCCTTATTTGTTTATGAGAATGTCATGTGGGACTATGTCCAAAGCCTTACCAAAGTCTAGATATATCACATCTCCTCTTTCCACCCATCCATTACGTTGGTTACCCTGTCAAAAGGAGGAAATTAGATTGGTCTGACATGATCTGTTCTGGAAAAATCCATGCTGGCTATGATTTATCACCTTCTAGGTTTAATAATTTGTTCCAGTATCTTTCTGAGTATCGAAGTTAGGCTGACTGGCCTATATTCCTGGATGCTCCTTTTTCCCCTTAGGTTTGCCTTTCTTCAGTTCTCTGGGACCTCACAAGTCCTCCAAGAGTTCTCAAAGATAATTGCTAATGGTTAACTACAGGCAGCAAATTAGGTAGGCAGACTGCAATTACAAACACCACTAGTATTTAAGTAATGTAATTGCTGATGCTGAGACCAGTACTTAAGACATTAGTGTCAACTCTGCTCTCTTTTGAAATGTACAATGGGGCTTTTTAATGTCCACAGAAGATGACATCTTGGTTTGACATCTCATCTGAAAGACATCACCTACAACAGCATAGTGCCCCGCATCACCAGGCTAGATCATTGGTTCAGTGTCTTCTCAGAAGGAGACCATAATCCAGCCAAACAGCAGCACTTTCTGAAGCACCTGGGCTTTCTTTAGGAATTTTCCATATAAATTCTGGACCTAACTCTGCCTAGTTTCTAGTATGATCAAGACCAAAGCTTCATGGATGCATACACTCCCACACTCAAACCTCACTCTTGTAGTCCATCGTTTCAGTGAAAAGTAACTGTCATGGGAGGTCATGATTGTCCTGTGGCTAGTTTGGGCCTATCCCAGAGACTTTTGAAGGTAGAGATGGAAAACTTGAACTCGACGCAGTATGCAGGTGGGAAGAAAGTGCACAGAAAAGCAATGGGACGATGTGCTCTCAACGCTTTGTACTGCTTAGTAGACTGATTGTTGTATTTTGAAAACAGAGCATTTTTGCGGTAAGCAGCTTCATTCCTAGATAGTAGTGCACTGCAGTGCTCAGTTGTAATGGTCATAAATACATGGATCACTGTGACCAGCTGAGAGTGTAGGCTCCTGGCTATTCAAAGGCGAAACAAGGTGTTTTTGCAGCCATAGATATTTGAATAGCCAGGAACAATGAGGAGTCCAACCAGATCTCACAACTGCAGATCACATTGATAATTTAAAGGCAATTGATGTAAGAACAGCAAGATTGAATGATGAATGAGAGAATTCCGGAGTGCCTCCGTACACTGGAGTCAAAGGAAAGGATCAGGGCACAGTGCAAATAGTTGCCTCCCCAATTGAGGCAAGAAAGTGAAACACAACCAACTACCAAACTGATCTGATAAGGAGCCAATGACTGATCCCAAAGTGAATTCAAAATGAGCAAGCTTTGCAGCTTTGTGGCTTCACTGTAGCGGAAGAACCAGCAGAGAGATATCAAACTCTCCAAATTCTACATTTAAAAATAAAAGCCAGCATTCTACTGTGAGGTTGTGGGCACAACCTAAAGTCCTCACATTTATATTTTGTAATTGTTTAAGAGAGCAAGAAAGTCTGACACATCTCACCTCAGATATGCAGCAAATTGATCCCAAGGCTTCACCACGAAAGCCATAGGTTGTCAAGCTTTCAAGATCCTCCGGACAGCTTATTTTTGAGGTATAATGCTTAACTGCCATAACTGGAACATCAGCAGCTTTGATGCCATCACCATTGTCTCGCACCTCTATTTTATCAAACCCATAATTCTCCTAAAAAGAGTAATAATATCATCAATCACAAAAATACATCTCAAATGAAAAATTAGATACTATATAGAATGGTTACTCCACATGTATTGAAGTAGTTAAGGGTCCAGTCCTTTAGTCCTTAAAATAGGCAAAATTCTGACATTTCCATGTGGAGAGACTGCAGCACATATGTGCACATAACTTATCTATACAAACTTGTACAGAGCAAAAATGAAACAGTTAAGTAATTTTATGCTGTTCCAAAACAAGTAATATATTAAACTATGTAGTTCTACTATTACAGTATGGGCTAACACACTAAAAGTATTTCAAAATCTAGCTCATGACTTTATAAAACATAAACTGAGAAAAAGATCAGTAACTGAAATGTTAAAGACGGTTCATTCTTGTTTCATCTTCCCTCCCTTTTACAAAGGGAAATGCATGTTTTGTTAATGTATTCCACTTTATCTAATCATCACAGGCTAGATTCTGCACACATTAAAGGAACTGGGACCTATGTTACCAAATCTATAAGAAGGATCTGCAAGGATTTTTTAAAATGACATCTGTGTACTTTTTTGCTTCTTTATGGGATATAGAGAAGGTCTGGATGTTGGGGAGGGGAGGGGGAGGCAAAGGTTACATTTCTGTTTTGCTCATCTCTTCACCTTAGAGACATCAAGAATATGAAGTCAGCTCTCCCTCTGCTTTTAATGGGGGACCTATGAGAGGTATCTGTGATATTTACTATAACCTCTGGCAACTTTAATTGAAAGGGGCAAGGATGTTGAATCTTGAACAAAAGCTTGCTTTATTCAAAACATTAATCATGGGATTTATATTGGTGTTAATAAAAACAAAAACACTAACAATCTGACTACAAATCCATACTCCTCTCATTGTTCAACATTCATACCCTTTGCTTTTATGAGATTACCATTTCACTAGTTCTCCTGTCATCACAGAGTAGTCCATCTTACACCAAACCTGATGTTCTGCGTAAGTGGCCAGAGGAGTGGCAGTGGGGACTTAAAGTTTCAGGCTTTCTTTATAGATCAGAAAGAAACTTTTTTTTCCTTTTGTAGGTTGTCTTTAATGAAAAAATTTTTTTTTTAAAAGAATGAACAGTGGATCGTGCTGTACAATTTTTTGTCAAAATGATGCCTTAAATACACTCAAATAAGTCCAATATGATAGATTCAAAAGACTTGCTAAATATCCCTCTAAATGGCAGATGGCCCTTCAAACAAACAGGACTGAACATATATATAGTTTTCTTGCTGGGAGAAGTTTTTCCACTATTTTAATTTTGAGATGACAAATATTAACATCTAACAAAAAAAAATATTAAAAAGATGCAGGTCTAAAATCATAAATAACTAAACCAAGATGGCTAAATTAAAGAAGGAGCTTAAATGAGAGGAACCACGTGACTCAGGGGCGTTGTAACAAAGTTTTGCTGTTTGCTGTACTGTAATTTGGATATAACAAAACAAAATGTTATAATGCAGGTTACTCAAACCACAAGCAAGGAGATTCACAGTCAAAGAACAACAGGATCTCTAACTCAACCTGTTTCTCCCATTTATTGAATGGCTCTCTGAACAGATTATGATCTAATATAAAAGAGTACACAGCACAACAGGTTGAGTTAAAACTAGTGTGATAATTTTAAAAGAAATTAGCACTGATAAGCTACAATATCTTGGCTCAGCACTTCCCATACTGGTTCATAGACCATGTGGTCCACAGAACAATTGCCTGTGGTCTACGAAAGCTCACTGGCTGAATAGTACTGACTTTTCCCTTGTTTCGAGCTGTTAAAATGCACTGAAGACATTTCTAGCACTACTTTTCCATGTAAACAATTGCCATAAGTGCCACAGGGATGTTATGCAATCCTAAAATGGGAGGGAAGGTATCCAAAAACAATCTCTTTATTGAGATATTGTCTGCACTAAGGAACAATTTAAGAACCCCTGAATTGGAATTATTATATAATTATATCTATAAAAACAAATGGGCACATCAGGTTTTAGAATCCCTGTTTCCTTAGGTTTCAGAGTAACAGCCGTGTTAGTCTGTATTCGCAAAAAGAAAAGGAGTACTTGTGGCACCTTAGAGACTAACCAATTTATTTGAGCATAAGCTTTCGTGAGCTACAGCTCACTTCATTCCCCACTGTATTTTCCTCTGCATGCATCCGATGAAGTGAGTTGTAGCTCATGAAAGCTTATGCTCAAATAAATTGGTTAGTCTCTAAGGTGCCACAAGTACTCCTTTTCTTTTTGTTTCCTTAGGGTGAATGGTACTGGTGCTTTCTCCCAGTGAGAACTGATATTTTTGCCAATAATTCAGTTAGTCTGGATCTCCTACTACAAAGCTAACTGACAGGTTTCAGAGTAGCAGCCATATTAGTCTGTATCCGCAAAAAGAAAAGGAGGACTTGTGGCACCTTAGAGACTAACAAATTTATTTGAGCATAAGCTTTCATGAGCTACATCTCACTTCATCGGATGCATGCAGAGGAAAATACAGTGGGGAGATTTTATATACACAGAGAACATGAAACAATGGGTGTTACCATACACGCTGTAACAAGAGTGATCAGGTAAGGTGAGCTATTACCAGCAGGAGAGCGGGGGGTGGGGGGCTTTTTGTAGTGATAATCAAGGTGGGCCATTTTCAGCAGTTGACAAGAACGTCTGAGGAACGGGGGGGGGGGGGGAAAGAGAGATAAACATGGGGAAATAGTTTTACTTTGTGTAATGACACATCCACTCCCAGTCTTTATTCAAGCCAAAGTTAATTGTATCCAGTTTGCAAAATTAATTCCAATTCAGCAGCCTCTCGTTGGAGTCTGTTTTTGAAGTTTTGTTGTTGAAGAATTGCCACTTTTAGGTCTGTAATCGAGTGACCAAAGAGACTGAAGTATTCTCCGACTGGTTTTTGAATGTTATAATTCTTGACGTCTGATTTGTGTCCATTTATTCTTTTACGTAGAGACTGTCCAGTTTGGCCAACGTACATGGCAGAGGGGGATTGCTGGCACATTATTAGTATCATTAGTAATTAGTAATATCATTAGTATTAGTAATTAATTAGTTATTAGTATTAGTAACTAGATATTAGTAATATCATTAGTAAGACCGCCATTACCTTATTAATTCCGTATCATTCCCATGCTTCCCCATTGTGAGCAACATTATCTGATTTATATTAATTCTTTTTTGTTATATCTGACACACTCTAACCTGTTCATCTTGGTTTCCATTTCTTTGTAATTAGAATAATATAACACTACTACTTTATAGTTCTATAGAACCTTCATTAAAAGACAGCAGAGAGCTGAACAAGCATTAATTAGTTAAATCTCCTCCTGACGTAGCTACGTTTTAATACTACCACTTTATAGATGGAGAAACTGAAGCAAGGAGAGGCCTCAGTGATTTGTCCAAGGTCACTCAACAAATCAGTAGCAGAGCCACAAATAACATCCACATCTCCTAAGTCTCATCTCCAGGCTCTAGTCACAAGAACATTTTACTTCATCTTTTATTTTACATTACAGTTTTATTTTAAGGATAGTGTTTTCCTTTGTGGATTTAAGTCAGACTTCCATCATTATTGCAAAATTGTTTCTTTTTTCTCATTTTTAAGATGTTATTCAAAAAGGTGACATACAGACAGCTCTGAAAACTAAGGCCATGTGTACAATAGTGAGCTTACAATGGCATGGCTGTAAAGATGCAGCTGCGCTGCTGTAAGATCGCTCGCGTAGCCACTCTATGCCAATGGGAAAGCTCTCTCGTTGACATAATAAAACCACCTCCACGAGCAGCGGTAGCTATGTTGGCGGGAGAAGCTTCTCCTGCTGACATAGCGCTGCCCACACTGGCGCTTCTGTGGTGTCAATTATGTTGCTCAGGGGGTATTTTTTTCACACCCCTGAGCGACGTAAGTTATACTGACAAAATTGGTATTGTAGATATGGCCTATGTCTTCTCTTTATTCAGAGGTATAGCACATGCAGTGGCAATGTAACACTGCCCCATCAATGAACTAACATGCTTCAGACCTGACCTGGAGCAAACAAATCAACAGGGTACCAGAGACTGAATCTTGGGCTAGCTGCTGAGACAGCGATAGCCAACAAGAAAGCCAACTCTGATGTATACACTTGTCCATTAGGAACTGGACTGCTACCATCAACTCATTGTGTGTCAATAAATAGAAATCAGGTGGCAACTTTCAGAAATTCCCTTGGTTGAATTCCAGACAGTGACCTAGCAATGAAATACAGACACAAACCAGATTATGCAAATTGCTCTGGGAATTTATGCAGAACTCCAGTGTGAGCAGATGCCTTTCCCAACCTTCTGTAAAAGAAAGTCTGAACACACTGTAGTCAAAAACTAATCCCCCACTCCCTGGGGCTTAGCTTTATTAAACAAGAAACTAACAATAAAATAACAGTTGCTTAAGCTTTCTTGCCAGGCTTGGTTGTGCTAAAGGTTCTTATATCAGGACTGTTTAATCCACACCCTAGAGGGGTTCTCAGAACAAAATTTTTGGTGGCCTCAGAATGCAGCCACCAACTCTTGCTGGTGACCACTCTGACAAATTTTCCTAAAATACTTCATTAACTTTAGGAAAAACAAATAAATATGCACATATACATGTCCAAATCATAATTTATTTATGTAGGAGTTTTTTGCAGACTAAATAATAATGTACAGTTGTAAGTTGGTGCCCCTGGCCCTGGTGCCTTTCCCTGTCCTCCTCAGATCCCCCTGATCCCTGCTGTCTTCACCCACTCCCCTAGTCTCCCCATCACCCTCACAGGCCCCGCTACTTCCTCCCCACATTGCCCTGAGCTCACTTCCATGGCCTCACATCCCAGGCTCACCCCACTCCTTGCCTCTTGACCATGACGCCTAGTAAGACTGGCCCTGCTGAAGCTCCGCCCCCCTGGGCTGAAGCCCAGAACCAGACCCCCATGGCTGAAGCTGGCGGGAGAAGGGGCTGAAGCCCATCCCCGGAGTCCCTTGGCTTTGCCCCTTCTCCCATCTCTAGCCAGGAGGCTATCATGGCCGCAGGAAAAACCCCTGGTGGCGGCATTTGAGAAACACTGCCCTAGACACTACCTATCCAAAGAGCCACTCCCGCCTCCATTGTATCTGGTTGGACTAACAAGCCACCTATTTCAGTGAGTCTGATGAACCCACCCACAGCTTTCCCTGTTAACAGGGTGGTATGTTTCAGGCAAACAAAATCAGTGTAGGACATGGAATTTCAGAAAAGCCAGAGCTTGTAAAAAACAAATTTTAGGACATTTCCAAATTTTGGATAATCAGAGTTAAACTGTATCTGTCACCCGAGCCACCTAGGCCGCCTTACACTGGAATCCTTACTCACACAAAGTAGTTTCCTTGAAACAAGTAAAGATTACTCCTGTGAACAAGGTTTGCAATACTACGCCATTAATTTTCTTCAGAGGCGAGGGTAAGACTCTTCTTGTAAGGATTACTCCTATAAATGAGAAATTGGGCCCTTAATATTCTTTGGAAGAGGAAAGGTTTGAAAAGTAATTTTGTAAAAGTTTCATGCTCTCTGCTGCACTCTGGAACCTATGCAGAGTTAGCGTAATTGTGGGCATGCATTATGTTTTCAATCTTATTTAAATTATGGCCAATAAAAATAGTATGTTAATATAAAGTATTCTTATTTCACAAAAAAAAAAAACCCCAAAATAATGAGAAACCATGGTGTTATAATGTGTGACTGTACAAAGAGCCTCCAGTGCCTCCATAAAATCTTGATCAGAAAGTTTGTTTCGAGTTATTAAAATCCAGATTAATCTAGGGCATCTCCACTGGATTGCTGATTCAAATACTTTGTGTTGTAAAGAAACTTCTAGGTATTTTGCAGTACAATTTCTTTGGATTTGGGCTGAGCTCTCTGCATCTATGGTAGCAGAACAATATCTTGAGGTGACAAAGTTAGGTTTTTTTCTGTTTAAGTTTTGGGCCATACGACTCACTGAGATACTGGGGTAATGGGTGAACTACAAACCACAACCTGATATTCAGACCCATGTTGCCAGTGGCTAGTGAGAAACAGCATGTGATGGTGGGGAGGAAGGAGAGGTGTACTGGGTCAATTGCTGGTGGAAACTGCCAATGTCTACAGATTGTTTATTAAGCAAAAGTTATGTACACGATTCCTAAAAATCAGATGTCAGCCTGTCATCCCCTCAAGATGATGTTGGCAATTTAGCTCACTATCAAGAAGTTTTGAATCTTCCTCTTTTGATTAAGATCAGTATTAAGTAGGATGTGGCAAGGGAACTCACACAGTATTAGACATATCACATCTACTGAACCTTGTCACACTAGTTACAGATGTGGGTATGACACAGAAACAGCCCTTGTTGCTTTATTTTATCTCCTTCTTGCAATTGATAATGATGATAATACCAGTATGGATGTTTGATATCTATCAACTGTCTTCAACACCATGGATCATGAGCTCAGATGCAGAAGTGGCTGGGTTTGTTCTTGAGTGGGTCGATTCTTTCCTAGCTGAGAGATCCAGAGGGCTCTTTCTTATTATTGCAGGGGGTTCCTCATTTTCACTCCTCTTGTTAGAAGTACGCTTGATTTCACTACGAGAGATGGGGTCATACACAATAACCACTGAAAATTTCTACTGACTTTCTGTGGGCTTCCACAAGTTTTGAACAGATCCAGATTCTGATACCCTTACTCACAAGTGAAATACTATTGTACTCCATGAGCATTCCCAATGGAGTAAGATACATGAGTAGTCAGGAGGCATGAATGATGACAGTACCTTCAATAAACCAATCATAAGAAAATACTGTGTCTCCATCTCAGCTGATGCAGACAGTGCAAATGAGCACCTTGTTCAGTGTTTGAGGGAGGCTGGAGCACAGATAGGAGATGCGTCAAATCCCATTCAGATAACATGGTGATATTTGTAGTTTAGGGGAAGCAATACAAGAAATTGGTGGAAATTATATTGGCCCCCATGGCTGCCGCTTGGTATTTGAGTTTGCAATTTGGGAATAACTCAAATATCTACTATACTTTCTAAGAAAGGACATTGGGATTTCTACATTGTGAACAAACCAGTTCTTACAACATGCGTCAGTGACATTTTGTACTTAGCAAAGATATAATGTTATTTTTCATTCGCTGAAATATTTAAAGAATAAAAAATTTTCTGCATCAAGAGAAACTGATCTATTTGCCAAGTTTTTTTTGTCTGGGAAAGAAAGCATTGTTTTCTTCTGGCTTCAGCCAATATTTTTTGGTAACATGCTAACTTTTAAAATATCCTGTTAAAAAAAATATTATAAAAAGGTACTGTTCTGATTAGTACCATCTGAAGACTTTGAAAAAATAAAAAAAGTTAAATGTTCTAGTTACAAAAGCCTGAAAAACAGCCTCTGACATGGCCAATGACAACATTTTTCATACTTGTTTTCTGCTGCATGCCAAGATTGCATCCTATTAATCAAATGTGAAATGTGACAACTATGTAAAATTCCATTGACTTCAGTGAGGCTCTAAGTGGGCACGGAGGTCCACTAGGTGGTTTTCTTTGCAAGAACGGGGTTTAGGTGTTTGCACATTTGTGCCCGTAAGTGTGAAAACTAAACTAGTATGGCCAACAATCTCTAAACCAACCACTGTTCAGGCAGTGTCATTTCTGGTGTTTTTATAAAGACAGATATGTTAAAGCAAGTTTACAATGATTCATTAGATCTGCTCATTGGCCCAAATTAAGTCCTCAGTTACACCCCTACATGCTCAGTGACCTTAAGCGGGATGCCTAGATGTAACTCCTAGCAGAATTTTGCCCATTAACTTTAGCATTAAAATATACATATTTATAATTGATGTATATTTTTAAAAGGAGACTTTTACACCCTTCCATAACACAGGAGAAATTTCCCCAGTATACTACCATCCAGTTTTCCATCTTAAGTCTAACTTAATACCAGAGAAGACTTACCAGTTTAACATCAATGCTTGTGGCATTGGCATCCAAGGAATTCTCTATCAGCTCCTTCACTACACTAACAACTGATGTGATCACTTGAGAACTTGAAAGGAGCCGGACAGTTTCAGCTGGCAACTGCTTCATCCCTGGGCTTTTAGAATCAGAGGAGCTGGATGGAAAGAGATAATAGAACAAGAATTTAAAGAGTGTATTACAAACATGATGACATTTTTATTCAATCACTTTTCAATTATCAAAAATGCATTACATTTAGTTAGGTGAATCATGCAATTAGGGAAACAGTAAGAACTATATATTCACAAGGAGAGATCTTGTGTAGGGTCAGGCCCTATATCAGAAAAACACTAGTTTGACAGTAGAGAACTTCTACATTAGACAATGCAAGGATTCAGAGTAATACTGAGCAACGGACAAAACAGTACATAGTCCCATGGTTATTTTTTCAGGTACATTTGTTTTCTGTTCAATACTAACGAGAGCGCTTACGTGTTCCTTGATTAAATGATTACAGTATATGGTCCTGATCCTAAATCATATCTGTATAGGTGGACCCCTCTTGCCCATGAGGAGCCCAGGATTGGTGCCAAAATCTGAAAGTCACAAACCCCTCTTTTTTCTAACCCTTCTGACACCAGGCTTTTTAAAGTCTACCTAAAATTACTGAGATATTACTCAGATATGTTGTGAGGGTGTAACGCATACTGACTTAACTGGAGTTATGTACAATCTAAGAGCAGAATATGGCCCACAGAGGGCTGGGTTTTGGTCTGTTAGAAATGGTCATATTCAGTGATAGTGTGGACTAGGGCAGAAGCATGAGAATAGAAGCCAAGGACTCCAAAACTCCAATCCTGACTCTTTATAGACTCACCATGTGCCTTAAGCAGGTCATTAATTTCTGAATGCATCCGATGAAGTGAGCTATAGCTCACGAAAGCTTATGCTCAAATAAATTGGTTAGTCTCTAAGGTTCCACAAGTACTCCTTTTCTTTTTGCAAACACAGACTAACATGGCTGCTACTCTGAAACCTGTCATTAATTTCTCTGTTTCTATATATCCCTTATCAGTAAAATGGGAATAATACTTACTATACCTGCCACAAAGGGGTGCTATTATTACTTATAAAACACTTACATACTGCCATAAACATACACAGTGCTTTACAAATAAAGATAAAGACATATTCCCTGCACTGAACTGTTCACAATCTAACATCCTGATCCTGCAAATGCTTATGCATATACTTACCTTTACATACCTTGAACCTAATTATACTCACATGTAAAGTACATGCATAACGGCAGAATTGGGGCAATAAGGTGGAGATTAGTTAATGTTTATACAGCTCTTTGAAGATTTAAATTGTTATATACATGCCAACTATAATATTATTAGCTTTGTCTTTAAAAAGGACAGTGACAGAGAATTTCAATAAGCATTTCAAATAATTTTTAAACTACTGATTTTACAGTGTCCTCTCAGACACTTGAGCATTTCCTCTGCCAAGTTTACCCTTAATCAGTTGGTAAATATTGATATTTCCCCACTGTGTTTTAAATTGAAATTAGCATGACTGATTGTGTAAAAACAAAACAAAAAACTCCAACTTCAGCTTGCTGAATGTTTTTATTTGACCATAAGTATCACTGACACTAAGTTCTGGGGATAGTCTACGTTGACAGAAGCAAGCAGTGGACCTATAGAAGGGATCTCAGCCACAGCTATTCATGCACAACAGTCCCACATCTTTCCCCCTTCCTCTGTGAGAGCAGACAACTCTATATAAAGGACACTCCATAGGATAGTGGTAAAACTCACAATCTAACATAGGGTGCACACTGCCTGCACACTATGGAGTCCAGCTCCTCATGGCCTACCTGAAGCAACTATTCAGGGAACAGGGGATCTGTCAACAAACAGGATCAGAGGCCACTGACTTCAGAGGAAGGGGGGCAGCTACATAGACTGCTCCATAAGGACATGGGAGCAGTTCTGTTGCCACTGTGAGCCCCTAAATGGAGGGTTTCTTTCCTCCACACCAATGCCTTTATAGAGAAAAGGGCATTTGGACTGGGCTGTGGAAAGAGGACTGGTCTCTATATATTAGTCACAGAGACCTCCCTTCAACCTGGGCATCCTTCTGCCTGTTCATTAAGAATAGTCAGTCTTTAAATAAAAAAAGACAAGATTATTTCTCTCAGAGGACAAGGGCAAAGATCAAAAGGTGGCAGAGCTGGACTCTCTGGTGGTTAAACCATACACACTGCAACCAAAGCAGGGCATATATGGAAACTGGTTGAATTACAATTGTTGTTGTGTGGGTCATAAATTTGAATCTCTGGATTTCTGTGCATGGAAAATCTCAACCACAACTTTAACAGTGTGTGTATGGGGAAGGGGAAAGGAGTTGTTACCCCATTAGCTGATAATACAGTGTATATCCACTTCTAAGATAATCGCTACAGCAGTGAGAACTTCATGCTCTGGAAAAACTGTTGCAAAAACTAACCATACACACAAGCCTCTTTCAAGTCCCTAGCCTATTCTATATAGATTATTATACCTCACCCATCACCATAGTGTCTGAGTGCCTTCAAGTAGTGTGTTGGGTTTGTTTGTTTTTTTAATATAGATGCTGCTATGTGTTTGTTAGAGAAGGCAGGTCAAAGAAGTGCACCTATTACGTGGAGAAAAAGTTGGTGAAGGTTTGTGATGGTCCTGAGTTCTTGGGGGCGTTCATCCCCATGGTCTGATACTGACCCTGAAAAAGCCTCTGTTTACTGCATTGTCTACTCCCTCCCCACTTTTAAACCCACATTTACCTGTTTATCTCACACTTTAGTATCATTTCACCTGTACTGCCGTACCTTATTCACATCAAAGTGCGGAACTAAACACATGAAGTGACAGCAAATACCAGTGAGGCTAACAATCCAATGACAGGTTTCAGAGTAACAGCCGTGTTAGTCTGTATTCGCAAAAAGAAAAGGAGGACTTGTGGCACCTCAGAGACTAACAAATTTGTTTGAGCATAAGCTTTCGCGAGCTTTTGTGAGCTGCATCCGATGAAGTGAGCTGTAGCTCACGAAAGCTTATGCTCAAATAAATGTTAGTCTCTAAGGTGCCACAAGTACTCCTGTTCTTTTAACAATCCAATGTTATTTTAAACTCCCTGCACTAGCAATTGAAACCTGCCCCCCTCAGCCTGTGCTCCCCTCTCCACCTCCTGGGCCTTGCCGAGGGATGTGACAGTTGTCCACCTCCGGCCTGGTTCCCAGAGGAGCTGAGGGAGCACCCACGACTCCCGCTACACTCGGCAGAGGCTGCTCGGCGTTTCTCACCATCAGGCTCCTCCTCGCCACCGGCCTTTCCCCCGGGGCCCGGCCGAGGCACTTGTCTCTTCCCTTCCCGCTGTTACTTCTGGCCTATGGCGGAGGCAAACAGCGACTCCCCCCCGCTACACGTGCTGCGCTAGAGCCGCCTTCCGCCCCAAAGATCAACCCAGCGCCGCCTGCTTCCGGGCCATCGGCGCCTGCAGCTGAGCGTAGCGCCATTACCTGCCGCTCCCGCCGAGCCCAGCTCCCGCGTCCCGGCTCCGCAGCGCTCTGCGGCGCGCAGGGCCCCAGGGGGGATCGCTGGCCCCGCCTCGCTGCTGGCCCCGCCTCCCCCCGCCTGCACCACTAGGCGGCCGGCGCGTACGGCCGCAGTGCCGCGCTCCGCAGCGGGCAAGCCGCCGGAGAGCTGGTTGGGAGCGGCGAGCTCAGCAGCGGGGCGATCGGTTCGGCGCCGCGGAGGGGAGGCGAGCCCAGGCGGTAGGTCCCCTTCCCCCCTTGCTGTGGGTCGGATGGAGCAGCGGGGAGGAGGGTTGTGCCCAGGGGAAAAGGGGGCTGCCGTAGTTGTGCGCGGTGGTTTGTGTACAACCCAGATCCAAAGGGCCCCACGAAGAGGGCTGCACTCCTCCGGTAACAAAGCAGCAGCAGGCCCCTGCACACACCATCTCTTGCGCTGGGGCTTGGATAGGGGCCTACCCCTGTTTTTCTATAAAGGCTCCTACCTTTCAGTGCATGAGATCTCTGCCCTGCAGCAAATGGATCTAGTTTGCTGGCGGGCTTTGAGGTCTGCCTTTGCCCTGATCGTAGGGCAGATTGGCCCCGATGGAGCAGAAAACGAAACGAAGGTGAACTTTTCAAATTCACACTGAATGCAGGTAGCTAGAATCAGGATCTAGAGTGGCTATTGTCTGTGAGTGAAGCTGCTGTGTAGAGAGAGTGTGTGTAGTCTCCCATGCTGCAATCCGCAAAATAGCGAAGATGCATGATGAGGGGGCGTAAAGGGTTTTACCCGTATCTGCCTCTCAGCTGGGATATAGAGTAGCTGGCCTCTTGTTTTAACAGGGAACTCATTGCTAGTATATGATAGAAGGATAGTTATTCCTCTTTTCAAAGATTGGCGTCTGCCTTAAAAACTCTGTATTCAAGTGGTCGAGAACTAAAGCATTTTACAGGCCTGGGGACACTCACTGTCTTCTGAAACGTTTTAAAATTTCGTGGGCCAGATTCTAATCTCTATTACCCTGAAGACTATATCTGGAGTTAATTCCATTGGCTTCACTGGGCTTGCTCTGGATTCCGGCGGGTGTGACATCAGAATCTGATCTCTCTTTGGTAAATTGTGTGTGACCATGAAGCTAGAAGGGGCAAAAACAATTGAGAAACACTTAACTTGATAAATGGCTTTTCAAACAGATTAACTGTAGCAGTGGCCACTATATGTGTGTATGCATATGTGAGGAGAACATAAGAATGGCTATACTGGGTCAGACCAAAAGTCCATTTAGCCCAGTATCCTGTCTTCTGACAGTGGCCAGTGCCAGGTGCCCCAGAGGGAATGAACAGAACAGGTAATCATCAAGTGATGCATCCTTTGTTGCCCGTTCCCAGCTTCTGGCAAACAGAGGCTAGGGACACCTTCCCTGCCCATCCTGGCTAATAGCCATTGATGGACCTATCTTCCATGAATTTATGTAGTTCTTTTTGGAACCCTGTTATAGTCTTGACCTTCACAGCATCCTCTGGCAAGGAGTTCCACAGGTTGACTGTGTTGTGTGAAAAAATACTTCCTTTGTTTGTTTTAAACCTGCTGCCTACTAATTTCATTTGGTGGCCCCTAGGTCTTATGTTATGAGAAGGAGTAAATAACACTTCCTTATTTACTTTCTCCACATCAGTCATGATTTTATAGACCTCTATCATATCCCCCCTTAGTCGTCTCTTTTCCAAGCTGAAAAGTCCCAGTCTTATTAATCTTTCCTCATATGGCAGCCATTCCACACCCCTAATAATTTTTGTTGCCCTTTTCTGAACCTTTTCCAAGTCCAATATATCCCATATTCAAGATGTGGGCATACCATAGATTTATATAGAGGCAATATGATATTTTCTGTCTTATTATCTATCCCTTTCTTAAGGAGGATGGGAATTGTTTTGCTTTTAAACTTTCTGTAACTGGTTTTTCATTAATCAGACCTTAATGTGAAGTTTCTGTCTTACCGTTGTGCTGTACTGTTTTCTAAGGGTCTAGCTGGCTTGGAAAAGCCCTTATTGCAGCATGGTAGCAAAAGGGGTTAAAAAAAGAAGTCAGTAGCACTAAATCACTTCTGCCCCATTTATCCCTGCCCAGCCTCAGCACCCAACATGGGAGAGGCAGCATCAGCGTGTGGACTAGAAACACAATTTACCTTAAATATAGGCTGAAAATAGAGCTAACAATTAGAGTTTGACCAGGAGGTCTCTTGGTTAGGGGCCATCTGTAAAAGAAAAGGAACTATAGTCCTACTTGTCAGACTGAGCGGGTGCACCTAGAGCCTCTGAAATCAGAGGACCAGCTAATTTCTTTTTCCTTCTGAGACAATAAACTGCATGGAATTCAAGTTTACTGTATATGCCTTTCAGCTGACACCTTAGAACTGAGCTCTCACCAGCTTGCATTGACAAAGAAAAACATCTGAGGCTTTTCATAAGAGTACAGATTGCACTATTCTCACTGCCTAATATATCCTCTTTCCCCTCAGTTCCCAAACAACGGTCACCTCTCATATGTGCATCTCACATACACCTTTTTCTGAAATGTGCTGAATGCCATTTGGGTGCTGTCTTCCACTCTAGAGGTGGCTGCCTTTCTGTGGTCTGGCATGTAGAACTTTAAAGTGCATTGAGATGAAAAGTTATATAATGTTATATACATTCATAGTTTGTAAAGAATAGTTCATCCATTGTTTCATTCCTCTTAAAAAGTTTCAATATGCCAAAAAATGGCTTGGATTCTGGCCAGAACCAGAGCTCATCTTTGTAGTTGAGAGAGAGAGAGTCAATCATAGAATATCAGGGTTGGAAGGGACCTCAGGAGGGCATCTAGTCCAACCCCCTGCTCAAAGCAGGACCAATCCCCAATTTTTGCCCCAGATCCCTAAATGGCTCCCTCAAGGACTGAACTCACAACTCTGGGTTTAGTAGGCCAATGCTCAAACCACTGAGCTATCCCTTCCCCCCTCTCTTATTAAGCCAATTAAATAAGAAGACATTGCAGAGGCAAAGGCTTGGGTGATTTCTACAATTTATATACAGTACTAGAACAATTTGGATTCTCCCCTTAAAATGTTTTGTTGATGGTGGGAACCACTACCACATTTGAAGGCAGAGAGTGTTTCTGATTGGAGCGTTGTAATTCATCCTTTTATGTGCAGATTTGGAAATAGGTTTGTGCAAGAACTCACTGCAAACAGCATCACCCCAGATGAATCTGTGGTTTGCAAGATTGATCTGTCTATCTAATCTTGCTAGGCTGATAACTTCAGTTGGCCTGTTTTAGGCGGCGAGAAATATATTTTTCTAGAAAATGAATAGAAGTAGTTCTAGCCTTACAGGCCATGACACCATGAACGAGGCACCATTTTTTAACAAGTGATGGATAAAAATGGAAGACGTCATTTTAGAACCCAGGACCAAAGGGGTGGTGCAGAGGAGGACCGGGACTTCTCCACCTCAGGTGCCTCACAGGCAAATAAATTATTGTGAAGCACTTTTCACTTAGAGATCTCAAAGCGCTTTGCAAACATTAAGCCAAACAAAACCCTATCAGGTAGGAAAACTGAGGTACAGAATGCTTGAGTTATTCTAGTAGCTGAATCGTTGAGTGTGTTTTGTTTTTTGTTTTTGTTTTTTTTAAGTAACAAATTGCAAATCCCAGTGGTGATTGAACCTGGTGATAGCTACAAGCATGGTTGAGAGGTCTATTTGTTGAGACTATTTCCATCACTTCACACTGATTCAACTTACATTATAGTCTTCAGACGATGTTTGGGGGTGTGGTGTGGATGATTGTGTTGATTTGTGTGTGGGTTATATTGCACTGGAAGAGTTGTATGGATTTGTGTGAGTGGAAAATGAGGGGTTTGTGCTGCATGTGTCAGGTGACTGTGTTTGTGTCTAGGGGGTGGTGCTGGAAGATATGTGTTGATTTGTGTGGGTGGCAGTTGGACACACAGGTGTTGCAGTTGGGACAAATAGTCCACCATGCATGCATTCTCCCTCACTCAACCTAATAAAATTGCCACATGCAAATTTGCTGTACAGTAAGGGTGGTGACCGGCTGAATTACCTATGTTGTAACAATGGTCTCTAGGGTACTTGACATAACATATATACAGATCATACTGTAGCTGTACACCACATAGGTATAATTTGTAAAGTTAAAATGGGTGAGAACTTAAAAATTGGACAGTAACAGACCATGAGTCCCAGTGATGACTCGACCGGGGGATATTATGAACTTCAGCCATGGCTGTAACTGTTTCCATCACTACATACTGACTCTTTGGATATTCTAGGCTTCAGAATGGCAATCCTCTAATCTTGTTGTACAGATATTCAAGATCAAACTATGAGTCAATGTCAGAAGACAGAACTTTTGACTTCAAAGTCCTGTGTTCTACCCAATACACATGCTCTTTCTAGCTATGTTACCCCATTAGAGATTATTTATAATAATAGTCTCTCTCCTGGTCTTAAAATTAGATGTGAGATATACTGACTATCTCTAATATATGAATCCTGTGATATCAGTCTTCATACAATTTTATTTTTATAGAGCAAAATGAACGTAGGAGTTGCCCATAGCGAGGTAAATCCAAACACCAGGGTGATGAACAGTCGTGGAATGTGGCTGACCTACGCACTTGGAGTTGGTATGCTTCATATTGTCTTGCTCAGCATTCCCTTCTTCAGTGTTCCTGTTGCATGGACCTTAACAAATGTGATTCACAATCTGGTGAGTATAGTACTCTGTCTTGTAACAGACATTAAGAAATTAGCTGGCATTTATGTATATATGTTTGTGTGATGTAGAAGAGGAGAAAGATACAAAGGACTCTAGGTTGTGTAGACAATGAAATCCTAAATGGCCAAACAAACTGTCTTATCTTCTGCAGTGAGCTTACTCACAAGCCAGAGTGTTAGGCATTTACAATGGAAATTTACTGTTTTTAACAAGGGCAAAAAAACAGAGAAGGTAAAAGATGCGGTTATTGATTTTAGTGTTCAACCAAAGATTTTTGAATCGGGGAAATGGTTTAAAATGTTTTTAAAAGGTTTTTAGAAAACTAAACCAGAATGTTACAAATCATAAATGCCAATTGGTTACTAATAACTATGCACTCTGTTCTATTTGTAAGGAGATGAGCCTTAAATATTAGTGGGAGTAGCAAACATATTGAGGAGAACATACTCTGTGTAACCCCCTTGTATTAGCTATTAATCTAGCTGAAGAACTCTGAGGCAACCAAAAAAAAAAAATTACAGCATTTTACACAATCCTAGGATGGAAATATCTACTGGGCTTTATGCTTCTTGTTTACACTTTGGAAGAAGGGATTATATTAGCTCTGCATGATATAAAAAAGAACCCCCTATGTTCACACAGGGCCTGATCCAGCCCTCACTGAAGGCAATAGAAAGATAACTGACTTCAGTGGACTTTCGTTCAGGACTATAATTAAAATCTTTGCCCCAGATCCTGAAAACACTTATGCAGTAATTCAGTGGTACTACTGATTTGTATAAAATTACTCACGTGCATAAGTGTTTGTCCACTCAGAGCCTTGAAAAATAATTCTCGTAGAATCATAGAATTTAAAGCTGGAAGATGATGTAGTGGTCCCGAGTCTGACCTCCTGTATGTCACAGACCACCAACACCATCCAGCATCTGTGCGCTAAACCAACAACCAAAATTAGACCAAAGTATTACAGCCCACAGGAGACTAGACTATTATGTGCCACAAGCAGAGAGTGGGAGGGACCGAGGTGCACCAGTGCTCAAGGCACCCACAATGGCAGGGAAATTATTAAGTGAGATATACCCAGATAATCTGGGCAACTGACTCTCACCCATATGCTGCAGAGGAAGGCAAATAAACCCAAAGTCACTGCCAATCTGACCTGAAAAAAAATGCCTTCTCTTTTTGCTCAAACTGCCTTTTCTGCCTTAGGATGTTATAATTTTACAATGATCATTTAAAATTTTATAGATGTGAGTATAAATGTTATGTCAAGGTTAGAGAACCAGGGGCACAGTCCATCAGTTTGTGCCATAATTGAGATTCATTTATCTAGCATCCTGAGACCACCAACAACCCAGCATCAACAATAACGGCATGTCTACACATACAGCGCTCCTGTTGGCATAATAAAACAACCTTAGCGAGCAGTGATAGCTGTGTCAGTTGGTGTAACTTACGTCGCTCATGGAGGTGATTTATTCACACCATTGAGCAACATAAATTATGCCAACATAAGCCGTAGTGTAGACATAGCCTAAGACTTTACATGATCTGCCGCTATCTAGGGAAAAGATTGCTATCTTAAGAAAGGATGCTATCCTAAAAATGCAGTGTAAACATAGTTCTATTCAAGGGCTCTTGTTTTACTAACTAGACTAAAAGTTACCGAAGGGCCGAAGGGGCTTCATCACATTCTCTTCATCACTACAGGTTTCAGAGTAGCAGCCGTGTTAGTCTGTATCCGCAAAAAGAAAAGGAGTACTTGTGGCACCTTAGAGACTAACCAATTTATTTGAGCACTTTAATATTGTGTTTTATGACTACTGATTAGCAGCTCTGAACTTGTTAGAGCTCTTATTTACAGTCTGTTCCACCATATAATCTTTGCTATGTAATCTAGTGGATAGGGCATGAGATTGGGAACCAGGAAACTTTGGTTTTAATCCTGGCTTTGCAGTTGACCTGCTGACCTTGAGCAAGTCACTTCACTTCTTTGTGTGTCTTTCTCCTTCCGCCCTCATGCCCTCTTCTCCCTGTTTCTATACTTTCTGTCCAGGTTGCAAGCTCTTCATGGCACGAACTCTCTTATTATGTGCCTATACCTGTGCCTAGCACGATATAGCTCTGATCTCTGTTGGGGCCCTGAAGAGGCTACAGTAATACAAAACATTAATAATAATTAATAATGCTACTTTTTACAAAAATTTCTTTCCCCAGGGAATGTATGTATTCTTACATGCGGTAAAGGGAACTCCTTTTGAAACACCTGACCAGGGGAAAGCCAGGCTGCTAACACACTGGGAGCAACTGGACTATGGAGTACAGTTTACATCCTCACGAAAATTCTTCACAATCTCTCCAATAATTCTGTGAGTTCTGAACTGTTAGAATCATTCTATCTTGCGTGTGTACTTGAAATTTAATATAATACATATATTTGGAATAAAAACCTTGAATTAATCAATTAGTAATACTTTACATCTGTTAAATCTTTTTCCTCATTTATTTTTGTCTCTATTTGATAGGTTTACAGAACATGTGTTTGGAGATTAAATTAGTTTACAATCATTCTTTTCCAAGCAGATTTGAACCCCGTTATTGAAACAGAGGCCCAATTTTGCAAATATTAACAACCAAAAGGGTCTGTAGAATTAGGCTCTTTTATGAAGCTTAACAGTACATTTTCCTCATAAAGTACCATGTGTATGCTGAAAACAGTAACTCGATTCTCAGTATTTATGATTTCAACTTCTGTAAGCATCAAAAGTGCCTATCTCACATTTTCTGTGAAGTTTGCCATACTTCTTATTGAGTCTGATCCATAGCACTTCATGTCAGTTTTGCATTTTGCTAGTAGGATTGTTTCTATTTACGCAAGGTATGTAACAATGTAAATACAATTGATCAAAAACTTCACAACCCCAGCCAGTGTTGACGGAATTGTAATGGCAACAACTATGCAAATAGAAGGAAAGTCAGTTAAGTACTAAGGGACCAATCCTACAAAGTGCTAAGCGTCACCTGCAACATCATGTCCTACACCGCATTTGAAAAACTTACCAGACACCTAGTAGCCAAAGGACTGAATCTACTAGTAAGCAGCCAGATTTAGTGATAGGTAGCCATCAGCAAGATCCAAGGACAGTGTGCTGATGAAAGACCTATCCTTGTCCCCATCTGCTGCTGCTCAGGGTCTCCAGAGGCTTGTATGGAAGATGGCTAGTTTGTTTTTTGATCAAACTTGAAGCTTCCTTCTGCTTTTCTGGCTCTTGGGGGGGAAAAGGTCCTTTCTTGCTATTCTCCACCTTAGAGCCTCCTGGGGGATAGGATGCACACTACCCTTTTCCTCCCTAGCCTTCTAGCTACTTCAGGGGAATGAGATCTGTGCCACTCTGCCCCATCCCAGACTCATTTTGTCTGCCCCCTCCACCCAACCTCAAATTAGTCCAATACCTGCCTCTGGTGTTTGTTCATAGACTTTCTAAGCATCAGCTGAATGAAATTGACCTGATTCTATTCTCAGGATGCTAAATTGCAGCAATAAAATATCTCAGAGTCTTGCTATAGTTGTCCTCTTCTACAGCTTGTAAAAAGTGTTAGCAATAGCAGCACTGAGCTGTCTACAGACTTGGAAGAAGAACTCTAAATTGGTTCATACTTAGAAGGCTATTTCAAAATCGTACGGGCAAGAAACTTCTTAAATTTTTAACACTACTACACAGAAACAGATGTCATTGTCTTCTCCATTTTTTCAGGGAAAGCCTCCCATTTGCAAGACGTGGCAAGAATGCAAGAGCATTTTTCAAGCCCTGGCTTGCACAATATGTAAAAACTTCCCATTACACCACTTTAAGCAAAGAATAGTTCCCCGCCAAAAAAAACCCACGGAAATTCACAATTATCGCTTTGTTTTGTGGCTCTTTTTAGCAAAGAAGTAGACTGTAACAGCAGGAAAAAGGGTGAGATAGCTGGAATCCATGGCATGTTCTCTAACTTTTCCAGTCGAACTGGTTGTCAACTAGCTAAATTACAATAGCAAACTTGCAGTGGAAACATCAAAAGGGTTGCAGGCTTTTTTTTTAATACTTTGCTGACTGATCACAGGTCACTCAACTTCAGTGTCCTCTTTGCTTTAGAGGACTTCAAATGCCTTGTCACAGAGTTTATTAAACTAATTAATATTTATGAGAAATTTATTTAGGTTAAAATATAAAACTAATAACACCTTGTGCCATTTAAAACCTGAATTCTCAGCTGGCCTTGTAACTTTTGAGTGTCAGGACCTCAGGTTGAAAGGGTGGGGGAGGGAAAATCTAGCTTTTGTTTTTCAGAACCCTGACCCTAGGGTTGTGGGAGAAAGATACTCGGGCCATAATTTGCAGAAACTATAAAAGCATCTTAAAGCAGGAGAAATATTTCTGTTCTGTCCTCCTCCCTGCCCCCCAAATCCCCTGAATCCTTTCTTAGTCCCCTGATGACTTTACAATTTTTTTAAAATTCTCTTCATTTAACAAAAAACAAGATTTGTCAGCTGTCTTTACTCCCTTTGTTTCTGCAGGTATTTCTTGGCAAGCTTCTATACCAAGTATGATCCAGCACACTTCATCCTGAACACAGCTTCTCTCTTGAGTGTGCTTATCCCCAAGTTGCCACAGCTTCATGGTGTAAGAATCTTTGGCATCAACAAATACTAATCAGGAGATGTGAAACTGAAGCGTTCTGACCAAAACCTGCCATGGCTACTGCTTTTTCTCAGGTGAAGGAATGGGTAGTCTGCTGTGCCATTTATCTAGTAACATACAATGAGATACTTTCACACCTGAGATCTAATTGCTACTACTTTGGATGCAGTTTGGAAGGCAAGTAGACTTTTACAGGAAGATGCTTCTCAGTATTTAATGTGAATGGTAAATCTTTCAGAGAGAGGTTTTCCATGAGGAACTGGGCAGGCCCAGCTCTAAAACTTAATCAGCACTAAGAGAATACATATGCCCAGCCGACACAAGTGACTTGCAAAGAAGGTGTGAATAACTTAGTTGAAATGTAGGGGCAATTTTCACAAATCAGCCAGATAGCCGTAGTAAAAGCAAAGCAAGTTAATATGTAAACCCAGAATCCTCTGTTGGAGAACTGGTGAGGCCTCATGCTTAGATTATGTAAAAGTAGCCAGTTACTGCTTTTGGATTATAAATGGTTCACTTTTATAGTTTAAGGGTTGTCTGGCAACGCCTAGAGGTAGACAATGTAGTTGTTTTTTTTAACCTGGTAGCTGCTGTGATCTAATGGTGTACTTATATCTGTTCCTGAGACCTTAGTTACAAAGACATCTCCAGTCCTATATGTCAATTCAGGGGATTTCTACATCAGCTTGCTAGCCCACTTTTCATATACTAATGAAATACGTCAACATTGTTTTAACTTTCCAGACAGGGCTGCTAATCTGTTTTGAGAAACTAAAGCACAGAATTTCTAAAAACTGAAAACTTCTTATGGTGTAGATTTGGGCAGTCTTCTTTATTTGATTGCTAGGCCATGTTTTAGTGGTTAAGAGGTCTATAATGGCCTTTTTTTTTTTTTTTTTTTTTTTTTTAGAGGAGAGGCAGTCCAGTTTTGCAGGTTGCTGGAATATCCAGCAGAAACCACTTTCTCTAGCTAGTTAGATCACAAAGTAAAAGCCCAAACTGGTGGTGGGTGAACAACCAAGCTATAGATGTTACCTGTATGGTCCAGCAGAAGAAAATGTAGATGTTTGCATTTCTTGGAACACCTTGACAAGAAGTTCAAGAAACATGCAAGAATCTAAATTTCAGGGGTGACTCTGCTACTGTATAGTACTGTATAGTACTGTACTACCCTTGTGGATAATCAACTCTGTAATTAGAGTGATGGATGTATATGCTGAGGTCTCAGCATTTAGTTTTGTGTCTTGAAAAAGAGAGAGGATCCTGTAAGATATGCAGAGTAACTGCCAAGTGAAAGCAGCTTAGCACATTTTGAACTGGCTTGGATTTGGGGTGGAGAGAGAGGGGAGACAGGAACTTCCTTAGGTTATCATAAGAACTGTGGCCTTTAGGAGCATGGCCCTAGTTTAAGCCTTGGCTACAGGGATTGCAAGAATGTGTTCATGCAGCAAAATCAACACCTATAGAAAGATTTGCCTTGCAAAATTCAATCAAGTTTTTAGCCACTGGTGGGCGTATTTGTCTCCCTTAGCAGGAGAATTTTTCTGGCTACTTTGGCTGATGGAAGATTGGCTGTAGTTTGTCAGCAGTGAGCTATGAAACTTCATAGTAACTGAATGGCTCGTATGAACAGATGAATCTTCAAGTTAAACCAATAATTATGAATATAAAGTGATAACTGGCTACTTTAAAAAAAATCAAGTTTGCTTCATAGGGCTATGCTAGCTCTCTGAAAGTGTCTTGTTTTTGAAAATATTGTTTTATATAAAGGATAAATGATAATGACTTTGAGACTAGGAATCATATCAGCATTGTACTTTGTACTTTTGTTCATTTTAGCAAAAAATTTACAGCTGGTGATGTGCTTTTGTAAATAGATTGTTGATAGTAACATAGGATTAGTGTTTGAAACACTATGTAAAACTTGTCTAAAATTGAATAGGAAAACCTTTTCAATAATTGTACAACACATCACTGTACTAGGCTTTTTCCTTTTCTCCTTAGATACTTTTTTCCCAATGGCTTATGTGGTTTACAGAATTTAAAATAATTTGTCCTATGATGGTTTTATTTCTTTGTAGTATAAAACAAGTTGTTCAAAATACACATCTGGCTTTATTCTCTCCTCTGTAAGAACAAAACACTATGTTACATGGTACATTTTACTCCAGCCAACTATTCAATTTAATGAGGAAACGTACACACACCCACCCACCTATGTAATTTCTACAGATAGCAGTTAAGGGTCTTGTCTCTTTACATCACATACATTGTAGGGTACAACTGAATGTTTTATTTTCTTCATGTGCTTATATGATCAACTAGTACTGAGTCTGCTTCCAAATTATTAAACACACTTTAATGGGACAGAGTTGTCAAGGATTAAAAAGCTTACTTGGGAGCCTGCTTTAATTCTTCAAGTGTCATCTCAACTCTCAGTAAGTCTGTCCATATCTATGCAAAAAACCAAACAAACATGAAAATAAGGGACAAGAATAATATTGATTACATGGATGGAAGTCATCTGGAAGCTTTTGGTGTACCAATATACAATAGGGAGAGCTAGTAGCAATACCTATAGGTTACCTAGCACTCTGTTATAAGAGTCTTACTGCAGGTATCGTCTTTCCTTTATAAAACCCTGCATTTCAGCCTGAATGGTTGAAGCTTGACAACTTCTGCAACAAGTAAGGCAGGCCTCTACGGAAAATAGCCTCATTCACTACTCTTACATGATTTTTTGTACACTCTCCATCCTGTGCACTGAATGAGGCAGGGACCTTGTGGGGAAAAATAGTATGTGGTGATGTACTGAGGACTGTTGCATAGTGGATATGCATAAAGGGGCAAAACTAATATTGCACATGAAACTTTAAATCTATTTCCTAACTTCTGAGTGCTTGTCTTTGCAACTTTAACTTTCTTTTAATGTTTTTTTAAAATACAATAAATCCATAAGTACAGACTATGTGCACTAATCTAACTAATGTAAATTCTCACAGCCTTTGTAAACTCAGTTTCTTCACAGTTGCCTTCTCTATGCAAAATCCTCCTTTGCTCATTTCAGCCATAAAGCCCCTGCCTAATACTAGAACAGTCACCTAACAAATTTTAAGTCTACATAAAAAGCTATACTTGAAACCGTAATCTTGATCACACAGTACACAATATTCTATATCTTGTTTAAAGTGCAAGTTCTTGAGGCAAGGACTATATCCTCCTTTGTGTTGAGTATAACATCCAGAAAATAAATCTGAAACCAAGACCCAGCACAACGAGTAGGTATAAGGTATTGTAGATTTTTTGGAATGAGACATATTAATATTCAAAAGAACCTAAAGGACAGCCAGCTTTGAGCTATCAGCTAAATATCATTGCTTTCAACTACTTGCTACTGCTATGCAGTTTGGAGCGGTGCACATGATTAACAGCCTCAGCAGGGGCAGGATAAATCTGGACCATCTCTGATGTACCCTTGGGATGGTTTGAGGCAGGTAGCCCATGCTAACTTAGGCAGTGAGGTGGTGTTCTGCTAGGGGGCTGCGGACGGAGAGCACACCTGCAGAAGTGGCATTGAAAGCTACAATGAATGGCGTCAGCCTGTGGAAAAGCAGAGGATGACAATGCGCTTGTGCATGCGGTTGGGCCAAGTCTAACTGAACCAGGACCGGTCTCTGGTGCAGTGGTGAGCAGCACTAAATAGGCCCAGCAGAGCCAGCACTTGCTATGAGCAGCCTAAGCAATGGCTTAAGGCCTCAAGCAGCTCGAGGGAGCCCAGTATCAATGGGGGGGAGATAGTCCTCCTTAGGACCCCCACGGTATGGCACTGGGGCCCAGAGGTGCTTTGGGCTTTAGCCTGCCTGGCTCGCTGAGTCCGTGCTGGCCCTATTGCCCCCAGCACCACGGAGCGCAGGTCGCAGGCGGCGGTGCCAGTATGGCTGGTGGGGAAGGCTGAGTCCTAACTGCCGCCCGTCCCGCCCCGGGCCTTGCATCTGTCTCTGTCCCGGCCGGTGCGTCCCAGGCGCTCCTCGGGCAGCCTAGCGAGGTCTCCCACGGCCCCGCCCTGCCCCGGCCATCGCTAGGGGCGGGGTCACCCCGATGCGCCCGCCCCGTTGTAACGCGCCGGTTGGTGCTCGGGGATGAACAAAGATGGCGCCCGCGGCTACTTGCTCCTGGTCTTCCCTTCTAGCTGCCTGGACCAAAGATGGCGCCAGCCAGCGGTTCCCTGCCTCTCCCCCGGCGTAGGTTTCTCCTTTCCATTGGCCCAGCTTTGCCACGTGACCAGGCCTTGTTCAGTCAGAGCCGCTACAGCGAGTCGGGTTGCTCTTATGAGGAGGCCGCTTTTAACCCTTGCGGGACAGAAGCCGCTGTCGCCGGTTAACCTTGTCGCAGGGGCGGGGCCAGAAGCAAAAAGTAAGGATGGGGGGAGGGAGGAGATGCAGATGGATGAAGCCCGGTCCCAGGGGGGCGGAACCTTTATGTAGCCCGAGACTGACGGGGGCGTCTCTGGCGCGGGGGGAGGGGTGTGTCAGCTCCCCCCTCCCCCCCCCCCCGGTCTCGGTTGCTGGAGGGGGAGAGGCCGGGGTGTCGGGCTCGCCTGAGGAAGATTCCTCCAGCGGCCTCACCCTCTGGCGCTGGGTGACTTCGCTCCGTCTCCGCTCCCTGGGGTCCGCAGGACAGCCCCTGCTCTTCTCTTCGGGGCAGGAGGGAAAGTCCTGTCCCCCTCTCGTTGCATCTTCACTGTAGGAGGTTATGTGACTTGCCCACCCTTTATAGTCGGTTCTCCCTAAGGAGAATCTCATTGAAATAGTTGGTGAAGTAACCATAGCATTGCACCTGCTCCGACTGCTGTGCCACTCTTCTCTCTACCAGGTTATGACTTGCAGACAAACTCCTTTGTCCATTCATTCTCTCAAGAATGCAGCCACGAAACAGTCCCATGTCTCATGCCATTTACACCAACCTGCCTCTTCTGGTGCCCCAGTCAAGGTTTGATTTAAATAATTTGCAGAGCAGAGGAGATATATCACTTGTAGGCCTTTGTTTTCTCCTTCTGTTATAAAAGTATGCCATTTAATTCATCCTATCCACCTCCAATGGCAAAACAGATTTCCTTTCAAAAATATTTGTGAGCCACATTATCCCTGTCAGGCAATAGCCAGAAAGAGACTGAGATAGAAAAAAAGCCCTACAGCTCTGCATTCTTAATTCAAAACTGACCCACCATCCAGTCATTATTTCATTTGGGGAGTTTAAACAGTCAAGGGTGTAGAAAGAACCATGAAACTTGTTTACATGTAGGCTGGTTCTGTTGCCCAACTCTGTGTAATACCTTCTAAATATAAACATGCAATTGCACACAATACGATTGCTACCATAGTAGGTGCACTTAGGCATAGAACTCTAGGAATGTTAAAAGAGCTAATAAACAAAACTCCTCCCATTCAGTACATCATTAGAAATGTGCTCCCAGCAAAGAAGGATCAATCTCCAGGTATGTCTGTCTACAACCTGTGTTAGTAGTAACATTGGCTATCAGTTCCCCAAACCTATTTGTTACCTAAATAGATTAGGGGAAGGCAGGGACACGTTTTATCAGTAGCCCCATACTAAAAAATGTTGTACAGCCACTCACTCCAGGTTAATAGCCTAACTACCAGAGCAGAAAAGATCTGTTATTGAAGATAGTTAAGATACAGTTTAACCCTGAAGCAAAAATTAAATAAGCAACCACTTTCAATCCCAGAATAGCCCTGTTCATTGAAATTAAAGATGGAACAGGACTGAAATACTAGTCCCAACCAGTTACCAAAAAAATAGATGTAGATTTTCAACACACTTCTTATCTAGTAGTGGAAAGGTTATGTCTTCATATTTAGTGACATTACGCAAAACAACTGCTTGATGTTGCAACAAGTATTTTCTCAGCAGTAGCAATTTCCATAACATGAATAAGAAAAAACACAGAAATACACCTTGTAGTAGAGTAGTGGGAGGGGATCAAAAAACTCTTCGTTTTGTTCAGCCTTCAGTTCCCCCTCTAGCCTTCATTCTGGACTTTAACCACAAGATGTAACATGTTGAGAAAATTACTTTTAAGATATCCAAGATAATTAACAGGATGTGTGCATAACATTAAGCATCTATCTCGTGATATTTTCCTGTTGTAACTCACATCCTTCCATACCAATTTCCTCCTCCCCTTGTTTGTTAGTCATATCTTGTTGCATTAAATCTAATTGTAATCTCTTCAGGACAGGGATATGTCATTTTATTTGTCTGTAAAGTACCAGGGTCAGATATGGTGTTACATAAATGAGACATGATAATAAGAGCAACTTAGCATGTTCTCTTCTTTTCTGCTGTTTTTCCTCATGAGATGTCTTAAGGTGGGTTTTCTCTATGTAGTTATCTAACCAAGGCCCTCATGCAGATAGAGTCTGGAGGATCCCCACTCTGTTATTTAATAGGAAGCAGTGTGATCCAGTAGCTAGGGGAGGGGATTGTGACTTGAGAAATCTGGGTTTTGTTTCTGTTTGTGCCATGACTGGGAAAGTCACTTAATATCTTTCTCTCTCAGTTTTTCCATCTATAAAATAAAGATAATAAGTAAAGTACTTCAAGATCTGTGGATGAAAATATTCTATTGATTATTTTGGTACAGCTATCTTAACTCACTTGCTTCCCTTTTCTTTTTACTGTTATGCTTCATTTTCTCTGCCTGGGTGCTTGACATATGTCAAAAATAAAATCAGTATCCTTGCATAGTTAGTGGATGCTCTTGAAAGTAGCACAGATAATTATGTTATCAGGGGTCACTGTCCTGTTTTTTAAAAGGCTCAGGATCTAATCGGTTTAGGTTGGATTTAAATTAGTATCCACAAGGGCATTTCTCACAGCATGTGTAACAAGAGTTGGACTGATTAAAAATATTGGCTGGAGCGGTGTGTAGGAAAAAATAGGTATTTTAGAAGGAATGTTTTTACATTGTGAGGTGCTGTAACAAACTCGTTTTGATCCTGGTCATTGGGTGTTTTCCCGTTGATATCAGTGATAGCAGGACCACAGGGAATTACACAGGAACCAGTTCTGTGAGGGTGTGTGGGGGAGGCGGGACGATTCCCTCTTTCTCAGCCTCTCCCCCCGTTAATGGACAGAGTGGAGGAAAGCACCACAGCCACTATTCCAGCTCTGTGACTGGAGAAGGAGCCACGGCACCTTTGTACCCTCTGTGGGTTCATGGCCTCTGATTCCATGTATTCACAGATGCCGTGGCCACATATTCCCTAATTTACAAAACAAGTATTTATAAATTATAAACAAGTTATACTGTTTTTTTTTAATGTTTGTGGTGAGACTACTTTAAATAAATAAAACAAATACATTCTCCCAATACCTTGTTCCTCTTCTAGTAACTGGCTTGCTAGTGTGATGTTGCTCAGTTATTTGATTCTTTGTTGTCTGGAGTAATACCTTTCTGAAAGCTTGAATACTTTTTACAGTGAAAGTGACTTATGGTAAGTCTTGTTCTTTCTAACAATGGAGTATTCAGGCATATAAACTGTAAGGTATTACTTATACAATTTAGAATTTAGGAGTGTAACCAAGCACATCTGCCTGTCTATACATAATGTCTATGCATTGCAGAGTTTTCTGAGATTTACTGTGTGTTCTGTGTCTCTCTCACAGAAAAGTGTAAAACATGATACCAACAGTTGGAAACACTGAACAAAATCTGTTTTGAAACATGTTTTGGGTGCAGGTAACCACAGACCTTCTAACCTTTCTCAAAATGTTAAGTATTAAGAAAACATTTCCTTTTCTTTTTCTTATTTCTTAGAAAACACGTTTTAGCTCAATAGTTTGTAATAGTAAAAAAGTAAGGGATACACTATTCAGGTCACTTTCTTGAGCTCTAAAATTATAACCGTTTTAGAAAATTAAAGGTACATTGTTGTGTTTGTTTGACCTGAAATTTGATCTGCTTAATTTCTTGCCATTTTCTTAAGTCCATGTAATTCTGTGCGCAGTAGAATAATAAGAAAGCACTCTGGAACAATCCTCCAATAATAAACCAATATGCATGCGCAAAGGAGAAACAAAACTGGGAAAGGGAACAGGTATCACTTTCAAGCTTCCAAGGGGTTATTTTATAAAGAGTGAAGAAAAGAAATAATTTTTTAAATTGCTAAAAATATTTTGGCACTGACTCTCTCCTCTCCCCCCCCCCATTAACTTTTCATATATAGAGAGAGGGAGAATGATTTCAGTTCACTTTAAGAAATATCCATTTGGTTAGTCACTTACTGTAATCTACTGTACAAACCATGTGTGTTTTGTAATGTAACTCAAATTAGGTTGTTAAAGCACAGGTATTGTACCTCCATGTGGTAGATAGTGTTCATCTCACAAATTTGCCAAAATGGGACTATGTCTTAATACTGAGAAAATAGACAGGAGAGCATTTTAGAAGCATATTAAATGCAAAAACATTTTTTTCCTTACCTTAGGTGGTTAGGTCTTCCTATTGTTTCTACCTCTTCTTGAGGCCTGAGTTGGAGAACAATGCTTTTTGTCTATGTGATCCCTCTAATGGGATACGTTTTCTTTTTTCTTCTCTCTTTTTATAAAATTCCTTTCATTTTCTCTAACTTCTTCTTTCTCTCCCTCCCCCCCCTTTCCTTCCGTACCAGGAAGTCCCCCCATGTCCTCCACTCCAAAGTATTTCTAGTGTTTGATTCAGCAGCAGTTCTATGCTCTATTACTAAAAATACCATGAGCACTGGGCACTTAATGCTACTGGCGCTGATATTGATGGTTGTTGAAATACTACACCATGATCAGCAACTGTCCTAGTACTGGGGGAAAAAAATTGAGTCAGAGGAGGACTGTGGCCCAGATCCTGAAAGGTGTATTCCTATTGAAGTCAATGTGTATTAAGCTCTGAAATACCTTGGAGGATCTGGGCCTGGGTACCTAACGCATGCTCCAAAATATGCTTTTGACAGAGCACTGCCTAAAATTAAGGTGGCACAGGGATTTTCATCCTAAAGGGTCATTTTCAGAGGCCTATCAAAATATATCTTTAGGGCTGAAATTTGGCACATTTGTTCTAAGCCCCATAGTGAATATTTTGGGAAAGTCTGTGCAAAAAGAAGCTCAGCTGGTTTGAATTAGGAAGACTGTGTGGGAAAAAAAATTGAGCGGTGTAAAAAGTGTTTTGCTACTAGCATGCAGGATCTAGCCCAACATGTTGTTATGTATCCCGCTATAGATATAGATATATATGCAAAAGGAGAGAGAGAATATATGTAATGGTTTATAGGGCATGATTAAGTTTTTATTGCCACAAATATACGTTCTTATTGCTCATGAATGGTGGAGCTCACTGGAGGGAGCAGGAGACTGGGTCTGCTTCTCCTCAGGATTTATACCAGTGTAAATCATGAGTCAATAGAAATACACTGGGGTAAAACCTGGGTGAGAAGAGAATTAGGCCCTATATATGATGTCTAATTGTTAGAGCTCATCGTAAGAACCTCTGCTTAATATAAGGGAAAAGATATTCTGGAATCAGCTAAGCCTGTTCACTCAGACTTCTAGTGGGTATAATAAACAATGAAATAACATCATTTTTAGTCTCTTCCCATTTTCCTAAACATGAACCCATTAGATTCAAGTCATTATTGGTGTAACTGCATTAACTTTGAAGTGACAGTTTGCATGAATTTGGCCATTGCTTTTAAAATTACTTGTTACTAATATGACTTGGCCTGGCTAAATTACTGTTGTGGAATTTGAATTCTGAGGATGGTATCTGTACAGTTCTTTTCTAGGCATGCCTCTGTGCAGAAGATTTTAGCAATGAGCAGTGTAACCAGATGCACTTCAAAATCAGTTGAACATGGCTGGTCTGTGTGTTTAAGAAGCATTTTCTTTAACTCTGTCAAATACTATCCCACTAAATTAGTTCTGGGAATTGAAACTAGTTGTGATGATACAGCAGCTGCTGTGGTTGATGATACTGGCAAAATCTTAGGAGAAGCTCTACATTCTCAAAATGAAGTCCATTTAAAGTAAGTAGACATTACAATGGGTACTTTATTTCTAACTTCACTTGTAGTTTAATATGACTACTAATGCTATTGTCATTTATACTTGTATATTCCATCAAGGGGCAGGTACTTAAGTGTTAAGAAATATGAATTGGTTCTGATTATCAAATCTGGTAAAATTTCCCACAACCACCAATCCTGAAGAGTATGATATTTACCTGTCTCCAATTCTGGACAAAGATAAATTAGAATATGGACATTCCTTGCTGAATTCCTGATGACAGAGGAGTTGCAGAGTACCAACTCCTAAAAATTGTCTTGGCACAGCCTAGGGCTAAAATCAAATGGGACATAAACCAAGCAAGAGCAAGCTGAATCTTTGTATGGCCTTCCAGTGGAAGTGATGGTAATCTTCACTGCAGGGGGCATTTTAAATATGACTAGACAAAGCATTTGAGAATATACTGTAGGAAACAGTCATGATATGGCAGAACTACCAAGTATTTTCCATCTCTCATTTCTATGATTCTGTCTCTGTCATAAAATAGGGACACTTCATAATTCTTTGTTTCTAATTAGAACAGGTGGGATTATTCCTCCAGTGGCACAGCAACTTCACAGAGAAAATATTGAGCGAATAGTGAAAGAAACACTCTGCGTCAGTGGAATCTCTCTCGATGAACTCTCTGCTGTTGCAACTACTGTAAAGCCAGGACTCGCTTTAAGTCTTGGAGTGGGATTAGAATATAGTTTAAAATTGGTGGACAAGTATAAAAAACCTTTCATCCCCATCCATCACATGGAGGCACATGCACTTACAATTAGGCTAATAAACCAAGTGGAATTTCCTTTCTTAGTTCTTTTAATCTCTGGAGGCCACTGTATCCTGGTAGTAGCACAAGGAGTTTCAGATTTCCTTCTGCTTGGACAGTCAGTGGATATAGCACCAGGAGACATTCTTGACAAGGTAATATTTCAGTAGGGATTCATTTATGCATTTTATACAAGTACTTACATTTGTTGTATTATTTACATCATGGTTTGTCTGTTTTTTACAGTAGCAAAAGTCGAGGTATGTATTCTTTAGGAAACTGGGATTCTGGCATTACCTTGGGTAAGAATTTGTGTAAGCTTTAGAGCAGCTAGTGGTGTTTTTTTCCAGCAGTGGAATCTAGTAACAGGTAAGGTTAATCACTTGTGTAGATCAGTCCTACTCCCTATATTTTATTAGCAAATTTTTATATTTGTGCCCTGACCCTAGATGGATACCTTAAATAAATCTGAATAAATTAATTTTTAAATATTTCCTGCTTATAAAATGGGCATTGTTAAAGGAAGGATCTGATTTGGCAGGTGTATTTTTAAACTCTGTGAATTTTCATTGTAACCACAGAGGTTGGAACAAGTTAGCCAGTATGCTTTCTAGAATATCACCTACAGTCAACATAAATAAAACAGTACAATACACTATAAACTTTAGTTTTTTCCTCCAATTTGAAATACTAGAGATTTCATGGGCTCAGAGGCTAATAAAATCTATTAATTATATTTCTTTAGTTGGCATGAGTTGTTTTCAGCAGGCAGCTAGCCATAACCTGGATGGCCAGCCTACAGTGAGGCTGGACATAGAAAGTTCAGCAATATATGCAGTACAAATGAATCTAACAGTGATATTTAAAAGGATGCTGTTTAAAATCATGTTTGATATTTTTTAAATGTCCTTACTTATGTTACTAATTGTGCCTGAGAGAGTTTGAAAAGTCTAGTTTATGTTTCACAAGTTATACTGTGTTGGTCACTGAATAAATAAACTTAAGATGGCTAGTTTCTGTTTCTTATTCTCAAGCACTAGCACAGGTTTGCAAGGAAATTTTTAAAACAAAACAAAAATTTTTTAAAATGTGAAATCCTTTCTACTAGTGTTAACTTGGCGGTCTAATATACCTGTGAGTGTCCACTTCAAACAGAAGAAGAATTAGATTCCTCATGTTTCTTGCAAAGTTGGAGGATCCTCATATTCACCCAGTTTACTATAAAATTGGATTTGATGTTAAAAGCCCTCTAACGTTAGCCTTGGCATCTATCATTGGTCTTTTCCTCATAGCACCAAGTTCACAATATATAATCTCTGGGCCAAATTCATCCTTAATGTAACTCCATTGACTGGAGTTATAGTGGAGCAGTGCAGTTACATCAGGGATTAAGTTGGCCCTATTTCCCCCCAATTCTTCTCTCCCAGTCTATTGTTAGCATAATTAGATTATTTTCTATTTTTCTAGGTAGCAAGAAGACTGTCTCTAACAAAGCACCCAGAGTGCTGCAGAATGAGTGGCGGGAAAGCTATAGAGCACTTGGCCCAACAGGGAAACAGGCTGCATTATGAACTCAGAGCTCCCATGCGACATCATCCTAACTGCAATTTTTCCTTTTCTGGACTTCACTCCAATGCCACTAGAATAATTATGCAAAAAGAAAAGGAAGAAGGTATTTTTCAAAGTAAGATATATACAAATTGTACACCTGGCTTGTGGTTATATTTGCAAAAACCCCTTTGCTCACAATTTCTGCAGGTATACAGGAGGGACACCTCCTGTCCTGTGTTACAGACATTGCTGCTGCAGTACAGCATGCAGTAGCACTTCATATTGCCCAGCGAACACACCGGGCCATTCTGTTCTGCATAAAAAGCGGCATCCTATCACAAACAAATGCAACTTTGGTAAGTACATATAACTTTACTATGTATGTCAAGGGGTACATGCCATCATACATTTGAATACATGTAACAGCACCAGGAGAAAGTGCAGCAAGGCATCAGCACCCTCCTTGACATTTCCACTGATAATGCTGCTCCAGGATTAAAATAAATGTATGTGGTACATTTAGTTGAATATATAAAATAAATCCTGCTGCAACAGAGTATTGTAAAGTGGTGCATTGTTAAAGGTAAAGTAATTTTAAAGTTTTCTTACATGTCTGTATTTTTCTTGTATATATTTAGATGTATTGGGAACATGTATCCACAACTTTACCATCTTTTACTCCAAGCAATCTCAATCATTGTATAAATTTAAACTGATACAAAAACTACATGTAGGGATAGCATCATCCTCCACTGAAGCCATATCTGGGTGAAACACATCATTTGTTTCAGCTATACAGCGCAATACTAGAAAGCAGTTTAGGAGAGGAAGTGAGAATAATATATCAAGCTGAAATTACAAGGGGAATTTATAGGTAAACAGAATATGATTAATCACGTTTAAATTTGGCCAGGACACTAGGATTAACCCCTCATCTTGTAAAAAGTACCATGAGATTTTTAATTACCAAAAGTGGTCATGACTATAGTTCTCTGTCTCATCCAAGAGAGTACCTCCAGCAGAACAGTACCCTTTCTCCCCTCCCGCAGTTCTATGCTGGGACATTGTAATTTTTCAGTGATGATTAAAGCTTTATGAAATACAGTGGAAAAAATTGTAAAGATTTTTGTGAACATGTGAAAATGTCTGTTAATGAACTTAATTTTATAACTTGTAACTGGGTTCAAATTTTTTCGTATTATTCAGTTTCACTAACCTCTCTTCAATAAGATAACTAGGGCTTGTTAGAAAATAGGACACTCTTTCATGAAAGTTCTCCTCTGCCCACCCCCGCCCCCCAAATTGGCCTTTTTATTGAAATAGTCAAAAAATTTCAAGTTTTTGAAATATCTCTAAAGGTAAAAAGTATAGTTGCTATAAAACCCTGGAGATTACTTACCTTTTTACCTTTCCATGTGTTACAGCAACTTAATTGTAAGTGAAAAATTTCTAAATTAAGCATAAAAATGGTTATATGCCAAATTCAATAAAACTTCCATTAATATTCTCCACCATACAAGGACACACATGTCCCAGAAAGCAGAGTTTTCCAGGACTTTTACTATTGGATGCATAAAAAGATGACAACTTTCAATTGACTCTGGATCTGTGATGACAGAATTATGTAATTTTTTTTTTTTTTTTTAAAGAATGGTGTCTTTGCGTGGTACATAGGACCAGAAAGTCATCTTTAACAGCTAGCATTTTTACAAGACAGTTAAAATATATATTTAAAACATTAAATAATTTCATAGACTCATTTGAATTAGATTCCCAGCACACATGAGCACTGATCCCGATTGAGAGCTCTATGCACTATTTAATACAAATAAGCATTGCATGTGGATAATCTAATCGATTCCTAAATCATCCCTAATACATGGGTATTAAGTCTAGCTTTGAATATATAGTGATGATTACATGGCTTGCTATTCTTACCTTTTAGCATTTTCTCTAATAGCTTAAATGTGCCATGCTACAATTTACACCCATTACTTTTGTTCTGTCCTACTAGAATAATGAGATTAAGGCCAGCTGGGATCATTATGATTATCTAGTCTGACCTCCTGCATAACAGAGGCCCTAGAATTTCACCCAGTAATGCCAGATATTTGATAGCTGCCCTATTTACACATGCCTTTACATGCTGTATTTGTAGCTAGTAATATCTGTTCAGTAATCTTTTAGGCCTGGTCTACACTGCCGATAGTAAGTCACCCCCCGGAGTGATGTAGTTTACATCGACCTAATGCGGTATCTACACTGTGCTATGTCGGCGGGAGATGCTTTCCCACCAGCTTAGCTTCCGCCTCTCGGGGAGGTGGAGCACTGAAGTCAACAGGAGTGCACTCTGCCATCAACTTATCACATCTTCACCAGATCCAATAAAGCGATGCCACTGCATCAATCGCGGTGGTGCCAATTTAGCCTGCCAGTGGAGACAAGCCCTTAGTAAGAATACAGACACACAATTCTCTTATCCTCTTCTATTCTATTAGGTCTTAATTTCACTATTTATTATAATTGGTTGCTGTCTTTGAAATTAGGGGTATGGAACAGCTTCCATATGAGGAGAGATTAATAAAACTAGGACATTTCACCTTCGAAAAGAGACAACTAAGGGGGGATATGATCAAGGTCTTAATTAGTGTGGAGAAAGTGAATAAGGAAATGTTATTTACTTTTTCACTTAACACAAGAACAGGGACCACCCACTGAAATTAATAGGCAGCAGGTTTAAAATGAACAAAAAGAAGTACACTACACACAACGCACAGTCAACCTGTGGAACTCTTTGCCAGGGGATGTTGTGAAGGCTACAGCCATAACAGGGTTAAAAAAAAAAAACCTAGATAAATTCATGGATGATAGGTCCATCAGTGGTTATTAGCCAGTATGGGCAGGGATGCAACCACATGCTCTGGGTGTCCCTAGCCTCTGACTGCCAGAAGCTGGGAGTAGATGACAAGGGATGGATCACTTGATGATTACCTGTTCTGTTCATTCCCTTTGCAGCACCTGACATTGGCCACTGTCCGAAGATAGGATACTGGGCTAAATGGATCATTGGTCTGACCCAGTATGGCCTTTCTTATGAACTTTCTTCAATATCTTCATCAAGCTTTTTTGTTGAACTAGTGCACTGTCAGCTATTCCTTATCTGTTTACCTTTTGAATGACTTTTGCCTGTCTTTTAAAAATTGTTGTCAGGTTGTATCAGGAGGAGTTGCAAGTAACCAGTATATCCGAAGAGCTCTGCAAATTGTAACAGATGCAAGTAACTTCAGTTTGCTGTGTCCTCCTCCCAGACTCTGTACTGACAATGGTGTTATGATTGCATGGTGAGCAAAGACTGTGTTTCTATATTTTTGTTTTTTAAATGTTCTATAAAGCAGTGGTACAACATGTGAAAAACCAGTTGATGTAGTTGTGTAAGAATTTCTGCTTATTGTGATTAAGCCATGTGTCATGCAGACAAAAAGACATTTGTACGGTAAATAGGAACTGCATTTTATGTTTATGTTCTCCACTTAGGAATGGCATTGAAAGGATGCGTGCAGGCTTAGGTGTGTTACATAGCACAGATGGCATACGCTATGAACCAAAGTAAGTGGCACAGCTCCTACCAATCCATTTTCTCATATGGTCACATTGCACTTTAACTTCCTTCAGTCATTTTAATTTAAGCCTCCTTCAGTTATACCATCAGATTTTATTATGTGAAATTTCTTGTGATGTAGTTGTGCTTTTTAAATATCAGTAACGTTTCACTCCAATTATAGAAGTACTTAACACTTATTTACCCCTTTTGGGGCATAGATCTCAAAGCACTTTATGAAGTTGGATAAATATCATTATTCCGATTGTTATATGGGGAACTGAGACATGAAGAGGTTAAGCAACTTGCTTATGGTCATTCAATTAATTGGTGGCAGAGCCAGGAATAGAACTAGAACTCAGATATTCTGTCTCTGAGCTCACTGTCCTATGCACTGAACCCTGCTGCCTATTCATGATCAGCCATCCAGTGCTAAATTCAGACTGGGTTTACATTCCTGAGATGGAATATCTGTTGGTGGAGGCTGCAGTGGCACACGGCAGTCCCAACCTATTTTGCTCTAAGGAGCTGGAGACAGGTTAGCACTTTTCCAAAATTGGACACCAGGCATGTGAAGGATATGCTGACCTCTCAGCTGCCTCTTCCAGTGGGGATGCTGATAATCCCTAGCCATTTAAAAAAAAAAAAAAAAAAAGCAGGCTACTCCTCAGCATCCTGTTGGGAACCCTGAGGGATGGCAGCAGTAGACACCCTCTCAGCAAAGCCACACTGAGCATCAATCTGGCCCCAGGTCTTTAGACAAAGCTAAAATACTGCTTTATAACCAGAATACCTTCAATAAAATATTTGATGTAGAAAAGTCTGATAATATAAAATACTTCTACTGCACTTTTCAGACATTAGTATCCATGGTTTTATGAGGTTATGTAGGTTTTGGAAGGAATGGAAGTGGGGTTGAATTGAAGCAATCAGCTGGTTTGCGGCGTTCAAGAGGCAGGGGAGGGAGGGGGAGCCTGCGTGCCGAGTCCTCACTCCTCCCCCTCGCTCCTGAACATCACAAGCTAGCTGATTGCCGCGGGCAGGAGGCAGGGGGGAGAAGGAGCTGATCCGCAGGGTCTGCCGGCGGGCGGGAGGCGCTGGGGGGGAGGGGCGGGGCGTAGGGGAGCTGATAGGGCGGCTGCCAGCTGTGGACAAAGCAGGCAGCCAAACGACATTAGAGCAAAGCATTGCACAACTTTAAATGGAGCATGTTCTGTTATTGAGCAGGGACGTAAGATTGAAACAGTGTTAAGCGAGAGGACATTAAGTGGGGAGTTACTGTATTCACAATTCCTCACCTCAGTTAGAGGAGATACACTTGGGAGGGAAGCTGAGAAAATATTTCTCCTGTAGAAAGAATTTGCTTTTCTCCCCCATTTGGAGCACATTGGGGCCACTTCAGCAGTCAGAGATACTCAGGGTACAAGGAAAGCCCATGTTCCTTTTTTCCTGTGCTGGCTGCAGGAAGGAGTTGGTAGAGGAACTTTTATGCCAGCTCTACACAATTGAGGGATCCCTCTACCCTGGGGTAGTCCTCCCGTGACTGGACAGGACAGCTTTATTATTTGCAGAACATATGTGGGTTAATTCTGAGCCCACAGATGTCTGTGGAAGTTCTGCCATTGTCTTCACTGGGACCAGGATTTCACCCCTGATGTCACACTTACCCCTGACATAACCAGAGACAATTCTCACTGACTTCAGTAACAGTGCTGCCCTTTTAATTTCATTTGGACTGAGGTTTGGTTCATTTTGCTAACAGACTGATTTTTGAAAGGACTCTCATTTTATGTTTCAAAGATGAGCTGACAGATAAAAGCCTAAGTGCATATGCATAGAGATCACATTTCTGGGTAGAGATAACATGTTTCTTGTTCTGGGCAGATCATTTGTGTCGAGACACTTAGTAGACAGTACTGAGCTATTAATATGGAAGGAAAGAACCTGCAATACTTTACTCACTGTCACTGGTGAAGGGGAATGCTATAAAAACATTATGGGTTAGGTGAAACTCATGTACATCATCATGCTATGAACAAGGAAACTCTTTCATAAACGGGAAGTTGGACAAAATAAAATATAGAAGGTGCTGTATAGATATATGTACAAATCTTCATTGCCTGTATAAAGCTCACAGGTGTCAAGCACCGAATACTCTCTCATAATGCTAAATACTTTAAATAGCTTCGTAGTTGAGTAGATGTGTAACTTTATTACCATAATTATAAAAAATTGTTTGTTAAAAAATAAATAATACAGTGCTTGTTATATTATAGAGCTTCTCTTGGAATTGATATCTCAGAACAAGTCGGAGAAGTTGCCATCAAGGTACCAAGTCTAGAAGTCTCCTTAAATGAACTTGAAACTATCAACTTATAACACATACAGTTTGGGAATTATTGTTCATGGCTATTATTAAAATGTTTACGTTTCTTAGTCTCCTCTTACTAAGATGTATCTGACCGATGTAAGCACCCTTAAGGACAGCTGTGCTATTTAGTAGTTAGAACAGGGAGCTGGAAGTCTGGAGATTTATTCTATTCTGATATACCACTGACTCCTTGCATGACCTTAGACTTATATGCCTTATTTTTCCCATGTGTAAAATAGGAATAATTTAATAGTGCAATAATTACCTTTGGAAAGCACTCAGTTAAAGATCTCAAGATAAGTGAAAAGTATCAGCCTTAATTATTATTAACTATATACTCAAATATCCTTTTGTAACACAGAACAACATTTTATAGCAGGGCTTTGGAGCTCTGCTCCAGCTTCAGGCAAAACCTGCAGCTCCACTGCTCTGGAGCTGCTCTGCGCTCCAGCTCCGGGCTCTGCTCCAAAGCCCTATTTTATAGAGGCAAATTTTCATAGCACTTCAACATTTTGGCTACATGAGTCCATTGATCTTAAAACTCTGCACAACATTTTAAAAATTTACCCATAAGAGTGGATATAGATTAGTCTGAGAGTGCTTATCTGAAGATAGAAGATGCAAGTATGTGTAGCAGCTATTTTGCAGCTCTTGTATCTAGTAACAGAAGGCATTGTATGATTAGAAATAGAAGCTTAAATTCACCCAAATATAAAACAACCTGCACACAATAGCCTTATTTGATGCCTGTGATGATTTTGAAATGTATTTTCAATGCATTTATTCTTTACTACTGCAGCAAATTTAATTCTTCACAGACAGACTGCCTCCTTCCATCCCACACACAACTCTCTTTTGAAAAGAGTTTAGGTTTCCAAAATTAGGCATCTGTGTATTAGCAACAGGCATCATGAAATTCTATTTTGAAAGACTATTCCCAAACCTACAGGATGTTGCATGGATACAAATACTTATCTGCTACCTTGTTGGACTGGACTCAAGCTTTCTTTCCTGGTGAATTAAGCTGGAGCTTGCTGACATTAAAAATTCTGGGTCTTGAAACTTTTGTGATGTCTGAAGTTGCATGTGCAAATGAATGAAGTCCCATGGTCCGGCTATGGGGTTTGTCTGTAGTTCTGAGTTTTCCCATTAAGTGAGCTGATGTAGGCATTAAAAGAAGAGAGTCCTTTGGATGAAATTTAGCTTTCAATTGTCTTCTACCACTACTACTACTTCGTGATCTCTCTGCAAAATAAAAATAGTGTAATTTGTTTTATATTTATATCATCACAGAATATTGAGTGAATGTCCTTGAACATTGTGACCTAGCATATTTGTGGCTTTTTAAAAAAGAGAAGACCACAAAGTTAAGTTGAGGCAACCTATGACAAACAGTAACTATTTTACATTTGTAACGGAAACTCTAAGGTGCCACAAGTACTCCTTTTCTTTTTATGGATATAGACTAACACGGCTGCTACTCAGAAACTTTTATAGGTTCCTTACATTTACCAATACTAACTAATTAGCTAAATTAAAAAAAATGAGAATTCTAACTAAAGTCATCTGCCCACAGTTTCAAAGTTAGGAAATGGCATATAGTACATGTAGCCTCATTATGGAGGTAATTTCTAAAATAAGTTAAATGTATGACTAAGAATAAAGTTAATTGTCTTTTGCAGAGTGTTTCTGCAGATCCCTGTTCTTGGGATGTGTTGACAGCTAATTAATTAATTAATCTGTGAACTTCAAAGTAAGTTAAATACATTATATACCTTTAGTATAGGTTGGAACTGCAGGTGGTCCTCCATTTATCTCCAAACTGTAGATAAAATATTAACAATTTAGGAATTCATGATCATTAAAGCACTTCGGTTTTTCCTTGGACTAATAACGTGAAGGCCCCGGGTATTTTTTTTTAAATGTATTTTCAGCATTTCTTATGAACTCACAAAAATCAAACTCATTTGAGTTCTAACTAATATGCAATGATAAATATATTAGATTTTTGGCCTATAAACACATATATGATTAGCTTTAAGCACATGAGTAGCCTCTTTGAAGTTAATATCTTTATATCTAGGCATATAAGCATTTTTAAAATCCCAGTATCAGAAAAAGTTACAAATACTTCTTAATTACTAATTTAGTACCTCAGTTTGTCTATAAAAGTCAGTATTATAATAATCTCGCAGAGATGTTGAAAGACTGAACTATTGTTTGCGAAGTGGTTTGAGATTCTCTAACTAAAGCTGCTTATTAACTGTTGTGAGAATTTAAAAAAAAAATTTAAACTCAAAGGATAATTAAGAGGGTGCTCGTTAGACTCCTAGGTGGACGTGCTGATATCTATATGAATTCTCAATGCTTCTGGCCCATGTCACTTACTGAAAGAAATATGATTCAGTATCCTTTTTTACATCTTTGTAAATTTAACAAAAAAATAAAATCAAGGAAGTATATCAATAAAACTAAACTCCCATCAATATTACTAAAATAAACTAAGCAATACTGTTATCAAATCAAGATCAAATAAATAAATTAGTAATATTGGATTAAAATCAAAATTATCAGATTAGTTAAATCATCAGATTGATACAACTACTAATCAAACCTCGTAAGTCCTAAGAAGTATTCTAAGGAGGTTAGCTGTCTGTTTAGTTATAAACCTCCAACTAAAGAGTTATACCAGAGGTAATGAAATATGAATTTAGACTTGGATGAATATTTTATACTGAAACCAAGTGATTAATGTATACACCACAATCTCAAAGCCAATTAAAATTTATATTTCAATTCTTATGTGGTGGATAACCCCTTCCTTCCCACCTCCAACACAGATAATAACAGGCCTTAATAGAACATTCTGATAAATAGGAGTTGTCAAACTTCTGATTAACAGTTTACAACCGGCAATTTTAAGATTCTTAGTACACAGAATACAGAACACAAGTATTTCTATGAGGCAGAGTTTAGAGTTGTTTAAACCTGATGAGCTTTTTTTCTGGTGCCTTCTCTGTGTGGATTTTACAGATGCTCATGTACACAACCACAGTGCCACTTCCTAAAATTAAAAAAATAAAAGGATGGGATGTTTCCCAGCAAATAAAAACAAAAGGGGAAAAATTAGATACTTAAGAGAATGGGGTATGTGAACTCTTAAGATCTCACAATCTTCTGAATTTTTCTGACATAGAAACTAGAATTGCAGATGAGAAGCCAGAGGATAATGTTGCTGGGACAGTACCAGCAGACTTTCAGGTACAGGAAGATTTGTCAAAGGCTGGTATAGCCTGTTATTTGGTGGTGTGATTTCCTTCCTCAGAGGTGAAATCTTGGAGTTCTGGAACATCAGTCTTCCCTCAGATAGCATGTTGACCTAAAAGGAGCAAAGGCCCCTTGGCCTTATACTTGATTTTTCTGGTTTGCGATTTTTACTTACCCCACATTACTGCACCTTCCTTGGAGGTCTGCAGGCAAATCGGGTATAAAATACACCTTGGATTCTGACAGCATGGTCTAATCAGGTCAGAGTTAGGTAATATTTAGGCTAATGTCAGTTTGAAAAGGTCCTACTTAACCAAGCAGTTTAAAAAATATATATATTAGTTGTGGTGTACCACTTGCACTGTGAATCCATGATACTCTAAAATACATATATAAAAAAAGAGATTCAAGACCACTTCAGAGGATGTTACCGTTCCGCTGCTGAAAAGGTCTTATGCTGGCATCAACATACAGAAAATGGGCCTTACAGATAACTTATTGCAAAGAGCCTAGCAAACACAGAAGCCACTCAGCATGTATCCATCAGCATTCAACAACATTAAAAATAAATGTGGACATCTTATGACCAGATGCCCTTTTTTTATTTTTGCAAACAAGACAATTTAGCAATCTTTATCTACTGGGTTATAAGTCATACAGAAAAGATTACTTTAAAGCTTACCAGATGGAACTGATTTACAATAAAAAATAAAGCTTAAACAAGGTTTTCATTCTCTTACTCTTTCAAAATATGACACTATGGGTGTTACAGAGTTTTATGGCCACTTTTAAAGAAAGATTTGTATGATTCACCTACAGTTCTACCACTCACTAATAACATCTAAAACTTACAGACATGCACTTTATATCACCACCACCACAAATATATGTGTAAGGTGGCAAAAGTCCCGTTGACATCAATGGGAGGAGAATTAGGCCAGTAATGAGCTATTTTTAAAAAAATCCCAGCCATTCTTTTTATATCTTAAGATACACACACATTTCAAAAATCTCAGTTTTTAATAAAAGAAAGGATTGTGGCTTACCCGTATCACTCTCTAGTTCACTACTTTTGGTCATGGAACTAAGACGTGTGACATCAGTCTAGAATTTGGTTAATAAATCCTTGTTACAGGTGCTTCATGTGTGAATTAGAGAGCATAATGGTCAGTCCTTTATTGCAACAGTATTACAATTCTGAAGGAGAGGTGAGATGATCAGCATAAATTCACAAAGGATACCATATTCAGAGAATTACAATTACAGGCAAGAATCCTGTGTGTACACATTACTTTCTTTAGGGTCCAATCCTGTAGTTTATCTGCATACAAAGCTCACTGAGTTCAGTGGGAGTTCTGCATACAAAGCAACTGAAGGATTGGGCTCTCTGAGATTAAAGGGGAAATCCTGCTCCAAGTGAACAGTTGAAGTAAGTGGAAGAATCAGGGGAGAGAAACCTGTTTCACTGGCAGAGTACAGAACCTTTCCACAATTGCCCCAGTTCTTCCAGTGGCTATAGTACCTCACTCTGCATCGGGGGGTTGCCTGGCAGTCCAGAGTTGTTGCAGATCCACAAGGCATACCACTGCCACCAAAACTCCATACTGAGGTTGAGGAAACCCCTGCAGAGCTGTTCTCTGCAAGGTATAGGGGCTGCAGACTTCCATTGCTGGCTTTCTACATCAACGTCCCAAAACTTCTGCGTTGGAACTATACTGATACCGGTATGTTCAAGGCCATACTCTGCTCCTACCTGGACCAGAGAATTTATCTCTAAAAGACTAAACAATTACTCTCTGTAATGTTACAAAACTATATGTAGAAGACTTACTCATTTATCCTATCTTGGTTTAGATTTTGCAGGAGTAAGCAGGAAAAAAAATGCTTAAGGCTTGCAGACTTTTTAGGTGGCAATGCAAAGCATTTGGAACAATGCACCAATAGCCCTCTCTAGTCCTTTAAACATGTCAGTGTTATTTGGGACTCCTTAAAATCTTTTTTAAAATTGTACTGTGCACAGAATACTGGATGTGCTTTATAAAAATATGAACAAATAACACTGCTAAGAGATGCTCAAAGATGAAAAGCGACAGGGGAGTTACAGTGAAACTACCTCAGCATACACAAATCCTAGACTGACAAGAAAAGGAAATATCTACATGTGATCCCACTTAACACAGAACGTAAGTGAAAAAGGACTTCATACATATTGGGTCAGTTCCATATGATCTCATCACTAAGTTAAGTATCCTTCATGTCTTGTTTTGAGAGAGATTCCAGAGAAGCAATAGACAGCCACTCTCCCTCTTTGAAGCTGCGGGTTCGCCAACGTTTAGTGGGAGCATAGGAGACTGTCTGACCTGTGCTATTCTTTGGCTATTCAGTTCCCTCTTTCTCTTCCCCCCGCTCCCCGCACATCAATGTTTGAGTTTTTGCTCCACCTTAATGATTGTTGAAGACTGAGTCTAATGGTTGAGAAAACCTTTTGTCACTGCAATTTATTTTAATAAGGGTGGATCAATTAAATTTAAATGTGGCTACTAACACTGTTTTATCTGTGTGGCCGGATAGAGGCAGCTGACGTACCTGAGGAAATGTGGATGCTCTTACTTAATGATAAAGAATTTCCCTTAGAGAGGAAGTCAATTTCCCTGTAGTAAATAGCCCACAGGAGGTTTTGAGCAATGTTGAAGGGAAGACCAATTTTTCTGGATTAAAACAAAATCATCCCAGAAAAACAGCTTCAAAATAAAAGTTTGAGTTTTTTGCAGTAGCCAAACAGGCAAAAGGTGCAAAGTTGACAACTTGAGCTATCTGTGAGAATATCATGTTTGAAATATGTCAGGTGTTTATTGCTTTGGTATTTCTACAATTCACAGACTTCAAGGCCAGAAAGGACCATTAGATCATGTATCTTACCTGTGATAGTGTAAGGCAAATACATTCTGCCTACCTAAAATTCCTTTGTAGATTTAATACTGCAGGTAGCTGCATTTCAGTGTTCGGTGCAGTGACTCCTGCCTGATTTATAAAGTTAATTGAGCACATTCCAATTGAGATAAAATATTCTGAAGAATGCAGGCTTTCATGTGTTCTTGATGAGATGATATTTAGGATTGACCTCCCCAGTTCACATGGAGCCTGGACTTTTAAGGACATCAAGGATTCTTTTAGGTCTGCTCTCCAGCTCATCTGCATCAGTTGTAAACATAGTTGAAGGCTGAGGAGCTTGAAACTCATGCTTTTAAACAGGTTGTGTTACTATTGTCTCAGAGAGAGTCTGGACAAATTCTGAAAAGAACTTGAGCAAAAGTGCCCATGCAGAAATACCCATCATGTGCAAGTCACAGATTTCTGCTTACACATATCTTTGCATGCTTGCAAACTCAACTTGCATATACACTATATGTATTGCATGTATATCATGGTGCACACAAAAGCATGCATGTTTGGTTTAAGATCTGTGCCTGTGTCATCTGGACACATTTCTGGAATTTGTGTAGTCCAAGATCTTTGAAATGTCAGGGTTTTTTTGAGAATAAAGATAAATTATTGTATATACTACTATGCTCAAAGGTATACCTTGTAGTTGTAAAATCTATGGCTCACTGTTAACCCCCATTTCATTACCGTACCTCTAAATGAAACTTTCAGGCTCTGTTTTACCCTCCTGGCTAAAGTCATTCTTTCCTATACCTCTGTAGATGAAAAGCAGGTCTGGCCAATTTCACTTCAACTGGTGTGCAGAAATTACATGTAAACTGGAATAATATATTGGGAACCTTAAACACACATTAATATACTGACTTTGTGGCTACTTTAGATTCAGGGATATGTTGGAAGAAAATTCAATAACTATTCAAGGATGTTAAAACTATAATAGGTGAGTTATGGAGAAGAAACTTTGTAGAGTACTTCTGGAGCTGCAGGGAGAGAGCAGGAGGGGCCTTTTATGTACCTCTCTAGCACCCCGAGGAGCTTGGACTGATTAACACCAGCTTCTCAGGGAGCTTCCTCTTTCCTGCTGCTTCCCTGAACCCACTGAGGAGAACAGGCAGTCAACTGAAGTAGTAGGAGCCAGTTAGGCCTTTAACACGCTGATATCTTCCCTCACTCAGGCCCTACTACCAGCCTGCTTATTTGTCCCCTTCAATTGAGTGTTGAGAGCCACTATAGCTGGCACAGAACAGCAGTCATGAGTGAAAGAGGAAAACACCCCTCTGGGGCAGCATTCAGAAAAAGCAAGCAAGCAAAGGAAGCTTTTCTATCTAAGCAGGAAGGAGCAGTCCTGAGATACATAGACACAAATGTTCATGGTGAGCCTTCCGGCCCCAGTGAGGATGAGAGTGGTGAGGAGATGCCTGATCTTCCGGTTAGTCAGAGTGCAGGTGACGTGGCAGCTACTGCAGCATCCATATTTCCATCTCAAATGGATGTAACCAAGCACATTCCTGAAGAACAGTGTAGATCAGAGAAGAGTGTGGTGGAGGCGCAAGGAACAGCTGCTGCTGAGTTTAGTTCCTTAAGTCTAGATGATCCAGGACTGTGGACCCACTTGAGCAGTAGCCTGAGGCACTTCCTTGTACTGCATGGGCCACAGCAAGTGAAAAACTTCATGTTCCCTAAAGACAATGAAAATAGACATTTCCATCCAACACATTACTGGCGTGAAATCCCCAATGGTGACAAAGTGGAGAGGCCATGGTTTATGTACTCAAAAACCCAGAATGCTGCATACTGTTTTTGTTGCAAACTCTTCCAGTCTGATGTTCCAGCCACATTGGGTTCTACCGGAACAAAGGACTAGAAAAATCTGACTAGAAATCTGGCATGCCATGAGAAGGCAGAAAATCACCAGAGAGCATTCCATAGGTGGAAAGAGCTTGAGATGAGACTAAGGTTAAAGGCCACCATAGATGATCAGCATCAAGAGAAGACTGCATTAGAGTCTCTTTACTGGCAAAATGTTCTGAAAAGGCTCATTGCCATGGTGAGAATGCTTGCTACCCAAAACCTAGCACTGCGTGGCACTTCAGATCAGCTGTATGTGCCAAAAAATGGAAACTTCCTTAAAATTGTGGAGCTGATGTCAGAGTTTGATGCTGTACTCCAGGAGCATCTAAGAAGAGTCACCACCCAAGAAATGTACTGTGGCAAATTGCTGGCACTGTTTTGATGCGTCTCACGCTTTCTCTTCTTGGGGAGGGTTCAGGGCACTGTTTCTCACCCCTGAACTGGGGTATTAACTGCCTCACTAGTGTCCTAGAGGAGGAGAGTGGAGAGGGAGGGACCCGGGCCTGCCCTCTACTCCGGGTCCCAGCCCAGGGGCCCTAGGGATAGCGGTAAACCTCTTGAACTAGCAGTTCCTTCCCCTGGACTACTTCCCTCTCCTGTCCTTCAGCTTGTGGGGCTTCCTGCCCTCCCTCTGCACAAACCAGGCATCCCTTTACCTAGGGTCTTGGTCTTCTTAGCCCCCCCCGCAGCACTCCTCCAAACTCTCCTCTGCTTCCCTCCAAACTGCTCTCTGCTCCAACACCAATCCACTGAGTGCCACATGATGGGAAAGTCGATTGGAGGCGATAAAGCCTATCAAACACCAAATTGGGAAGATAGATGATGCCATAGTTGCCATTATGGAGGATAATGCTATGACAGGAACTGTTCATGGGAGAACAGTGGCAGAGGGAAATGGAATCACCAGAAACATACATAACTTCAAATTTCTCTGTGGCTTAGTGTTGTGGCATGACATACTGTTTTAAATAAATGTTGTAAGCAAGAGACTCGAAGGTGTTGACCTTGATATATCTGGAGCAATGAAACAATTGGACAAAGCAAAGTCATACCTACAGTCTTACTGGTCAGATGAGGGATTTCAAAATGTTCTGAAGAGTGCACAGAAGTTGGCAGAGGAACTTCACACTGAAGCTATTTTCCCACCCATTCAAGAATACAAGAGTCACCGAAGAAGATGACATTTTGATTACGAGGCACGGGATAATCCCATAAGAGACCCCAAACAACAATTCAAAGTTGAATTCTTTATCCAGGTGCTAGATTGTGCAATACAGTCAGTTGAAGAACGTATCATGCAGCTCAAGGAACACAGCAGTATATTTGGGATGTTGTATGATATTCCAAAACTCCTCACTACATCTGAAGAAGACCTACACCAGCAGTGCAGGGCACTAGAGACAGTGTTGACACATGATGACATGCACGATATTGATGCGAGTGATTTAGGTGATGAACTGAAAGCCCTTTCAAGATACATTTCAACTCCAAAGGCTGTTCTGGAATGTATGTGCACAAATAAGATGACCACCCTTTTTCCAAATGCTTTTGTTGCTCTGTGCATACTTCTAACACTTCCTGTAACAGTTGCCAGTGGAGAACGCAGCTTTTCCAAGCTGAAGTTAATAAAAACACATCTACGCTCCACAATGACACAGGAGAGGCTGGTCAGCCTTGCAACCATCTCAATAGAGCAAGAGCTGGCCCAGACTGTGGACCTTCAGGAAGCAGTTCAAATCTTTGCAACCAAGAAGGCACGGAAAGCACCACTTTGATCATTCAAACAGATAAAAATGCCAGTGTTTACTATGCAGACAAGAAAAGTTACATTTGCTGTTCAGGTGTTTGAAAGTTGTGTTACTTAAAATTTTTGAATAAGGCATTTTAAGTTGTTAGTTCTCCTTTATTGGGGTAGGTAGCAGAGCAGTACCATGAGAGGAGTAGAACAGGAAGAAGGCAGAATTGAGACCTTTCAAAGTTTTGGCCCAAGCGAGGGGGCAGGGGGGCATCATTTGAGCTCCCCGTCTCAGGTGCCAAAATGTTGTGGGCCAGCCCTGGGCAAAGCCTTGGCTCTGCACACCCAAATCTGTCAGCCACCCAGCACAGCAGAGCTAGCACAGACCAGGGTATATACTGTACAAACAAAAGTGCTGATGCAAATTAATTCTCCCGTGGAGGAAAGGGGGAGCCTGCTCTCCAAGTAATAGTCTGCACCCGGATCCACAAATAGACTTAGATATTGCATTTGTCTGCACTGGAAAACATAACTAGACTCCATAAACCCTGGATTAGGTGCCCAGGCTATACAATACCGGTAGAAAGGTGCCAGAGAACGGGATCCACAAAAGCCAGCATGGTAGGTAGAGAGCCATCTAAGCTAGCCCATGGAAAGTGCCAACAAGAGGTATGTGTCCCTAAATCCTGTCCCTCTCCTGGAGTTAGGTGCCTCAGAAGGCTGCAGGAAGGCATCTCTCTCTGCGTGCAATCCACAGCTGGGAACCCCTCTCCTCGAGTCAGGCACCTAAGCCGTTTCTTCCGAGATAGGGAGCAGCAAACACTTAAATCCACACAAAACCATCAGGGGAAGGAGGAGTACTCCCTTAAAATGTTTAGCCCAGTGGGAGATCATGATTCAGTTCCCCCTCTCTGCCTGATGAGAAGGGATTTGAATAGGATTTCCCACCTCTCAGGTAAGTGCCTTAACCACTGCACTATAGAGCCATTCACTCACTCTCTGATCAAATTAATATCTAATTCTACAAAGTGGAAGTGCTTCAATAAGAGATTGAGGAGAAGTATTCTGAGGTAGATCTCTCTCAACAGGCAAAGGGGAGAATTAAACTGAAATTAAACTAAAATTAAACCCACTTCCAGGTGAGTTTCCCAACCGCTGGTCTAAACATTATAAGGGAGGCCTCATCGCCCCATCCCACCCATCCCCACCTATTCTGTGCGGAATGCTCAGAGCAAGGCCTATTAGACTGAGCCCCACAGGCCAGATAAGCAGGGCAATACCTGTCTTCACCTGCTTTGATGTTTGCGCTGTAGCTTATGAGATAGATGTCTGAGTGCCTGCCTGAAGCAACAGTGCACAAGCCCAGCCTCTTGGATGCCTACGAAGCTTTTACAGCCAAAATTTAGGCACTGAGTGAGTTTAGGCACCATACGGAGTTAGGTAGCAGCTGAGCTAGGGTGTTATGGATTGCAGTGGCACCTAAATCTGGGGTTAGGTGCCTAAGTCCCTTTGTTGCTCTGGGTCCCCATTCCTGCTTTGCTCCTGGGGCACTGCAACTACACACTGTCTCTTTCTCAGGCCAGATTGTACAGTTACAATCCAGCCCACAGTGGTTGTGCCACTTTATCACCTTAAGTGTTATACACAACACACAAAATAATTTTACAAATTCCTCATTAGATAAATAGAATGCTGAAGGCAATTTTTCCCCACTTGTTCTTAAGGTCCCAATCCTTCAAAGTACAGAAGGCATTGAGAGCCTCATAGCATCAGGCCTCTAACTCTGTTTGGCAGCTATTAATCTAAGTCTCTTTAGACACAGATCATTATATTAAACCATTTACATTAAAAACAGAAGTTAGTGTGATGACAAGTCATCACATTTAGTATTAGAAACATACAAAATTGACACTAATTACAGAACACTTAGCTAGTTTGACTATCTTAACTTTGAATTTCAAGACTTTCAGAATTTGGTGTTTCTTGTAAATTTAATCTTAAAAATTTTTTTTTTTTTTAATTTAAAAAATTCTTGAAATTCAAAGTATTGATATACGGCTGAAACCTCATCACCACCACATAGGAGGGTTTTGTGTGGGAATAATATATTTAATTTATATTTGTTACACATTAGTTTAAAGCAGTGTTTCCCAAACTTGGGACGCCACTTGTTCAGGGAAAGCCCCTGGCGGGCCCGGTCGGTTTGTTTACCCGCCGCGTCTGCAGGTTTGGCCGATCTTGGCTCCCATTGGCTGCGGTTCGCTGCCCCCCCGCCAACGGGGGCTGCGGGAGCGGTGGCCAGTACGTCCCTCAGCCTGCGCCACTTCCTGCAGCCCCCATTGGCCAGGCACAGCAAACCGTGGCCAGTGGGAGCTGCCATCGGCCAAACCTGCGGACGCGGCAGGTGAACAAACTGGCCGGGCCCGCCAGGGGCTTTCCCTGAACAAGCGGCGTCCCAAATTTGGGAAACACTGGTTTAAAGGAAAGGAGGGGGATTCTATCAGAATCTTAGTTGAAGTCATCTACAAATTGTTTCCATGTATGTTGTCTTATAAGTCTAATGTTAGAGTCTCATTCAATCCATTTTCCATTTATGTCACAGTCTGTTCTTGAACAATGGATGGTATTTTCTGATTCCAGTCTGGAAGCATGCTTTTATTTTATTTATTATTGAGACATAAATTTAAGCACTGCACTCTTTTACTCAAATGTTCCTTTTAGTTTTAAAGTATCACTTAGAACTCAAAATGAAATTGTAAGGAATTAAGTTACATGGATATTTTAACATCAGGCAAATCACACTGTTTAGGTTTAAGTATGAAAGCGTAACAGCTGTTAGAAACGTAAAAATTACATGAAAGATTATCACCATACGTTCTAGGAATTGAGTGATTTATGTAATTCTGGGAAAGAATTCTAAAAGAAATATAATCAATGACAAAATTGAAAGGAAGCATCACTGTACGGAAGAGACAGTGTATTTATCAGCATTCCAAACCCTATTACTGATTCTGTTTCCTTTAGAATTCTCTCTTTATTAGCCTGAATGTAGTTATGGTATTATAGTTCCTAATCATTCATGCAAGAGTTTGACTATAAAAAGCATTTCTAAAACTCTTTGTAACCATGGATATAGTTTGTCAGATATATTTTCTTTATTCCTATTATGTCCTAGGTTTATTCGCTAGAATAAACTGATGTACAGTCCCATACCATACCTTCCATGAAAACTGTTTTATTGGATTGCTAGTTTTTATTTCCATAACTGGCTATAATTTATAGTAGTTTAGAATACAGCAAAAGCAAATCACTTTTGTAACATTAGTAGTGAATACAATCACAGAAGTTCTGTTTCAGCAGTGTTCCCTGAATATGCTTACTGCAACTTCTAGCATGGCTGGCTTGCATAGGTCTTCTGACACATGAGGGCCTGGCCATCGCTTCCTGTTACTCTGTGTAAATACACCTTGTAGAGGTGCACGATAACTAGGCACCATTGTGGTGCTGAAAGTTAACGAGCCTGCATTTAAACTTTGATTCCTGTTTACAGCAACATTTGTTAAAACATTCTCTCTCTTCTCATTTTTATCATTGAGGGAAAGAAGTTGTAGGGTCTCTCTCATATCCACAACCCGTCCCATATCCAGAGTTGGCATAAGGGGCGCCGGGGATAATCTCCCATTGCAACCCCATGTTGTAGAGGTGGGAGATAGGTTCCTCCCTCACAACTGGAGGATAGGAGTGTGCAGCTAGTAGCTGCTGTCAACTACTGGTTTACTGAAACTACAGGGGAGTTCTGTTCTAGCAACAGTCATCTTTTCTGCACTGTTCCCAAAGGGCTATGGTTGAGAGAAGTCTAACTCTTAACATGTTCTTGTGGTGGATTATTACGGAGCCAAATTTATCTTTAACTATATCTTTAACCATTTAATCTGAACTGTCAAAGATCATCCATTGGTCCTCTTCTCCCACAACCATCTGTACACTTTCTTCTATACCCCTTTATAGATCCGGGGGGAAAACGGGGACCTGTCATAATCTGCAGAGCCACCACCTTGTCCTCCAACTACCTCCATCACAAAAAGCTTAAAAAAGCAATACCAGCTGCATATGGCTAGGCAGATTACAGACTAAACTCACTGCCTACTATGCAAAATATGCTTATTTTACTATTATCTTGTCCTCCCACTCTCTTCCTCCCCATCCGTTTGTTTCTTCTGGCTCTTCTGTCTTAAACCTAGATTGTGAGCTTTTTGGGACAGGGACCATCATCTTTTTGTTATAGTCATACAGAGCCTAGGACAATGGGGACCTTACCTTTGACTGAGTCTCAATATGCTACTGTAATACCAACAGTAAACTGAGTTCATTTGATTTCTAAATAAGTTATATTTTTAAGTTTTCATTTCAGTATGAATGTCTTTTCTTAATTATAAATTTTGTTTTGGTTTTTTATATGGGATTGGAGATGCCCATAACTTACTAAATTCTACCATTAATTTTTTGTAGTAGCTCTGTGTATTGATTGGATTTTTATAAATATAAATAATAAAACAGAGCATTTAAATTTGATGTACAGCTTTTTGACAAGGAGCTAAATTTTGCCTCCATGAATGGCCCCACAATGAACACAACCCAATATGTATGCTAAAAAAACAACATTAACATATACCCATTTTGGCCAGGAATGAATTCTGTCAGGAGATAGCCCAATTTGTGGAGAGTGAAGGGGGCCAATGTCGAGTCAGTTGCAGCTATGCAAAAAAATTTGTAAATCATGCTCCAGAACAAACCAGCACTACTTCTGTCATAGAGGACCTGTGGGTTTTGGGGAAGCATGTTAGGGATGTAAAACTTCTGCTTTACGCTGCCTGTGCCGTGCACAGTATTCTGATTCATGCTAATGCACAGGGTCCTGCCAGAACTTGCTCAAGCTTATGACTTTGGATTTTGTCCAATTGACTATTTTGCCTAAGATATTTGCAAATGATATTGTTACATTAATATTTTGAGAGTGGTGTTACTGGTTCCTACTATATCACCTAGATTTTCACATGAGAAAAAAGAAACCATCTTCTAAAGCAGAGATAAAGTGTATATATATTTGAAATATATACACAGAATATGAGATTACGCTTGATGAGAAGTAAGGAAATATTTGTGCACAAGAAAGGATACATTTTCTTAAAGTTGAGGCCAACTTTCACACATACATGTACCCACTTTTGCCAAAGCAAATTGACTAACTGTGCCCACAAAAGGCACTTGCATGAGCAAATATCTTTTTGCATGCACCAGTGGCTTAGTTGTATGCACGTGCATTTTTTGCATACAAACCTCTGCTTCCATATTTGGAAAATTTATCCTTAAATATAAAATCATATAATTATTTCTATTTCATTTTTTAACTTCAGTAAACACACACCCATATAAATGTACAGCATATGGTACCTTAAAGAAGGCAGCCCCACTTGTCTTTGCCTTTGGAATTCTTTTACAAAGTCCTGGCTTATTTTTGCATCCCTGCTGAGGTTATTCATTAGACGTGTGAACTGCTTGGGTTTGTTCCTGCATTCCACTAATAGATGGCGATAAGCAGTGCGGTTAAATGTTAAGTATCCAAGAGCACCAGCTGAGGCTATACGAACCTAGAAGAAACAGAAATGTCCCTGATACTGGTTTGAGGCTGATTCTAATTCTGATTTCAAAGATGTATTCTTCACATTAAATAAAGCAACTCTATTATCAAAATGAGCAAGGATGCATGCTCACAGCTCTCAACCTGACAAAGAAGATAAATTTGGGTCTACCATTGGTAGCCTGACTTAAGCCAGCAGTTTATTCCATCACTGCTACAAGCCTGAACCAAGAACTTTGCATTGATTGTTAGGTATTTGATTCCTTTAACCAATTTTAACTCTCACCTTTCTTTCTTTCTATGAATAAACCTTTAGATTTTAGGGATTGGCATCAGCATGCTTTTTGGGTAATATGTACATTATATATTGACCTGGTTGTGTGGCTGGTCCTTTGGGATCAGAAGAACCTTTTAGTTGATGAGAATGGTTGTAAAGAACCACTCACCTTTAAATCGAGTGTTTTCGGTGCTAATACAAGGACTGGAATGCCAGAGGAAACTGCTTTTACGACTTCTTGTTAGCCAAAAGAAACAGAAGTTTACTTTTGTTGCTGGTTTGGTATATCCTAAGGGGAATAGCCACCAGTCTTGGGGTGTATCTGCCCTATTTCTCAGCAGTTCATCCTGAATTTGGCATCCTCAGTTGTGACCCACTGAGGCACGGTTACACTTATCTACAACTGATAGCCTGACTATTAAGAGAGAAGCCTTAGCTGTGCCAAGTGATCTTCGAAAGCTATTAGAACTCTTCTCCAGGCAAGATTCAACACTAAAGGGCTGCTCCTCCATCTGGGCTAGGTTTAGCTCGTGGTGTGAAGAACATAAAAAAAAATCCCAAGGATCCTGGTATCTCAGATATCCTGGACTTTCTTCAGGAAGGGGTAAACTATGGAATTCAGCCCAGCTCCACACCACACCAGGTGTCAGCAATAAGTAACCTCCTATTTTCTGGATCCTCTGGTTCCTTAACAGAGAACCCTCAAGAATCCAGGTTTTTTAGAGCAATCAGACTGGCTAACCTTGTGGTTAAACTATTTGTTCCCAAATGGGACCTCCCCTAGGATTAAAAGTCCTAACCCCACACCCTTTTGAGCAATTGACATCAATATCTCTATTCTACCTATCCATCAAAATCTATTTTCTGGTCACCATCATGTCTGCTAGATGAGGTTTTGAACTGGCAGCTCTATTCACATAGGAATTCCACTGCGTGTTCTATGATGACAAGCTGGTGTGAAGAATATTGGAATTGTTCTTGCCTAAGGTGAATTCATTTTTCCATTCCTCACAGGAGATACTCTTCCCTTCATTCTGTCCAAAGCCACAGCATCTGAGAAGAAAGCTCTGGCACACTTTAGATGTTCAAAAAGCATTAAAGAGCTCCAAATCAACAAGAAGCTAGGGCTCCTTTTTTATATCCTTTCATCCAAAGAACCAAAGGCTTAGGGTATCCAAGCTATTAGTAACTATATGGATCAAGCTATGCATCACAGAAGTATGCAAGACACCAGGTGATCCAGCATTAAGGCACATGCCACAAGAGCTGTGATGACTGTATAGGCAAAAAGTACTTATGCTTTTATTCTAGAAAACTGCAGGGCTGCAAAGTGGTCATGAGTTAACACCTTTATTAGATCCTATAAAATGGACTTTCTGTCCTTCACAGAGGCCTCCTGTGGCAGGGATGCTACAAGCAGTGGTCTAGTAATAGCATTGCCATTTTGGGCAATTAAGTTGGGGGAGGGGGATGTCTTCCTTATCTCAATCTTTTTTCTTAATTCTCCTGACTTCTGTTCACTGCTGTCTACCTCACATACATCTCAGAATAGTGGTAGATACTGCTAGCAGAAAGGAAATTATCAGGTAAGAAATTTACCATTCATGATCAGGATTTAAGTATTTAACAAACATACACTGAAACCTTTGGGGGAAATCCTGGCCACCTGAAGTCAGTGGAAGTTTTGCCATTGATTTCAATGGGGCCATGAACTTTGTCTTACACAGTTATCTTATTTTTAATAAGTTTTTGGTTGTTTAAGAGAGGTTTTATAAAATATTTCTACTAGTACATATAAAGCTAACATTCATTAGCTAATTGTGCAAACAGATTTAATTAATAAAGAAGAAAAATAAATTTAAAACCACAACATGAACATTTTATTTTGGGGAGATGGGAGAAATTTTACCTCTTCTTTATCTGAGTACAAATGATAACAAAGACGTTGGATAGTTCCTAGTTCAGTAATTGCTTCTGGAATACCTGCTCTTGTATGAGCCAGGCTAGCCAATAATTTCCCTACAAATTAATTAGACACTAGAATTACACATTATATAATGTCAAACATATTATCAGTTTGTTCACTTTTAGTCTCCTGCATAATCTTAATGAAATGCTTTGTTTTTTCAAAATGTGTTTAAATATTATCAGTGAAGTCGTCATACCCACAATCTTTTGTCTTCTGTCATTATTTCAACTGTGATAGTCTCAATATGTTTTTTATAACTATTGCATCTAAAATGTTGGATTTCTGCCTCCAAGAAATTTGCTTTTGTAAGAGGAATCATTTTAAAATACTGTAGCAGTATTTTATTAAATACATCTCCTTTATCATCTTTGGGCAAAATCTTGAAATCCTTCCTTAGTTTTTACTCATTCATTACCTAAGCAAAACTCTCATTGATGTCTATACAAATTTTGCCTGAGCAAGAATTGAATAAAAATGGAGGGCCAGATTATAAATCTACAGAAACAGGTGAAGGACTGCATTGTGTCTCAGAGTCACAATTCAGTCCCTGGGTCCCACCTTTTTAGAGGGGGGAAAGTAATCTGCTAAAGCTTTTTTCTGAATGCGGATTACTTCTCCCGCTACACTAGTTTAAGTATGCTAGGCAGACCATAGGGTGGCATAGGAGTGGGAGTAGAAGCCCTGCAGAGGCTGCTCCTCCCTTCCCCAGCAGTAACTCAAGATGTGGGTAGCCATTGCAGCAGACCAAGAGATGCCTTATGTCCTCTTACTCCTTTGTGCAGGCATTTTGGAAGAGCCAGTCTCCTGACCTGAGTCTGCCATCTAATACTACACTGTAAGTTTCAATATCTCATTTTGGAGAAACAACCGTATTTTATGGACATGCTTAACTTTATATTACTATGAGTTTTTGCTCAGCTTCTATAATTCTTACCTGTTAGAACAAGAGTAGCTGTCTTTTCAGAATTTAGTAGTTCAACTAAAATAGTAACCCCTCTTGCAGACAAAGTAACTTGGTCCACATCCACTATGACTTTGGCTAAAACAACAATCTGAAATCAAAAGCAGACCGTTTTTAAAAGATATGGATTGTTTAAGTAGGTTTCTTCCATTTCCTTTTTTCTTCACGTATTAATAAGAAAATCACTTATTGTGTATAGTGTTGTACGTTTACATGACACTTTCAACCCTATCACTTGCAATTTGGACCTTTGCCTATTGGCAGAAAAAGGCACAACCTTAGTATAGACATGTCAGTGCAATACAAGCAATTTTATCCATATAACTCATACATATTCAGGTGTTACAGACTTTTCCACTACTCTATACATCTGTTGGTTTGTTAAAATTATCTTGATACAGTAGTTATTCTTTTCTTATGCTAAAATAAAAACACGTAGGGAAAAAACGTGCATTCCTTAATCAGACAGAATTCCCATTGATTTTTGTCTGAGTAAAGATACAGGATCAAGTCTATAGCCAACATTTTCTTCTACCATGAAAAACAGTCCCAAGTTCTGATTATTTTTGAAATAGTTCACGACTGGAGGCTTGCAGAGAAGATGAGGATCTTCAAAATCTGTAATGTAATTTACACATTTTATAAGTGTTACTATATTCGGCCATTTAAGCTCTTTGAAAAGGACTTTATATTAATATTTTTGTGTAAAAATCAGTTCTAATAACCATAACATTACACATAATACATTTTAAACTGGTAATGGGCCTATGTGTTTTGTGTGTTATGTGTAAAAGCCCTGTTCCTATACCTGAAACGCAGCCATTGCTTTATCTGTCTCAATTTCTGATCGCAGAAAAGGTTCGAATGTAGACATCGTAATTGCGCCGGTCTCCAATATCAGGAACTGTTGGACAGGATTGTTGTATGCAAAAAGGGCTAAAGCATATCCAGCTCGTAAACAAATATCCTTAAACAAAAAACAAAAAACACAAATACAAAACCCCACAGAAACATGTGAGCTCTGAAGTTTTCATACTATCTAAAAATTAAAGAATAAAATACTGTATTCTTTGATATGCTAAAATAGTTACCAACCCCATCCTCATATTTTTGTCTTTGTTTTTATTGATTTTCATATAAATACTGCAGGCCAAACCCTCAGAGACTAGATAACGATAAGAATGACGCTCACCACACTGACACTTCTCTTTAACCAAAAAACCCCAATCAAGAACACACAAAAAATCCCTCCTGAAACAAACAGACAGAACAAAAAAGAAAATAAATACAATTGAAAAAAACAAACCCTATCCCGGCAGATTTTTATCCCAAAAAAGAAGAAGTGTCAGAGACTCCATACAGTCCACTAAGGACTTCACTATTGCTACTGACTTTACATGGAAGTATTTCAGACACTATAGTGAGGGGCAGCAGTATAAAACATAAGGTAGATGTTGTACAGCACAAAGCTGTGTGATTCAGCTAGACTCTACAGCTGCAGATGTCTGTCTGTCCCCAAAGTGAGAAAGAACTGATGCAGAGGCACCCATATAGCTGTCTAGCTTCCCTCACTGCAACTACCAGAAGCTGGAAGATGCTGTTGGTAAGGTACTGAGCATGTGCTAAGCCTCCCCAAATCCACTTCAGAACACGTTTCTGTGGCTGACAGCTGAGAAGACTGGATGGATGGAGCAATGGAGCCCAACAGTGATCTTGCAGCTCACTGCTTTGAAATGGAAGTGTGAGTCTTGGAGCAAAGTAAAGGACCCTCAGCCTGAAGAAATCCCTCTCTCTCTGGTGACAGGGGCAAGAGGAACACGCACATACCCTGAATCCTGCTAACTCCCAACCAGTATAATTAACCTTGCTTTTTGTCCTGTGTTAATGTTATGGACCCGTTCCTGATCTCCCTCTGCCCCCTGCAGTAACAACAGTAAAAAGTTTACTGATACCTGAATTGACATCCACAACTCCAATGAAGGGGAAAAGGAGAGTCAAGATCCATAAAGGACAGCTTTGGGGGAAGGGCTCAGAGCTCAATGGCATGAGCTCTCTTCCCACCTTCTATTCACAGAGTGGGTACAGATCCCCTCCAACATCCTTTCACACCAGGCACAATTGTCCTCAGGAATTATTAGCACTTCCAGAGGATGCGTGCATGATGTAAAGGACTTCCAAGTCACTTACACATATTCTGGGTTTAAGGTTTGACCCTGTTTGCAGTAGTCAGTAGCTTCTTCCTAAATTGAGGATCTTGTGGTCCTGAATTTAGTGTGTGCCTTGATTCTGAACAATATATTAGTCTTGAAATTGTGATAGCATTTATACCATTAACCCTGCTGCAACTGTACTTAAGCTTTATACAGGGTAAAACAGATTTATTTAGGGTTTGGACCTCACTGGGAGCTGGGCATCTGAGTGTTGGAGACAGGAACATTTCTTAAGCTGTTTTCAGTTTATCCTGCAGCTTTTGAGGGATGTGGTTCAGACCTGGGGCTGTGTTTGTAGCAGGCTAGCGTGTCTGGCTCAAACAAGGCAGGGTTCTGAAGTCCCAAGCTGCCAGGGAAAACGGGCTCAGAGGTAGTCTCAGCACACCAGTTGGCAGTCCCAAGGGGGTTTCTGTGATCCAACCTGTCACAGTCTTCTCTCTGGGATTCTCTCAGGGACACACACTGTGCTGGACCAGGCTATGTCTGCAGCTTCCCTCTTCATATGCCTTTGTTTTGGGTGGGGACTGCTATAAATGAGCTTAACTGTTTCTTACAGCTATCAAATTAAGAACAGTTGTTACACCCACCAGCTTCAATAAGGTTTAACCCAACCCAGAAGAGTATTAAAAAAAATAGTTATATTAAAAGGACATACTTTTGATATTTGTGTCTGACATGTGAAGTTGGATCTACTGTATAGTAAATTTGGTATGCCATATTTGGCTTATGGTGACACTATGACATTAATATAGAATATTTTTTCCTAAATTAATACTGCTACTTTATCAAGTACAGTACCTTATCAGGTGCATTAAGAAGTTCAAGAACATCACTATAAACGAAACCTTCCTCCTCTTGTAACACAGTCTGTAAATTACTGTTCCTTAAAACAATGCAAGCCAAGGAATATGCAACTTCAACCTAAATATATATTTTTAAGAAAAATACAGATATTATATACTTACACTTTGCAGAACAAATTCATGGCATATTTTATTTAATAAGCAGAAAATCAGTTTATACTAGAAAACTAAATATGTAGGAAAACTCACTTCAACAAAATATAATTGAGGCCAAGACTTAGTAGGTCTCCAAAAAAAAAAAAAAAAAAAAAAAAAGGATTCAATATTTATATGGATAATGGAAACATCCACAGTTACATTAGACAAAATTTACAAAATATATTATTTATAAGGGATATAAACCTTCATGGCATAAGCCAGCACTGAATTAAAGGTGTTAAGAAAAAACTTCCTGTATGGTCAGCTTACTTTTTAATTGCCCTCTTCAGAGGTTCTTGCATCTTCCTTTAAAGCATATTGGTCAGTGCTAGAGATTGGATACTGGACTAAATAGACCTCTGGTCTGAACAAGTATGTGAATTCCTGTATTCCTGATCTCAAATCATAATCAGCTTGTGCCTTGAAGTAAGAACTGATTGCTCTTGTAATTTATATACCATAAGCAAATGGTATTTTGTCCATTACACTACAAGGTCTTTGGTTAATTGGTTTATTTATGTAGTTTAAATTATACCTATACTTCAGGATTAGAAAGACAAAATGACCCACTTGTAATTCTTGTTCTTTGAAGATAGCAGAAACACTCACATGCAGGGCCATGCTTCTGTATGACCAGATTCATATGTTTTTCAGCCAATCCTCACCGCAGATTTAATGTCTTAAAAGATAGCTTTAAAGTATTCTGAGCCTGGTCATTCAAAGCTTTGTCATATTCTAAGGAATGAAGACTCCAGAATTGTGGATATCTTATAATTCTACTTACTGCACCCTTAGAGAAGCAAAGTATTCATGTGCTCTCATAGGACCAGCATATAGCAGATAGGTTTGGTCCCATATGCCTCACTGTGCACTGAAGATGTGCCAGCATATCAAACTGTCATATGTTACTCCCTGCATAAAAAACACACTGAAAAGGGATGTTATGAATTAGCACAGGGAAGTCCAATATTTATGAGCAGTTAGTTCATCTAGAAAAAACAACTTACTCAAGAGAAATCCACAAGGGAAAAACAGAATCCTTACAGCACATCTTTGAAGTTTTAAATTACTTTTGTTATTGCCTTCATACACTTAAAAATAAGGGACAGTAGTTTTTTAGGCATGGTTTGCAATTATTCCTCAGTAGCTGGCATTTGAAGTGTCTTATTAAGGAGGGATATTATTTATTTAATTTTGTTTTCTCATGCTCTAAGCTGCAAAATGAGATGGCAAGAAGTGTTCTCAGAAAGTTCAATTCTGAATATTTTTCAGCCACAGAACATGCGCACACATACACCCCTGCCCCCTCACAACACCATTATTCCACACCTTTATCTGAAGAGAATTATGATTTTTAAGCAGGTGAACCAGTATTGGTAAGGCCTGTTCCTCCACTATGTTTTCCTGGCTGACTGGATTGTTTGTATGAGCCACACCTGTAAGAGTCCACATGTCAAATGTATCCCGTGTAAGACATTTGTGCAAGAGAAAAACAGAAAGCATAAAGAAAAATTGTCCACTTTATACCTAATTGTTGCAGATTACATAATAACAAGAGTACTATATTCTTTTCACTTGAAATAACTATTAGAGCTGATCCAGGTGTTTTACATTTATGTACAAGGACCGTGTGTACATAAAGGTATGCCTGGCTTCTGTTGCTGACAGCTCCCTAGAAAAAGATATATGGAGGAAAGGAAGGTGAGCATGGAGTAAATTCAAAGAAGCCCAGCAGATGGTGAATTTTCATTAGTATGTTTCCAAACATTAAGTCTTGGAGACTGTAATAAGCACTAATTATCCCAAAGATTGGCTTCCTGAGGATATTTCTAGTTATAGAGAAACTGGAGAACCACTTTGCCAAAAAAGTCCATCCTACCCTAAATAATAGTCCTGACTAAATCTAAGTAATGATTTCCAAATACATGCACAGACATTTAAAATTCCAGAGACTTGACTAAAAGTTGCCTTAGGTGTCACTTTTGTTCTTAGCGATTGAACATAAACATCTTCTAGAATGGGTACCTCTGCTTCCTTGTAATCAGGTACAATGCACTTGACTATTTCAGATTCACCGTTTAGTATGGTTTATCCAGCTGATCTAGCCTCATATGTCAAGAAGAGACAGGACAGAGAGCTTATTTTAGGAGGACAAATACATTTTGCCAAACCTGAAGACGCATTTCAAATCTGTTCTAAAAACATGTTATTCTTGGGATGAATGTAGATTGGGGGAAAGTAAATTATCTGATCTGGTTTACATTAAATTTCAAGAAAACCATAGTAATGAATTTGGGATTTAAATACTGGACTACCTTATTTTTATGAGATACCAAAAAGAGTTTAGACAAGAAGGTTTCGAGAGCTTGTTAATTTTCCTGCTGTACATGATGACAACAAAAATGTCCTCTTCAGCAGGGTTTGAAGTTGGGGAGGAATGCTGGTACTCTCCAAACAAGTAGTAGATGCAACATTCACACTTCCAGCATCTACCCCGTTAGTCACATCCACTTTCTCATGACTCTCTCATAGAAATAGCATTAGAATGTGAATCACGTGATTTTCTACGGTTGGCAGGTCAATCATCCAGCACGACAATTAAATTTGTGGACATATAATACATTGCTGTAAAAAACATTTTGCTTTAAAGGAAAACTGCCACACACAAAAACAAAACCCAAGAGTGGTTTTGTGCCTTTTTTTCTTCTTTATGATATACAAAAAAGGTCCTGAAAGGGAGGCAATTCCTGTGGAAAAAAAGTATTTTTCCCCTTTTGCTTTTTACTTAGAAATTCAGGTTTTGTGAACCTCAGAAACTTCTATGGATGTTCGAGAACTAGTAGGTTTTTACATCAGAGCAATTGTACAAGTAAAACTTGAGTAACTGAAATAGGAAGTGATTTTTATTTAAACTTTTTAAGGCACTGGTTTTTGGCTTGGGGCTTCTTTTTTTTTTTTTTGTTAACACCAATTTAAATATGAAAGAAAATATGCCATTATTAAGGATTCAACACCTTCATTTAAGGGCTGTGAAAGCACTCAATCCGCATATTTAGGTCATCAAAGTCTTCCAACAAAAACAGGCAAGACAAGACTTGACATTTCTGATATTTTGAGGATGAAAACAAGAAAAAAAAACTTTCAGGCCTTTTTTATACACCATAAGGAAATAAGTTGGCATACAATTAATATTTTTTATTTTTAAAATACCCCCAAGTCAGATTGCAGTCCCAAAAGAGTTTACATTCTTAATTTTTAGATGTGGCACAACAAATAAGGGTAATAAAAAACCAGCCAGCCAGGATATGACAAGAATTACAAAAACAGGAACTCATGGATAGCCAGAGAACAAGACCAGCAGCTAAAATATTTCACGCTGTAAAGTTCATGTACATATTCAACAAGGAGTAACCAGCTCCATGTACTAGAACCTTTCTATATGAAATTCACGAGACAATGCAGCACACACGTTTTCTTCCTTTCACTGGGCTGACTGTTATCAGTGCCTTTTTTAGTGAATGATCAGCCTGTATTTTAAAACCCATGGCAACAAGTCTCAGAGCCCAGGTCTATACATTCTGGCTCACAGGGCTCATGCTACACCATTACAAACAAAAGTGTAGACATTTGGGCTCAGGCTGGAGCTGGGGGGCAGGTTTCAGTGCCGCAATGTCTACTCTGCTGTTTTTAGCATTTTAGCACGAGCCCAAGTCTTTAGAAGTGGACTCAGAGACTCGCTGCCATGGATTTTAAAAACTGCAATGTAGATGTACTCCAAGTCTTGTCATGGCACTGTTTGCCAGACTCAGCAATGGCCTACTTGTTAAGCCATTCCATCACCCAGTCATAGACCAAGGTACTCTAAATCTCACAGAATTCAGCTGAACTAACTCCCCTGATGATCCCCAGGACCCAGACAGCTGGCAGCAGCATGCTCATAAGAAGCTTCTTCTGAAACATACTGATAGAGAAACCAATTATGGGATAATAACAACGCTAGAAAAGTAGCTGATGCTGACAAAATAACCATAGATTAAAACAATGGTTTGTGCAGGGAAATTTCTATAGTAAAGTGCCTACTGGAAACCTTTATCCCAGACAGTAGATCAGAAAGTACATCTAAGTAGTGGCACTGGGGGATTGGAGTGAGAAAATTATTTTCACTGTTGGGCTGCTACACCAAAACTATTTGTCTACATTGGCACTGCAGTGGTGGAAATTGCTAAGGTGAAGGACCACATGGTGTTTAGCTGTGGCATTTTAATTACCATCACTGAAAGCAATTTGGTTTGTGACATTTCATAGGCATGCTAGGGGCTCCAAACAGTGGTTAACATGACAAAATTATGTAATTTACACAAAGGTTTAATGTCTGAATAAAGTAAGAATTTTGTTCTTGGCAAATTATTCTTCTTTATATTGAAAAGTTATATTTCAATTATATACTAATATTAATACTAAATAAAATATTTTCTTCTTTCATTGATATTGTTTCAAACTGGTTTGCATTTTTCCCATTCAAAACCACTTAAGATTTGTTTGTTTGTTTTTTAAAAAAACACCTTAAAACATAAGAAATTCTACAAACCAATACAAATGGTCCCCAGGGCTCTGATGACACTCAGGAGCGTGCCCTCTGCTATCTTTGCGCTTCTCAACAATCGAACCAAAGGGCCAATTCCATTCCCTTCACATATTTGATTTTGATGAAGTTTGCTATCTTTGCTAAGAGCTATGACTGCTTCACCTCCTTCCAAAACAAAGCAAAAATGTACGTTTAAATATCTCCAATAAACTGTGTTTGTTTTGCATAAATTTGCAAAATATTGGAAACAAAATCTTACCAACATACTGCATTTTATCAGATGGTGACAAAAGCATATCAATAATAAAGTTGTACCCAATCTGTTCTGCCATTAACTTTTGCTGCTTCAGTGTTTGTCCTGCCAGTGCCCACAAAGTTATAGCACCTTGTTCCTTAACGGTCAAGTGAAATGCCTGAAAGTTTGAAAAAAGCAAAGTTTTTCCTTCACTAGCAGAATTTTAAGCCTTACACATTTAAAAAATGATTTATTCCATGATATTAAGGGTTTTCCAATTATTCCAAGTAATTCAGCCTATTTTACGCTTTTTTCTAATGAACAGATTGATTTAAGACTTGAGAAAAATAAAAATGCAAAATGAATTCTTGCCTTTAAGAGCTTTAAAAGATGTTTTGTTGCTGATTTTGCCAGAAACTGTTTCTGTATACAAGAGTTGTTATCCGATAGTGCTTCTATAGCCATAGCACCTTTCACCTGCACACTGATTTTCCTTCCACGGAGAAGTTCAACCAGAGGACCAATTGCATCTGCATTTGCAATAGCATCCTGCATCTTCTCATTCCCCCGAGCAAGTTCTGCAAGAGCTGCTGAAGATACAGCCTGTAGTACATCTTTAAATACATAAAGTATTAGTCAAACAGTGATAAGAATCAACAAAATTCTTTTTTTTTTCCTTAGAAGGTTTTATTTCAGACTAGTAGTAACTGTATTTCAGAGGGATGTTAGGGCTAATACACTTGTAGCGTACTGATACGCATAGCTAAAATGCTGACTAAACATTCAGTCATTTCTGACTTCTGGATATTCTTCAAATTTAAATCGTAAGGCTATAGATGGTCAGATGCCCCAAAAATGTCATCCACACCACTAATGTGACCTTGCGAACTTTAATGTAGGCTAAACTAGGTGGTTGCACAAGGCAGTACTACTTGATTTCATGGAAACCTTGCAAGAAGAAAATATTTTTACAGGTCAAGAACATGGGAGAACACTTCTTATAAGCTTTTTGCAGATAAATTATTAACCTTAATGTTGCCTTAATATTGTATTACCACCCATGTCTAAATTGTACATATAGGAATTGTTCTCATATGCCTTGGGTTGTTATAAATGAAAACCAAAGTATGAAAAAGAAAAAAATAGTGAGCAAAATTCTACACCAATGCAACTCCACTCAAATCTGCGTACAGATGTGGTCCCCTCATCTCAAAAAAGATATACGGGCATTAGAAAAGGTTCAGAAAAGGGCAACTAAAATGATTAGGGGTTTGGAACGGGTCCCTTATGAGGAAAAATTAAAGAGGCTAGGACTTTTCAGCTTAGAAAAGAGAAGACTAAGGGGGATATGATAGAGGTATATAAAATCATGAGTGGTGTGGAGAAAGTGAATCAGGAAAAGTTATTTACTTGTTCCCACGATATAAGAACTAGGGGCCACCAAATGAAATTAATGGGTAGCAGGTTTAAAACAAATAAAAGGAAGTTCTTCTTCACTCAGCGCACAGTCAACCTGTGGAACTCCTTGCCTGAGGAAGTTGTGAAGGCTAGGACTATAATAGGGTTTAAAAGAGAACTGGATAAATTCATGGCGGTTAAGTCCATTAATGGCTATTAGCCAGGATGGGTAAGGAATGGTGTCCCTAGCCCCTGTTTGTCAGAGGGTGGAGATGGATGGCAGGAGAGAGATCACAAGATCATTACCTGTTAGGTTCACTCCTTCTGGGGCACCTGGCATTGGTAGACAGGATACTGGGCTGGATGGACCTTTGGTCTGACCCAGTATGGCCATTCTTATGTTCTTAAATCAATTAAGTTGCACAGGGTAGAATTGAACACAGAATTTTACCTGCCAGTCTACCTTCCTATGTCTTTTTATTTCAGGGTCTGCAAATTATTCTGTATTAAAGCCTGATTTGTAAACAAATTTACCAGTCTGAAGGCAATTTTAAAGTAACTTGCATAGAAATATTGTGAAAAAATAGTCTAAGTAGCAAAACATTAACATGGGCAACAAGGGCCTGATTCAAAGCCCACTGAAGTCAATCGGATTTTTTCAGCTGACTCCAGTGGCTTTGGATCAGGCACTACACAATAAAGCAAAAACAGTTACTCCTGGGGGAATTCTGCACCACTGCGCACTTGCATAATTAATGAGTTGTGCATATTTTTATTTTTTGGAGCAGAAAAAAGCTTCTGCCAGAAAGTTGCTGCAGTTCCGCCTTTTGCCCACCAGAGGGCACTATGACACTAGAACAAAGCAGTCTCAGCAGAAAATAACTTTGGCTAGAAAGTTACTACAGTTCTGCCTTTTGCCCACCTGAGGGCGCTGTGCCGATAGAACAGAGCAGCAGCTCTGGGCCAGCCAGGGAAGAGAAAGAGCCTGCCTTCTTCACAGTGCCTGGCCTTTCGGGCCAGGTCAGGAGACAAGGGCTATGGGGAGACGGACAGTATGGGGCTGCTGTGGGGTCAGATAGGGGCTGATAAGGGCTAGTGGGGGAGGACAGAGTGGGGCAGGGGCTGAATGGGAGTGGAGGCTCAGGGGCATATGGTGACGGAGAAGGGAGTGGCAGGGCCACATGGGGATGGGGGGAGTGGGTGTCTGAGTGGAGATGGAGAGACACATGTGGACAGGGGGTGCAAGGACACATAGGGACCAGGACAGATGTGCCTAACTGAATGGGATAGGCTAGGGTTAAGCCAGGGTCTGCATGGTGGAATCCCAACAATCCCTCCCCACCCATCCCCAAAAAATCTGTTCCATACTTTTCCCACCCATACCCAACAACCCTCCAAGTTCACATCCAGGCTCCTTCCCAGCAATTACTTCCCTCTCCCTCAGCTCCCCTGTTACCCCTGACTCCCACAAGGCTTTGCACTGCTTCTGAGAGGTGCGGGAAATACGGTTCTGCATTGTAGTTTAAATGAATTATTACTCAGAGTTCTGTATTAATATGCCTACTAAGTAATCTATTTGTCAAAAAACATTTCCTGAATCTTTTTTGTTGTCTGTATTGTTACAGACATACTTGCTGACAGGTATTTTGAAATAAATGACCAATAATAACTGAAACTGGTGTGATTAGATGATGTTATTTTGACAAATAAAACATGCAGAATTTTGCAGAATTTGAAAATATTGTGTGCAGAATTTTTTGTTGCAGAATTCGCCCAGGAGTATATAATAATACTCAAACCATTACTAATATGGAGAGTTTCCTTTTTTTCAAATGTCTACAGTAATAATATTAAATGAACATGTAAAACTAAAAGTTTACCTGATTGTGAAGTTAGAAACTCAACAAGTGCTGGAATACCCTGATGTTCCTCCACTGTGCTTTGATTGAGTTTGTTCTGAATGCATAACACCCGGATACAATTTATTACATTAACTAACAAATCCTGTATTTTAATTTTCAAAAGATTTACCAGAGGAGGGATTCCACCCTAAAGAAGGAAAAAAGCATATGGTCGTAATATGGAACAATCCCAAAGAAAGAGCCATTGCAATTACATTCCATGTGCCTCACAGTATATACATATAAATGAATGGAACAAAAGATGTCAAATAGGTTTAGTCAAATATGACAATTACCTCATATTGGAAAAGCAAAGGATTTTTTAAAAAATTCAGTCCTTTTAAAAAAAGTAAAAAACGTGAACATAACTAACAGTTCCTGAATTAGGCTCACCAGCTCAGTAATGACATTTTGATTATTGTCGAACTGGGCAATATCATATAGGATAACAGCACAGCGAGATTGCAGTTCAGGTTCACCAGAACCCAACAATTCAATTAATACTGAAATGCCTCCTGCTTCTACTAAAGCTTTGGAAATGGTGAAATTCGGTGAAATGTTACTCAGCACCCCTGATGTTATACATGCCAGCTTGATCTGCCGGCCTTTCAACAGATTGATTAGAGCGGGGATACCACCTGCAATAAATAAGAAAACAAAACCATTATTATAGTCAGTGTAACAACCATCCAATATCATATTTGCTTATTGTTAATTTTAAATTGAGTTTATGAGAATTAAATGAAATATTTTCGTAATTTCAAAAATAAAAACAAATGACAGGGACACTTAACATGCCAAGGCCTAAAATTGAATCCACCTACAAATATTATAATCTAATGGAAACTCCATTCCAACTATCCAGACATACAATAAAAATACTACTTTTGCCAAATGAACAAGGACTAAGCCAATACAGAGGCATTTTTATTCTAGAGGCCCCAGCCAGACCCATATTTATGTCAGTTCTTACTACTTCTCCTCACTCTTGAAATCCTGTTTTAAAGCTTTCCTTCAGGTTGTTGAAACTATCCTTCAAGTCAAGTATCTTTCTTACACTTGTGACCCATGTTAGGGTTTCATTTAATAAATATTTTAAACCTTCTGTTTTGAACTGAGCTGAAATTATCACAGTTTTGCTGAATGTAGCACCTTTGGAGACTCTGTTTATGCACTAGTATTGTTGATAATGAGTGATGACTTGACAGCACAATTAATTTTACAAAAACTTATGGCTTTAAGATGTTAAAATAAAATCAAGTACACTTGCTATGCTATTTATATCACCTGCATCCAAAATGCATTTCCAGTAGAAATCTTTTGCTAAACAGAGAACTTCCAAGGATCTAACTGCCATTTCTGGCCTTGTAGCATCTTCACACTGTAACATCTCTGTTGGGAATGTAAAACATTTTAAAAACATTTTCATTTCACAAAAACACAGCTGTCATTGAATGTGAACTTTAAAGATTATTTGACCTTAAAAAGAACATACTTTTTCAGTCATCCTTTTTAGTAGCTTTTATCGTAAGGATACGCCAATTCAGGGATAAAAATCCTGGCTCCATCAAATTTAACTGACTTCATTGGAGCCTGTATTTTACCCCACATATGTTTCCATGTGGGTCAGGAAAAACAATCCTTGTTGGAGCTCATAGTTTTAAAAAAACGTCTCCAGTTTACAGTGCTGTTCCAGAGACTGGCAGCTAAGTACTACGATAGGAATGAGTATGTGTGTGCACATATACCAGCTTGTTACAATGAGATACACAATAAAGGAAAAATTCTCTTATTGGATAGGAGTGCTCTCATACCAAGGCCCTCCTATGCAAAACTTCCATTATTGTCAATGGGAATTCTCTGCAACCCTCAAATGTTGTTACTCTGATTGCACTTGAAACAATATAAACAATCTGAATTTATCTTTAAATAAAACTTTCAGTTATGGCTTAAATTTCAAATAGCCAACCTGTACTTAACATTTAAGATGATTTCCAAGTCCTAATAACCGCCTTCTTCCCAGCAATTTTATATATATCCATATTTACTTTTTAGTTTGGTGATCAGTGGTCTATATTCTCAAAAATAACCACAGGATCAGGGAATCCAAACATACCATTAATGTGTGTGCTACGTACTGGTTTTCTGTGTGTCTTTGCATATAGCAAGTAGTCCACTTTAGCAGTTTACTTTAAAAATTATACCATGGCAGCAGCCAGATTAAGTTTATGCGCTCTCTACATAAATAATTGAAGAAACAGTTTGTTGCTGACCTTTAGGTGGTATTTATTTCAGGCTCCAAATCTAACAATATTTACCAAGAACATCTCTCATTTCAAAAATATTTTAGAGGGTATGGGCAACTGTTTAAATTCTCTCTAGCACAAATTAAATGAAGAAAGGCTTGTGGAGAGGTAGGATAATGTGATAAGTGCTTCATTTTAACATTATGTTTCTATTACATTGCTTGCATTGCTTCTTCTGTAAGAAAATATATCCTCCCATCTTAATCCTCTTCCTAGTGTCCTCACCTAGTAAAATCATGAACTGCCATTTGCAGGGTTTAAATTGAATGTCCCATATAATCTTCCTTTAATATTACTTCAGCTGTAGAGTATTTATTCTCTTTGCATATTACGATGTAAAGTTGACCTGCTTAGTTCTAAGCAAAGCTATTTAATTACATGTATAAGTACAAAGGGAAATTATTTAAATGAAATCACAATTTGAATAAATGCCCCAACTGGAAACAGTTTTGAATAGCATGTAAGGCCTTGTTTGTCTTTTGTGCAACCCTTATTCACAGATGCCAGAAGCAGCAACTGAAACCATTACTATATAAGGAGATAACTTGATGGATACTCAACTCTTTCTTCATTATATTCCAGATTGGAGTTAATTGCCCTCATCCAGAGCAAAGCGGACCTAAATCAAGTAACTCTGGTCTCCCCTACATATAAGGATACTCAGGTAGTGTACAACCATCAAAGCAGCTTTTATATCACCGCCTGCCAGTGTTGGGGCTGTGGTTAGGGACTGGAGGTCTGGCCTGTGATTCCCTGTTTCTAGGAATCCCTGTTTGCCATAATGGCCCCATTGGTATCTGACACAGATTAAGGCAGTATTCAGCAGCTCCAGGATCAGGGGAGTATAAAGAGGGTCTTTGCTCTCCATATTCCTCAACTGTGCTCAGCGTACCTCAACTGCAGCTGAGGATCTGGCCCCATGAGATCATTACTAGGTGAAGGGCAATTCCCTTTACATTATAACTGAAGAAAGCCATTTCTTTTATGGATCAGAATTTACAGTTTTAAAAGATAAGAGAGTCAGGGGCTGACATAGGCCCCAGTCCTGCAATTAATTTGCATGGGTAGAACATTGTGGTAATGTGGAGCCCTCCTGAAAACAGTGAGACTCCATGTGGACATAAGAATTCACTGTGTGCATCTCATTGGAAGATCAGGACTATAAAGTGTGCTTAAAACCCAGTGATAGCCAAAGAACTTTTTTATGCAAAAACAGGAAAGAGAAGGGGATTCATTTTCAAACATGGATGTAAAAGGTATACCTGCAAAATTCCTTCTCTGCATCCCAAGTGGAAAACTGCATACATAAGTACCTAGTTATTTATATGTACAGTAAGTGCAGATGTATTTATATGGATACACCAATGGTTTTGAAAAGGAAGCTGTAAAGTTGCAATTTGAAATAATAAATTTCTGGGTATGTTTCAGTAATGCAGAAGCTGGAGATATGTCTTTCTGAATTACATGCAAAGGTCCTGATATTACAAACACTTATATATGTGAATAATTTAAAACACTTGAGTTGTCCCATTGAGCTCAATATGATTACTCAAATGGATAAAATTAAACATATGCTTAAGTGTTTCATAGAATCATAGAATATCAGGGTTAGAAGGGACCTCAGGAGGTCATCTAGTCCCACCCCCTGCTCAAAGCAGGACCAATCCCCAATTTTTGCCCCAGATCCCCTAAATGGCCCCCTCAAGGACTGAACTCACAACCCTGGGTTTAGCTGGCCAGTGCTCAAACCACTGAGCTATCCCTCCCCCGCCCCCCCAAAAAAGGATAAGGGCCGAAAACAGTAGGAGAAACAGGTGTCTGAAAAAATAAGCTACAGTGATCGCAATGGTAACTGAAATAGTATCAAAAGAAAGCTATTTTTTGATGCATGAAGAGTGCATGCTAAAAACAGAAACTATATTATTTTCATCATATAACATCATATAACAATTAAGGACCAGATTGCCTTCAGTAACGCATCTGCAACTCCATTCAAATTAATGGACTTCGCAGGGAAAGCTAGAGATACAATGTAGCCCCAAAACATTCAAAATTCTATTTTTCATTATTTGTAGCTTGGTTTGGGAAGTACATTAACTATAGATATTTTCACCATTTTAGGGGAAAATACCACTGGTTAAAATGAATCATACACAGACATTTTATTTGAGAGAGAATATATGTGCTTACCTACAAGAGTATTCCAAACTGGAAGATCTGGATTATCTAGCTGTATTAGATGCTTGAGAATTTCTGTGTGAAAGTACAGGACTGCTAAATGAATGATATTGTTTCCTTCACTGTCAGTTTTCTTCCAGCTGGCACCAAGAGAAAACAAATATTGAAGCGTGTCTAATGCTCCAGAGGTGGCTGCAAGCAATAGTGGAGTAGAATGATATCTATGGAACACAGAAACATATTGTGGTATAAATTAATATGTAATAAAATATGAAGTATGCGAACAAGTTTATTTCACATAGTTATTTCAACTGATTATAAACTATTATTTTTCAAAAATGGAATCCATGAGGATGTGAATGCACAAGCTCTCTGTCCAGACACATCTGTCTTCGATTTGCAGTTTCTGCTTGTTTGATTTTTAATTGTTCATTTGATTTCTGACTTAGCTGAGGCTCCCTTGAGGTCATACCAAATTCTACTAAGTCAGTGGTAGTTTTTTCACTGATTGCCACTGAGATTGCATTAGGTCCTTCTTTTCATATTTCTCAATGATAGATATCTGTGCAGTATCATGACTGAATGATGTTGAGAGTGCATCTTCAAGATTTCAGCAGGTCTCCTCTTCTTTTTCCCCACAAAACAATGATTTTATGCTATAGCCTAAATACGTCTCAGGACTCTGAGGGCCCAATTGTGACCTCATACAGAAATGTAACTTCTGTTGACCTGAGTGGAAGCTGCACAATCCTATTGGATGGCAAAATTAGGCCTTGCATTTCTATGGCTTATAACATTCCTTCACACACCCAGAGCATAGGAGCATCATGAGCAAAAGAAATTCACAATCATGAGTATAACAACACTGAAGTTGTACAGCCTCAAGACAATGGGGCCACAATGCATATAACTCCCATTAAAGCCAAAGGAGTTGCTCCCATACAATTAAGGACATCTATATGAGCATATAAATACTGTTATTTTACTCCTCATTCTGGAAGGGCTAATTCGTTTTCCAATACGGGGCTATATTTGTATGGCAAGACAGAAATTTTAGGAGGGGGGCCATATTTGTGGTCTTTCAAGCATATTGTATTATATAAATGATAAAGCACCAATCGTCACAGTGATAAAAACTCTAGTGACTTACTCAGCTGTTGTTTCAGCCTCTAGCAGATCTGGGTCTTTCCTATAGAGAACCGTGATACAGGAAATGTTGTCATAGAATGCAGCAAAATGTATAGCCATCCATCCTCGATCATCAGCTAATTTATAATCTGCCTTACAGGCCAGAAGACAAGTAAGTGCTTCAATGGATCCACACTGAGCTGCCAGGTGTAAAGCAGTAGGACCTAAAGCTAATGGATATATATATAAAAAAAGCTGGTATAATGGACATAATTTTCAAAGTGATGCACCTAAACTGTGCCTGCAAAATAGGATGTAAAATCTCCACGTAACTATTTGCCAGTTTTATCAACACTGTTTTCATGCCATTCTAATCACGGAATAAGTTATTCATCTCTACAATGTCTTGATTTAATATCATATTGAAGCTTTTGAGATAAAAGGAAAACATCTGAATGCATCAACAGATTTAAAACTAAAGATGTCTGAAGTTATAACTTCAGTGGTAATAATATAGTCTTTTATACTTTTGAAAACAAACAAACAAACATCCTGCCTTCCATCCCACGCAAGTCATAGAAAAATCTTGATGCTCCTATGCTTCCAAAGCCTTGGACAGACTTAAGCAGTGTGGAAACACATTTTCTTAAAGTATGAACTCCTTAGTTTTAATAAAAATATTCCATTTCTCTGCTCCTTAGCTGTAATCTTTCAAGCTTCCACATGCTGCATAGGTAAAGATAATAAAGGTAATATCTGGATTTCTTTACCACTCACCAATTCTTTCCCCAGAGGTCTCCTTTTCTTGCAAATGTGATTTTCCTGAAAATCAACGTATTAAACATAATCAGATACATTGGCACTACTCTGAAAGCATGGCAGACACACGACTGTTACAGGTAGTATCACAGACTCATAGTCTCCAGTCTGTGCTATACAACCAGATCCCTATAGAAGCCTAGGTAAGTTTAATAGGGATTCTGTGGCTGTGTGGAGCCTAATGAAGGATTGGGGTCATAGTATACCTTTTTCTAAAACTGATGCTTATCTGTGTTCCACCAAAGGCAAAGTCTATAGCACAGTTCATGAAAGCGGAGGCTTTAGCGAGGTGGTAGAGACAACTACATAGACTGTTTGTCCACTGGAGAATTTCCCACACCTGGAGACTCCTCAGTAAGGAAGTGGGGTTTAGAATTGAGATTTCTGAATTATGCGGCAACTACAGTTCCACACACTAGGGGATATGTTCCACCACAGCAGAGAAGGCATAGTCCCTTAATGCTCCTAATTATCAGTTCCTTTGTCAAATAAAAAGGATTAAAAGATGTACTTAACTGGAGTTCAAACCACGTATATTATCTTTGAATTGGGAATGTATCAAGGAATAAATAACATGAACAGCAGTCAGGAAGTAGTCAGTTTCCGAAAGGAAAAGAGAGTGATCACTTTAGATAAGCTATTACCAACAGGAGAGTGGGTTTGTATGGGGGGAGAAAACCTGGATTTGTGCTGGAAATGGCCCACCTTGATTATCATACACATTGTAAGGAGAGTGATCACTTTACATAATGACAGGTTTCAGAGTAACAGCCGTGTTAGTCTGTATTCGTAAAAAGAAAAGGAGTACTTGTGGCACCTTAGAGACTAACCAGTTTATTTGAGCATGAGCTTTCGTGAGCTACAGCTCACTTCATCGGATGCATAGCATATCGTGGAAACTGCAGAAGACATTATATACACACAGAGACCATGAAACAAAACTTCCTCCCACCTCACTCCCCCACGGGAGTGAGGTGGGAGGAAGTTTTGTTTCATGGTCTCTGTGTGTATATAATGTCTTCTGCAGTTTCCACGATATGCTATGCATCCGATGAAGTGAGCTGTAGCTCACGAAAGCTCATGCTCAAATAAACTGGTTAGTCTCTAAGGTGCCACAAGTACTCCTTTTCTTTTTACACTTTACATAAGCTATTACCAGCAGGAGAGTGGGGTGGGGGGAGAGAAAACCTTTTGTAGTGATAAACACCCATTTTTTCATGGTTTGTGTGTATAAAAACATCTTCTGTATTTTCCACAATATGCATCCGATGAAGTGAGCTGTAGCTCACGAAAGCTTATGCTCAAATAAATTGGTTAGTCTCTAAGGTGCCACAAGTACTCCTTTTTAGTTTCCAAAAATAAGACCTATAAAAACAGAACTTATCCATTATTTAATTAATGGATCTCCAGTCTTGGCAGGATAAGTGTCTGCACTCCTTCTCCTTTTTCTTAAAGAAAGGGAACATAAAGGGCTGTTCAGCCTCTTAACTTGCAAAACTCATTGAACTGGCTGAGATCACTTATATCAAGAAATTTCTCTGAAAAATTTAAAGAGCAGTCAGGCAACTGGATAGTTTAAAAGAAGGCTTCACTACCTCAGTAAAGATCACATTGAATGCATTGGCTTTGGATTTCAAAGCAAAGCAATTATTCATTTAGAACTGAAACACCAAGCTCTAGAGAAGAATTAACTATCTTCCATATATTCCTAAACACAGCAGATGACAAGTCAAAGAATTCTAAAATATGAAACCTATATCCTAGACTGAAGGTGAGGAAGATAGGAGCTGCTGACAAGTGAAATGTAGAATTTTCCAGTGCAGCTTCTATAGCTTTCCTCTAATGTTTTCATGAAATCCCAGTGACAGTAATCATGAGACATCACATACTGGGACTGCCTTCCCAGTGGCTGGAACTTAGTTTACTACTGATGAAGAAATTACAGACACTTTTAAGTAGAACTCTGAACAAGTCTTCCAAGTTCCCATGCTACATGTGCTCATCCTCCACTCAGCTTCCCCTTCTTTTACATCAAAATCCTAATGTACTTAGTCAAAGTTCATGGCTTCAGTGGGAGTTTTGCTTCAGTAAAAGCTGAGTAGAGACAAGACTTGGCCAGTAGACTCTACATCCTAATTTTCATAAAAATGTCAAATCTTCCCTTTCTTGAGATGAACTCTTTTTTGCTTACATTGTATATTTATAACAACAAAATATACTAAAAGATCTCATAATATTTAATGTACTAATTACCAGCTCTGTCCCCCTTAGTCTCACTCTTCTGTGAACGTCTTCCTAAAACAAAAATGTATTTATGCTTGTTAGCTACAGTCTACATGTTTGTATAGTATCGTATATTGGATATACTCTAATTCTATACATTTCTAATGATATTTGTATACATGTCATGAATCTTAGAGGGCTACCTTATAGCAGTAATTTAAATAAACTGAAAAGCTGGATGGTGATGACTGTAAAAGCACAGGCTGAAATTCACAAAGAGAGATTGATACATTTATAAAATTAGTTGTAAAGCACATTTTGTCCTATACTGTACGTTGCAGAAAGAAAACAAAGAGTGGTCACAGAAAAGATTTCTGATATTTCTAGGGAGGGAAACTTTACTGTTGCCCACACTCCCCAACATGTTTTTCCAGCGCAGAGGAATTTGTTTCCCCTTTCCTCCCCACCACAGAAGAGGTCAGGGGTTCAGTGATAAATTCATCATCACTTAGAGTCTTTAAATCTATATTGCATATCTTTCTTAAAAGTCCTCTGATTCAACCTCAGTTCATGAGCTTGATAGTGTTCACTGATGTAGTAGGAAAAAATAATGTCCTTCGCTGTAGGAATTACTAGGTCAGTAGTTCTCCAACTTTTGAAATGGTGACCCCTTTCACATAGGAAGCCTCTGAGTGCTACCCCCCCTTTAAAATTAAAAACACTTTTTTATATACTTAACACCATTATAAATGCTGGATGCAAAGCAGGGTTTAGGGTGGAGCTCGCGACCCCCCATGTAATAACCTCACAACCCCCTGAGGGGTCCTGACCCCCAGTTTGAGAACCCCTGTACTAGGTGAAATGTATTATGCAAGAAATCAGACAAGATGATCATAGTAGTCTTAAAAATCTGTGTATCTACAATCCCTTGGATCTTGGAGATCTGCTAGATACAATGGCCACGCACATGAAAGATACTTTCCTCTATACTGCTACATGGCATCCCTGGCTCTTCGCAGTACCTAACAAAAGAAACAGTGCAGCCACATGGGTTCCCCCAACTGCCAGTGTCCAGAAATGCCCAAAGAAGGTGTAGATTTCACAGACCAGAAAGTTAATGGGAATTCAACCTGCAGTAATTTGCACTGCTCTACTCCAGGGTTTTTGAAAAGGAGAGAATGAGATATAGAATGAATGTCCTCCCCAGCCTCCTGCCTCTCACTTCACAGATCTGGATCTATGTGAAATTCCTGCAGAGAGGCTTTTATGGGATTTAGAAAGAAGAAACATTCCACTGTTCTGGTATTCCCTCCTTCCATGACTCCCCCTATCAGAGAGCTCCCTTCTGCTGATGGAAGTGACAGGAAACATGCAGCCCCACAATCATAGCTTCCCGACATATATATACATCATATCTTACCCTGGTTAAAGTGAACATTGCGCCTCTGATTGATATTCAAATGAGATTTAATCAGCTGACAGATAATTGGCACACGGTTGTGTATGGAAGCATGATGGAGAAGAGCATAACCATATTCATCTACAACACTGAGACTGGAAGTAGATGTTTTACGACAAAAAGTATGGAAGATAGCAGATAGTCCTCTCTCAGCAGCAGACTTCATACCATAAGGTAAACTCTAAATCCATGTAAATAGAATAACAGACAGTATGTCAAAGAGAAATAAAACATTTACTGGAAAAGGAGACACTGGGAAGAGGCAACCTCCAATTCTTAAATTGTGGATCTATACTGAGGGCCAGATCTTTAGCAGATGTAAATCCACTTAACTCCCTTGACTTCAATAAATGTGTGTCAATTTACATCAGATGAAGATCTGGACCCTGAAAATAACTATTTAAAAATGGCAGCATACTACTCAACGGATCTGCCCCCCATATAGTCAGAATCACATCTACTTACTTGAGACTAAACAACAACATTTTACTCCTGTTTACACTGCAGCATCAGAGATGTATGATAGGAGAGTAAGCCGATTTCTATTCTGTTCTGTTGATAATGCATAAAGCAATCCATCGAGTTACAAGTGCATAGTCAAATTTTTGCCCTTTGTTATACTTGTTTAATTCAATTAAAGGGAATGGGGTTGTTCATGTATAAATGAGAACAGAATGTGAGAATAGTGGGTTTACAAAGATGTTACTGAAGCCACAATTTTGCCTGCAGAATCATCACTGATGATGTGCATGAGCCCTAGAGAATACAGCTTCACTGTTAGATTCCAGGTGAAATCTGTAGCACTGGCAGTTATTAAAAAATCATTGTTTTTACTTGTAAACCGTGCAAACTTATTCTGGAATCATCGAGAGACATTCAACATAAAGCAATTTTTAGAGTCAGTTTCCAAAGTATAAATGCACTTTCCGAAAAACAATTATACAGTAAGTAGGATACCTTGCATTTAATAGCTTTCTTATAACCAAATCTTTTCTTGAATTGCTCCAGTGACTGGATATCAGTTAATGGAAGCCTTTTAGGCTTGAGAGTGCTTATTATTTCATTTATGGCTCCCCACCATGGGGTCTTATATAGCTGCTGATAAAAAGTTTCCAATTCAATGGAGATCACATAGTAGCTGTCACAAAAAAAAAAAAAAAAAATTAAAGAGAAACATTTTAGCTCTTTTGTGTACTTTGTGCTTTTATATATAAAATTAAAAATACACAGCCAAATCCTCAGCTGGTATAAGTTGTCAGAGTACCTTTAACGTCATTGGAGCTACACCACTTTACACCAAATGAAGACCCGGCTCTGTGTCTTTACATACAAAAATATTTTCAGTGTACTGTCATTGACAGAAGACTAATAAAATACATAAACAAAAAATCATTATACTATACATGTCTGAATAATCAACAGTTTAAGAATTTTTCAGTAGTTGTTATAGCTGAGAACACTTATTTCAAGTTTAACACATCTTAGTTGAAACTATTGAATATTTACATTAAAAAATTCTCTCCTACAGAACACTAATATTACAAAAATGTAACAACTATTTTAAAAACTAAACATTTGCCTCAGACTGCGCACTTTTACATTAATTTTTATAATACAGTTGTGTGAATTTGTTCAATTGCTGGGATTTAAAACATGCTTCTTTTGATATGATCTTGGAACAATATTTCTGAGACAGAATACTAATTTTATATTATATTTCTACAGAATTTAAGAATATTTCATAATTTAAAGAAAACCTTAACCAACGTTTGCAAGCTTGAGTATGAGATTTTTAAAATTGTGTTTACACATAAATTTAATCAAGTAACTCAATTAGCTTTATTACTTTAATATATTAAACAGAACATTATTTAGACTACTAAAATTAAATTTTGATCAGATCACATTTTCTCAAACACTACTCAGACTTGGATGTTCTTGACAACTGTGATTTCTTTCATTTATATTCAGCAGGTTCAAGTAATCAATAATTGTTTTGAAAACAGCAATAAACCAGATTATCACTTTGGCTATTTTTACATAGTTTAAATATACAGTATGCAGCATGTTCCTTACCTCTTTCCATCAAATTCCATAGTTGGTATGGAGTAATGTTCTCTGTATGGTATATCCGGGTCTAACAACTGGGCTACATGGTTTGATGCACAATTCTGTATGTCATCAAAGGCGGCCTAGAACAAAATAATCGTTATATTAACCAACTGTAATGTTTACATTTATAAAGTGGTTGTCTGAATGGCTAAAAACTGACCAGAGCCATTGGGTCACTTAAATTTTGTCTGTTATGTCAAACATACAAGCTGAAATCCATTCTGATCACTGTGCATCTACTCACAGAGACTGCTTTCAGAGACTGTTGACAGTTAAATCCACATCCAATGTGAAGTCTCACTGAGGGAATGGCCTTGATATTGGATGTGGATGCAATGGCTGTGCCTAGCACACACACTCTTTAATATAGACAGGAAGTTTGATCCTTGTGAAATGAACGGATTTTGCTGGCCCTTTTAACGGCCATTTTCCCCCTCAGGGTGGCCATGATACAATACCATGCATTGTGTTGCACAGGGAGAAAACTGTCCCTTGCATTCTATGCATCCTTTAGGGCAATACTGCCTCTATAACCAAGGATACCAATCACAGCAGGTAGAAACAGCAAACATTGTTCTGTGTGTGTTCACTTCTGTCCTGTTAGACCCCTGAACTATAGTATTAATCATGTCTGTGAAGAACATTCAAGCTGAAAATGGCATGGGGACCTTGGTGGGGCTCTGGAGCAATTGGTTGATTCAGAACAAACTGAATTCCATTATCCAAAATCAGTAGATGTTTGATCTCACAGCTGAAAGTCCAGTAGAGACTAATGGTGAAATACTGGCTCCAAAGAAGTCAATAACAAAAACACCTATTGACTTCAATGGAGCTAAGATTTCACATTACAGTGATAACTGAGGCTATCGGACAGAAGCCCTGTCCTTTCTATAGGATATAATTCTGGGGGATAATGCACTGACTCAGCCCATTTGCAAATCAGAAAGCTCCCAACTCCTGACAAACTGAAGATGCAGATGGGAGTACGCTGAAGACTGAGAACTGGAGCCAGAGCCACACTAAAGGAACTGGTGAAAGAGAAATGTGTGAATATGTATATATTTTGGGGGGAGGAGGGGGAGTTGGAGAAATACTGTGTTATTCTCCCCCCTTATATGCAAACCTAACTTCCTGAAAATTCTTGCACTGTGCACTCTGTATAGTCAGCTGAAGTTAATATACATAACAGTTGTGGTACAAACTAGTAAACTGATGACACTGAAGATTTACTATAAGGAAGTATTGCACTGTTACTTTAGCCTGGCTCTATTATATTTTCTCTTACCAATCTGCAGGATAACACCTTTTTCATGAACACATGATTTCCTTAGCTCTCACTGGTATTTTTAACAAAAGTAGACTATTACCTTATACTATGTTAGCTGCAAGTACACACACATAAATCATAGAGAAGATACTGAATCAAAACCTTAATCTTTTCTGAAACATCCTCAACAGAAGGTGTACCAACATCAAATTCAATTCCTCCATGGACATGAAAATACTCATTCTTTATGTAATGAAAATGTTGGCATTTAAAATCTGGCCCAAGTACAAATGGAGGCAATTCTCGTTCAGTCTTAACTTTATCATCTACAAAAAGAGAACATTTTTTTAGAGCATTACAGAAGGTTAAAGTACTAAAATATAATTAATTTCTTAATGCTGTCTAAAAATCTAAGGTGCTAAGCAGTTACATATTAGTGTGTTTCACTGAGAAATGATTGTGTAATACTATTTTAGAATAAATATTCCCGTCCAAATTCAATTGCACTGTAGCTTCACAGACGTCAACAGAGTTATATCAGGGATGAATTTGGCTTCCTGTACACAATGAGCATCCAAGTTATTTGCCATTGCTACTCTTAGAATGTACAAAATACTAGTTTCTCCACACTTAAAAGACATTCACTTCCTTATATAATTAAAATTTTATTAAACTTTTCAGAATACCTGGTCAAATAATTTTCAAAGTACTGTAATTGAATATTATATGAACAATATACAATTTGAAAATAAAAACTTAAAATTATTCCCTGTCTTTTATAAGCTGCTTACCTGAATATGGTTGAAGAAGTTGATTTACATTTGGAATTTTCATCTTTCTTTTTAAGCCAAGTAAAAATGGAATCAGAAAGCTCATTATTTTTAAATATTCAATATCCTTGCGGATTTCTGTTTTTTTCTCTAAGTGCTTGTTCACGAGTTTTTGCTGAAGAATTAGCCTCTGCTGCAACCTTTGGTATGTTACTGTATCAAGGTGATCCTCCGTCAATCTTATCAAATTAGAAAGCCCATATGCTGCATCAAATTTACACACATTTTCATGCTGCTGAACTTGTATAGTACCAAATGTCAACTTAAGTAGTATATTGTCTGCATACTGCATAAAGAGACTTTTTTCTTGTGCACTGTTAGGGTCATAAGTTGGATCTTCATTCATGTTTTCATCATAGATTCCCTCAAAATCTGGTTCATTGGAAAGATCAACTAGACCTGCATCACACACACACAAATCTAATAAAAAACCATATAACTACTGGATGTAAGTAAAATATATTTTAAAACACTAGTGCCTGTCAAAAATATTTTAATACAACTGTTTAATTCTGACAAGTATATTTTTATTTTTTATACTGCAGAATAATATGTACTTATCTTTATATTAACATAGTAAACATCACCTTGCTGTTATACAAAACCGTATCAAATCCGACCACAGTTTAACTATGGGGGATGGGGGTGAGGAGAATTAGGGAATTTCCCAGTAAGAGCTGTTCCTTTCCCTCTGTGTTCTAGTGGATACACTGGGCATCCTGCTAGCACCATCTTTCAGATTATCTTTTTCTTGAGTAATTTAGTGCTCATGAAAATGCCAAATAGACGGCCCTGGAAAAATGAAGCCCGCTACTTAGCTACACAACAGAGCTGTAGCTGCCGCACACTCCTCCCCCTACCCCCACTCCCACTCCCTTGGCAGTGGCCTTGTTCTTGTTCTGATGGGACTACCAGTAGGGGAGAGAGAGTTCCTCTCTGCTGAGACTGCCAGTTATGACCAGATCTGATTCCCATTTAAGTCACTGGAAAGTCTCCCATTGATTTTAATAGGACTTGGATCACGTGATTACTGCCAACATTGGGCATGGTTTTGTAATATGTATACCTGTCACTAGGAACTTGATTAAGGACACCAACTAATTTCTCATAAGCCACCAAAGAGTAATGACATTAAATCAGTGGTTCTCAGCCAGGGGTACGTGGACCCCCAGGCGTAGGCAGAGGTCTTCTAGGACAGTGGTTCTCAAAGCCAGTCCACCACTTGTTCAGGGAAAGCCCCTGGCGGGCCGGACCAGTTTGTTTACCTGCCGCATCCGCAGGTTCAGCGATCGCGGCTCCCACTGGCTGCAATTCGCCGCTCCAGGCCAATGGGGGCTGTGGAAAGCAGTGCGGGCCAAGGGATGTGCTGGCTGCCCTTCCCGCAGCCCCTATTGGCCTGGAGCAGCGAACCACGGCCAGTGGGAGCCGCGATTGGCCGAACCTGCAGACGCAGCAGGTAAACAAACCGATCCGGCCCACCAGGGGCTTTCCCTGAACAAGCAGTGGACTGGCTTTGAGAACCACTGTTCTAGGGGGTACACCAAGTCATCTAGATATTTGCCTAGTTTTACAACAGGCTACATTAAAAGCACTAGCAAAGTCAGTACAAACTAAAATTTCATACAGACAATGACTTGTTTATACTGCTCTATATTCTATAAACTGAAATGTAAGTATGATATTTATATTCCATTTGATTTATTTTATAATTATTTGGTAAAAATGATAATGCAAGCAATTTTTCAGTAATAGTGCACTGCGACACTTGTATTTTTATGTCTGATTTTGTAAGCATGTACTGTAGTTTTTAAGGGAGGTGAAACTTGGGGGTATGCAAGACAGAACAGACCCTGGAAAGGGGTACAGTAGTCTGGAAAGGTTGAGAGCCGCATTAAATCAATACAAAACTGAGCTGGATTTTAACCAATTACCTGGTTCTATATTTCATTACCAATCTCTACCATCAGCTGTTCTTGAGATATATTTGTGAGAGCCACAAGATTTCTCTCAGGTGCTTTTTGTCTTTTGTTTAGAAGATTTTTTTTTTATTTTAGCCAAGCCTTATTTGTTATATATTAAAAGAGTAGCTAATATTAAATCTTAATAATAAAGCCAAAGTTTATGATCTAAAAAACCCCTTTGTAAAAAAAATACATACAAACTTTTTTCCAAGTATTTAGGGGCACATTTTCAGAAGGGTTCAGCACCCTGCAGCTCTAACTTTCCTGAAAGGAAACTGCAGAGTGTTGACCACTTTTGAAAGTCTGGCCTCTTAATATAGGTGCCTCAACATCATTTTGAAAAAATGATCTTTGAAGTGTTTCTCTTTTCATTTACAACTTGATGACTTTTCATATTGTCCAGCAATCTCCTGTTTTTTCAGATAATGACACCTAGCTCTTAGGAATATGCTAAGTACTTATCACTTGTAAGATTATTTTTCTTTAAATGGGTTATAACGGCTGAAAAGACCAGCAGGAAATAACTTGTTTTTTACTCACCGGCTGAACAAAACTCTGAAAAAATATTTTTTTCTGTTTGAGGATTCCCATCCATATCAATAACCATACCAGAGCGCCACAATTCAGAGAACCTGACACGTTTCTCTTTGGGCATATACACACCATGCCACAGTGCTTTTAACATGTAGTCAACACTTATCAAAATTTGTCCAATTCTGGTGTCAATGTAAGCTGGAGGAAGCTGACAAGAAGTGCTGTGATCATAATTGGAATCTAAGCTGATGGAAGGAATTTGGTTTAAACAGTAAATTCCTACAGCCAATTCTCTCACAATCTGATGAACTTCTTTACAGTCCAAAGGTACATCTGGCATCACTGGTGCTAGCAAAATTGCAGTCGGGAAACTTATGTTTTTTAGCTGACCCATAAGTCCACTGGGAAGTTCTAATGGCTGGCATAGGTCATCTTTAGAAGCCAGCCAGCTACATGAGGTAGTGGTAAGTAATTCCTGTAACTCACTTCGGTCAAATTTGTCAAAGAAGGCACTGGCATTTCTCTGTACTGCTAAATTTGCTAAGTAGGTTGTCTCATCTGCTTGTTCATTTCTAGGTAATGTTTTTTTGCCAGACCTCAGCATTCTTCAATAGTTCCTTTCTGCAGTGTTTAAAATTAAATACTTAAAGAAAGATAAGACAAACAAGTATAATAGTTATGTAATTAGGTATTAATATTTGTAAGAAAAATGAGTTTCTTTAATAACAAGATTAAAATATACTACAGCATACGTGAGGTGTTCCAAGCTATTTCAAGGCAACGCATCTTTGAAAATGTTATTTTCCTTGAACCAAGAACTTCATTATGCCTAGGATATCCAAGGACTGGATTGGGCCAGCTTGCAATAACCAAGTGAACTTAAAAAAAAACAAAAACGTATTCATGGAGCCAGGCATTTTGTGCTTTAGAATCTAAGATGTCATTTTAAAAAAACACTATGACCCTTATGGCTGGAAAAACAACCTTCAATTGTGAAAAAGTACAAATCAATGTATTGCTATTTATAGAAAGCCTGAAACAATAGCTGTGAGCGAGTGTGACTGCCCCATCACTCTGAAATGGTTGTTGAAGCTGAAGTCTAGTAATGATAATTTAAATGTCAACATTTTAAATTTCTTTCTTTCAGATTACCCTATAGGGCAGGGACTATGTCTTTACTTGTAATGCACGGGACACCTACAAATAAATTCTCAAATCGTCACACGGTGTTTTCTAATACAGAGCAAACACTAAACACCATTTAGTACCCAAGGTGTACATTATTATGCATCTCATAAACAGGACCACCAGGTTTGCATGAGGTAAAAGAAATGTATCATTTCTCCTCTTCTTCCTACTCAGGGCTTGAATACTACAAGAAACCACTCATTCCCACATTGTCCTTTGAACTCTCACTTTCTACATGCTAATCCTTCTTCCTGTAGGGTATTGCTCACTCAAGCTGTTTATGTAATCATAACTCCCTGCATATTCAGGACATAAATCCTGTCTTACACAGAACCCAGAATCACAGACAGACAGTCACTTGAGCATCCAAAAAGAGAAATCTTACACCCAGAAAACCTAGCAAGTGGTGAAATGTTAATTTTGGAAGTGCAGAAGCTATAGAACCACCTACTGAAAAAAATAAGAGATTATTTAGATCAAAATTAGAAAAGGAGTACTTGTGGCACCTTAGAGACTAACAAATTTATTTGAGCATAAGCTTTTGTGAACTACAGCCCACTTCATCGTGAGCTGTAGCTCACGAAAGCTTATGTTCAAATACATTTGTTAGTCTCTAAGGTGCCACAAGTACTCCTTTTCTTTTTGCGAATACAGACTAACACGGCTGTTACTCTGAAACCTTAGATCCCAATAGGTACAGCAGTGTAATTCTAGCAGGGCCTTGGAGTGACAAAACTATCTTTAATAGTCTTCTAAAAATCAGGGGGGAGGGCATGACTCCTAAAGAAAATCTGCTCTTGGGGAAAAAAATTACATTTCAATTTATGATTTTGAATTTACTATCGTTGCAAGTAACCTTTAAAAATAAATACAGTAACAGAAAGATTAAAGAAAACATAAAGCATAGGAATTGCCACACTGGATCAGACCACTAATCCAATATACTGTCTCCAGCTGTGACCAGTACCACCTCCTTCAGAGGAAGGTGCAAGAAACTTTGAAGCAAACATCACGCGATAATCTGCTCCCAGGGAAATTTCCTTCTAACCCTCAACAGTTAGAAATTGGCTAATGTGTGGAAGCTTGGAGATTTATACACCTTCTAAAATGTTTATTCGTACTGTTCACTACTGTTAACTACAGCCACTGGTATCCACACAAACACTGAACTGTTGTTGGAATCCTGTTAAACTCTTGGTCGCCATCATCGTGTGGCAATGAGTTCCACAGGCCAGTGAGGCACTGGGTAAAAAAGCAACCAATTTGGAGGCATCTGGGTGCCTTAATGAGGTATCTGTTGGCAACCCCTGCCTCCAGGGACACAGACAGCACCGTCCCCAGCACAGAGCGGCGCTCCCGGGGTCCCACAGCCGTCTCCCGCCCGCGCTCTCCGGCTCACCTGCCTAGCGGCGAGGTGCGAGAAGCCGCCAAGTCCCTCCTTCCATAGGGGGCCGCCCGGGAGGTGGGGCTCCGCGCTGGCCGGTCGCGGCGGGGGCGTGTGAAAGGAGGAGGTCCCGCGGCCCAACCGGGAGAAGCGCGCGGCGCCTGGCCTGGCGGGGTCGTTAGCAACCCGGGACGCCGCCGCCGCTTCGCCTTGGCAACCCCCGCAGGGGGCGCCGTGCACGACGGGCTGGCCGCGCCCGCGGCCGAAGCGCAGCTCGCGTGTTCCGGCGAGGGAGAGCGCGCGAGAGCCGGGGCTGCGCGCCAGGCCGAGCGCAGGGCTTCGTATTACAGCGGGGGCTGCGGCTAGTGCAGGCTTGTGCATTTCGTGCAGTGGGGCGGGGACATCACAAACACCAGGGAAGCTGCCAGTGCAATCTCCTAAATCAGGGCACCACCTTCTGCCCGCTTCTGATTGTATCCGTACCCTACGAACTGCCTCCGCCAGCCTCCCTCAGAGGGGGGATGTTGGCCTTGTGACTAACAGAAACGTTAGGAATAATTTATTCCTGATCACACATCACCCCAATTAATCTCTGATGAAATTAAACAAGTGGCAGCAGGAATAACTGTGGCTCCGTGACTCACTGAATGCAGGGATCCTGTTAACACTGTAAGACCGGTAGCAGGACACGTAAACTGGAGTCACTACACTTAGCGCTCCCACAGCCCTGCCCACAAGCCCGCCCTGGTAGCTAGGCGTGGCCCAGCAGGCTCTCCTCCTCTACTGCTTTTTGGCTCGCAGCTATTCCAGCACTGCGAGCATCCTCTCAGGACTCAGATCTCTGGCCTCCTCATGTTTAATCCCACTGATTCTAAGCTGACAGAGACCACCAATAGCGGGCCCTGTCCTTATTCTGATCTTCTACCTTCAATTCTTCTCAGGGCTTTAAAATCTTACCCCCTACACTGCAGCATGGAGTCACATTCACACCCTTCCCCAGCGGCTAGGAGGGGAACGAAAGACCTCCCATTATATGGGGCTCCCGTCCAAGGATCCTATAACCAGCATTCTTCAGACTCCTTGCTGCTGCCTCCCTGGACTTCTTCCTACTATAGCCTGTCAGCAGGCATCTCCACCTCTAAATTCAGCCTTTTTTCAGGGCTGGGATTCCTAGGACTCTTAATCCCCTAATAAAATCCTAAACCAACTTTTTCCATCTTAACCTTTCACGCCTCTAAATTTCCCTTGCTCTATTCCTCCACTGAATACTTCCCTAGACTCTTTCCCTTGAAGTCCTGATCCTGCCCATTTATTAGATCTCTCTCACCTCTTCCCAGACTTCCCAATCCCAAAATCAAATCTGCCCCTAGGTGTCTTCCTTAAGCCTCCCACTTTCCACTCCCCAGAGAGGAAATACACAGTTCCTTCCCTACAGTCCTCCTCATACTGTGTTTCCTTTCTTTATAGTCATCCTTCCCCAGCTGGGCTGCACCTTTAATTAGGCCTGGTCCACCCTTCAGGTGCAGCCAGATGGTAATTGGCATCTTTCAGAGCCAGGATGGGGTATATACTCTATCACACAGTCTTAATTTATGTACAAAAAGAAAAGGAGTACTTGTGGCACCTTAGAGACTAACAAATTTATTTGAGCATAAGCTTTCGTGAGCTATAGCTCACTTCCATGAAAGCTTATGCTCAAATAAATTTGTTAAGTCTCGACGGTGCCACAAGTACTCCTTTTCTTTTTGCGAATACAGACTAACATGGCTGCTACTCTGAAACCTGTCATTAATTTATGTACAGTTCAGGGGACAGAGAGACACATTTAACACATGGTTTAAAAATTGTCACCCCTCTCTTCCCTTTTTGAATTTCAGGTCTTCCCTTTCCACAAGTATCTATGGTCACTTTCTCATTTCTGCTTGACATTCTATCCTAATCAGGATAGCCGTCACTGAAAAAAAAAAAAAAAGTGACAATGGAAGAAACAATGAGGATTTGTATTATATACGTTGTTAATATTATTTTCTTACCATCACACCACTGCTAAACAATAGTGATATAGACATTCATTTTATGAGTATCTTCCAGATCTCTATATATTATAAACTAGATGAGAATTATATTACTTATTGTATTAAATCTTGAGTTTTCTCTAACAATCACTGTTCTGACATGGACTTTTTAGAATCCTGAACTAAGAATTTCTTATAAGAATGAGTTTCATTTTTAAAATATATAATACTAACACGATTAAAATGTTAAATGTAGAGTACATTTCAAATGTACAATGCAATATTGGTAAAAGGGTAGAATGTATGTGATCTACAGTAGGTTTTCCTTCTTCCACTGTAAGTAAATGCACATGATAACCCCGAGAGATGACATTTTTTGTTGAGTTAATGTTATATACTAGCTTCATACTGTGGTCAAGTGGGGTGGATTCAAAAGTACTTCCCTCGAGCCCTGTGAAAATTAGTTAAAAAAAAAAAAATAATACAGCCTGAATCTGTTGTTCTTCTGTGGAGCCCCTGCCTCTGCTTCCACCCACGGCAGTCGTGCTCTGGTAGACCAGACTGAATAATACAGTAGTTCTTCATTAGGCCAAATGCAAGGTGTAATTACAGATAAACTGATTAAAACCAGTAGATAAAACACAATTCTAAAATGTTGAGGATTTTATTGAATATCCACATAATAATATACAAAATTTTAAACCATAAGTTTCTCGTAAGATGTGTCGTGAACAAACCTTCAATTGCAGCATCACAAGTTAGTCTACTGAAACTGACTGAAGTCTGCTGCATTTATCAGATGCCTTTTCTTTGCTGTTTTCCATTTTTGCAATCCGGGATCCAAACTGCATGGCCCTCTTTGGCAGAATAGTAGAGGCTGTGAGGCCAAGTTCCTTAGCTGCAAGGCGCAAAAGTAATTTCTCACCAATTCCTCGAGGCAGAGTCAAGTCTGCTTTTTCCGAAACAGGCAGAGAGTTAAGAAACGAAACAACATCTTCATCAAGGAAAGGAAATCTAAACAGAAAATAATATTATGAAAAACTGTTACCTGGACAGGGTTTAAACTCATAAACAAATGTGTAGTGTATGAGATAACTGCCCTTAGAACACTCAATTCACACTATTCTGATCTGTAGAAAATTTGGACTTTCAAGTCAATATCCATTCCTAGAAGGAGATACAACATAAATCTTGATGCTAACATGTTGTGAGAAAAACAGAAGTGTTGTGGAGTCTTGAGGAAATGAAAGACTGAAACAGCCATACACATCCATAACAAACTTCATTTAAGCTTATCTGATTGGAAGTTTTAAAAGTCTTGCCCAAGAAAAATAATTTGTACTTAAATAGGAGCAAATGACAGAAATTCTGTTTTTATGCATAGCTCTCTAGTCACCACCAATAAAGATACTTGAAAAAGAGAAAACATAAATTATGTAGGTGCAGAACTGTTTATAAAATAGAATGTTTTTCAAGATCAGAGGATCTTTAGATGTTGAACTACTGTAAAACCTAACCTTAGTATACAGCTACACTCTGGTGCTGTGTCTAATTTTAACCTCTCAGACAAAACACTTTTACACTGAAAATTCTGTTACACCATTCTAAAGGGAAAAACAAGTCACAAAAATTTAGATCGTTAATGCCTGCTGTCAGTTTTTACCTTGCTAAAAGGGCACTTCCTTCTTAAAGGTCCTTTCACATGTATCATAGATTTATAACTCTGTAGGTCACTCCCCCCCCACCCCAAGATATTACACATTTTCTGCTAGTCACAAAATCACGATTGGTGCCCTAAGATCCATTTTTTCAGTTTACTATACAGAAAGAAATTCTTCCCAGTGCAGAGTTAATATGCAAAAACCTCCACACCATCACTTAACTCCAATGGTGGGATCATTAGGTGGGACAAACAGGCATGAAAGGAGATGTTCTGTTTCTGTGTAAATTAAATTGGGGCTACTGGATCTAGGCTATACCAATCTAATGGTTAGGAACTCTAGTCGAGGGGTGTGGAAGGGCAGCAGCTGCTGTTCCATAGTCAGGAATAATGGCTGCAAGGAACTGCATGTATTGCAATCCCACAGCCTAGGTGGTGGGTGAAGTGTATGGATTGCATTCTCTGAAGTCCCCATATGTAGTTCCCCATACAAAGCCAGATTATGTAGGCTTTATGCAGAACAATGGATGTTCCCCTATAAAGTGACAAAGTCAACTAAATATAAGAAATATAAGGTTTCTATAAGAACACCTAACAGCATGTATGGATTAAAAAAAAATTTTGCTCCCTTCCTGAGGTTTAGAAGTCTTTTGGGCCAAGAACACCACCAAAAATGCTCAGGCCTCTCCTTCCGGACATATCTGTCTGCTGCCTCTTCAGTTTCAACTTTGCTGCTGCTGTTTCTGTTATGCTAAACCTGGGGAAAAGAGTGTGTGACCATAAAAACTCCTGTCTGTAACAGTAACTCCCAACAGGCCACACAAACTCACTACACCTATCACACCACATTCATCGTATTTATCCACAAATGATGTAATGTAGGATCTTAAATGATCGCCAGGATCACACTGGTCATTAATATAGTTGTGAAATGGGTACACACACGCTCTCTCTCTCTCTCTCTCTCTCTCATTCACTCACTGAAAATACTTTCCTAAAAATGTCTGAATCAAGGCAGCGTTGATAAACAGGTTTCTACTAGACATAGGATGTTTAGTCACCCATCTGCCTTTGTAAGTCAACACAATGAAAGCCCGTTTTGCATTTGAAGTTAACAGAAGAATATGAAAGCAACATGAAGTCAGCACACCAAGCAATAAAACTCGGGGTAGGGAGAAGGTAGGGGTCATCCTGACTCTGGGGGCCAACAATTAATTTTGGTGATACAAGGAGAAGGCAAAAAGACATCACTTTATCCTGCATGTGAGGGAATAACTGGGCACATTCATGAAAATGGGATCCAAAACGGCCCTGCTTGGCAGCACTATAAAGGATATTTAGGAGAGATAAGACTGCTTTTAGACAGATGGTTAGACTGTTAAAGTTAAGTTTAGTCTCTAGAAAGTGTGTACCGAGTTTAATGTTACCTTGCTGACTGGACTACCCTTACTCACTGTCTCTTAAATTTATTATCAAAGGCTAAAATGTAAGTTTTCACTATAATATTGCCCTGCTGTGATGATATATATAAGCTGATCCTCAGTTGAATCACACAACCTCATATATACGCTGTCCCCTGGGGGATAGCAAACATGATATTTCTGTGAGTAGCCAGTGAGAGGGGCAAGATATCACAGGGAAAATCTTCAAAATGGTTTGGGGACTGGAGTGGACCTATTGTTAAAGCAAAGGGAGGGGCCAGGCTAGCATTGTCCAGAGGAGATTGCTTGGGTGGCTAACAGACTGGAGGTGTCAGGGAGCTGATAACACTGCAAAGCGTTAAGCACCAACAAGTCTCTCTCTTGCTAGAGGCAAAGAGGTAACAAGGTGGCTCAAAGTCCTGGGTACCCCAAGAACCATCACAGTGTGCAGGTGAGGGCACCTCAAATAAGTGCTTGTGAGGGTAACGTCATCATACTAACATGAGACTGGAAGTAAAATTTTCAGGTGGAAATGTGATTTTCAAGTTGCTATGTCTTCTTAAGGGGTACTCTAAGCACTTTAAATTAGTACAGGCCCAATGTCTGTGTACACACACCCACACCCTAAACAAATGTCCTCATGGAATTTTTTAAAAATTAAGAAAAGACAATTTTGATTTAAAATTCCATGCAGTGCTAGAAATGGAGTTCTGAGTTGAAACCGTTTGCTGCATGTTAAAACAGTGCTACCTTGCTTCTTTTCCATGATCTCCAATAATCCTGTCATCCCGGCCAAGATTTCTCGAAGAAATGCGAGCCAGTTCCATTCCTAGTTCCTTATTCAAGCCCTCTAAACCGTATTTTTTGAAGCAAACACGATGTCGGGAATATCCTGCAAGCTGCTCATCTGCTCCAATTCCTGTAAGCACAACCTACAGAAGAGTATAAAAATGGTATTTTATCTAGGAACTCTAATTAAAGGGGGAAAACGTTATAGATTCCCAAAATATTCAACTGTAAAAATCTGAAAATAAACCCAATAAATATATTCAAACACATTTAGATTAACATAATAAAATAAGCCTGCATTTATTCATTTTTATAGATCCTGATCTTGTTCCCATTGAAGTCACTGGGAACCCTGATTTAAATTGGAGCAGGATCAGACCTGAACAGTATACACTCACGCTTTAACTAATTAAAGAAAAACAAAAAACCTGCTCTGTTACAATAAACCATTTCAGTCTATTTGGGGGAAAAAATAATTTGAACTTTTTGAAGAATTGAGATAAACTGCTAAGTAAATCACGTCACCTGAAAGACAACTAAAATAAAATCAGTATCCACATCTTTAGGTGACCCACTCTGATGCATAAGCCATCACAGGTTGTAGCACAATCTGAAAATAAAGCAAAATCCATTCAACTGTGCACTAAATCCTCTATTATTTGACTCCAACCATTTAAAACATCCCCATTAACTGGCAGCAAATAGTACAAATCTCAAAGCAGATGCAGAAGTGAACTCCAAATATGCAGCATCATTTTAAAAAACATTCATCCTTTCTCCATGCTCACTACCAAAGACAAGTGGGAGGAAAGAAGAGAATTCTTGAAGTAGCTATCAAATTACTACAAGAAGTTGCCCCCTTCAAAACGGCAAGAAAAATATCAGGTGGAAACAGAGGAAAAGTTGCTCTTTAAATGACTGTTTAAAATACGTCAGAACCTTCAAAAAACAATCCTCACCCCTCAATAATAATAGCATTTTGTTTTGTCACATACCAACCCAAATATTGATATTGTGGGAATTACTGGATGTGGGATACCAGCACAAAACAATGCTGATTAAACAGATTTGAAATATTTAAATCTGCAGAAAATTTAGTTAGACTAGATCTGATGGTACAATTCTTCTCTACTACGTCAATTCAAAAATTGAATATTCCAAGCTGAAGACTATTGCCTTTCCCAGTTCTACTGCTGTATACTCAAGCTTACAGAATAGAACAATTCCATGCCAAGGAATTGAATGCAGGAGTCCTGCATTTTTGGAACTGCAGACAGTTACACACTTATTACAACTGCAAAATTTACTTATGCTTGCTACTTGTATTCCAGCAAGCTTGGATATTTATTAATTTTTTACTGACTACTGGAGCTAAACTGCACTATACTTATTTTTATTGACCAACTATAAGACAAAGAAGATCTTATACCTTTGCAGAACTTTTATATGGTTTTACATCTCCCTGGGTAGTAATAAAACCTTCTCCCCTGGAAGCAAACCAAACTGCACAACCAATGCTGTCATCCAGAACAGTATCCAATGGATAAACTAAGTGGCGTATGCGCTGTTGTCTCATTCTTTTCAGTTCCTCAAGTGTAACATTAATTTCCACAAAATTCCAAGTTCTTGAAGGATTAATAGTCTCTAGTTCTTCCAGTCCTGCTCTGCCAGTGATTCGGTCAGGCACATTGAAGCAAGAAAAGTTATCAACAATTGTAGTATCAAGTTTTTTACAGCATTCCTGACAAGAATGCAATTCATGTTGTTTTTTCTGCTTGCTTTGTATTGTCTGTTCTTTAATCATGAAGGCTACGTTAAGAAGATCAATTGGTTCCTCTGAAGGAATATGTCGATCAGCTAGGGTTGCAATAAGCATAGAATCAATACCACCAGAAAACAATATTGCAACATGTGCTTTCTTGGTAGGCATACTCGGAATTTCTCCTGTTAGCTGACCTGTATCTCTAAACAGATATAAAACACGTCTCTTTACTGCTTCACTTAAAACATCAATAAGCTGTTGGACCAATTTCTTCTTGTGCTCTTCTGCAAGAAATCGATGAAGATCTTCTACAGTAACTGTACTATTAGTAATATTACGGCAATGAGAGTCAACTGAAGTTTCAGGAACTGTCCTATTCAAAGGAACAACTGGTGTTATTAGAGAAAGTTTTGACTCACTCATCGTAAGAGACACATAGGCAGGTAAATCTTTTGAAATCTGATCCAAGCCACTGAGGAATGTTTCTTCTATTGCATTTTCTCTGGATTGGTATTTCCAGGGATAGAATGTTAAAACCAAAGACTCAGATATAGCACATGCCTTGAGATCAATTTTGTAAACTCCAGATGCTGGAACTTCCTGCCATTGGTTATCAGATTCAGAAAGAGCACTTACAGACGACAAACAGAGAGCCCTGTCTAGCTCATTATTAAACTGCCACAACAAACTACGACGACCAAAATAATCCCTACCAAACCACAAGTAGTGTCTCGATGCTTGATAATAAATAAAAGACCACGGACCCTGAACAGATGAGAAGAGTGACAAAATATCAGTTTCACTACTACATGATGAAAGATGATGAAACATAACTTCAGTGTCATTCTCTGCTGTCCCTACGTGAATTCCATTGAAGACTTCTCCATTCCAAAGAAACACACTGTTATCAATGTCTGTCAGAGGCTGGGGAGTCATCAGTCCCCTCAGGTGAAGTATATGGCCAGAAAACAAACACTGGTAGGAGAGATCAGACACAGTCTTTATCAGATGCTGGCTGCTGTTAGGTCCTCTTCTTCTTAGGTTGCACAGCAGATCATCTTTGAAGAAGCCACCAGTAGTGTGCTGAACAGACAAACTGACAACACAACAAATACCACACATTGCTATGTAGAATTTAAAAGGTCTATTTTCTGATTTTGGTCTTCTCTGAATTTTCTATCTCCTGATGTGCCCTCTTCAGGTCATCTAATGTGTCTGCATAAAAGAAAAGAGGAAATAAATAATCACTGAAAATTCTTTTAATAAATTCGATAAATGTGGTAGAATAATAATGAATTAGAGGGATAAACAGCAAGCTCTTTAGGGCAGGGACTGTCTTTCTGTTCTATATTTGTACCGTGCCTAGCACAATAGGATCCTGGTCCATGAAGGCCTTAAAAGCCAGAGGCTAAGCGAGCAAGGGGAGCTAACGAACAGGGGACCACAAACAGGGGAGTTTGAGAGGGGGTTTGTGGGAGGGAGACTAAATAAAATCGCTATGGTTAGGAAGGGCCGCATCGCCAGTGCCAACGTTGCTCCTGTCTCCTCCACCTGCGCCTGTATCTAGGCAGACAACCTAACCATGGATGCCTCTATGCAGATCCTGGTGTGGATCTGCAGAGACTGTGGCCTGCATTTTCCACTCACAGAAAGCCAGGCTGGGGGGGGGGACCATCCAGTGTGAAAGGTGCCTGATGGTGGAATCTCTCAGCAAGCAGGTGGGACAGATACAGGAGGTGGCTAGCCTGAGGCACATCCATGCCCAGTTCCTTCGGAGTATTCATAGGGAGACATCCAAGACTGAGGAAGCTATCCAGCTACAGAAGACTGCTGTCACACCACCGAGGGAGGAGGATATGGCTCTGTCACAGGGAGGACACTAGCTCCTGGTTAATTCTGGCAGCAGGCAGTGCTCTATCCCTACTCCCAACCAACCCACCATGGTGATTGAAAACCTTTATGCTGCCTGGGCAACAAGAGATGAGGAATCACCCCCAAAGGTGGAGGAGGAGAAGCCATGTACCCCCAAGGCTGGGAGGATCGCAGCCACCATTCCCAGGAGAAAATGTAGTGTAGTGGTGGTTGGTGACTCTTTTCTGAGGGGGTTGGAGGCACCCATCTGTCACCCTAACATGGCATCTGGGAGGTATGCTGCCTGTCAAGGGCCCATATCAGAGATGTTATGGAGAGATTGTCGAGGATCATCCCCATGCTCCCCCACTACCCCATGCTACTCATCCATGTGGGCACTAATGATACTGCGAGGTATGACCCTCAGCAGATCAGAAGTGACTACAGGGCTCTGGGAGTAAGGGTGAAGGAGTTGGGAGCGCAAGCAGTATTCCCTTCGATCCTTCTGGTCAAGGATAGGGGCCCAGGCAGTGACAGATGCATCCTGGAGGTGAATGCCTGGCTGCGAAGATGGTGTCACCAGGAAGGCTTTCGCTTCCTTGACCATGGGATGCAGTTTTAGGAAGAAGGACTGCTAAGCAGAGATGGCATCCACCTATCGAGGAAGGGGAAGAGCATATTTGGATACAGACTAGCTAACCTAGCAAGGAGGGCTTTAAACTAGGTTTGAAGGGGGCAGTTGACCAAAGCCCACTGGTAAGTCAAAAACATGGAGACCGGAGAGAAGGGATTTGGGGGGAGCATGGGTTGTTATAGCAGGGATAAGGGAGAGACAAGACAGAACTGACGGTGGGGGAAATCAAATCAGTAGCTTAGATCTGTATACCAATGCGAGAAGTATGGGGAATAAACAGGAAGAACTCAAAATGCTAGTAAATAAACACAACTATGACATAATTGGTATCACAGAGACTTGGTGGGATAATACGCATGACTGGAATATTGGTATCGAAGGATACAGTTTGCTCAGGAAGGACAGGCAGGGAAAAAAGGGAGGAGCTGTGCCTTATATATTAAAAATGTATACACTTGGACTAAGGTTGAGATGGAATTAGGAGACAGACTTGCTGAAAGTCTCTGGGTAAGGATAAAAGGGGTAAAAAACAAGGGTGATGTCATGGTAGGGGTGTACTACAGACCACCTAACCAGGAAGAAGAGGTAGATGAGACTTTTTTTAAGCAACTAACAAAATCATCCAAGCACAGGACTTGGTGGTAATAGGGGACTTGAACTACCCAGACATCTGTTGGGAAAATAACACAGCAGGGCACAGATTATCCAACAAGTTCTTGGAATGTAGACAATGTCTTGGAGACAACTTTTTATTTCAGAAGGTGGAGAAAGGTACTGGGGAGAGGCTGTTCTAGATTTGATTTTAACAAATAGGGAGGAACTGGTTGAGATTTTGAAAGTGGAAGGCAGCTTGGCTGAAAGTGATCATGAAATGATAGAGTTCATGATCTTAAGGAATGGTAGGAGAGAGAACAGCAAAATAAAGACAATGGATTTCAAGAAGGCAGACTTTAGTAAACTCAGGGAGTTGGAAGGTAAGATCCCAGTAGAAGCAAATCTAAGGGGAAAAACAATGGAAGACAGTTGGCAGTTTTTCAAGAGACATTATTAAAAGCACAAGAGCAAACTACCCCACTGCATAGGAAAGATAGGAAGTATGGCAAGAGACCACGCTGGCTTAACCAGGAGATCTTCAATGATCGGAAACTCAAAAAAGAATACTACAGAAAGTGGAAACTAGGTCAAATTACAAAGGATGAATATAAACAAATAACACAGGTATGTAGGGACAAAATTAGAAAGGCCAAGATACAAAATAAGATCAAACTAGCTAGAGACATAAAGTGCAACAAGGCAACGCTCTACAAATACATTAGAAGCAAGAGGAAGACGAAGGACAGGGTAGGCCCATTACTCAATGAGGGGAAAAAAACAATAACAGAAAATGTACAAATGGCAGAGGTGCTTAATGACTTCCTTGTTTTGGTGTTCACCAAGAAGGTTGGTGGTGATTGGATATCTAACATAGTGAATGTCAGTGAAGATGAGGTAGGATCAGAGGCTAAAATGGGAAAGAACAAGTTAAAAATTACTTAGACAAGTTAGATGTCTTCAAGTCACCAGGGCCTGATGAAATGCATTCTAGAATACTCAAGGAACTGACTGAGGAGATATCTGAGCCATTAGCGATTATCTTTGGAAAGTCATGGAAGATGGGAGAGATTCCAGAAGACTGGAAAAGGGAAATAAGCACAACCTGGGGAATTACAGACCAGTTATCTTAACTTCTGTACCTGGAAAAAGATGGAGAAAATAATAAAGCAATCAATTTGCAAACGCCTGGAAGATAGTAAGGTGATAAGTAACAGTCAGCACGGATATGTCAAGAACAAATCGTATCAAACCAACCTGATATCTTTCTTTGACAGGGAAACAAGCCTTGTGGATGGCTTTAATACTTTAATAAAGAGGGAAGATTGAACAAACTGGGTTTATTTAGTCTGGAAAAGAGAAGACTGAGATGGGACATGATAACAGTTTTCAAGTACATAAAAGGTTGTTACAAGGAGGAGGGAGAAAAATTGTTGTTCTTAACCTCTGAAGATAGGACAAGAAGCAATGGGCAAGGATGGTTTAGGTTGGACATTAGGAAAAACTTCCTAACTGTCAGGGTGGAATAAATTCCCTAGGGAGGATGTGGAATCTTCATCCTTGGAGATTTTTAAGAGCAGGTTAGACAAACACCTGTCAGGGATGGTCTAGATAATACTGAGTCATGCCATGAGTGCAGGGGACTGGACTACATGACCTCTTGAGGTTCCTTCCAGTCCTATGATTGGGTGTCTTAGGCACTACGATAATACAAATAATAAATAGTAATAATAATGGTTCCTGATAAGTCAGTAATTATAGCCAACAGTCCAATCAGCACAAATTTAAAGACATATAACAAGAAAATATGAAAGTGTTATGCATCAGTACCATTGCACAAATCAGCCCATTGCAGCTTTTTCCCCTTTAAAGACATTCAAACTTAGATATATATTCTTATTGTTAATGCACATTTTTGTATACATGAACTTTAGAAATTGTACGTCATTAAATTTGCATTGATTGGGCTATTAACTATAACTCCTGATTTATCAAGTACCAAAATTATTATTTGTATTATTGTAGTGCCTAAGACTAAGAGCTTCAGTCATGGACCAGGACCCTATTGTGCTGGATACTGTACAGGTATAGAACAAAAAGACAGTCCCTGCCCCAAAGAGTTTACAATCTCTCTCTCTAATCTAAGTCATTATTATTGTACTGCATTTTTATATATAAGACTTTTACCAATATCAGAACCTGGTGAACTCCTAGCTGCTGTCAATATAAGATTTGCACTTTACTGCATAAACTATCTTAACTAAAGCCTTCTCAGTGTAAACTGGCTAAAAACACTCTAAGAAACAAAGAGCAAGCACCATTTGTTCTATCCAGAAATTACTGAGTTCATTTACATCTTGGAATTCATTCCACACCTGACCCTAGATTTCTCATCTACTTGAAGCTTCTTGGTCTTTATTTAACCAACAAGTCTCTCTCTCTCATTCTCCCTTATCTCCAGATGTTTCTATCCTAGATCCTCGACCCTCCACACCTCCATAATCCCAAAGCCCATTCCTCTAGTCCTCAAAGGTTTCCAGTTCAACTTCAGTTTCCTTTCTTCTTTAACCCATGCTACTTTCAGACAGGTTTATTCTTACTATATGGGACCAAATGCTGCAAGATGCTGATTGCTTCCTGAAAGGAGCTGAGGGTGCTCAGCAATTCAGAGGACTGGGCACTAGGTCTACTATAATTTTTACTGGCATCTCGTCCTACATTTTTAGGACTGGCAGCTTTTCATTTTAAGTACTTTATCGCGCATATACATAACATTGTGATTACTTTAGTCTTCTGTCCTATCCAGACAAATTAAACACAGCAATCATACAGCTTTGAATAAACAAATTATGATTGTTCATTTTGATCTGCATGGGAAATCCTACACAGTTACAAATACCACCTTTAAATATTGGTAGGCAATGTGTGTTAAGAACTTACTTTTGCATTCAGATAGCATTTCTGTTCTGTCTACAAGAAAGAATATGTTGCTATTGGGTTGCTGTTTATAAACTTTCTGAAAAATAAAGAGGAAATTGGGATAGGTTAATGTTAATAACAAATCCACAGCAGAAGTCTAACGTGTTATCAAGACAACTGTTTTATCATCTACAGCATTGTTACCTACTGCTATTTTATATTCTTCTTCCCTCAAATATGATGAGTCAAGTGCCACCATTTCAAATATAAACTAAATTGAAAGTAAACATATTTATGAGTACTTAAAGCGTATGAATGGCTAACATGATATTGGCAAATATCAGGCCAAGTTAGACATTTTAATCAACAATTTAGATAAGACATTACTGAAAGTACTGACGCCAAAAGGACACACAAATTCTCATTGTTTTAAAAGGCAAGTGTCTATCAATTTACTACATTAAAAGGCATTGTACTAAAAATACATGTACGTGATACAAAGAATGTAGGATAAAAGATAAAAATATTAAAAAGTTAATTCTTTGCAACACATATGATAGTTGTAAAATGTATAACAGAACACGGTTACCATCTATACTGACAGAGTCCTGGAGTCCCTACTCACTCAAAGCTTCAGTGAGAGTTTAGAATAGATGGATTAAAAACTACAGGATTTGGCCCAACATAAATTATATATACAGTAGAGCCTCTGTGTTACAACCTAATTGGAGACTGAGTGCAGAAAGTCAAAAAGTTCATAAAATTGAACATAAAAAAATTAGTCGGTACGGTGCCTAAGTTGCAGTATGATGCAACTGCATTATTTTCTTGTCTTTCAAACTGTAAAGCAATTTCAATACACTGAAGGCATCAGAATATAAAGGGATGATGATTCGTTCTTCATTGACATCTCTTTTGTTGTGACCCTTTGTCCCATCAAGAAAAATGGTTCATGTAACCGGTGGTTTGTAAAAACGAGGTCTACTACACCATAAAGACAATTCTTTATCAAGTTGTATCCATGATATTCACAAAGTACACAAAGCCACACTGAACTATTCAGTCATGGTGCTAGGGGACAAAACTTGTGGCACAAGCTTGTGATTTCATATCATACCTACTGCGCATTTAATCCTATCAGAACTGAACAGTTAACCAAAACATGAGATAGCAGTCTCAATTGGCATACTACATACACCACAAAAAAAAAAGGGGGAGCGGGGGGAATTTGTGTGTTTGTGAAACTTCAGATGGAGAGTCCTGGAGACTGAAGTCCTCTATCCACAGAACACTCGTACCAGAAGTGGCAGGTACATGCTTTCTTACACTGCTCCTCCAATGTGCCTCAGTATCCAACCTCCATCTCTTCCATACTCTCTGCTGAAACTGCCAATGAGTCAGCCAATGGTGCCAACTCTGATGTGAACATGTCTACTAATAAGCGTACCAAGAGAAAAATGGATCTTATTTGACATGGACCCATTATCAGTCCAGAGCTATCCAGGGCTCAAACTAATTCTGCTTTTGTCAGGAATTGTTTACATGTTTCTGTATAATTTACCTGCACCTTGAACGATTTATTTTTAAGAATATGTAAGTCCATTTACACTGATTGTCAATTTTTCTGTGCACTGTTGAAATTAGATAGTTGGTAGGTAATGCATCAGATCTCTCTGAAAATAAAGTGTGGTCATTTATGTATGTTTTGTAGATGACATTTGTATATAGTTAACTCTATCTTTATTTTTAAAAGGGTTTTAACTTGTGCATATAAGGTAGGATTTTCACATACGCTCAATATTGGCCTAACTCTGCTCCCCTCAAAATGAATGGTAAATCTCACTCTTATTTCAAAGGAAGCAGCAAGGCCAATGGTAAGGGCTTCTGAAAATCCCACACATCATGGACACGATTAACGACAAAACAAACTGTGCTGATCCAAAGATAAACTGAATTAATTTTTCTTTTACGAACTTTAGACACTGATTAATCAGACTGATAACCATACAGAAAAACTGACAAATATCAGAACACAATCATTTTGAAGTAGCCATGGAAAGCTGTTTTGCTTTTCTTAGATATTAAAGCGGAAGCAGACATTTCCCCTTCCATGTAGGATATACATCTTTATCTTGGAGTTTTAGCCAATATAAGTATTTATTTGCTTATCAGTGCACATAACATCTGTTTTCTCATTTCTATCTACAGCCCTTCACCTACCAATTCTTGCATAATGGTCATAAAACTCAAGGGGTTCACAGAGGAGGATAACAGCAGAGAGGGTCTTCTTTGTATTTTTTTAAAGCAACTTTAAACAACTTTTGCCTTCAAAATCTGAGAAAATCTGTGACAAATATTATGAGTTTGACACCAAATTTGGTATTTCCCCTGATAAAAACCAATTCCTGCACAGCTTAGTTCTGAATGTAATATGGAGAGTAATTCCCTCACCACTTAGAAAATGTACAGTAGGAATTATCTTCTTTTTGGCTTAAAGCATTGAGATGTGTTGGAAGGGGCACACAAGTGTTTTACTTTGATCTAGGATGTGCTACACTCCATCACTACCACAAAACTGGATGTGATCACTTCCTGGAAAATAAATCTTCTTTGACAAGGTGTGTAAACTAAGTTAATAATATCAATATAACAACAACTAAATGCTGTCTTAAAAAATGTCACTCATAGTGGGCATTAGCTATTTTGAAGTGTTTGTATTTGTTTTCTCATGCTTTCCCACCTTCCTTTATCTAGAGAACAAATTGCAGCAACTGCAAACACTGTCGCATGCTATTAGGTTGGAAGTGAACACGTCAAAAACTAAGTGGATGCAGAATGAGCACTCGAAGCAGGAATCATCGCTGTGAAGGGGAAAGTAATTGAGGAGGTCGACAAATATATTTATCTAGGTCAGCAGCTGAACATTCAAAGGGGAATGCAGTAGCACGAAAAAGGCGGGGCAGGAAAGTTTCAACAAAATAAAGACAACTCTAATGGATGATAAACTGCCCATGAAGAAAAGGAAAGAACTGTTTAACTCCACTGCTCTGTTAGCAATGATATAGGGAGTGGAAAGCTGGTCAACAATGAAAGTGGAGGAAGAAAAATTCACTGTCACCCAGAGAGCAATGGAAAGGCAAATGTGCAAGATATCGCTCTGTGATCATCTACCAAATGAGGAGATCAGAAGGCGTATGGAGGTGACCGATGTAGTGCAGGCGATGTACAATGCAAAGTGGAGATGGACGGGTCATGTAGTCCGCAGGTAAGACAATATGTGGACAACCCGAATCAGTGACTGGATCCCCAGAGACCACAAGCGACCACTGGGCAGACCGGAAATGCGTTAGGCTGATCCCATAACAAAACTCTTGGCCAGAAATGGAAAGAACGTGTTTGTAATAAAACAGAGTGGTGTGGCATCGACTTGCGTTTGTGAAGGGATGGACGAGGACAAGCTGGACAAAGACGATTTATCTAATGCAAAAAATGAATTGCTAAAAAACCACTTTGTAATCACTCACCCGGTTCTTCTTCAAGTTGGAAAGCTCATCAACTACAACTTTCTGCTCTTTAATCTGAAAAACATAACAGAACTCTAGATTTATAACAAGTAAATCAGTATGTTATAACCCACTATTAACACTCCAACCCATGTTTTCAGATAGACAAACATTTGCATCTACTTTACTCTGAAGGTCCAGGAGAAATCAGATAGAAAAGTGCTGGAGTAAAGAATGGAAAGTAAACTGACACATGAAAGATGATGTTTCCATAGCCAATATAAACATAACCAGTAAGATATGCTGGGGCATATGACTAATAGAAGCCGAAGTAAATTTTTCTGAAATTAATTTGATCTGAAAACTAGGTATCTGTAGAAGTCTGAGCGAGCAAACCAGGACGGAGTAAATCATATTTTCAAATACCTGCTTTAGAAGGGAGGTAATTTGTATACGATCTGCATCTTTTTCTCCACAATTGCATGTGATCAGTACTACACATCTAGGGCCTGATTCCAAAGCCTACTGAAATGAATGGGAGTCTTTCTATTGCTTTCAATGAGCTTTGCACCAGACCCTAATAAAACCTACTACTCTTGTAGATGGGGTTACTATGTAGGCAAATATGGTATGTTTTGTAATCAACAGGCTAGGAACTAGATTCTGAATTATTCTGGTATAAATCAGAAGAATTTCACCGAGGTTAATGGAACAACAGCATATGAAAAATCTGTTTTGTGGGATCTTCTTCTTTCCAGGGGGAAAAAATGGGTCTCTTCAGGATTTTTCTAACTTCTTTGTCACCCTGAAGCACGCAACAGTGCAAAGAACTGTGAAGCCAATTTTGTCAATTTTCTGGGAACATCTCAAGGGCAGGGGGAATCCTTGAAGTGCAGAGCTGCCCACACCTTCTTTCCCCGATATAGAGGTCACTGCTGGAAAAAAGACCAAAGAACCTCTACACTTCAGCTATTACAAGCTGCAAGAATGTCCCTTAGGGCCACAGGCAACTGGACATAAACTAGAACAGCACAGCATCTCCTCTAGTTATGCCATGGACTGAACAGTACCTTAACTGGTTCCAGAATTTGGAAGTCACAAAGTTGGCATAAATCCACCTTTGATCCCATTCCAGTCTCTCAGGCACTCAAACCAAAGCACACATTTTACACCAATATCCTCCACCGAGGACATGGAGAAGCAGCACATTTACAAAAGGAAAATGGAGGAGGTTCCTTGGGATTTATCAGACTTACAGACTGATGACACTACTGTCTCGACAGTAAATATTTAGTGTTTGTGAAGAATACCAGAATGACAACTCCAGAGGCTAAAATATTTTATGTCTCCATGGAGCATGTATGGGATAAGTAGCTGTAGCATAAAATAACCCACAATTCCCTGACCATGTGTCTCAAGCTTGGAGTGATCAATACTAGGCATGACAAAGTAGTTCTACCGACATCTCCATTTAGCCCTGCCACTATGGCCATTAATTAGGGCCAAATTATGGTGGAAGTTTCTCTACTGTGAAAATTAAAAAAGCCAAAAATCTCTGCTTTTTCGTGGTACTGAATCTCTAATTTTTTTCTGGCGGGTAAAAATAAAGTCATCACCCTTATACTCCTGCCGCCCTGCACCCCCATTTTCACAGCAAGCGCTCAATGCCACACGATGTCACAGAAAGTGTGTTCAGGGCCAATGTAACATCCTGATTCGCTGTCGCGGCATTATGACGTTAGACCTTGCAGCGTGACATCACACCGCGAACGCTCTTGTAGTGATGAAGCCAAATAAGCAGAAGGAGACCAGGCTGGTGCCCCCACTGGGCCGCGCTGCGCCCAGCCGACAGGGGGCCCCACTCCTCCCGCACGGACCCCAACCGGCACTGGACCCGCATCTATTCTGCAGAGGCCGGAACCTCCGGTCTCGCGAGGGCCGTGTGCGGGAGTGAGACTCGCGCCCCGCCCCCACCTTTCGGGTCAGCTCGTCCTTCTGGTGCAGCTTCGCCCCCTCCTCCTCTCTCCGCGGCTCCCGACCCGACATTCCCGTCCCTGCGCGTCCCGTTGCCGGGGTGACAAGCGCGGAAACTCACACACACTGGCTGGCGCTTCCCTAATCCCACCACGTGCGGTTGGGGCCCACTACTTCCTTCAAACGCCCCGAACTGCGCAGTCGCACTACACGCAAAGCCCCTAACTACGCCCACCTAGCCGGGCCGGTGGAGCGACGGCGCATGCGCGAGCTTCTCCGGGCATGCTCAGTAACAAGTCAAGCCTCGTGATACGTTTGGCCACCCCCTTGGTGTAATTGAGCATGCGCGAGTTGTCTTGAGTTGGTGGGAAAATGGTACTTGGTTTTGAGGGGCCATCAAGTTTTAAAATCCCTGGGAGGGAGCTGCAATACAGTAAAGCTTGGGAAACCCACACCTTGAGAATCCAGATTTATCAGAAAAGCTGCCCTTAGGGAGCTGTAAACAGCTGTCTCCTAGAGCAGGGATGGCAAACTTTTTGGTCCAAGAGCCATATCCGAGTATGGAAATTGTATGGCGGGCCATGAATGCTCACGGACTTGGGGGTTGGCGTGCAGGGCTCTGGCGTGCAGGCAGAAATGAGGAGTTCAGGGTGTGGCAGAGGGTTCTGGACTGGGGCAGGGAGTGCCGGGGGAGGGCTCCAGCAGGGGGTGTGGGCTCTGGGGTGCGGTTGGGGGTGGACAGTGCTCTGGGCTGGGACCAAGAAGCTCATAGGGCAGCAGGGGTCCGGGTGGCGCTTACCTCAAGCAGCTCCTGGAAACAGCAGCGTGTCCCCTCTCCAGCTCTTACACGGAGGTGCAGCCAGGCAGCTCTGCACACTGTCCTGTCCACAGGCGCTGCCCTTGCAGCTCCCATTGGCCAGCGTTTCTGGCCAATGGGAGCTGTGCAGGTGGCACTTGGGGAAGGGGCAGCATGCAGAGCCCCCTGGCTGCCCCAACGCGTAGGAGCTGAAGGGGGGACATGCCACTGCTTTCGGGAGCCGCGCAAGCCTCGGACCCTGCTCCCAGGAGAGAACTAAAGGGCTGGATTAAAATGTCTGAAGGGCCGGATGTGGCCCCTGGGCCGTAGTTTGCCCACCCCTGTCCTAAAGCCTAGGATATGTCTATACCACAATCAGAGGTGTAACTGCAGCATGTGCAGACATACCTGATCTAGCTTTAATTTAAGTATTATGAGTACCTAATGAAGGCTCAGCAGCACAGATTTCAGCATGGGCTGAATTACACAGTGGTTTCAGATGGGCTTGTACAAACCAAACTGAAGTCCATGCTGCCACGTCTTCACTGACTTGCAGTGTGTGTCTACACAAACTGCAATCACTCCCCTGATTGCAGGGTAGTAATATCCTTACTTGCACACATGGTTAAGCCTTTGCAGACATGGTTTTGACATTTTGAATAAATCCCTGGTGTCCACCTAATATGTGAACATATAACTTGCCTACACTAGGGTTTAAAAAAATAACTTTTTTTCCTAGTATAAGCAAGAACAGAAAGAAAGAAATTGGTTAGAACTAGTGCTATAATTTGAGAAGATAGGCCTCAAAAGCTTAAGAATGAAAGAACCACAAATGTGTAAAAAGAAATTAAAGGAAAGATTCTAATTAGTGTTTAGAAAAAAACTGTGTTCATTTCATAGCCCTTTACCAGAAATGGACAGCAGAAATGAAGGAGTGAACCCTGTAGAAGGGTATTTGTTAAACAAGTTATATGAGTTCATGGTTTTAAAAGCTTCCTTTTTCTTGGCTAAACCTATTATTTTAATAATTACTAATAGCAGTATATTGTTTTTCACTTCAGTGCCTTGCTTCATCTGAGTAGGTCAATGTTCTTTACAAACATCTAATTAGGTCTCACAACACAGATGTCTGAAGCAAGGCACAGAGAATTTAAATAACCCGATGGTAAGTCAGTGGCAAAGCCGGGAACAATGAGTCCTGGTTTCCTAGTTTAACCACTAGATGCCACCATCATAAATTGGTAACATGGAAACTACTATCTGTAGGCCTTGGTGATCAAGAAACAACTAGAAGTGTGTGAACACCAACAATTTTCGTTTGTGTGTGGTTCATTCACCAAACCTTGCAAATGTAGTTTTTGGGTTGCTAGTGGTCCTAACCCCCTTGCATAAAAGCTCAACTTCAGCAACCTACAACCTCCCCAGGGAAGTCCAACAGCGCATCGCTGCTATCATTAGAGCTGGGTCACAGAAACAAAAATGGAATTGCCTGTTATGAATAGTCAGGGAAAGACAGGATTTCCCTTCCCACAATACCAAGGCTCAGTGCTTACACAGGTTTCAGAGTAGCAGCCATGTTAGTCTGTATTCGCAAAAAGAAAAGGAGTACTTGCGGCACCTTAGAGACTAACCATTTTATTTGAGCATAAGCTTTCGTGAGCTACAGCTCACTTGTATGCATCTGATGAAGTGAGCTGTAGCTCACGAAAGCTTATGCTCAGATAAATTGGTTAGTCTCTAAGGTGCCACAAGTACTCCTTTTCTTTTTGCTTACACAGGGTTGCCCAGGTGCTTAGTTCTTTTCTCTGCTAATTCACTTAAACAAGAAGAAAATGAGGCTAGGAATGAAACACTGAAAAACAAGTTTAATGGGAAAAATGTAAAAGTGAAAAAGCAAGAAAGCAAGAAATCATTATCAGAGTTCATGTACCTTTTTGTTCCCCCATTAAGCATTGCAGAGGCCTGATATATCTAGCCAGTACTGTGTGTAAGCTGCTTGTGTCCTTGGTTACCAATCATCAGAAGACAGACATAGAAGGCAAAATCCTGTACTGTACTTGACTCATGTGTGGGGTCCAGTCAAGTAGGTGTGCTCAGAGGCTGCCTACTGGAATGGGTCTCTAAATACCATTGTGGATCAGGACCTGTGTGACTGGGTAAGGCTTATGGCCTCATTTCAGAGCATCCATAGCTACCACCGAAGACAATGGACATTAACTAATAGGTTATAATCCAAAACCCAGCGAAGCAAATGGGTTTTGGATCAGGCAAATAATGCACAACGCTTAGTGAGATTAATCCAATGCCAATTGAAACTGATTGAAAGTCCGTTGACTTTCATAGGTACTGGATCATATTTTTACCAACAGGGAGGGTCAACAGAAACCAGAGGGAAATTTGACAAAGCCCTGGCTGGGATGATTTAGTTGGGGATTGGTCCTGCTTTGAGCAGAGGGTTGGACTAGATGACCTCCTGAGGTCCCTTCCAACCCTGATAGTCTATGATTCTATGATTTGGCAACATTTGCACAGAATTTTCCCACAAATCTGTGGGATTTTGTCAGGGCTTTTAGCCAAAGTCAGTGAGATCACTGTGAGGATGTCCCCTTTACTTTTTGTCTCACCTTGTCCTTTCTCTCTATTTTAATAATAGATAACATTGTAAGACCCAAGGAGAGTCATTCCAAAATTAACATGAATTGCTGTAGCTAGGGCAAATTTATATAAACCCCATCAAACCGCACAAGTATCACAGAAGAAAACCCACAATTTGTAGCTGACTACATTGCAGACATTGGTTGTTTGAAAAGTGTGAATTGGGAGTGCTTTGTTCCAAATGAGCCTTGAGTGGGCCTGCCTGTTACAAAAAAGCCAGTCAGCTGCGAACCAGCTGAGCAGCGAACAGCAAAGAGGCTAACAGAGAGAGTTTGCCTGGGATCTGTCTGAGAGGAGGTACGCTAAGGGCTGCATTAGGGAGGCTGTGTTGGTGAGTATCTGAGTGTCTGTTGTGGGGACAGTTTGATCGTGTGCTTGATTGGTTGTTTGAAAAGTGTGAATTGGGAGTGCTTTGTTCTAGGTGAGCCTTGAGTGGGCCTGCCTGTTATAAAAAGCCAGTGAGCTGTGAACCAGCTGAGTGGCGAACAGCAGAGAAGCTAACAGGGGGAGTTCGCCTGCGGAGAGCCCACTGAGGGTATGTCTACACTACGGAATAAGGTCGAATTTATAGAAGTCGGTTTTTTAGAAATCGGTTTTATATATTCGAGTGTGTGTGTCCCCACAGAAAATGCTCTAAGTGCATTAAGTGCATTAACTCGGCGGAGTGCTTCCACAGTACCGAGGCTAGAGTCGACTTCCGGAGCGTTGCACTGTGGGTAGCTATCCCACAGTTCCCGCAGTCTCCGCTGCCCATTGGAATTCTGGGTTGAGATCCCAATGCCTGATGGGGCTAAAACATTGTCGCGGGTGGTTCTGGGTACATATCGTCAGGCCCCCCTTCCCTCCCTCCCTCCGTGAAAGCAAGGGCAGACAATCGTTTCGCGCCTTTTTTCCTGAGTTACCTGTGCAGACGCCATACCACGGCAAGCATGGAGCCCGCTCAGGTAACCGTCACCGTATGTCTCCTGGGTGCTGGCAGACGCGGTACGGCATTGCTACACAGTAGCAGCAACCCATTGCCTTTTGGCAGCAGATGGTACAATACGACTGGTAGCCGTCCTCGTCATGTCCGAGGTGCTCCTGGCCACGTCGGCTGGGAGCGCCTGGGCAGACATGGGCGCAGGGACTAAATTTGGAGTGACTTGACCAGGTCATTCTCTTTAGTCCTGCAGTCAGTCCTATTGAACCGTCTTATGGTGAGCAGGCAGGCAATACGGATTGCTAGCAGTCGTACTGTACCATCTTCTGCCAGGCAGGCAAGAGATGAGGATGGCTAGCAGTCCTACTGCACCGTCTTCTGCCGAGCAGCCCTGAGATGTGGATGGCATGCAGTCCTTCTGCACCGTCTGCTGCCAGCCAAAGATGTAAAAGATAGATGGAGTGTATCAAAACAAGAAATAGACCAGATTTGTTTTGTACTCATTTGCTTCTCCCCCTCCCCCGTCTAGGGGACTCATTCCTCTAGGTCACACTGCAGTCACTCACAGAGAAGGTGCAGCGAGGTAAATCTAGCCATGTATCAATCAGAGGCCAGGCTAACCTCCTTGTTCCAATAAGAACAATAACTTAGGTGCACCATTTCTTATTAGAACCCTCCGTGAAGTCCTGCCTGAAATACTCCTTGATGTAAAGCCACCCCCTTTCTTGATTTTAGCTCCCTGAAGCCAACCCTGTAAGCCGTGTCCTCAGTCGCCCCTCCCTGCGTCAGAACAACGGCAAACGATCGTGCATCTCAGTTGAGAGTGCTGTCCAGAGCGGTCAAAATGGAGCACTCTGGGATAGCTCCCGGAGGCCAATACTGTCGAATTGTGTCCACAGTACCCCAAATTCGAGCCGGCAAGGCCGATTTAAGCACTAATCCACTTGTCAGGGGTGGAGTAAGGAAATCGATTTTAAGAGCCCTTTAAGTTGAAATAAAGGGCTTCATCGTGTGGACGGGTGCAGGTTTACATCAATTTAATGCTGCTAAATTCGACCTAAAGTCCTAGTGTAGACCAGGGCTGAGGCTTACATCTTGCTGGCTTCTCTGGGTAGTTACTACAACTCCTAAGGAAGCTCGTAGAAGGAAGGTAATATGGATGGGGAGTGTTCAGCTGTTGTCACCTGCATTGGATGTGCCATGTTTGTCTTTCTTCCACAGGACAGAAGCAACTTTGTCTGTACAAAGTGCAAGCTGGTCTCCATATTGAAAGAGAAGGTTCAAGGTCTGGAAAAACAAGTATCGACCCTGCGTTGCATAAGAGAAACTGAAGATTTCCTGGACAGACGTCAGAATATGCTTCTACGGACACAATGTTCTGAAGATTCAGAGCAGGCTGCGCAGCGGGGACAGAAGGACGGTGAAGAAATTTGGCAGCATGTGACCTCCAGAAGAAGAAAAGGGAGTGTTCATGTACCAGCAACGCAGATACAGGTAAGCAACCATTTTCATGTTCTCTCCACAGGTACTAATGCGGAGAGTAGACTAGATGATACATCTGAGGGAAGGGTACAGAAGGAGACTCCGCCGATTGGAGGGCATGAGATGCACTGTCCTAGGGATGTGGCTTCCATGACCACTGCTCCCAAGAGAAGGAGGCGGGTGGTGGTGGTCAGGAACTCTCTCCTCAGCGGGACTGAGTCATCTATCTGCCGCCCCAACCGGGAAAACTGAGAAGTCTGCTGCTTGCCAGGAGCTAGGATTCACGATGTGATGGAGAGACTGCTGAGACTCATGAAGCCCTCGGATCGCTACCCCTTCCTGCTTCTCCAGGTGGCCCCAATGATACTGCCAAAAATGACTTTGAGTGTGTTAAGGAAAAGTTAGCACATGTGACTCCATTTTGGTTTGGGGCCCACCATTGTCTAAATGCCAGCACATCATACACCAGGAGGAGTAATCCTTAGATACCGAATCCGTGTGAAAATCCTCCTCCTTGTCTCCAGCCTGCCTTGATTTGCAGTATCTGGTTTTTGTCAGTCTCTAACTCCCTGTCTCTTGGCCTTGATGTGAGGCCTCCCATCCTGATAATAAAAGTTACTGATGCATGGCTTTAGGACCATGCTGTGTAATTAACATACTGGTATAGCACGAGGAATGCACCAAGCAGGGATAGGTGGTAGATAAGACAAGGGTTTGTTTATTGGCTAAGGTTTCCGATGCACGAGGGCAACATGCTTTGCTAAAAAGTATATAACCTTTGTATAATCTGTATTCAGGGCCCCCTCCTGGCTAGCAGGGGGGCACCACGCTCGAGCGTAATAAACTTAGTGTCTTTTGGGAACTCTGCAGTTGTGGACTTTATTTCTGTGCCTCAGCCTAAATTCGAACTGTGCGTGTCCTATCAGGTATAATTCGCAGCACTTGTGTGCGTGTCCTACAAGGTGTAATTCGTAGCACTTGTGTGCGTGTCCTACCGGGTGTAATTCGTAGCACTTGTGTGCGTGTCCTACAGGGTGTAATTCGTAGCACTTGTGTGCGTGTCCTACCAGGTGTAATTCGTAGCACATGTGTGCGTGTCCTATCAGGTGTAATTCGTAGCACATGTGTGCGTGTCCTACCAGGTGTAATTCGTAACAAGTGGATCACTGCAGACTACGTGGCTCTGGGAAGAAGGATAAAGGAGTTTGAGGTGCAAGTGGTGTTCTCGTCCATCCTCCCCATGGAAGGAAAAGGCCTGGGTAGAGACCATCGAATCGTGGAAGTCAACGAATGGCTACGCAGGTGGTGTTGGAGAGAAGGCTTTGGATTCTTTGACCGTGCGGTGGTGTTCCAAGAAGGAGGAGTGCTAGGCAGAGACGGTCTCCACCTAATGAAGAGAGGGAAGAGCATCTTCACAAGCAGGCTGGCTAACCTAGTGAGGAGGGCTTTAAACTAGGTTCACCGGGGGAAGGAGACCAAAGCCCTGAGGTAAGTGGGGACGTGGGATACCAGGAGGAAGCACGAGCAGGAGAGCACAAGAGGGGAGGGCTCCTGCCTCATACTAAGAAAGCAGGACAAACAGCAAGTTATCTCAAGTGCCTATACACAAATGCAAGAAGCCTGGGAAACAAGCAGGGAGAACTGGAAGTCCTGGCAAAGTCAAGGAATTATGATGTGATTGGAATAACAGAGACTTGGTGGGATAACTCACATGACTGGAGTAATGTCACGGATGGATATAAACTGTTCAGGAAGGACAGGCAGGGCAGAAAAGTTGGGGGAGTTACATTGTATGTAAGAGAGCAGTATGACTGCTCAGAGCTCCGGTATGAAACTGCAGAAAAACCTGAGAGTCTCTGGATTAAGTTTAGAAGTGTGAGCAACAAGGGTGATGTTGTGGTGGGAGTCTGCTATAGACCACCGGACCAGGGGGATGAGGTGGATGAGGCTTTCTTCTGACAACTAACGGAAGTTAATAGATTGCAGGCCCTGGTTCTCATGAGAGACTTCAATCACCCTGATATCTGCTGGGAGAGCAATACAGCAGTGCACAGACAATCCAGGAAGTTTTTGGAAAGTGTAGGGGACAATTTCCTGGTGCAAGTGCTGGAGGAACCAACTAGGGGCAGAGCTCTTCTTGACCTGCTGCTCACAAACTGGGAAGAATTAGTGGGGGAAGCAAAAGTGGATAGGCACCTGGGAGGTAGTGACCATGAGATGGTCGAGTTCAGGATCCTGACACAAGGAAGAAAGGAGAGCAGCAGAATATGGACCCTGGACTTCAGAAAAGCAGACTTTGACAACCTCAGTGAACTGATGGGCAGGATCCCCTGGGAGAATAACATGAGGGGGAAAGGAGTCCAGGAGAGCTGGCTGTATTTTAAAGAATCCTTATTGAGGTTACAGGGACAAACCATCCCGATGTGTAGAAAGAATAGTAAATATCGCAGGCGACCAACTTGGCTTAACAGTGAAATCCTTGCTGATCTTAAACACAAAAAAGAAGCTTACAAGAAGTGGACAAATGACCAGGGAAGAGTATAAATATATTGCTCGGGCATGCAGGAGTGAAATCAGGAAGGCCAAATCACACCTGGAGTTGCAACTAGCAAGAGATGGTAAGAGTAACAAGAAGGGTTTTTCAGGTATGTTAGCAACAAGAAGAAAGTCAAGAAAAGTGTGGGCCCCTTACTGAATGAGGGAGGCAACCTAGTGACAGAGGATGTGGAAAAAGCTAATGTACTCAATGCTTTTTTTTGCCTCTGTCTTCACGAACAAGGTCAGCTCCCAGACTACCGCACTGGGCAGCACAGCATGGGGAAGAGGTGACCAGCCCTGTGTGGAGAAAGGAGTGGTTCGGGACTATTTAGAAAAGCTGGACGAGCACAAGTCTATGGGGCCGGATGTGCTGCATCCGAGAGTGCTAAAGGAGTTGGCGGATGTGATTGCAGAGCCATTGGCCATTATCTTTGAAAACCCATGGCAATCGGGGGAGGTCCCAATCTGGATGACTGGAAAAAGGCTAATGTAGTGCCCATCTTTAAAAAAGGGAAGAAGGAGGATCCGGGGAACTACAGGCCAGTTAGCCTCACCTCAGTCCCTGGAAAAATCATGGAGCAGGTCCTCAAGGAATCAGTTCTGAAGCACTTGGAGGAGAGGAAGGTGATCAGGAACAGTCAGCATGGATTCACCAAGGGCAAGTCATGCCTGACTAATCTAATTGCCTTCTATGATGAGATAACTGGCTCTGTGGATGAGGGGAAAGCAGTGGACATGTTGTTCCTTGACTATAGCAAAGCTTTTGACACAGTCTCCCACAGTATTCTTGCCAGCAAGTTAAAGAAGTATGGGCTGGATGAATGGACTATAAGGTGGATAGAAAGCTGGCTAGATCATCAGGCTCAACGGGTAGTGATCAATGGCTCCATGTCTAGTTGGCAGCTGGTATCAAGTGGAGTGCCCCAAGAGTCGGTCCTCAGGTCGGTTTTGTTCAATATCTTCATTAATGATCTGGAAGATGGTGTGGATTGCACCCTCAGCAAGTTTGCCGATGACACTAAACTGAGAGGAGAGATAGGTAAGCTGGAGGGTAGGGATAGGATACAGAGGGACCTAGACAAATTAGAGGATTGGGCCAAAAGAAATCTGATGAGGTTCAACAAGGACAAGGGCAGAATCCTGCACTTAGGACGGAAGAATCCAATGCACCGCTACAGACTAGGGACTGAATGGCTCGGCAGCAGTTCTGCAGAAAAGGACCTAGGGGTTACAGTGGAGGAGAAGCTGGATATGAGTCAACAGTGTGCCATTGTTGCCAAGAAGGCCAATGGCATTTTGGGATGTATACGTAGGGGCATTGCCAGCAGATCGAAGGACGTGGTCATTCCCTTCTATTCGACATTGGTGAGGCCTCATCTGGAGTTCTGTGTCCAGTTTTGGGCCCCACACTACAAGAAGGCTGTGGAAAAATTAGAAAACGTCCAGTGGAGGGCAAAAAAATGATTAGGGGACTGGAACACATGACTTATGAGGAGAGGCTGAGGGAACTGGGATTGTTTAGTCTGCAGAAGAGAAGAATGATGGGGGATTTGATAGCTGCATTCAGCTACCTGAAAGGGGGTTCCAAAGAGGATGGATCTCGACTGTTCTCAGTGGTAGCAGATGACAGAATGAGGAGTAATGATCTCAAGTTGCAGTGGGGGAGGTTTAGGTTGGATATTAGGAAAAACTCTTTCACTAGGAGGGTGGTAAAACACTGAATGCGTTACCTAGGGAGGTGGTGGAATCTCCTTCCTTAGAAGTTTTTAAGGTCCGGCTTGACAAAGCCCTGGCTGGAATGATTTAGTTGGGGATTGATCCTGCTTTGATCGGGGGTTGGACTAGATGACCTCCTGAGGTCCCTTCCAACCCCGATAGTCTATGACATCACTTTTGCTCTAATTTTTAAGGACATTTGGAATTAAATTATTTGAATAGTTGAAAGACTAATGTTGAGTCTGACGCTAAGTGTTACTGTTTATTAGTATGCTTCCATGCAGAATGCTTTTCAACAAACAGCTATTTGAGAAGTTTACTGGAATCCAACTGAGACATTTACATGTCCTGGCATGTGCCTGAATTCTTTTAGACAATATACTTACATTCTGGACAATAATTTATACACTTCATTCTCTGATGCTGTTGCTATAGTTCACTATTTGTTTGCTCCGCAATGTAAGTGGTTTAATCTGAATGCTTGTGAACATTCTACTGCATCAGTGATTTATTTGCTATGATTGATATGTACAAACAGCAAAGGTTGACAATTGAGTAACTGAGTCGTCAAAGTATAAGTTCCCCATTGATTATCCTTTTCATGTTCAGTTACAAACACAATTAAAGTTTATTAATGACTAATTCATCACAATATCTCTGTGTTTGAGTGTTTCGTTGATTAGCCTGTGAGAGTGCTAATAAAGGTTCCTGGTCCTGAAGAGTGGGTGTTTTGAACTGCTGTACTTACTAGAAATTATTGACATTTCCACTAACTGTGAGTATTGAATGTGTGATTGACAAGTCTTCTTAAAGTAGATTTAATCATGCATTAGGAATGCATTTAACAGATCACCCCACCTTCACATCCAAGATAAGAGCACTTTTGCTGTTTGTAACTGTTAAGTTTAAAAATCAACAAATGAAAAGAGTTGTATTGGGTATGCCAGAGTCTCCCACTGAGGGCTAGATTCTTCCTGGGGATTCAGCCCTGACGCTGAGTGAGAGGTGGCATATAACTGCTCTACCCCAGGAGAAGTCCTGGGACAGGTATGTTACTCACAGTGCCACCTGGTGGCTAAACATTATAATACAGTTTAACATTACATTCTAGGTACAATTTAGTCCTAAATGACTTCCTGACAGTGTATGAAACGTTTATAATTTGGGGATGGTACCTAAACAGGTCCAAGTTTGTTGCACAAATGAGGTTCCTGACTGAATATAGATTACTATGTTATGTCACTGGGCTTTTGAAAACAAGATTAAGGATACTTAATTTATTATAATTTAAAAATAAAAAACTAAGTTAATTCCCTTACCTAGCCATTGATTTCAATGAAAAATAATTACTAGGACACTTGTTAAATTCAGCGTTGAGTGATAATATTTAAGGATCTTGTAAAGTGCCCTTCTCTTCAGCATCTGGGGTCTTTACAAAAATGTAAAAAGATACAAAATCAAACACAAATTACCCAACATAGGTAGCTTATAAACAGAATGGAGCGGCAGGGCAGCCGGAGCCGCCCACTTTCATGCTCCAGGGATGCTCCAGGGCTCAGAGGAGGGGTGCGGGGAGGGGCAGCAGCCAGGGGCTGGGAGACACTCCAGGCGGGGCCAGGGGAGAGACCCTGAAATTCCTGGAGCCTGGGCATCACGGCCCCATATAACTCACCGCCCCTGCAGATTAGGACCCTCCACTGGAAAAGCTCTGCTACCTGTCCTGGGGAGTTTGCTTGTAGGAGCTGAGGCCAGGGGCATACCACCTGATCTTAGCTGATGTGACAAAATATAAGTTGCCAGGTGTTTAATAATACACCACTACAGGAAGCTGGTAACCAAAGTCCTCAGGGCAAGCATCAACACGAGCAAATGTACCTGGATAGAAAGATGAAAACAAAGTATCCCAAGGCTCAACATGGGGACCAATCTTGTCAGAAACTGAATATGTGTCTAGAAAGTGGGACAAGTCTGCAGATAGCATCAAGACAGAAGGGGTGGTCGTTGCTACAGAGTCAATCTGCAGCTGACTGAGGCAATTTAAGGAAATAGGAAACTGGTTGGGTATGTTTGCATGCACCAAAGACAACTACAAGGCAATGTAAACATTGGAATTTTGCTGGAAGAGCCAAAGAGACTTAGGTGTGTCAGAGACACAGGTGCCTAGCTGTAGTGAGGAAGTTTGGGTTTATAAACAAGGCAATGGTGTACATATCTGAGGGGGGAATGGCATCCATACAGAAGGCTAGCCTTCTGCATGCAGAAACCTGGATTGGGAAAGGATATGCATTTCACAGTTTCCTTCAACTTGTCTGTGATGTTGTTTTGAAAAGAAAGTTAGACTTAATGACAATATCTGATCTGTTCACAAAAGAAATGGAATACAGGAATAATGAAAAAAGCCTGTCCCCTCTCCCCACAATTCACTGCCTAATTGTGCCTCTGAGACTCATTTTAATTCACTTTGAATTACACTGGAATTTTTGTTAAGGCTCTGTATACTGTCTAGAGCCTCTAAAGCATGCACTCTGTTCAGTTTACATATGCTGTAAGCACCATTAAAAGTGTATGCTTACGACATAATATGAACCTCTCCCACAGTGCTTAGGAAATACCACGAACACTACAGTAAATTCCAGTACTGTGTATAATAAATGTCCAGTTTTTAATCATGCGCATGATATGCAATATTTTAAAATAATGAATGATCAGTAAATTTCTGTTATCAGAATTCAGATTCTGAAGCACCACGGTTGTCATTTGTGTACTGAAAAATTGGGGTCCACTTAATTTCTAGTTGTGAATATGCTATGCAGCTTCATAAGTGGGAAGTGGCTTTTCCATAAACTATCTTCTTCAGATATTTATTGGGAGAAGCCTCTCAGAGCACTGGGGGATAGGCAGAATGCAAAACATGATTCTAGAGCCACCATTCCCTCCCTCACCCCAAGATAATCTCGTCTGAGTCCTCACTGGATGCTTCTGACATTACCACTCCATCAGATGATAAACTAGAGGATTCTACCTTCCCCACAAGACCAAGCACATTACTTGTGACAGACTGGCTCTTTACTATTTCAAGGAGTGTGTGGTCCAAATGTTGTAGGTTTAAACCAAACCCTCCATCAGGTTCATGGAACTGGATTTCAACATCAAGCCAACTGCTGCTCAAGTGATTGCCGCTAGTGAACAGCCATGGCCATGCAGGCTGCGCAGTGTTCCAGTGGTGGTCAAAGTCACAATGAAGCCTGGGGGTTATAGCAGCTGGAGCTATCTGGGGAGACTGCAGAAGGGAAGGTTGGTAGGGGAAAGGACCGCAACAGTTAAATTAGGCATTTGCATTTATGTATTATTTAAAAAGAAAAGGAGTACTTGTGGCACCTTAGAGACTAACCAATTTATTTGAGCATAAGCTTTCGTGAGCTTATGCTCAAATAAACTGGTTAGTCTCTAAGGTGCCACAAGTACTCCTTTTCTTTTTGCGAATACAGACTAACACGGCTGCTACTCTGAAACCTGTATTATTTAAAAAATTTAAATGGAACATTTTACTCTCCAACCCAGGGGTTATAATTTATTGGGGGTTCTTGTGAAATAAAAAGCCAGGAGAGTAAACCTGGAAATAGAAATACAGCCCCTACACTCATCTACCTGTTTCTTCATTCCATATTTTAAACAATTTAATTATTCACACCAGCTCAGTAACAGCTGGGGGCCAGATCCTCAGCAGGAGTAAATCGGTTTGTCTCCATATACTTCCCTTTATTAATCTGACTGGATGATTGAGATTTCAAAGGAGCTATATCAATTTACACCAGTTGACGCTCTGGCTCTGAATATATAAGCTATGTAAACATAGGCTTCTATTTGTTTTCTTGGCTTCAAGGTTGATGAACAATTGCACACATACCAACTCCTCTACTTCACTCCCACGCCTGATAATTAAAAATAAAATCCACATTTATATGGGTTAATGAAAAAGATAAACATTTTTCAATCTCACTTCAAATGGAAAAGAAAAATGAAACAAAAAGACAGACAAATTTCACAAGCAGAGAACTGTAATTTTGACAAACAACAACAACAAAATGTTTTCTTTGTAAAACATTGACTTTTCTGCCAAGGTCAAATGTACACAACTCTTGATTTTTCCAACAGGGCAGAATTTCATCATTTTCTTGCAGAAGGCTGTTGAGCCACTGGTGAAAAATGGTTAAAATTTCTCACAGGATCAAATCTGTGACTACTTCTGGCATCAGAAGTTTTATCTTCTTATTACTCCTTTTTATCAAGCAGCCCAGTTTCAGGTGTTTCCAAGACAGCCTTTCATTCTGCCAACATTCAGAAAAGAGCAAGTTTGTATTAAACGACTTTAGACATAGTTAATACATCATTTCCTATGGGTATTTCTGCTGGAATTCAATCCAACACACCAACATTTAAAATGGCTTCCACACCTTCCCACTCCAAATGCACTTTAGCTAAAGGCACACTGGTTTTACAGCTTCCCAATGCCAGGAGCTCTACACTTTCTCCCTGCAGCCTGTCAGTCTTCCTGACCATGCTCTCGCTAACCAGAGAGATCTGGGCACCAATGTCTCTCCACTCTAGGCATTCTTTGCCATTCACTGTGACAACTTTAATAAACTCAGCAGCAACCTTCAAAGGGCCGGACCTTACAAAGATTATCAGGAATGTTTCAGGCACCTCTGTGGGTCCTGTGTTTACAACAGCTGCATTAATCTGGGCTGTGGCTGGATGGTTGTAGGCTTAGATTCCCTTTGTTTAGGGCAATTGTCCCTCAGGTGCTTGGTGGAATTACATGTGAAATACTTTCTGGGTCCGTTCTCCTATGACATAGGTCTGCAAATGTGATTTCCAGGAGGGCATCGGTTCTGTGGAGGTGAGTGCCTGGGCTCAACCCTCCCACTTTCCTCCCTCTGCCCTTCACTTGGAGGCTTGTGCTCACTGGAAACTGTCTTGTGCTTAGGAATCAGCCAGATCAGCAGCCTCTTGCACAGACATTAGCGATTTATCTCAAAGAGCAGCTCTGATTTCATCAGAGCATACGTACACTTAGAAAATGCTCTTATGCAAAAAGTTCAAATAACTGGTCGTAATTCTCTGCCCCTTTTCCTTCTGCCCATTTCCTCATCAAATCATACATATATTCTCTACAACTCATATTAACATCCTTTTTGAGTTTCTAAATCTCACCCTGTACACTTCAAGGGTGATTTGAAACCTTTGCAATACAGCCTTTTCAAATTCATTGTATTTCAAACCTATTCAACTGGCATTTCATTAAATACAATCAATGCTTTATCCAAAAGCCTTTTCACCAGCGTGGGGAATTTCTTGTCTTCTGGGACCTTATGCAACACACAGAATCTTTCAAAAGTTGTAAGGTATTCCTCAGTTCAATCTGATTTTTTGTATGCAGGGCATAGCTTGTCCCATCAGGCTATTCCTGAGGAAGAGAGAGTACTTGTGGGTTGTGTCCATATTTATCCATCATATCCAGGTTATACAGTCTCTCTCTCTCTCCCCCTTTCTTGGGCTTCTTTCTTTTTTTAGTTCCATGGTTCACTGGTGTGCTTCCTCCTGTTGTTGCTTTTCTGCCTCCCTCTCCTCGTCTCTCAGGTCAGCTTTATTGGCTCTCTGGTCTGCTTCTCTTATTTGGTTTTGTTTATCTTGCTATTTGGCTTCCCATTTTTGGTGATCATGAGCTGCTTTTGCAGCTTCGCATTCTTTCTCTTTCTGATCGGCCTCCAATCTGTCTAGTTCTAACTTTGTGGTTATTTTGCTGCTGCTCATTTTAAAATGCCTTTTGTTCTAGTTCCTTGCCCAAAATAAACAAACAAAAAACAATTAATCTGTAAACTTTCTTTGACTCCACTCAGCCGTCTCATTTGAAAAATCGCTTAAAAATCTAGTAAATCAGTGGTTTGAGTCAGACATGCCAAACCCACAAAAAAAATTGCAGAAATTGGGCTTGTTTTTGGTTTAATTGGCTTGTGAGTTTCTTGTTGGCTAGTTTTTGGCTTGTTGCAGCTTGTTACTTCTTTCTTTTTGATCCGCTCCGAGCAAGCAGAGACAAGGGGCAAGCAGGGGCAAGAGGGGGAAGAGAGTCAGGGGTGCACAGCAGGCCCACCACAGTCCCAGACTGTGGGGAGGGGGGGGATCTAGTCACATAGAGTGCTGGGGTTCTTAGGGATTGGCTTGCTTTGGCCTTGTTTTGAAATGGTATTAGCTTGATTTTTGGCTTATTGTGAAAGTCGGGGTGCTTATTTACCACATGAAAGTTGGCAACTGTGGTTTGAGTGTGAGCCAAATAGCAAGTAGTAAACAGTAAATCCTGTTGGACTATGCCAATGTGACGCTTTGGGAGTTCACCACTGCCTGCCCTGTAACCCAGATTGCTTCTACGCTGTGCAGCTTTGGCTCAGAGCCCTGATGCAAGTAGCTTTCATCAGCATAATGGCCTCATCCTAGGTTCCCCCAGCCTGGTTACTCCTTGCAGGATGACACCAACAGCTCTTCCAGTCCTGAGTCTCCCCAAAACCATCTCACTCTGCAGTTTCCAGTCCCTCTCACAGAAGTTATCAAGTTTTCTGCTGCCAAAGAGACAGAGCATACACCAGCCTGTTAGTTTAGCTGAACACTTCACCCTTCCATTTAATACACAGCACTACTCCTGGGGGAATTCTGAGCCAAAAAATTAAAAATTCTGCAAAATTCTGCATATTTTATTTTTCAGAATAACACTATAGATTCACGTCAATTTTAATTAGTTTGGTAATTTATTTCAAAATATCTGTCAGCAACTATATCTGTGACAATGCAGACACACAAAAAATTCCCCCAGGTGTAGAGAGTTAAAGAAACCCCTACAACAACCCAGTTCCTGTTTCTCTGCCCTCTCCCCGCCAGAGCCCAGCTGTGGAGTCAGACACCCACACCCCCTCCCCCCGAGCCCAACTGCATGGCGCTCCCAAGCCCAGACACCCCTACCTCCCAGAGCCCAGCTGCTGGGTCCCCGGCAGCCCAAACACCCACACCCCCTACCTGCTAGAGCTCAGGGATTCAGAGGGACAAACAACCTGATGCTTGGTCCTGGGCTTGTGTGGAGTTTCCTGCTTGCCACCTCCTTCCTTCAGAGCATGCCAGGAGTTGCAACTGCCCAGAATCCTCCAGCTCTGTCCCCCTTCTCTTCACAGTGTCTTCTATTTTGGAGCTGGGCTCTGCCAAATCTAGTGGCAGCCAGCAGCTCAGCAGCCCATTTCTGTGGTGGGAAAAGGAAATTCTGCACAGAACATTAATTTCTGTGCAAACTCTGCATTGCGCAGAATTCCCCCAAGAGTAACAGCACTGAGATGGTTTTGCAGTCAAACAAGAATAAGTTTATTAACAAAGAACAGAGTATAAGAGATAATAAGAAAGAATAGAAGACATAGATATGGCTACAAGTAAAACAAAAACAATTACACTTTCTAGTGACTAAAACTTAACTTCAGCAAGTTACAATCTTTATCTAAGCAATTTTCTCACCTACAGTCAGTTCCAGCTACTCTTGGTTTTCAGGCTAGGAGGATTCATTTTTCATGAACTCAAAGGGTGTTGCTCTCCCTTTATCCCCTAGTGATGCATACCAAATGGCTTTCTGCTTCTGCTTATATTTCCCAAAGTCTACTGTCTCTGTTTCAAAAGCCAGGAAGACTTCCTGGGAAGTGCAGACTCCATCCCCTGTCATGATAGTTAAATGGTCTTCCCTCCACCCTCAGCCCCACTCATTTAGCTTGATGGCTTTGTTTCCCTTGTATGTAGATGTACTTTTCATTGTCCTGAGGTGTTACCTGGCTCAGTTTACACTAGAGACACAGAAAAACAGGTGAAACAACATTCCTTTGACTAAGACAGGTTGGGGTTGTGCATTGCTTGCAAAACACCTTTTGAGAACATAGTTCCAGCAACACATCTAAAACTGTTTATACATCATCTTTATATACAGCATACAATAATATTACTGACCAGTGTGTTACTGGCTAGCAGATGATACCTTACATAGCACCTTTTGGATACAGATGATGGCAACAGTGTGTTGGGACAATGAGTGTCAGGCCTGAAGTGAGTTACGGTATGATGTGCCCTCTGCCAGTTGGTATTGAGTGACTCCCTGGGTTGCAGATGAGTAAATAATATCATCTTCATTTTAAATAAGGGGAAACTGAGCCACAGAGTGGTTAAGTGACTTGGCTAAGATCCCACAGGCATTCATAGCTGAACTGAGAGTAGAACCCAAGTCTTCTGGCTCCCTGCCCATGCCCATTCACTAGTCCACACTGACTTTAATGGATGAGACTTATTTTTGCTTTATTCATTTATGACCAGCATTAGGAAACTACTGAGCTTGAACAAGTTCCCTTCACGGAACAGGAACAGCAAAATAAGCTGTTGCCCAACCAATGTTTTATCTAATTTTAGTTTTCACTCCCAATCTTTTTAAATGTCCAGTCAGCACTGAAGAGTCCGCCTGTTTTTCCCCACATTCTTATCTCCTCCCTCACTTAGCTCATGGATCTTCTCCAAAAAATTTGATATGTAAGAAATATTAGTTCAGTATTATGGCTATCAGTGCCCTGTAAATCATCAAGTCCTATGACCAGTGATGATGGTTCCAGCAGCAGTAAAGAAAATATTCAGAGTAAGCACTTGAGGGAGGACAGCAAGGGGTTCCACAGCAAGTAAGATGCTGAGTACAAGAGACCACACAGAGTGTGCATGGAGAGTTGGTCCAACACAGGATAAAAAATCTGGTATTTTTTGCCCTGTCACCAACCCAGCAAAATGGCAAAATTCATTATATTTTTCTCTATTCACTACTAGTATTATCTTCTTGTTTTAAACCTATTCAGAAAGCCTTCACTGATTTCCAGTGCTGCCCTCTTGTGACACACTGTCAGTATGGCTTGAAGTTCTAATCATACTTGGCCAACTTTTATTACAACTTTTGGAGCCAACTACACTGATTTAGAGTGACAACTAACGAGGAACATACTAGTAGAAATAATGGAAGGCTATAAGCATTGTATATGATTTGGGTAGTATCCCTTTAAATAATCTGGGAGCCCTCTAATGAGCCTCTACGTGACCTCTTCTATGGCAGAAGCCACTAGAACCTAACACAGCAGCAGTGTATAGAAGTAGCTGTGTTTTCTATGTTTTATACAGATAGCAAACATGGTTATTTGGAATCTAATTGTGTCACATACTTTCCACATATTCTTAATGTTGTGTAAAGAGCAAAGACAACAGACACCCAGAAGGAAGAGAAATGGTTTATTATATAATTCCTATCATGTAATTTAGTACAGAGTTATTTAGCAAAACAGCTAAGATCTCTGAGACAGAAAGGATGAAATTAGGAAATACAAAACTTAATCTGAATAGAAGGGAGACTGGAAAAGGGCAAATATAGTGCCCATCTATAAAAAGGGAAATAAGGACAACCTGGGGAATTACAGACCAGTTATCTTAACTTTTGTACCTGGAAAGATAATGGAGCAAATAATTAAGCAATCAATTTGCAAACATCTAGAAGATAATAAGGTCATAAGTAACAGTCAGCATGGATTTGTCAAGAACAAATCAGGTCAAACCCAGTTGATAGCTTTCTTTGACAGGGTCACAAGCTTTGTGGATAGCAGGAAAGTGATAGACATAGTATATCTTGACTTTAGTAAAGCTTTTGATACGGTCTCGCATGACCTTTTCATAAACAAACAGGGAAATGCAACCTAGACGGAACTAGGTGGGTGCATAACTGGTTGGAAAACCATTCCTAGAGAGCATGGGTGGCAGATATCAAAGGCCAGGGCAGGCTAAGCCTCCCCTGACCAAGGCTGTGGCCTTGCCCATGTTCCACCCCCAGGCCCCTCCTCTCTTCCCTGAAGCCAGTGGAGGCTCAGCTCCAGCCGGTTGCCTGGGGAGCTCAGGGAGGCCCGGTGAGGTGCTGCAGCTGGCCTGGGGGTTGGGCCAGAGTCTTGGACAGGCCTGGTGCTGGGGCTGGCTGGAGTGGGCCAACTGGCAGCTTAGGGTGGCTAGGGTGGGTAGGCCGGGGCTCCTCCATCCGTAGGAGAGGGGGGGAGCCTCAGGGCTCGGGCAGAAGGGGCAGGGCCGGCGGGTTACCCTCCCCAAAGGGGGAGTTCATCCACCACCCATGCCGGAGAGTAGTTAACAGTGGTTCACTGTCAAGCTGGAAGGGCATAATGAGTGGGATCCTGCAGGGATCAGTTCTGGGTCAGGTTCTGTTCAATATCTTCATCAGTGATTTAGATAATGACATAGAGAGTACACTTATAAAGTTTGCGGACGATACTGAGCTGGGAGGCATTGCAAGTACTTTGGAGAATAGGATTATAATTCAAAACGATCTCAACAAACTCGAGAAATGGTCTGAAGTAAACAGGATGAAATTCAATAAGGACAAATGCAAAGTATTCCACTTAGGAAGTAACAATCAGTGGCACACATACAAAATGGGAAATGACTGCCTAGGAAGGAGTACTGCGGAAAGGGATCTGTGGGTCAGAGTGGATCACAAGCTAAATATGAGCCAACAGTGTAACACTATTGCAAAAAAAGCGAACATCATTCTGGGATGTATTAGCAGGAGTATTGTAAGCAAGACATGAGACGTAATTCTTCCGCTCTACTCCATGCTGCTTAAGCCTCAGCTGGAGTATTGTGTCCAGTTCTGGGCGTCACATTTCAGGAAAGATGTGGACAAATTGGAAAAAGTCCAGAGAAGAGCAACAAAAAATGATTAAAGGTCTAGAAAACATGACCTCTGAGGGAAGATTGAAAAAATTGGGTTTGTTTAGTCTGGAAAAGAGAAGACTGAGAAGGGACATGATAACAGTTTTCAAATACATAAGAGGTTGTTACAAGGAGGAGGAAGAAAAATTGTTCTTCTTAACTGCTGAGGATAGGACTAGAAGCAATGGGCTTAAATTGCAGCAAGGGAGGTGTAGGTTGGACATTAGGAAAAACTTCCTAAGTGTCAGAGTAGTTAAGCACTGGAATAAATTGCCTAGGGAGGTTGTGGAATCTCCATCATTGGAGATTTTTAACAGCAGGTTGGACAAACACCTGTCAGGGACATGGTCCTGCCTTGAGTACAGGGGACTGGACTAGATGACCTCTCGAGGTCCCTTCCAGTCCTATGATTCTATGATTCTTGACAGTGAGGTCCTTCAGAAGATTATTCCATATGCTATGTGAGTGATAGAGGCCTCATCACTTTGCAACATTCAAAATTAGACGGAACAGCAAACCACTTGTACATATATATTCATTACTTTAATGAGAGCCCCTGTGTGCTCAGCACCTTTGAAAGTCAGGCCACTTATTTAGGTGCCTAAATAACAAAGATGCCTAAAGTTAGGCTCCTATATGCTTAAAATCTCACTTTGTACATATTATGAGCTTAATTAGGAGAGTCAGGCCACACTTGTTGTTGTTTAAAGAGTACTAAGATATCCATATAACTTGGTTGATAGAGATATTTAGCAGCAGTGGCCTGACTCTCCCATTCACCAGTGGAAGTAACACCACCTAAGTTACACTGGCATAAAGCTGTGCTAAGTAGAAGAAGAATCAATCTGACTATGCCACATTCTGTTCACGGTGCTGTAAAAATGAAATAATGCCAATGATTTCAATGGTGTTACTCTCCCAATTTACACCAGTGTCAATGAAAGAAGAATTTATCCAAGTACTGACCGAGCATGTAGAACTAAGTTACAGACTGTGACCTACTGGTAAAACATAGAACAACTATTGTAGGGAGTTGAGAAACATGTGATGGAATTTGCTCTTCGCTGTACCAGCCCAGAGAACAGACATGGGAAACAAACTGTGATAGGTGAGCAGAAATCTCTAGCATTATTCCATTTCAAAGGGGCACCAAGGTCTCTCAGAAGAAGGCTGTGTTTATATTAAAAGTGCTTGCCATATATGGCAGCTGTGTTTCTGCACCTCTATATCAATATCTCTCAGCAAATTCTGTCATGAATTTCTCAACTCTCTACAACACCTGTTCTGTGTTTTACCACCAGAAGGTCACAGTCCATAGCTTCGTCCTACATGCTTGGTCATTACTGGGTGAAATTTTGCTTTTATTTACACTGGTGTAAGTTTGGAGTAACATCACTGAAATTATTCCATTTTGACAATCACTGAGGTAAATGGGAGTTACTTTCAACACTTATTCGGGAAGCTGGGAGAGGTTTTTATTTGTCAAATGTGGCAGGATTTTCTAGTGTAGGTCACATTGTAGTAGTCCTAGAGCCTCCTTACACTTCCAACAAAAAGCAATCCATAATGGTGTTATCTCCATCATAAAACTATCTCAGTTAAATTTATAACTGAATTACCATACCATAAAATTCCGGTGACTCTAGTACACTTCACATGAAGAACAGAAATAAGTGTCCCTGTAATAGCAAACAAGAAGAATAAGCAAAATATTTTGTGTTTTTAAATGCTCAGGTATTTACCAAAATGTCTAAATATGACATGTGCTTTTTAACTTTGAAATCCCATTGGTTTCTTTAACAAGCTAGAGTGTTTTTTGTTTGTTTAGTTCATCATGTGGGCTACTGTTTTCCAGCTGCTGATAAAGAAGGAGGTGGGTGTGTACTTTTTTTCAGAGTGGAGAGTGCAAGTGTTGTTTGGAACCTGCCTTTGGAACTTGTTTCATGATTGTTACAAGCAGACGAGATGCACAGGAGAGGTTTTTTCTCAGGCATAACTGTTGCTTTAGTTTTATCCAGGTACTCCTGAACAAGAAATGCTAGTGTTTAATTTTAACTTGGCCCTTCTTATTATCATTAATTTAGTATTGCTGCAATTCTGTAACCCCTAAACATGCCAGAAAGGAAGCCACACTTTCCACTCAATACTTCCCTCAAGAGTTCAGTTATGCTCTGTAAAAAAGGTTCTTTTTGGAGGAAGTTCACCACTAATATTAATAATATGTATAGCACATTATATCTTCAGAGCATGGAATAAACTTTAACTAATTAACTCTCAGAATACCCCTGAGAGGCATGTAATTTAGTACTTTCCCCATTTTATAGATGCTTAAACACAGACACAGAGTGGTTAACTGATTTGCACAAGGGCATATTGTTAATGCCAGAGTCAGGATTGGATATTGGCAGTTTCTAACTCCAAATCTAATGATCAGTCCACAAGACAATGCTGCTTCCCCTTCAAGAATGCTATATTCCCTGCTCAAACTTTGGGTGCTGTGGGTTGTAATACAGGACAAATAACCTTCTTGATAGTTGCCAGCCAGGTGGCAACCATACATTTCAAACAATCCCTGGAAGTGGTGTGAAGGCAAATGAAGGGTAAGGTGAAGTTGGCATATTGACCCTGAACTTCAGTGAACTTCAGGCTCACTATCTGAAATGTCCAGTGATGTTTCAAATATCAGCTTCAGCCTCTGAGGATTCTCTAGCTATTTGTCCCAGACAAAAACAAACACACCCAAACCGCAACAGAGCACAGTCACTGACTCAGGGGTTTATTGGTGAACAGAATTACAGTAAAAAATGTGTCATGCTCCTTCTTGAAGAAACTGAAGAGCATACAATAGGATTAATGGGGAAAATAACCACGTCTGACAAACAAATACCTCATGATATGTCTTGTGTTTGAAACAAACAGAAAGAACAAAAAAACCCCACAGCTATTGTTAACACAACTATTAGTGAACAATTACTGCAGAAACTGCATAGAAGAGTATGATTTTAGAAATAAATATCTTAAACAGAGGGCTTAATGATCCTTTCATACTTCAAGTGGTGATGATCATTAACAAGTGGACTTTTATTGCAACTCAATTCATTGATCTCCAAAGTACTTTAAGTATCACAATATTCCATTAGCATATATTTATATGTGGATCATCCACTACCGAAATGCATCCACTTCTGTGGTGGAGTGCAACAGCTCTTTAACAATAGCCAGCAATATTAAAAATAGTTTAGGATAAGAAGTGAAGAAGAATACTATATCCAATTTGTGCTGTATGTAACCTGAACCTATTGACTTGTCTCGTGTAGGATACCTTTAAATGGAGTGAAATCCCCTGCCTTGCTGCAGAGTCATTTAGTGAATGTAGATGTAGTCTGCTAGACAAGAAACTCACACACTGTGTATTCTCTCATGGAGGTCTTACTTTTGTTCTTTTACTACAAAAGAAAAGGTAATATAAAAAGTGTATCTGTGTATGGTTGCTCTTTGTGTATGGAAAAAACATAACATACTCGGGAGAATTTAGGAAGGCAGAATGTAATCTCCTGAATTGGTATTTGGCCAGAATACCAGGGTTAACACTCCTACACTTGCACAAAGAGTCATGGAAACTTTATTGACTACAACTGAAAAGGAGTTTGATTTTATGTCTTATCCACCCCCGAAATCCAATTACCACAATAATGTATTGTAAGTGATATTAGAATGATTTCAGCACTTCTCTGAGAGGATGTTTTGTCGTTAGGAACGTATCATTGTGATTTATAGAAAGAAGGGAAATATGGAGTGGCAGCTTTCACAAAGGCAAGTGCTTATCCTGCATTCAAATATACAAAAACTTCAGAGGTGTCTAATCGTGATGTACAGGAGCTAAGGACTGCTAGGCAAATGACCATGAATTTGAGAGAAAGACACTACATACATGTATGATAGCTTGACACTGGAGTAATGATAATCCATTTCTGAAACTGGAATTAAAAAGTAAGGCCTAGGTAGGGCATGCTTTTCAAAAGTGTCTAGTAATTTTGGGTGCCTCATTTTTGGGTGTCCGAGTTGATACCCCTTAAAGTGGCTTGATTCTCAGTGGGTGGATGCTCAGTTCTTTCTGAAAAAATCAGTCCCCTTTAAGGGGTCTCAAGTTGGACACCCAAAAATGAGGTACCCAAAATTAGTAGTCACTTTTGCAAATCTTCACTATCTGTATTCAGAAAAAACCCTTGGAAATGAAATTGATCTGGATTATTTAGCTTCAGAGAGCAATTGACATAAAGTACAATATATTATTATAAAGCAATTCAAATCTAAGAATTAACCTTTCAGACATCTTGAAACTTCAGTTTATGCCTAAGGAACCAGTATTCCATTTTCCCATGAGATTTTTCTTGGTGTTAACTATGGACCAGATTTTGAGAACCCTTACTCATCCTAGTAGTCCCATTGACTTCAGCGGGTCTATTGAATAAACAAGGACAGCAGCTGTCTTTGCTGTTTTGCCAGGCAGGGCAGAAAAAGGTTTTCGCGCTCCAGCCCCCATGAGCAACCGGGTGTGGGGGAAGGCTGGCCAATCAGCAGAGCAAAAATGGCCACCTGATCAGAGCAGTGCAACAAACAAACAAACTGAGAAGTGCAGCAATATGGCACCCCACAGAAGCGGGCACCCAGGGCCACTGCCATGCTCACCCACTCCTAAAATTGGCCCTGTGTAAGGGCTACTCATATGAATCAGAGTTTGCAGGATCATGCGCTAACTGAGAATCTAAATCACAGTTTGTGTTCATTAGTTCTTTGGAAGCTCTGAAGGGGAGTGGACAAAATTAGTTTCAATGGCTGATTTAAAACAGGAGAGAAACATCTGTCAGATTCATAAGAAACTTGCTGGCTGAGTTTGGAGTTGGCAGCAGACCCTCTGCAGTTTTGGTATATTAGTTCACAGTTAATAAAAGCTAAACACTTTAATGAAGAACTGCATTTATTTTGCTCATACCACAATTGTGAAAATTAAGACACTTCCCTGAATGTACTGAGAAATCAGTTTTATTTATCATTTGAAATCACATTTGGTATTTCTGAGCATAGTGGAAGCTGCTGCCTTCTTGTAAATTAAGGTGATTTGCAAGGCTAGCAATACAGTACAAGAGCTCAGTGAGACCCTGGAAATCAATGTCCCATTTGCTTTGCTAATGATTAATAATCATCATGGTCCAAATTCTGCTATCCTTACTCATGCCAGTAATCCCATTGAAGTGTCTTTGGTGACTACTGCTTACAAGAGCAAAGTGATTAAGATTTAGCTCTGAATTAACTTTTTGGTTTTAATGTATGATTTCCATAAGGATCATAGAGAGCCCCATCCTGCAAGCCTCATGCAGGCAGAACTCCTGATAGTTTCAACAGAATATAAGGGCAACTGTGGATCCCTGTTTTAGAACATAGTGCTGTATTCTACAGTAATTGTCCCAGACCATGCAGTAATACTATTTGAAGCTGTAGCATTTTGGATCTTTGTTGTAGAATACAGTGGAGTGGGGGTTTTGTTTGTTATAGATTCAGGTGAGGAATCCACAGTTAAACTCTAAAGAAACAAGATCCATTTCCAGGTTAATATCACTCATACTAGTAAAGAGAAACACAGAGGAAGATAAATACCGGATATGTAGATTGCAGTGTTTCTCAGTAGGTTGTTTTTCAATCTTTTTCACAAGGCATCAACTGTTGTTTAACCATACAGGGAAGCAGAAAAACAGGAATGAATTAGGGCTGAGCTATGGTTTAGATGTATTCATTTTCCTTAAATCACTTGGGTGTTCCGCCCTATGAAATCATTAACGAACATCTAGCAGCAAGGACAACACAGAACACTGCACATTAAAGTGATGGAAGATAATGTGGGAGTTGTAAATGGTGCAATAAAATTATACATTAAGAAGAGCCCAGGAGAATTGTTAGGAACTAAAATATAGCTGATTATGTGATAGAGATACTGAGCTTGATTGTAGGGCAACATCTCTATTGTGACAAAGTTCCTCCTCTGCCTTGGTGGTCATGCACTTATTGGCGGATTTTCTCACCTCAGAGGTTCACAACAGCCCTCAGTTTGGCCACATTCGTGGCTCAAATCTGCTGTTCACTCAGTTAGCCTCATCACTGGCCAGCATGGGGAAAGGAAGAAGAACAATCCCCACAGTCTCTGCTGATCCACCTAGTGGATTGGGGAACAGGCCAGAGACCTTCCCCTTTGGTGGAACCCACAGTCCAGTTCAACTCCTCCAGTATCAAGTAGGGAGTTGGGGGGATGGAGGGAACTCGGGCCCGCCCTCTACTCCGGGTTCCAGCCCAGGGGCCTGTGGATTGCAGCTGTCTACAGTGGCTCCTGTAACAGCTGCGTGACAGCTACAACTCCCTGGGCTACTTCCCCATGGCCTCTCCCAACATCTTCTTTATTCTCACAACAGGACCTTCCTCCTGATGTCTGATAATGCTTGTACTTCTCAGTCTTCCAGTAGCACGCCTTCTCAATCTCAGATTCTTGAGCCTCTTGCTCCCAGCTCCTCACACGCACACCACAAACTGAAGTAAGCTCCTTTTTAAACCCAGGTGCCCTGATTAGCCTGCCTTAATTGATTCTAGCAGCTTCTTGATTGGCTGCAGGTGTTCTAATCAGCCTGTCTTCCTTAATTGTTTCCAGAAAGTTCCTGATTGTTCTGGAACCTTCCCTGTTATCTTACTCAGGAAAAGGGACCTACTTAACCTGGGGCTAATTTATCTGACTTCGATCACTCTCCTCTAGCCATCTGGCCTGACCCTGTCACACTATTTACGTAATATTTAGATTAAGGATGGACAAACCTGCTCAGATAAAAATCAGAACAGATTAGAATCTCTGTTTCAAACTCAACCCTATTCCAAACATTTTGTGCTTTCAGTTAAGTCCTGATCCAGAGCAGTCAATAGAAATACACCTTCTGACTTGAATGGGCTGTGGTTCAAACCCTAACTAAATCTGTATTTGATATGAGGGTATTTTTACTTGAGTATGGAGATTCCTAACTATATTTAGCTACATTGTAAAACCTACTTTCCATATCGCCATGAGACCCACAAGTTTTCTGATGCACAGAAGAGCACTTTAAAAGAATCTTGTTTCATCGCCTGGGAGTGGTGGATTGAGAAGTTCTGACTCCTGGGTTTCAAGGAAATCTTTAAACAATGCTGTATTTTATGCTAATAGCTTAATAAAGAGATTACTGCAAAAAGGTAGATGTTTTAAGCAATGTTATCAGCCCCAAAACATATGAAGAACCACGCCATGTGATAGCTTTGTTTCTCTTCCCATTCTCCCTGCAACACTGAAACAACATAAAGTAATGCAAGGCTGTGTACACTTTTGCATTAACAGTACAGTACATTGAAGTCATTGGGGCTCTGTCTATGTGATGCTCCTTGCAGTATCAGGTCCTAATGATAAGAAACCAAAGTTGTTAATAGTTGGTCTTCAGAGTGAAGAATCTAGAAGTTATTTATGAAATAAGCCTGAGGTTGGTATTTAGACCAATATTATATAAAATATTTAATAATGATTTAAAGGAGAAAAGTTGCAAAATCTGCAGATGATTCTATGGGTGCATCTACACCGCAGGGTTTTTTTTGGCAGCACATATCATGCATACACAAATTGCCTCCCAGGATGGGTATAAGTAGCAGAGAAGATGGTGAGGCATGGATTAAAAATATATAAGCTAATTAATTTTATAAGCATTACCAACATTTTTTCATACTGTAGAGTAAAATAAGGGTAAAAGAATCTAATGCTTCATGATACAGTATAAGTTGATCAGCTGTGGGGGTCAAGAAGGAATTTTTTAGTACCCTGGGCCTCCCCCTGCACAGATACATGCATGTAAAAATATTGAATTTCACAGCTGGCACTAATAGAAGCTTCCATCTGCTTCTGGAGCATCAGCCATTGATCAGTTCTGGAGCCTGGATGCCAGACTCTATGGACATGTGTTTTGATCCAGTATGACAAATCCTATGCTCCAGTAGCTAATGTTTCTATTAAAAGGGCAAAAAGTAAAGGAAACAGAAGGGGACAATCCTATATTGTGCCTTGTGGACTTGGGCTGGACCTACATACAGCTAATTCTTAAGTAAATACAATAACATTTTTTAATGACAGTTGTTTCTTTTCACATAAAAAGATTGGCACTTGTTGGCAACACTATTTTTAATTCATAGTTAATTCTGAGGTTGTCAGTGCACTATACAGAGTGATTACAAAATAACTGGATTCAAATCAGTGTTCTTTTTCAATCCCATTTTGAGGTTAAAGAGTTTCCTTGTTTCTTTTCTTTTTTGTTACTGAAATATTTAATGTGCACCGTTTAGCAACAGAGATATTAAAAATGAAGCCTGGAGGAGTTTTAATCACTCACATTTCTAATGAATCCCTCACTTATTCATATTCAGAAATAAGATTCTATCATACTGTACACAATAGTTCAATTTTCAAATTAGCAATGGAGTGCAGTTTGCTACTTAATTTCTGGTGTTTGGAATAGCTATAAAGCTGGCTTGAAACGGCATTTACCTTATTTCATGCATGGAAAGGTGATCTGGAAAGAAAAGTGATTCACTGATATTTTATTCTATAATTCTTACATTTTTTCATCCAGACAGTAATTTTTTTGTTAATGAAATCATTGCTTACTCATCAGCCTGTATGGTAAATGAATGATTCCATGAGCCAGGTTCATCTTTAGTGTAACTCTATTGAAAATGGTTGAACTCAGTGGTTGAATTTAATTGGATGTTATAACGGTTGAATTTTGGTCTGTTGTATTAAAGTTATTTTATATTATATTGCATTTTTAAAAATATTTTTCATATATTAAGCAGGCTTCTTATTTTTTGACATTGGAGTTACTGCTCTACATTATTAAGTTGTGAAATAAAACCTCACCCTAGAGAATTAAATGGAAAATTTAATCTAGCACTGCATCTCTTATGTAGCAATCTTCATTTCCTGGCCTAAACTATTGTGTAGTATTGATGTGCACTGTTGAACAGTTGGTACATTCCATCCCAGAAAGGTTGCATTTTGCTTGTGGATGAAGTGATTCCTATATGCAGATAGATCTAAATTCTGTCCTGAGGTACACCGCCCTGGAGGAGAGGAAGGTGATCAGGAACAATCAACATGGATTCACCAAGGGCAAGTCATGCCTGACCAATCTGATTGCCTTCTATAAGGAGGGAGTGATGGTGGCCAAGAAAGATGTTCACATGCCTAAACACCCAGAGCTGGCAGACAAGAATGTGCCCAACCTCTATGTCATGAAAGCCATGCAGTCACTGAAATCGCGTGGCTACGTGAAGGAGCAGTTTGCTTGGAGGGGCACTTTTACTGGTATCTGACCAATGAGGGTATCCAGTATTTGCGTGATTATCTTCATCTGCCTCCTGAGATTGTGCCTGCCACCCTGCGCCGTAGCCGCCCTGAGTCTGGCAGACCGTGGTCCAAAGGTCTGGAAGGTGAACGCCCTGCTTGTCTTACTCGGCGAGAGGCTGATAGAGATACCTACAGACACAGTACCGCTCCACTTGGTGCTGACAAAAAGGCTGAGGCTGGTGCTGGAGCAGCTACTGAATTCCAGTTTAGAGGTTGATTCGGTTGTGGACGTGGTCAGCCTCTTCCGTAGAATTCTCTGGTCATGTTTTTGTGTATAATAAAATAGGTGAAAATCTCAAAAAAAAAAAAAAAAGATGAGATAACTGGCTGTGTGGATATGGGGAAAGCGGTGGACGTGCTATAACTTGACTTTACTCAACAGGTAGTGATCAATGGCTCAATGTCTAGTTGGCAGCCGGTATCAAGCAGAGTGCCCCAAGGATCGGTCCTGGGGCTGGTTTTGTTCAACATCTACATTAATGATCTGGATGATGGGATGGATTGCATCCTCAGCAAGTTCGAAGATGACACTAAGCTGTGGGGGACAGGTAGATATGCTGGAGGGTAGGGATAGGATCCAGAGTGACCTGGATAAATTGGAGGATTGGGCTAAAAGAAATCTGATGGGGTTCAACAAGGACAAGTGCAGAGTCCTGTACTTAGGACGGAAGAATCCCATGCACTGCTACAAGCTGGGGACTGACTGGTTAAGCGGCAGTTCTGCAGAAAAGGACCTGGGGATTACAGTGGACAAGAAGCTGGATATGAGTCAACAATGTGCCCTTGTTGCCAAGAAGGCTAACGGCATATTGGGCTGCATTAGTAGGAGCATTGCCAGCAGATTGAGGGAAGTGATTATTCCCCTGTATTTGGGACTGGTGAGGCCACATCTGGAGTATTGCGTCCAGTTTTGGGCCCCCCACTACAGAAAGGATGTGGACAAACTGGAGAAAGTCCAGTGGAGGGCAACGAAAATGATTAGGGGGCTGGGGCACATGACTTATGAGGAGAGGCTGAAGGAACTGGGGTTATTTAGTCTGCAGAAGAGAAGAGTGAGGGGGGATTTGACAGCAACCTTCAACTACCTGAAGGGGAGGTTCAAAAGAGGATGGAGCTCGGCTGTTCTCAGTGGTGGCAGATGACAGAACAAGGAGCAATATTCTCATGTTGCAATGAGGGATGTCTAGGTTGGATATTAGGAAAAACTATTTCACTAGGAGAGTGGTGAAACACTGGAATGGGTTACCTAGGGAAGTGGTGGAATCTCCATCCTTAGAGGTTTTTAAGGCCCAGCTTGACAAAGCCCTGGCAGGGATGATTTAATTGGGGTTGGTCCTGCTTTGAGCAGGGAGTTGGACTAGATGACCTCCTGAGGTCTCTTCTAACCCTAATCTTCTATGGGTATGTCTACACTACGAAATTAGGTCGAATTTATAGATGTCGATTTTTTAGAAAGCGATTTTATACAGTCGATTGTGTGTGTCCCCACTAAGCGCATTAAGTTGGCAGAGTGTGTCCACAGTACCATGGCTAGCGTCGACTTTCAGAGCATTGCACTGTGGGTAGCTATCCCACAGTTCCTGCAGTCTCTGCCACCCATTGGAATTCTGGGTTAAACTCTCAATGCCTGATGGGGCAAAAACATTGTTGCAGGTGGTTTTGGGTACATGTCGTCAGTCACCCCTCCCTCCGTGAAATCAACGGCAGACAATCATTTCACGCCTTTTTTCCATGTGGACGCCATACTGCTTTCAGCAGATGGTGCAGTAGGACTGCTAACCGTTGTCATCGAACCACCACTTCCGCTTCCGCTGCAACTTTGCTCTCCTGCTCTTGCCTTGATAGCGAATTTGTCCATGTTGGCTGTCATGGGCTCCCACTTCCGCTGCAACTCTGCTCTCATGAATCCACCTCGCAGGTCCTCTCGTTGTTCTCTATAAATATCTATTCTCGTGGTATCCGTCGTCAGCCACTGCTTCCGCTGCAACTCTGCTCTCCTGCAGACGCCATACCACAGCAAGCATGGAGCCCGCTCAGATCACCGCAGCAGTTATGAGCATTGTAAACACCTCGTGCATTATCCTGCAGTATGTTCAGAACCAGAACCTGCAAAATCAGGTGAGGAGGTGACGGCAGCGCAGTGACAAGAGTGATGAGGACATGGACACAGACTTCTCTCAAAGTACGGGCCCCGACAATTTGGACATCCTGGTAGCAATGGGGCAGGCTCATGCTGTGGAATGCTGATTCTGGGCCCGGGAAACAAGCACAGACTGGTGGGACCGCAGAGTGTTGCAGGTCTGGGATGAATCCCTGTGGCTGCAAAACCTTTGCATGCATAAGGGCACTTTCATGGAACTTTATGACTTGCTTTCCCCTGCCCTGAAGCGCAGGAATACCAAGATGAGAGCAGCCCTCACAGTTCACAACCGACTGGCGATAGCCCTCTGGGAACTTGCAATGCCAGACAGCTACCGGTTAGTCGGAAATCGATTTGGAGTGGGCAAATCTACTGTGGGGGCTGCTGTGATCCAAGTAGCCAACGCAATCACTGAGCTGCTGCTTTGAAGGGTAGTGACTCTGGGAAATGTGCAGGTCATAGTGGATGGCTTTGCTGCAATGGGATTCCCTAACTGTGGTGGGGAGATAGACGAAATGCATATCCTATCTTGGGACCAAACCACCAAGGCAGCAAGTACATAAACCAAAAGGGGTACTTTTCAATGGTGCTGCAAGAACTGGTGGATCACAAGGGACGTTTCACCAACATCAGTGTGGGATGGCCGGGAAAAGTACATGATGCTCGGATCTTCAGGAACTCTGGTTTGTTTCAAAAGCTGCAGGAAGGGACTTTATTCCCAGACCAGAAAATAACTGTTGGGGATGTTGAAATGCCTATAGTTATCTTTGGGGACCCAGCCTACCCCTTAATGCCATGGCTCATGAAGCCATACACAGGCACCCTGGACAGTAGTCAGGAGCTGTTCAACTATAGGCTGAGCAAGTGCAGAATGGTGGTAGAATGTGCATTTGGACATTTAAAAGCACGCTGGCGCAGTTTACTGACTCAGTTAGACCTCAGCGAAACCAATATTCCTATTGTTATTACTGCTTGCGGTGTGCTCCACAATATCTGTGAGAGTAAGGGGGAGACGTTTATGACGGGGTGGGAGGTTGAGGCAAATTGCCTGGCCACTGATTACACACAGCCAGACACCAGGGCAGTTAGAAGAGCACAGCAGGGCATGCTGTGCATCAGAGAAGCTTTGAAAACCAGTTTCTTGTCTGGCCAGGGTACTGTGTGACACTTCTGTTTGTTTCTCCTTGATGAAAACTTGGTTCACTCTACTTCCCTGTAAGCCATCCGACCTCCCCTCCCCCCTTCGATCACCACTTGCAGAGGCAATAAAGTCATTGTTGTTCCAAACTTATGCATTCTTTATTAGTCTGTCACACAAATAGGGAGACAACTGCCAAGGTAGCCCAGGAGGAGTGGGGGAGGAGGGAAGCACCAGGTGGGGTGGTGGAGGAGGGGAGGACAAAGCCACACTGCACTTCAAAACTAACTGAATGCCAGCCTTCTGTTGCTTGGGCAGTCATCTGGGATGGAGTGGTTGGGTGCCCGGAGCTGCCACCCCGCCCTCCGCTGCCGCATTCTTAAACATCTGGGCGAGGAGGCTATAGAACTTGGGGAGGAGGGTGGTTGGTTACATAGGGGCTACAGTGGCAGTCTGTGCTCCTGCTCCCTTTCTGCAGCACAACCATACGCCGGAGCATATCAGTTTGATCCTTCAGTAGCCTCCGCATTGCATCCTGCCTCCTCTCATCACGCTGCTGCCACCTATCATCTTGATCCCACCACCTCTCCTCTTGCTCTTGCCACCTCTCCTCTAGTGCCTCGTGTTCATTTTGTTCTTTCCTGGATTCTGACCTTGCTTGTCTCCATGCATTCTGCTGAGCTCTTTCAGTGCAGGAGGACTGCATGAGCTCAGAGAACATTTCATCGTGAGTGCATTTTTTTCACCTTCTTATCTGCGCTAGCCTCTGGAACAGAAATGATTGGGGGAGCGTTGAAACATTTGCAGCTGTGGGAGGAAAAAAAGGGAGAGTATTATTTAAAAAGACACATTTTAGAGAACAATGGGTAGACTCTTTCACAGTGAACCAAGCTGTTAACATTACATAGCACATGTACTTTCGGTACAAGGTTGCCCCCCCAATTCTCTGGTATGATCGCTTCACCCCTCCCCCCACTGTGTGGCTAACAGCGGGGATGATTTCTTTTCAGCCACAGGCAAACAGCCCAGCAGGAATGGCCACCTCTGAATGTCCCCTGAATAAAATTCCCCTATTTCAACCAGGTGACCATGAATAATATCACTCTCCTGAGGATAATACAGAGAGATAAAGAATGGATGTTGCTTGAATGCCAGCAAACACTGGGACCATACGCTGCCATGCTTTGTTATGCAATGATTCCAGACTACGTGCTACTGGCCTGGCCTGGTAAAGTGTCCTACCATGGAGGATGGAATAAGGCTGCCCTCCCCAGAAACTTTTGCAAAGGCTTTGGGAGTACCTCCAGGAGAGCTTAATTGAGATGTCCCTGGAGGATTTCCACTCCATCCCCAGGCACGTTAACAGACTTTTCCAATAGTTGTACTGGCTGCGAATGCATCCCAAGTCTTCAGGGCAAATTAATCATTAAACATGCTTGCTTTTAAACCATGTATTATATTTACAAAGGTACACTCACCAGAGGTGCCTTCTCTGCCTTCAAGGTCCGGGAGCCCACCTTGGGAGGGTATTGGCTCCAGGGTGATAAACAGTTCCTGGCTATCGGGGAGAACGGTTTCATCCTCCTCATCATCATCTTCCTCGTCCCCAAAATCATCATCCCTGTTGCATGAGACTCCTCCCCACGTATAGGGGTGGGGTAGTGGTAGGGGCACCACCTAGAACTGCATGCAGCTCGTCATAGAAGCGGCATGTCTGGGGGTCTGACCCGGAGTGGCTGTTTGCCTCTTTTGATTTTTGGAAGGCTTGCCTGAGCTCCTTAAGTTTCACACGGCACTGCTGTGGGTCTCTGTTCTAGCCTCTGTCCTTCATGCCCTTGGAGATTTTTTCAAATATTTTGGCATTTCATCTTTTGGAACAGAGTTCTGATAGCACAGATTCATCTCCCCATACAGCGATCAGATCCAGTACCTCCCATTCGGTCCATGCTGGAGCTCTTCTGCGATTCTGGGACTGCATGGTCACCTGTACCGATGAGCTCTGCATGGTTACCTCTGCTGATGACCTCGCCACGCTGGCCAAACAGGAAATTAAATTCAAAAGTTCCCGGTGCTTTCCTGTGTACCTGGCTAGTGCATCTGAGTTGAAAGTGCTGTCCAGAGCGGTCACAATGGAGCACTCTGGGATAGCTCCTGGAGGCCAATACTGTCGAATTGCATCCACACTACCCCAAATTCAACCCGGCGATGTCGATTTCAGCGCTAATCCCCTCGTCGGGGAGGAGTACAGAAATCGATTTTAAGAGCCCTTTAAGTTGACAAAAATGGCTTCATCGTGTGGACGGGTGCAGGGTTAAATTGATCTAACACCGCTAAGTTTGACCTAAACTCATAGCCCTGGTCTACACTAGGACTTTAGGTCGAATTTAGTAGCGTTAAATCAATGTAAACCTGCACCCGTCCACACGATGAAGCCCTTTATTTCGACTTAAAGGGCTCTTAAAATCGATTTCCTTACTCCACCCCTGACAAGTGGATTAGCGCTTAAATTGGCCTTGCCGGGTCGAATTTGGGGTACTGTGGACACAATTCGACGGTATTGGCCTCCAGGAGCTATCCCAGAGTGCTCCATTGTGACCACTCTGGACAGCACTCTCAACTCAGATGCACTGGCCAGGTAGACAGGAAAAGAACCACGAACTGAATCTCATTTCCTGTTTGGCCAGCGTGGCAAGCTGCAGGTGACCATGCAGAGCTCATCAGCAGTGGTGACCATGATGGAGTCCCAGAATCACAAAAGAGCTCCAGCATGGACTGAACGGGAGATACGGGATCTGATCGCTGTATGGGGAGAGGAATCCGTGCTATCAGAACTCCGTTCCAGTTTTCGAAATGCCAAAACCTTTGTCAAAATCTCCCAGGGCATGAAGGACAGAGGCCATAACAGGGACCCGAAGCAGTGCCGCGTGAAACTTAAGGAGCTGAGGCAAGCCTACCAGAAAACCAGAGAGGTGAATGGCCGCTCCGGGTCAGAGCCCCAAACATGCCACTTCTATGATGAGCTGCATGCCATTTTAGGGGGTTCAGCCACCACTACCCCAGCCGTGTTGTTTGACTCCTTCAATGGAGATGGAGGCAACATGGAAGCAGGTTTTGGGGATGAAGAAGATGATGATGATGATGAGGTTGTAGATAGCTCACAGCAAGCAAGCGGAGAAACTGGTTTTCCCGACAGCCAGGAACTGTTTCTCACCCTGGACCTGGAGCCAGTACCCCCCGAACCCACCCAAGGTTGCCTCCTGGACCCGGCAGGCGGAAAAGGGACCTCCGGCGAGTGTATCTTTTAAAATACTATACATGGTTTAAAAGCAAGCATGTGAAAGGATTAATTTGCCCTGGCATTCGCGGCTCTCCTGGATGTACTCCCAAAGCCTTTGCAAAAGGTTTCTGGGGAGGGCAGCCTTATTCCGTCCACCATGGTAGGACACTTTACCACACCAGGCCAGTAACACGTACTCTGGAATCATTGTACAATAAAGCATTGCAGTGTATGTTTGCTGGCGTTCAAACAACATCCGTTCTTTATCTCTCTGTGTTATCCTCAGGAGAGTGAGATATCATTCATGGTCACCTGGTTGAAATAGGGTGCTTTTCTTCAGGGGACACTCAGAGGAGCCCGTTCCTGCTGGGCTGTTTGCCTGTGGCTGAACAGAAATGTTCCCCGCTGTTGGCCACGGGGAGGTGGTAGGGTTGAGGGGGTAGCCACGCGGTAGGGGGAGGCAAACTGCGACCTTGTAACGAAAGCACATGTGCTATGTATATAATGTTAACAGCAAGGTTTACCCTGAAAGAGTGTAGCCACTGTTTTATAAAATGTGTCTTTTTAAATACCTCTGTCCCTTTTTTTTCTCCACCAGCTGCATGTGTTTCAATGATCACAGGATCTTCTCCTTCCCAGAGGCTAGTGAAGATTAGAAAGAAAAAAAAACGCACTTGTGATGAAATGTTCTCTGAGCTCATGCTGTCCTCCCACACTGACAGAGCACAGTCGAATGCGTGGAGGCAAATAATGTCAGAGTGCAGGAAAGCACAAAATGACCGGGAGGAGAGGTGGCAGGTTGAAGAGAGTAAGTGGCGGGCTGAAGAGAGTAAGTGGTGGGCTGAAGACAGGGCTGAAGCTCAAATGTGACGGCAGCGTGATGAGAGGAGGCAGGATTCAATGCTGAGGCTGCTGGAGGATCAAACCAGTATGCTCCAGTGTATGGTTGAGCTGCAGCAAAGGCAGCTGGAGCACAGAGTGCCACTACAGCCCCTGTGTAACCAACCGCCCTCCTCCCCAAGTTCCATAGCCTCCACACACAGACGCCCAAGAACGCGGTGGGGGGGCCACCGGCCAACCAGCCACTCCGCCACAGAGGACTGCCCCAAAAAAAGAAGGCTGGCATTCAATAAATTTTAAAGTTGTAAACTTTTAAAGTGCTGTTTGGCATTTTCTTTCCCTCCTCCACCACCCCTCCTGGGCTACCTTGGTAGTCATCCCCCTATTTGTGTGATGAATGAATAAAGAATGCATGAATGTGAAGCAACAATGACTTTATTGCCTCTGCAAGTGGTGATTGAAGGGAGGAGGGGAGGGTGGTTAGCTTACAGGGAAGTAGAGTGAACCAAGGGGCGGGGGGTTTCATCAAGGAGAAACAAACAGAACTTTCACACCGTAGCCTGGCCAGTCATGAAACTGGTTTTCAAAGCTTTTCTGATGTGTACCGTGCCCTCCTGTGCTCTTCTAACCGCCCTGGTGTCTGGCTGCGCGTAACCAGCAGCCAGGCAATTTGCCTCAACCTCCCACCCCACCATAAATGTCTCCCCCTTACTCTCACAGATATTGTGGAGCGCACAGCAAGCAGTAACAACAGTGGGAATATTGGTTTCGCTGAGGTCTAAGCGAGTCAGTAAACTGCGCCAGCGCGCCTTTAAACGTCCAAATGCACATTCTACCACCATTCTGCACTTGCTCAGCCTGTAGTTGAACAGCTCCTGACTACTGTCCAGGGTGCCTGTGTATGGCTTCATGAGCCATGGCATTAAGGGGTAGGCTGGGTCCCCATGGATAACTATAGGCATTTCAACATCCCCAACAGTTATTTTCTGGTCTGGGAATAAAGTCCCTTCCTGCAGCTTTTGAAACAAACCAGAGTTCCTGAAGATGCGAGCGTCATGTACCTTTCCCGGCCATCCCACGTTGATGTTGGTGAAACGTCCCTTGTGATCCACCAGAGCTTTCAGCACTATTGAAAAGTACCCCTTGCTGTTTATGTACTCGCCGGCTTGGTGCTCCGGTGCCAAGATAGGGTTATGGGTTCCGTCTATGGCCCCACCACAGTTAGGGAATCCCATTGCAGCAAAGCCATCCACTATGACCTGCACATTTCCCAGGGTCACTACCCTTGATATCAGCAGATCTTTGATTGCGTGGGCTACTTGCATCACAGCAGCCCCCACAGTAGATTTGCCCACTCCAAATTGATTCCCAACTGACCAGTAGCTGTCTGGCGTTGCAAGCTTCCAGAAGGGCTATCGCCACTCGCTTCTCAACTGTGAGGACTGCTCTCATCTTGGTATTCATGCGCTTCAGGGCAGGGGAAAGCAAGTCACAAAGTTCCATGAAAGTGCCCTTACGCATGCGAAAGTTTCGCAGCCACCGGGAATCATCCCAGACCTGCAACACTATGCGGTCCCACCAGTCTGTGCTTGTTTCCCGAGCCCAGAATCGGCGTTCCACAGCATGAACCTGCCCCATTAGCACCATGATGCATGCATTGCCAGGGCCTTGCTTTCAGAGAAATCTGTGTCCATGTCCTGATCACTCACGCGACTGCGCTGACGTCGCCTCCTTGCCCATATCGCTCTGCCAGGTTCTGGTGCTGCATATACTGCTGGATAATGCGTGTGGTGTTTAATGTGCTCCTAATTGCCAAAGTGAGCTGAGCGGGCTCCATGCTTGCCTTGGTATGGCGTCCGCACAGAAAAAAGGCGCAGAACGATTGTCTGCCGTTGCTCTGATGGAGGGAGGGGCGACTGACGACATGGCTTACAGGGTTGGCTTACAGGGAATTAAAGGGGGTGGCTTTACATCAAGGAGGATTTCAGGCAGGACTTCACGGAGGGTTCCAATAAGAAATGGTGCACCTAAGTAATTGTTCTTATTGGAACAAGCAGGTTGGTCTAGCCTCTGATTGATACATGGCTAGATTTACCTCGCTGCACCTTCTCTGTGAGTGACTGCAGTGTGACCTAGAGGAATGAGTCCCCTAGACGGGGGAGGGGGGGGGAGCAAATGAGTACAAAACAAATCTGGTCTATTTCTTGTTTTGATACATTCCATCTATCTTTTACATCTTTGGCTGGCAGCAGACGGTGCAGAAGGACTGCATGCCATCCACATCTCAGGGCTGCTCGGCAGAAGACGGTGCAGTAGGACTGCTAGCCATCCTCATCTCTTGCCTGCCTGGCAGAAGATGGTACAGTACGACTGCTAGCAATCCGTATCGCCTGCCTGCTCACCATAAGATGGTTCAATAGGACTGACTGCAGGACTAAAGAGAATGACCTGGTCAAGTCACTCCAAATTTAGTCCCTGCGCCCATGTCTGCCCAGGCACTCCTGGCCGATGTGGCCAGGAGCACCTCGGACATGACGATGACGGCTACCAGTCGTATTGTACCGTCTGCTGCCACAAGGCAATGGGTTGCTGCTACTGTGTAGCAATGCAGTACCACGTCTGCCAGCACCCAGGAGACATACGGTGAAGGTTACCTGAGCGGGCTCCATGCTTGCCATGGTATGGCGTCTGCACAGGTAACTCAGGAAAAAAGGCGCGAAACGATTGTCTGCCCTTGCTTTCACGGAGGGAGGGAGGGAACGGGGGCCTGACGATATGTACCCAGAACCACCCGCGACTATGTTTTAGCTCCATCAGAGTGCTCCATTGTGACTGCTCTGGACAGCACTCTCAACTCAGATGCACGATTGTTTGCCATTGCTCTGACGCAGGGAGGGGCGACTGACGACACGGCTTACAGGGTTGGCTTCAGGGAGCTAAAATCAACAAAGGGGGTGGCTTTACATCAAGGAGTATTTCAGGCAGGACTTCACGGAGGGTTCCAATAAGAAATGGTGCACCTAAGTTATTGTTCTTATTGGAACAAGGAGGTTAGTCTGGCCTCTGATTGATACATGGCTAGATTTACCTCGCTGTACCTTCTCTGTGAGTGACTGCAGTGTGACCTAGAGGAATGAGTCCCCTAGACGGGGGAGGGGGGGAAGCAAATGAGTACAAAACAAATCTGATCTATTTCTTGTTTTGATACACTCCATCTATCTTTTACATCTTTGGCTGGCAGCAGACGGTGCAGAAGGACTGCACGCCATCCACATCTCAGGGCTGCTCGGCAGAAGACGGTGCAGTAGGACTGCTAGCCATCCTCATCTCTTGCCTGCCTGGCAGAAGATGGTGCAGTACGACTGCTAGCAATCCGTATCGCCTGCCTGCTCACCATAAGATGGTTCAATAGGACTGACTGCAGGACTAAAGAGAATGACCTGGTCAAGTCACTCCAAATTGAGTCCCTGCGCCCATGTCTGCCCAGGCGCTCCTGGCCGATGTGGCCAGGAGCACCTCGGACATGACGATGACGGCTACCAGTCGTATTGTACCGTCTGCTGCCACAAGGCAATGGGTTGCTGCTACTGTGTAGCAATGCAGTACCACGTCTGCCAGCACCCAGGAGACATACGGTGAAGGTTACCTGAGCGGGCTCCATGCTTGCCATGGTATGGCGTCTGCACAGGTAACTCAGGAAAAAAGGCGCGAAACGATTGTCTGCCCTTGCTTTCACGGAGGGAGGGTGGGAAGGGGGGCCTGACGATATGTACCCAGAACCACCTGCGACAATGTTTTAGCCCCATCAGGCATTGGGATCTCAACCCAGAATTCCAATGGGCAGCGGAGACTGCGGGAACTGTGGGATAGCTACCCACAGTGCAACGCTCCGGAAGTCGACTCTAGCCTCGGTACTGTGGAAGCACTCCGCCGAGTTAATGCACTTAATGCACTTAGAGCATTTTCTGTGGGGACACACACACTCGAATATATAAAACCGATTTCTAAAAAACTGACTTCTATAAATTCGACCTAATTTCGTAGTGTAGACATACTCACAGTGTAGACCAGGGCTAAGATTCTATACCCATCCAATCACATACCTCTACAAAAGGTGCCCAAAGAAGCCTAACTCCAAACAGCTCTGATGATTCAGTTGAGGAAATATTCTGGTTCATAAAGCTAGATTTAGATCATTTGCTAAAATCTAAAGAGCTGTTGCTGTACAAAACTGTTTCACAGAATCAAGTGGCACTACTACCAATATGGGCCTGGTGAAGAGCCAGACCGTCTAATGCAAGAGAGTAGGCAAAGAAGAAAAGTCTATCACCAGTTGGCATAATATTGCACTTTTCTTGGCATTCTGGTTGTAAAGCATGATCTAATTTCCTGGGATTACTCTGGTCTGTTCCAACTGCATGGAGTTTTTTGGAGTATTTTTAATTTCCATAGGCAAAACATGCTAGAAGATGCTTTCTCTTACAAGCTTATGCTGAAATAAATTGGTTAGTCTCTAAGGTGCCACAAGTACTCCTCGTTCTTTTTTCTCTTCCAAGTGTAAATCATGAAATTAAGCAACAATTAATTGATCTTGTGGTATAAGGGTAATCAAATTTCTTTTTAGTAAGATGATACTCCACCCTTATTCAAAGAAGTAGGATATGTTTATTTCAGGCTGTACCACTCACAGCATTATGCTCAATGAAGTGCAGGACTCCCCCCATGTGGTATCGCTACTCGTATATGGGAGGACATAGCCATGGACGAGTTTGTCATTAGAAATTTTTTGTTATAAGATTTATGATCGTCTATCAATGGCTCTGTTATGAGTCAGTCTTTCTATGGTGATTCTGACAATTCAAAATATTTAGTCACATATTTTCTATTGATTTCCATAAAGCTGCAGTTTTCTTGAGCTAGTGCTTCTGTGTAACTTCAATATGCATATGCCTTGAGTTAATAGAATAAGAGGATAGCAGAGGTAAGTCATTCCAAGAATGTTTGGCTTAATGAGGTTGGTCATATAGCTGGTTAAAATTTTTCAAAACAAAGTCTTTTTAATCTCCAAACCTGCATAAGGCAGTGGTCCTGTGGTCATATAATTAAAAAACTATCATAACGCATATGAAGAAAGGGACTGAATTATGGTTGCACAGGCAACCTGAATTCTGACTTTTCCTAACTTTTGAGTGCTTGATTTTGCAATCTTAATAATGTTTGTTTAGCGCAGTGGTTTTGGATATAATATATAATATTGTAGACAAGTGCATATGAAAAATAGGTGTATAGCATATAGTACATATTTATTAATTCTATTAGTTCTTTTACCTATGGTATTATGTTCTCTTTAGTATCCTAGTAGCTGTGAAATTATTGCCAAGAATAACTTAGATTGAAAGATCTTTCTTAGTAAACGTGGTCACATGGCAATCAGTATTAGCTGTAACACAATGTACTGTACATACTTTTAAGCCCTAAGTAATAAAAATTCTTGAAGGAGCCAACCAAAGTCCTTAAGATTGACTTCCATGCCTTGAGATCAGCATCAATAAGTGTTGGTAAAACAGGATCATCCTCTTTCCTGACTCTTTTGATCGAGTTGGAATTAGAGCACGGTAATTTCTTAAAAATGAAAAACAAACAACATTTCTATCAAAGTGTGTGTTTTCAGAGTCTTCCTTTCAGTGGCCAGGCTCGCTACAGAAAATGCTCCTTGTTTTCTGTTGTCCCCTCTGGTTGAACAAATGAGGGTACCTACTGAATTTAAACACGATTTGGTGGTTTTTTCCTGAGCACAACTTCCTTGTGGTGGCTTCCAACTCAAGATAGGTGTGAAGGCAAGAAAGAAGGATGTGGACTGTCTGCTTCAATACTCTTTTCTATTCACTGAAGGAGAACATATCTTGATGGCTGTCTTTGCTGAGTCCATCTACCTTCATACTATTTAAACCATTGGCAGGAGAGGGGGACAGCATGAATCTGCCTTTTTTGAACAGGACATACTCTGAAACTGCATTGAGAGCTCCTCTAAAATCAGTCATCATCAGATCTAGTAATGCTGTATAATACAATGGTATGATATGATTATCATTCTCTTGCAGCTAATCTTACATTATAAAATGGTACCACAGCATTGCACCAAGATAGTATGTACCACTTCCAATATGTCCTGCCCGAGAGCTTGAAATCCTGGAAAAAGCAGTAAAAGTGAGTGTCATGGGGTCCACTCACCGCAGGTGGCACCTCCTCCTGGTCGGTCTGGGAATCAGCTCTCTTCACTTCCAACGCCCCCTTCTGCTTCTTGCTGTATGCTTTATTGCCGCTCTCTCTCACAGCAACTCCATCTTCGTGCCTTGGCCCTCCAGCCAGGTCATTCTACATGCTTCCTCCATCTGGGGTATCAAAGTCTTTCCTCATTATCAGTCGCTGGCCATCTTCCCATTTACTGCCCCCATGCCACTCCCTCAGTTGTTGGCAGGGGAACCCAGGCCCACCCTCTACTCCAGGTTTCAGCTCAGGGACCCTTTTGTCAGTAGCCAACATCTGTTCACTCCTTGACTTTATTACCTTTCCCTGAGCCCTTTCCTTACCTTCTAGCTCTCCCCCTACCTCTGGGTTTGCCAGCCTCACAACTCCCTCTTCCCAGGGAGTAATTGTAAGCTGGTGGTTCTCAACCAGTGGTATATGTAACCCTGGGGATATGCAAAGGTCTTCCAGGGTGGTACATCAGTTCATCTAGATATTAGCCTAGTTTTACAACAAGCTACATAAAAAGCATTAGCAAAGTCAGTACAAACTAAAATTTCATACAATGATTTGTTTATACTGCTCTATATACTATACACTGAAATGTAAGTACAATATTTATATTCCAATTGATTTATTTTATAATTATATGGTAAAATTGAGAAAAAAAGCAATTTTTCAGTAGTAGAGTGCTGTGACACTTTTGTATTTTTATGTCTGATTTTGTAAGCAAGTAGTTTTTAAGGGAGGTGAAACTTGGGGGTATGCAAGACAAATCAGACTCCTGAAAAGGTTGAGAGCTGCTGCCCTAAGCTATTTGTTTCTGTAGCCCCAACCACACCTCCCTTCTCCCAGGGAGTGACTGCAGCCTTTCTTCCAGCAGCTCTCAGCTACCAGGCTTTATATAGGCCCCCCTTCTGAATCCTGTCCATCTGAGCCTCATTTAATTTATCCCTGCTCCCTGGCTCCTCCTCCATGTGCACCCTGAGGAGTTAATTGGCTCAGCTAGCCACCTTAACCTAACCCCTTCAGGGCTTGTGTTGGGTGGATACCCCAACACAGTGAGCAATGGTGGCTGTACTAAATGTTTCCACAAAAGGGAAGATGGGGAGATTTAGGAGGAATGTGTTAGTGTTAAGGTCACCACTAAGTAAGTTGCTCGGTCTTTGTGTTCACCCTGTTGCATTACCTGAAACAAACAGACCCTCAGTTAGTTGAAAGGTCACAAATTTGAAATTGATAAAAATAAATATTTTAATGCAATGTGCAACTCACTGATACATAAGATTATGGAGGCTAATAACTGAAAAAGACTAGATGGTACTCAAGTCTGACCCATTATGGCACTCCTTTGTTTCCTGCACTGGGTCTTTTATATGTGCTGCTGTGAAGAGAACCAACATGCAGGGGTGTAGAGTCCCCCGTGAGGCTTTTCCATGGCCTGTCATCGTTTCCAACACAGCAGAACTGCTGTGTCTATACTGTGTAACCTTTCTGCCAGGCCGAGTTGATAGCAGCAAGGGCCGGGTTCAGTACACAGGGGTTCCCTCTCATCAAAGCAAATGCAAAACTGGCTCAAGCCCCCACCCAGTGACCTGAGAAAATCTTACACACACCCCTGGACGCCTCAAAGAGGCAATACTTCCCCTCTCGCAAGCACAGAGTCTCGGTGTAGCAGAGAATCTTTAATAACATGAGGTAAACAACATCAGCATTAAATTGGGAAAACACCACAACTAGGGTTCAACCAAACCATGAGCAAAGCCCCACCCCAGCAAATTGGGCCATGTCCTTTCCCTCGGGTTCTTGGGTCCCACAACCCAAACGCCTCTTGAGTCCAGCAATCCAAAAATCACCCAAAGTCCAAAAAGTCCAACAACCCAAAAGTCCAGCCCCAGAGTTCAAAAGTTCATCCGCAGAGTGTTACTCCCCAGTCTGGGTGAAAATGTATGTGTGTGTGTGGGGGCGGAAGAGGTAAGGGGCACCTTACGTGATCTGAAGCTGACTGCCCCACAGCTCCATAGGGCTTCACTCTGATCCGCTCCACCAGCCGCTCTGCTCCGCTCCACCAGCCGTCCCACGAACTGCTCCGCATCCCACAAGCGGCTCCTGCTGTCCCATGAACTGCTCCACCAGCCAGTCCACAAACTGCTCCACTCCGCTCTAGATCTTTAGGCTCCCCACTACTTAACACAGTGCTCAGCTCTTAGTAATTTTAGCTCTTTAGTGATTTCAGCTTGTAGTAGTGGGAGCCTCAGTGCTGGCGCACCATAAGGCCAAAGTGAATTCAGCTCAGCACCTGTAGCTAGACTCCTAATAGACCCAAAATTAGCTCTGATGTTCCACAGCGGAGAGAGACAGAGGTGCAGTTGATGTTCAGGCCCTCACAAAGGGGCCCACACCACCAGGTACTGATACCTGTCTCCAGCTTCTCTCCAGTCACAGAGTTTTGGAACCCATATACCTTGCCTAGCAAATGCTACTTAGTTAATGGCAAGTCCCTCCATCATAACAAAAGGCCAAGTACAGTTCCACTGTCCTTGATTCCCATAATCAGGGTAATAATAATTTATTCTTCCTGCCCCAATAACAGAGACACGGGATCCCACAGAAGCCAAAGTGACCATTTGGGCAGCTATGGCCTCATTCTAGGTGGGGTGGGTGTACCTATGCAAATGAGATCGGCCCATGAAGTTCTTTTCCACAACTTGCCACACCTCACCACCAGATGTCAAGGTGGAGCTCATCCTGACTCTGCTTACAACTGTATCTAAACCTTGCACATCTGGGCAAGGATATTAGCTGGGCAGGATTTCCCTCTCACTGTATAAGAACAGCATCTGCCATTACTAGTCTTTCTAGAAAACAAATGACAAAGTTTTTGATTCTACACAGTGCTGAGCATTCTGGCCACAATCGAGAAAATACTTGGGCAGTTTTTAACTTTAAGCATTTGAGTTATTTCATTAAAGGCTATGTAAATTATACTACGGGGAAAAGTTTGTCTACATTTAATTAAAATACACATGGTATAGTACCTTATAGTCCTTATATATTTCCCCAACTCTTTCCCCAGCTGCTGTTCCTGTTTTATTCAGTTTCTCCTGCTGCTCAGAAAGCAAAATGCATGACTGTAGGCGCGTTCGGCCAGGGGTCATCACTCTCCGGGGCGGCGGGGAACCAGACCACCTCACTACTTCTGTCAGGTATGTCGGGGAATTAGCCTGCCTGAGCAAAGAGTTCAATAGCAAGGCCCAGGCTCCTGGCTCCGAGCAGCCTGGGAGAGGGGGAGACTGCCACCCACGAGATGGGTGGCAGGGGGGACGTAGGCCCACCCACTCCACTGCATCCCAGCCTGGGGCCCTAGCCGCGGCAGAAGACCCACTGCTGCGTCAGTGGGGTTCCTGGCCTCAACACACTGACATTGGCTCTGGCAGTGTTGCAGCCTGACTAGGGCCAGCTGCCCCTGGGCTACTTCCTACCTCCCCCTCTAGAGGTACATGGGTCTGGCCGGCGTCCTCCAAGGGGTTACACACCATGGGCTCCTCGGGGTAACTGGCGCTCGGTTGGCTTGGCGGCTCCTCGGGGTAACTGGCGAACGACAAGCTTGGCAGCATCTCTAGGCTCAGGCTAGCATCAGGCATTGGCTGGTCTGGCCAGTCCTCGGGTCGGCCGCCGATTGCCATAGTCTCCCATCTGGGAGCTCCGCCACATGCATCTGGCCTCTCCGATAGCTGTGTTTCAACTGAGCCCTGGGGTCAGGCTTTTATACTTCTGGTCCTGTGCCTTGACCTCTGAGGGGTGGGCGCAGGGTTCGCTGGCTCCACCCACTTTGGCATCCAGAGAGGCTCGTCACTCTCTGGGGTGGCGGGGAATCAGACCGCCTCGCTACAATGACATAAAAACCTAAGAATGGCCATACTAGGTCAGACCAATGGTCCATCTAGCCCAGTATCCTGTCTTCCAACAGTGACCAGTGCCAGGTGCTTCAGAGTGAATAAATATAACAGATAATCAAGTGATCCATCCCCTGTTGCACAATCCCAACTTCTGGCAATGGAGACTAAAGACACTTCAGAGCATGGTTTTGCATCCCTGCCATGCTGGCTAATAGCCAATGATGGACCTATCCTCCATGAACTTATCTAGTTCTTTTTGAACCCTGTTATAGTCTTGGCCTTCACAACATCCTCTGGCAAAGAGTTCCACAGGTTAACTGTGTGAAGAAATACTTCCTTTGGTTTATTTTAAACCTGCTACCTATTCATTTCATTTGGTGACCCCTAGTTCTTGTGTTATGAGGAATAATAACACTTCCTATTTACTTTTGCCACACAAGTCATAATTTTATAGACCTCTGTCAATCCCCCCTTAGTCGTCTCTTTTCCAAGCTGAAAAGTCCCAGTCTTATTAAGCTCTCCTCATATGGAAGCTGCTCCATACCCCTAATCATTTTTGTTGCCCTTTTCTGTACCCTTTCCAATTCCAATATATCTTTTTTGAGATGGGGCGATCAGAATCTGCATGCAGTATTCAAGATGTGGGCATACCATGGATTTATAGAGAGGCAATATGATATTTGCTTTCATATTCCCTTTCTTAATGATCCCCAACATTCTGTTCACTTTTTTGACTGCTGCTGCCCACTGAGTGGATGTTTTCCGAGAGCTATCCACAATGACTCCAAGATCTCTTTCTTGAGTGGTAACAGTTAATTTAGACCCCACCATTTTATATATGTAGTTGAGATTATGTTTTCCAATGTGCGTTACTTTACATGACCTCTTATTCCAGAGTTCCTGTTAATGCTTATTATTCTGGCAGGAATGCCCCCACAACTGCTTCCCCTTCTTCCATCAAATGACCCTGGAGACCAAAGTACTGATTCTTCAAGGGGATCAGAATACTTTTGATTCCTACTCAGTGGAGTCGGGGGAGCTGAGGGTGATGAGCTCAACCCCCACCCAGGGGACTGGTAGTCAAGAGACCTGAAGAGTCATGTACACCACAGAAATGGTTTAGCTTTGCGGGACAGCAGTATTATATGCTATTTCTTTACAATTTCAAGAACAAAGGTTTTTAAAAGTCACTTTAAAATGTTGCTGCTTCATACTTTCATTTTGTTCTTATTATGTGTCACATTGCTATATCCCATACCATCTATCACATGCAGAATTTGAACACTCAGCCAATCTCAGCCAATTATAGCCCACTGACAGGACAGAAAAGCAAGCACAGGCTACTAACATGACTGTGAGTGGGTGGAGGAGCAGACATTGCCACTGGCTTCCAAGTTAAAAAAATGGTTACTCACCTTCTCATAACTGTTGTTCTTCGAGATGTGTTGTTCATATCTATTCCACTTAGGTGTGTGTGTGCCGTGTGCACAGTCATCAGAATGTTTTTCCCTTAGCAGCATCCATCAGGTCAGCTGTGGAGCCCCCTGGAGTGGCGCCTCCATGGCAGTGAATATAGGTACCTGCCAACCCGCTGCCTCCCCCAGTTCCTTCTTGCCGGCTACTCCGACAGAGGGGAAGGTGGGGGGTTTGGAATAGATATGAGCGACACATCTCGAAGAACAGCAGTTACGAGAAGGTGAGTAACCAGTTTTTCTTCTTTGAGTGTTTGCTCATATCGATTTCAATTAGGTGACTCCCAAGCCCTACCCCAGAGATGGGGTCGGAGTTATGGAATCGCTGACTGAAGCACCGCTCTGCCGAATGCTGCATCATCTCCGGCATGCTGGGTGATGGTGTAATGAGAGGTGAATGAATGAACCAGGGACCATGTCGCCGTCCTTCAGATCTCTGGAATAGGGACCTGGGCAAGGAATGCTGCCAATGAGGCCTGCACCCTTGTGGAATGCACCGTTAGTGCCAGGGCTGGAACCTGGGCTAACTCGTAACAAGTCTGGATCCAGGCCCTCCTGTCCTTCCAGCTCTCTGGTGTCGTCCTGAGATCCTCTGTGATGAGGCTGGGAGTCCTTTCATCCAGTCTGCCACTGCTACGAACAGCTGGTTTGACTTCCAAAATGGTTTCGTGTGCTTGATGTAAAAAGCCAGCGCTCAATGAACATCCCGTGTGTGGAGCCTCTGTTCTAGGCTACTGTTGTGAGGCTTAGGATAGAATACTGGTAGAAAAATGTCCTGTGTGGTGTGGAATTGGCACACCACCTTTGGAAGAAAGGCCAGGTGAGATCTGAATTGCACCTTGTCCTTAAAGAAAACCATGTGGGGGGTATCGGAGGTGAGGGCCTTTAGCTCAGACACCTTCCTTGCTGAGGTAATGGCAACCAGGAAATCTACCTTCCATGATAGGTAGAGGAGCAAACAAGTTGCCACAGGTTCAAATGGGGGCCCCATTAGTCTGGAGAGGAGCAGGTTAAGGTCCCATGCTGGAACCGGTTGTATAACTTGCGGGTACAGACGTTCCAGACCCTTAAGGAGACGGCCAACCATGGGGTTGGCGAAGGAATGCCCGGCTGCTCCTGGGTGGAAGGCCAAAATGGCTGCCAGGTGCATGTTAATGGATGACGGTGCTAGACCCTGCTATTTCAGGTGCTCCAGTATGAGCGATATGGGCGTCTGTATTGGGGGTGTGCGGCCCTGAGTACACCAGAATGTAAACCTCTTCCACTTAGCCAGGTAGGTAGCCCTAGTGGAGGGTTTTCTGCTACAAAGTAAGACCTCCCTCACTGACTCCAAGCACATGAGCTCTATGGGGTTTAGCCATGAAGCTTCCAGGCTGTGAGATGGAAGAACTGGAGGTTGGGGTGGTGAAGGCAATCAAGTCCGGGAACAGTGGCAATGTGATCAGGGCATCCACTGACAGCTCCAGGAGCATGGTGTACCAGTGTTGGCGAGGCCACACTGGTACCACCAGTATAGCGGCTGCCTTGTCTCTGCAAATCTTGAGCAGGACCTTGTGTATGAGTGGGAATGGTGGGAATGCATACAGAAGACATCCCATCCAGGGGAGGAGGAACGTGTCCGCAAACGAGCAAGGGTTGTGCTTCTGAAAGGAGCAGAATTACAGGCACTTTCTGTTGCCTCGTGTGGTGAATAGATCAGCCTAGGGAGCTCCCCACCTCTGGAAAACATTGTGTATGATGTCCAGGCAGATAGACAATTCATGGTTGTGGAAGAATCTGCTGAGGTAGTCCACTAGCTCGTTCTGGGCATCTGGGAGGTAGGATACTTCCAGGTGAATGGAGTGGGCTATGCAGAACTCCCACAACAGGAGGGCTTCCCAGCATAGGGGAGAGGAATGGGCACCACCCTGCTTGTTGATGTAAAACACTGCAGTTGTAGTGTCTGTCATAACTGCCACACACTGGCCTTGAAGCTGGGCCTGGAAGGTTTGGCACACTAGTCGGACCGCCCTCAACTCTTTGATGTTGATATGAAGTGAGGGCCTGTCCTGAGACGAGAGGCCTATATCTGAATGTCTCCCAGGTGTGAGCCCCATCCCAGCACAGATGCGTCCATTACCAGGGACAAAGAGGGCTGGGGTCTGTTGAAGGGGACTCCCTGGTACACCTTTTGAGGGTCGAGCCACCATCGGAGGAACTCGAGGACTTGCACCGGAATGGTGACCACAGAGTCTAGGCTGTCGCACCTCGGACGGTAGACCAATGTAAGGCAAGCTTGGAGAGGTCTGAGCCTCAGTCTGGCATGCTGTACCACGTACATGCATGCTGCCATGTGACCGAGAAGACTCAGGTACCCCCTTGTTGTAGTGGTAGGGTATTGTCTGAGGCCTTGTATGATGTCAGTCATCGCTGGAAGTGAGCTTCCGGCAGGAACGCCCCAGCTCAGATCAAGTCCAACACCGTACCGATAAACTCTATTCTTTGGGTCAGTAGCAAGGTTGACTTCTTCACATTGAGCAGGAGACCCAACCTGTTGAAGGTGGATCTGATGAAGGATAGCTAAGACTCCACCTCTTCCTTGGAATGCCCTCTGAGCAGCCAGTCATGCTTGCTCCTGCCATTCCTTCCCTGCTTTCTGTAGGAATCCTGCCTCAGATGAGGGGGACAGGAGCACTGTTGCAGCTGGGGCTTAAAATGTTTACGTTGGGTTGCCAGTGTTTGCATGCCCAATGACTTCATAGTAGCCAGGGAGTCTGTAAGGCTGTGCAGTCTGGAGTCCATTTGCTCCATGAAAAGGCCTGTACCGTCAAACAGCAGGTCCCGTAGTGTCTGCTGCACTGCCGGGGGAAGCCCAGATGCCTGAAGCCATGAGCTTCTTCTCATAGTGATGCCTGAGGACAGGGTTTGCGCGGACTCAGTGAGGCCTGTAAAGAGGTACATGCCACTGCCTTGCCCTCTTCCACTATTGCCACAAACTCTGCTCTCGAGTCCATGTGATACCAATTCTTTAAACTTCAACATGGAGGTCCATGAATTGAAGTTGTACCTGCTGAGGATAACTTGCTGGTTAGCTATCCTCAACTGCGGCCTCCCAATCAAATGGACCTTTTGGCCAAAAAGGTCCATCTTTTTCGACTCCTTAGACTTTGGAGTCAGTCTATGTTTCCCCTGTCTCTCCTTCTCGTTCACCGCAGACACAATCAACGAGTAGGCCTGCTGGTGCGAGAAGAGGTACTCGTACCCCTTCGACGGTACAAAGTATTTCCTCCCCACCCCCTTGACTGTCGGGGGAATGGATGTAGGGTCTTGCCACAGAGTTTTAATGTTATTTCTGATTGTTTTTATGATGGGCAGAGCAACCCTGAATGGCCCTTCTGGTGTCAAAATGTTGACCATGGGATCCTCATACTCAACCACCTCCCCTGCCTCCAACCCCATGTTGCAGGCAATTCTGCATAGCAGGTCCTGATGGGCCCTGCTATCAATGGGGGGCGGTCCCAAGGCTGAAGCCCTTGCCAGCGCTTCATCTGGCGACGAAGCCGACGAAGCCAGAGGTGGCGCTGGGCCCTCCTGTCATTCCAGCTCTCTGGTGTCATCCTCTTTGGCACTGTGGCTCTCGGTGCCGGTCCTCTTAGCAGGTGCTGGGAATGAGTGCTGTTCGGCCGGTGCTGGGGACCGGTGCCGCTCAGCCGGAGCCAGAGACCGGTGCCACTCCATCTGTGCGGGGAACCAGTGTCTCGGTGCCAGTGATGGGGAGCAATGCCTAAATAGAACTGAGGAACCCCATCTGGAAACTGGTGCCGGAGAACAGTGCCACGATGGTGGTGTCAAACAGCAGTGCCATGGGGGGGTGGTGCCGTGTTGGTGAAGGTCACTGCCTCATCATGGCAGGTTTTCTTCTAGACGGTGCCGCTCACTGTGGCTCCGGAGGCCTGTCTCTGCCAGCCAGAGACTGAGGAGCCGTCATGGCAACCAGACCCTCATGGCCTCAAAAATATCTGGGGTGGAGGGGAGCTCCAATTCCTCCACCTGGCACTCCCAGTCAGGAGAGTCTATGGGCACCGGACGGACTCCTTTGAGGGACCAAAGTCCACGGTGCCGTCTCCTGTAACTCTGGCACCGGGTGCTCCTGCATTGGACGCACTCCGGTCACACCAGCTAGCACTGCTGTCTTTGGCACAGGGGAGCGGCCCCTGTCCGTCTTCTTGTGCCGCTTGTGCAGCACTGGGGAGTGGGAGCGGTGCCAAATTGCCTCCATGGACTTTGGTGCTGGGGAGCACCGGTGTCGAGGGTCTCTTTGGCTATAGCCCTTCCTTGGCACTGTGTTACACATGGAGGCTGGAGCATTCCGCATGGATGTGCTCAGGGCCGGAGGCTGTCGGCCTGGGGCTGTCTGAGGATGAAGAGCTGCCTCCATCAGGTTCTGCTTGAGCCTGAAGTCTTGCTCTTTCTTCATCCTTGGGTGAAACACACTGCAAACTTTGCACCTCTCTGTCTGGTGCGCCTCTCCCAGACACTTCAGGCAAGAGTTGTGGGGGTCACTTGTTGGCATGGGCTTGTGGCAGATTCCACGGGACTTAAACCCGTGGGACTGAGGCATGCCCCAGAGCCCAGGGGAAGGGCATGGGGTGGGGGGTACACAACACTCCAACTATTCCTATCACTAACTAACTTAACTAACTACTTAACAACTATAAACTAAGAACTATGAGCTATAACAAGTAACAAGCTAAGGGAAGCACTTGTAAAGCAAGCAACCGCAGTTCCAACGACCGCCACTGGCGGTAAGAAGGAACTGAGGAGGCGGCAGGTCAGCAGGGAGCTATATTCACCGCCACAGAGGCGCCACTCCAGGGGGCTCCACAGCTGACCCGATGGGTGCTGCTAAGGGAAAACTTTCCGACAACAGTGCACGAGGCACGCACACACCTAATTGGTATGGATATGAGCAAACACTTGAGGAAGAACACGCACTTATTTGCAGGTGAGACAGATGAAGAAACAGCATGGCTAATACTGCTTAGCGCTGCTCTTGACTGTGACCTTTCTGGAAGTTTAGTGTAGGGAAACTCACACACATCAAATATTAACACAACTGAGACCATTATACTTTTGTTTTGGTTGGCAGATGGAGATGATGGGGGTTGTTAGATGGGTCAGCTCACAGGTTTTTTCTAGCACATTGGAAGGCTTGATTCTGCAAGGTTAAATGGGATTTGAGTGTACCCTGCACCTCACAGGAGATGCTCAGAACCTGCTAGGATCTGGCCCAGAACTTCACCTGGCTGATTCACCTGAAACATAACTCTATGGGGTCCCTGGATTACCCCCTGCCTCCTGCAGGACTGCTCAATCCCCACAATGCCCTGTGGAATCTCTGCCCTATCTCCCACTCTGATCTGAATACTGTATGAATCACACTCCACCCACAGGATATGTCTTTACTTTTCCAAATTTACCCAAGGATCTGTACAAAGTTAAATGTAGGGTTTTTTTTACGTGTTTCCATTACGTTTTACTCTTAGTGTTCTTGTGTGTTGCCCATTATTGAATCACTCCTATCACATCATTCCTGCCCACTCCAGTCTGATAATTATGCCATGAAACCTCGTTTGTCCGCTTCTCCCACAGTCATGGCCGTGCTTTTGTCCATGCTTTCCCCTCTGGATTGCTCTCTCTAAGTTGGTCTGCCTGGACCTTTTAAATTCAAACCTTTCCTTATTGCTCACACTTGTCTGTTAGAAATGAGTCAGCGACGACATTTCAATCTTTATTCATGCTAATCCTCCTCTCCTCCACACACACACTTTTTGTTTCCTGGTGATGCGCAATAATCTTTGCTGAGTAACCATGTAATCTTATTGTTTTCACTCTGTCCTTCCTCTTGCAACTCTTCCCTTCAGTTTTGTAACTCCCTATCTTGTGTCATGTCTGAAATTAGATTGCAGCAAGCTCCTTGGAGAACACACCATGACTCGTTTATACTGTGAGCTCTCTGGTGCTGAAAAATAATAAATAGCCATTAGAAATGTTGGTAGTTAAATACCCAATATTAATAAATATTTCTGAATAGCTTAGGCTAAATATAGAGGGCCAGATATTCCACACCCAACCTAGATACTTTGTGCATAGGATAGCTCCCTGTTCTATGGGCAGTGTGTAAACAGCAATGTTAGTAGCTCTTCTCTATAAGGGACAAAGCATGAGAGTGTGCACCGGTTTAGATGGGGACTTTAAAAAGAGCTCAGCTTTTGCCTGACTCTGCTCCTATTGAAATCAACAGTAAAACTCTTTTTGACATAAATGGGGACAAAGTTAAGCCAACATTGAACACAAGAACAGCCATACTGGGTCAGACCAAAGGTCCATCTAGCCCACTAGCCTGTCTTCCGATAGTGGCCAATGCCAGGTGCCTGAGAGGGAATGAACAGAACAGGTAATCATCAAGTGATCCATCCCATTGCCCATTCCCAGCTTCTGGCAAACAGAAGCTAGGGACACCATCCCTGTCCAACATTGAGCACTTCAAAATTCCCAGGCTTAGCACACTCCATTTTTAAGCAGAACTGCCCATTGACCTGGATGGGGAATTCTCAAACAAACACAGGCAAACAAAGAGACAACAACCTTAACAACCTAATGGCACAATCTGCCTTTTAATTAGGAAAGGGTACCAAGTGACTGTATCTCTCGGAGCTTATGCTGAAAGTAAACATTTGAACTAGCCCAGAATCTAACCTCATTTTAACATCCCTGGTTTATAGTCACCGTTTACACAGTATTCTATGATGCAGAGTTTCAACTGTTGATCTATTTGGTTATTACACTTGTGCCTGGTTATGATGCTGTTGTTCTAACATCTCTCACGGATACAGTAACATCACTATTTTCCTTTTTCCTTCTGCTTTGTGGCCACCCTTTATAAATGAGCTTTATGTGACAGGCATGTGATAAAATTAATCATAAATCATTCTCTGCATATTTATAGTGCCTGCCTTCCCAGGGTCTCAAAGCACTTTACAGACATTAATTAATCTAACCTCTGAAAAGCCCTGTAGTTACTCACAAGTAATTATTATTCCCATTTTACAGATGAGAACACTGAAATAAATATAGGTAAGCAGAGTCAGGATGAGCTCTACCCTGACATCTGGTGGCGAGTCATGGTGGGTTGTGGAAAAGAACTTCAGGGGCTGATCTCATTTGCATAGGCACACCCACCCTGCCTAGATGGTCACTTTGGCTGCTGTAGAAGCCCGAGTTTCTCTGTTATTGGGGCAGGAATAAACTGTTATTATCCTGATTATGTGAATCAAGTACAGTGGAACTGTATTTGGACTTTTGTTATGATGGAGGGATTCACCATCAACTAAGCAGCACTCGCTAGGCAAGGGTCATGGGTTCCAAAACACAGTGAAGGGAGAGAGGCTGGGGATAGGTATTAATATATGGTGTTATGGTCTTACATGCTAATTGCACTTTCTCCACTATGGAATATCGGAGCTAATTTTGATTCTATTAGGAATCTAGTTACAGACTGCTAAGCTGAATTCACTTTGGACCAATGGTGCACTAGCACTGAGGCTCCCCTACTACAAGCTGAAATCACAAAAGAGCTAAATTTACTAAGAGCTGACATCACTGAGTGTTGTGTTAAGTAGTGGGGGAGCCTGAAGATAGTTTGCGGGATGGCTGGTAGAGCAGAGCAGCTGGTGGAGCGGAGCAGTTTGTGAGATGCCTGGAGCAGCTCGTGGGGGTGGCTGGCAGAGCGGAGTGATTCGTGGGACGGCTGGTGGAGCGGAGCGGAGCAGAGCCCCGTGGAGAGGTGGGGCAATTGGCTTTGGACCATGTAAGGTGCCCCTTAGGCCCCCCATCTCCACCCAGGTTGGGAGGTAAAACTCTGCAGATAAACTTTTGAACTCTGGGGCTGCACTGACCAGGGACAGAGACTTTTGGGGTGTCTGACTTTGGGGACTTCGGGTGATTTTGGGGTTGCTGGACTCAAGAACCAAAGGGAAAGGACACACCCCAATTTGCTTGGGGTGGGTTTTTTGATCATGGGTTGTGTTAGGAATCCTGTTGGTGGTGTTTCTCCAACATAATGCCACATTGTTTCTCTCTGTTATTAAAAGGCTTTGCTACACTCAGACTCTGTGCTTGCGAGAGAGGAAGTATTGCCTCTTGGAGGCGCCCAGCAGGGGTGGTATATATTTGTCCCAGGTCACTGGGTGGGGGCTCGAGCCGGTTTTGCATTGTGTTATTGGAATGGAACCCTTAGATACTGAGCCCGGCCCTTGTTGCTGCCAACTCTGACGGGCAGAAGGGTTACATATAAATAATAATGACTATAAAACGACAATAATACTGTGAACACACTTTACATGACACTTCTCACTTGCAGATTTTAAAAGGCATAAAAAGTCAATATCTGCCTGTTACAGAGAGAGAAACTGAGGCACACAGGTTCAGTGACTTGCTCAAGATCACACAAAAATGTGCGGCAGAGCCAAAAATAGACTTCAGGTATCCAGATTTCCAGTCCAGCATGATCCAGTGAATCAAAGGTGCTTATGAAACACAGAGGGTAAAGTAACATAGGAGTGTCAGTGGCAGAACCAGGGGCAAAGCCCAGGACTCTTACGTACCAAACTACTAAACTCTAAATCACCCTCCCTTTTGGCATCCATGAGGCAGAAAGAAAGAGGGAATTATCAGCAGCCACAATTCAAAATTCAAACCATGAAAACCAGAAAAATGTTGTTTTATTTTGTCAAATATATAAAAATAAAACAGCAGTGCATAAACAGAGAAGGGTTTTTGTTTAAGAAAACAAGTTCTGAAAATTAAAATAATTTGCAATATGCCATCCTTTTGTGAGAACTGTGTACATTCTGTGCGAAGAAAAAAATCACTCAGTTGTTTACTTCCTGGCTTGGATATGGGCTCAATAAACACAGGTATGCTTTCCGACTGGTCAGCCTCTTGGCCATATTTAATAATGCTCACCACAGGCCTCTCGGCTTGTAGAGACGGGCAAGCTGTTTTCTTTCAGAACAAAACAAATCTTGGTTCTTTGCATTCGCTAATATTTTTGGTCTTTAATTATGGTCATTCTTGATGCTATGATTCATAAGGTAGTGTTGTTTGTTTTCCTTTGAAATGAAAATTAATTAGATGGAGAGGCTAAAAGAAGCAGAAATTAGGCTAATTCTTTGAAGACTACTGTAGCATGTTGGATTATTAATAAATTCATAGGTGAGTATAGCTCACCAAATCAATTCCCTGCCATTTCAAAGGCTATGCGGGCACTGGTGCACCTCAGTTGCTTCTATTCTCTGCTTGTGGCACACAATTGTTTAGTCTCCTGAGGACTGTAATATTTTCATCCAATCTGGGTTACTGGGCTCAGTACAAGGATAACTGTGTGGGGTTTAGTGTCCTGTAATGTGCAGGAGGTGATCTTGTTGTCCCATCTGGACTTAAACTCTAAGATTCTGTGATTTTATGTATACAAGCATATTTTATTGACTATCAGAGCTTGTGAAATTATTAACCCTTTTTTCTCTTCGTCTACAAACAGTTCATAGCTTTTACAAACTTGTTTGCTATTCAGAGTTTTTTGCCAAGGGGATTGTGAACAAATTTCAGCCTACAGACAATTGTGAACTGCTTGTAGTGAGTACTGTATTTATTCAGCTATTCAGAATTATGGACTTGCTATCAAGTTGTATGTTTGCTCAGTTATATGGGTAAATCCTGACATATCGAGATGAGAATATGCTCTTACAATTAGTGGTCTTGTTAAACTGGGTGTAACCCAAGGCTGACGTGCTCTAGCTATCTATAGGACACAGATGGTGTAGCTAACTACACTATTTTGCCTTCCTGAATTACCTCCGCCTAGAATAGAAGCATCACAAGGGAAGATAAGTAATTCCATACTAGCTCAACTCTGGCCTAATTCTAAGCAAGTAAACAACACTGCCATACTGTGCCACAATGCACGAGGCTTCTGATATGATCTAAAATAATAAATGCATAAGTACAAAAACATTATAAATAAAATAGTAATAATAATACTGCAGTACCACAGAAAAGTCCCAGTCATTAAGCAGGGCCTCACTTTGCCGTGCAAACACAGAACAAAAAGATGGTCCATGTCCCAAAGAGTTTACAACAAAATACATTTATATAGCACTTTCTTACTCATTCATTCACTCAATCACTCACTCATTATTATTTGTATTAGAGTAATGAGTAGAAGCTCAAACCAAGAGGAGGCTCCATTTTTTTAAGCTCTGTACAGACATACAGTAAACAATTATACCTTCTCCATAGAGTTTACCATCTTAGGTCTGATCATACAGACAGTTATGCATGTGATTAACTTTAAGCATATAAATAGTCTTATATACATAAGTATGAGCAGGATTGGGGCTTAGTTAAAGACAAGACAGGAAGGTGAAACAAGGCAGTGGAGAAAAGGGATAATAGTAATAGGACCATGTTTTGACATAGATTAGTTGTGTGCACATTTTATAAGTATATAGTATTTATTGTTTGATGGACAGAAATAAGCAAATCTTCTTGGCACCTGCCTAGACATTATCATGAAATTAGTCCATCTTCAAAGCACTTAGCAAATATTAATTAATATTTACAACACCCTATGAGATTGAGAAACTGAGGGAGAGAGATTAAATGATTTGCTCAAGGCTACACAGTGAGTCAGTGACAGACCTAGCCTTAGAATTCAAGACTGCCTGACTCCCAGCTCTCTGCTAAGTCACTAAACCACACCTCTTTCTCAGAAGTGTTGTGGTGTTTAGATGTTGCTTGTAATTATTAGAACTGGGAACACTGGCTGTTGGGTGTCTGAAAGGACAGGAAACAGGAAGGACGGGGGAGGAGTTGAAGAGGCTGAGGGAGAGCTACTGAGGGTGCAGCAGCAGCTTGGAAAAGAGGTTTCCACTTTAAAAAATAAAGTCCTGTTGAAGTTTGTTAGTACCTTGCCTGGCTACTACAACAAGTGTCTTAACTTTCTCTTCTCCAACTCCCTCCTCATTTCCTTCCAATTCGATTTCTGCCTACTCCACTCTACTGAAATCGCCCTGGCAAAAACTTCTAATTGTATCTTCCTTCCCAGATGTAAAGGTCTTGTCTCCATGTTCATTCTCTGTTTTTCTACTGCCTTTGCGACCATAAACATTACCACTTCTCATTGAGACTGTATGTTCCTTGAGGGTTCTGTGACTCTAACTTTGCTGATTGCTCCTTAAACATTTTCTTCCTTCTCCTCTTCCAGGTTTCTGCTCCCCATGGTTCTGTCCTTGGCCAGTGTATTTCAGTATTAGTAATAAATCAACTGTAATGCGTAATGTATTGTTTATGTTGCTATATCAGAGTATAATTAAATGATTTACTAATTAAACTGAAGTTCTTGACCAAACACACAGAAGACTGAATTCAACAACATGAATTAGTGAGTGAAACACTCAAAACACTTTCCTTTTTGAGATTCAGAGTGTTACACCAAGCAAACCAATTGTGAAACAATTGAATCCCTTTCAACCCAGACTTAGAATGGCTTGCACAGCCTCATGTGCTCTTGGGCAAGTCACTTAATTCCTCTGAACCTCAATTTCCCCACCTGCAGCATAGGTATAATGCCTAGCTCAAAAGCGTGTTGTGAAGCTCAGAATACTAATGTTTGCAAAGTGCTCTGAGGTTCTTGGGTAATGGTGCTATAGAAACACAACCCTACATATTAAATATGTAGTGACATATAACAACTTTAATATCTGTAAAATATAAGAGATATTTCTTTAGCAGACTCTGTATGATTTGCAGCCACTAAGCAACATACTGAAAACATCATTTTGAAATCAGTGATAGGTGGTGGAGTAAACTAAATATTTCTTTCAAGACAGCAGGTACAGAATCTATCACTGATGGTAATAAACCTGATGGAACTGGAAGAGAAAGTGGGAATTGATGAATAATAAAGTTTCATTCCTCACAGTGGGTTTTAGTAGTCTTTAAATAGGAATTAAATTTAAGAGAATCAGTTGTGTAAATATTTTCCTTTATAATTATATGTTGCTTTGAACCTTTAGTTTGCTTGAGGTTAAATACCTCACAACAATGCCTGTGACCTGTCTGACATATCTGGTTGCGATTTCATCTGATAAACATTCTGTACTTGTTTATCCTATATAATGTCACATTTTTTGGCTTTCCCAAATTTATTTAGCATAGGCATAGACTCTGAGCCTGCAAACACTTGGGCACACACACATAATTTCAACACAAGACTATTCCCAATGTAAAATTATGCATGTGCAAAAGTGTTTGCAGGATTGGAACCATAATTAGTAAACAGCCCATAGATGTAGAGGAGTCTTTATTTTAAAAACTCATTCAAAAAAGCAACGGAAATAAATTACACTTACAGCAAAGCAAGGTCCTGCTTCAGCCCCAGTTAAAGTCAGTAGCAAACCAACCATTGATTTTAATAGGAGAGGGACTGGGTCTCAATGTAAAGTCCATTGACCTGATTCTGATCTTACACCAGGGTAGAACCATGGATGCATTCTGTAAGAATGTTGCTAATACACAGCTACTCATTCCAACTTGTGTGCGACACAGAACCCTTAGAATTTTAGATCATATGATTTTCCTCCTATATCATACCAGGCAAGATGTTACAAGCAAAAATGTTGCTGATATTTCCTCACACTGACAACATAGGATTCTCCAGAAATAAACAAACAAACAAACAAATGTAACTTGTCATCTGTATCTGGACTTTTGCCCAGATTTTTAAAGGTATTTATGTGTTGCTTTGCTCAGCATTGCAACGTTTATGTAATTTAGATGGCTAAATCCCGTTTTCAAAAGGTCTTCAGAATGGCCTAAATCTGATTGAAAGTCAAGTATCCATCTCATTAAATGCTAAGTCTCTCAGAACACATTGTCATACTAGCTTGGGAAGTTTCACAAAAATCCAGGACCAAAGAAAAGAATTCAGGAATTCTGATTGACAAAACTAGCTATTTTAATCCCTGGGCCATGTGCCAATTCAAAAATCCAGCTCACTGAGGGGTGAAAGTGGCCAGGCCATTTTTAAAGGATGGTCCAGGAAATATTCCAACCCTGATATTCTGTGATAATCTATGGGTATGTCTACACTACGAAATTAGGTCAAATTTATAGAAGTCGGTTTTTTAGAAATCGTTTTTATATAGTCGATTGTGTGTGTCCCCACACAAAATGCTCTAAGTGCATTAACTCGGTGGAGTGCTTCCACAGTACCAAGGCTAGCATCGACTTCCGGAGTGTTGCACTGTGGGTAGCTATCCCACAGTTCTCACAGTCTCTGCTGCCCATTGGAATTCTGGGTTGAGATCCCAATGCCTGATGGGGCAAAAAACATTGTCACGGGTGGTTCTGGGTACATGTCATCAGGCCCTCCTTCCCTCCCTCTCTCTATGAAAGCAATGGCAGACAATCGTTTCGCGCCTTTTTTCCTGAGTTACCTGTGCAGACGCCATACCACGGCAAGCATGGAGCCCGCTCAGCTCACTGTCACCGTATGTCTCCTGGGTGCTGGCAGACGTGGTATTGCATTGCTACACAGCAACAGCAACCTATTGTCTTGTGGCAGCAGACGGTACAATAGGACTGGTAGCCATCATCGTCATGTCCGAGGTGCTCCTGGCCGCGTCGGTCAGGAATGCCTGGGCAGACACGGGTGCAGGGACCAAATTAGGAGTGACTCGACCAGGTCACTCTCTTTAGTCCTTCAGGCAGTCCTATTGTACCATCTTATGGTGAGCAGGCAGGAAATATGGATGGCTAGCAGTCCTATTGTACCATCTTCTGCCGAGCAGCCAAGAGATGTGGATGGCTTGCAGTCCTTCTGCACCGTCTGCTGCCAGCCAAAGATGTAAAAGATAGATGGAGTGGATCAGAACAAGAAATAGACCAGATTTGTTTTGTATTCATTTGCTCCCCACTCCCTCCCTCCCTCCCTCCATGAAGTCCTGCCTGAAATACGAGAGGGAGGGATAGCTTTGTGGGTTGAGCATTGGCCTGCTAAACCCAGGGTTTTGAGTTCAATCCTTGAGGGGGCCATTCTGTGTGACAGTTGTTTTTGTTTCTCCTTGATGTAAAGCCACCCCCTTTGTTGATTTTAATTCCCTGTAAGCCAGCCCTGTAAGCCATGTCGTCAGTCACCGCCCCTCCATCAGAACAACAGCAGAAAATCGTTCCGCGCCTTTTTTCTGTGTAGACGCCACACCACAGCAAGCATGGAGCCCGCTCAGATCACTTTGGCAATTAGGAGCATATTAAACACCACACGCATTATCCAGCAGTATATGCAGCACCAGAACCTGGCAAAGCGAAACCAGGCGAGTAGGCAACGTCAACGCGGTGACGAGAGTGATGAGGACATGGACACAGACTTCTCTCAAAGCATGGGTCCTGGCAATGCAGGCATCATGGTGCTAATGGGGCAGGTTCATGCCATGGAACGCCGATTCTGGGCCCGGGAAACAAGCACAGATTGGTGGGATTGCATAGTTTTGTAGGTCTGGGACGATTCCCAGTGGCTGCGAAACTTTCGCATGCATAAGGGCACTGTCATGGAACTTTGTGACTTGCTTTCCCCTGCCCTGAAGCGCAGGAATACCAAGATAAGAGCAGCCCTCACAGTTGAGAAGCGAGTGGCAATAGCCCTGTGGAAGCTTGCAACGCCAGACAGCTACCGGTCAGTCAGGAATCAATTTGGAGTAGGCAAATCTACTGTGCGGGCTGCTGTGATCCAAGTAGCCAACGCAATCAAAGATCTGCTGATATCAAGGGTAGTGACCCTGGGAAATGTGCAGGTCATAGTGGATGGCTTTGCTGCAATGGGATTCCCTAACTGTATTGGGGCCATAGACGGAACCCATATCCCTATCTTGGCACCGGAGCACCAAGCCGGCGAGTACATAAACAGCAAGGGGTACTTTTCAATAGTGCTGCAAGCACTGGTGGATCACAAGGGACATTTCACCAACATCAACGTGGGATGGCCGGGAAAGGTACATGACGCTCGCATCTTCAGGAACTCTGGTCTGTTTCAAAAGCTGCAGGAAGGGACTTTATTCCCAGACAAGAAATTAACCGTTTGGGATGTTGAAATGCCTATAGTTATCTTTGGGGACCCAGCCTACCCCTTAATGCCATGGCTCATGAAGCCATACACAGGCAGCCTGGACAGTAGTCAGGAGCTGTTCAACTATAGGCTGAGCAAGTGCGGAATGGTGGTAGAATGTGCATTTGGACGTTTAAAAGCACGCTGGCGCAGTTTATGGACTCGGTTAGACCACAGCGAAACCAATATTCCCACTGATATTACTGCTTGCTGTGCGCTCCACAATATCTGTGAGAGTAAGGGGGAGACATTTATGGCGGGGTGGGAGGTTGAGGCAAATCGCCTGACCACTGGTTACGCGCAGCCAGACACCAGGGCAGTTAGAAGAGCACAGGAGGGTGTGGTGCGCATCAGAGAAGTTTTGAAGACCAGTTTCATGACTGGCCAGGCTACGGTGTGAAAGTTCTGTTTGTTTCTCCTTGATGAAACCCCCCGCCCCTTGGTTCACTCTACTTCCCTGTAAGCTAAGCACCCTCCCCTCCTCCCTTCGATCACCACTTGCAGAGGCAATAAAGTCATTGTTGTTTCAAATTCATGCAGTCTTTATTAATTCATCACACAAATAGGGGGATAACTGCCAAGGTAGCCTGGGAGGGGTGGTGGAGGAGAGAAGCACCGGGAGGGGTGATGGAGGAGGGAAGGACAAGGATACACAGCACTTTAAAAGTTTAAAACTTTAAAACTTATTGAATGCCAGCCTTTTGTTGCTTGGGCAGTCCTCTGGGGTGGAGTGGCTGGGTGGCTGGAGGACCCCCAACGCGTGTTTGGGCGTCTGGGTGAGGTGGCTATGGAAGTTGGGGAGGAGGCCGGTTGGTTACACAAGGGCTGTAGCAGCGGTCTGTGCTCCTGCTGCCTTTCCTGCAGCTCAACCATACACTGGAGCGCATAAGTTTGATCCTCCAGCAGCCTCAGCATTGAATCCTGCCTCCTCTCATCACGCTGCCGCCACCTTTCAGCTTCAGCCCTTTCTTCAGCCCGCCACTTACTCTCCTCAGACCACCGCCTCTCCTCCTGGTCATTTTGTGCTTTCCTGCACTCTGATATTGTCTGCCTCCACGCATTCGTCTGTGCTCTGTCAGTGTGAGAGGACAGCATGAGCTCAGAGAACATTTCATCACGAGTGCGTTTTTTTCGCCTTCTAATCTTCACTAGTCTCTGGGAAGGAGAAGATCCTATGATCCTTGAAACACATGCAGCTGGTGGAGGAGAAAAAAAAGGAACAGTGGTATTTAAAAAGACACATAGAACAATGGGTACACTCTTTCACGGTAAACCTTGCTGTTTACATTACATACACAGCATATGTGCTTTCGTTCCAAGGTCGCATTTTGCCTCCCCCCACCATGTGGCTAGCCCCTCACCCCTCCCTGTGGCTAACAGCGGGGAACATTTCTGTTCAGCCACAGGCAAACAGCCCAGCAGGAATGGGCACCTCTGAATGTCCCATTAAGAAAAACACCCTATTTCAACCAGGTGACCATGAATGATATCACTCTCCTGAGGATAACACAGAGAATAAAGAACGGATATTGTTTGAATGCCAGCAAACATACACTGCAATGCTTTGTTCTACAGTGATTCCTGAATACGTGCTACTGGCCTGGTGTGGTAAAGTGTCCTACCGTGGTGGACGGAATAAGGCTGCCCTCCCCAGAAACCTTTTGCAAAGGCTTTGGGAGTACATCCAGGAGAGCCGCAAATGCCAGGGCAAATTAATCATTAAACATGCTTGCTTTTAAACCATGTATAGTATTTTAAAAGGTACACTCACCAGAGGTCCCTTCTCCGCCTGGCGGGTCCGGGAGGCAGTCTTGGGTGGGTTCGGGGGGTACTGGCTCCAGGTCCAGGGTGAGAAACAGTTCCTGGTTGTCGGGAAAACCGGTTTCTCCGCTTGCTTGCTGTGAGCTATCTACAACTTCATCATCATTATCTTCCTTGTCCCCAAAACCTGCTTCTGTGTTGCCTCCATCTCCATTGAAGGAGTCAAACAACATGGCTGGGGTAGTGGTGGCTGAACCCCCTAAAATGGCTCATCATAGAAGCGGCATGTTTGGGACTCTGACCCGGAGCGGCCGTTTGCCTCTCTGGTTTTCTGGTAGGCTTGCCTCAGCTCCTTAAGTTTCACGTGGCACTGCTTCGGTCCCTGTTATGGCCTCTGTCCTTCATGCCCTGAGAGCTTTTGACAAATGTTTTGGCATTTCGAAAACTGGAACGGAGTTCTGATAGGACGGATTCCTCTCCCCATATAGTGAGCAGATCCCGTACCTCCCATTCGGTCCATGCTGGAGTTCTTTTGCGATTCTGGGACTCCATCATGGTCACCTTTGCTGATGAGCTCTGGCCAGCATGGCAAGCTGCAGGTGACCATGCAAACAGGAAATTGAAATTCAAAAGTGTGCGTGCCTTTTCCTGTCTACCTGGCCAGTGCATCTGAGTTGAGACTGCTGTCCAGAGCGGTCATAATAGAGCACTCTGGGATAGCTCCCAGAGGCCAATACTGTCTAATTGCGTCCACAGTACCCCAAATTTGACCCGGCAAGGCCGATTTCAGGGCTAATCCCCTTGTCGGGGGTGGAGTAAGGAAATCGATATTAAGAGCCCTTTAAGTCGAAAAAAAGGGCTTCATCGTGTGGACGGGTGCAGGGTTAAATCGATTTAACGCTGCTAAATTCAACCTCAACTCCTAGTGTAGACCAGGGCTAAGATATTAAATCAGCCTTGTCCTGATGTAGAGACTTGAAAGATGGACTAGATAATTTGCTAGATTTTCTTTTGCAAGACTATCTAGTCTATAATCATAAAACACTGCAAACAGGTGCTTTTTCATTGTATGGCCCTCTCCATGAAAGAAAGATAATTATCATAGACCATTTCTTCTTCAAGAACCCCAATTCTTTACTGAGTGGCTCTCAAAACCATTTTGCAGCTCACCAGGAAGGGCTGGTCCATAGACCACAGATTAAGAAAGATCCAGTGCTATAAATTACAAAGCTTTCACTGTCACCTCTTCTTTTGGAATCCTTGGTGGGTACTTGTGATTAAATGAAGTCTTTCTAAATGAATGATTAAACAGCATCACAAACATTAATTATTCCATCAAAAGTTTTCTTGTTTAGCTATTCAGGTAAGGATCACAGCTCAGGCCTCCTATTTGCATTTACCCTAATGACAGGGTGGATATGTATTATGGCAAGGAAGCAGGAAGCCATTAGTCATATTTGTGTTTTTTTGGACTATTGCTAGTGAGTAGGTTTGTACATGTAAGCAGAGTCAGGATGGGCTCCACCCTGACATCTGGTGGTGAGGTGTGGCAAGTAGTGGAAAAGAACTTCAGGGGCTGATCTCAATTTGCATAGGCACACCCACCCCGCCTAGAATGAGGCCATAACTGCCCAAATGGTCACTTTGGCTGTTGTGGGATCCCCAGTGTCTTTGTTATTGGGGCAGGAAGAGTAAATTGTTATTACCCTGATTATGGGAACTGTGCTTGGAACTGTACTTGGCCTTTTGTTATGATGGAGGGACTCACCATCAACTGAGTAGCACTCGCTAGGCAAGGGACATGGGTTCCAAAACTCTGTGAATTGAGAGAGACTTGAGACAGGTATTAGTACCTGGTGGTGTGGGCCCCTTTGTGAGGGCCTGAAGCACCAATTGCACCTCTGTCTCTCTCCACTGTGGAATGTCAGAGCTAATTTTGGGTCTATTAAGAGTCTTGCTGCAGGCACTGTGCTGCATTCACTTTGGCCTTATGGTGCACCAGCACTAAGGCCCCCACTACTATGAGCTGAAATCACTGAGAGCTGAAATCACTAAGAGCTGAAATCACTAAGAGCACTGTGTCAAGTAGTGGGGAGCCAGAAGATCTAGAGTGCAGTGGTGCTGTTCGTGAGACAGCGGTGTGTTCGTGAGACGGTGAGCTGAGCAGAGCTGTTCGTGAGACGGCGAGCGGAGCTGAGCGGAGCTGTTCGTGAGACGGCGAGCGGAGCTGAGCTGAGCGGAGCTGTTCGTGAGACGGCGAGCGGAGCTGAGCTGAGCGGAGCTGTTCGTGAGACGGCGAGCGGAGCTGAGCTGAGCGGAGCTGTTCGTGAGACGGCGAGCGGAGCTGAGCTGAGCGGAGCTGTTCGTGAGACGGCGAGCGGAGCTGAGCTGAGCGGAGCTGTTCGTGAGACGGCGAGCCGTGCAGAGCGGAGCTGTTCGTGAGACGGCGAGCTGTGCAGAGCGGAGCTGTTCGTGAGACGGCGAGCTGTGCAGAGCGGAGCTGTTCGTGAGACGGCGAGCTGAGCTGAGCGGAGCTGTTCGTGAGACGGCGAGCCGTGCAGAGCGGAGCTGTTCGTGAGACGGCGAGCTGTGCAGAGCGGAGCTGTTCGTGAGACGGCGAGCTGAGCTGAGCGGAGCTGTTCGTGAGACGGCGAGCTGTGCAGAGCGGAGCCGGTCGTGGTGGAGCAGAGCCCTGTGGGGCAGTCAGCTTCAGGACACGTAAGGTACCCCTTACCTCTTTCCCCCACACACAGGCATATTTTAGCCAGACTGGGGAGTAACACTCTGCAGATGAACTTTTGAACTCTGGGGCTGGACTTTTTGGATTTTGGGTGATTTGAGGATTGCTGGACTCAAGAGACGTTTGGGTGCTGGGACTCAAGAACCTGAGGGAAAGGATGTGGCCCAATTTTCTGGGGTGGGTCTTTGCTCATGGTTTGGTTAATGAACACTAGTTGTGGTGTTTCCCCAATTTAACGCTGATGTCGTTTACCTCATGTTATTAAAGATTCTCTACTACACCGAGACTCTGTGCTTGCGAGAGGGGAAGTATTGCCTCATTGAGGCGCCCAGGGGGTGTGTAAGATTTTCCCAGGTCACTGGGTGGGGGCTCGAGCCAGTTTTGTATTTACTTTGATGAGCGGGAACCCCTGTGTACTGAACCCGGCCCTTGCTGCTATCAACTTGGCCTGGCAGAAGGGTTACATTTTTGGGGGCTCGTCCGGGATAAGACTGGGTCAGTACCCCTCGCAAGCACATCTTAGGTGAGTCATTAAATTGGGAAAACCCAGCATCTGGTTGTTGTTGTTTTGATCTGTTATATTTGGGAAAGAAATTACAGTTTGTATAATGGCTCTACATTTGCTAGAGGATTGGTGCAGGGGGATGAATATTAACCCTAGGAACTGTGTCCTGGTGACCGGGGTGCCGGAGGCGTTCGATGAAGGCTCGATAGAGCCTACCTTAAGGGCATCCACTGAGTACCTGAGTAAGTGTAAAATGCGTGGGCGCATATTTGTGAGGGAGGATGGAGATTTTGCGGTACTGTGTGAACTGCCGTCGGCTGTGGACCCTCTACAGGTTCCAGGCACGATAGCAGTGGAAGATGGTGAGTGGAAGGTAATAACTACTGGGAGCCAGCCCTCACCAGCCCCTGCCTCTGAAGTGGAGTTTTTAAAGAAAATGTCAGCCTTTTTGGGGAAAGAGGGGAAGACCTTGGCTGATATGCCGGGTCTGTTGGGCCTTGACCCAGGAGTCCCACCCCGGGAGGCTGCTCCATCACCTGATGAGTGGGTGAAGGCTTTGGGGCAAGCATTAGAGAAGGTTGTGCCACCCCATCCTGAGTCAAGCCCCTATCGTAAACTAAGGTTGTTTTCTGGGGGTCCCACCCCAATACCTGGGGAGGAAGCATTTGAACCCTGGCTGGAACACACCACTGAAATGCTGCAGGAGTGGGCAGTACCTGATGCTGAAAAGAGAAGGCGACTAGTAGAGTGCCTCAGGGGGCCAGCCCTAGATGTGATTCGCACCCTGAAGCTCAGTAACCCTGGGGTCAAGGTAAAGGACTGCCTAGAGGCCCTTGATCATGCCTTTGGGAGAACCGAGGGCTCAGAGGATGTTTATTGCAAGTTCCTCAATGCCAGGCAACAGAAGGGAGAGAAAGTTTCTGCCTACATGCAGAGGTTGGAGAAATTATTACAGAGAGCCATCATGAGGGGAGCAGTAGCGGTTGAGCAAATGGACCGGACTAGATTGGCTCAGATTGTGAGGGGAATTCAATATCAGAACCCAATCCTTCTCCACCTTCGATTAAGGGAGCGCCAAGACAATCCACCGGGTTACTCTCGACTGATAAAAGAGGTCCGAGAGGAGGAAGAGAGGCAGGCAGCTGGTGAGGTTTGGGAGGTTCAGCCACCCCAGGCAACTGCCACAACATCCATACGAATGCCCAAGACGCTGATGGTGAATCCTCAAGAGGAACTTACCCAACGAGTGCAGGTCCTGACACAGAAAGTGGCTGAACTAGAGAATACTATCGATTCAGCAAAGACTTCAGGGTACAAGGAACCCCGCGTTACCGCGGTCCAGAAGACTACATTTAGAACCTCTGCCCCACCCCGGCAACACAGGAAAGGGCAATCCTCCTTCTGCTATCGGTGTGGCCAGGATGGGCACATTGCTGCCAGGTGTCAGAATGCAGAGAATCCCCCGCTAGTATACCAAAAGCTGAGGACCACCTGGGGAAAGTCGGGAAACGGCCCCAGGGCCTGGGAAGGGAGCCGCCTAGGCCTGCAGGGTTTGGAGGCTCCCCTGCGAAGAACCATGCCACCCGAATCCCACCAGGATTGATAGGACCTCGAGCAGAGGTCACTGTAAAGGTTGAAGGGACAGAATGTAGAGCAGTGCTTGACACGGGATCCCAAGTGACTATCATATTCCAGTCCTTCTACCAGCAGATGCTTATGCATCTGCCTATACAGCCCTTGACAGGGCTTGGCCTGTGTGGTCTCAGCATGGATGAATACCCGTATCAGGGGTATGTCATTGTACACCTGGAATTCCCAGAAGAGATCGCTGGGGTAAGACAGGAGGTGGACACTGCAGCTTTAATATGCCCCGACCCTAAAGGTGTCTCTGATGTGTCCGTGCTAATAGGGACCAACTCCAGCCTCTTTAAGGTACTTGCAGATTACTGCAGACAACGAGCAGGGGACCAATACCTGAATACCTTGGTGATACACACACATTGTGCCGCAGCCTACAGAAAAATTGAGGATGCAAAAAGAGTGATGCCTGATTTGCCGGTGGGAGCATTGAGGTACACAGGCCCGATCCCCTTAGTGGTGCCTGCAATGACAGAAAAGGAGGTGATTGTCATGAGTACCTGCCTGAAAGGCAGTAAGAGAACATTAGCAGTGGTAGAGCAGCCGACCGAGGGAGGGCTCCCTGAAGGAGTGCTGGTTCTTGGTGGAGTCATAACCCTACCTGCTGAAGCCCAGGAAGAGGTGACTATACTGATTGCTAATGAAACAAGTCGTGATATTTTTGTGAAGCAAGGACAAAAGATAGCAGACCTCTTTGAGCCCGAGTCAATTGTAACCCCCCAGTGGGAAACTCAAGTTCCAACGATAGACCCAGCAAAGTTTGACTTTGGAGATTCGCCAGTATCCGAGGAGTGGAAAGATCGCCTGAGGAAGAAACTTTGTGAAAGATCCAAGGTGTTCTCACTGAATGAGTGGGATGTGGGATGTGCAAAAGGAGTAGAACACAATATCAGACTCCATGACTCTCGACCTTTCAGGGAGAGATCTAGGAAGATTGCTCTCTCTGAGATGGAAGATGTGCGACATCATCTTCAAGAGCTGGCTGCGAATGGCATCATTACAGAGTCCCGCAGCCCATACGCCTCACCCATTGTGGTAGTACGTAAAAAGAATGGGAAAATCCGGATGTGTATTGACTACCGCACCCTAAACAGCCGTACTGTGGTCGACCAGTACACTATGCCTCGAGTGCAAGATGCCTTAGACTGTTTGCTGGGAAGCCAGTGGTTCTCTGTGTTGGATCTTCGAAGTGGGTACTACCAGATCCCTCTGGGAGAAGAAGATAAGGAGAAGACAGCCTTCATCTGCCCATTAGGGTTTTATCAGTTTGAACGCATGCCCCAAGGGATTTCTGGAGCACCTGCCACCTTTCAACGTCTCATGGAGAGAGTTGTGGGAGACATGAATTTACTGCAAGTGTTAGTTTATTTGGATGACCTGATTGTGTTTGGAAGAACCTTAGAGGAGCATGAAGAAAGACTTCTTAAAGTGCTTGATAGGTTGGAGGATTATGGTCTGAAGCTTTCAATTGACAAATGCCAGTTCTGCAGAACCTCAGTGAAGTATGTGGGTCACATCGTGTCCCAAGAGGGTGTGAGTACTGATCCTGATAAAATAGAAGCACTCACTACATGGCCACGTCCAAGTAACTACAGAGAACTCAAGACCTTTCTCGGATTTAGTGGCTACTACCGCAGATTTGTGAAAAACTATGCTACAATTGTAAAGCCTCTGAATGATCTTACCAGGGGACATCAGTCCAGCAAGAACAAATCTAAGTCCAAGAATAAGGGGAGGTCCCCAAAGCCCCCCGTGCAGAGACACTATGGCCCATTTGAACCATTTGGGCCACGGTGGGATGAGAGATGTGAAAGGGCTTTTCGAGAAATCATTATTTGCCTAACTCAGGCTCCAGTCCTAGTTTTTGCTGACCCAAGCAAACCATTTATCCTGCATACTGATGCCAGTTTGGAGGGTTTGGGAGCAGTCCTGTACCAGGAAGTGGAAGGCAAACGTAAACCTGTAGCCTTTGCCAGCCGAGGATTGTCTGATAGTGAAACTCGCTATCCCACCCACAAGCTGGAATTTTTGGCCCTGAAATGGGCCATCACTGAGAAATTTCGAGACTACTTGTATGGTGCTCAGTTCCAGGTGTGGACAGACAACAATCCACTGACTTATGTGTTAACAAGTGCTAAGCTGGATGCTACAGGGCAGAGATGGGTGGCCGCCTTGGCTAGCTATGAGTTCAGCATTCAGTACCGATCAGGGAGAAGCAATGTAGATGCAGATGCATTGTCCAGGCGTCCGCAGGCTCCAGAAGTTGCTGTGATACCCACAGATGGAGTGAGAGCTATTTGCAGTGTGAGTCGCCGAGAGCCAGAGGCCCGTGAGAGCCTTCAGGGATGTGTTGCAGAAGCTTTGGGCCTGCCCCCTGAATGCATGCCTTCTGCTTCAGTGAACTATATTGCCTTGGACCAATCTCCTTTGCCCATGCTCAATGCGGCTGACTGGCAAGAAGCCCAGCGACAAGATATTGACATTCGTGATACACTACTTGCCAAAAGGGAGGGGCGAAGCCCAGTTGCGGTTGTCCCACCTAACCCGGAGGGTAAACTACTATTGAGAGAATGGAGCAAACTAAAACTGATTCAGGGAGTGCTACACCGAATGACCACTGACCCTTTACAAAAACAACGAGCACAACTAGTGCTGCCAAAAAAGTACAGAGCCCTGGCCATGAGGGCTCTGCATGATGACTTTGGGCATTTAGGGATGGAGAGGACCCTGGAACTTATTCGTAGTAGGTTCTATTGGCCCCGAATGGCTGAAGATGTTCGCAGGAAATGTGAGACTTGCGCTCGATGTGTTCAAAGGAAAACTCTGCCCACGAGGGCTGCATATCTCAAGAACATCACCAGCAACAAACCTTTGGAACTGGTATGCATTGATTTCTTGTCTGTAGAGGTAGACAAGAGGAATGTTGGGAACATTCTAGTAGTGACTGACCATTTTACACGGTATGCACAGGCATATCCCACACGTGATCAGAGGGCCACGACCGTCGCTCGAGTATTGTGGGACAAATATTTCTCAGTCTATGGATTCCCGGCTCGGATACACTCTGATCAGGGGCGGGATTTTGAGAGTCACCTTCTGAAGGAGGTGCTGAAGATAGCAGGAATTAAAAAGTCTAGGACAACGCCTTATCACCCCCAAGGTGATCCTCAGCCAGAGAGGTTCAACCGAACCCTATTAGATATGTTGGGAACTTTGCGACCAGAGCAGAAGGCAACCTGGAGCCAGCATGTCGCATTTCTGGTGCATGCCTACAATGCCACAAAGAACGATGCTACGGGAGTCACCCCATATCTGTTGATGTTTGGGCGAGAACCAAGATTACCCATAGACTTGTGCTTTGGTGTATCAGAGGATGGAGATAGCTATGAAACTCACCAGCAATATGTATCCCAACTAAGAGAAAAGCTGCGGGATGCTTATCGCTTAGCTACCGCTGCAGCTCGGAAGAACGCGGACCGCAACAAACATCGATATGATGCTAGAGTGCGTTCGCAGGAGCTCCAGCCGGGGGACAGAGTCCTGCTGCGAAATTTGGGTATTGCTGGCAAACACAAGATAGCTGACAGATGGAAGGCAATACCTTACCTGGTGATGGAAAAGCTGGGAGATCTGCCAGTCTACAAGATCAAACCTGAAGACGGTCCAGGGCAAATAAAGACGGTGCATAGAAACCTTTTGCTCCCTGTGGGGGAATTGGTAAGCATCCCTTATGAGATGGGCCACGACAGGGCAGCCGGGCAGAACAGAGGTGCTAGACCAAAGCCGCCATCCAACACAGACAGCGGGCCCCGTGCAGCTAACTTACCCCTATTCTGCACATCTGAGAGTGAGTCTGAGGAGGAAGACACAACCCTGGTGTATCCTGGGATGGAGACAAGATTTCAGTCTCGATCAGCTGAACCAAACGAGAGTTTTCCCTCTTCCACCCTAAACCCCATGGCGGAATTATTTAGGCCCATTTCTGACACCCCTGTGCCGCTGATGAGACCCTCGTGTGATGACACACACAGGTTATTGGACAGTGGAGACACACAGGTAGAGGATGTCCTGGGCACCTTGGACCCTCCAGCGTTAGAACTAGGAGTGCAGGGGCCTACGCCAGTAGTCGAGGGACCCTCAAAGGAAGCCTCTCCATCCGTCAATCAAGAGGATGTTCCCCCTACCTCGGCAACAGAGATTCTCAATAGACGAGACAGGGTGATAAGACCAGTAAAACGGTTGACTTATGATGCACCTGGGGTGACTAGTGAGGAGCCAATACATTTAGCACACAGGATTGTGGAAGCCAAAGTGGGCTTTCTGAGGCCCTTTGGAGGAAACCAATGAGTTGGTATAAAGGGAGTATGATTTGTCGGGACGCCAAATTCTCGGCCTGGGGGGAGGATGTAAGCAGAGTCAGGATGGGCTCCACCCTGACATCTGGTGGTGAGGTGTGGCAAGTAGTGGAAAAGAACTTCAGGGGCTGATCTCAATTTGCATAGGCACACCCACCCCGCCTAGAATGAGGCCATAACTGCCCAAATGGTCACTTTGGCTGTTGTGGGATCCCCAGTGTCTTTGTTATTGGGGCAGGAAGAGTAAATTGTTATTACCCTGATTATGGGAACTGTGCTTGGAACTGTACTTGGCCTTTTGTTATGATGGAGGGACTCACCATCAACTGAGTAGCACTCGCTAGGCAAGGGACATGGGTTCCAAAACTCTGTGAATTGAGAGAGACTTGAGACAGGTATTAGTACCTGGTGGTGTGGGCCCCTTTGTGAGGGCCTGAAGCACCAATTGCACCTCTGTCTCTCTCCACTGTGGAATGTCAGAGCTAATTTTGGGTCTATTAAGAGTCTTGCTGCAGGCACTGTGCTGCATTCACTTTGGCCTTATGGTGCACCAGCACTAAGGCCCCCACTACTATGAGCTGAAATCACTGAGAGCTGAAATCACTAAGAGCTGAAATCACTAAGAGCACTGTGTCAAGTAGTGGGGAGCCAGAAGATCTAGAGTGCAGTGGTGCTGTTCGTGAGACGGTGAGCTGAGCAGAGCTGTTCGTGAGACGGCGAGCGGAGCTGAGCGGAGCTGTTCGTGAGACGGCGAGCGGAGCTGAGCTGAGCGGAGCTGTTCGTGAGACGGCGAGCGGAGCTGAGCTGAGCGGAGCTGTTCGTGAGACGGCGAGCGGAGCTGAGCTGAGCGGAGCTGTTCGTGAGACGGCGAGCGGAGCTGAGCTGAGCGGAGCTGTTCGTGAGACGGCGAGCGGAGCTGAGCTGAGCGGAGCTGTTCGTGAGACGGCGAGCCGTGCAGAGCGGAGCTGTTCGTGAGACGGCGAGCTGTGCAGAGCGGAGCTGTTCGTGAGACGGCGAGCTGTGCAGAGCGGAGCTGTTCGTGAGACGGCGAGCTGAGCTGAGCGGAGCTGTTCGTGAGACGGCGAGCCGTGCAGAGCGGAGCTGTTCGTGAGACGGCGAGCTGTGCAGAGCGGAGCTGTTCGTGAGACGGCGAGCTGAGCTGAGCGGAGCTGTTCGTGAGACGGCGAGCTGTGCAGAGCGGAGCCGGTCGTGGTGGAGCAGAGCCCTGTGGGGCAGTCAGCTTCAGGACACGTAAGGTACCCCTTACCTCTTTCCCCCACACACAGGCATATTTTAGCCAGACTGGGGAGTAACACTCTGCAGATGAACTTTTGAACTCTGGGGCTGGACTTTTTGGATTTTGGGTGATTTGAGGATTGCTGGACTCAAGAGACGTTTGGGTGCTGGGACTCAAGAACCTGAGGGAAAGGATGTGGCCCAATTTTCTGGGGTGGGTCTTTGCTCATGGTTTGGTTAATGAACACTAGTTGTGGTGTTTCCCCAATTTAACGCTGATGTCGTTTACCTCATGTTATTAAAGATTCTCTACTACACCGAGACTCTGTGCTTGCGAGAGGGGAAGTATTGCCTCATTGAGGCGCCCAGGGGGTGTGTAAGATTTTCCCAGGTCACTGGGTGGGGGCTCGAGCCAGTTTTGTATTTACTTTGATGAGCGGGAACCCCTGTGTACTGAACCCGGCCCTTGCTGCTATCAACTTGGCCTGGCAGAAGGGTTACATACATAATACATTGAATCACTGAAAACTATAAGCCAGATTCTCTATTTTGCAGAACTGTGCTTGGCACAGTGCTGAAGGGGAAAGCAAATGTGGCGTTAGGCCACCTTTGTGATTCCCTGATTTTTAGCCAGCAAGGCTGATCTCCTGGTACAGAATGGAGCGGCTCAGAGGCGGGTCTAAATTATGCCAGTTGCCAAAAGACTCTAGAGGCCATTCTGGCAGCTGGAGATCACCAGCACACAGGGACACTCCAGCCAACTCCCCAGGATACCTCTGCTATGCACTGCCTTTTAATATGGACTGTCTTCATGGCACTATCTAGGCCACAGATGTCACTAACTGACAAGTAATTAGAATGGGAAAGGAATGGCCATAGCTTCCCTCTTTACTGTAATTTTATTATTCTTTTTTTAGATTAATTGCATTAGTAACACGAAAGTATTAACTTGCATTCTTTTGTAGAAGAAGCTTATAAACAAAAGCTCCTTCCTAAATATACAACCTATTAGTTATCTTCCTAAATCTAACGAAAATAGCCTAAAGACAGACAACATATTTGATAGCAGCAGTATTGATAATTTCCATGGTATTTTTTATTTTTAAGAGTGAGAAATTCAGAGTCAGAGAGATAAAGACTGAAACAACAAAGAGTCATTTATTGTCTGCTAGCTTTAATGAAGTCAGCCACATTCAGAGCAGGAAGAGTGGCAGGCAGATACTGATGTGCAAAACTGTAAAGTGCTCTTTGAAGACTCAGGCAGCTAAGTATGAGAACTGAGAACTCAGTAATATAGGGAAAGAGCTAATGAGTAGATTGACTATATTAGTGGAACCATCCCTGTCTTTAAAGGATAACAAATAATGATGCCCCAAGCGAAAGAAGGAGTGGAGTGTGGGGAGGGGGTTTGTTAATTCTTGAGATGACATGACTGACTAGACCCTAGAAAAAAGTAAACAGAGATAACATGACTGAGCAGACCTGAAGCAAGACTGACAGCCACAGCCCAGTCCAGAGGAAGATGAGAAGCTGTACAGCACAGGTGATCACCAGGCACCATCAAATACAGAACATGGTCTGGTCTCTTACAAAGTCAGAGACTAGAAAGAGACTATTTCTGACACACTCACACACATAAACTAACATAACATCAAGCAGCTCCAGAACCTGCCTTGCTGAAGTTGTATGCTGTGAAGACCTGAAGCCTTGATCTTGCAAGCTGCACTTCTGGGGAGCCCCATCACCTTCAGTGGGGCTCTGCATGAACACAAGGGTTCATCCACACTGAGCAGCTTGCAAAATCAGTGAAAATGGTACCAGCACTGAAGCTGCTGTTGTCTGATTCCTGTGAGAGAATCCTCCCAGCAAAATGAGGTTAACATTGTTACCTTCACAGGCACAGAAAGTGATTTCTTAATTTAAATTAAGATGAATATTTGCTGACATATCATTTTTTGCTTTAGTAATTCTATACAAGCTTATTTACTTCTCTGCTGCTTTATGCTGTGCTTGAATCATTGGTGAAATTTTTTACTGCTCCTGATTAAACCTGTAAAAAGGGATGTGACTGGTTACCATGGAATGCAGGGTATGGAGCTGCTATTCAACCACAAACATTAATGGTGGGTTATGTGTTGTCTCTCACTATTTAGCTAGTACTAAGAAAAAGGAACTTGGTTTACAAACAGCACTTGTGAAATCAAATTCTTTTTCATAAAAGTGCACGAGTACAAATCGGCTTTAAACAGTAGCAGATTTAGAGTTAGTGGGGCCCTGTGTTCAGCTTCATTTCGGGGGCCCCTCCTTGGGACCCAGCCAAGAAAAAGAATATTCTCTCTTATTTCCCCCACCCCCGTTTTTCATTCTTTTTTTTTCTTCATCCTCCTCCTATAAGTAATAGGAAGTAAATAAATAAAGTGAGGTACCTTGATTGTTTTTGTAGTCTAGCTTATTTTTTCACCGACCACTTGAAAATCGCTGAGGGTTTCGGCAGACCACTTAATGATCTTTCCAAATATTGTTAGTACCGTTACCTAACTATTGTAAAGCACTTTGGATAAGAGAGCTTTATTCAAAAAAATGTAAAAACACTTCGGGGTGCAGGGTCTAGCCAGGACTTAGGGTGTCGGAGGGGGCTCAGGGTTGGGGCAGGAAGTTGGGGTGTGGAGTGCCTACCTGGGACAACTCCCATCTAGTGTGAGGGGTGCAGGAGCCAGGGGGGGCTGGGTGTGTGTGTGGGGGGTGCAGGAGTCAGGGCAGGGGACTGGGAGTGTGGGCTGGGGTCATGAGGGTGCTCCCAGCCCCCTGCCCCACCCCAGCCCCCTGCCCTGAGTGGCTCACAGTAGGGGGTTGGGGGGGTATGTGTAGGGGGAGTGCGGGGGCCCCGCCTTTGCTCCGCCCTTCCCCGATTCCACCCCCTTCCCCAAGGCCACACCCCTGCCTCTTCTCTGCCTCCTCCCCGGACCGCGCTGCGGCCTTGCTCCTCCCCCTCCCTCCCTCCTTCCTGGAGCAACCTGAGCACCGGCAAACAGCTGTTTGGAGGTGGGGGAAGCGCTGGGAGGGAGGGGCAGGGGAGGGGGGAGCTTGGCTGCCGGGTGTGGAGCTTGCAGCAGGAGCCCCAGGAGCTGGCAGGACCAAGCTTCTGCCCCCACAGCTGCCTGGCCCTGGGGCCCCCTGTCGTTGGGGGGCCCCATGCCAGGGGAGCCTGTATTTTACTGTAAATCTGCCTCTGGCTTTAAATGTAGCGAGACAGTATTCTGAGAAATTCCTTTAAAATTTTATTTAATTTAAATTTATTGGACTTTTAGTCCCTTATAGATAAAAAGCATGCCTTGAATTAGACCCAGAAACAAACTGATAGCCAGTGCGGTCTAAAGACTACTGCTGAATTATGCCCCAAACAGGAGCCACCTCTAAAGGCTAGATTTTACTCCATTGTTCCTGTTGAGTAATCCCTTACAGTACAAGAAGTTCCATTCAAACCAATGGGGCTAAGTACAGAGGCCCCAAATCAGCAGTCCATCTCTATTAAGAAAAACCCTTTAGCACGTGCTTAACTTCAGGCATGTGCCTAAGCCTCAATGAAGTCAGTGGGATTTATCATGAGCCTAAAGTTAAGAACATCCTTTAGTGTTTTCCTGAATCAAGGTAAGAATAAGGTAATACTGGAGGTTAAGTGGGAACATCAGAATCTAGCTGAGTAAGCAGGGAGCCATGATCTGCACCAGTTTAAACTTCTGAGTGATCTTCAAGCATGTAGAATGCATTATTTGCAAGAAAGGCATTTTCCAAAAGCGATAAAAACCTTGTCTGGTTTGTACTTGTACTTGATGTTATCATTTGCAGTAAAACTCCCAAAGAACTGTTTAAGACACAAATGTAGAAAAAATTATTTTTGGAGGCAGGGGGAGGGGAGGGGAAAATTGTGGGGAGAAAATGAGTGATAAATCCCAATCTTTTCTTTTTGCAGATCAAAATATAGCCGGTCAATAAAATCCTGATCATTAAACATTTTGCATTGCTTAGTCATAGAGAACAGCGATGCCCTGGAGGGGACAAATTGCTGTAAGCTGTAATGAAGAAAACTTTAAAAAATGAGCTTGAATTACAGCTAGTCTGTCATCAAATGCTCAAGAGAGATTTTAGTTGCTTCTTCCAGACATAGTGTTCCAATTCAAACAATCACTTTCAGACTCTGGAGAGTAAATGTTTACAGCGTGATGTGGAGCTGTTTACAGACATATCGTTGTTGTTTGTGTATGGCACGTCCACTCATTATTGTTAACAAAATGTGACATTTTACTTTCTTTGTAATCACTCGTTTACACTTGGTACAAGAGTCTTAAATTGCAGCTGTTTAATGCACAGTGCCTTCTTTTTTTATGACTGAATATATGGTCAGTAGTCAAATTGCAACCAAATACTTTTTCCTGCAATAATTTTATCCTCAGAGAAGCATCCTCCATTGTCACACGCTGTCATGGACACAGATTTATGTCATTGATGCCACCATTTGTATATACCATTTTTTAATTTTGTGAAATTTCAAAGAAAAACCTTGTTCATTACATTATACTGTTCACACTAGTGTGTTCTTTTTATTCACAATGTGTATTTTAAAATTAATAAGCAGTATCTTATATGCTTTATATCATTCCAGAATATTCTGTACCTTCTATTTTTTTGTACCATCTGCTACTTCCGTCCCTTCTGTTATTTATTTCTTTTCATGGTTTCTAGAGCCTGTTGCCAGCACAACTAGTCACTTATTTACAACATTTTCAAACACATTAACTAAAGCTACTCATGGTGGTAGCATTCACATAAACCACTGCTTCAACAGTCAGAATAGTAGCAACCATATTTTAATGGAAAGGAAATCAACCCAAAGCTATACCAGATAAATGCAACTTGCCTGATATTCAGAAGACTGCTAGTACTGTGCTCTGGCAGACTACCAAAGGGAGTGAATTCCAAGTCAAAGATTTTTAACTGAGAAAGCCCTGCTGGAGAAGCTGGAAGGTACAGTATCCGGAGCTGACAGCAAGAGTCTTCCAGCTGATACGAACAGCCACAAAGAGTATAGGGCTTAGAGACAGTCTCAGGTAAGCAAATTTCACACTAATCTGAGTATTAAACACTTTTCACCCACCAATACCTTGAACTGCACACAGAAGCAAACAGGGAGCCAGTGCAGACACATGAGTACAGAGTTAATAGGTGCTTGGAGAGGTCTACTCAATTCAGGCAAACCATTGTATTTTGCACTGGTTGGAGCTTCTGAATGGTCTTCCTACTGAGTGTATCACAGTAATCTATCTTGGTGGTGACAAACTTGAATATGCCCATTATAAGGTCTGTTTTAGACAGGAATAATTGCAGCCTACGATCTAACTATAAATGAAAGGTCCTATGGGTCATCACTGCCATCTAAGAATCCAGGAGGAGCAACAGATCCAATAAGAACACACAGTTTTGACTAATTGTAGAAAAAGGTGGGAATATACCATGGGTGGCCAAACTTATTGACCCTCCGAGCCGCATATGATAATCTTCAGAAGTTTGAGGGCCGGGGCACACCTGCCAGAGCTCGGGGCTTCTGCCCCACAGGAGGCACTTGCTGGGGCTCGGGGCTTCTTCAGTCCCACTCCTGATGAAGCCCCAAGCTGTGGCAGACACGCCTGGTGGGGATGAAGCCCTGAGAGCCCCTGTCCCTGCTGGGCAGAAACCCCTGCCCCCGCCTGCTGCAAGAGAACGGGGCCGGATGTGGGGGGCTCAGCAAGCCACACTTTAACTGTAAAAGAACCGCATATGGCTCACAAGCCACAGTTTGGCCACCCTTGGAATATATGCTCAGCTGATGGTACAAGCATTACCTCTACTAATCTTATTGCTGGATTCTAATTTAATTCTGCAACTGAATCCATGTGAGTCTGTACCTGCACAGAGCCCCATTGATTTCAGTGGAGATTTGCACAGGTTTAGGGGTCTACCCATGCCGTCAGCTGCAGGGTCAGAGTCTTGATGACACATAAGCAAAGTTTGGGGGGAAATGGATGCAAGAGAGAGTGAGTGAGCTGTGAATTTATCATGCATCTTGCTAGTTCCATGATTTTTTGTTCAGAGTTTTGTTTCTTTGTTTTTCACTCAACCCCTGTTACCTCTATTGTTAACACTTCTTTGAGGAGGGTCCTAAGGTGTTTGGCAGAAGTGTGTTTCAAGGAGGAAAAGATAGAGACATAGTGACCTCAGTCAGAGATGGGGCTCCAGGGATAAGGGCTGAATGGAATAAAACCCATTGGTAAGATGGGGAGAAGGATATGAAGAAGGTAGATGGAGGGACGTGAGACATGAAAAGAGGTAAGAACAGAGAGGTGCGCAGATTATGTTCTAGAGAGCAACAGTTTATAAGAAGAATGTGCCTAGCCCTCAATAAGCACATTGGGCAGGAGGCTTAGTGAGCATGAGGAACTTTTCCACCCTTTGTTCCCCTGTACAGGGGCTAGGCATATTCTTGGTCCTCGTGCTCCAGGTGTCAGTGGACTAGGAGACTTAGTGCTGATAGCTAAAATCCATAAAGTTTGACAAGGACAGAGCCATAGCACTACTGCCTCCGCACATGGGTCAGCACAGTAAAGAGTTTGATTGCTCCCCAGCACTACTAAGCTCTGTCTACACTCGTGTATTTCACAGAAAAACTCACATTAGAATGGGAGCCCTAATACAGAAAGGGTTCCAGCAGCCTCTGGTGCTTTTTACCATCACGTTAATTAAACTTACTAAAATCTTTAAGTAATCTGGATAGAGGATCTTATTCTATGTGAAGTCTCATGCTGACACCAGCACTTCTGAATCAGTGGTAGAACTGGTGGGAATTATTTTGTAAAATTTCCTAGCATAGATAGGGCTCTGGTTGCATCATCTCTGCTACAGCCTCAGTGTCTCTAGATATTGCCACTGATGTGGGCAATGGCTTAAAGGCACATACTATCCCCAAATACTTTTTATGTCAGTATTTTTTCTGGAAATATATTTCAATATCCCTTTAATCCAGTTTATGTCACAATTACACACACAATAATAATTAAAACACTTCCTGCTGTTGCACCTTTGCAATGTTATTGTTACAACTGTCTCTGTTAGTCAGAGACAGTTTGGATATGCCACATTTTTCCTGTTTTATATCATCTGCTCTTTCTGGTCTGTCTCATTAAAGAAGTCCTTTCTACCTGGTGTGAACTGCAAATCGTTTTAGTTATTAATCTGTAATTTAAAAATCCAAAACCACTTCAACAGTTGTATTTCTTCACTTAGGCTATAACTGAAAACTACTTTAACTAAAGAAAACAACTTTATCTGTTTGTTAAATAAAGCCTGAGAGCTTTTAGAACTGTTGATCCAATAAACAATTTGTCTAGGAAGATTATAATGTATCTACAGTGTATTTGTATTTATTCCTGTGCCTGTTCAGAGATAGCTTTGTAGAATTAAGAGAGCTTGCAAAACAAAGGACAGCATTTTAATTTTTCCCCTGCATAGTCTACATGTGGATATTAAGCAGAGACTCCAAAGGATTTTTTTTTTATGTGAAGAAATATCTACATGATGGTATCGGTTTTGGTTTAATTAAAAAGAAAGGCCTTGATCAACCCTTCCTATGTGAAAACACACATGATGGAGTAAAGGGGAGGAAGTATCTGGATTATTATCTTGGAGGGTGGAGTTTGTCCATAAATATACATATCCCAGGTGATCTGTGGGAGGCCACGGCCATCTGCAAGGATGCCCCATATCTCTGCACTGGCTCTGGGCCCCAGGCAAACACATACACATGATCCAGGGCTCCTGCAGCCACTGTTTGCCTTCACTATGGAGGGTGTCCACAAATTCTATTGAAGTCTCTTTAATAGCTTTGAAAATCCCAGCTACTATTATTTAGGAGTCTAAATACAGGTTTAGAAGCCTAACTTTAAGCACCCAGACACAGTCAAAAGATGGGTCCTTGGATCCAAGAGGGCCTTCAAAATCTCCCTCTTTCTCAATGAAGGTGCAGGTTTCAGGGTCCCAGGCTCAAATTCAAAGCTATACCTTTAAGCTGCCTCTACTGCTGTGGCATCCCCAAAATTGTGTAAGTTATTACTGCAAGATTGCACAGCCTGGTCTAAGTCAAGTAAAACAGGGATCTCCTCTCATACAACTTCCAGCCATTAAGCTCTTCCAAAGATCCAGTTAAAACTTGTAAATATTGTGATGTAAAGATTCCAATGAACTAATGTCCCAGAATGAGACTCCATCCTTAGAAATATTCATGATGTCTTAGCAGCGCAATTCAGTTTAAAATTATTCATTGGCTGTATTGGATACCTTAATATTAATTATTTGAATTTATATAGTACCTTTTATACAAAGATCTTAAAGCACTTAAACTAATTTATTAGGACTCACAACAATCCTCTAAAGAAAATATTGTTATCCCATTTTACAGACGAGGAAACTGAGACACAGAGTGGTTAATAAGTGTCTTGGCAAAGACCCTAAAATCAGTGGCAAAACCAGGAACAGAAACTAGTCTTTCGGAATCCAAATTTCATACTCTAACCACCACAAAATTGGGCAGAGGGGTCATTTGTGTAGTAAAGGTGCAGAAGAAACAATGAGGACATTGTTTTCAATCTTACAATATAATGTACCATTTGTAATGTGTATGGAGTCATTCCAGTTGTTATTTGTATTCTTTATATTGTATTTTGTATTTTTATTGTATTTGTGTTTTTGTATTTGAATTCATTCAGCTTTCATCATGGGAAGCTCAGAAAAGAAAAAGCATGACCAAAACTCTGGTTTAGTAGTGTTTTCCTGACATGGTTCGTTGGCATCAAATGTATTTGAAGGATCATAGCAATTTAATAGAAAACTATTTCTGGCCCAGTTCTGCCTCTCAAACACAGAAACATTGAAATTGACATACTGGATCAGAACCACTCTCCTTTGAGGCCAGTATCCTCTCTCGGACAGTGGTCAGAACTAGATGCTGCAGAGGAGGGAATGTTAGAAACCAGATGTGGGATAACCTGCCTTTCACACAGGTCTTACCTGGCGTCTTATAGCTAGAGATTGGTTTAAACACTGAAGCATAAGGTTTAATATCCTTTGAGTAATATCATACTCCACAGGTACTCCCCATGAAATCAATGGGACTACTCAAAGAGTAAAGTACTATTCTTTGTGAGTAAAGGAAGCAGAATCAAGCCTTTAGTAAATAGGTCTAATAATCAACTAAATATTGGTTAATTTTTATATAAAATATGATATTTATTTAATATGTCATAATAGTAACTGTTTGCTACTAGGAAAAAGGTCAAGTGCTATACACAGAAATTTTACCTGCTGATGAAGTACAGTACAATGAAGGCACTTAGGCTTTGTAATATGGCCATTCCCAAAACTTCCTCTCCCTTTGATCCCAACCTGAGAGAAAGAACTGGTGCATTTTCTAGTTAATATACACTGTGGAAAAACCACTAAACTAATTTCAGGATATACAATCTCCCCATAAAAATAGTAATTGTAGTCCTCCTTTTTTATGTACAGGTGTATTACTTTTTCCAAGGGTAGGGTTCTTTTTATACAAAGAATAAACTGTGATTCATTGATAAAAAACATAGCCACCTCTTTAATAGAGAAATACTTTGAACAGGATCACAGGAGTGACCATACCAGAATGGATTACTGGACCATAGAGGTTGGTATCCTGCCTCCAGCAATGACCTATATACGTACTATTTCTGGGGAAGAAAATCCTCTCCCATAAATTCACCAGGCCAATTTTGCAATGCACAGGGATTCTCAAACTTCATTGCACCACCACCCCATTCTGATGACAAAAATTACTACACATCTCCAGGATGGCGGACCAAAGCCTGAACCTGCCCGAACCCGCTGAGCCCTGCAGCTCAGGTGGGGTGGGGGGGGAAGGGGGGAGAAAGCCAAAGCCTGAGCCCTTCCGCCAGCCCTGCTGCCCTGGGCAGGGGAAAGCCGAAGCCAAAGACTGTCAGCGCCAGGAGGGGCCTGAGCCCTGCCACCTAGGGCTCAAGCCCAAGCCTGAGCTCTGCTACCCAGGGCTGAAGACAAAGCTTGAGCCCACAGCCTAGTGGTGCTTGGGCTTCGGCCCTGGGCCCCAGCAAGTCTAACACAGCTCTTTGGGGTCCCAAACCATAGTTTGAGAACTGCTGCTCTACAATGGGAAGATAAATCTCCCACATGGCGCCATCAGGAGCAATCATTGTGAACTGTGAAGCACAAGATTTGATATTCCTTAAAACATCTGCATGATATCCTAGCTAGAAAAACTGTATATTGGAAATGTTCATTTAAATATCTACCATTTAAAAATTCTACAGAATTATTTGTTTCTGTAATTTCTGCTCACAGTGAATGCTGCAGGTTGCCCATATGATGCAGAAAGAAGTATAGTGAAACCTGTAGTAGAGACCACCTTTACTGGGCTAGCTCAGATCTTAAAAGATCACCCGAAACCAGCATTTTTCAAAGTTGGGGTTGGGTTGTGGAATGTAAGACACTGGGTTGCTCTGGTCAGCACAGCTGACTGGGACGTTAAAAGTCCTGTCAGTGGTGCTGCTCAGCGAAGGCAGGCTAGTGCCTACCTGCTCCGACACTGAGCTGCACCCCAGAAGTGGCCAGCAGTGGGTCCGGCTTCTAGGCAGGGGGGGCCACAGGACTCTGCACTCCCATTGGCCAGTTCCCGGCCAATGGGAGCTGGGGAGGGGGGCGGTGCCTGCGGGCGAGAGCCGTGCAGAGCTGCTTGCGCACCTCCACCTAGGAGCTGTACCTGCTGCTAGCTGCTTCAGGCGCAGCACGGGCCACAGTGCCAGGACAAGTGGGAAGCCTGCCTCTGCACCCCAGCTGTGCCGCTGACCAGGAGCCACCAGAGGTAAATCCGCACCCCAATTCCCTGCTGCAGCCCTGAGCCCCTGCAAACCCGGAACCGCTTCCTGCACCCCAAACCCCTCATCCCTGGCCCCACCCCAGAGCCTGCACCCCCAGTGCAGAGCCCTGACCCCCTCCTATACCCCACCCCTCTGCCACAGCCTTGAGCCCCCCAAACCCGGAGCCCCTCCTGCACTCCAAACCCCACATCCCCTGGCCCCACCCCAAAGCCTGCACCCCCAGCCCAGAGCCCTGACCCCCTCCTGCACCCCAATCCCCTGCCACAGCCAAGAGCCCCCTCCCACACCCTGAAACCCTAATTCCCAGCACCACCCCATAGCCGTCACCCCTGTACCCCAATCCTCTGCCCCAGCTCTGAGTCCCTCCCACACCCCAAACCCCTCATCCTCAGCTCCGCTGAGTCACGGGCATCAACAACTTCCTTCAACTGGGTCCCCAGAAAAACAGTTTGAAAACCACTGCCCTGTGAATGTACTATTTATTAGGCAATTATGGCAACTTTGTTAAGCAACCAATTTTTTGTTGGTCCCTTGCTTCATACTCCAAAAGAGCTTTGACTATATATGCACTTTGAAAGCTAGGACTCACACTACTGCCAACCCTTGTGATTTTAGCATGGGTCTTACATTTGGTGTTTTCTCTGAAGACTCAATTTCTTGAGTCATTTGATTAGGCAAGAATCTCAGCTTGATTTTTAAAGTAAATTTCTAGACCTCATGGTTCAGAAAAGCTTGAGAACCCTAAAGGCTTAAAACCCAAAAGGAAAATAGGAAGAACCCAACATTTATTTTTTTTAATCAATGATTTTTGTAAACCAATCTCATGATTGTTTGGGGTTGGCAATATTGGACTCATGAGATGACTTAATATGTTTCTATTTTCTTCTTGTCCTAGTGGATCATAAGATGACATATCTATCTATCTATTATCTATAGATATAGATAGATAGATGATATACACACACACCAGTGTACTAGCAGAACGTTTTCCTTTTTCTCTTCCTTTCCCTTACTACTTAATATTAGAGTCCCCTCTTAATAAATGTGAGTTACAGCGAAGGCTTCCTAACCTCAAACGCCAGTGGGTTTTCCAGCGGGGGAATCCAGCAATCAATACATGAAACAGGTTGTTGAAGTACCGCCTGCTTACACCCTTCAGGAGTCGAGGCGAGGGACAGGGACAAAGCGTTCAGCCTGACCTGGTCTGAGACACTGGTGCCACCTACTTCATTAACACGCTTCATGCTCAGGATGGGGTTTGACTTACTCTGCCACGGCGAAGCAGGGTTACAACGTTTTAAGACGTGAAGTTTTGCCCCTCGGGCGGGGACACAGATCCAGGAGCCTACGGGGCGCGCCGCCCGCTCCGCACACCTGGTCTGCCCCTCCCTCCATCCCCTCCTCTTCCATCCTGCGCGCCCCCCCTCAGCCGGCTCAACTCCCCTCCACGACCGGCTCAACTCCCGTCCCTGCCGCGTCGCTCCTTTATCCCTCCGCGACCCCCAGGCCATAGGCAGGGCGGGGCTTGTTGAAGCTTTTTTTTGCCCCTGGCTCAGACCCTGGCCTGCCCCCTCCGCCAATCCCGCTCCTGGGATCTCAGTCCCCGCCTTCGGCCCAGCCGGCCTATAAAGGGCGGCGAGGCCCTGGGCTGCCGTGGCAGTAGCCGCGGGAGCTGGGCGCTTGGCCGGAGACCCTCGTCGGTAGAGCGCAGCCCCTCCAGCCGCTGCGCATAAGGCTATCGCTCCCCGACTTCAGCTACAGTGATAGCTAAGTTGGGGAAAACAAACATTCAGAGAAGCCGTGCCCCCTCCTCTCCCCGTGCGTCTCCCCCGCTGTGCCCGCGGCTGGGGTACGGGACTGGCAGCGCGAAAGAGCGAGCGGGAGTGGGGGCGCACGCTGACATGGCTCGGGCAGCGGAGCAGACAGGCGGCGGAGGCTGCTGTGGTCAGTATCCTGCGGGGAGGACCAGGCTGCGCGGTGGGGCTGCTGGCCCGAAGGCGGCTGCTAGAGAAGGGGCGCAGCACGTTTGTGGGGTGCGCTGCTTGGGAAGGAGTGGGTGCGGGGGTGGCACTTCACCCCATGCCGCTCACATGCGGGGCTTACAGGGGAAGGGGGCATGGCATTGTGTGGCTCAGCTGCAGTGGGTAATACAGAGATTTTAAGGCCAGAAAGGTTCCTATTGCTCATGTAGTGCAGCGGTTCTCAAACTGTGGGTTGGGACCCCAAAGTGAGTCCGGACCGCTGGCTTAGACTTGTTGGGGCCTGTGACCAGAGCCCAGTGGCTTCAGACCTGGGCATCGGGACTCAGGTTACAGGCCCCCTGCCTGAGGCTGAAGTCCTTTGGCTTTGGCCCCCTACCCACTGGGGGCTTGGGCAGGCTCAGGTTTCAGTCCCTCCCTCCCCACCCCCCCGGGGGTTGCATAGTAATTTTTATTGTCCAAAGGGGGTTGCGGTGCAACGAAGTCTGAGAACCCCTGGTGTAGTGTGAGCTCCTGCCCTACTTTTCTGTGATTCTGTAACACAGGCCATAGAATTACATTCTGTAATTCTTACATCAAGTCTAGTGACTTGAGGTTGAACTACAGCCTAACATGTATGTGTGCTGTGTATAGAGTGCAGTGTGGAAACGGTGCACACATAGGTGGTGTAGTGCAGTGTTTCTCAACCTTTTTGATACCAGGGACCGGCTTGCTGCCTTCCTAAACTCTGTGCCTTGCATAATGACAGGTTTCAGAGTAGCAGCCGTGTTAATCTGTATCCGCAAAAAGAACAGGAGTACTTGTGGCACCTTAGAGACTAACAAATTTATTTGAGCATAAGCTTTTGTGGGCTACAGCTCACTTCATCAGATGCATGGAGTGGAAAATACAGTAGGACGATTTTATATACACAGGGAACATGAAACAATGGGTGTTACCATACGTTGCAAATAGTTCTTCCAGAATTAGTTCCATAGGTTACAGTCCAATATCAGAGTGATCCAGACTGGAGTTGAACTTAAACTAGAACTATTTGCAACGTATGGTAACACCCATTGTTTCATGTTCTCTATGTATATAAAATCATCATACTGTATTTTCCACTCCATGCATCCAATGAAGTGGGCTGTAGCCGATGAAAGCTTATGCTCAGTAAATTTGTTAGTCTCTAAGTTGCCACAAGTACTCCTGTTCTTTTTCCTAAACTCTGTCAGAGAGATCTCAGGGATTGGTGCTGGTCCGCAGACTGGTCATTGAGAAACACTGGTATTGCATGTTGGATGGGGTGCAATCAGGTGGCACAATGTAAATATGCTCCAGACTTTATGTGTATATTTAGCTAGTAAGACCTGTTGAAATATTCAGTGTTTCTTCATTTAGTATAATGGCTCTTTCTCTTGCACAATTGCTATGCTGTAGCTATTCCAGTGTGTGGAATTAAAACGTATAGCAAACATCTTATCTTATTTTTGCAATAAGACTTTTGCAGTGTAGAGATTGCTGACTTTAAAATGAATAAAACTTAGTAGCAACCAAGGAAGATGCCAAATAGGCAAATGCATCTGAATCCTCTTTAGCATTTATCTCTCACTTTATTTTTAGGATCCTGTGTCAGTTATTTTACATCTGCAAAGTTTCTTCTTTATCTTGGACATTCACTGTCCACTTGGGTAAGTGCAAAAATATTTAGTTACATCACGCAGTGGAACCTCCTTAATCTGCTTTTGACTGATCTGCACTGCATGCTATAATTCATGTAGGGAAGGTGGTCTTTGGCAAAGACTTAATTGCAAAAGTGCTGTGGTGAGCTCTCTCTAAGTCTTCATAATCTTCACATGATATGGAACAATATATTTGCTAATATTCTAATAAATAAAAGTGCAGTGCTCACAATTGTATAAGGGCCTGATTCACTACCCTCACGCACACTGAGTAATACCTTACTCCTGGAGGAATGTCATTGAAACCAGTAAGGCTTGTTAAACAGTAAATACTACTCAAAGTATTTGATAGGGCTCAATTTTATTGTTATCCTCTTTGTTATCTATCAATCAAAGTATATTTTGTACTGCTTTGTCCTTGATTTTTATAATTTGAAGGGTTTGTATACCTGTCCAGCAATGTAAATTACTGAATGTTGTACAATGGATTTCCTTGTTGTCCGTGCTTATTAACAAACCTCTGTTTTTCTGAAACAGTAACATCCTTACCGGTAACAAAGTGCCTATTTACTGAAACACTTTCACCTGTATCTAAACCAACCTTCATTAGCAATTTACAGTGCTTCAAAGTGAACGAAGTAGATCTAGAAATTGATTTGGATGAAATGATCTCCCAGTTCATTAAAATCCTATGAAGTGGCAAAATGTAGCCTGAGAAATGCTACATTGTTTAATATCATCTTAATCCAGTATCTTGCAAGTGCATGACAAGTATTAATTAAGATGAGTAAAAGCACTTTAAAAAAAAAGTAACTCATTCTTGTCTGTCTTTGTCTGTTCTAATTTGTAAAATCTCTGAGGCAGGGACTGGCTTGGTATGTACTTTGTACAGCACTGAACACACTGTTCTAGGACTACAAGGTTGTATGCCTCACTTTCATTAATGTAAACGATCGCAGTTGTGTTCCCCCTAAGAAGGCATGGAGAGAGAATAAACTTTTGGTTTAAACAGGTGCAATATAGCAATGAATTATTTTAGTCCAACGACTTCGTTGGTGCTACTGCTGCTATGAGAAGTAGTGTGCGTTTTGTTGACTGAACATATCTTAACTAGCAGCACATTGAGCCTGATTCTGCTATTTCCACTAACATTGAGTGGCACCTTATTATGTGAATGGTCCCACTGAAATCCATCAATGGGGATACTGCAGATTAAGGTAAGGTATCATTCAACATGAATAAGGGTGACTGAATCAGAATTTAGGATAATAATCTGGACTACTGCAAACAGTTGAGTGAAAAATGTTTGTTTAACAAATGTCAGTCTTTAGAAATATTAAACACTAATACACCTTTATTGATTTCAAAAACCCAATTGAGGGTCTGAATCCGCTGTCCTTAATCAGGAAAACTCCTATTTCAGCAACAGAAGTTTAGTCTAACTTTTAAGGCTCAGTCCTGAACTTGTCTAGAAAGTTCTTTAACCCACAATAATTCCTCTTTGGAGCCTAAAATAAGACTCTCAATAATAGAGAGAGGGGGGAGGAGGAAAGAAGGGGAAAGTTATTTTTGGTTTTTGTTTGGTTTTTCTCTGCCCCTCAAGATGGAAACACATCAACCCAGACCTCTGAAATGGCTTTTGTATAGTTTTCATTCTGAAATATCAGTGATCTGTATTCAAAATACATAATTTTATATAGATAAACCTCTTACTCTAGTTGGGAAAACCTAATCAACTTCCATGTTAAGCACCTGTTCTTAAGTACAGGAAGAAACTGTAACTGATTAAACGTACTTGCCTCTTATCTCTACATTCGGTCAGAGACCTGAAGGAGGCCCTGAATAAGACTATTAAGCCCCAGTTAAGCACGCATTTAAGTGCTTTGCTGAAGTACGGCAGAAGCCAAGGACAAGCTACGTGCTCTACTGAGCTGGTGCCTTAGGCCTAGTTCCACAGATATCTTGAAATCAGTGGAAGTTAGGAGCCTAAATACCTCTGGGGATCTGGGCCTTAAACCTTATTCTATCAACTATATACAGTACTATTATAATACAGTGCTAAAATCATCGAACTGCTGTTAAGAGGAATGGTTAGGATAATAGCTGTCATTCATACAGAAATAGGGTTTAATATCCATGTTACAAATGATTAGAAAGATCTCAAGAATAGCAGGATTAAGCATGTTATGTAGTTCTGCCTTTTCATTAAGGCATAGGTCCTGGAACTAGAGGTGTGGGGTGTGCTGCAGCACTCCCGGGCTTGCAGTGGTTTCCATTATAAATGCATAACTGGGTGGTTACTTTTAATTCACTGTTCTGTGCCATTAATTGATGATCTGACTTTTTTTAAAGTTTATTTTAAAAATACAACCCCAAATCAAACCAGTGCGCTTCCCCTGTTGAAAACAGCTAGGTTTGGAGAAGTTGAGGTGATGTGGAGTAGTATGAAAGTACTGTGGGTGAACACAATGGATGAAATTTTCAGTTAATGAACTCCTAAACTGATTCTGTAGCAGTAGCTTTGAGCAGTATCACAGTCTAAACAAGACAAAACTGCTTTTTAAATGCTTTTGCATTAATAAAAGCTAAAGAGTACTGTCCATGTTCATACAATGTAGTACAGGCATAGGGAACCAAGAGAAGGCTACACTTAATATGTATTTGGGTTCTTAGTCTCCAGTAGCAAGATCTTGGCCTGCAGATACTGAGGGAGAAATCTTGAGTGCCTTTAAATCAATTGGAGTTTGCCATTGACTTCAGTGAGGCCAGGATTTTACCTTGAGAGTAATAACTGTCACAGTGCATCATTTTCCAATATTTAAAAAGGTGTATGCGGGCAGGGGTTCCATAAAGCTCCTTTTTTATTTAATCAGTTTCAACAACTAAAACGTTGATGCAGGAATAGAAGTATATCAGGCCTGCACCATTATGAAAGTAGTGCTTTCTCCTGAATTAACTTTCTACCTGAATGAACAATCAAATAGGTTAGCCAGAATTTAGGGTTCAGTGACCACCTACATACATTTGTAAGTGAAAGTTGAATAAGTAGCTTGAATTGTACTGAATTCTCTTGATTCAGAAAGACACTTAAGTTCCATTTATGAAAATTAAATTATGCATACTTTTACACCCCTCTCCCAAATAAGGAATGTAAGCATAGCATGTTAGAGGGAAACTTTTTTGTCCTTACACATGGAGAAGTCAAGTCAATTGTTGGGGGTCTGCCTGTCTGCGTGGTCCCAAGCCTGTGGAATTTGAGTGAACAGTGTTGTGACCTGGTGCATATAGTCACAGCACTGCTTATGTTTGTCCCAGCTGCGTCCCCATTATGGGGGTGGGGGTGGGGGGTGGCCAGACCAAACTTGAGTGGTGGTGTGATTCTGTGCAAAAGGTTGCAATGCCAGGAGTGAGTGGGCCCAGGTCCCCAGGACAACATCTACGGCTACAATGTGAATGTGGGGTAGACTTGCTCTCCAACCCTCCCTCCACAGGGGCCTCAGTTTCAGATTTTGTCTTGAGCCCCAGTAATTTGTGTGGCCCTGCTTCTGACAGCTATCACAGGCACTTGCATAAATGATAGCTTTTAAATTTGTGAGCGTTTGGAGCAACTCATCTCCAGAAGAGCCTCAGTGCATGTATTCTAACGAATCCCAAAAGCCGAATTCATCACTGGGGTATATCACTGCTACTCCCCTGGACTTTCAGCAACAATGAATTTGGCCCCAAACGGAGTGACACTTTGGAGGCCTTTTCCTTTATTGTCATCTTGTTCAACTTGTTACAGATTACTCAGTTTCTGGTCTTGCAACAAAAAAAATTTTTTTTAACAAACTTGGAACACTCTACATTTCAAAGTCCTTTGTACCGCACAGAAAATGATTACTGAGCCTTTCAAGAGGCAGATAACTGAAGAATATATATTCTATAATAGATTAACATTAGGGACTCTCCTTAACCAAACTGTCTGCCATAGTACACAATAACTTCTGCAATGCATTTGTTGCAATATATTTCTAAAGTAAATTGGGCTAATGACCTAAATTATGTGGCCTAAATAAATAAAGTAAACATAAAATATTCAATGACCAGCTGTGGATATGTGTATTGCACAGCACTGTTAGTGAATCATAATAATGGAAACTTTTTTAAAAATAAAATTAAGAATGGCTGCCTTTACACTAGATCCTTGAATATCTTTAACACTTAGTTGTTTTTAAACTATTGCAATTGCTATCATAAGTTCTGCATCATCTTGGTACTACAATACAGGAAGGATAAATTATTTCTAAATACCACTCTTCTGTTGGAAACTTAAGGATGCATAATTTGAAATCTAGTCAATTTCAAAAAAAGAATTAAAATCTGCTTTCATATTCAACACCTGCCCCCTGTCTCCCTACTAATTTGTGGTTTTCCAGTCATGTTTTCCTAAGTAGAAGCTCCGTACAAATGCCAAAGGAATCTGACTCTCCACAGTGGAAACAATACAACAGAAATGGTAAAACTGACTACCTAGGAAATCAGCTTCTCTGCTCTTTCAGTTAGCAGTTACAACAGGGGCAGGCAAACTTTTCAGCCTGAGGGCCACATCGGGCTCCGGAAATTGTATGGAGGGCCGGTTAGGGGAGGCTGTGCCTCCCCAAACAGCCAGGCATGGCCCAGCCCCCGCACCGGATCTCTCTTCTCTTCCCCCCCACACCCCCTTGCTTCTTGCCTCCTGAGGCCATGCCCCTGGAACCCCACCCCCTGACTGCCCCCCACCACCACATCCAACCACCCCTTCTCCCTGTCCCCTGACTGCCTCCTGTCACCCCATCCAACCCCTCTTTTTTCCTTCCTGATTTCCCCCTTTGCCCCCTGACAGCCCCCATGGGACCTGTTCCCCACTCTCTGACCACCCCGACCTCTGTCCATGCCTGCCCCGCCCAACTCCCCTGCCCTCTATCCAACTCCCTGCCCCCTTACCACGCTGCCTGGAACACTGGTGGCTGGAGCCAGCTACGCACAGCGCAGCTCAGAGCACCTGGTCAGGCCAGGCTCTGCAACTGTGCTCCCCCAGGAGCTCGCCACCCTGAGCATTGCGCCAGCAGCGCGGTGAGGTGAGGCTGTGGGGGCGGGGGACAGCCTCCTGGGCTAGGAGCTCAGGGGCCGGGCAGGAGGGTCCTGTGGGCCGGATGTAGCCCGCAGGCAGTAGTTTGCCCACCTCTGTCTTAGAAGGTATTTTGTAGGTGAAATGTATTCAGACAGAAGTGCTGATTAAAGCTGGCAGTGTCATTTTAAACTTCTACAGCTAGAATAGATGACAGAGTTGCTTAGTTCCAACCTTTGAAACTTTAGTTTCACATGGACAAAGTTACATTTTCTAAAAGAGCACTGATGATGGTAAGCTTAAACAAATACATTTGTAGCTGTTGGAGGCATCTGAGATGAAGAATCTTCATAAAAATTAGTCTTTCTCTGGCTTCTTGGTTGTAACTGAGGACAGAATTTTGGCTCCTAATACTACCATAGAAAGCCTTTGGTACTATGATGTATTGGGGATAACCAACATTAATTGGGGCCAATAATAGTATTGATTTGGACCTCAGCTCCAACTAATGTTGAAGGGTGCACCATGCACAGAATGGCAGATAGGGCTTATATTGGGAGCAGGAGGGATGGACAGGGAGGGAGTAACAAAGTTCTTAAATGCAATGTTCACATAGGTATTCTTTGTGGCGCTATTAAAACATGGAAATCAGCTACCATCTAGCAGAATGCAAATACTAATACCAACTTTTTTCTTATTTAAGGGAGATCGGATGTGGCACTTTGCAGTATCTGTCTTTCTGGTTGAACTTTATGGAAACAGCCTACTCTTGACTGCTGTCTATGGACTGGTTGTGGCAGGATCAGTTCTCCTTTTGGGAGCCATTATCGGAGATTGGGTGGACAAGAACTCAAGGCTTAAAGGTTAGCAACCTTAGTGGAGGCTATTAGTTATTATGGGGTGACTCAAATTAGAGTTGGAAGAGGAAGCCATCTAAAGCAGCTGTCCGCATAATGGCATGCTAAAAAGATCCGCTGGTTAAATATGAAAACCAGGCTTAATATACTAACCATCTATAAATATGAAACTATTCAGAATAATAATGGACTAAATAATTCTGTATGGATAACCTCAAAGATAAGAGAACACCAGTTTTAGGCTCTGATCTATTCCTTATTCATGCAAAACTCTTAATTGTAGCTAGAGAGAGGGGGTGAAATCCATGTGAATTTTGCCTAAATAAGAATTGCAGAATCAGTTTCCTGGAATCCAGTAATCTGACAACATAATTTAACACTTCCTTGCTGACTTCCTTCTGTCTAGAAATATTCCACACTGTATATTAGAACTGCCTTTGTAATCTGTTGCTCTTGTATGTTCTCTTCAGTCACCTCTTATGTAGTTACATTAATTGAAAACCCTGTTCTATAAAATGAAAATTAATTTTAAAGCATTTACACAATAGCACTCACTTTTTTTAAAAACAGTGTTTGGAAGTCTTGCTGAATGGAGGAAAATGCCTATTTTTCTCATTGTATTATACTATTAGGTCAGTGGAACTACACTAAGAATGAATTTGATTCTGTGTATAGACTGTAAAATGGTGGTTGATTCAAAGTTAAAATGAGATCTCTTCACACTATAAAAACAGTTTACCTTATAAATAAACTAATTTTTAAAAGAGAAAATGGGGCGGGGGGAGGACTTGAAGAATATAGCTTGTATAGAAAAAAAATTAAATAATTCCAAACATGAAGATGAGGAATATCCACAGATTCTATATATATATTTTCTTTAACCTGAAACAGTGGCTCAGACTTCCTTGGTTGTACAGAATGCATCTGTCATCCTGTGTGGTATCATCCTGATGATTGTCTTCTTGTTTAAGACCCAACTTTTGACCTTATACTCTGGATGGCTTCTTGTAAGTACTCAAATTTAAGACTTCTTAAGTGTCACTAGTACAGGAAAGTAACTTGTTAATTTGACACCAATTGAGCTCTTACAACTGAGGATCTGCCCCACTGAGTCTCTTCCTGTACTCATGGACATCAATGGAGGCTTTGTCATTGGCTTCAATGATGCAGGATCAGGCCATTAAATCCTACTTACTGTTTTTAGCTTTGTTGCAAAAGGGCACAGGGGAACATACCTCTTTGTTAATAAATAAAATAATTGTTTTTAAATCTTCATATTATCATTGTACTGTCTGAAAAGTAACATTTATATGAAATGGTTTAAAATACAGAACTATAATTTTGGTTGTCCAAGAAAGTCTGTATTTTTAGTCATTAACTTGGTCCATCATTTTACTCATGTTTAACACTTCTTTCCTTTTCTTTTCCTCCAGACCATGTGCTATATCCTGGTTATCACAATAGCAAATATTGCAAATTTGGCCAGCACTGCCACAACAATCACAATTCAGAGAGACTGGATTGTTGTGGTTGCAGGTGAAGACAGAAGCAAATTGGCAGGTGAAATACATTATTTCCACTATCTAAAAGTGTCTTAACATGTGGACTTGATTTTTAACAGATTGCAGTTTTACCCTGAAGTCAGCACATTCTTCTCTCTCAGCTCCTGGAACATAGAACAACAGTTTAAAAGGGCAGCTTTCCCCCTACCATATTCCTCACTATATCTACAGAGATTAGTAATGACTGTTGTAAAACTCTGATCACAGCATAGTTACCTAGCCATAAAACTGTCTACTTCTTGTTTTAATCCGACTCTAACACTATCAAGGGAGATCAGTTTTATTTCTGCAAACCAAATATAGAATTTCATCAAATCACCTGTGTTTAATACTCAATAGTAAATACATTGACTAACAGGATTTGATTAAGATTTATCAACGTTTATTACCATCAAGGGAATCCCATATTCTGAGAACATTAGAGATTAACCCTCTTATTAGGTAAAGTGCACAACTTGTAACCTTTTCTGATTTTTTTTTTTTATAATTTTTATTTATCAAATTACAAACTCCCTCTTAGTCCCCTATTTTGACCTTGCAGTAGTTTCTTAGCAATTACCTTCTGTAGAGCAGTAGTGTCTTAATTTTCTTCAAACGCACACCAGTTGTTGATGGAAGTTCCCTTGCAGAGCCTTAATGTTAATGGTTCTCATTAATCTTTCTTGTTTGTATTTAGCAAATCACATCCCATCTCTGCTTCAAACAAGAGGTGCAAGTCACCCCGGGGGAGAGCTATCATGTAATAGGTGTAATGTAATAGAGACAGTATTGCCTTTTTTTGTCCTTCCTCAATTCTGACAGATTAATGCAGCATCATATGACCATTTCTGTTCTGTATGATTGCCTGGGAAATAGATACCTCACACAGAAAACCTGTTCCATTTCATAGACTTCTCCCAAAGAGGTTTTTGTGTCTGGTGGGGTGGTGGTGTGGGTTTTTTATTAGTTATAACAGTATCTAAAACAAAATGAGGATTATATTGTGAGGAATATCTGTAAAATATTTACCTTGATTGTGAAATATGCAGAATGACCAAAGGCCAAAAGAACCTATTTCTCTTCATACTCTTTTCACAAAGAAGGCACACTGCTATGTAATTTAGCAGAACAGGCAGATAAAAGCTACTGTGTTCTCTCCTCACTTATCCCAGATGGTTCTCTCCATCTACCTTGATTCCCAGATGGCTTCCCTTCTAACTCATGGTGGGGGAATAATGCTATTCTCCCAATCTCCTAGAATCATAGAATATCAGGGTTGGAAGGGACCTCAAGAGGTCATCTAGTCCAACCCCCTGCTCAAAGCAGGACCAATCCCCCACTAAATCATCCCAGCAAGGGCTTTGTCAAGCCTGACCTTAGAAACCTCAAAGGTTCTCTCTCAGTAGATCATGCAGGTCTTCATAACTCTGTCTTGTGTGCTTTGATCAGTACTGAATTGGCTATTAATACTGACACTTAATTTATCTTTAGATTTCGGAGTTAATTCCTTGAAAGGAATTAGCAATTTCAGGCTCTCTGCAGACTCGGAAAAATACCAGTATATTGGTTTACCCTTGGTTCATCTTTTTACAGAAAGCTTAGGCCAAGATTTTTCCAAAATAGGACTCATAAAATTAGACTCCTGTATCCGTATTTAAGCACCTACACGTATGGCCTTTTGAGGGGGGTGGGGAGAGCTGAGCATGCAGTGACTTCTGTCGGCCACAACAGTCAGAAATGTAGGGCCGAAAGGGACCTCGAAGTCATCAAGTCTAGCCCCCTTCACTGAGGCAGGAGCAAGTTCAATCTAGACCATCCCTGACAAGTTTGTCCAACCTGTTCTTAAAAGCCTCCAATTATGGGGATTCCAGTACCTCCCTTTTTAGTTAAAGATGGAAGCCTCTTCCAGAGCTTTTAGTTATAAAGTTATTCCTAATGGCACCAGTTCATTGCAAATAAAGGTTAGTCACTACTATATGCACAGCAACTTGCTGGGAAAAGTAAGGCAAAAGTTTATGGGGTCAGGGGAAGGAAGAGGGAGGACTCTTCCCATTATTAGAATGGAACTATGAGCTATATATTAATGTCAAAACCCAAGGGGACCGCACCTAACAACTGCGTGACTGGAACAGAAGGGGGAGAGAGAACTTTGCTCTCTGAAATTGCAGAATGATTGATGACCACTGTGTGCCCCAGTAAGGCAATTTAGTTATATCAAAGGTCTGTTCTCATAGATATTAAGGTCAAAAGGGACAATTATGATCATCTAGTTTGACCTGCATAATGCAGGCCACAGAATCTCACCCACCCACTCCTGCAATAAACCTCTCACCTATGTCTGAGCTATTGAAGTCCTCAAATCATGGTTTAAAGACTTCAAGGTGCAGAGAATCCTCCAGCAAGTGACCCATGCCCTATGCCGCAGAGGAAGGCAAAAAACCCCAAGGGCCTCTTCCAATCTGCCCTGGAGGAAAATTCCTTCCCGACCCCAAATATGGCAATCAGCTGAACCCTGAGCATGTGGGCAAGAGTCACCAGCCAGATACCCAGGAAAGAATTCTCTGTAGTAACTCAGATCCCACCCCATCTAACATCCCATCATATGGTCATTTGTAGTTAGAGGTGAACTGAGGAAGCCAATAAATGTTTCAGTATTGTGAAGATAGTTTAAGAAATGTCTGCCATCCATTACAGAAATATTTTTTTCATAGGTCAGATCCATTCTGTAATTGGTGTTCCCACTAATTTCAAGAGAGTTGCTTCAGAATCAGGCCAGGAGTGCATAGTGATCTTTGATGAAAGGGGAATCATTTGAGTATTATTCTGAAGACATCTGATAATTTTTCATCCCTCTTACTTTAATCCAAGTATGCTCAATCATGAACATCTCACTCAGACAAAACTCTGTGCCCACAATGGGTGCTGAGTTTGATTAGCTCAATACAATTAAACTAATTTTCATCAGACACAGAAGTATTATATATAAGGGCTAAATCCTGGTCCCAGTGAAGTCAAGAGAAGGTTTGCTATTGGTTTTTGTAGGGACTGGGATTTGGCTCATGTGTATATATAATATAATAGAAGATTAAAATGAATACATCTTCTGTAAGTTTTCATTAATATTTTCCTTATCAAATTATTTATTATAGATATGAATGCTACAGTACGAAGAATTGATCAGCTGACCAATATCTTGGCCCCAATGGCAGTTGGCCAAATAATGACCTTTGGCTCACCAGTGATTGGCTGTGGCTTCATTTCTGGCTGGAACCTGTTGTCTATGTGTCTGGAATATCTGCTGCTCTGGAAAGTCTACCAGAAAACCCCTGCTCTGGCTCTCAAAGCTACTTCAAAAATTGAGGAGTCGGAGCTGAAACAACTGAATGTACAGAAAGGTATCAACGATATCTTAAAAATGTATTATACACTACATCAATCATACCAAAACTGAAAACCATTCATTTTCCATTTTATTCTCCTATAGACCATTTTGGTTCTTTTGCTTAACAATACTTTTCAGGATTTTACTCTTTACTGTTAGAGCAACTTGTTTTAGTGTTGGGTGGTGTTACCAATGAACTTAGTTTTGAGTAACAATATTTGAGGTTGCAGATGGCTGGAATACCCCATAAACAGCAGCCAAAGAATGGACATTTTTGGTACACTCTCTCTCTCTCTCTCTCTCTCTCTCTCTCCTTGAATTGGTCTCTTAACCTCACAAGTTAGAATCCTTCCAGAAACTAGCCAGTTTCACTTATAGAATGTATCCAAAGTGTGGCACATGTTGGAATATGAAGTCTAAAGAATATTTTTCCCTTTGAAAAATGGAGATGTCTAGCAGGGAAACACCACTCAACGCACCTAGGAAACAGAGCTTCCAAACATCCCCACCAATGATATTGAATTTGTTGCGGTTGCTGGAAAAAGATACTCTAAACATGAGGTACCACTAAATGAGGACTGCCCTTTCGAATACTTAGGGTTTGATTAGGGCTCTTCAGGAGGGACCAGAGTAGTTCCTGGGGGATGTATAGGGGGGGCCATTGTAAGACTAAATACATTCTTTGTAAATTCTAGGATGACTTATAATAGCCCGTTAGAGTAAAAAGATGTGAAGGATGAGGCCATCTTAGCAGTCTACTGTTAGTACTATGCATTACAGTTTAGGAGATCCTAGTTAGTAACATTCGCTGAGTGCTTTTCTTCCTGAGAACACATTTAGCCTCTATGGGGGAGAGTGCCCTGCAGTTAACCCTAGGGTTAATGCTGGAGCAGTGGTGATGTGCTCCAGAAAGAGCCATTGTCACCAATCTCTTGGCATAGGAGAGGTGATAACACAGGTTGATGGGGTGAAGTGAAGAGGTTAAAAGGTGAATACAGCTCCTTGGAGGTCTGAATGGGGCTTCAAGCTCCTTAAGACTAAAGACAAAATTAGCAACTGGCAATGTTTAGAAAACCTGTCTCATTACCACTATTAATTTGACTTTGGTTTAAAACTAGACTTGTTAGGGCTGTAAATATGCCTCACACAGACCTTCCAGTTTGCAGGGATTTGTGCAAAGCTTCATGTTCAAATAAACTCCAGAACACACACTGAATTTCAGCTATGGCTTCCACTCTAGTTGAAAGGCCTTTTCAATCTTTGCCAACTCTCTCCTGGCTCTAGGTTTGCAAAAAAATGAGAACCTGGCATGGTGTGTGTGTTTGGGGGGTGTCTAGGATTGGAAATCAAGAATGACTGTATTAGAATCCCAGCTCTCACACAGACTCCCTAAGTGGCCTTCAGCAAGTCACTTTATTTCTCTGTGTTGATTTACCCACCAATAAGATGGGGAATATTTGCTTACTACCCCTTGGGGCGTTGAGAACGTTTTTAATTAATGTTTGTACAGTGCTTTGAACACTAAAAGCTCTATATAAAGTGCCTAGTGTTGTCATTAAGCAAATTATTTTGCACAAGCCATTGCTTAGTGTTCACATCTCACAAGAAACCTAGTGTGAGAAGAACTGTCTCTTCACCAATGTAACACAACAAGCTGCTTTTTAAATCAATGAAAATTAGTTTTATTTTTGGTTCCCCTATTACTTTCTGGATTTAAGGGCATGGGTAGAATGTGAAATATAATAATTTTAACAAAGCTGTTTTTGTAACCTAATTAACCAGAATATATTTAAAATGACAAACCTCCCTAGAAAGGAAGCACCTTTATTAAATACATACAGCATAATGAGTTATACTCCATAGTTCTTTTTCAGGAAAGCACTTAATAGTTATGTTTCTGTTTTACAGATAGCGAATTGAAGCCCACTGAAGGAGTCCAGTTAATTGAGAAAGATGTAACAGTCTTTGAGCCCCAGCAAGAGAAGGAAATCAGCTGTAGTGCCTGGATTGCTGAACCTTTCATCACATTTCGTGATGGATGGGTTGCATACTACAACCAACCTGTGTTTCTTGCAGGTCTGGGTCTTGCATTCCTCTATATGACTGTTCTGGGCTTTGATTGCATTACTACAGGTTATGCATACACTCAGGGTTTGAGTGGTTCTGTGCTAAGCCTTCTGATGGGGGCCTCGGCCATAACTGGAATCATGGGAACAGTAGCCTTTACCTGGCTCCGTCGCAAATGTGGCCTAGTTCGCACAGGCTTCATCTCTGGAATAGCCCAGTTTGCCTGCTTGGTCTCATGTGTGATTTCTGTGTTCATGCCTGGAAGTCCTTTGGATTTGACTGTTTCCCCATTTGCTGACATCCGTACCAGGTTATTGGAAGGACAACCATTGCCTACTGCACATCCAACTGATATGTCTGAAATATCCTTTACAACTGGAACGCACAACTGGTTAAACGGATCTAGCTCTGTTAACAGTGACCTAGAGATGAGTTCTGACTCTGTGCCTTTAATCTCTGTTAGTCTTCTGTTTGCAGGAGTTATTACTGCTAGAGTTGGTAAGTAATGTCTGTCTATTAAAATCTCTAATCTGTGATTATTTTTAATTCTATTAGTTTTATTAGTTGTAGATCCTTTTTGTTAAACTCAGATTTTAATAAAGAACCCACAATTGACTACATTACTCTTACTCATAACAAGCCTAAAACTTGTGGTATTTGATCTTGCAGTAGTCTGGCCTATAGTTACTGTAGCCCTAGTTTCTTGTGTATATTGTGCAATGCCTTCTTTAATTCATAATTTTCTTTACTCAGTACTGTGTGTAAACATACGTAGTATACTCTCTCATGAGATGGAGTTAAGTATTTGCAGATGTTTAATTAAAATTGCTATATATTTGACAATATTTAATTAAAGCTTTTGAGGATTTGCTAGATAGCCTAGTATTAACACCTCAACAGAATCAAAGAGCGTAACGATTTAATTGCATGAATGAAACAATGTATAACTATCATTTTGTAGTTCTGCTCTTACTCTTATGGCTTCTCTATAATTTTGTTTTGGGAGGAAGAAGTACTTGGCTTGCATGCATTTAGGGTTACTTGCAAAGAAAATTTTAAATCCTAACTAAAACAGATTAATTGGGCACAGGAGCTACTACAATGAGTTTCTCCTTGAAATCAAACTTTCCTGCAGTGTTTACAGTTGAAAACATGCACTCCCCCACCCCCCCAACACAGTAATCTCTCCACAGGACAGAACTATTATTTATTACAGTCACAAACCTTAAATGGAGATGACAACTGGAATGAAAAATTCTTTAAACAATAAGTAGACTTTAGTTATAGTCTATATGATGTGCTCTAAATTTCTTTAATTTTACATTGGAAAAAAATTAATTTTACTGTATCTGTACACTTTCTCTTTTGCACATGGAGAATTTAAACTAGTTAAAGGAATTTAATGTTTATTACAATATTTACCTTACTTAGTTTTAGTATCAGTGTCAGATAATCCAGATTTTTTCACAATCCTAGAGTATTTCCATTCTCTCATTAATAAGGATTGTTGTACAAAGCATTGATTGACAGGCATACTTGGTTCAGTGTTGCACCAGTTCTCTCTCCATAAGAAATAGCAGCAAAGGGCCAAATTCTGCCCTTAGTTACACTGGTGGGAAATCTGCTCAAGTCAGATGAGAGCACAGCTTGACCCAGATGTTTGACTTCAAATCAATGCTCCTCATAATGAAGATTGGGTTGGTAAAAAAATAACTGTAGAATGAGATTCCTTTGGAAATCTAACCTTTCCATATAGATAATTAAGGTTTTTCCTCTTTGGTTTTTCCCAATAGGCCTCTGGTCCTTTGATTTGACTGTCACACAGTTGCTCCAAGAAAACGTGATAGAGTCTGAAAGAGGCATTATAAATGGTGTCCAGAACTCCATGAATTACCTTCTTGATCTGCTGCATTTCATCATGGTCATCCTGGCCCCCAACCCTGAAGCTTTCGGCTTACTGGTGCTTATTTCTGTGTCCTTTGTTGCAATGGGTCACATAATGTACTTCCGATTTGCTCAAAAAGCCTTGGGGAATCAGCTCTTTGCTTGCTGTGGTCTTAAATCCAAAGCAGTCTCTAATGATTCACCACCTGGTAATTCATCCACTGTTTAGGGGGTCTCAAACTATTGCCACCCCCTCTTTAATTATAAGACAAGTTAGATGCTTCAAAGTAGCCATAAAGGGCAAAGTAAGGTGTTTCTCTACAGTCTAACACAGTCACTTCATACTCCAAGTAACACACTCATTTCAAGGGAGCCCTCCAAACCAGCTAAGAAACTTGGCCAAATTCATCCATATGTTTCAAGTTTGGGTTAAAAGGAAATTACTCAAATGCTAAATTTAGGGTTTAAACTGAATCTCCAAAATATGTATTATAGGAATGCAACAATATTTTATCATTTTAATTTTGAATTTCTTCCCTTTTAACCATGATGAAGATTATGGCCTCACTGGCATAAATACATACTCTTTAGCTGATGTACATGTGTAGTCTTCACCTGAACTCAGAGCAGTTATTTGCCCATTGAGTAATATAGTTCATGTTTATTAGCTTGAGTAAAACTTGTCTTATGTTTATATTTTATTGGGTTTTTCCCCTTTACATAAATGTTGTGGTTTCTGCCTGTATGCTGCTCCAGTTAAGAGAACTGGATTCTTTTTCTAAACTGTCTGAAATGTTATGCTGTTAACATGTGAAATGTTAAACAGGTTGTGTGTACTGTGTATTTTTTAAGTTCTGATGTTTGTCTAAAATCTGACGTTTGCCCAAAATATATCTGTGCCTTTGTTTTTGATGAGCTTTAGAGAAACACCTTTGCAGTTTTATCTTATACTATTCTAGTTCATGAATAAATAAGTACAAAATATTGTATTACATGTATGTAGCACTTCATAAAATTAAGTACAGTATAACCAAGTAAGCCGAAGCTATAAATGTAATGTAGCATTGTAAAGCAAAGCTTTTCTATTAAAGCACACCAGATGTGCTAAAGAAGGTTTGACAGAGCAGATCGTGTAAAGGATCATGAGTTTGGATATACAAAGAGATAGGCTAAGGGCTAAATCTACTGGTCATCTTTCTGAAAATTATCAGAATATGAGCAGCTTCAGTTTCATTTGAATCTAATGCCATTGCTTTAGAAACCCCAACATCAGCCTGGTGTATTAGAAAATTATTACTAATCCAGGCTAAACTAAATATAAAGGAAAACTTAAAATATTCTATAAACATTGATGCATCTTTTTTAAATTCTCTTGTAAAACATTGTACACTTCTTAAATTACTAGAAACATGTGTTTTTAAACATCTGTAAAACAAAAACAAGCCTGTGACCGTTTGACCCTTTTAAAGCAATTTTGGGAAGAACAGTGGACAGTGACCTTTTTTTTAAAGGAGAAGGTCATTTTTCAGTGTGCAGGTATGGGCAGAGCTTTTTACATTAACCATTTATGCACTTTTATGGAAACTGCAGTAATGTTGCTTTAGTATTCTGAGTTTCCTATGGTAGGACTTTTAAACAATGTTAGGAAGTCTTTGTAAAATGTTTGCAAAAAAATATTAATTTTTTCACTTTGACTTTTTTATACTATCTTTCAAACAGCCTTGTGTTAGCCAACTTCAACCTTGGTGCAAGCAGGCACAGCTCCATTGAAACTATTGGTGTTTACACCATGGCTGAATCTGAGTCACTTTCCTCAACTGTGATAACTTGTATTTCTATTTTAAATAGAATGTAAAAAATTTAGTATTTGTTTCTGACCAATATTTTGTGAAAAAATCTGAAGTGAATGCATGAGGATCCCATATCAAATCTAAACTTTAAATGAAAATTCAGTAAGTGCTTGTAACAGTCCCTTTTTTTCCTCTAAAGGATCAACATTAATCATTGATTCTTTACCAAATGGCACTCAGGAACTCTTTCATTAGATTTATAATTGTTTCTACTTTCCAACAAAGAATCTGGTTTTGCACTGTAATAATGTCACATGTATAAACACATTTTTTAAACAAAATTAGTGGCTCAATCCTGGGGCATAACTCCTGAAGGAAATTTGAGTTTTGCCATCAACAGAACTTTAAGTCAGGAAAGACATTAAATCAGGTTTTGTTTGTGTGGACTGTCTAATCATGTTTTATAGAATGGATACCTATAATGTTAGACATTGAAGACAATGGAGTTATACTAAAGACTAATGTCCACTTGGGGCAGTGGACTAAACAATAAAACTTAGATCTCTGAATTGCTAAATGTGTTACTTTATTTCTGATTATCTGTAATCTCAGTTGAGGCCACATTCTAATATTGAATGTGAATAAAGATTACTCACTCTACTAGTGGGCTCATTAAAGTCAATGGGACTATTTGTGGCATAAAATGCTACTCCTACATAAGAACTTAACTTTACTTTGTATCATTAGGTAGCCTGATATTTCGTATTTTGCACACACCAAATGCCCACTGATTTGAATGAGAGTTTAGGGTATACAAGCAATGGGTGCAACTGCGTGCCAAGAGATAATCCTAAAGAATAACCCTTCTTACTCCATTTATTTCATAAGACTAGAATGCTTTGGACCTAGCCTAAACATATCAGGAAACACATGTACTGTCTAAGTACATGTGTATGTGTGCCATTTGTGCTTTGAAGCACCGTAGGCCCTGAAGTAGTCTGTCTTTATGGGAGTTTTGCTGAGTAAGCACTTTAGGAAGAAGCCTGTTATCTTTTCTTTTAATTAAAACATGCCCAAATTAGATGGGAGGGGGGAACTTCTTAATGTGCATAGTAAAACAAATATTACTATTCCTATGTTACACTTTTATGTAGGTTATAGTAGTTTCTCGTTAATAAAACTTGTGAATAAATCTGGATGAGCAGCTTTAGTTCTATTTGGTTTTATTCTGTATATAGGTGGGTATATTTGATGGATCAGTCTGCCACATTTTATACTGTTTTATAATCTGAATGCTTTGGCCTGTTCCTCAATTTAAAGCTTGATAGATACTATCAGGAAGTGCAAACAAATGGGGTAAAACAGGTAACAAAAGGTACCACGGTGTGTGTGGTGGAGTGACATCATGGTCCCATTGAAGTCATTGGCAAAACTCTCTACCTCATGCAGGGATGAATTTTTGGCCCCATTGGAGACCAAAAACATCTCCAGACTTCAGATATTTTTGTTTAGTGTGTGGTATTGCTTTGGAGCACTTATTCTTAAAACTGCACAAATTTAATACAGAGCATGAATGTTTTATGCAAGGCCTTTTCTCTTTTATTAAATGTTCTATTCATTTTAAAAAAATAGAAGGCCAGAAAGGACTACTGTGCTCAAGTCTGACTGATATAACACAGGTTATAGGGCTTTTCTGAATTAATTCTTATTTGAGCTAGAGCATATATTTTAGAAAAATAGCCAATGGCTAGTCTTCCTAAGTTATGTCATGCTATGGTCTGTAAGTCAATTATGCCACATGAGAATTGGAATACTATAAATTTAAAGTAGAGTTGTTGCACAATTAAGATATGAATAGAAGAAATCAACATCTATACCATAAAGAACAATCTAACAGACTCTTATTTAGGAATTAAATTTATATTACAAAATCAAATTACATTTAGTTACTTCAATTCTTAGGTGGTGGTGGTGAAGATAATCTCATCTCTTAGAAAATACTGGAATACTAAATATGCTGTGCTTCACCTGTGCAGAGTACACATAATGTATATAATGTAAAATTATATGTGGATTTTTTTCTTCACCTAAGTGATGATCATGAGGCCTAAGCTTGAGAGTTGCTGAGTTCCCTAAACTCCCTTGGAATTCAAAACATATTGCTGTAGATCCTCTTAAGTGGCATCAAAATATATACTAATCCTGATAAAGCTAAGCAGCCCCTAAGCAATAAACTTTTCTGCAAGAATAATGCCATATTCCATAGTTGATCATTTTGAGCATGGGAACTGTTTGATACATTTTCTTTTCAAAACTTAAAAATGAGTGTTTTCTACATGGGATCATTCTAATGTGAGTTTTAAAACTGAACTGTGGTAAAAAGCAAAGGACATAGCAAACTTGTTCCCTTCCTCTCCAACTATTCTTTGCCTATGGTTCAAGGAAAATGTCTATTACTATTCAGAAATTTAAGAGTAAATAAAGCTGCTGGGTACAAGCTCACTTAACATCCTGTAACTGCAGCATTTTGTTCTATAGAATGTACAGTGTAATTCCCTGGTTTCCAAAAAGCACTTGTTTCAGTATTATTTTGGCCACATCCCCATCAGTGCCTTCTGCATTCTCCCCCCTCTAAGCCTTAATCATCCCCAGTCACAGTATTCACCATTACATTCCCACCATGTGGAAGACTGGAGAGAACTCCTTTGAGGCCAACACTTAGCCATTGTTGGACCAGCGTGAAGCCCTTCCACCCCCACTGGGGGCAGAGTGTGCTCCAGGTACTAAGGAGCATTCACAGACCCTGCTGCTGTCTTCATCTTCAGCTATCAGTCACACCAAGCAAGTTACCTAAAGGCAAACAGAGTAATGGAAATAGGCAACTTGAGTGTTGCTTTTTCCTCTCCGGTGGTTCAAACAATTAGTGAATTTCAATGCTTTTAAAACTGAAAGATTGATGGACATCATTGACTGGTAGCTGCCAGGAAGACTAGATCCCGCACAGCCCTGAAACAGTGCTTCACAGCTGCAAGCAAGTGAGGTTTATTTTATCCTATGCTTACTTGAGGCTAAGTTTCTGGTAGAGAAAAGTCAAACTAGCACAACCAACTTCTCTGTAATCTGTCCCCTGACTTCGCTATGGGTGGATCATTCTGGATCTGTTCCTGTTCCCTTTAAATCAATGGGAGTTTTGACATTGACTTCAAATGGTAGCGTGATTGGACCCTCCGTTTCTACCTTAAATTAGGTAGACTTAGTGTTTAAAGTGTGGAGGACAGAAAACTGAACAAGTATGTTTACTTAAAGCCATGCAAACTGTGAGGACAGAGTGCATGCTGTTCTGTAATGCTTTATACAAATACTTCAACCTGTCCTAGTGTGAGTCAACATTTCATTGTAGTTAAACTTTTCCTTTATTGCATTTTGGCAGAAGAAAAGTACACAACAAAGTGCAGAGAGCAATCCTATTCCAAATACATGTAATAAAGTGGATATCCACAGTAAAGTGGATGTCACACATGCAAGCATAGAGTTCTAACTCTGTTACAAGGCGAGTATCTTTCTCTATGTTTATACTTAAAGGGCCTATTTCTGATCCCACAGCAGTTGAGGGGATGAGTGTGAAATTGTAACAAACATTGCTATCTGAGGTTTATTGATCACTATGCTGCACCAAACATCCCTCAGTCTATCTGCAACATAAAAGAAAAAAGACATACTCAATAGAATTAACAAATAGCCAATTATGAGAGTTCTATGGAACCATAAATGAAATGTTTCAGTATATGCAGCTAGTAATACAGGTACAGCCAGTGTCTATTATTTCTAAGAGGGAAAGATGGATTATAGAATATTGCTACCATCTAGCCAACATATACTGTGTCACAGAGTCTGAAGAAAATTTGGTATATATAATAGATCTATAAAAAGCCTATAGTCTATTGCTAAAACTGCAAAATGTAGCATACTTCCATAGTCTGTTTAACCCAATTTTATCCTCCACAACCACTGTACAGCCTGTGGGCCAATTCAGGTATTGACTTTTGATGCTTGGTAACCACCAGTCAATTATTTTCCAGGGTTCTGTCTAATAGATGGCTTGCCCTATTCATAGCTCCAATAAATGTAGCTTTTGTTTCCATTTAAGATCCTGAGTTTAGCTGGCAGTCTATAGTCAGCCTGTGAAACTTGCTATTACAGGCTGTTCTGCATGGACATTAAAGATTTCAGGAAACACTTTATAAGAGTTGAGGTTTGCCTTGATATCCTTAGTCAAAGCCACCTCCCCATTGCAGTGTGCCTTGGCCGAATTTCCCACAGCAGGGATGCAGCAGACCCTTGTTCTAAAACACCAGGTAATAGCCACTGCCTCGCTGTGCAAGTGAGCTGAGGTTAGAAAATAATGCATGATATAAAGGTCCTCATATGTAGGACCTTTAATGTAGGTCAAGCCACTTCAGAGATTTTATCTTGAGCCCAAGGAATCAGAATGATATCTTCTGACTAATGTCCTTATGTATACTTTTCATGGGAAACCTGCAAACATTCTCTAAATAAATGGGATCTGCCTCATTATTGCTTAGCATGAGGGCATACCTTTGTTAGCAGAGACACAAACATCATTGTCCTACATCTATTGACTGACCTTCAGAAAGTATTTCACAATATGCTTTGCTTTTAAGTGCCATAAATATCATTGCAGAGGACCTTAGACTATGTATGTTATATGTCTACATACACAATATTTTAAGGTATCCTCTAGAGATGCTTCAGGCACGGTACATCTTTGGTCTTAAGGAGATTATAAGTGTCCCTTTAACATACAAAAATAATACTTAGATTGTCACCCTCTTATTACTGGCAGTTCACTTCCTGAAGCTGACCATGCTAGACATAAGCAGTGACTGAAAAAGGCAGGCAGAAGCGGGAAGGGGGCAATTTGCCAATGTTAGAAATATTTGTTCAGCTGTTCCTGGAGTGAGGCCAGTCAAAGTTACTGATTATAGTACAGAATGCCCTGCGCTCCAGTTATCCACTGAGGGGTAAAGTGGGGAAAAAAACAAAACACTAAAATACAGAAATCATTGTTATGGTATAACTTTGACTAAAGATTCAAAGGGAGAAAACTGAGCAAATCCATACTGAGAAAATTGTTTTTAATTCACTGTGTATGCATGTTTTGTTTTATATATTAATATAAAAAATATATATATAGTGTGACCAAAAAAAATAGGGGTCAAGTCAGCAGTAACTCTGCATTACCAGATGCAAACCTCCACTGCTAGAGCGTTGGAGGAGCTAGCAACATGGTCCACATGGCACCTAATTTCAGGTTGATTTGGGGAGGGAGCTAAATTAACGGAGCTTGGCAGAAGCCCTGTGGAAATCTTAGGATGCACCACAAATCTGGGCATCAGCGGGTTGAGAGGATGGAACCAAATGCTAGTTCTGTGAGGAATGGGAAACATCCCATATTCATTATTAGGACAACCAGGAGGATCTCTGAGTGGAAACCCATAAAAAAAAATCATGCTTGGAGTAGCATATGCCTAGGACTCGAACTTAGACATACATAAGAACATAAGAATGGCCCTACTGGGTCAGAGGTCCATCTAGCCCAGTATCCTGTCTTCTGACAGTGGCCAGTGCCAGGTACCCCAGAGGGAATGAACAGAACAGGTAATCATCAAGTAATCCATCTCCTGTCGCCCGTTCCCAGCTTCTGGCATACAGAAGCTAGGGACACCATTCCTTCCCATCCTGCCTAATAGCTATTGATGGACCTATCTTCCACGAATCTATCTAGTTCTTTTTTGAACCCTGTTACGGTCTTGGCCTTCACAACATCCTCCAGCAAGGAGTTCCACAGGTTGACTGTGCGTTGTGTGAAGAAATACTTCCTTTTATTTGTTTTAAACCTGCTGCCTATTAATTTCATTTGGTGACCCCTAGTTCTTGTGTTATGAACAGTAGTAAACAACACTTCCTTATCTACTTTCTCTACTCCAGTCATGATTTTATAGACCTCAATCATATCTCCCTTTAGCCGTCTCTTTTCCAAGCTGAAAAGTCCCAGTCTTATTAATCTCTCCCCATAAAGAAGCTGTTCCATACCCCTAATTATTTTTGTTTCCCTTTTCTGAACCTTTTCCAATTCCAATATATCTTTTTTGAGATGGGTCGACCACATCTGCACACACTATTCACGATGTGGGACCAAGAATTTATATAGAGGCAACATGATATTTTCTGTCCTATTATCTATCCCTTTCTTAATTATTCCCAGCGTTCTGTTCGCTTTTTTGACTGCCGCTGCACATTGAGTGGATGTTTTCAGAGAACTATCCACAATGTCTCCAAAATCTCTTTCTTGAGTGGTAACAGCTAATTTAGACCCCATCATTTTATATGTATAGTTGGGATTATGCTTTCCAATGTGCATTACTTTGTATTTATCAACATTAATTTTCCTCTGCCATTTTGTTGCCCAGTCACCGAGTTTTGAGAGATCCTTTTGTAGCTCTTCACAGTCTGCCTGGGTCTTAACTATCTTTAGTAATTTTGTAACATCTGAAAATTTTGCCACCTCACTGTTTACCCCTTTTTCCAGATCATTTATGAATATGTTGAACAGGACTTGTCCCAGAACAGACCCCTGGGGGACACCACTATTTACCTCTCTGCATTCTGAAAACTGATCATTTATACCTACCCTTTGTTTCCTATCTTTTAACCAGTTACCAGTCCATGAGAGCACCTTCCCTCTTATCCCATGGAAGCTTACTTTGCGTAAGAGCCTTTGGTGAAGGACCTTGTGAAAGGCTTTCTGAAAATCTAAGTACACTATATCCACTGGATCCCTTGGTCCATATGCTTGTTGACCCCCTCAAAGAATTCTAGTATATTGGTGAGGCATGATTTCCCTTTACTAAAACCATGTTGACTCTTCCTCAACAAATTATGTTCATCTACATGTCTGACAATATTGTTCTTTATTATAGTTTCAACCAGTTTGCCCAGTACTGAAGTCAGTACCTCCTCTAATGATACCTCAATCTGGGACAGTTCCTCAGATCTGTCACCTAAAAAGAACGGCTCACGTTTGGGAATCTCCCTCACATTCTCAGCCGTGAAGAACGATGCAAAGAATTCATTTAGTTTCTCTGCAATGGCCTTATCGTCCTTGAGTGCTCCTTTAGCACCTGGATCATCTAGTGGCCCCACTGGTTGTTTAGCAGGCTTCCTGCTTCAGAGGTACTTAAAAAAACGCTATTACTTTTGACTCTTTGGCTAACTGTTCCTCAAATTCTTTTTTGTCCTTCCTAATTGTATTTTTACACTTCATTTGCCAGTGTTTATGTTCCTTACTTTTTTCCTCACTAGGATTTAACTTCCACTTTTTAAAGGATGCCTTTTTGCCTCTTACTGCTTCTTTTACTTTGTTGTTTAGCCACGGTGGCTCCTTTTTGGTTATCTTACTATGTTTTTTAATTTGGGGTATACACTTAAGTTGAGCCTCTATCATGGTGTCTTAAAAAGTTTCCACACAGTTTGCAGGGATTTCACTTTTGGCACTGTATCCTTTAATTTCTGTTTAACTAACCTCCTCATTTTGTGTAGTTCCCCTTTCTGAAATTAAATGCTACAATGTTGGGCTGCTGTGGTGTTTTTCCTGCCACAGGGATATGAAATTTAATTATATTATGGTCACTATTACCAAGCAGTCCAGCTATATTCACCTCTTGGACCAGATCCTGTGCTCCACTTAGGACTAAATCAAGAATTGCCTCGCTTCTGGTGGGTTTCAGGACCAGCTGCTCCAAGCAGCAGTCATTTAAGGTGTCTACAAACTTTATCTCTGCATCCCGTCCTGAGGTGACATGTACCCAGTAATGCCTAAGGGCTCCTTTCAGGGGAAGAGATATGTAGTTCTTTTGTACACAGAACCTCTAGAAGTTTTGCAACAAGCTTTCTTGCCCATTTGAAATATCTAACAAATGCATCTGTGTCATGAAGCTATTTTTTTAAACCATAACTTTTCTCTTCACTCCATGCAAGGCATTAATATGATAATTTATAAGCTATAAATGACCTTGTGCAAAAACAGCAGTTATTTTGTACATACAGAGTTTATGGAACTCTGTGCTGGACTAGTTATAGCATTTTTATTATCAATTATTTCCAGTAATACCTGAAAGCCCCAACTGAAATGAGAACCATATTGTGTTAAGTGCTATTTATACACATAATAAGAGACAGCCCCTACCCCAAAGAACGTAAAGTATCCCCTTAACCACATGCACAAAACCCAGGATGAGTTGCTGTGACAGTCTGTATCCTTAAGCTCACCCTTTTTGAAAAACTATAATGGATTTTTTATACAAGTATGCCTCGTGAGGGATCCTTTGAAAACTCATAATTTGCTGATAATTATTGTCCTGGTAAAATATGTGTGGCAACATTGTATGCAAAGTTATAAAATTTTACTGTATAATATTACTGAGACATGTTCAAAGTTTAAAAAAAAAGCAGGCACAAACCAGTTCCTTAGACAAAAGGCAAACTCATGAGACAAAAGGCAAACTCATGCCTCAGCCAAGTACCAACAAAATCAAATGGACTATCATCTGGTTAAGCAGCCATTCTTTGATAGGAAAAAGGATGTGAGCGAGAAATTTGGTAACTTCTTGGCAAACTTCTTGGCAAAAATCAGCTGGAGGTTCCCGTCTCCCAAGACTTTCTGTCTCCTGAACCCCAGCTGGAAAGGATTCTCAAAGAATAGGAAAAGGATCAAAATGAGGAACAGAGGCCCCAAATCATCTTTTCCTTCATGTCTACTCACGGCACCGACAACAGCTGAAGGACAAAAAAAGCATCATTGGACTGGTAAGAGATGCTGGCTGAAAGGATTACAGAGCGTGTGGTGAGAGAAACTTTTGCTTTGAAATCACTTAGCTTGTTAAGTTAGGTGTTAGTTTGTGGTTAACCTTTTATTTCTTTGTAACCAATTCTGATGTTTATGCCTCATTTCTTGTAATCACTTAAAATCTATCTTTCTCTTAATAAACTTGTTTTATTGTTTTATCTAAACCAGTGTGTGTTTGGATTGAAGTGTTTGGAAAACTCCATTTGAGATAAGATTTGTGCATATCATTTTCTATTAATGAAATGACAGACTTCATATAAGATCTTGTTGTCCAGGAGGGCGCTGGGCAGTACAAGACAGACATTTCTGGGGGGAAAGTCTGGGACTGGGACTCTGCTAGTATTACCCTGCAATGTAATTCATGAGTGGCTGGCTAGAGCACTCATGCATATAACTGGGAGTGATTTCCATGCTGGAGGCTGTGTGTAAGCAGGCCGAGGAGTGGTTACTCTCACAGTGAAGCAGTGTAAAAGGCACCCCAGGTGAGAACTGAGGGGACACAGCTGTCCCTCAGATTGTACCCTGGGGAATGCCACAGTTGTCATTTACCCTCCTCTTGCCCTTTGTTGAAAAAAATGCTTACACATGACTGTGCTTAAGTATTAGAGGTAAAGTGTCTGTTCACAAGAAGAACTGGCCATTTTATTAAGGCATAGCTGACAAATATGAAATATGAATTTAGCTTTACAGTTTATGTATTACTGTAAGTACAAGTGCAAGTCCCATGTTTTTCCAAGAAATCCCTTTTGTTAAGGCAAAGGCAAAGTGATGCTGTATCGGTCTTATATCTGATCGTAGCTACAGTACTGACACTTGAAAGCAGAACAAAGGCAGACTTGAAATTCACATGCCCATGGGGCTTGGGGTAGGAGCCTGACAATAGAATCATATGTCTATTTATGCAGTGGTAAAGGTTTTTCCTTTTTCTTTTCCAAAACCTCAAATGTTTGTATTAGTGAGAGTACACTGGTGAATAGCACCAACCTCACAGCACTGGACCCTGAAGTCCTCTGTATTTCTACAGAATAGCTCCAGATAAAACATTTGATAACCTTTAGTTCTGTCCTTCGACTCAGTGTTACCAGGCTCAGGTCCAGCCAAAAGAAAAGAAAGGGATATTGTTCTTGTGCTGGATTTCTTTCCTTGGATGTGATGTTTTGTGAGCTTGTGGGGCTACAGTCATCCTGGATATAAGTATTGTGAAATCAGTGGAAGAATTTGGCCAGTGATGTCTGCCCTTTGGATTTACAAGAAAGAGCAGCCAGCCCAAACAAGAAGATGGAGTTTAATTGTAGAAACAAATGGAAGGGTCCCTAATTGTCCAGGCTGTGTCTGTCAGGCAGTGGCTACTCCAGCGAGGACAAATAGAACAAGAAGGAGTAGGCAGAAGAGACAAAGGCCAACATCTGGGTGGTCAACAAAAACATATGTATGCTGTACTTTACACTGATTCTGCATCCCTTTCTCTCATGGTGTCTAACGTCCGGTTGATGTTTCCCCATTCAACCACAGAGGTTATGTTTCAGAGCCACAGAGGGGGGAAGCAGTAGAAGATTATGCTAACTGTAAATCCCCTAAGTCTGAGGGAAGATATTGCAATAGATACCAGCTTTCTCCCAGCCAGAATCCTCCAGGCCAACAGAGCCCCAAACTCATGAAGGTAGCTTCTATGTAGTCAGGATGGATGATGCTATTAAGGATTAGCCACTCCAACCTCTGACAAAAATTGCTCCTTATTTGTAAGTTTCCTAAACATCTCCTATCCTGTGTGAGATTTTTATGCATTGTCCATTTTAATCCTTTGTCAGCTTTATTTTATGGTGATTCCCATTGTGTTCTCCAAAATGTGGGAATGGGGGGCAGCTGCTTGTGTCTAGAAGGAGCATTGTTGCCATGGCCCCAGGGAGTTGGGAGGAGGCATTGCTCCCCCATGGAAATTCACTAGCCCTTTATGGATGACATCAGTGGGTTTGGTGGACTAATCCTTAAGGTGCAAACGTGAACTATTTCCTCCACCCACCCACCCCAACAAAATGATCCCATGTCAACTGCATGAGCTGAAACTTTCAGTTTCCTGGAGTTGTGTGTATGTGGCTTTACTGTGGAGGCGATTATTGACCCTGTGTGCATCCCTTTCATTATAAAAATTCTAATACAATGAACTTTGAAAAGCATGAAAAGCAACTATTTTTAGAAATCATTGATGTAGATGCTATATACTCTAAAGAAACAGATTTCTTGGTGACCTTTTTGGTCTTTTGTCTTCAGTGTGAGACATAAATTCATTAAACGGCTTTTACATTTCTAATCCTCTTGGTAAAATAGTTTTAAAAAGGACAATCCTATGTTATCCTGGCTGCTATAATAATGGCTGAGTATATATTTAATTTTTTTAAATGTTGCCAAGAATGCACAAGAATACAAAGAAAAGTTTGTATGTCATGTACTTTCAAAAAATAAAACAGATGTGAACAATTCATTTGGCTACACTGTATTATAGAACTGGCTTTGGTTTCCACAATACACTTGCACATGACCAGCTTTGCTTAAGTGTTTGAAGGACATTGTTAAAAGAGGAAAAAGTTGTTATGCAAGTCAGGAAGTGATACAATGTATTATTGGCTGTAGCTAGAAGTGACTCAGCAATTCTCATTTTACAAGATCCAGCTAACTGATTATTACAACAAGCTTGGTTATCAGGGCTGGCTCTAGGCACCAGCTGAGGAAGCTGGTGCCTGGGGTGTCAAATCAGAAGGGGCGGCACTGTGGCCATTCTTGGGGCGGCACTCCTCCCTCGGCAGCCCTTCGGCGGCACCACTTTGGTTTATTTTTTCTTCTTTGGCTTTTTTTTTTTTTTTTTTTTTGCTTCACTGCTTGGAGTGGTCAACAAGGTAGAGCCGGCCCTGTTGTTTATCACCACAAAAATGGTATGAGGAAGATGAACACAGCTGGCAAGTCTGTCATTTATAAAAAAATGTGCATTTTTAAAAAGCTGATGCTAAGATTATGAAGCTGAAAAGCAAACTGCCTGGTAGCTACAGTCACAGTAAATACTCCCTAAATGAAAGTTTATATTCAGGCTACAGCACATATATATTCTGTTCAGGTTCTTATCCTGCACTCATCACTGTAAATCAGCTAAATAAATAACCTGACAACTAAAAAGCTACATGCATGGTAACTGTTTGGATAGCTTCCTTTAACTTCTCAATCTATGAAGTCTGTGCTTGTGTCTTGGCAAGAATTTTAAAGGAATATCTATTCAAGTAAACAGAATGCCAGGTTGTGTCTTATCTGTAGTGAACACCAGTGTATCCCGATGTGTCCTCTGTCACTGGATGAGTATGAAGAAATGACATGGGAGGACACATCTGGGCTCACAGTAGAATGAGGAAAGCATAGAAACTTGTGTAATGATGCAGTGCCAAGCTGAACTATGGTAGTGTACAAGTGGCATTCCTTAGGGGTGAATTAGAAGCCAGAATCATGTGATCTGGGCTTCGTGGTCTGAGGACACCTAATACAGCAGTGAGGCACTGAAAAACCAAGAGTCTGTCTGGGGTTGGACAGCAAGATCAGGGAATCCAGGAATCAGTAATGGGAGAAGTTGGGGGAATAACCTGAAAGAAGAGGGCTAAGAGGAAAAATCCACTAAGGAGTTTTGGGACAAAGAGCTAAATACGGAACCTGGGGAGTATATAAAAGCCAGGTTGTGGGAAGAAGTGCTAAAGTGTCCACCTGAATGGGGTCAAAGAGCTGGGGGTAAACCCAAGTGCAGAACTCTAGTAAGTGCAATTCCACAATGGAAAAAGGATGGAGATAGGGATTTAGAATGCTACAAAGCAGCTGCAACTTCCTCTACCTTGAAGGCCTACAGGAGGCAAGTGCTACCCAAACAGTGGACAACACTGGCTGGGTAAGAGGCCAATACACCTGGGGAATATGCTGATTCAGCACATCGCTTAAGCAAATTCCACATCAGACTCTAATTATAATTTCAAGGTGCCCTTCACTGGTGAAAAAGTTTACTAGTATTACTCTCTGCTCTCTCACAGAATGAACCCCCATCCTCTGGGGCAGAAGGAGCCAGGCTGGCCACACTTTTCAACTTGTGCTTTGATGAATCTAACTTTCAAAAATAGATTTTACCTGGAAGAAAAGTGACACTGATTGTATGTGAAACTATATGTAAAATTCATACAACAGTGATGCCGGACACCTACAAATGGTTCTCACTGCAGGTACCCTTCCTACCCCCAAGTAATGTAAAGTGCTTAAGAAAGTTGTAAAGGTGTGGGTCATCTCTGCCCACCCATCTGTGGCCAGGTGTGGTATTTCAGGTGAGCCCCACCTTACTTTTCCCTGACTGGGCACAGTAATATCACTTTAACAGATCCAGCCAAGGAGAAGTCAACACAAACTGACCAAATAGCATGTCCCCTTTAATAAGATTTCAGGAAAAGTGCAATTACAACAAACAGTTGGTGAGGTCCTCACTTTAGGACCCTGGTTCTGGATCCAGAAAGAGATCACCATCTCTTGTCATCTAGATGGCTTGTTGTCCCCTCTGCTAGGTCTCTCTGGCTTTACAGGTTTTCTCAGGCCTGTTAGGGTTCACTGACCCTTTCAAAGGCCTCTGGAGCTTTACAGGCTTCCCCAGGGAACTCCTTCCCATCATACCTACTCCCCTCTAAGCTTCTTAATCCCTAAAGACAGCATGACCATATCCCCTCAGTAGTGTTTGATCAGTGCTGAGCGGGTAGGGAGGTAGTTGAGTCCAAAGTAATATTCCCTCCTTGGTCAAGCAGGGGGCCCAGCATCAGCCATTCTCACCCCCCCCCCGCCCAGGTTTCCTCCCTGTGTTTTTCTGTCTCTTTTTAGGACACAACACTAGCAGTAATGGTGCTGCAATGTGCAGGATCAAGGCAATGGTGTATATCCCCAGAGAGAAGGTTTTTAAATGTACATTTCAGCCCTTCTGTGCAACGGGAGGAAGTCAATGAGAGCTCTGCAGGCAGAGGGACTGCAGAATTAGTTTAGAAAATAAGACGAGCATGTAGCAGAGAGGGTGTACAGAATGGAACACGTTGTACCTGAACATGTTGTACCATGTCTACTTTTTATGGACTTTGCCAAGCTTTCATCTGCTCTACTGATAAATACAGAACTTCAGTCTCCATCCTCAGTAGAACACAAAGGTGTGGAGGGTGGAAGAAGAATACAGGAGGAGGTAATTAGGTGCCAAGAGTAACCCAAGAATCTCAGGTAACAGTTCTGGTCTCTCTTCTCCAGCCTTTTGGATCTCAGAATAGTTGGGAATGTTGCCAAATTGAAAACTGTTTAATTCTAGCTGTGAATGTGTTAGCTCAACTTTTTAAAATCTTTCCCCCTTCTGCATGGCATCAGGCAGACCTATTGTCAAGACCTAAGGAGACTGCTTTCCCATCCATCTCACCCAAATAATACCCATGTTTTTCAGGACTTAAAAATATCACAGTGTGCATCGAGAACAATGACATTATACCAGGGATGAGTTTGGGCCAAAGTTACCACAGACATGGAGCCATGTACTGCAGTCATTGGGTCTGCACATATGAAAAGGCAAGCAGGATTTGCCATTAAATCAAGTACTGAAAATATTCTGAGTATTTTCTTACTTTTACCATTAAAAATCAACAAGATCACATAAAAGGGAATAAATCTAACCCTGCCAGCTCTCCATATCGTCCACTTTCCATCTTGAAAGTAGTAAAGTTCGGGGAAGGAGGGAAAAGGAAATCCTTTTTAATCAGCAACAGTTCAGCAGTCTTTAAATAGCATTCAGTTTCCAGCTATTAGTAATTAGAGTGAATAGCTTTTTTGCACTTTGCCAGGTCAAACACGGTTTTCATTAAGAGCCTAAGTACATGACTCAGCAGTTTTCTAGTCAGCAAGTAGTCCAAACTTATCCTTGCCTCTGAACATATGGTAAATTCATCAATTAGTGTGTCATTCATTAATAAACAAGAGTAGGAGTATTAGATTATACTATACTGTCCTAATAACATTGCCTGCTAAATAAATAACTAACTAAATAAATAAACATTGCCTGCTAAATAAATAAAAAACACCATTCCTGAATCTGTGCAGTGTACAACAGTGAGATGATGATATCTGTGTTGTGTCAGATAGAGGTGGTAAGATTGAGGTGAGCAGAGAAGCCACATCCAAAGAATTTCATACAATTTAACTACTTAAAACAGCAGGGTCATTCTTTGGCACAAGTAATCTAACCAGCAAGGGCCTCTGAATTTTTTGGTGCTCCTAAGCTGACTCAGCAACTCACAGGCTGTTGGTCCCTCCATTAGGCAACAGGACTGGAGGGTGAGGCATCTCACATCCTAAATTTCCCCTCCGCTACTTCTGGCAATAGGGGGCTGATTCTGCTAGTCAGCATGCAGAAAAAAAGTGTTTAAAAAGAGAAGGGATTTTGAAAAAAGCTGTACTAAGACCAGCTTCATGTTCCAGGAAAAAACCCGGCTGCAGCAATATTAACCTGTATCTTAGAAGTAAAGCTTTTCTCTAGGCTCCCTGAGATTTTACATTTTCAGTAAGTACGGCCTGAATGAAAGCATTACAGATATCGAGACTCCTGAGCTACAGTGTAAGGCAAAGTTCAGCTCCATGTTTCTCTCTCTTCCACACACTCTTGATAGGTACCATGAGGTTTTCATCCCACCACAAATGGAATTTTGCCAAGTAGTCTATTTCAAATACTAAAAATACTGAAATTAGTCAAAGTACCAAACAACACACGAAACTGAGGTCTCTAATAAGAGTTGAGCGCTTCCGTATATTGTGCAATTCTTTAAACAGAAATCAGTGACAATCCAGAGTATTGTCAAGGAAATGAGAGACAATTAAAAGAGTATAACAATATCTTGCTCTTACTCTTATTACCTTTTAGCTGAAGTACTCTGTTGACTTGGGGCTGATTTATACCAGCTGAAGATCTGGCTCAGCATCATTGAGCACTGAGGATTTGACCCTTTATATAGATTGGGATCACATATTCTCTACTGAAATGCATCCACCTCTGGATGCCTATGTAAATGTTATGATTTTATTACTGAGTACTTCACTAGAAATTTCTAGGAGTTTGCTGTCTCTGCCCTCTTTTCCCCCTCCCCAAGTTCACATACGGTCTATTATGGACACACACTGTGCTTTCTCGTGGAGAGTTCACTTTCATTCTTCATTCCCCTTAATATAAAATAAAATATTCATCAGCAAGTGTGTGCAGTCTGCTCTTCGTATCTGGCAAAACATAAAACATCTTGCAAAATCAGGCCCTGAAATCACTTAACCTGAATAACATTGTTTAAGTTGAAACATTCACTGAGAGCAATCTGCATGTGATCTTTCCATAAGTTCAAAAGATGAAACAATTTTTCCTTCACCTAATGTTTTCTTTCTCAAGCTATGAAAATGGCTGTTAATAAAAGGAGAGTGACATACACATAGTATAAAGGCTGGATCGTGCAACACTTATGAGACTAGCCTTATCTGTTCTGGGCCCAAACCTTCAAGTTAATGGAGAATAACTAAATCCCTGGGTATACTCAGAACCTTGATGTCAATTTCCATTTCAAACTTTTAAAATTAGCTGCAAACATTTCAGATAATTCAGAAACAGATTTAGCACTGTCTTATTAATGAAAAAAACCAGCAAATAAACTGCAGTTTCCACGATATGCTATGCATCCGATGAAGTGAGCTGTAGCTCACGAAAGCTCATGCTCAAATAAACTGGTTAGTCTCTAAGGTGCCACAAGTACTCCTTTTCTTTTTACGAATACAGACTAACACGGCTGTTACTCTGAAACCAGCAAATAAACTGTTACTTTATGAGTAAGAGTTTTCATAGTCACAAATATAATTCATTGTAGAAATACTGCATTTTTAACTTTCTACTTTTAAAGGCCATATGCTTCTTGATCCTTACTGCTGCCAATGGGAGTTCTGTTCTCAGGTCAAGGGATGTATTTAGTCCATTGTTAGTGCAGGTTCATGACTACATATTAGTTTTTAAAATCACATTCAGCCACAAACCTTAGTTTTTACTGCAAATTTCCCAAAGTTGCTACATAAAACAATCACATAACCTTATGTAATATCTGAGGATTTTCCACTTTCAGCTCAAACAATACTAAACCAAAGTCTAGACTTTTTAAACTATTTTTACAAGTGGATGCTAATGTACATAATTTCTCAAATATAGAGCAGATATAAACAGCTTTTCAGTTCTCCACGTTGCTTAATTAGTTTCCCTGGACTATTGATCAACCCCAACTAGTTTATTATGAAGCCACTCATATAATGTAACTATCCACAAAAGTGTTGAGGGGTGATGTTTCACATATCCTAGTTGTGGGACATGTTGCCACATCTTGAAACCTATTGCTAACAAGCACCATCACCAGCCCTTATTATTAATAAATATCAGTCTAAGTAAAAGGTTTTAGCATGTATGAATCAGTGAAATAATTCACAGCTTCACATGCTTAATTACGCTCAAACACACTGAGTTATTTCACCCTTTGATTATTACATTAGATTATTAGGTTTTTCCCCCCCAACTCCTTGATTATTTAAATAGAATCTGAAAGAACTGTTTAGTTGCCTCCATTAAACTTTAAAAGGTGAGAAATTTGTAAATGTGTACAGAGCAAGGCATTTTTGAAAATTTAAGTGAGCTATGCCCAGATCCTCAAAAATGCTTAACTCCCATTAACTTTACTGAGCGTTGGGCCCCTACATTTGAAGATCTGGACCTTAGGATCCTCTGTCCCATAGACTGTCAATGACACTTAGGAGCAGGCACTGCAAGGTTAATAGTAATGTAAGCTTCCCCATACCATTCCACCTATCTGAAATCATCAACCCATCTCACATAGGCATAGGCGCTGGAACCAGGGATCCCAGGGGTGCTGCTGCACCCCCTGGCTTGAAGTGGTTTTTCATCATATACTGGGTTTACAGTTTGGTTCAACGGCTCTCTGCACTCCCACTATACAAATTGTCCGAGCACCACTGCACATAGGCCACAATTGCCATCAGATGATTATGACTTTTGTTTAATACTGACATGTCATAATAGACCAGCTAGTGTTCTATAGGGATGGAATTTCAGATCTGCTGAACTCTCTGTGTGATCATGCCATTCTTGAGTCACTGATACACACTGAATATAAGCTCTAATAATACTCTTGCTTTGCACACGTTTTAAGGCCTTAAAGGGTGGACAGAAGGTCTTGAGTTCTAACCATACAGCCACAATGTGCAGTGTAGCTGACAACAGAAGTCTATATAACCAAGGAATCATTAAATTAGAAGAGACTCAAACAATGACCTAGAGGTAAATTGCTTTGTATCAATTTATTAATCCAACAAGTCATCCAATCCACCTCAAAAGAACATTTTAGAGTTGAATATTGCTCCAACGATAGTCAATGGCAAAACTTCCACTGGCTTCATTAGGAACAGCAGTGAGCTCTTAGTATAACAGAACACTAACAGTCATCAACTGAGTGAACATATTAATTTGGTTTGCAGCATGGCTACAGTGCATAGCATTTCTTCTATACGTATGTCAAGCTGGGTGAAGTGGCAGATTATTATGTTAAACCAGGCAAAGATATATCACAATAAAACACAATATTTTCTGTATTCATTAGCCACTCCTCTTGTCTCTTCTACTTACATACGTGAAACGAGTTTGTTGTAATCAACATTTCTCTTGTAGAAAAATACTCTATTATTTTATTAAGGAAATGTATTAATATATGAAGCACAAAAGAAAATTGTGAAGGTTCTAGACATTCCACCAAGATTAATCTGAAATTTTCCAACAACATATACACTGGGACAAGACTGTGGAATATAAACTGGGGCCCATGTTAAAAGGGGTGTAAAGATTCAGTGATCAAGGCAAAATACCACTGGGGATGCTGGCTAAAACATTTCTTGCTGCATTCTTTTAAAAGGTGCAGCATGGACTCTCCTCCATGCTGTCCCAGCTCAGCTGGACAATGTAGTGGGAGACACAGCCAAGGCCTGCCCTCACAGACCCTTCTTTAAACTGACTACCACTACTGTCAGTGCTAGCCAAACTGAGACCCTAATCCAGTGAAGCACTAAAATTTGTGTGTAAGAACATGAATAGTCTTCTTGTTGAATCTGAAGTCAGAGTCAATGGGAGAACTTATGTACATAAAGTTATGCTTGTGCTTAAGTACTTTGCTGGATTGGTCGCCACAAGGTCTGATACAAAACCAGCTGAACTCAATGTGAGTTTTTTCATTGACTTCCGGGTGGAGTGGATCAGGTTCATAATCCTTTCATTTGGGAAGTTGAAGTTATAACTAGGCCTTGCTCCAGAGCACAAAGATGTTGGTGTGGAGTTTTTTTTAACCCTCTACCCACTTCTCATGTAGAAGCTATTTACATTCTAGCTTGTAATTACCTGAAGTGTCTCTTTGAGAATTTCAGTTTTTAAATAAAAACTCACGTTTCTTGGATCAGATATAATAACTATAATCACATAGATACTTGCAAACATGTAGTTTCATTTCCTTGAAGTTATTCCTTGTTTCTTCTATGCTTGAAAAAGCAGAAGTGCAACTGAGAAGTTGAACATCAGAGGCTGGCTTCCATAAGTTATTTATGAACAGTGGGCACGTTCTTCACATGATCTTTATTTTTTCCTTGAAAACATGTTGTTCACTTCCCTTGTCTTTTCTATGGCCTATATTTAACTTTGGTAGGTTAAAGCTCAGAGAGAGATAAGTAACTTTTGGCAAATACAAATCTAAGAATCAATAATGAAACAAAATGAAACTTGAAACTGAAGTTGGATGTGTTTTGTGTTACTTTGCTGTGTGTAATTCTTCTGATCAATGTTTTAATTGGTCCTAACCTCGTGATCTACCCCATTGGATCCTGGAGCTGCTGGGGGAAACAGTGAAAAATCCCATCACGCCCTGGTCAATCTGGCAGAAGGGGAAAAATTCCCTTCTAGTTCCAAATGGATGATTAGTGCATTGCCCACAACAGATCACAAAATCCCAGCCTACTCTGATGCCATGGGTGAGAGCTGCTGATCTGGGAGTGAGAGTGCAGACAGTCAATGGCTTACCTGAGCCCTTTCGCCAGGTTCTAAATCAACTGATGCCTCCCTCCTCTTTGTCCCGCATCATTTTTCCCCTGAAGGAGGGGAAAATCCTTTCTTTCTATTTGACCAAAAAGCTCAGGTCTTTGAGGTTGCAGGGGTTGCAGTAGCTGAGAAATCTGGCCTTTTTTTGAAGACAGGGAAATGTAAGACATCCAAAGGTGATCAGACACCTTGGTAATGGGCACAGAATGAAAAACGCAAGTAGAATGGGACAGAACCATTAGAGCATTGATAGAAGAACATAAGAATGGTCATACTGGAGTAAACCAATGGTCCATCTAGCCCAGTATTCTGTCTTCTGACAGTAGCCAGTACTGGATGCTTCAGAGGGAATGTACAGAGCAGAGCAATTTCGAGTGATCCATCCCATGTTGTCCAGTCCCAGTGTCTGGCAGTTTGAGGTTAAAGGACACTCAGAGCATGGGGTTGCATCTCTGACCATATTGGCTAATAGATAAGTTTCATGGAGGATAGATCCATGAATGGCTAATTCTTTTTTGAACCCAGTTATACTTGTGGTCTTTACAACACCCACGGCAATAAGTTCCACTGGTTGAATGTACACGGTGTGAAGAAGTATTTCCTTTTGTTTGTTTTAAATCTGCTCCCTTTTGCTTTCATTGGCTGACCCCTAGTTCTTGTGCTATATGAAGGGGTAAATAACACTTCACTATTCACTTTCTCCAAATATTTCATGATTTTATACATCTCTATCGTATCCCCACTTAGCCATCTTTTTTCTAAAATCAACAGTCCCAGTTTTTGTAATCTCTCTTTGTATAGAAGCTATTGCATAACGCTAATCATTTTGGTGTCCTTCTCTGTACTTTTTCCAATTCTAATACATCTTTTTTGAGATGGGGTGACCAGAACTGCATAGAGTATTCAAAGTATGGGTGTACCATGTATTTATATAGTGGTATTATGATAATGCCTTTCCTAATGGTTCCTAACTTTTTTGACTGCTGCTGCATATTGAGGAGATGTTTTCAGAGAACTAAACACAATGACACCAACATCTCTTTCTTGAGTGGTAACAGCTAATTTAGACCCCATCATATTGTATGTATAGTTGGGATTTTTTTCCCCAATGTGCATTAGTTTGCACTTATCAACATTGAATTTCATCTGCCATTTTGTTGACCAGTCAGCCAGCTTAGTGAGATCCCTTTGTAACTCATTGCAATCAGATTTGGATTTAACTATTTTGAATAATTTTGTATCATCTTCAAATTTTGCCACCTGACTGTTCACCAGATCATTTATGAATATGTTGAACAGAACAGGCCCCAGTACAGATCCTTGGGGGACCCTGCTATTTACCTCTCTTCATTGGGAAAACTGACCATTTATTCTTACCCTTTATTTCTTATCTTTTAACCAATTACTGGTTCATGAGAGGACCTTCCCTATTGTCCCATGACAGCTTAGTTTGCTTAACAGACTTTGGTGAGGGACCTTGACAAAGGCTTTCTGAAAGTCCAGCTACACTAAATCCATTGAATCATCTTTGTCCACATGCTTGTTGTCTCCCTCAAAGAATTCTAATAGATTGGTGAGACATGATTTCCCTTTACAAAAACTGTGTTGATTCTTTCTCAACAAATCGTGTTCTTCTGTGTGTCAGATAATTCTATTCTTTACTATCGTTACAACCAACTCTCCTGGTAATGAAGTTAGACTTATCAGCCTGCAATTGCCAGGCTTGCCTCTGGAGCCTTTTTAAAAATTGGTATTACATTAGGTACCCTCCAATCCTCTGTTACGAAGGCTGATTTAAGCAATATTTTATATATATGGAAGGAATGGGTTAGCCTGTTTATCTGCAAAGCTGTGATTAAGTGCATCTTTTTTTACCATCACCTGGAGAGCTTTGCACAGATCTTGTCCCCTCTTATTGGTGGATCATTTTTACTATTTATTATGGTTATTCAGTACATTGGAAGTGCAAATTCCTTACATTTTTGAAAATACTTTGGCTTCTACAAATGAAAAGGGTTGAGTCATCAAGCAGCTTTTTTATACAGTTTACCTGTGGAAAACAAGTAATCTGTTATTCTTTTGAATGTTTATTCAGTGGCAATTCATACCATTTGATCAGAAAACTGATCACCTGATTTTTGGCCTCCCATGACTCTGTCTCACCCTTTTAAATTAATATGGTTTTGTTGACTAATACTGTTCTTGGCTTGATCCTGCCTTCATATAAGCAGAACTTGTGTTAGGTACATCAGTTTTTTTAGTATATTATAATACTGTACCATATGCATGCTAAGATGGAGACTTTAGAGGGAAAATTTCTTTAAAGGATTAGCTCTGGTTATTGTATTTCAAAAGATCATTTCTGACTTTAGGGATTTGCTTCTGGAATAATAGCTACACACTGTGGTTTGTCACTGAAGGCAATAATTATCATTGTACACCAACATGCACAAATGCAGGAAATAATACCTACGATTACAGTTTGAAAGGCTGTAAACCTTTGTTTAATAGATATAGGAGTAGATTTCTATGCAGCTATATGGGTGCTGGGGATTCAGAAATTTGTGACTTCACTCCCTCTACAGACAAGGCAGTTCCATCTTTAAAGCATCAAAACAGCTTGTGCTTCAGACAAGACTACTGTCTACTTCATATGAAAGTCACATGTCCTTTTAAATACAACCTAGGGTTCAAGGAGTATAAAAAGGCTGAAATATAGTTTAAAAAATAATGCAGGTCAGTGTGATACATGTTTGGTAATATAAAATAATACATTTCCAGAGTGCCTTCCATTTGAGGATCTCAATACGCTTTACAAACATCAATTATTTTAATCTTTTGACAATAAAAAACAAAAGTATTTTGCAATCTTTCGATGCAACACAGCTATCAATTAAATCTTTCATGGATTCAGAGTTTTTACATGGAAAAGACCTATCCACATTCAGCCTGTGTCGGGTTTTCCCTATAGTATATTCCTTACTAGTTCAATTTTAAACAGGTGAGTGACATTTTCCTTTGTCATTTATTTCTAAATTACACTCATCTTCTTTACATTTATACTTTAATCATCAGTAGCCATGCCTTTATTATTTCTTATACACAACAGTGAAAACACAGGCTTGCTATCCTTTGCACTTGTACTAAACTGCCAGCTGTAAAAGTATGTTTAAATTCATTTCTTCCACAGAACATACTTCATGTGTAATTCTTGATTTAAATAGCTGAGTTTAAAAAGACATATATTGGAATATTAAGAACACCAGTATGAATTTATGTGTGTGTTTAATATTCCTAGTATATTGTCAAATTTAGAATAAAATATTTAAGTTACGAAAATTGAGCAATTCCTTTTATCTCAACATAAAGGAATAATTAAGTGATAATTAATAAAATATTACACAATCTTATTTTACTACTGCTGTACTGATTGGATAACAAAGCATTAAAGGCCCTGATTCCTTCAATGAAAAATTCTGGTTCTGTCAATCATGTGGAATTTCAGATTGTGAATATTTTCCTTTAAAAATTCACACTGTGTTGGATACGTGCATAAATCATGTGTATTGTTTCCGTTTCCTTAAAAGAAAAAAATGGTAACATTCACCAAATAATGTATTTATAATGAACTACCCACTGAAAAAAAAGGTTATTAACCTTTCATAACTGTGGTTCTTCAAGGCGTGTTGCACACGTCCGTTCCACTCTTGGTGTGGTATTGTCAGGGCAGCTCAAGCACCCTCTGCTGCCATGTGCCATTGGTGTCAGTTCTTTCTTTCCGGAAACTCTGGTGCAGAAGGATAGGAGGGCAGGTCGTGGAATAGATATGTGCAACCATCATGGGTGGTGAGAAGGAACTGAAGGGACTCAGGGTCAGCTGGGCCCTTTATACCAATGCCAAAAGCATGCGGCAACAGAGGGTGCACAAGCCACCCCGATAGGTAACACAGAAAAAAATTCCAGAGACTGTGCATAGGACGCGTGCACACCAAGAGTGGAATGCACATGTGCAATCACTCAAAGAAGAATTATACTTATTACTCTTATAGTTGTCTAAGAAAACTTACAGCTACCTATTTCAATACTGATGTACTTATTGCAAGTTATTTCAGGTTACTCCAGTTACTCTCCAGCCCTTCATTACAAGATCTTCCGATTGTCTAAACATTTGGGTTTAGAGAGGGGGAGAAGAGGAAACTCCTGAACAGGTGCAACAGCAAAAGTAACTAAATACCATTTAAGACAAAAATCTATCTTTTCTCACACTTTCCATGTGCCTAGTAATAAGAACATTGGAGTCAGGGGATGCTCCAAGTAGCTCTGGTAACAATAAGGAAAATAGCCCAGCTATATTGAAAATCAATGGAATTATCTTCAGGACTGAGTGTTAACTTTTAAGAACAGTAAATTACTGATTCAAAAGGTCTCCATCCATTGGTCTCCATTGATTCGAAAGGACTCCTAGGAAGGATGTAACAGATTAACAATCTATCTTATTTGTCTATAGCTACTTGTTACATAGAGTCATTAAAGATTAATGGATATTGGTTCTAATATTTATGTCACATACAAGTGTAAACGTTTATGTTCTTTCAGCTTTACATATCATTGGTTGGTTGCTTCAGCAAAGTTTTTTTGACAGACTCTGGGCCAATTTCAAAGTTGAGTCAGGGAAATCCAAAAAAGTCTAGAGGGAGTCAAACTGGTGTAAATGATACTTTCTTCAAGTCTCCTCAATCACACTAACTTAGATTCCCTCTAAACTTTACATTTTTTATTTGTTTAGATTCCCCTGAAGTTGAAGAGCCAAATGCAGGGTGAATATGTCAGTTACACTCCCTTGCATTAATATACTCTCTGCAAATCAGACTGCCTTGCACCTCAGAGTCCCATGCAGCTGTGTACACCCAATGTACCAATATATGAAGGATTCTAAATTGGTATAATTTATACCCTGAGGAACCAGGAAGAGATGTAAGTAAAAGTAGCCTCCATCCTAAAGGAGCATAAGAGAATCTAATTGAGAACAAGGGATCATGAGAAGTTAAACTCGCATATTATATCCCTGGAATTGACCTTCTGTCTCCCAAAACACATATGGACTTTTCTGTCAAGATGGCTATTGTGATTTATTGGGTTGTAGGAGTCGAGCTTTCCTTCCCACTTGTATAAATGCATTTTTAAATGGAAGGAAGTCTTTCTGCTAAATCAGCCAACCTGGGGGTGGGAAGGAAATCCTATTCCTGTGTATGCTAGTGCTGGAGATTCCTGCACTAATGTTAAGATTATACTAACCCTCTCTCTGCTCTCCAATACCCAGAAAACAGTTGTCTGTGTCGCTAATCACTGAATGCTCTTTTATAAATGGAATCCAAAACACATTTCAAATGCCCATGGATCCACTTTTAAAGGAATCTGGTCACATCTTTCCCGTCAAGTCCTTCTGTCTAAGTTGACAAATCTAATATTGTTTTAGCTAACATTTGTCAATGAGTGTGGGACAGGGAATTAAGGAAATTCAAGACAGAGGATCTTACAGAATGCGACACACATTCCTTACTTTTTTGGTCCAGGAGATTTATATTTCTTTATCCTTTCCTTGTTTTCCTTTCTCTAAAGTAAAAGCCATCTAGACTGAAAGCGCACTTTGAGATAGCCAAGAAATGCTACTGCTAAATGTGATCAAGTTTTGGTGGCAGGACATGGTGTTTCAGTTGCAGGAGCTGCTTTATGTAATTTTTTTCTCTATTTGGTTTTCCCACTCTGGGATCTTTCTGCAGCAGCAAAAGTCTTTTGGGGAGTATATTCCAGTCAACATTGCAAAGACTGTAGCAACAATTATTCTCCCCCACATTTTATCTACTGGATGATTCACTCCTTTCCAGGATATTTTTTTTTTCATAAAAAGATAGCACAAAAGGATAATAAAAAAGTTGAAAAACATTTTTTAAAATTGGAAATGATCACATTACTACAACAAAGGCAGTTTGTTACTCAATGCCTGTTCTATTTTTGTGGTTAGTAAGAATGTGTGTTCACTGAGAAGACTATGAGGATTGCTAAGCATGCCAGATCCCATTACATAACTGATTCAAGCTGCAGTATATTTGGTCTGTCAGCTCTTTCCTCTGTGTATGCTCTATTAGCAACTTAGAGGGGGAAAAACACTGGAACTTGTGACTAGTTGAATGATCAGACATGTTGATTCGGAGATAACATTTAAGGAGAAAAAAATGGCACGTCAGTCATATGATTTTGGTTTTGAGCACATGCTCATAGGATAAGAACAGAAGTTCACTAGGTTTTTCAGGTGCAGTTTTTACAAAATAGTTTACATGGCAAAATATAACATGAAACCAAAATCATGTTCAAGGAACCAAAAAATGCAAAGTAATTCTTTTAATTAGGTCTTCTGCTTCCAGGCTTTGTGCATTCATTAATGTTATGGTGCCTGTGAAGTCAGCAATTTAAGTAGCTGTCAGTAATTGTGGATCCTGCTGTGAATCTTCATTCAGGGGATTTATCTGTCCCTAAGATAGACCAATTTTTAAATGATTAAATATAAATGAGTATACACGTAGAATTTTAGAAAGTACAAACAACAAAAATCAGACATTCTCCACATATCATTATTTATCTTGCATACTAAGTGTTTAGCACTCAGGACATTTATTTTGTTTCCTAAATAGGAGCTGAGCTAAGATCTTTTGAAAATATGGCCCCTTAGCAGTGACCAGCTGGCGGAGCTGAGTTCCAGAAATACAGCATTGATAACAAACTATGTGTAAACTAACATCTAATCCCGTTTACTAGTTACTGTAGGTTGGTTTCCTTAGATTTTTGCACATTCAAATCTGCATTCCACTTACTGATTCCGTTTCTTTCATGTAGCTATGAATCTGGATTGTTCAAATTATAGCCAAGAAAATAGTTAAGGGAAATAAATTCTTTGTTATGAAGTGGTGACCTTCATCATATTTAAGAAGTTTTTTAAGGATCTCAGTCCAATGTATGAACTGCAATCTCAGTAGAAGTAACTCACAAATAATGGCTAATTTACTTTAAGTGTTTTGGCTGTAATGAGAATGTGTGTATGAAAGTTAAGGTAAATATAAGAATCTCCCAGTAATTCTACTGTAGTAAGATGTTTTTAAAATGGCTGACTTAAAACCTTGAATAGCCCACCCAGAACATGTTTTCTATTTTAAATGAGTGATCCTACTCAGTGTGGCAGTAGGTACTGTTGACACAGCTTGACAAACTGGAAGTTCAGCAAAATCTGCTTATTCAGTGATATTAGACCTTCCCAGACTGACCAGTGTAACACCAGTAAATGAACCATCAGGGAAGGATATGGTAAGAAGTACTTGCTTTGTACTACAGAATATACCATTTGATTTTTAAAATTGTCTTAATGGTTTTAATTATTTAACAAATGTGTCAAATATGAATGAAAGTATTTTTTTCTTTTAAAATTTTGCTACTGAACAAACCTATGGCCTGTGGGTGTTTCTATTCCTTTTTAAATAATATCATTTCGTGTCATTATACATAATCCTGGGGATACCATTATCAATAATAGGTGCTGTATTTTCTCCCCAACTACTCTACTACCTCCACATTGTGCCTACATACCTATTACATATGTTATTGTTTTGGACTTGTCATGTACCTCTAAAGTGCATATACAATAACATTGTTAATAAAAATATACTCACACCTTCATTGTACATATCACTACATTCACAGAAGTTAGAGATGAAAATGACCTATTTACATCATCTTATCCATTTCCCTCCCTTTGATGGCCTTGTTCCCCACAGTACATCTTCTCATGTTTTGTCCAGTCTAATTTTAAAAGTTCTAAGGGGGGGGGGGGCATCCAATTTTCCACAGCCTAATACATCTTGCTATCAAGAAAGTTTTTCCTAATAGTCAAGCTAAATTTTCCCTTTCTTATTTTAATTCCATTACTCCTAGCTGTATAAGTGTACTGCACTAAATTCTTTTTTTCCTTCCTGGGCACTCAAATACTATTGTAGTAAAAGATTACATGGACCAGATGAAGTGAGCTGTAGCTCACGAAAGCTTATGCTCAAATAAATTTGTTAGTCTCTAAGGTGCCACAAGTACTCCTTTTCTTTTTGCGAATACAGACTAACACGGCTGCTACTCTGAAAAAATGGACCAGATGGTTTGACATAGATCAAACCGACAAATATTACCAGCTTAGAAATATTTGACAGGTGTTATATTCCTCTTAAGCTGTTGCTTAGGCAATTTGTTGCTTTGTGACTTCAGGGAGCCAGGAAACCTGCTTAATTTAGCCCCAGAAACAGACAAACCTTGTTAAGTCATCTTGTCTATACCCCTGCCAGTGGAGGTTTGTTCTCTACAATTTATCTGAGATTATGTTGTGCAGTCTAGGTTTAAAAGACTCATGTACTCGAGTTTCCATTAAATACCTTTTTAAATAGAGGTGGATTACATAACATGGATAAAAACCATCATGTCTTCACAGCCTATAACTGCAAATCAAAAATATTTTTTCTATGTAAACACTGTCGACCTTCTTGCTTTGTTACCTGCTTCTGGCTTGTAATTTGTTTACATTTGAAGCCATAAATACTAGTAGAGCCAAACTGCATTCCATTTACTAGGTCTGTTGTTTAAAAGCCCCAGTTTCTGCCCCATCAGCCTCCTATGGATGTAGAAGACAATATATTCATTGGAACTTCTGCTGCAGCAGGATGAGGTAAGAGCAGGCCTCAAAGAACTCCAGAGAAGTGGATGTGTCTCATTCCCACTCCCTGTCCAAGCACCCCCACCTAAAACTGTGGAGCCATAAACACACAAATTTCATGAGAAAGAGCTCTGATGTGGTAAGATGAAAATACTTTGTTGGCTCAACCCAATCTTTCCATCTGACAGAATTTTGGCCAATAGAGTATGTTTGCCATCCCTTTCAAATTAATCTGAGCCAAAAAATAGAGGGAATAATATGGCCCAAAGTCTTATGTTTCTGTGTAATATATCAATGGGAATACATATTTCTTTTCATGCAATGTTCTCCTGATAACACGTCCATGCCTTTTTAAAATTCCTAGCTTATTTTTGAGTTTCCTCATTGTTTTGCAATATCCTGATTTTTCTTTTTTAGATATTTGCTTTAATGCTGTGTTACATTTTATGGTGCATATTTATAACATGCATTGGATTTCTAATTCCTTTGATAGTTTATATGAACAGCTAGGCAATTCAGGTTTAACCAAGCTCTTACAAAAACAGTGGCAGACTGGGTTGATTTACAGAGTAACTACTTTCTGTTCAGTGCGATATTACTAATTAACATGTTTGTAGTCAAATTCAGTTTTGAAATAGATTGAGGAAAAATTAAATGCATCTTTCTACTTCTATTTTTTAAAATAATTATTTAAATCCTACTGAATTTAACAAAAATGCTACCTTTTTACACAGCTTTATGACATCCTATAGAATTTAATAGAAAGTTATGTCTTGCTATAAAATTCTATATTATTTTTCAAAAACAAACAACCCCCCCAAATTTATGAAAAGATTAATTTCTAAAGGTTTTTAGAATAATTTCTATAGAATTCCATTGGTTTCACCCCAGCTAAATTCTGTAGGTCTTCTAGATGGCTTTTCAGCTTACAAATTTTACCAGGTTAAAAGAAAATGTCAATTAAAATGATTCTTTTAATGAAGTGTTAAGAAAATTCATCCGTGTATACCAGTTACCCTCTTGTTCCCTTCCCGCCAAAATTCCCCAAGGTAGGGGGTAGCTGGTGCCATTTTATTTCCCTAACAACAAGCCTACGTAAATAGGAAATGCTCAAACACACTTAAAAAACAACAACAAAACCTTACCATTTCTATCACAATTTGGGCTGGGGTGGGGGGGGTTGTTTACCATGAGTATTAATCAATACAGACATATCATATTACTTCTAAGTTCCGGCCATAGAACAATTATGTGAGGAAAATTTAAATAATACTTCTCAGATATTGCCTATATTTGACTCCAGAGTCATTTTACTTCTCTCAAAAACTTTTTCATTTCCTTAGGATTATTACATATGTCATTTCTAGGATTATCAGTTAAAGAATTTTAGGCCTGGTATTTGTTTCCAGAAAATTTACTTAAGAATTATAGATCTCTTCCTGTTAAGTGCTGTTTTCTGGCTACAGTGAAAGGACAGGAAACACTGGATATGATTTAATGAGGCCACAACTTTATTATTACATGTCTGGGACTACCCAGCAGATAAAAGTGTACAGTGCTGGTAACTTCATGATCATTTCAATATCTACCCAGGCGCTTCTGCCACCCCCATCCTCTCTTTTCCATTCTGGTGCCCAGCCAACCCATTCCTGGGACCTTACCATCCCCCCCCCTCAAACGAGGGTTAAGGAGGGCTATAAGAAAGAGGGGGGTTGGCTCCCTGCCGTGCCAGTCATAGAAGTACAAACTGTCCCCCTGCCCCGCATTCCGCTTCTCTAAGAAACACCTCCTTGAAGTCTTTTACCAAGCCATTTATCTGGTCACTGTGTCCCTTCCCTATGGAGTATTTGCACTGGACATCTGCCCCACACTTCCCCAATGAGTTGTGACATCATCACCTAACTGCATTCCTTACTCACCATATCAAAGCCTCCCCTGAACCTGCTGTGGGGAAGGCAAACTCCCCCCTTGCCCCGACACATACACACACACACTCCACCTTGGCTAGGGTGACCAGATGTCCCGATTTTATAGGGACAGTCCCAATATTTGGGGCTGTCTTATATAGGTGCCTATTACCCCCCACCCCTGTCCCAATTTTTCACACTTCCTGTCTAGTCACCCTAACCTTGGCCAATCTGGTAGTGAGGGAAAAATTCCTTCCCAGCCCCCCTACTAAGAAGAAGCTAGCATGATGACCACTGCAGGTCCTGACCAGGTCTGGTATTGTGCCACTTCCAAGGAGGGTGGATGCTGATCTGCCTGGTCTGGGGAAAAGGGGCTTCTCCTGCTAGGCTTGCCCCTTATTAACTCCCCAGCCCTTCTGGTCCCTGAGAGATGAGTCAGCATCGCCATACTGACTAACTCGACATTTGCAGCAGCTTCTGTTCCTCTCTCTCACTCCCCCTCCGTAAAGCACTATACCCCTTCCCCCGGCAAGCCAGACAACATGTCCCCCACCCCCACTTAAGGTGTGGTCATTTCTCTCATCATATCTGCCTACACTCCTATCTGATTATATTTCCAGCCTGTTGATATCTTGTTGATTGTTTTCTAAATTGCCTTCTTCAGAACTAATTCCTAATTCACCTATCCCTTTATATTCTGCCTGACTAAATTCTCTTAGGAAGTGTGTAACATTATCCAATTTGTCATAAATTATTGTATAATGTTGCTGTGCACCGTCCGTTGTGGGTGAAGTGATCCCTACCTGTATATAGTATATCCAACACTCCATTTGTAAAGTTTTGGGATATTTCTAGTTAAAGGTCATTACAATACTGCAAATTACTATGTAACCCTTCTGCCAGTCAGAGTTGGCAGCAACAAGGGCCGGGTTCAGTATCTAGGGGCTCCTTTTCAGCAGTAAAACACAAAATCACCTTGAGCCCCCACCCCATGACCTGGGACAAATACACACTACTCCACAGCATCTGCAGAGTTCACCTCCCACCCTGGGTGGAGGCGGGGGGCAGTAAGGAAGAACCTTACTCGCTCTGCTGCTCAGGCACTGACTTGCTGCCCCTCTATGTGGGGCTCTGCTCTGGCACCTCCACCAGCCACCCTCCTGGCTGCTCATCACACCTCTCCACCTGCTGCGCCAAGATGTCTTCAGGGCCCCCCAACACAGCTCTCAGTGATTTTCGATGTTAGTGTGGGAGCTATCAGGCAGTCTCTTGCATCAGAGACACAGTCCCAAAGCAGGTCTAATATTTAGATCTAGGTATCAGCTCTCCAGACGTAACAACACCCTCAATTGAGTCTAAATTAGCTCTATTACTATGCAGTGGCGAGAGGAAGGGTTGATAGTGTCTAGGGGCCTTAGGCAAGGCCCACACCACCAGGTACAAAGACCTGTCCCTACCCTTTCTCCACTCACTGGGCATTGGAACCCATGTCCCCTGCCTAGTGAGTGCCATTTAGTTGAGGGTGAGTCCCTCAATTGGGGAATGCCAAGTACAGTTCTGCTGCCCTTGATTCACACAACAAGGATAACAACGCTTTATTACTCCTTCCCCAATAACAAGGAGACTGGGAATCCCACACCAGCCAAAAGTGACCATTTAGGCAAGCAAGCCCATCATGTTGAGCACTGAGGCAGGGTGGGTATGCCCATGCAAATGACATCAGCTCCTGAAGTCCTTTTCCACAGCTCACCACTAGATGTAAGTGAAGAGCTCGTTCAGACTCCTCTTACAACTATAATACAAAAGACCACAAACTTCTAATAACACATTTCAGTTTCCTTTGATAAGGCGGAATATGTTATTCTTTCTAAATAAATGTAATTAGTAAAAATAGGAACTGTGGGCTAGACTTAGATTGTGAGCTCTTTGGGGCAGGGATCACCTTTTTATCTTATTTGGATAGCACCTCACTCACTGGTGTCCTGGTCCATGACTAGGGCTGCTAGGTATTATGATAATATAAATAATAATAATATTTTTCCATTGCTCTGTGGCTTCTTTAACCATTTACACCAGTGCACAGTGAATGCAGAGTAGGTGCATATCATTATCATTCTGATTTGGCACCATTTTACACTCACTGTGCATTGGTGTAAATGAGTGCAAAAGGTGCAGGGCAATGGAGAATCAGGCTCATTCTCTGCTACATTCCAATGATCAGAAAATTGTTTTTCTTGCTTTTCATTTTAAAGTTTTCTGGTTCTGCTGTTTTCTCTTTTGTTTTTTTGCAAATGCCCCTTAACCATTTCCTCTATCTCTGAAACAGCCTTCCACTGAGACATTTTGCATGCAGCCTGGAGGAGTAAGCTATTAGTGAGCATATGCAGAGTAATTCTTGATTAATAAGCAGTTCAGCTATACCCTACGTTCAAAATATATTTCCCTTCTCTTCCTGGTTCAGTGACATTCCTACAGTTTTGCAAAAATTGCAGCTATAGTTAGTCTCAAAAGCACTTTTTGCTTTAGGGCCTCAAACCTTTTGCACACAAGAGGGCCACAGATTTTAAAACTGTTCCTCTAAGGACCTTGCCTCCATTTTCTGATCTGGTCTCAGAAGCAGTGGTGCTTGTGAATGAGCTCTGCCTTTGCACAATAAACTAGTTACGATGGATTTATTTTACTTTGGATTCATATATGTTTTGCTGTTCCTGTAGCAAAGTTTTGTTTAGGGCACTTGATACTTTACAACAAAATTCTAAACTGGCCTGAGATATACAAATAGCAGAAAAGACTTCCTTCAGCCCTTCCCCACTCAGTAATAAATCGTTTTAGTAACAATGCATTATTCAGAGCCCAATCAGTCCTGAACTTACACCAAACTGATTCACTGGAAGTCTGTTTTATGTCATTTTGAAGACCTATGATTTAATCAGTGTGGCCTGCTAGCTGCATCTGAACCACTTGATTATTTTCTGCAAGCCATGTGGACTTCTTTCCCCTTCACTTTTCAAGCTACCAAGTAAATTCCACACAGGAAAAGAATGATTAACAGCCACTGGCGTAGACATGTAGCCCAGCAAGCATAAGATCCAAGGCTGCCAACAGGCTCTACAGTCCAGAAATAACATACTGTAGCAAATCAGGGAGGGAGTGCTGTACAAAATTTCCATTCACAGCACACTGGATAGTTACCCCAACCCCATCCTTCTTTTTCCACAATGCTGAATGGGAAAGGGCTCTCTTAATACGGGCAATTCCATTTCTTAAAAACCTTTTTGGTACCAACATTGTGTGCTTTTCTTGCGTTTGCTTGTAGATTTTACAAGCCTATACCCCACTGCACTCTATGATTTTGAAGTGACTTGTGGGAAACAGAGAAGCTTTCAATCTCTATTATTTTAAATGGAAAAAGAGAGAAAGGAAACCAGCAAAAATTGGGACATTTTTTTATCTTGGCAATTTTGATCACAGCAATTATTTTGGCTCCAAGCCTGGCACAACATATACTGCAGGAGAAGACCAACCCATTCCTTAACCGGGTTCTTTAATTCCCAAATAAAATTAAGCTATTGATGGCATTTAGTTTTAAACTAGGACTGTGAAAAATTCAAATCGAAAAAAAAATCAAAAACCAGGAGAAACTTCCCTGCATTTGAATTTCAATGGAAAGCACCCCTGAAATTCACACAAACATACCTCTCAAACGTAACCTTTTCACTCAAACATCCTACTCCCAAAGCTACTGGCTTTACACAAAAATTTGGTATTCTCTCATTTTTAGTAGCAAAATGATTTACATGGCAAATAAAGAAACATGAAACTGAGGTTCTAGAAAGTGTTCTTTAAGAATTTACTCCTACAGCATTTTAAATTTCCTGCAGGAATAACTATTTTTGACCCTCATTCTTGAGGTTTGTCATATGCTACATACTGTATTGGGTCCTTGGCAGGCTGAGTGATATGCACACAAATCTTGGAGAAGATTCAGGCTGAATCAGGATTGTTTCCCCCTCCTCCACAAGTCCCACTTACCTTCAGTTTTTTGTTGGAGCATGTGGCCTGCACTCCCTCCTCACCTGATGGCTCCTCCCTCAATCCTCCTGGGGTGGAGCTGGGGAGGAAGCAGCCAGTAGAATGGCTGCTCCACCCTCCTTAGGAAATGTCCTCAATGGAACTGGAGATCTGCAGCCATTTAGCAGTTTGGGGATTAAGAAATGCTCTTCTAGTCGCACTGCTGCTCTTAATAAATGCATTAACCTGAGTCTGGGGCCTGGGCAGCCCAGCCTGCACCAAGGTAATGGAAGAGATTTCCAAGTTAGTATGGAAAAAATCAGTTAGGATATCTAGTCCCTCCCCCTGCTAATCCAGAATTGTTCTCTACAACAAAGCATTAATATTACAACTACAGTAAGGAAAAAATTATTTTAAAAATGGATCCTTGTTGCTTCCTTCAGCTGCTGCTTACTGTGCATGTCCTCTTGCTCACATCTGAAAAGCTGACTACCAAAACCAAGTTTTCTTACTTTATTAATTGCTTGTTGTGGTCAACTCCTTCACATAGCCAACGCAAACAGGGGAGGAGAAAGCTGTATTTTGACTGTTTCATGCACTGTTAACCAAACTGCCAGCTGAGTTCCAATTCCAAAATCTTTATTGCTGGCAACGATATAGCAAGCAGACAGAACACAGCTTTAATTTTCAGAGAGCAATAGATACTGCTCAGATTTGCTAAGAAAGCCATTAACAGAAAATAAACAGGAAGCACTTGGCTGTCATTTTGCTGACAACATCACAGTTCTGTTAGCCCTTTTGGGGTTTTAAGATAGTTTCTAGCGGCAGATTCTAATGACTTTTATGCACAAATGTAAAGAGAAAACATGGACATAAATATTTTGGGGACAAACACTGTAATTAGTAAATTTGTCAGGAGGAACAGGAAAAGCTATTAAAAGCAAGGAACAGGAAATACTGGTTAAATACATAGTTGTGAATAAAAGTTAATTTTAGGCAGGTTTTATTTTCCATCAATTAGCAGTAAACCAAATTGTCATATCTGTCAAAAGAGTTACTAAAAAGTTTACAAAATTGCCTGTAGCTTCATTTTAATCTTAAGAAAACAAAACCCAAAAAGCACTAATGAGGACTAGAAAAAAACCCATATAGAGCTCAGAACTTTGTACTTCCTCTGCTCAAGGTGAAAGCTAAGCACAAGGAGGGATTATGGGCCCTCTGAACTTCTAGCTGCTCAGGTAATGTGAAAAGGGCACTTTACAAAAACTATGTCACTGTTATAACCTAAACAAAATATCTATTTCAAAAATTTTCAGATGACCAGCTTTACAAGCGTGTCAATCTGAAAATGTAAAAATCTCTTAGCTAAGAGCAGTTTATTATATATTGCTTCTATTTTGTTCAGTTACTCAATCCTTTGTATTTATTAAGAAGCTAGTCAAGTGGCAGGAGTAGCCAAGTTTCCAATTGTGCAATTTATTGTTCGGTTTGGGGGAGAAATGAAAACTCTTGTGGTCTCCAGAGGAGCTTTTTAAAATCACAATCCTAATCTGCAGTCTCATGTATGCAATCAGGAATATAAAATAAAAAAAATCTTCAGACATTTGTTTGCATTGCAATTTAAGATGCTGCATAAAATGTTAGAAATCGATAGTTCATTTTATGATATATATTTGACCTAAAGTAATTAAAGATTTACTGCTCTTTCGAAACAAAGTAAAAGCTAAGGGAAATATGAGAAAGTCATAAAAATAACTTATTTACTTTTTTTTCCTGGACCACCTCTCCTCTTCTGCCCTGGAACTATTCTCCTCTCCCCTAGAAATTAGACAAGTTTTATGGCTACAATGTCTGTTCCTGCTAGATAAGTCTAGTTCCTGGCAACACACTATATGTATAAAGGTCAACAGAAAATGGAGGTCAGGGCTTCACTGGCAATACTTTTTATAAAACAATCCTTAATTCTTGGATGGGTTTCATTTAAGAATTTGAGAAAAGGTCAAAAGGTTACCCCACTATTAACCACTGTGACACAAGGAGAGAAGTTATGTATCATTCAAACAGAAAGTATTTTCTATTAATATTTTCCATTGTATTAGCTGAGACTTATTTTTAACCATTTAGCCCTTTGGTATCAGGGCAATTAGGAGTTGCTGTATTAGACCCAATATATTTTACATTGCAACATAGTAAGGGGAATCCTTATTTATTATATTAAAAAGATGATTTTCTCCTGAGCATAAAAAGGGCTTTAAAAACATTTCCATTATTGTTGCAGTGGAAGAGAGAGACTGATAATGCACACATTCCCAGAGCTGCGAGGGCCTCTCTTTGGACTACATGCTGTGCAGTGTGTATCGTCATGTAACAAAAAGAATAAGTTTAGTGAATGGATCCAAAATATTAAGAAAAAAAATATTAAGGCAACCAATATATACAGTAGCAAATTTTGCCAAGCCAGTTATACCAGACAGAAAACTGTTTTCAGGTTTGTTTTTAGACTTTGGTACACATCCAGACAACAAATAGAAAATTAACTTCTTTGTGATTAGAGTATGAATGTGAGATGTTAACACTATTGAAGTTAATGGGAGTTTTGTCATTGAATTTAATAGGGCCAGGATTTCACACTGAAGTCTTAACAGTAATGCAAAATTAATCAGTGCTGTACGCTGAGAAATCTTAATCAGATGGTTCAAAGATACCCTGCTTTTGTGGGAAGCTACTTTCTCTTTTTCTCTGTTAATACATTGGTTAAAGCTCTGAGCTATGCAGAAATGTGACTTACATGCCTTTTGCAAGAACTAGAGGTGAGTAACTCTAGTGTCTTGGCTAAATTCCAATTTACATAATTACAATCTGCCTACCTAAATCCCCTCTACAATTTCAACTAGGTACAATACTCTACATCTTTTTTCCTTCTAATATGCAGTGTTGCTGAAGACAGCTAAACAACCACTGTGTTCCACCCCAGAAATGACTACATTTCAGTAGGTGAAGCAATTTTTGTGTGTGCAAATAGTAATGCAGGTGTACATATACTGTACAGAAGTTTGAAAAAATAATAAATCATAAAATTTAGTTGGGGATTGGTCCTGCTTTGAGCAGGGGGTTGGACTAGATGACCTGCTGAGGTCCCTTCCATCCCTGATATTCTATGATATATCTGCCATCACTGGACAAACTCCAATCCCATTGACAAACTCACAAGATCATAAGAAGAAAAGGAGTACTTGTGGCACCTTAGAGACTAACAAACTTATTTGAGCATAAGCTTTCGTGAGCCACAGCTCACTTCATCGAGCTGTAGCTCACAAAAGCTTATGCTCAAATAAATTTGTTAGTCTCTAAGGTGCCACAAGTCCTCCTTTTCTTTTTGCGAATACAGACTAACATGGCTGCTACTCTGAAAGATTGTAAGTACTCCTGTAACTGAAATTCTTCTCACAGCGCTGCTAGGTACTCAGTACTTTTGAAGATCAGACCACTTATTTAACCATCTAACTCCAGATTTAGTAGCTTAACTTTAGGCACCCAGTTTTCAAAACCTTGGCCTAAAGTTACAGAAAACACACATTTTGAAAGGTTACATCATTGAAATTACATCATTTCAAGTAGCTCCCTCTTTTATTCATTGTTAATAATCATTTTGACTGTTACCCAGGTTTTAAAAGGCAAATCACATGTTTGGGTGTTGGCAGATTGAGATATATGAAGAGAGGGACTCCAGTGCAAAATAGCCAAATGATTGGCAGTCTGATATATACAATGCATAGTGCATCAAATATGAAGATCTAGAAGACAGAGAAAACATCTTGAGACATAAATTATGTCTCTTTCTTTCTCTTATGTAATATTTTAATTTTTTTCCCCCATTCAAAAAAAACTAAAACACATTGGGGGGAAAGATAAAAGAAAAAGAGCTATTACAATATAGTCACTGCTATTTAATAATAGTTACAATTTACCCTCTTTGAAAGTTAAACAAATAGCTAAGTCTCTGGTAGGAAGGATTAGTAATCACGAAGTACAAGATTCTATTGGGAAAAAAATGTACATTAGACCCTGATGTTGCAGTTAAGCTGAGTGTAGGGAAATTCTCAATGGGGCTTTGCATAGGCACAGAGTCCACCTGCACAGAGCTGACTGTAGAATCGGAACCTCAGTCTATGGCAGGCATGGAATGCTTGTCACATATGGAATGTGTTTGATATTTGTCAACCATTTATTATGCAGTTGGTGCTGGATAGTTCTGGTTCTCTGGGGTGAACATTGATTCAGTGAGGCCTCAAGACTGAGAAAGTCTGTATAAGAAATCCATGTTCCATAAAACCTAATGTGTTGTCCCTGGAGAGAAGCTGTCCCTGGTTTACATTTAGAACCAAACATGGCTCATCTATTTAAGTCTTGTGATGTGAGATTATCTTAATTTCTTTTAGATCACCAAATGCCTCTGTGTAAATGTGGAATCCACCAAGGGCTGACAGGGCTTGTAGAAGTAACCACCAGACTAGGGACAATGGAAAGTAGTTATCCTTAGCATTTGTATTCTGACCACACATTGGATATGGTAAGGAGGGGAGAAGCTTGTGTTTGTGGGGTGGAAAATCCCCAAATGCAGGTCAAAGAAACCAAGGTGTAGATGCTAGCTTTTAAAAACCAGCAGATGGATGGGTTAGTGGAAGACTCCGAGAGCCACGTAGGAAGTTTGGGGCAGGAGAGAGGAAAAGACTGCGTGCTTTCAAAGCAAGGGTACCTGGTTTAGCTGAGGACCAACCAAAGGCAAAACAAGAGGACCTGGGAGAAGAAAGAAAGAACGGCTCCATTATTAGGAAATCAAGCCATGAGCGGCAGGAGAAGGACCCTAGACTCCCCGAGAGGACATTGATCCTGGCTCAGAGAATGCTTGGGACTGGTGAGGAAACTGAGGCAGGGAAATGCACGTAGGTTTTATTATTTTTGGATAGATCTGTGTATTTCTCATGCAATTACAAAAAGAGCAATGGTGTTTTAGAATCCTGTGCAAAGTCTCTCTCTGTGTGTTATGTATTACACCTATCACGTGCCTTTGAAGAGTAAACCAGTGGATCCAAAATGCCTACATGACTGGAGTCCTGGGAGACGGTGTGATTAAGCTTTTGGGGAATTTCAGGGGTAAGCACTGATAACAGGGGCCTGCCAGTTGGACTGTGGGGTTGCAGCACTCAGAAGGGGGTGCTAAGTAAAGGATCTGCACCCCAAAAATGTGCCTAGGGACCCCAAGACAGGGGCAGTGCCTGGACTCAGTTCAGACTCTGGAGGGTTAAAGAACATGGATTCTCTCACAGCAGTCTGATGAATGGCCAAGAGGGAGTGTTCAACTAGACCTGTCACAAATGCCTTCCTTGTTTCTGTCAATTATTTCTTTGTCCCATACCTAATAGTTTCAAGACTTGATATATGTACTTTCAGTTCTATGTACATCTCCAGGATAAATGTTGCTTATATCTAATCGTTTATTTATAATTCAGTCTTGCCTTTATCCTACAATAATGTAACTGTAACGCCCGTAGCGGATGAACATTGATTCCTATCAAGTGACAGGGGTATTACCTTGATCCATACCACGTGCCTGGGGACAGGAAATAAAAATCAGTCTCCCAGCTGCGTTCTTCTGTGGCGCTCGTATTACAAATACAAAAAGAAAAATAAAACATTTCCAAATTCTTTAGAAAAAAGAACCAGAGTTCAGGAAACACTTTGAATTCCTGTCTGCTACAGTTTTGTGTTCTCATAATTTTAATACTTTTAAAGAAAACATGATCAAAAAAGGTAGATAGGTACAAAATTTGGTCAATAACCCCTATAGATTTTCCAAGAAGTAATTCATTTTCTGCTTAAACAGAACAGACAAGACTACAAAGGTACTTCTTTCTCCATCACTCCCGTGAATTCAGGATAGCGTATATAGAGAACATATTTCAAAACAAAGATTAGAAAGTGGAATTCCAGTTGTGCTGTACTTTCTAGGAGAAAACCTCTAATATTGTGTTCTAAACCTACCTTATTTTTGGCAATGATTACACCACAACTAAAGGGGGGCAGTATTTGTCTGGGCTTACCCAAAGAAGGGCAGCTCTGGTTTGTGGTTCGGAGGGTTGGAGAGGAAGGAGGTCAGAAACTTCTGTGAAAGGTGCTCAGGGGTCAGCTTTGCAGCAATGACCCACCCCCCACCCCTCAGGAATGTGCATAAATGTACGAAACCTGGGTGGGGCAAGTCTCTCTGTCCACGCAGCATGGTAGGCCATATGTCGCAACTTATTTTGTAAGGTTGGGTGGATGTTCAGTGCAGGTACTTCATAGGGAGGGCAGCCAGTGACCAGATAGATGGCCTGGTAAAGGACTTAAAAGGAGGCATTGGATAAAGGAACAGAACGGGGGAGGGGATTCGGGGACTCCTATGATTGGTACAGCAGGGAGCCAACACCCCCCATTCTCATAGCCCTCCTTAACCTTCTTACGAGGCTGGTGGATGGTAAGGTCCAAGCCATGGGTCGGCTCGGGGACCTGGATGGAAACAAAGGAGGGCTGGTGGAAGCCATGGAGAATTGATTTGAATAAGCATAGATTTGCCTGCACTGTATACTTTATCTGGCGGGTAGTCCCAGACATCTATATAATAAAGTTGGGGCCTGATTAAAACCCATTAACAAGTTTCCTGTTCTTCTTGTGGTGTACCCCCACGATAGAAAGCATATAAATCTTAAGGCCTCTCAGATTCAGTTGGCGTAATAGTACAAAGTGTGATCATATCTTTCTGAATGACTCTTACCTGTGACTTTTTCAGATGAAATACTTTGAGACCATAAAAGCATTTTGCTCCATTGTGTAGCTGCCAAATAGCCATTATTTCATTTTTAAATCACTTCATAACTGAGAAATTTTTAAAAATTGCCATAAATGTTGATATTTTTTCTCAAAGTTCTAAAACTAGAATTTATTAACATGCTGCTGTGCCAACAGCACCTACAATAATAGACCCTGATCCAGCAAAGCACTTAAGAGCGCATGTAACATTATGCATGTGAGTAGTCCTATTCAACTCACATGCCTAAATATTGGTACGCTATTGGAGCCTGATGCTGGCTAAATTATTAAAATACAAAAAAACACTGGGTGAGACAGAATATTTATTGTAAACTACAGTGTGTTGCAAAGAAAAGAAAGGAAAAAAACTACGAAGATTTTTCTGCAAAGAATTTTCTTCACAACCAACATCAAGGAAAATTATAAAATTTGTGTGTGTGTGTAGGAACTGCCTATACACATACTCACCATCATATATGTTGTCACTGTCTCCAAGTGATAAATTCCATTTATTTTGCGTCTTCGATACTCACATCACCTACACTCTGTCCACTAATCCTTTTTTGGTGGAATTGTTTACATTCCAAGCCCCTGAGCAGCTTTCAAACAGCCATCCTTTTCTACTTAAAATCTACATTTTTTTTTCTTTTTACCCAAAATGAAGACTCCCCCCCAAACCCCTGAAACCTAAACTAAGGTTCAAGACATGCAATATTCAGTCCTAGATTAAGGATAATTTTAAGATCAGCTGTCTTATGAGCCACCAGGGTTAGAAGAACAAGCCACAGTCTTTGGAGAGTTGAGATTTCCCCTCTTCTAATGTTATAAAACTTGTGATTCTGTCCCTGGGATTCTGTCCCTAGCAGGACTTAAAATTACCTTATCTTATTATATAGACAAGCTAGTTTATATAACTTCTGGAGGTTTTAAAAGTGTTCTTTTTTCCCCCAATCACCCTGCGTATAGCCAAGGCTACAGGAATACAGCACATAAGACAGGTATAAACAAACATAAAAACTCTAAAAAGTGCCTAAAATAACTTTTCAAAATGTGGTGTAAACAAAACCCATTCTTCTGCCTTTGCACCTATCACGAAACTCCATCTGTAGCTATATATTATTTCCATAGTAAGAAGACTACCTCAAGTGGGGGAAGAAAAAAACGAAACAAAACAGCACCGCAGAGCCAAACAAGCTTCCTAAATAACCAAACAAAGTAAGAAAAACATATATGGGATACATAAAATCTGAGATAACGTGACATATGCCACCTGTTTAAGAGGAGCTGCATAATTCCCTTACTGCCAAGTATGGTCAACCCATCCCAAGTTTTCTGAATAATTAAAAATAATAAACTATGGTGTAAGGTATTCAAAGTATGCTTAAGGAAATGTGAATAATTTCCTTTGAAACTGGAATCATCTTGTCCATCATGTACTTCCTTTTGGGCATTCATTGTCAGTTTGAGTAAGTAAGTTACATAAACTCAAGGCTAAATTCTTTTCACAAACCACGTTTTCAAGGTTGTTGAACCCTCTATACATGTGAATACTCACTTCCCTAAATTTAAGGAGTAGAAAATATTTTAGAAATGGTGCTGTTGTCTTTCTTAAAAATAGTATCTAGAACCATGTATTGTCCTATAGAGAGCAGATTAGTACTTAAGGGATCTACCAGGTGACTGACAGAGAACTTGGATCTCAGTCAGCATCTGTGGACATTTCATACTAACACCTGATGAATTTACTAAAAAGCTATGGACTCAAAGTTTTCAATTCAATAAGGAGGACTATGTAAAATCCACTATTTTTTTTGCTTCTCAGGTACACCCTGAATGAAAAGAAAGTTTGTTTTCTGTCTCCATCTGCTGGTAGGAGGTCATATTATAAATATAACTGTTGGGATTGATCTAAGATACTAGTTAGTTTTTCCATTACAATGAATGCCTGCCAATATTTGTGAAAATAAATTAAAGCAAGAATGGACATTGTTGCTAAAAGCTAAACTAACTTTTTTTTGCATTGGTAGTATTGAGTTTGTCCACACATTTAGCATATTATGTGACACTGTGTGCCAACTTCATTGCAGTCACTTCATGTATTAGATTTGAGGGGGTTAAATAGTTGCTTATATTTGGTGCTATTTTGTCCAGACATCCTACAAGTGCACATAATAGTTTGTTTTTGAAACTTCCGCTACATGAGGATTATAAAGTTGTGAAGAATGTAAGGGGAGGAACTTAATGATAATATATCAGGCTCATCACTGTCTTCATGGATCACGTAAGGGCAGGCTCATAGCTTGAATGCAATACTAAATGCAGTAGTGTGGAGTTAGACTCTAGGTGAGGGAATAACCACTGATCTCTTCCTGGAACTTGGTCATGTTTAGAGAGATACAGTAGGAACGCAGGAAACCGGGTAATGCTTTACAATGAATAGTATGATATTGGCCCTTGAATAGGGTTGCCAACTTTCCAATTTCTGGTCACTGGACACCCCTGCTCCACTCCCTCCCACAAGGACCCACCCTCCATTCACTCCTCCCCTCCATCCTGTGTCCAGGCCAGGGACCACCGCACTCTCCCCACCCCACCAATCACCTGAAGGGGGAAGTATCCTTCCGCTGCACCTGCTTCCCTTTCCCCCCCCCAGCATGTTCAGCCCATCCCAAGCAGCTGGGCCTGGGTTAGGAGTAGCCTCCTGCCACCACCTCCCACAGCCCAAGCACTCCCGGACCCATTTCTGACTCACTCAGACTCTGACCCTAGCAGCCGGGCCTGGGCGGGGAGTGGAATGGGCAGGATCACCCACTTCTCACACCAGTCGCTCCACTCGGGGTCGGTGTGAGAGCCCACCAGCCTCCCAGCCACTGTGGTGGCTGCCTGCGAGAGACCACGAGCCTGGCTGGGGGGGTGGGGGGGGGGACAGAGCCCCTCTCCCTGCCCTAGCAGGCGAATCTGGGGCACTTGCCCCACATGCCCCCCCTAGATCCTGTAGGTGGCAGCTGGACTTTTGGTGTCCAGTGTTTCTGACTGGACACTTTCAGGTGTCCTTTTCGATTGGACACCTGGCAACCTTACCCTTGAACAGCTACTCAGCCTGCATTCCTCATTGATAAAATGTTGAAAGAATGAGGAGTACGTGTGGCACCTTAGAGACTAACATTTATTGGAGCATAAGCTTTTGTGGGCTAAAGCTCACTTCAACAGATGCATGCAGTGGAAAATACAGTAGGAATGAATATATAAACACACACACACACACACACACACACACAGAGAACATGAAAAAAATTGGGGTTACCATACCAACTTTAACGAGAGTAACTGATTAAGGTGGGCTATTATCAGCAGGAGAAAAAAAAACTTTTGTATTGATAATCAGGATGGCCCATTTCAAACAGTTGACAAGAAGTGTGAGTAACAGTAGGGGGAAAATTAGCATGGGGAAATAGTTTTTAGTTTGTGTCATGACTCATCCACTCCCAGTCTCTATTCAAGCCTAATTTAATGGTGTCCAGTTTGCAAATTAATTCCAGTTCTGCGGTTTCTCATCAGAGTCTGTTTTTGAAGGTTTTTTTTGAATAATTGCGACTTAGGTCTGTAATTGAGTGTCCAGGGAGGTTGAAATGTTCTCCGAATGGTTTTTGAATGTTATAATTCTTGATGTCTGATTTGTGTCCATTTATTCTTTTGCAGAGACTGTCTGGTATGGCCAATGTACGTGGCAGAGGGGCATTGCTGGCGCATGATGGCATATATCACATTGGTAGATGTGCAGGTGAACGAGCCTCTGATAGCGTGGCTGATGTGATTAGGTCCTATGATGGTGTCGCTTGAATAGATACGTGGACAGAGTTGGCAACAGGCTTTGTTGCTTGGATAGGTTCCTGGGTTAGTGTTTTTGTTGTGTGGTTGCTGGTGAGTATTTGCTTCAGGTTGGGGGGCTGTCTGTAAGCAAGGACTGGCCTGTCACCCAAGATCTGGGAGAGTGAGGAATCGTCCTTCAGGATAGGTTGTAGATCCTTGATGATGCACTGGAGAGGTTTTAGTTGATGACTGAAGGTGACAGCTAGTGGCGTTCTGTTACTTTCTTTGTTGGGTCTGTCCTGTAGTAGGTGACTTCTGGGTACTCTTCTGGCTCTGTCAATCTGCTTCTTCACTTCAGCAGGTGGGTACTGCAGTTGTAAGAACACTTGACAGAGATCTTGTAGGTGTTTGTCTGAGGGGTTGGAGCAAATGCAGTTGTATCTTAGAGCTTGGCTGTAGACAATGGATCGTGTGGTGTGGTCTGGATGAAAGCTTGAGGCATGTAGGTAAGTATAGCGGTCTGTAGGTTTCTGGTATAGGGTGGTGTTTATGTGACCATCGCTTATTAGCACTGTAGTATCCAGGAAGTGGATCTCTTGTGTGGACTGGTCCAGGCTGAGGTTGATGGTGGGATGGAAATTGTTGAAATCATGGTGGAATTCCTCCAGGGCTTCTTTTCCAGATGATGAAGATGTCATCAATGTAGCGCAAGTACAGTAGGGGCGTTAGGGGACGAAAGATGAGGACGTGTTGTTCTAAGTCAGCCATAAAAATGTTGGCATACTGTGGGGCCATGCTGGTACCCATAGCAATGTTGTTCTTCAGACACAAAGAAGTTAGAATTCCTTAGGCTACTGAATAGCATATGGTTGACACCCTCTCCCCCAGAATAGCCATTCAGCAAATCCTTCAGTATATACCATCATATGCTGTTTTAGTTACAGAACTGTTAAACAATGACGACATCGCAATTCCGCCGATATCAAACTATTTATTGAAAAAACACACACAGTAAATAAGCTTGATGGGCAATTAAACCAGATCGACCGTATTATATTTCTCAACAATTGTTCTTCCCTTCAGCTCTTGGGCAATCAGTTTCTCAAGTACAATAAGAATGAAGTGTCCTGTTAACTGTTTATCTGTAGTCCTTCTGTAGCATTACAGTACATACATTTTCTATTATGTGTGCGCAAAACTTTAATACACAAGAACTTCCACTCTATTTGTAACAATAGAGCAGAATAAACGATACCCTAAAAAAGCCATACCAAAGTATTGTGTGTTCTCTTCATTTTCTTACACAAAGATGGCAGAAAAGAGGAAGTCTCCAACACGCTGGTTCAGTCTTCCCATCTGTGTGGAAGAGGGTTGGATGCTGCCTTGGCCACTGTCACCCTGCATGATGCTCTGGATACCTCTGGAACCCTCTGGAATTCCATTAGAGCTCCACATAGAAGATTTTTCCTTGACACTTTTATACATTGGACAGATCAGCAAAAAGTGCTGAGCAATTTTTTTCCACTGATGATTTCAGAATGCAAAGTTACCTCATTGCTTGATTTATGCTGATAAAGCTACTTAAGCACCATACTCTAGATAATCTTTGAGCATTTGTGGTTCCTGCTTTGAACTGTTCAAGGCTAAATTAACAGATCAGAGTCGTGGATAAATTGCTAATAAAATTCAAAAGTCAACACAATAAATATCCCTATAAAACAAGAACAGCTGTGTTTTAGTGAAATGGTGGAAGTGATATGCCCAGCCAAATGGTTCTGGAGACCTTTGTTTAGCGTTCAAGAAAGGAAGCTTTTCAAAGAACCTTCCTACACCCTACACTGAAATAATTAAGGGCATGTTTATATTGGTGGGGGAGGAGGGATGAGGAAGCTAACACTGATTTTAAACACTGGTGTTAAAAAGAAAAGGAGTACTTGTGGCACCTTAGAGACTAACCAATTTATTTGAGCATAAGCTTTCGTGAGCACCAGCTCACTTCATCGGATGCACCCGATGAAGTGAGCTGTAGCTCACGAAAGCTTATGCTCAAATAAATTGGTTAGTCTCTAAGGTGCCACAAGTACTCCTTTTCTTTTTGCGAATACAGACTAACACGGCTGTTACTCTGAAACCTGTCATTATGCATGGTGTTAAACAGTGGAAGTTGGGGACTGAGCAACAAAATGCCCATTATGTAAGTGGTTAAAAAGATTTGCCTGTACAGTTAAAGCTGTTATATTATTCTTTGCTTCATTTATGTACCAGAAGCCCATTAAAGGGTTCATTGTCCTTCCAGAACAGATGCTGTGTTTCTTTTCAAGTGGGGTGAAGTTCAGTCAATTGGAATTTTTGACATGTTACATTAGAAAGTATTGATGCACAAATACTTTCAACATCTGAAGCACTTGACATCCAAAGATCTCTGAGTGCTCAACAAATGTCAGTGAGATATTTCAAACCTGTGAAGTATTAGGCTGCATTCACCCATGCTTGCAAAGGGAAGTGGTGGTGATGGGACAGGTAAGCTGCTATTTCTGGGGGATTAGGGCAGTCAGGGTTTGCACTGAACTCCCAGGGATTCTGCCTGTGGAGTGGCTGGCTGAGACTTCTGCTAAACTGTTAGTAACCTCCTTCTCCCACCTTGTTGTGTTTTGTCCATCTGCCACATCCTGTCCACCACCCAGATTGTATGTTCTCTGCAACTGGAACGATCTTCTATGTTACTTGCCTTTACAGAGCCTATCACAATGGGACCCTGATCCTCAACTGGGGTTTCCAGGAGGTACAATATAAATAGCAGCAGCTGCTATAACGTGAGGTTGAGAGTCTATAGAAATCCTGGTTGGAAAAGCTGCCTGTCCCTTCGTGATCAATACTTTTGGGCCCTCTGTAGGCCACCCACAACAGAGCAGTGGTTCTGGAACCCTTTCAGAGACTTTCTTGTGCCTTAGATATTTGTGGGCACCGGCCAATAAAATGCAGAACTGAATCAAGCCCCTCATCTACATTTTACAGATTGGAGAATAAATGGACAGAAGTTAACAGTTGTTTGAGGTAACAGTACATCTGAGACAGAGCTGGGGACAGAACCCAGACCCTGTGCTTTAGTGCCAAGACCAGCCTTCCTTTCTTAACGAAAATTAAAATTGCAAAATACTTGCTTTGAAATAATACCTTTTACATTAAATATTAGAATCCAATAAAAAAAAACATAAGACAAAGGCTTGGAAGAGAGTTTTTTGATAGAACACAGTATTTAATCCATTAATATTTAAGTTCATAAGAATATATAAAATGCAACATGTCTTGTTTCTAGAGAGCAGCTACCCAACTGTAGTCCATTCTTCTTATCTTTCGCAGTTGTTTTTCCTGAGATTTAGACGGTTTAGTTTGGGTAATTTCATCCAAAAACTCTGTAGGATTTATATCTTGTTCCATCTCCGTAAGCTCTAAATCCTCATCTGATTCATCCTCTGCTTTTTCACTGTCCATTTCAACTTCATCAACCACTTCTCTGGCACTTTAAAGTAGGGGGACAGAGGAAAAGAGACTATCAGCATATTCTACCACAGGAAGGAGAATATAGTTTTGATACTAAATCATGATATGGAGTTAAATTGTCTGTGCCGGTGAATTTTATATACATTATATAACTTATTTATGTAGCACTGCAAGGTACTTTACTTACAAGGAAAAGATGTGCCCCAAAGAATTTACAATTTAAACAGATTACTCTCAGCATATGTAGCACATATATACACGAACACACTACAAATATCTATAATAAGGCCTAATATTTGGGTCTGATCCAATGTCCTTTGAAGTTGATAGAAAAATTCCCATTGGCTTTAATGGGCTCTAGAACAATCCCTTAAACTGAACAGCTCAACTGCATGTATCACACACCTTTGCCCATCTCACCCACTCTCTACCCACTAATCCATTTCTCCTGGATTATAACAATCCAAACCCTTGAACACTTTCAAATACCTGCCATTTTATTTGAAATGAAACATATCTTTGACAATTTTATTTCTCCATATTAGTATTAGTATAAGGTACTGGATAGAATATATTCAGTCCTGCATCAGTAATAGGTATAATCTCATGATTTTACAGGTCCAGAAATGCATGTTTTATACCATTGGAAGAGTGGGTTTTCCACCCTCCCTACAGGCCACGATGTCATCTTTAAGGCCTGGAGAATGCAGAGATATCAGACCTTAAAGTGCTGACATTTCTAAGTATAGAAAAAGCATTACAGTTAACTTTTCAGAGAAACTTTAAAAAGTTATTGGTTATAGTGTCCTCTCTCCCGCTCACACTCCCTCAGTCTTGTGCAGAAGACCAAATTATATTAAGGTAGAATGGGTTTCAAAAAAGACTCCCAATAAAAAAGGTTTAAAATAGTTACCTACAGAATACGTGCTGCTGCATGTTGTCTGAAAGTGTAACTGGAACTTGTCTGAGATGACCTGTATAACTCTCTGCTTGCGAGTAACATGGGTGTCCTATACTCATCGCTGAATTAAGAAATCTCTACTGCACCCCCATATATGTACACACACACTTTATGCATAAGCAAGTTATATGCCATTGACAGGCAGATGTGGATACTGACATCAAGATAAAGTGCATAAATATTTGCATGTATATGTATTTATACAATTTTTACATATTTGAATGTCACTGTCTTTTTAGAGTCCAATCCTACAAGTTCTTATGCTCATGTGTAACTTTACTTATTTGGCTAGACCCAGTAATCACAACAGGATTCCAGGTGAGTAATGTTACACATGTGTAAGTATTTATAGGATAAGCTGTTAGACTGTATGTGCAGAAATTCTAACCAGGACGACTAACAAACCCTCCTAATGTAGATACAGCTTATACCAGCTAAAAAGTGTTGTTGCCTGTATAGCTTAAGCTGATTTAGTGAGTGAAGCAAGTTCTACTGGCAAAAGCACTTTTATTCTGCTATAACTGCATCTACATGACAGCTTTTGCTGGTACAGAAAGGTTACAAAAAAAACAAAGCAGAAAACACGACCCCCCTCGTACCAGCAAAGATTTCTAGTGTCTGGTGTATGTCTTTGCAAGTGTTTGTGAAATGCCTAATGCATAGGGTACCCAATCCTGGTTTGAGCTGGTGGGTACTACCGCAATATGAACAATAATTAAAAAAACAAACCAACCAACCAACCATGTTTCTCTGGAGATCTAATTCATTGTTTGGTACACACTTATGTATGAAAGGTTTTCAAGAATAGGGTGTCTAATGGTTAATCTTAGCACGCTAAGTATTTCATTGGCTTCAGTGTACTTAGCATACTAATAAATCTACTACAAAATTACTATCATAGGCCACCAATTTTTTTTTAATTAAACAAGAACATACATTTATCTCACAAAGGAGTAATCTTCATAAATGAAGACACCTCAGACATACCAAACTGTTGCATATTACTGCTAAACCAGTTAATCCTGTTAACTTGCTATGCAATGCTATCAATAAATTAAATCCTAATTAAAAAAAACCCTAGGAACTCCTGTGGGGGCCTCTCTCCCCCAATTTCAACTATTTAAATTTTGCCTTCACGATCTCCTTTACAGATAGAGTATTCACTTCCTGAGACAATGACACCTTAATTATAATCATTCTTATGAACTATGATAACGAATGGAATGAATTAAAAAAAAAAAATAGGAAAAGTGCCACAACACTTAAGTAAGATCTAGTTGACATATGAAACTTATTTAAGCCACCTTGACTGCTTTTTTACCTTTTATTCTCCTTGGATATCAGCATTGAATTAATAAAAATGGAACACAGGAAAGAAGCAGATGGCAACACATGTGCAGGAGTGTGTAGGAGCTGAGGAGACAAGAAAACAGAGGTTTTATTGAAGTTCCATTTCTCATGCTTTTATATATACACATTTATTACACACACGCGCACACACACACACTCTCTCTCTCACCTCTTTGATTGCAGGTGAATCTTGGGCTAAGTGACTCTGGACAACTGCTGTGCCAAAATCTGCATTCTCTTTTGATTGTTGTTGATGCCTGTGCTTTCCCAATAGCAAATAAAAGGGGGTCATAGGGAGACTCTCCTCTACTGCCAGCTAAAAAGAGCAAAGTAAAAAACAGAACAGGTAGTTTAAAAGGGGAAAGAGGCCTTCCTTTCTGAGAAGAAGAAAAGGACAATATTTCAGTGCCAAGAATCTGAATTCTCTCTCTCATACGAATGCCAACAGCTAACAAAATGCTAATGTTCAGCAATAAGCGTTTAGAATTTTCCAACACACAGTTCAGATACAGTCTAATTCACTTGGATATTGTGAATATTCTTCTTTAAATTTTACATTTTAACACTCCACATTAAACTTTAATTCAGTTATAATCAGAAAAGTGACTAACAACAACAAAAAAAGCACCTTTTTACTCAAAACATCTGATTTCTGTGCACATTCTGAGTAAGATCTGATTACTTCAATTACTCAAGGGCATATTATCCCTCTGCATGCAGGGTGGATAAAACTGATAAGGTCCAAAACTTAGATTATACATCTATTAAAGTCATTTAAATCCAATACAAAAATATTAAGCAGTACATTTGCTGCCAAATATTAAAGAAAGTCAAACCACTGGATTGGTTTGTCACTGATTATGCACCTGGAACCAGAATTTGTTGTAGTGCTAACCCAGTTTTTAACAGTAGCCTCTTCTGCAGGTGCAGGAAGAATATTTTCTTTATTTCTGTTTATTCCCCTAGTTCAGTTCAATGACTTGTTCATTCAAAGTTAAGAAAAACTGGGAGCTGAAGTGGTAGGAATACTTGTTCTCCTCTTCTAATCTATGAAGAACATCTAGGTGTGAGAGGATGAGATCTATTAGTTCTAAAATCTTGAAGGACACGACGACCAAAAAATCAGCTCAATTCACTAACTACAGATATTACCCTTGTTTAATAAATCGAGTTTTAAATATGAAAAATATTTTGCTCAACTTTATGATAAGAAAAAAGTTTAGTATCCAGCACATTTCAGGTAGTTTTATTTAAAAAAAAAAATTCTGTTTTGGCAGATTTTTAATTGAATTTGAATTTCCACCCAAGTACAGCTTGGCGCAACGCAAGTAAAAAAAAATTAATCTAGTAAATAACAAATGAATTATTCACCATTTTCTAACTTAACTCTTATATTTTTTATTAATAAGCTATATAATTGTTTAAATCAGTGTGTATAGATTTAATGTATTTTCCTGGTTAGCAAAAAGAAACACAAAATATAGCATAAAGGCTACATTTAGTTGCAATTCAACATGTTTTAATGGTTACCAACCCATGAGAAATCAACTTTTCTTTTGGAAAATAATTAAAAAGTACAAATGCAAACCATAATTAAAATCAATTATTTAAATCAACGTTTGTTGCTTGCTGATTTACCTCAATTCACTATCTGCGTGAAGAGGGGACTGGCATCCAATGGCTCTTGGGCCCCGCAGACAGAATCACAGAACTGGAAGGGACCTTGAGAGCTCATCTAGTCCAGTCCCCTGCTCTCAAGGCAGGACTAAGTATTATCTAGACCATCCCTGACAGGTATTTGTCTAACCTGCTCTTAAAAATCCCCAGCGATAGAGATTCCACAACCTCCTTAGACAATTTATTTCAGTGCTTAACCACTCTGACAGGAAATTTTACCTAATGTCCAATCTAAACCGCCCTTCCTGCAATTTAAGCCCATTGCTTCTTGTCCTATCCTCAGAGGTTAGCAACAATTTTTCTCCCTCCTCCTTGTAACAATCTTTTATGTACTTGAAAACTGTTATGTCCCCTCTCGGTCTTCTCTTCTCCAGACTAAACAAACCCAATTTTTTTTCAATCTTGCCTCAGAGGTCATATTTTCTAGACCTTTAATCATTTTTTGTTGCTCTTCTCTGCACTTTCTCCAATTTGTCCACATCTTTCCTGAAATGTGACGCCCAGAACTGGACACAATACTCCCGTTGAGGCCTAAGCAGCATGGAGTAGAGCGGAAGAATTATGTCTCATGTCTTGCTTACAATACTCTTGCATCCCAAAATGATGTTCACTTTTTTTTTTTTTTTTTTTTGCAACAGTGTTACACTGTTGGCTCATATTTAGCTTGTGGTCTACTATGACCCACAGATCCCTTTCCACAGTACTCCTTCCTAGGCAGTCATTTCCCATTTTGTATGTGTGCCACTGATTGTTCCTTCCTAAGTGGAGTACTTTGCATTTGTCCTTATTGAATTACAGAATATTTGCTTCAGACCGTTTGTCCAGATCATTTTGAATTTTAATCCTATCCTCCAAAGCACTTGCAACCCCTCCCAGCTTGGTATCGTCCACAGACTTTATAAGTGTACTCTCTATGCCATTATCTAAATCACTGATGAAGATATTGAACAGAACCGATCCATGTGGGACACCACTCGTTATGCCCTTCCAGCATGAATGTGAACTACTGATAACTATGCTCTGGGAACAATTTTCCAATCAGTTATGCACCCACCTTATAGTAGCTCCACCTAGGTTGTATTTCCCTAATTGGTTTATGAGAAGGTCATGCAAGACAGTATCAAAAGCCTTACTAAAGTCAAGGGATACCACATCTACTGCTTCCCCCCACCACAAGGCTTGTTACCCTGTCAAAGAAAGCTATCAGGTTGGTTTGACGCGACTTGTTCTTGACAAATCCATGCTGACTGTTATTTGTCACCTTATCTTCTAGGTGTTTGCAAATTGATTGCTTAATTATTTGCTTCATTATCTTTCCAGGTACAGAAATTAAGCTGACTGGTCTGCAATTCCCCGGGTTGTCCTTATTTCCCTTTTTATAGATGGGCACTATATTTGCCCTTTTCCAGTCTTCTGGAATGTCTCCCATCTTCCATGACTTTTCAAAGATAATTGCTAATGGCTCAGATGTGTCACTTCTGTGACTTCTTTCTCCTTTAACCCAAGCTCATGAATTGAGGATCACAGGGAGAAAGGGAGTTAGCTGTGGAGCTAACATTGTAACTCACCCACATTTCCTCTGCAATTTGGACCCCATCCTCAAGGGAGGAGTAGGTCTGGGAGCACGGGCTGAGTGGAGCCACTTGCATGGCTCCTGTAAAAGCCAGGTTAACAAGGAACCTGAGAGGGGCAGTTGACGAAGAGGGGCCACACAAATCCGGTGGAAACCCCCAAAATCTAAATCACATCTTCCCTACCCCTATATGGGAGCAGAGGTACAGCTCCAAGGAACTACAAGAGCCATTTAGATTCTATACTGGTTCATGCATCAATTAACTTCTAACAATGTATCCTTTAATATACATGTTGATGCATGGAGCTAGAAAGAACCCATCTTGACTTTCAGATTCCAGGTGTATACACAGGGCTAGAAATTAGAATTACCTCCCCAACACCTTGTCAATTTAGCAGCCTGGATCTGGAGTCAGACACCCTATGGCAGCGGTTTTACACAGTCACTTCTCAGACTAGTATCACTACCACTGAACTAAAGAGTACAGCTGAGTACAGAATAAATGATGAATAGTTACTATTTTCTCAAACAGATGAATATAGTTTTAAGAAGTCTATTTTAAGTCTTAGTGATTTGTTTTAGATTGTGACTGTGAATACTAGCTATCTGAACTTTGATATGCATTGCTTAATTGGGATTGATCGAATTAATCAAGTGGTACTGTTTTTGTTCTGATTCAATGAGTATGGAAGCACTCCTAGGGGTGTGAAAGAAGTTACAGCGACTTAAGCGTTGTCCACACCGGTGCTATGTCAGCAGGAGATGTTCTCCGATGCAGCTGTGCCAAAGTAGTGATTCTAGTATAGACCTGCCCCTAGTATGAAAGCTTTCTGTATATGAATTTTAAATTCACTCAAATACTTGCTCATATAATTTTGAAATTCACTTAACACTAATGTTCATGATGATGAATCAAATTTCCACTTTCCATGAAACTCAAACAAAGGGCCATTAACAATATGACTACAGTAGAGCCTCACAGTTACGAACATCTCAGGAATGGAGGCTGTTCGTAACGGAACAAAACGTTATTGTTCTTTCAAAAATTTACAACTGAATACTGATATATTAAATACAGCTTTAAAGAAAAATGCTGTTTTTAAACCATCTTAATTTAAATGAAACAAGCACAAAAACAGTTTCCTTCCCTTGTCAAATTTGTTAAAAAACTTTCTTTTTTTGGTTGTTTACGTTTAACACAGTACTGTACTTGCTTCCCCCCACCCCCCTCCAGTCTCTGCAGCTGCCTGACTGCATACTTCTGGTTCCAAATGAGGCGTGTGACTGACCACTTAGTTCTTAACTCTCGTGTTTATATCTTTGAGGTTCTACTGTATGTGTAATTTATAAAACATGAATTGACTTCTGCACAAAGTCAATTTTTTGCATTTTCCCAGCTCTACATTAAAAAGCATTTTCAGAAGTTACAGAATGCAGCATCTCCATTATTAAGTACACAAGAAAATAGTTAACACAGAAAACTAAAGATTTTAAACAGCTGCAGTGCCACGCCAATTGAGAAGTAATAGCACTTTAAAATACCAAGATACCTCTTTTAAGGTATGTGCTTTTTAGTACAGATGCAACACTTTTTTGCCAGGAGAAAGGACAGCCATTTGTTACTTCAGCTTTTAATAAGTCTTTATAAAAGGAGCAATACTGCTAAAAAATAAGCAAAAAATCAAATTAAACATGACTGCATCTTTAGATTAGCACCTCTCGTTCCATGTCAAGGTCATCTGAACACTTATGATAGAAGAGAATTTAGATCTGACAAATAAGTTTCCAACTGAATGAATTCTGAACTCCTTTGCACAGCCCGGCTATCAGAACAACTGTAAAAATACCTGTTTACTTGATGGTGTAAGCCTTTCTTCTGTGGACTTTGTGCTAAATGTCAGTAGATCCTAGAACATGCAGAATGATGAAAGTCAGACTATGGAGTGGAACGACACTTCAATGTATTATTTACAAAATAGTTTCACGGTCCGAAAATTTGTCATTTGAGTGAAATAAAAGCAGACATACATTCCCCACTGCATATTTCATACAGAAACCACAACAAAACAATGAAGGGGAAAAGTCAGAGACCAAGAGGTGGAGGGTGGAAAGGGGAAGAGCGGGAAGGAAAGACAAAGCTCTGGGGGCAACCAGTAGGTTTTGGATTTAATAATTTAACGATTTAAAAAAAATACTTGCATAAAGAGCAATAAATAGTTCATAAGGTAGTCTGATAAGTGTTAGGCAATAATGGCAATTTTCTTTATAGATCCCCAGATTATGTAGTGTTGCTCTTTCATCTGGTTGAGGCAGTGGAATCAAAAGTAATCAAGGAAGAAGTTGGACTGTTTTGGAAACTGAAAACCAATGATCACATTATACCTTATGCTGGTTAAAAGCAACAACAAATTCATAAATGGAAGCCCATTACACTGACTACCAGAGGCCTGGATTTTTATTGCTTGATCAGCAGTTAGCATGAAAGTTTTAAAGCAACAGTTCTCTTATTCCCCCTTCCCTGCCTGTCACTTCTTACCTGTGTTCCAGTCAGGAAGTAAAGTTGAGATCTGCTTAACCACTGGTGCTTTTCTGAGCCAATTGATTCAGGCACATCTCTTGGAATGAAGACAGCCCACTGGATTGTCTCTCTACAGACATTTCTCTGGATACAGAATGGCCTTGGCTCATTTGGCTTAAATACAAACACTGGCAAAACAATTTTTTTATTTTTAATAAACAAAAGCATTTTCTTCCCACCCGTCTTGGGCTAGACAAGGCCCCACGTCATAGCTAAAGATGGCCGGATGGGACTCCCCTTAACTTCAGTGTGCAGTTATCCTTAATTGGATGGATAAGGTGTGACTGAATGATAGGAGGCATCCATCCCCAAGAATGTACATTCTACCTTCATGGTATTCCCAGCCAGAGAGCAAAAACAGAAACTAAACCTCTCTGCAAAGCAAAAGAACTAAAAACATTGTATTAAGGCTCTATCTACATTAGACATTATACACAGTGAAACAAATGCCCCCCTAAATTTAGGTAGTGTGGAAAGGACTAAGAATTAGGGATGTAAATACAGTTTAAAAAATTAACCATTAAAAAGATTTACACATATTTCGTTTAAATGGTTAACCTATTAAAGGGCCGGAAAACTGGCTGGCCCAGGGATTAATGGTTTAGGCAGGTTAACCGGTATGACTAATGCTTACTGGTTAACATTTTACATCCCTACTAAGAACAGCCCATGCAGAAAGAGTGACTGACCCATATTTGCATTGCCAAAGCAGCAACCAACTGTGTTCAGGGAAGGATGGGTGGCAGGGGAGCCCTACTTACCTGCTGGTATCAGACATGGCCCAGTTTCCTACACAGACAAAATTTAAGGAACTACAATCTATTTTGTGACTTTAAAAAAAACAACAAAAAACAAAAAACCCCACAACCCAACCAACCAACCAAAAAAAACCCAGGTCTTCAACAATAAAAATACAATCTTCTAGAAGCTATGTTTTCAGTGTTGCAGCTTTCACCCTCTCTTGCTAGCGAAGGAAACCTTTGTACTTACGGTCTGAACCTTCCAAGAGCCGTGAGACTGCAGCAATGTTTTCTGAAAGAGGGTCAGGTTGCAGCACCATGACGTTGAGCTGGGCACTCCATTCCACTAAAAAATAAACCACAAGACATGAAAGGAAGCTAGATGTTTTACTAAATAAGAAGCCAAATGTCGAACACACACCTGTAGCTATACCTCTGCCTGGAAGACTCAAACTTTAATATTCACAGGGGAGTCAAAACAGATATTTATATCAATCCTGCTATACCAGTATAAGAGAAAAAGGGTTGGATTATCTAGTCAGTTGGAGTTTGCTGTGCGCACACACTCTGGACCTGAGGGTTTAAAAAAAAAAAAAAAAGGCTCTGATTTGCATAATCTAGTCATACTTGTACTGGATAGAAGGAAGCATACAATATTGTTTGGAATCCTGCTATCCCAAACCTGTTCATTACTCTTCTCCAAACTACTACTCAGTACAATCTGATTTAGTTTGTAGGCTATAAAGAGGAGATGGAAAATAACCCTTGCATATTGACAGGATATTTCTCTAGCCAGTAGAAAGCTGTTAACCTCATTCTCATATGTTGTACTCAGCCTCCGCCTGTGAACGTACCCAAAATTGCAGGTTTTAAGCTTTTTAAAATTACTGATTTAAATGTTCAGTTGTGGGAAATTATGGGAGAGTAAGACAATTATCTGGTGACAACAGACATCAAGATTCAAAAAAGTTATCCTTATAACCGTTGTCAACATCACATGGCAAAATATACGAAGTAACTATCTTTAAAACAAACTAATAAGTCCTCAAGCAGAATTTTTCTTATTTTGCCTATCTACATTTCTATTATTATTGATGAGAACTTTGTCGGTTTGCATGTATGATGAAATCAACGTTTACTGACATTTACCAATACAAATTAATCATTCCAAGCCTAATCATACTCCAGCTCAAAAAATTTCCTCAATAGTCAAAATATAAGTGTAAACATTTCAGCCAAGAATGCTGCAGGCTTTACAATGTGGTGGTGTCAGTTAGTAAAGCAAATAGGGATTACAGCAGGGGTGGCCAACCTGAACCTGAGAAGGAGCCAGAATTTACCAATGTACGTTGCCAAAGAGCCACAGTAACACATCAGCAGCCCCGCATCAGCTCCCCCGCCCCCGCCTGCTCCCAGCACCTCCCACCCACTGGTAGCCCTGCTGATCAGCATCCTCCCCTCCCCTATCAGCTGGAGACTCTGCAGGGGGTGGAGTGGGGGCAGGGCCTGTGGCAGAGCCAGGGGCCGAGCAGTGAGCGCGCACCCCCCCCCATTGGAAAGTTGGCGCCTGTATCTCCAGGCCCGGTGTCGGTGCCTATACAAGGAGCAGCATATTATCTTCTGAAGAGCCACATGTGGCTCTGGAGCCACAGGTTAGCCACCCCTGGTCTACAGTGTTACATCGAACTGAAGTATGTAAAGTACCTCTATTATGCTTCCATAGGCTGTTAAGTGGCAGGTCAGTTTAGAATCAAAGTTCAAAGTATTCTGGGTCACACTGAAAATGTAAGTGCTAACTATTATCAGTACTGCCCTGGCAGGTAACATTCATTGATTTAACAAAATCGATCTTACATGCACAACTGAGCAGGTTCCAGCAACAAAGAAAGCCATTATCGGTGGTGCCAAGAAGGTATTTGGAACAACTTAGTCTCCCAAAACACAGGTTCCTAGGTGAATAAAAGCCAAAATAAAGTTAATAAGCCTTAGATCTTAAAATCACAAGCACACTTTCCGTTAAATCTTAAATCCTTTTAAATTAAGCCAAATTCTACTCAGTTAACTACTGTAACTGCAAAATTTAGTCCTCTAGATTCTTCTCTCGTGGCTCAAAAGCGCTATAATCTTTAAAAAAATCTCAGCAAAAAGAGGCTGTGTCTATGGACACTTACAACATTCTTTAAAACACCCTACTTTCAAAGGGATGCCATTATAAGCCTGATTCCATACTGGTCACAATAAGCTGTTAATCAATCATGGGTGTTAAAGAAGTGACAGTGTAATAAAAAAAAAAATCGTATATTTAAAGCATTCCTACCTGTGTTACTAAACAGTACTACAGATTTTCTCTCTCCTTTTCAGTTTTACTAGTCTAATTTACTTTTCACCATTAATACTGTTTCCTTAGTATATCTCCTCAGATTGGAGAGTAAAATTAGGCTGGTCTGTTTCTAATTAATTTTAATTTCTGGTTCTCTTGCACTAGTACAATTAAGTAGCATCCTGATTTCTAGTACTTCAAGAGAAAATGTGTGTCTTTAAAAAGCCTGTGTGTGATGACATTTCTAATATTAATATCAGAAAGTAACCAAGTTTGTGTGTTTCAAAACGATTAGTTATTCTAGGTCTAATGTAAATGATAATTCCCTTTAATTACAGCATAGCTGTCCAATACATACAATTAAGGCCATCCAAATATTTAACCGTCTGCAGAAAATTTACCATTGCACCACTATGTAGACCATAAAGGTACTACCATAGCTAACAAGAAAAAAATTCTCTGGGTTAATAGATTACAGATTTATCATTAACCTAAAAGCTGGTCAATTTTTTAAAAAGTGAGTTTAACATAGCTGTGGTTAATACACCTGTCCCTGAATTTTTCTGCCAGCTTCTGTCCTTTTACAGTCACAAATTGCTCAGAGACCCATAGGAAATTGACTATTCACAGGAAAAAGTGAAACTGACCAACTATACAAAATGCTGACAAATTCACAGAACTACAGTTATAGTCCTAAAGTGTTCAATGAACACCAACAGGTCAAAAATATTGAGTTTTGCATTTTTAAGTTGACAGTGTCCTTTTAAGATGGCCATAACTCAGTATTTGTTTTCAGTCATTTGTTGCAAATAGTTACACCTCAGCAGGCTAGGTACTTGATAGCAGTACTGTGTCACCATTCTCAGGAGCATCACCTCTGACAGGAAGTACTTCCAAGAAAAAATTTCACAGTATTAGCCAATCTTCTCAGAAATATATATTCCCATGTGACAGGAGGATAATGGATAAAAGGGTCAAAGCTCCGAGAATAATGATGGGTCATACCCATTACTACGCCAAGGTAGCAAAAACTATTTTCTCAAGTTACAAGCACTTTTCCAAACCCGATCTGCCTGGTGAAAAACAAAAACAACCAAACACTTCCACAAATACTGCACTCTCAAAGACAGTATTATAATGAGAAGGGAGAATAAAGTGTGTATCTTAAAAGTTTATTCAATGGAGTGAATGCTTCAAGTGAATCTTTGGCATTTTTAAGACACAGATTCAGACAAAGCAAATTTCCTGCAATTTTTTCAACCTGGCATCTTTATAGCTAGATCAACCCAGGAACTATATTGAAGGAATGGTAAAGCAGAAATGTATATTCACACAAGTCCGGAAACTCAAAAGTGAGATTGTCCTAGTCTCCTTTTCAACTCCTCTCATCCCCAGCAATGACCTATGGTTTTCTTCTGCATTATCCTGATCAAGAACTTGTGTGTCTAGATATCAGGATGCCTTCTGTTGAGATCAAACAATACTGGACAATGGGACAACTTTCTCAGCAAATATTTTGCAATATGGGTTAACCAGGATCCAAAATGACAAAAGTTTCACACTAATAATAAATTCTCAGTTTACTTGTTTAATTTGGTATTAGTGATTTTTTAATTAAGCTGTTCTTTCATAATGCACATGCTTAAGTAGGAAAGTGATTGGGCTGGTGTGGAAAAGGGGGAGGGTGATCAGCTTTAACCCCTTGATCCTCATCTCCGCCCTGCAGAATAATGGAAATAAAGGAGAGAGAAAGAGAGTCAGTAGTAACTGTGTCCTGAATAATGTGAAGTAGGCATGGGTATATCGTGGAAGAAGGGAGTCACACAAGAGAGATGGAGGGGCAGATGAAACAGCAAAGGGAGCTGGGTGGACTGATCTTCATTTAGGAAAAAAGTTATTGAACAAGCCCAACTTTTAGCAAAACAGCTTTAAATAAATATTGTAACAAATATTTTAGTACCTACAACTCTAAAAGCTCATAATCAGAGTAGATTTATACAAATGTTAAATATTTCATCTCTGTATGAATACATACTAGTGCTCTTTGACTGCTACAGATGAAATTACCTTTTTAAGTAGTCTTAACTTGAAAGTAAAAAGCCAAATGTTACATACTGTATTTTTCCAGGTGGATGACAGAAAGTGCATATAAGATCCCAGGTATCCGAGTTCCACACAGTGACTGTTTCTTCAAAGCTAACAGCAATCAAAGAGCCATCTTCTGAGAAACAGCAGTTAGTAGCTGGATAGTTGTGATAGCTGCCCACAAAATCACAGCTCCATCCCATACTTTGTTCTGTTAGATTGAACCATTAATACATTTGTTAATTCTTTCTATATTAAGACTTCTAAATGAAATTGAGTAGCACTTCTTTTAAGATACTATTCAGATTCTCTAAGCAAAACTATTTATATTTGAAAAAGTTGTACATTTTTGTAGGGTTTTTAAAAAAAAATCTGCCCCATGTCAGTACAGAAAACGCCTAGCAAGTGTTGCATTCTTTAGGTTCTGCACTTGAACCACTAATTTGACATATCATGGAATCTGCACACTGCCATGTTTTTGTTCAATATGCAAACTACATTAAATGTAACTTTAAAAAAAGAGGTTACTAGAAAGATCTAATTTTAATTCCTGTCACTATACTGAAGGCAGGTCAATATTATCAATGAAAATGTACAGCCTTAAAAAGTATTGGACATTTCAGGCCAAAGACACTTGGGGTTATTTCTAAGTGTCCTTTCCTATACTTGATTTTCACTGAACCAGATTAACACACAGGTAAATTTTAAGCTTCATGCACAATATAGTAACCTGTCAGCAAACTTCCTTGTTAACTGTCAACTTCTTCTGGATCTCTTTCTCATCGTTATCAATTACCATAAAAACAAACAGAAACTATCTGCTTCCAAGCTGATTTATTCAATGATAAACAAGTAACTTGTTTGGAATTTCCCCAGTTGGTTCCGTAGTAACAATATATTCTCTCAACTGATTTTGAAATAAACGGCTGGTGTGGTAAAATACAGAAAGCAGATTATTAAAAAAAAAGAGTATCTACCCAACATTATTTTGAATTATACTTTACACTATGCTTACAAGTTGCAGAAAAAGATATTCATTACATGTTCTTATTTCTCTTTTGCTTTTACATTGTTTCTCTAGAAGGCAAAGTACCAAGATATAAAGGGACAAGACACAAAAATCGGTTTTACTAAAAATGAAAATAAGCCAGTGGGATGTTCTACACATACAATAAATAAATCACTGTATTGTTTTTTGATCTACTGTTGCGGGGCAGCTCTTTCCTCTTCAGTTCCCAGGTACACAAGATCAAATACACAATGCAAATACACAAAGACAGAGCAGCTCTATACTCCCATGCATGCCATGACACTGAACTCCATACAGCCTTTGTATGTATGGAGGATGCAAAAGCAAGAGGGACTTGTTTAGTGGATTCAAAACACTTTCATGGTGGGTGCAGGAAGAACCATTAAACCCCATCCACCTCTCCACTTCATACCCAGTTAGTACTGGCTGCAGCCTGGCTGTGCAGTTAGTTAGGAATCGAGACAAGTCAGGGCAGTGGGAACCCATTCCCTCCAACACAGTTTCTAAGAGCAAAGAGTGTTTACTCATGGAACTGGGATTTAGTTGAGGATTAAGGTTATTTAACCCTAGAAAACAAAGCATGTTGGTACTTAGATATGAGTGTAAGTTGCCAAAATGCCCTTTAATAGTTCACAATAGTAAGTAAGTTCATCAACATGTGTAACAAGGATTTCAGTACATAAACATATCTATGTAAGTGCTAGCAATAAGAATACCAATCTTTGTTTATATTCACCGTGGCATATTTAGGCATTGTACAAGAGCTAAATCCAATGGCTCAGAGAAATTCACTATGGCAAACAGAAAACTACCAAAAGATAAAAGGTAACCTGTGTAGTCTAACGGTATCAGAAAAAAATTCTATTTATTTATGAAGAATAAAACAAAATGAACATAACCAAACTTCAAGCGGATCACTGAAAGGCTGCTGTCAAAAACCATATTTGAGAGCCTATGAAGACTGACACACCAATGTCAGGAAAGTTCGTCAAAATGAAGTGTGCCAGGAAGTGCATTAATGGGGAGCCCCTCATATCTGTGGGTTGGAAGGGTTATGGCACGTTACATACCCTTGTGAAGTCCTTAGCTTTTATTACTGTGTGTTACAATGAGTCTCAACATGATTTCTGGTGGGTGAAGGGTCTTCAATTATTTCTCATCTATACAATTCACAGAATTATGTTCTGTCTGCATTTAGAATGCAGTTTAATATCTGCATGCAAGAGTGGATAAGAATTTAACTACAAGATACTGTACTAGGACAGTATTTTCCATTATGTGGCAACAGATCAAGTCAATTAAACAAGGATACCACCTTTCCAAGTGTTGCTCTCATGAGCAACCTCTGAATAAGAGGACTTTGCCCAAAGAAAAAAACAAAACAAAACCTCCTTTCCAACAACAAAGTAAAGGTCGGGCTGTAGTCACTCTCATGAGCAGTGGATGGAGGTCACTGTTTCCTTCTGTGTAGGGAAGTGGTTCTCAACTTTTTCATACTACTGTACCCCTTTCAGGAGTCTGATTTGTCTTGTGGACCCCCAAGTTTCACCTCACTTAAAAACTACTGCTTACAAAATCAGACAAAAAAAAATACAAAACTGTCACAGCGCACTATTACTGAAAAATTCCTCTCACTTTGTCCGTATGAAATTTTAGTTTGTACTGACTTGGCTAGTGCTTTTTATGTAGCCTGTTGTAAAATTAGGCAAATATCTAGATGAGTTGATGTACCCCCTGGAAGACCTCTGCATATCCCTGGTTGAGAACAACTAGTGTAGGGTTTAGGCTAGTGGGATCTATGCATTCATGTCCCTATCACACCTCCAACTTGCCTACATTCCTAACTATGGGAAATGATGCAAAAGGGTGATGGAACTCTGTACTAGGGTGCACAGAAGAGAATGCAGTACTTCTGTTTTGTTTCTGATCCTGTGCACTTGCATATGGATGGAGAAGGTGGAGTCACAATTTTCACATGTTCAACAGGTGGTGAATAAGAGCAAATTACATATTGGCCATACTCACTCTCTGAGTCAGAGTCATCTACCAACACCCAGACTTTAAATCGACCATCCTTGCCAGCTGTTACCAAGGTAGGAGTTCCATCTTCCAATTCATCTGTGTCACGGAAACACAGAGCTGTTACATGATCCTCATGTGGCATATTTATTCTGGTGTTCAGAGTAAAGCTATAGGGGAGAAAAACCTAAATTCACTATTTTGTGTCATTTTGAATTTGCAACAGGTTTGTGTTCTGCTTCTTTTTTGGGGGGTAGAGGGGCGGGGGAAGGAAGGGAGGGAAGAGGATGGTGGTTTGGAAAAGGGAGAAGAAGTGATTTGAAGACAGTTTTGTTACCAGCCAATACATAATCTCACATTTAGTTTACCAGGTCTGTTCTCCTGCATTTCCCCCCCACAAAATTATGATGTAATTTGGAGAACAGAATTCTGATTTATTTAGATTCCTAAGATATACCTACTAGAAGTGCTCCTCCTAAGCTCTGGGCACTCCTTCTAATAGCTAACACTTGATCCACATGGAAAATGATTACTACATAGAAACATTTAAATTTCACTTTTAAACTCCAATCCCATAACTATCGTGCCAAACAACTTTGTGTAACATCTATCCAGTCCCCTCCTAAATAAGCAAGAAAAAAAGTGAACTTTATGTGTGTCCAGAAGATTAACAAATCCAGACCCTGGAAGACCAGGTGAGTATTAGCATCGGGGTGCTGTTTCAAGGTTTTACATATTTATCTATACAGTATATCTGGCCAGATGGTATAGTAGATTAGAGTGACAAAACAGATTCAAAGAGGTGGTATTAACATGTAAAGAAACCTGATGGCTACTGGAGTATACAAACTTGTTTAAACTCTTAATTTCAAGAACTACAATTCAAGTAAGCGTGACTGATAATTCATACACGAGAGTGCTATTTAAATGTAGACACTACAGTCATTTGCACAATATTTAACAAGAAGTCAAATATTTTATGGTTTACCCAGGGGCTGACTATAAATTATCAGTACCTTTGTGTTTGCTCATCATAGTTCCACAGTTTCATCTGTAATTCAAGTTCAGTTTCCTTTTCTTCTCGCTGTTCCACTGTTGCTAACCAGCTGCCTCGAGCACTAAATGCAGCCTTCACCAAGTCAACCTGGTTTAGACCTACTTGATGGATGTATTCCTGCTGCACGATATCGAGCTGGAGAGTCACAAGAGCAAAATTAATTTTAAAGGTCAAGAGAGAGTTTGGAGAAGTCAGTCATGGAAAAAGGACACCACAGAAGGAAAGATGTTCTGGAAATTATCAGGACCATTGAAAACTAAATGAAATACTGAACAGTGAAACTGATTGCCAATACATGGGCCTTAGTACATGAGAAATGTCTGCAAAGGCCATGTAGATTCCACAATACAGAAGATGTGACAACACACCAAAATACACTTTGATTTCAATATTTAGCATATAAAGGCACCAATGACCATTGTGTAGGGCATTTTCTGTAGATTCTGACATTCTTATTACATTCACTTCCAAGTTGTCCATCACCATAAGAATTGTGATTAGCATTCCAAGGCATAACTTTAAGGAATCAATTCAAATCTTCAAATCCTACTACGTTTATATAGTACAATAATTTGAACTTGTGTAACATCCTTGCCACAGTACAGCTCTGCAAATCAAGGCACAGATAAGCGACTTTCCTAAGGTCACAGAGGAAGTCTGTTGCAAAGCTGAGACTAGAACACAGCTCTACTGATGCCAATCTTATGCTATAACCATTGAACTACTCTCTCTTACCTACATCATATTTCAAGTGTAATTCTGTCACATAAGTGTATAACTTACAGCACCAGTCTATCAACTTACATTGTACAACTGTTTGTCAGTTTGGAGACAATAGAACTGCAGATGACCAGGTTTTCCATTCAGAACCAAAGCTTTAGTTCTAGGATCAACCACCAAACCAGTCTTGACATCACTGCCTGCAGTGAAGAGCAATAGCAAATGATCCAAGTTAGAAAGGGATGACTTTAGCCATCTAAGCAGAAGAAAAGTGGTTTTACTGCACGTACCTTTGACTAATCCTTGAATTACAGCAGAAACTCTCAGGTTGCTGTGTATGATTGTTATTTCTGAATGTACAAATACATATACATTAGCAAGGCAAGGTAAAGGCTTCTGTGATGTAAAACAGCAACAGTTAGCTATATTCTACAACTGGAAAAATCAAGATACGCACCACCCAAAATTAATCTTTAAGAAGTCATTCTACTACTTAATGAGCTACAAATGCACCATATATATGTGCACTAAACATTAAATTGAAAATCACATGGAAAGTCAGCAGTACAAGAATGTTTGAAACAAGAGAGAAAAAGTACCAGCTTATCAGAATCTTTGGGACCAACTGCAATGATGGAAAAACTAAGTTACAAGCTCCCACAATTTGTAAACAAAGTCCAATGGTTGCTAGCATAGGAAATAAAAGATCAAACATCTACTCTTTCAGATGAGATTTGAACTTGTGTACAATACCGAACAGCGAATCTTAAGTTCATATATTCTAATAAATCTATGGCTCATGAATTCCTTATGGAATGAATACTATTACAATAGGTTTGGGCTTACTGTTTTCTGTGTGAGAGGTACAATAGAAAGTTCCATCTGGTGAGGCTGAGATGTATTCAATAGTAGATCCCAAACGGGGCAGGAATTCCTTCTTACAATCTGATCCATCACGCCACTGAACCAGTACAGACTCAACCCCACCACTCAGCAGGCTGGTGCCTTTACATGCAATAAAAAACCACAGCAGGTAAAGGAACTATTCCAAACTGACATCTATATATTTCTACTGCGCTCGTCACTATGGTATCTAGACACTAATTCTATATTTAAACTCTTTAAATTATGTCCCAAGCAAAAAAATTACACATCACTGCTACACAACTGGTCAAATGGCTCAAATCTCTTAACATGCCCATCTGATCTCTCAGACTCAATAAGACAAACACTGCTACTGCAAGCATCAAAATGTCACTTAATAAATACTATCTTGGGAACAGCTGATTTCATTCATTTCTTGGGGCAGTCAACTATTTTTTGTGTTACAACACCATAGAAACTCTCTATTTAATATTAAATACTGCAAAATGCTTCCTGCTTGGGCGAAAAGGCTTTGAAGCAAGACCAATACTCTGGGGATGAGTCATGTTCCCACTAAAGTTAACAAGAGCTTTTCCACTAAATTCAAAGGAAGTAAAGCGTGGGCCCAGATAAGATTTCTTTGGCTTGTTTTTTTAAATTTGGATTTGACTCCAACAAGAACTTAGGTTTCCCCATCTCCTCACAAGATGATTGTTGCATAATAAAGGTGACAGTTGGTTTAGGATTTACATTGCCAAAGAAGCAAAATCTTTGAAGTCATGTCTGCCAGCCAAAATAGTGGCATGAAACATGCTTACACATCTGATTTCCTTGCTTTTTTGTACCAAGTATACAGCTGTGCACACAAAATAGCCACAACTGCTTCCATCTTTCCATTACTCCACCCAAAAAGTCCTCAAAAAACCTTTCCTGGAGACATAAATCCATTCCTAGAATTTAAATATTTGTTCTTAGGTGGATGACTCCAAACTTCAGCAGTTTCTTTTTTCTTCCTGCACTTTAAGACATTTGCACTCACCCTCCACAGAGAAAGCTAGATCCATGACTACATCGTGGTGCCAGTGCAGTGTGGAGAAAGTGTATTCTCTTTTGTGGTTAAAATTTCTCCTGTTAGGAAGAAAACATTTAATTTAGTAGCAGAATAGGTGTTGGAGAGAATAATCTGTAAGGAAACAAAAATGGGCATGCCAAATTGAATAAAATGTAAAATAAATATACTAACATCTACCGTAATCCTTCCAATGCGGCTTTCTTGTATGTTCAGGTGACGGAAAGGGAGAGGCACAGACTACACACTAGGCATAAGATCCCTAGGGAATTGCTGCCAGTTGGGGCAAGAACAACCCCTGATCTGGAGCACTGAAGCAGTGCTGTTACTGGCTGCTAGTTCTCAAATTCTCTTGTCCATTTCCCTTACACAACCACCCAGGAGAGAAGAGCTAGCCTCTCTGCTAGTCACTGACTGGCTTTGTCTGAATATGAACTCCCATCATGCTTTCACTGATGTTCCCAAAACCTCATACGGAAGTCTCTAACCTCCATCCACAGCACAGGCCCAATTCAAACACTTCAGTTTTAAAGTTGCAGGGTGCAACTAAGGGCACATTTTCCATTTGTGATCATGTGCAAATTAGACAGCCTTGAGGTCAGTCATAATTTAGAGCTTTGAGAGCCACCGGATGGCTATCCTCAATAGACCCTTACTTATAATCATTTCTACAGGAGCCACTTCTGACTATGGTAAGGGAGGATGCTAGATCCAATTATGTCAATGGCTGAACACCACTGTCAAGCAGAAAGTCCTGTGCCTACTCTCATGACTCGTTATGCTCAAGTTCTATTATAATGTCAAATCAATGCTAGCTGGAGAGCTGTCAAGTTTAACATACCAGAGACGAATCTTGCCATCTTTATGTCCACTCGCTATACAGTCTTCCTTAGGGTGACAGGCTACACAAGTAAAATAGTTGTTTGCGCCTTTTCTACTTGTTGCACTTAAAGGAAACCTTCAAAAATTAAAGAGTTGTTTTAATTAGAGTTCAATGTTAGATGAAGCTTCTCAGTAGTCTTCATATGTAGTCTACTTGCAGCTGGGGCTATGTCAAAAAAGATCAGAGCAATCACTGCACAAATGCAAATTAAAAGATACTTCTGACTGCACATGGGATTCCAAGGAGTGAGCAACTGGTTGAGAGTATTCCTGAACTACAAGAAAGCTGACAAAAGTTAGGTACACCCCTCCCAAGAAAAAGACAGACACCATCCCCACTTAGCTTGCTAGATTCTTCCCCCCAACAAAGCAGCTGCATCTACATCTCCTCAGGACCTTACACAAAACATCCTAATTTAAGTCCCTGTTTCAATCCAGCAATAGAAAAGTGATGACACTATCGCCTGGGCCTAGGCTAAGAGTTGCTTGGCATCCCACAAATCAGTGATGGCACTGCAGCCCAAACTGCTTCCGTTTGCCCACAGCAGCCTCAGACACACATTGAACAAGGGGAGCTGCCAGAACAGAATTTTGAAGAATCTGCTGGTGGATGAGCAGTTACTCAACATCACTTGCTAGGATTTCAGAAATGAAAAAGAAGTCATTCATGAGGAATCCCATTTACCCATGCAATGATCTGCAGTTGAATCAGTGGTATCAAAGGATGCTGATGGAGCTAAAATAATCTGCATACAGCTGACCTGTTAACATACAGATACATATTTATGAGGTTTCATAGCTGACAACATTTACAGCCATTAGTCTTACCTGTTAACCTTTTTCTTTTTGAAAAAACACACAAGGAGATGAAGGCCACGCACTGATGCCACATATTCACCCTGTTACAGCAATACAGCAAGTTAGGACTTCGTATTTGATATAGATTCATATTGAAACTGGAGCACAACAAATGGGCCTTTGATCATGTTTCTTAAGCAGGTCTGTATCATGAAAAAACGGTACAAGATAGAGACACAAGATGCCATTACCCTAATCGATGAGAGTTGATTGCATGTAGTGAGATGTTACTGCTCCCCATTTTAATACAGCTAATATAAACTCATACAGCCTAAAAGATTTTTTTAAAAACTTCCTTTGTTTATAACACCCTCCAAGAAACTACTAAATATTTCCCCCACTTCCTGGGACAAGCTTTGCATGGAGTTACAGCCATGCAATCCCAGAGAAGTATGCACGGGTAAAATAGTGTGTGGAATATCTTGCTTTGTGCACATATGCAATTATGAGGTTGCATATGAATGGTTGTTTGGGATACTGGCACAAATTCCTTTTTCATATGGAAAAATAGTTTAGTGCTATTTATTAAAAATCCAAGAGTTCCATTAATTTTATGCCAGAACCAGGAGCTCTTACTTAATTTTGTTCCAGAACAAACGCAGATGAAAACAAATATTGAATTTGCAGTCATACTCCCTCCTATCTTTAGGTATAATAAAAGCAATACTCCTAAGCTTCTGTAGCTCCTGTCCTGCTCTATAAAAGCAAAGGATCCGTTAGGGTACACTGGGTCTGAAACATGACTAAAAACAGCATCTTCTTACACAACACATCTGGTCCGGGTGAATAGAGAGTACAGTAAAAGCCTATATCTGTCACTAGTTATACTCCTGTTGACACTGAAGCTGATTCTATTCTATTCCACAGATGAAAAAATCAGCTAAGTTTTAACTGTATAATATTTACTACCGGTGACAATGCATAACCCAGGGGACCACCCCCATCCCCAAATAGCTTCTCTTTTATATTTCAGGCTCACCTTGTAAATCAGCTGTTTGGGAACCTTCCCCCCGCCCTCCCCAAAAAACCTAAACAAAACAGTTTTTTAAAATGTAAATTTATATCTGAGCTGGGAGTAACAAACAGGGAACGCCACAATGTTATTTTTACAGTCTTTTTTTAGAGTGCACACACACTGTTAGCTCATCTTTTTGTGCATCAGAGCTAAAAACATTGAGCAAAAACCAACATTAATTCTTTTGATTTGTGTGGTCCCATTTTCCCCAGAGAACAGGTGTTCTTTTTGGTATATAATTTAGATTTTTAAAGGAAGAGGGAAGGGATGTAGCTTACTGAATTCAGAGTTATTTCATTACCTGACTTTTGCTAGTGCTCTGAGACAAATAAAGTTGGTCATCTAATCAGAGCCTTTTGATCTTTAATATCTTAGTGTTTAAAAAAAAAAAAAAGTAAGTGGGAAAGAGTCCAAATTTTGCAAACAGACAAGAAAAATAAGTCAGATAATATTCTGGGTCCAACATGAACACAATTTTCAAATAACATTTACCACACAAAAAAGCCTTCCAGGCCAAAAGTGTATTGTATGCCTAGTACGAGAATTGTGACTCTTCCTTCTAAAGAAAGGGACATTTTACTGGATTAAGTGCTTGAAATTGTGTAATTTTCCTTCATTTTTACCCTAATGCAATGAAGTTGTATTGTAGGACATACTTTTGCAACTCACCAGCAATCCTGGTTTTATTATATATTTATGAAATTATAAAGAATAGATGGTGCTGGATGTCAAATTTGTTGAGGCAAGCTTTCCGAGATCAGTGGTTTGCAGTAAAGGGGAAAAGTCAGGATTCATACTAGGCTTGCATAGCAAGGACACATTACTTCTTTTAGTGATCAGATTATGTGGTTAATCACATTTTTTTGTATACCAGACTAAAAACAGTATGTTGTTAATAGATTTTATATAAAAGAAAAACATTTAAAAAGGTAAATATACTTCTCTTCCAAACGCAGTACATTTGGGCGACTGGCCTATATCATCCAAAATCAAAGACAGTTCCTTAGCTTCAACTTCTTGGTCTGGTGTTTTTGGCAGTTTCACAGAAACAAGCTGGAACGAGTCTGGTCAAATAAAGACTTTGGTCAGTAAAATAATTTTGTGCATGATGTTATAGTACATATGTGTGTTCAAAAGGCGAGTATGTGGGTGCACCTGTCGTCCTCAATATAAAATCCACACTAGCTCCTTCAGTGTTGTTTTGAATGCATGCTTAAAGATGCATACTTAAGGATGAAGTCCTGACACCTTTATGTTATATTTTTGTCTCAGATGTTTCTGTGCCAAACTGCAACACAGAGAGATGGGCTCTAGATTTTTCCATAGTGGTTTCCTGTGTAACATAAAGCAGAAACCAAACCAAATTACATAGATTTGTTCTTCCTCTGAAGTGGCATTCATAGGAGTATCATACAAGTTAAGTCATATATCTATTTTCTCAGGCTTTGAATAGTTGAATTTATGCCAATACTAGAACTGGTCAATTTTTTTCCCCCATCATCATGTTTTTTTCAATTGGAAAATGCTCATTTGTTGAAACTGAAACTTTTTGCAGAAACAGAGCAGAACCTGGGTCTTCCATATCCCAGGCGAGTTGCTACTGGCTATGCGGGCATGACAATTTTTGAAAAGTTTAGATTTTGTTCTGATGCAAAACGAAAACAAATATGGAAACCTCTAAGTTTTCCACAAAACAAAGTTTTGTTTTCATGCCAGCCTTAACTGATACCGGTTATTGTAGTGATGTAGCTTTTAAATATGGTAACATGACCTCAGGATACACTTAGAAGTTTAAATATAAAATCAAGAGACTCAAATAATTATGTCTATAATACATAACATTAGGTATGTATAGCTCAACTGTTTGGAAGTTTAAGATTAAGCTTTGATACAATCAAAATCCAAAAAGTGAAAATACTAAATTGCACATTACCTTTTTGTATATTGTTGAAACTATAGTAATTGTTAGATGTACAGCAATGGATATTTTACCTATTTAAAGGACACTTTCAAGATATCTTTACAAAAACCACTTTCCTACAATATGTGGTTTACTAATAAAGCTGTAGATTATTAAGAGTGAAAATGTACCCAGATTAATTCACTCTCCACCTTCTGTGCTGTTGGTACACTTTTTACATTTCATTCAGCATAGACAGTAAAACCAAACACAGTTTTATTGTGTTTGGGGTCCATGTTATATCAGTGGAAGGGTTAAATAAAACTTCTCATTTCCATGGGATTAATCAGACTTTGTAAATCTTTCTTTTGTCCCCCCAGAACAAAAATTACAAAACAACTTTGGGGCCTCAACTAAGTTATCAGAGTCCCTTTAAACATTCAAGTATACTTAATATCACACTGCAACGAAGTACAAACTGAAGTTAATTATACTGTACCTAATGAATCTTCATTTTTCTTTGGAATTATAGTGAACACTGAGTCCTCAGAACCAGCAAGCGTATAGAATGCAAAAAGTTTGTATCCAACAACAAAAGTCTGAAGAAAAAAACAACGAAGTAGTTATGAAATGTGAACGTCAAATTAGCTGGGCAATTGTCAATTATTCTGAAGTTCTCGTACAGTCAGATAGTGAACAGTTTACAACCTAGTCAGAGATTCTTTTTATCCTGGGCCTTGTTGCTTTTTAAAAAAAATGTCTGCTAAACGCTTGTAGTTGATCATTCTCAATTTGAAGTCAAAAGAAAAAAAAAGCATGATTTTGATTGGTAACCCTATTACAGAACAAAAGGCTTATGTCAGTCTTGTTTAGCAGTATTTGTATATTGTTTACTGGGAAGGCTAAACTTAACATCCTACCCTCTGTTACATGGTGGGGTGGAAAAAAGATACGTAGGGAGCCTATTCTTCCACCCTCCAAGGCAGGACTTCTCCTCAGCTCAGGAGCAATAGGATAGAACTGGCCGCCACAGCAGCCCACAGACTACATCTCCAAGGGGACACACTCAGCATCTAGTCTGACATCAATAACTGCAACACATGTGCTAAATGCTACCTTAAACACTCATTGTTCCTGCTCAGATGAGTGGCAAAGTACATCTCAGCACCCATCCCACAATACACATCTGTCTGCATCTTTTTACAGTTGCCCTTAGTCAACCAGCAGCCCTCAAACTGTCATCCTTGGACCAGAGGTAGCTTGTAAAGCCCTTCTTGGCTACCCTCACAAATAAATATTCTGAGAAGTAAGCTGTGCGGGAATTGGAATATTGTGAGGAGAGGTGATTCATGAGAGAAGCCATCCCATACAAAGGTCTATAAAATGAAAAAATATGGTATAACTTCAATTACCTGAAAGTCGTCGTTCTCCCCCCACCCCCCTAGGTGAGGCAGGGAAAGACATGCAAACTGTCTTGGAAGCCAGATAGTCGAAGATAGAGAGAAGAGCTGCCTGAGCCAATCAACTAGCTAAAATAAGGAAGGGAGAACAGAAGAGCTACACTGAGCACAAAAATCAGATATCTTTGTGCGTATAACTCTTCCTCCCTCCTTTCTTCAGTCTACCAATCTTGGAAAAAAGTTTGGACAGCTTCTCTCCTAGGCGTCATCTTCACACAACTGTGCAGTAAGTATCAAGCAACGCGGAGGACCTTCTGATAACCATGGTTTTAGTGTACTGAATATTTAAGAAGGGACTGCATGCTTCATTAGCTAAGGGTCATCAAAAATGTCATTGCAGGCCCTACCTAGGGGGCAGCAAATTTCTCCTGCCTTTAGTGAGAGGCCTGCTCAGGAACAAAATACAAACCATATTAACAAACACTGCTTTTGAAGCCAGGGTTTATGTTCATCTCCACTAAAAGCTTCAGAGAGCCTGAATTTGGCCCTGTGTGTTTTGTTCAGCCCCAGTATTCATTTAACTGATGGTCAACAGTGAACAACAACTCTGGAATCCATGAACAACTATGACAGAAACAGTTTTTTTTTTGTTTTTTTTTTTAACATACTTTAATGAGAATTCCATCTGTGAAGTCCCAGAGTTTGATGGTGCCATCTAGGGAGCAAGAATACAGCTGGAAAGGAAAAATAAAATAAGTTATGAAAAGAACTCAAATAGCAAAGCAAAACACTAGGGTCAAGATTTTACACAAAATGAGATCCTCAAGTTGGGCTCTTAAACCCATACTTGGGCAACTAAGTGGCTGGATTTTTCAAAAGTGCTAAGCACCAAGTTCCAATTGACGTCTAACAAAATACGCATACTGCTATTCTACTTTGATGTACACACTTTTGAGATATGAGTTTGAGACCACGTGTGTTCCTATTTCGTATCTGAACATCACATTAAAGTTACCTAGCAGGTGAATGCTAATAGACATTTACAGTGCATGTGCAGAGATAACAGACGCACAGACCTTTGGGAAATAGATTCAGTCCCCTTCTACAAGTCGGCCCAGACTTTATGCACAGCAACAGAAAAAGCCAAACAGAAGCAGCTCAGAACCACCTCAATTTTTCTTCTTCAGATACATATTCTAACTCAAAGTTAAAGCTGAAAATTTAAGTATTCCCCACTTGTTTCTCCCAACCCTCACAAGATAAAAATCTCATACTTTGAGGATGCACAGGCAAAACTTAATGATGCCATCAGCTGAATAACTGTGTACCCTCAAATTTATCATTTGATTGCTACAGATAGTATAGTAGGAAGGAAAGGTCAGAATTAGCTCAAATATTTAAGGTATTGTTGCTAATGCAAATATATTCTTCCGTGTTTTGAAAGAGATCATACACACTCAACAGCAATGGTTCCCAAACTTTAACAACCTGTGAACCCCTTTCACTAAAATGTCACGAACCCCCTCCTAAAAATGAATATTTCCAGGGATTTTCTCCTTTATCTGTGTATAAATTATAAAAGCAGTGATCTTGGAAATATAAAATTTGTTTTTATGACATGCTTATTACACACTATTTATTATTATTATTAATGATTACAGTATTATTACATTATGAAAACGGAAACACTGTTCCAAGATCTCATTTTCGTAGCTTGTATCACTTTGAATAAGCGTGAAATAAGACAAGGCTCCTATGTTTCATCAAGGAGTATCAGATGTGAAACAGCATAAAGGTATTTAAGAAGCCAGCTCACAGAGTTCCTCCTACACAAGAATTCAGGTTTGCCTGGACTGCTCAGGACAACGCACCTTACAACAAAGCTTAAACTTGTTCTTCATAATAGTTTTAAAAACAATACTAGCTGCCTATTTCATTTTAAAAACAGCAAAAAATATCCACCTCCCTTTCCATTTCTTACAAGGAGTCTTGAAGTTTAAATCTCCTCAGTGATAGATATGCTTGCTTTGATTTGCTTAGCTCTTGGAAGTTCAGGGGCTCCGTGCTGTTGGCCCTGTGCTGCCTGGGGTCCCTAGGGACAGCTCTGTCCACCATTAGGGAATCACCCCCTCCCCGAGAATGCCTTGTAATGTTTCACAAACCCCATTTTGGGAACCACTGCTCTACAGTTACAGTAGGTAGGTGTGTTCATATTGGGGAGAGGCATGTGTAATGAAGACAAAAGTTATTAGAGTTACCAATATTTATGCATAAGGGCATAATACAAACACCAGCTGAGATCAGGAATAAGTTTCTCCACAGTATAGCTGCACAGTTGGATTCACTGTAAGTGCTATGGGCCACTCATTCCTGTGCCAATGCAGAGCCTGACACTTGAGAGGTTGATTAGGAAATCCCTAAAGCCATGTACTGATTATCATACCCTCTGGGAAATAGCTGGGATTTAGCCATGCCTGCTCCTACTCCAGACATAACCCTGGCTTGTCTCCTACACCAGGGTATCCCTTATAGCTGCTTTGTGACTCTTTTCCCCATATAGCTGGCACAGAGCGGGCCACAAGGCACTGATCAATCAGGTCCTACATGTCCTACTGCTGAAGAGCCTAGTATTGGCAATTGTCAAAGACAGACAAATACTAGATTAAAGGAACCATTGTTGGATTGTTCCACTATAGCATTTTTTAAAGTGACCTGAGACACAAAATCTGTCCACCCCTACTTTTAGAAAAGCTTCCCACTCCGTAAATTAGACTAATCTGATGGTTTACAGCAACAAATTCATAAACTAATATGGGTAATTGCTATTTCAGTCTAAGTAAACAGAAGCTAATTCAGTAGTCGTTATAAGAAATAATTATTTCCAGCCTTCTCTCACTTTCCAGCCACGCCAAAAAACACATGATTGTGTGTCCTGTACTGCCAAAGTCAAGTACCGTTTCCTTAACTAAATCAGGAAAGAACCAAATGCCTAGCTGGACAGGACTCACGATTACAAAGATTTAACCAACCTGCATGTGGTTTTGGGGGTTAAGTTGAATTCCTGTCACCAGGTTTGTGTGACCCTGCAGGATGTGTACACATTCTTCTGTAGCTGTGCTGTACACTTTCACATAGTCTCCTGAGGCACATAAAAGGTACCTGAAAAGATGATGAAACAAAAAGTTAATATAATAGGGCAACTGAGAATTCTGGATAAAGATTTACACTTAATTTTTGTCAAGAGTAACAACTACTTTGAATCTACAAAGTACTAAACATGAAACATTTAGGCCATCACCAAAGAGAGTACTCCATATTTGGAACTTTGTTTTCTATTGTACAGATTTACTTACTTCACCATTACATGTAATGGAAGAATAAACAAGTATATCAGACGTTAACATGCAGTTACAAAGGCAGGAAAATTACTCATATATTTTAGTTCTTGTTAAAGGTGCTGCTGGCTTGATCACCTTGAAAAATAAAGGCCTGTACAGATCAGCAGAACAGATAAAACATGCATGATGCTACTTACACCGCTCCAAACTACATATAAAATATCTATCTCCCCCTTTGATAACATCAGTATCTGCTACATTTATAGGACTGTGCCTGGAAATGCTTGCTCTCACTCTTGGCCAAACAATAAAGATCAGCTAATTTTTTCCAAACCTCAAGTTCCAAAGGCTATGTCTACACTACCGCGGCAAGTCGACCTACGCTACGCAACTACAGCTACGTGAATAACGTAGCTGGAGTCAATGTACCTTAGATCGAGTTACCGCAGGATCTACACCGCAGGGGGGGTCAATGGGAGAAACTCTCCAGTCGACTTACCTTACTCTTCTCTTCGGGGGTAGAGTACAGGGATCGACTGGAGAGCGATCTGCTGTCGATTTGGCGGGTCTTCACTAGACCCGCTAAAACGACCGCTGGTGCATCGATCTCAGAGCGTCGATCTTGGCTGGAGTCTAGACCTGCCCTAAGACTCAAGCACTTTCTCAGCACTCCTATTTTATAGATTAAAAAAAATAAAAAATAAAAAAAAAAAATAAAAAAAACACACACACAAAAAAAAACCCAAAACAAAAATGAGAGTTTATGATAAGCATCGGAGGGAGGGCACCCTTAGGTTCCCTGTGAAACTTCAGCATACTGCAGCTAACCTACTCTCATGCTCCATGAATTTTCCTTTGACACTTCACTGGTTCCTTAGTTATCTCCAGCTCCAATTCAAAATGGCTCTACTGTTGTTCAAAGCCATGCACGCCACTCTTCTGTTTATCTACTCTCTACACACCTTCATGCCGCTCTTCACAGCTGCAGAAGACTATTTCACTTATGCTGTTCCATCCCTCGCTTCTGAAACAAGTCTCTTAAATCTCTCCTTAGCCCCCACAACCCTTTTTGGTTTTTTGCAGCCCAGAATACTAACAATTAAATGTTCACGTCACACTAAAAATAGGAAAATTAGTGAAACAGACAAGTTTAAAACAACATGTGCCTACATGTTTACGATTATGTTTTGATCTCCAGCCCTTGATTATTGGCAGCCAAAGGCAGCATACTCAACTAAGGAGGGTGGAGAGAAGAATGGTTCTGGAATGGAGTCCCACAACTACACTGCAAAATAGCTCTGCTTAAATATGGTTATGGACAAAACCTGTTATAACATGGTCTGTGTAGACACACAAAATAGGATAGAGAACCCTGCTTTAGCATTTCCCTACCCCACAGTATATACCCTACTGTAGAAAAAATATGAAATTAAAAGTTAACTTTTAATCTGGTTAAGGAAATGTGCATGTTGTAAAGCAAGACTCTGACTAGCAAGTAGGACAGAAGGAATGGAGTATGGAGCATATCTGGTTTAAAGACTAAATTAATGAGATAAGGGAAGGTTTATTAAAAAAAAAAAGCCCCTGATCAACAGGGGTGACAGCAAATGGTTTTAAATAGGACAGAAAGAATCTGTTTTACGAGGCAACATGGACCTCCACATACCAATGTTATCTTAAAAGTAAAGCCTATGTGAACCCAGGTGCAATGGAAAACCTGTTGGTCAGCAAGAAGGAGGGTAGAGATAGGGAGGATAGGCCTTGGGGATAAAAGGAAGTTGTAAATCTTATCTGGATTAAGGGAGAAGTATTTCAAATTGGTATTTAGCTGAAGTCAGTAATTGGCAATGACATCACTTGTTTGTCAAAGGGTATAAAAAGTAAACTTTTAAAGGGTTCATTGCTAACACCTGCCTGACCACGTTGGAGCTGACTAATATGGGCCTAAGCACCCTTGGGTTTAACATGTTTGTCAGTATCTTGATCAAATGCTTATAAACCAACTTCCACACAAACTTCCTCGTGGCTGGACTTTACTAAAACTAGACAAGCCATTTACAACACACACTTGCTTCTCTACAAAAGAAAAAGGACACTAAATTATCTAAACTACTACATGCCACAAGAGGCCACAGCAATGGTTCCCTCGACCCACCCAGCAATATTGTTAATCTATCCAACTATACTCTTAGCCCAGCAGAAGAATCTGTTCTATCTCGGGGCCTCTTCTTCTGCCCCTCCACCCCCACGAACATGATACAGTTCTGTGGTGACCTAGAATCCTATTTTCGACGACTCCGACTCAAGGAATATATCCAACACTCCTCTGAACAACATACTAACCCACAGAGACCTTCCTACCAACACTACAAAAAGAAGGATTCTAGGTAGACTCCTCTTGAAGGTCGAAACAGCAGACTGGACTTCTACATAGAGTGCTTCCGCCGACGTGCACGGGCTGAAATTGTGGAAAAGCAGCATCACTTGCCCCATAACCTCAGCCTTGCAGAACACAATGCCATCCACAGCCTCAGAAACAACTCTGACATCATAATCAAAAAGGCTGATAAAGGAGGTGCTGTTGTCATCATGAATAGGTCGGAATATGAACAAGAGGCTGCTCAGCAGCTCTCCAACACCACTTTCTACAAGCCATTACCCTCTGATCCCACTGAGAGTTACCAAAAGAAACTACAGCATTTGCTCAAGAAACTCCCTGAAAAAGCACAAGAACAAATCCGCACAGACGCACCCCTGGAACCCCGACCTGGGGTATTCTATCTACTACCCAAGATCCATAAACCTGGAAATCCTGGGCGCCCCATCATCTCAGGCATTGGCACCCTGAGAGCAGGATTGTCTGGCTATGTAGACTCTCTCCTCAGGCCCTACACTACCAGCACTCCCAGCTATCTTCGAGACACCACTGACTTCCTGAGGAAACTACAATCCATTGGTGATCTTCCTTAAAACACCATCCTGGCCACTATGGATGCAGGAGCCCTCTACACCAACATTCCACACAAAGATGGACTACAAGCCGTCAGGAACACTATCCCCGATAATGTCACGGCAAACCTGGTGGCTGAACTTTGTGACTTTGTCCTCACCCATAACTATTTCACATTCGGGGACAATGTATACCTTCAAATCAGCGGCACTGCTATGGGTACCCGCATGGCCCCACAGTATGCCAACATTTTTATGGCTTCCTCAGCTCTCATCCCCTAATGCCCCTACTCTACTTGCGCTATATTGATGACATCTTCATCATCTGGACCCATGGAAAAGAAGCCCTTGAGGAATTCCACCATGATTTCAACAATTTCCATCCCACCATCAACCTCAGCCTGGACCTGTCCACACAAGAGATCCACTTCCTGGACACTACAGTACTAATAAACGATGGTCACATAAACACCACCCTATACTGGAAACCTACTGACCGCTATTCCTACCTACATGCCTCCAGCTTTCACCCAGACCACACCACACGATCTATTGTCCACAGCCAAGCTCTACGATACAACCGCATTTGCTCCAACCCCTCAGACAGAGACAAACACCTACAAGATCTCTATCAAGCATTCTTACAACTACAATACCCATCTGCTGAAGTGAAGAAACAGATTGACAGAGCCAGAAGAGTACCCAGAAGTCACCTACTACAGGACAGGCCTAACAAAGAAAATAACAGAACGCCACTAGCCCTCACCTTCAGCCCCCAACTAAAACCTCTCCAAAGCATTACCAAGGATCTACAACCTATCCTGAAGGACGACCCATCACTCTCACAAATCTTGGGAGACAGACCAGCCCTTGCCTACAGACAGCCCCCAACCTGAAGCAAATACTCACCAGCAACCACACACCAGAGCCACTAACCCAGGAACCTATCCTTGCAACAAAGCCCATTGCCAACTGTGTCAACATATCTATTCAGGGGACACTATCATAGGGCCTAATCACATCAGCCACACTATCAGAGGCTTGTTCACCTGCACATCTACCAATGTGATATATGCCATCATGTGCCAGCAATGCCCTTCTGCCATGTACATTGGGCAAACTGGACAGTCTCTACATAAAAGAATAAATGGACACAAATCAGATGTCAAGAATTATAACATTCATAAACCAGTCGGAGAACACTTTAATCTCTCTGGTCACTCGATTTCTGATCTAAAAGTGACTATCCTTCAACAAAAAAAACTTCAAAAACAGACTCCAACGAGAGACTGCCGAATTGGAATTAATTTGCAAATTGGATACAATTAACTTAGGCTTGAATAGAGACTAGGAGTTGTTGAGTCATTATACAAAGTAAAACTATTTCCCCTTGTTTATTCCCCCCCACTGTTCCTCAGACGTTCTTGTTAACTCCTGGAAATGTGCTGGAAATGGCCCACCTTGATTATCATTTCAAAAGGTTTTCTCTCCCCCCACCCCACTCTCCTGCTGGTAACAGCTCATCTTAAGTGATCGCTCTCCTTACAATATGTATGATAAACACGCATTTTTTCATGGTCTGTGTGTATATAAATCTCCTCACTGTATTTTCCACTTTATGCATCCGATGAAGTGAGCTGTAGCTCATGAAAGCTTATGCTCAAATAAATTTGTTAGTCTCTAAGGTGCCACAAGTACTCCTTTTCTTTTTGCGAATACAGACTAACACGGCTGCTACTCTGAAACCTGTAAAGGTTTTGTTACTGTTTGGATGTAGTAAATTGCTTATTATTTATGATTTTGAAGCATATTTAGAGCAACTGTATAAATATAACTCAGACTTTGGATTTAATAAAGGAATTTATGGTTAAGTTAGTATCATGACAACATCCTGCATAAAAAATAATAATTTCAACACTTAGGTTAAAGCCTCATCTACACCATGGCTCATCTGCTCTGGAGAATTAACCTTTCGGTAATTCAAACATCAATATTGACTGCAGGCAACTCACATGTTACAGCGTCCCCACATTCACTCCTATTTCACTTGCAGTTATCCGCACATCCAGATACAGAAATGCAAGTTAATTGCTCACTGTGGAAAAGTGGTGAGCGGAGTTGCTGATGCACATGAGCTAGTTCATTACTGACTCTTGCCTACACAGCACTGCAGCCAGGTCTCAAAAGGCAAAAAGGATGTTTTTCCATTTTGTTAGCTCAGCTGAGTTTGCTTAAAATGACTTAAAAATTCTGGAAAAATGCAGGCCAAAAACTATTAAAAGACACACAGCCTTTCTACCCCTCAGGAGGGGTCTTGTGATAGGACAACCTAGCATGGGCTAAGAACAAATATTATTTACAGCTGTTCACAGCACGGCTAAGAAATGGCATAAAGCATACCTGCAAAATGTCTGCATGATGTATGGCACGGTAGGGGCTAACAGCATTATTTACTACACCAAAATTCTTCCATGTAGATAAAGCCTACAACTAATTATGCCAACACACTACTGGCTAGAAAAGTGTCCAATTTATCACTTTTTTGTATTGTGGATGGGCCAACCTGGATATAGAACTAAGGTTGCAAAACAATTCTCTATTGCGTGTCAAAAACATTGTCCTGGACACAATATCAACAAAAGTTACATTAGAAAATAGGCACTTTTAGTTGTGCAATTGGTCTCCAATATGGCAATAATTTTCTTAAACGCCCAGGCAAGAACAACAATATAGTATACAATTATTTGCCCACAACCACGTTTAAACATTTTTTGTACCACAGACTAGGTGTGACTGACTTCAAATAGAAATATATTCAGTCTCCTCCATTGGCGATAAGCTTGCTGCAACCCACAAGAACCTTTTGGGGGATAGAATAAAAGGGAAAGCATCCTTAGTACTCAAATTCCATCCTTTGGGGGATTTAAAAAAACAACAAAGAGTATTAGGATAGCGTAGTGGTGGTGGTGACAGTCCAGGAGGAGGGGGATCAGGGAGAATGAGCATGTCAGACAGCATTCTCACATTCTGTGTGGAAGGCCTGGTCTACACCTAAAACGGAGGTCAATCTAGCTATATTGCTCAGGGCTGTGAACAACCGTGAGACATAATTAGGTCAACCTAACCCTCATTGTAGATGCAGCTAGGTCAAAAGAATTCTTCCACTGACCTAGCTACCCCCTCTTGGAGAGGCGGATTATCTATGCTGATGGAAAAACTCCTTCCATTAATGCAGGAAGCGCCTATGCTACAGCAGCACAGCTGCAGTGCTGGAGCTGTGCCACTGTAATGTAGACAGACCCTTTGTCAAACATAAGTTAAAAAACAGATACAGTAACTTCTCACTTAAAGTCATCCCGGTTAACGCTGTTTTGCTGCTGATCTATTAGAGAACATGCTTATTTAAAGTTATGTAATGCTCCCTTATAACTTTTGGCAGACGCCTGCTTTGTCCACTGCTTGCAGAAAGAGCAGCCCATTGGAGATAGCTGGTGGGGGCTTGGAACCAGGGTGGACCGGCAGCCCCCATATCAACCCCCCAAAGTTCCCTGTGAGGTAGCACAGCCCCGCTGGGCAGTTCAGCTGTCCCTCCCCCCACTGCCGTGTGCTGCTCCTGCCCTCTGCCTTGGAGCTGGTCCTGGGAGCTTCCTGCTTGCTTGAGGAGAAAAGAGGGGTGCTAATGTCAGGGTGTTCCCCCTCCCCAATTCCTTTACCCCATTTCCACGGGGGGGGGGAGGGAAAGGCAGGAGGGGAGGGACACGACAGGGCTGAGGGAACTTGCTGGCAACAGATGCTGTCTCAACTTGCTGAGCTACTTAAAAAGGCAATGTACTTAGAGCAGGGTCAGTCTACTTAAAGGGGCAATGCGCGTCTCTCTCTCTCTCACACACACACACACACACACACACACACACGGTGTTTATCTCTGTTTCTCTCTGCCATGGTGTCTCCCCTCCCTCCATTCCTGCTACCTTGCAGAGTGTGCGGCCACATTAACAACCTCGGCCAAGCGCTAGTTCATCATTTAGCAGTAAGGCATTCCCTGGGAAATATTCCATCCTCTTCCACCCTCTGTCTTCACCACCTCAACCAAGCTTCACAATCATCATTGCTGTGTACAGTATTAAATTGTTTAAGAAACTTATACTGTGTGTTATATATATACGCATATATGTCTTGTCTGGTGAAAAAAAAATTTCCCTGGAACCTAACCCACCCGTTTGCATTAATTCTTGTGGGGAAACTGGATTTGCTTAACATCGTTTTGCTTAAAGTAGCATCTTTCAGGAACATAACTACAACGTTAAGCGAGGAGTTACTGTACATTCAAACATGTTTCAGAGTAGCAGCCGTGTTAGTCTGTATTCGCAAAAAGAAAAGGAGTACTTGTGGCACCTCAGAGACTAACAAATTTATTTGAGCATAAGCTTTCGAGAGCTACAGCTCACATCATCAGATGCATTCAGTGGAAAATACAGCGGGGAGATTTATATACAAAGAGAACATGAAACAATGGGTGTTACCATACACACTGTAACCAGCGTGATTGCTTAAGGTGAGCTACTACCAGCAGGAGAGCGGGGGGGGGACATTTTGTAGTGATAATCAAGGGGGGGCAATTTCCAGCAGTTAACAGTGGGGGGAGAACAAACATGGGGAAATAATTTTACTTTGTGTAATGACCCATCCACTCCCAGTCTCTATTCAAGCCTAAGTTAATTGTATCCAATTTGCAAATTAATTCCAATTCAGCAGTCTCTCGTTGGAGTCTGTTTTCAAAGTTTTTTTGTTGAAAGATAGTCACTTTGAGATCAGAAATCGAGTGACCAGAGAGATTGAAGTGTTCTCCGACTGGTTTTTGAATGTTATAATTCTTGACATCTGATTTGTGTCCGTTTATTCTTTTACGTAGAGACTATCCAGTTTGCCCAATGTACATGGCAGAAGGGCATTGCTGGCACATGATGGCATATAGCACATTGGTGGATGTGGAGGTGAACGAGCCTCCGATAGTGTGGCTGATGTGATCAGGCCCTATGATGGTATCCCCTGAATAGATATGTGGACACAACTGGCAACGGGCTTTGTTGCAAGGATAGGTTCCTGGGTTAGTGGCTCTGGTGTGTGGTTGCTGGTGAGTATTTGCTTCAGGTTGGGGGGCTGTCAGCAAGGACTGGCCTGTCTCCCAAGATCTATGAGAGTGATGGGTCGTCCTTCAAGATAGGTTGTAGATCCTTGATGATGCGCTGAAGAGGTTTTAGTTGGCGGCTGAAGGTGATGGCTAATGGTGTCATCATGAATAGGTTGAAATATGAACAAGAGGTGCCACAAGTAGTCCTTTTCTTTTTGTACATTCAAAGTTATCCACACACTATTTATGCACCAGTCATCCCGAGCCAGGTCAAGCCATGCACCAACAGGCCACCTCCAGTTTTCCACCAGTAATGGAAAGATTTAATTACTTTTTACCCCCATCAGTCTAATGCTTTACCCTGATGTGCTATTTTGGAGTATCTTTCCCCACTACCTTTTACAAGTGCTTTGAAAGTCTCTGAGTGCAGATATTAGACAAGAGCAAGTTCCTGCTATATACCCCCTGCTATCCCTTCCCAGGGCCCCTGTATTACTCCTACATCTCTTAGGCAGCCAAGCCAACTGCAGCCTTCCTAGTTCCTCCTCATCTTTCCCTTCCCACCACACGCGCTGAGGATAGAGAAGGTGACCAGCCGGTGGCTGAGTTGCCATCTGAGAAATTTCAGTATTTCAAAATTTGGCTTTATTCCCAACTAGCCTGAATCCCACGTTTTGGAAATTTCTCATGAAGCAGAACTTGGCCCGCAGAACCCTGGCACGGCGGGTCTGCCCGGAGCTCAGGACCCCAGCCTGGCTCCCACCCCCGAGGCCCTGGGGTTTGGCGACGGCTCCTCGAGCCCGACTCGCTGTCCCGAGTTGCGGGTTGCAGGAAGCGGCGGCGCCTCCCTCGGGCCGTTCGGGTTGCGCCCGGGGCCGGACCGCGGCAGCGCTGGGCGGACGGAGCAGCAGGCTTCGCGCCCACAGCGCTGGTACCGCCCCGCCTGCAGCGTTACACGGGCGGCTCCGCAAGGCCAGCGGGGCTCACCAACGGCTCCTGGGCCGTGTCGCGCCCCGCGGAGCGGGCTCCATTGACCGTGGCGAAGGAGCTCAGCAATGCCCGCCCCCGATCCACATTCCCCTCCCCCGATTCGCCCCACTCACTTGGCATCGGCGGAGAACGCCGCTCTGGCGCCGCTCAACGTGCTGCCTCCGCAGCGCACCACGCGGAGCGGCTGCTGCGCCACCATCTTCCCGCTGCGAGACCTTCCACCTTCGACCTCTCACCCTTGCCCCGCCCCCAGCGAGCGCCGCCACCGCTCTGGCCGTGCACTCCCCGGAACTCTCTCGTAGACGTTCCTCCATTGGCTCCCTGCCATCTTATCTATGGGCAAGGAAGGCCATTACGCCCGTTCCTTTCAAGCGCATTGCATAGCATTTAGAGCACTTCCGCCCATAGTTTACATGGGAACAGGAAACTCTCAGTGATCTTCGTGAGGTCACAGAGGAGCGCCGTCGGCTGGAGCACACGGCGCTTCGCTCCTCCCCTTCCTGAGGGAGAATGTAAGAGGGGCAAGAAACTGTAGTGAGCGCATGCGCAGAGCCTTTCTTGCTGTTCCCGTTGTCATTCCAGGCCGGAGTCGGCATTTCCGAGTGACGTCACTAATGCGCGACAGAATCAGGCTGCAGAGGCGAGGGGCGGGGCCTGGAGGCGGGCAAGTGGGGTGAGCACGCAGCTCGCGTCGGGACGCTGTCAGGGCCGGCAGCGAGAGCCTGGGCTGGTGCCCCGGCACGCCTGTTGCTGCGGGTCACGCGGCTCCGTTCCTATGGCAACTATGTGGCAGGCACCCCTCAGCCACATAGTTATACTGACCTAACCCCCGGTGTAGACGGCGCTAGGTCAAAGGGCGTCCGGTGGACATGGCTCCCCCTCTTGGGGACGTGGCGTACCTCCTGTGCCATGGGAGAAGCTCTCCCAGCGCAGGTAGCATCTTCACTCGTCCTCTTGTGGCGCAGCTCCCGCACTGTGAGTGTAGACAAGCCCTTATACAGGTCGCGTGTGTCTGCATTTCCTGTCCTTCGCCCAGGTGTTTGTGTTAACAGGGTGCTCGGAGAGGAATGCAGCCTTCCAACTGCGCTTGTGAATCTTAACATGGATTGCAGCACATGACTGTTAGGGTGCAGGCCTTAATCAATTTCCAATGTACCTTTTATCATGAAATACAAAAAAGAGGTCGTACAAAAACAACATGGCTAGGAAGGCATTGATTTAAAGAGCATTGCCTCTTACGCCCCCTCCCCGTCTCTTTTGAAGCTCTTCTTCAGCACAGCTAGCTTCTGTATTTTGATTAGGAAACAGAATTAAGAGCACTAGAAAAAGCTTTCCCTTCAGTTTTAAACAATCTCCTCTTTAAAGAGCAGGGTAACGTACTATGAAGTGTAATTCTCAGCCCATCCCAAGCCATTAAATTTCAAAGAGAGATGACACCTGATGTGGTTCCAGTGCACGTTTTGAGAGGTCTTGATGACTGATTACAGTATGACTTTGAGTAATCAGTTCCAAAGCGGTATTATAATGTTAAAATAAATCTCAGCTATTGCGAAGTAATCTGTTTCCTTTACAGTTTCTACTCAAGCCTTAAAAAAGTGTTCTTAGGTAGTTTAGTATCTGAAAAATACAGAATTTAAGTTGATGATGTTTAAAAACCTGTATACATTCTTGATGAGGCAACCAAGGACCAGAACAAAATGCTTTGTAATTGAAAGAGATTAAGTTGTGAAAAAGAAATATATATAAACACAAGACTAATAGAGCTAACTGAGTATCTAAAACTTCATGAAATGCATAAACTTAATACAAAGAAGCCTTAAAGAGTATACTTATTCAAAAGCAAGCTGGTCGCAAAAAGTCACAAAATATTTTAGCCTTAATGCTAACAAAATGGAAAGGCTAGTTTCTTAAATGACAGATGGATAAGTGTTTGGTCTCATGTTGTTTTCCCATAGAAATACCTTGTATTTATAAATAACTAATAACCCCTCTGACTTTAAAGGATTCTAATGTGCTTTATGAATATGGGAATGACAAAGAAATGCAGCCCTGTCTCAGGTAGTATCAGCTGCTGTCCAACTGCACACAGCAATGCTCAACAGTATCTTAGCATAGGAAGTGAAGAATAGTATTGTATCCACTTGAAATGCTTGGGAACCCTAGATAGGGGAACTCTAGATAGGATGGTTGAAATTATATTAGAATCCGATTAACTGGAACCACCCAGTGGTTGGAGAGGCTTTCATCTTGGTTAAGCAGAATTGACAACAGCTGCACCTTTGGACTTCAGCAGTCAGACAGCAGTCAACAGCTGCACCTTTGGACTTCAGCATTGGGCTATACTTATATGGCTCTCATCCCCATTGAATGAGTGTCTCACAAAGATTAATGAATTTATCCTCACAACATCTCTGTTAGGAAAAAGTATTATTATCCACATGTTACAGATAGGGAGCTTAGGTACAGAGAAATTGAATGACTTGCCCATCATAACACAGGAAGTGTATTGTGGAACCAACAATTGAATTAAAATCTTCCGAGTTCCAATCCAGTGCCTTAAACAAGAGATAGCCTTGTCCTGTTTAAGCAGCAATGTCAGTGTTAACGGACTTAGTGCTTCCTAGAATATATTCTATAATTGTACCCTAATTGAAATTTAGCTTGAATGCTAAGCTAACACCTTTACTCTTGAGGAAAAATGTCATGGTATTTTATATTTCCACGTAGCGTTAGGACCTCAGAGAAACCAAACCAAAATACAGTGCTTCCATTTCTCTCAATGTTAGGTTAATACACTCGTCAAAATTTAGTGTAGAGTTAATAGAAAAAATGCTTATAATATTTGTTTTCTTAGACCATGTCTACACTAGAAACTTACCAGTTTAGCAATATCAGTTAAGGGTGTAATGTGGTGGTTTTTTATGACATTTCTATACAGGCAAAAGCCCTAGTGTAAATGCAGTTATACCGACATAAAAGTGCCTTTGCTGGTATAGCTTATTTTGCTTACCGAACAATATAAACTATATCTGTGAAAGTACTTTTTTGCCAGCATAATCTATGTGTACTCTAGCAGAGATTTGCCAGTATAGCAATACCAGCAAAACCTTTAAGTGTAGACTAGGCCTTAGGTCTCACATCAAAGTTTTAGCTGGGTTTGGACCAGCTTAGCTGAAGATCTGTAACGACTGCTGTCCAACCTGGAAAAATGTTATATGTATATAAACTTTGTAGCTGAAAGACTTGATTTTTTATTTACCAGCTGTTTTGGTCTGTATATTGAATAAAATAAAAATCATTTAGTTTCTTCACAAAAGTTCAGAGACTATTTAGAATCTTTTTACCTTTGTCTGTTAAGCAGTCAGTTCTTTTAGATTCACTCAAGTCCGTCTATCTAAAGTATTTATGTGGACCCCATCTCCATAGTATCTGAGCACCTCACAATGCCAATGAGGTAGGGAAGTACTATTATCCCCATTTTACATGTTGGAGAACTGAGGCACAGGGAGAATAAGTGACTTTCCCAGGGCCATACAGGAAGTCTTATAAAACTCCTATATATTCTATCCCCATATGATTTTGGTAGTTATTTCTGATATTCTATACTATTTTAACTCCATACATGCAATTTTATTCTGATGTAGGTCACATTCCTCTAAGAAATTTGACCATAAAATGAAAATGTAGATTTAAGGTTTATATCTTTGGTGTACATTTTTTATATCTAATTTTGTTGTGCATGTAATTGGATTACATCAGAGATATTGTAGAACATTAAAAGAACAGTTTAAAAAATTTATACTAACCGTTGCCAAAATAGCACATTTATTATTAGTCATGGCAGGATTCAGTTTAAATCATTAGTCATCATTGGTAAATGTCTATTTCACTGGGCACATTGAAATCGACGAAAAAAATATCCATAGGTAATAGTTAGCAAGCACAGCTTCCCAGGCTCCTTGCAGGAATCCGGTATCTCCAGCTTTGCAAGGAGTCCTCTGCAGCCCTGCTGTCGTGGCTGTGTAGGGATCCCCCTGCAGCATTGCTGCGAAATGGTGAAAATTTATTTAAAATTGGGGAGGGGCGGGAAGGTTAAAAATAAAATCCATACTGACCATTGAATTTACCACCCAAAAAAAAAAAAAAAATTTGAATTCTGCCAAGCCTGTTTGATAATGTATCATACCCTGATTACACCATTGTTCGGTTTTGTGGTGGAAAAACCTTCATCTTTATTGGAAATGTAAAATTCACATGGTACAAAATCTCATTAAAATTGGAGGAACATTCACTACTTAGTTTGCATTTGTTTATGATATTGCCTCACTGTTCAGAAATACTAAGGGGTCTAACTCAGTCCTGATGCATGCAATTTTGTAAGTGATAGTAAGAGTTATATGCATCAAATAGATTATTGACTCGTAAAATCTTCTCTGCAATAATTGATTCCAGAGAGTGTTACTCAGTGAATGTTTGCGCCATATAAAATGAGACATCCACAGAAAGGTAAATTGTCTACATTTTTTTTGTAACTAGCTGCTTCATGCTCTTAACTCTCACTATGTTGTTGCTCAGCTTTCAGAAAAGGTCCGAAAAAGCCTTTGAACATGTACTTAATACTGATAAACAGTCTTGGTTTCCACATTAGTGTGTCAATAACAGAGAATGAATGCTGGGTTTGGGACCACTCTCTGCTAATTTGCAGCAATAGTTTTTGTGTGTATGAATATATTCAATGTTTTGAGTAGATCTGGCTGTGTTGTTAGATTTGAAACATTTCTAATGGAATAGTCTCACTGGGTTTACATAAGAACCATAGTGCTAACAAATATTTTTAGTAGCCTCCAGAACAATTGAACTTTTAAAGTGGTTTCCTATTTGGGGGTGGGGGGTGGGTTGTTTTTAATCAGAAAGACCAGCTTACACTTCAGTTTGTATCTGACATCAATATTCTGCCTGGGACATTGACATCAGCAAATCCAATCTGAATATTTGTGGATGTGAATATTGAACTTACTGGTGTCTGATGTTGACAGAAGCCTTTAGAGCGGCAGTATTCACACATATACACTATACATGTCTCTGGTGCAGTGAGCCACCTGCTGAGTTTCTGGCATTTTTTAAATGAATGTTCTGTTTCTGCACAGCTTGTTGCTTGCTTTTTAGTCGTGTGGTACTTGCAGATAATGCAAAATCCCAATTAAAGCTTTTACATTGAAAGTTTTGTTTCTCTGTCCTTATAGCAATGATGCTTCAGGGATTGTCTACATGGGGAGGGAAATTTACTGGCATAACTGTTCTGGTATAAACTCCCTGTGTGGACACTCTCATAACACGGGGAGTTATACTTGCAATTATACCAATATGATGATAGCGGTAAATTTCCTCGAATAGACAAGCCCTCAGGAAAAATGATTCTATAACTCAGATCTGCTTGCCATGTTACCATATGATATTCTTTGTAATTCAGCTGGGTGAAATTTGCTAACTGAAGAAAGCTGCTCAAACCTTCTTCCTTTTTGAATGTTAGTTGGTGATTTAAAAATGTTCAAACCCTCCTGAGACTTTTTTTTATACTTTATTAGGCTCTAGATTTAGACACATCCTAGGTGAATACATGGAGGACCAATGAAAGGATTACTGCTTACCAAACACTTCGTTAACAAAGGGATGTGTAATTAAATATACAAAAAGTAACAAGATCCTTGCATGCTTCATGCTGAATTTTGTGATAATTTGAAATGTAATTCAGGAAATTTAATTGCACTGTCAGTGTTTTGTGTCAAATAGAATGTTATTAGAAAGTTTTCTACTCATGTTTCATGTATACAGTATTTATGTTTGGATATATTAATAAAAGTCTACAACATCTGATGTAATACAACAATGTTTCTCTTTTATGTTTTGGAAGATGTGTAAAGGTGGAAGACATTAATCCACATCTGTGTAAATCAGGCGAGTAGAGTACAGACATGGCAGAACATAAGAACGGCCATCCTGGGTCAGACCAAAGGTCCATCTAGCCCAGTATCCTGTCTTCTGACAGTGGCCAGTGCCAGGTGCCCCAGAGGAAATGAACAGAACAGGTAATCATCAAGTGATCCATCTCCTGTTGCCCATTCCCAGCTTCTGGCAAACAGAGGCTAGGGACACCATCCCTGCCCATCCTGGCTAATAGCCATTAATGGACCTATTCTCTATGAACTTACCTAGTTATTTTTGAACACTGTTATAGTCTTGGCCTTCACAACATCCTCTGGCAAGGAGTTCCACAGGTTGACTGTGTGTTGTGTGAAAAAATACTTCCTTTTGTTTGTTTTGAACCTGCTGCCTATTAATTTCATTTGGTGACCCCTAGTTCTTGTGTTATGAGAAGGAGTAAATAACACTTTATTTACTTTTTCCATACCAGTCGTGATTTTATAGACCTATATCATATCCCCCCTTAGTTGTTTCTTTTCCAAGCTGAAAAGCCCCAGTCTTATTAATTGCTCCTCATACGGAAGCATGCTCCCCATACCCCTAATAATTTTTGTTGCCCCTTTCTGAACCTTTTCCGATTCCAATATCTTTTTTCAGATGGGGCAACTACGTCTGCATGCAGTATTCAAGATGTGGGCGTACCATGGATACCGGGAGAATGCTCTGGTATATGGGAGGCAATGGGGAAAGACTCCAGTACCTCCCCACTGCTGTAGCTTTTCCCTACCACAGTGAACTGCTGGAACCTTTCCCTGCTGCAGTGAAAGATTGGCTGGGGGAGGCAGCAGGGAAAGGCTCTGGCAGCTCCCTGCTCCTAGAGCCTTTCCCTGCTGTAATGAAAGACTCTGCTGAGGGGAGGCAGTGACTGGGGAAAGGCTTTCACTGCCTCCCCCTTGCCAGAGTCTTTTCCTATGTGCACGCCCTGAGGTAGGTTGTGGTCTACCTTTTTGATAGCATCATGGTGCCATCTGTTAGTCTACTTAAATGCTTTGGTCACTAACCGTAAAGTCACCTCATGGGAGAAAGGTGAACCATCCGATGAAGTGAGCTGTAGCTCACGAAAGCTCATGCTCAAATAAACTGGTTAGTCTCTAAGGTGCCACAAGTACTCCTTTTCTTTTTACGAATACAGACTAACACGGCTGTTACTCTGACAACTGAAAGTTGAGTCTTTTGTATCGTGTTAGTCTGGATCTGTAAAAGTGGCAAAGAGTCCTGTGGCACCTTATAGACTAACAGACATATTGGAGAAAGCTTTCGTGGGTGAATAGCCACTTCGTTGGATGCATTAGCTAGAATCTTCCAGAATAAACATCACATTATGTATATTCTTTTTTGTGTACAAGGCCATCGGTGTAAACGGTGGTTTACAGAGCTCATTAAACAAGACATAGTTCTTACTCCAAAGAGTTTGCATTATAAACTGACCAGACAAACCTACAGAAATTAACCAAACCGGAATGGGGGAGGGAGAAGAAGTCATTTAAACCACCTCCCCGCAACACACAGAGAAGAGATGAACAGCCATTAAGCTTTTTCAAGAGTTGGCCTGCTGCCTACCTAGCATAAGTGCTCTTAAAAATGACCTTTTTCTTTCATAGTTGCTATGTTTTTGTTTTATTTAATTTAATTTTTTCTGCTATAATGGTTCAGTCTTGAATAATCATCACATTTAAATACTAACCTAATATTGCTAAACAAGGTAATAATTCTTTCATTTTTTCAGAACTTTGTTTCATTGTTTTGTGTTTTTCTGAGTTAAAATAACTCAAGTAACTTGTGGAGTGTTTTTTTTTTTTTTTTTGTAATTAGGCATAAGTATCTAAGGCTATGCCTGCTGAAACCATGCTGTCTTACTTCAGTTACTCTTCTAATAAATTAGTGCTGTCAAATATTTGACCATTTTGGACATTATTTGACTGGTCAATTGAACAATTATTTTTGGACAGTTCAAATGCCCAAACCTGGGAGTGAGTCAGATTTCACCCTATCCATATTTTCTGAGATTATTTTCTTTTATTAACAAACCAAACCAATTATAATAAAAATTAAAGGTCTGATTCTGCAAACCTACTCATGCAGTAATCTGAGTGAGTCTATCCTACATAGGCGAACAGAGGATTAACAAACATCTGAGATCTCCATTAGCCCATCTTGCTGCACCTAATTAGACTTCATTTGTTATTAGACCCAGCTGGGGAGCTGGGCCTTCTTAATAAAAGAAGGACGTGAAAGCCACAGGGAAAGTCTAGGAGAGACCCAAGACAGAGACCCAGGAGAGAGGAGGTAGACAGTTCCCTCTCTCTTGGAAGCGTTTGGGAGAAGACCGATTGAAGAAGGCCACAGGGATAAAATTAACACCTATAGTGGTGGCAAGGCACAGAGAGGCATTCTTGAGGGATTGGTATTCCAGCAGAGAAAGAAGAAGCTAGGAGGACGTAGGGAGAAGATAGAGGTGAGGCTACAGGGAAGCAGTACAAGGGGCTAGGAGGGAGGAAGTGGCCCAGGGAAAAGCCATGCATCTGAAAGAGCAGACCTAGCTGCTTAATACAAGGTCTCTGGGCTGGAAACCAGAGCAGAGGGTGGGCCTGGATTCCCTTAACAGCCCGAGGAAGGGGCTGTCACGCTGTCTTGAGTGGCTCATGAGCGAGAATACGAACCTCAGGGCAAACTGTTAACAGCAGGGCACATACCCCCAAATGGTTATGAGTTCTCTATTTAGATTTCACCAACAAAGTAACAAGTGTAAACTCCTCAGTACACAGGCAGGGTGGGGTGTAAGATTGAGCTTAAAGAACAAGCCGAGGGAGCAAAAAAGATCTTTTGTGTTGGGACGTTTCTGGACTTTTTGTTGTAAGTGGTGGTATTAAAATGTGACCTGATGGGAGGGCCAAGTTACGAGAAGAAAGTCCGCTGCAGGACCTGAGTAGCCATTGGCAAGGGGTGCAAGAGTGGGAAGAGTTGCTACACCATGAGTGGGGATGGCAGCAGTGAGACCACAGCAAGGTTTTGCAGAATCAGGGCTGAATGCAGGGATCTACAGTCAGCTCTTTTGCGCAAGATTTTATTTTAAACATTAACTAAACTTTACATATTCTTGGCTGCAGAATTGTAATTGCAGTGAAATATGCTGTGTAGACAGGGTTTTTATCTGTCTTTAATTACTTGGAGTCAGAATCTGCCTTTTAGAAATAAAAATATTTAAGTGGAAAATTTTTATGGCCCTTCATGCATTATAAGGGCAGCTAACCTTACTGTGTACAGCTGTAGCAGTGGTTTGGAAATCCAGCCTTCAAAAACACATGGTCAGTATTCTATATGTAGCTTACCCTGTCTTTTGTTAGTTCAAGGTCTGGCTTTAAAACACCCAACAGCTTGGCAAGTCATGTCCTTACTTGAAAGTACATAGTCTTTCCTAATTGTCATTTATGAAAATCATTTATGTTTGTGCAGAATGGTCTTGAGTTTGTTTCATGGTGAGCCATCCAATGTTGTATTTATCCCAAATTGTCATTCATCATAAATATGGTAAGAAATGTAAAAGATTCTCTGGCAGTGCAACAGTAGAAGCAAAACAATGCTGTGTACATAGGGTTAAAATTAGGACCCTACCAAATTCACAGTCTATTTTAATCAATTTCATGGTCATAGGATGTTAAAAATCATCAATTTCACGGTTTTAGATATTTACATCTGAAATTTCATGGTTTTATAACCATGGGGGTCCCGACCCAAAAGAGGGTGTGTGTGTGTGGGTAACAAAGCTATTGTAGGGGGGGTCACAGTATTGCCACCCTTGTTGCTGCTGATGGAGGTGCTGCCTTCAGAGCTGGGCAACTGGAGAGCAGTGGGCAGCGCAGACAAGAGGGTTGCACGGTATGGGGGGGGGTTCACTTTTGGTGGGGGCAGGACTAGCCTTACAGGTGGACGACTGCCCAGGATGCTGTGGTCAGGGGCACGCTGTAGTCCTCCCCAGCACAGTCAGCCCAAGGTCCCTTTAGCCCCGGAGCGCTGGGCCTAGAGCCAGGGAGAGTTGGGCTGGGACGAGAGCACTGGAACCTTTGTAGAAGTGTGGAGCCACCAGTGCTGGAACTGAGGGGAAGGGGGCCATGCCCCCCACTTTTTAAATGGGTGTAGTTTTGGAGAGCAGAGGCAGCATTGCTCACCCAAACTGCAGGCCTCGGGCAGGCGCAGAGCTGTGCCGGGAGGGGCTGCGCTTCATGGCAGGGGACGTGTGACTGGCAATTTGGGGGAGCAATGTCACCCTCTGCCCCCCAAACAATGTCCATGTTAAAAAGTGTGGGGCATGACCAGATGGTCTCCCTGGTTCTGACACCATTGCATGGGGCGTCCCAGATGGGGGCTCCTACCATCAGCAGCTGCTCCCTGTACATCTGGGGAGGGATACGGGCAGGAAGTGGGGCAGGGGTGTGGTGCTTTCTGCAGCTGGGCGGAGGTTCCTGGAGATGGGTCTGACCTTGCTCCAGGAGTGGCCCCTGCAATGGCGCCTGCAAGAGAAGAGGAAGTACCGTCCGTCCCCAACCCTGCCAATACTTGGAGCTGGAGCCCGGCACATAGTAGGAGCCCTGGTTGGAGCGCCCCCAGCCCTGCCCCTCCCTGGCAGATTTCACAGAGGAGACCAGATTTCATGGTCCATGATGTGTTTTTTATGGCCGTGAATTTGGTAGGGCCCTACACATTTGAGAGTGTGACTTGGAATTAGGATATAATTTACAGTGACTGAATTTTAGATACCTGCCGCATCCGCAGGTTCGGCCGATGGCGGCACCCACGGGCTGCGGTTCGCTGCTCCAGGCCAATGGGGGCTGCGGGAAGGGCAGCCAGCACATCCCTCGGCCTGCGACACTTTCTGCAGCCCCCATTGGCCTGGAGCGGTGAACCGCTGCCAGTGGGAGCCGCGATCAGCCGAACCTGCGGATGCGGCAGGTAAACAAACCAGCCCGGCTGCCAGGGGCTTTCCCTGAACAAGCGGTGGACCAGAGTTGAGAACCACTGGTCTAGAGCTAAGGCTCTAGCACAGTTCAGCTATGTAGTTAGGATTCTGCGTATGCTACCAAAGTGGTCCCTTGACATGCTTATAATTGCCATACAGACAGGTTTGTAAACATGTAAAATAAGAGTTAATTTGGTTGCAGCAAATCATATGTTGTTTTCCCTCTGTAGAGAGATCCACGCAATTGCATGAAGTAGTTTGGAGAGGGGCTTGCAGTCACCCAACAGTCTCCCTACCCTGGTAGGTCCTCCTTGTGACTACTGCCTCACTGTACTTGTTCAGAGGATGAGTAGGCAGGAACTGTAGTGGGAAAAGTGGCACATGGGTTGGGAGCATCAGGTGTGGAAGGGATTCTGGTGTGGGGGAGTATAATGAGAGCCTGGAATAGAATCTGGAAATCCTGACTCCCAATCTCACCTGCCCTGATAACTACATTTCCCTTCTATGTTTGGGTCCAGGGCCCAAGACTCCTGGCTGATTCCCAGTCCTCTGATCTAATTGCTGCCTCATGCTGTCTGTCTTGCTGGTGAATGTTTTTATATTAATGAGGGGTGGGGGGAATAACATTTTGTGGGGTTGGTGACCTGACACCTGAGAAAACAGATTCAAAAGGAGGAACAATACCTTAGTTCTTCCATGATACTGGTGGTATCAGGGTAGGGCTACTGGCTTTTTATAAGCATAACACTGCCCCCTGGGCATCACTAGTGTCTAGGACAGGACTCTGGCTATTGTCTTTGTTCGGAGTAGAGCCTTGCTGGGCTTCTCTGTTGTCAAGTGTTGGGTTGTGATGTGTCCTCTGGTTGTTACCGTAGTCTGGGCCATTGTCAGGACCCTGACCTGCTTCCTCCTACCTGATTTTCTCTTTTTTTTTTTTTTTTGAAAGAGATCATCTGTGGTGCTCTCTGCATCCAAGGGTCTTTGTTCTCCATCAGTTCCTGAGCACTGTCACTAGGAGTGGGCTAGTTTTGGCTCTCTCTGCACTCTCACTTCTGTGTCATTGTGTGTGTCTTGGCCTAAAAATCAATCTTCATGATTTCAGTGTAGTCATTGGGCTGGGGCTGCACTGACCACAGCAGCTCAAGGGCATTCACTTTCACAAACACAAATATTTGGAAATTGAGAAATCTGTTGAGCAAGAGGAATGGCAGGAGGTATGCAGATGCATTGTGGGGGAGAAGGCTGGGGACTCAGCCAAGCCAGCCCTAGGGATGAGCCAATTGGATAGCTACACAGGAGCCTGTGTTTCTGGAGGGTTCTGCTTTTTAACCCCTCTCAGAAAGCGCCCAAGAGTTTGCTCACCCAGTGATCCGCTACACCCAACTCCCAGTGAATTATGGAATCCCAGTTCTCATCCAGTTGCCATATCCCTCCCTACTCCTACCCTCTACCTGGAGAAACTCTTCTGATGCCCAATAATGACAACACTCCAACTCTCCCACCAGTTGCTAAAACCTTTCTAAAGCACTCTGTCAGCAGTAATCACCTTAACTTACTCAAATACCATTCCCTCCTGGTCCCAGATATTCTGGCCCCAAGTCTCGCTTCACACAGAGCTACTTAAATCCTAATAGACTCCGGTTCCTCTGAGGAGATGAATGGATGTGGAATAGACAATGTTTCTTCATGCTGAGCCTGGGACAAAAGTCTGAGGGTAAGAGACATCTGGGTCTGGCACGAGGGATGCCACTAAACGACATACAGTCAGGGCTGAAGAGGAAAGAGAAGGGCAGCAACAAAGTCAGGAGGATCTGATGCTATCAGCAGAGTTTAAGAGCATGAAGATGGGGCTTATACTAATACACTGAGGGCTGTGTGAGACAGACTGGGGAGAATGAGGAGTCCACACATAACTAATAGTAGGATTTACTGAGTTATAGACTTCTGTCCCTATAGGAACTTTATTGATAGAAAGTGCTGGCCTGTGGAAATCACAGCACACAATGCCCCATGCTGATCCTGTGGCAGAGGTATCTCCTGATACAATCAAAGGAATCCTAGTTTAGACTAAGATTCCAAGAGACAAGGAAATGGGATAGAAGGCCTTTCACCACTACTGAACTGGCCCCAGGTTGGTTGCCACAGGGTCTTTCCTCTCTGAGGTCTGTTGGGGTCCTGTGTGAAACAAGCAAGTCTTGGTACAGTTCCTATTGGAAAGGTGTCCACATCACATAATCCCCCATCAGTCCTCTCTCTTATTCCTGGAAGGCTCTCCCTAAACGTAGGCGCTGGAATGAGCTAGCCTGTGGCTGTACCAGAGATAAGGTCTGTAGCTGCATTGGGAAAAGTTTCCCCTATAATATAACCCAGATGGTCTCTGTGGTTCCAGGTGAAGCTTCTGCAGCAGAGGATGTGCAGGAGCTGCTGCTAGTGCAGAACCAGCTTAGGGACATCAAGATGAAGAAGGAGGTGAGTGAAAGATAAGAGAAAACAGGGACCCAAATACCAGCAAAGAAAGTGAGATAGAGGGGAGGGCATGAAGTGGGAGAGTAGTTCAGGAGAAAGAGGAGAAAAAAAGACCCCGGAATCCAAACAATAGCAGGTGAAAGAGAGACAGGATGTAGATCAGGGAGTATCTGGATCCCAAATACCCAAATATTAGGATCCAAAAGCACTTTACAGATCTTCTGAGGTAGGTCCTCAGTACCATCACACTTTACTAGTGGGAAAATTGAGGCACAGGGCGGCAATATCCAAGATCACTCACAAGTCTATGGCGGAGTCAGGAATGTATCCCCAGAGTTCTGATTCCCAGTCCACGTGCTCTGACCAGCAGCTCAAGAATATCATGACAGAGACATATGAGGGAGGGGCCAGAGGAACCAAAGATCCCAAGTACAAACAGATTGTGTGGGGGGGGGCACCAAGAGGGTGAGAGCTGGTATAAGATGGGAAAATGAAGATTCTGGCCAGCCCAAATAGCAGCAAGTGAAACAAGGGTGGGTTAGCAGATCCCAGGAACCTAAATACTCGAATCTCAAGAACATTATAAGCATTATAAGGTAGGTTCCCAATATCTGTTTTATTAGTGAGGAAATTGAGGCACAGAGAAGTGAAATCCAAGGTCATATCCCACACCTGTGGCAGTCAAGAAACTCTCCCAGGAATCCTGACTTTGACTTCCTTATGCTAACAACTAGATCTCACACCCCTTCAAGAGCCAACAATAGATTCCAGCAGTCCTGAGTTCCAGTCTCCCTGGTTCAACCATGTTCCTTCTGCCTCCGAGGAAGAAGAAATTAAACCAAGTGTCCGGGCTTCCCTGTTCTAAGCTCTACATAAAAACATAAGAAGGGCCATATTGGGTCAGACCAATGATCTGTGTAGCGCAGCATCCTATCTCTGACAGTGGCTGGTGCCAGATGCTTCTGGCAGTCAGAGGTTTTGTTGTACCATGGGTACTATGCTATATAATTGATTATGTTTTGACTATATACATTGTATGTCTTATAGTGAGAATTTAGGTATTAGAATAAATGAATAGGATAGTGGATACTAGTATTAGCCATTTTCTTTTTATTCATGCCTTGTAAGTAACAGACTTGGAGGCAGAAGGAACATGGTTGAACCAGGGAGACTGGAACTCAGGACTGCTGGAATCTATTGTTGGCTCTTGAAGGGGTGTGAGATCTAGTTGTTAGCATAAGGAAGTCAAAGTCAGGATTCCTGGGAGAGTTTCTTGACTGCCACAGGTGTGGGATATGACCTTGGATTTCACTTCTCTGTGCCTCAATTTCCTCACTAATAAAACAGATATTGGGAACCTACCTTATAATGCTTATAATGTTCTTGAGATCTGAGTATTTAGGTTCCTGGGATCTGCTAACCCACCCTTGTTTCACCTGCTGCTATTTGGGCTGGCCAGAATCTTCATTTTCCCATCTTATACCAGCTCTCACCTTCTTGGTGCCCCCCTTTTCTTTTTGCGAATACAGACTAACACGGCTGTTACTCTGAAACCTGTCTGTGACTATGTTAATTAGATTAAAGGAATTTCGGAGGCCTAGGCCCCAATGTAGGAAAAAATAGTTCTAAGATTTAGTATTGTCTACTTTATGATGCCTTTCTTGTTTAACATAAAACACTGCTATTTGTTACCCTTTAATGGTCTCTGCAAAGAACTGTTTGTATGAATGAGGAATGTATGCACCAGGAAAAGATAAGGTGTGAAGGCCATTGTTAGGGACACCTGAAGCATGGGGTTGTGTCCCTGACCAACGTGGCTAATAACTATTGATGGACCCTATCCTTCATGAACTTCTCACATTCTTTTTTAAACCCATTTCTACTTTTGGCCTTCACAACATCTCCTGGCAGCGAATTTCACAGGTTGACTGTGCGTTCTGTGAAGAAGTACTTTCTTTTGTTTGCTTTAAACCTGCTGCCTATTAATTTTATTGGGTCACCCCTAGCTCTTGTGTTACATGAAGGGACAAATAACACTTCCGTATTCACTTTCTCCACACCATGTGTGATTTTTGTAAACCTCTGTCACAGGCTTCTCAGTCATCTCTTTTCTCACTTGAACAGTGCCAGCCTTTTCAATTTCTCCTCATTTGGAAGTTGTTCCAATCCCACATACTTTTTGTTGCCTTTCTCTGCATCTTTTCTAATTCCAAATCACATTGTGCCCAGAGGCAGGAATAAAACCCAAACCACATCCTCACTGCCTTCCCACAGTATTCTAGGAATTTGTCCCAGCCCATGTCTGATAGAGCTGAACTCTCCCTTCATTTGGATTCGGCAATATTGGTTCCTTTGGTGCAGGGAAATTTTTTTTCTCTCTCTCTTGGAAAGTTGTCAGAAAGATCCTCCCAAGCGCACAGCTGGAGTCAGATGGGGAGGAGGAGAAGTGGATAGAGCAAGTCCAGGTAGAGGGCCAGTCCCTGCTAGACTAAGTGATATATCACAGGCAGTACAGGGAATTAAAACCATGTCTCCTCAGTGTTCAGTAGCACTCCAGCCACTGGGCCATACTGCGGGGCAAGGGGTCTATAAGCGGGAACCAATGTATAATGCTGTTGCACAGCCACACTATTGTGAGGTATTTTTAGATAGCAGTCTAAAAAAACCTGTGCTCCAGAGTCTCAGCTGTCTGTTAAAATATTAAGTCTCCAGCCCCTATGGTTATGAAGATAACCTCCTAAATATGAACCAAGTGATATCTGGCTGAGTCTGCAAACAAAGAGCCCTAAGCGAGATGTGAACTGTCCCATTCATCACAATTGAGTGTCAACTCTGAGGCCCAGTGATGGCAATTTAAATGTCAATTCAAGGTCTGTGGACTCCCAACTCAGGCTATCTACGTACAACCTATGTCGGCAAAACTTATGTCACTCAGGGGTGTGAATATTCCACCTCCCCGAGCGACATAAATTACATCAGCATAGGCGTTTGCGTGCACAGTGCTTTGTTGGTAGAAGAGCTTCTCCTGCCAACATAGCTTATACTGCTCACAGAAGTGGGTTTTTTTATTGCCAAGAGGAGAGCTCTCTCCCATTTGGGCATAGAGCGTCTTCGCCACACGCGCTGCAGCGGCGCAGCTGTACAGGTACAGCTGTGCCGCTGCAGTGCTGTACGTATAGACGTGGCATCAGTTCATCTTCCTGTAGGCCACAACACTTGTGTTTTTTCTTGTCCTCTCAACAACCCTACCCTAACAGCCCCACTATTTGAGAGGCCCTCCTCCATAGCCACCATAGTGACTGATAAGAGCCTGGAGAAGGTGGATGATCTCTCAGACAATGAATAATTACAGTGAGAGCTGGAAGTGCTACTGAAGAAGGCAGGCTGAAGCAGCTGATGGAAGAGATCCTGGAGCAGACCTCTGAGGGTATGTCTACACAGTAATGTAAGCCTAAGGTTAGTGGGACTCAAGTCAGCTGACCCATATCAGGGAGCCCTGGGCATGAGTGTCTACAACACTGTAGCCCTACAACCGTGCTGCACTGTGGGAAAGCTCTACTGCCCACCGTGTTTCCTAACTCTGATGGTGCTGTTGATAGAACTCAGGTGCCCATAAGGACTACATAAACTGCATAAAGAAAAGGAGTACTTGTGGCACCTTAGAGACTAACCAATTTATTTGAGCATAAGCTTTCGTGAGCTACAGCTCACTTCATCAGATGCATACTGTGGAAAATACAGAGAAGATGTTTTTATACACACAGACCATGAAAAAATGGATGTTTATCACTACAAAAGGTTTTCTCTCCACCCACCCCACTCTCCTGCTGGTAATAGCTTATCTAAAGTGATCACTCTCCTTACAATGTGTATGATAATCAAGGTAGGCCATTTCCAGCATAAATCCAGGTTTCCCCGCTCCCCACCCCAAACCCACTCTCCTGTTGGTAATAGCTTATCTAAAGTGATCACTCTCCTTACAATGTGTATGATAATCAAGGTGGGCCATTTCCAGCACAAATCCAGGTTTTCTCCCCCCCCCCCCTCAAGATTTGTGAGAGTGTTGGGTCGTCATCTTGGGAGACAGGCCAGTCCTTGCCTACAGACAGTCCCCAACCTGAAGCGAATACTCACCAGCAAACACATACCACACAACAGAACCACTAACCCAGGAACCTATCCTTGCAACAAAGCCCGTTGCTAACTGTGCCCACATATCTATTCAGGGGACACCATCACAGGGCCTAATAACATCAGCCACACTATCAGAGGCTCGTTCACCTGCACATCTACCAATGTGAAAAATGCCATCATGTGCCAGCAATGCCCCTCTGCCATGTACATTGGTCAAACTGGACAGTCTCTACGTAAAAGAATAAATGGACACAAATCAGATGTCAGGAATTATAACATTCATAAACTAGTCGGAGAACACTTCAATCTCTCTGGTCACTCAATTTCTGATCTAAAAGTGACTATCCTTCACCAAAAAACTTCGAAAACAGACTCCAACGAGAGACTGCTGAATTGGAATTAATTTGCAGATTGGATACAATTAACTTAGGCTTGAATAGAGACTGGGAATGGTTGATTCATTATAAAAAGTAACCTATTTCCCCTTGCTTATTCCTTTCCCCCCCCCACTGTTCCTCAGACGTTCTTGTTAAACCCTGGATTTGTGCTGGAAATGGCCCACCTTGATTATCATACACATTGTAAGGAGAGTGATCACTTTAGATAAGCTATTACCAACAGGAGAGTGGGTTTTGGGGGGGGGAGAGGGGGGAGAAAACCTGGATTTATGCTGGAAATGGCCCACCTTGATTATCATACACATTGTAAGGAGAGTGATCACTTTAGATAAGCTATTACCAACAGGAGAGTGGGTTTTTGGGGGGGGGGGGGAGAAAACCTGGATTTATGCTGGAAATGGCCCACCTTGATTATCATACACATTGTAAGGAGAGTGATCACTTTAGATAAGCTATTACCAGCAGGAGAGTGGGGTGGGGGAGAGAAAACCTTTTGTAGTGATAAACATCCATTTTTTCATGGTCTGTGTGTATAAAAACATCCTCTGTATTTTCCACAATATGCATCCGATGAAGTAAGCTGTAGCTCATGAAAGCTTATGCTCAAATAAATTGGTTAGTCTCTAAGGTGCCACAAGTACTCCTTTTCTTTTTGCGAATACAGACTAACACGGCTGTTACTCTGAAACCTGTCATAAACTGCATTATTAGCTCCTTTGCTGGCTGTCTCAGTAGAATGACTACAGTTTGAAAAGACTTTATATTGAACTGCTATCTAATCTGAGAATTGGGCTCTCCATCTCTAGGCAGGTTTCGGAGTGGTAGCTGTGTTAATCTGTATCAGCAAAAAGAACAGGAGTACTTATGGCACCTTAGAGACTAACAAATTTATCTGAGCATAAGCTTTCGTGGGCTAAACCCACTTCATCGGATGCACGCAGTGTAAAATACAGTAGGAAGAGAGAGATATATATATATATACACACATACACAGAGAACATGAAAAAATGGGTGTTGCCATACACACTATAATGAGAGTGATCAATTAAGTTGAGCTGCTGATAACACTGCACCCTAAGTCCTGGGGGCACACTTCACCGCTCTGCAGCCAGCAGCAGCCAGGCGAGGGTGCCTGTGTGTTTTTCCTCTGAAAACTACATTTTGGGTCAAATTTCAAAACGTGCAAAAATAAATAAAAAACCAACCAATCAAAAACACCTTCACTGAACATCCCATTTTAAAAATTAAGAATTGCAAAGTTTCATTTTAATAGTTTGACAGCCTTAGAGATTGATGTCCTACTTATCCTCAGAACAGGTGCACATGGGCATTTTACTACTAATGTGACTCTGCCTAGAGATGGCACATATTTTGGTCCTCAAAGGTGTAACTGCAGTGAAATAGGTTGTGTAATCATCTTATTTTGTTTATCCTTGTCAGATCTGTCTTTAATTACTTAGTCTCAATCTGCCTTTTTAAGTGAAAATCTTCTATAGCTCTGCTCTATAAGAGCAGTGAATTTTGAACATCTGTGGTGGTGGTTTTGAAATCTACCCTTCAAAAACACATGGTCAGTGCTCTGTACATAACTTGCCTTGTCTCCAGGCGTTTTTTGTTAATTCAAGGTCTGATTTTACAATATATGAAGGCTATCCTATTAATGTTTTTTCTTGAAAGTACATAGTTTGCATAACCATGAATAGCCTACTCTGAAGAGCCTTTGTATTTGTTCAAAACGACCAGGATACCACAAAATTCTGGAAAATCTTTTCATGATGGACCATCCCAGGCAGTACTAACCAAAAATGTCATTAATCACAAAGGTGGTTTGATGATAAATGCAATGGGTAAGCCTGCTGCAGCAATGTAACAGTAGAAAGAACAAAATACTGTGTACTTAGATTAATAAAAAGAATGAGGAGTACTTGTAGCACCTTATAGACTAACAAATTTATTTGAGCATAAGCTTTCGTGGGCTAATACCCACTTCATCGGATGCATGCAGTGGAAAATACGGTAGGAAGATAGATATATACACACAGAGAACATGAAAAAATGGATGTTGCCATACACACTATAACGAGAGTGATCAATTAAGGTGAGCTATTATCAGCAGGAGAAAAAAACCTTTTGTAGTGATAATCAGGATGGCCCATTTCCAACAGTTGACAAGAAGGGGAAAATAAGCATGGGGAAATAGTTTTACTTTGTGTAATGACCCATCCACTCCCAGTCTTTATTCAAGCCTAATTGAATGGTGTCCAGTTTGCAAATTAATTTCAGTCTCTCGTTGGAGTCTGTTTTTTGAAGTTTTTTTGTTGTAATATTGCGACTTGTAGGTCTGTAATCGAGTGACCAGGGAGATTGAAGTGTTCTCCGACTGGTTTTTAATACTCCTCATTCTTTTTGCTGATACAGACTAACACGTCTACCACTCTGAAACCTGTCACCATACAAGGCACTTAGATTAATAAGAGTTTCACAGATGCTGAGCAAACAGAAGGACCTTTAGTGTTTGTCTTTTCAATGTCAGTAGGTAGGATTCTTCTCTCCACTGTATCCCTGTAATATAATAAATTGCAATTGAAAATTAGGGATTATGATGTAGGATTTTCAGTTACTTTTGAGGCACATCCTGGATTTTAAACTGTGGGAAGACATGTGGCCTCAGGATATGGCACAACTGATTAATGTCATGCTGTGGCCAAAATGCAGTTGTGTGATGTATCTCATTTCACTGGCGTGTCCCACAAAATGCTGTGATTTTTGCATACTTTGGGAATTTCTGTTCACTCACAAATAATGCTATAAAGCCATTTAAAAGAAAAGAATAGCATTTTGCTCATCTTAGACTTCTGGCATTTAAAATGAGAACCACCCAGTTGTATTGAATTGTCATTACTAACATCGCTAGGTGCATCTTATCTCAGAGTGCTGCTCAAAGGAAAATGGGCCCAGTATTTTCACATAACACAAGTACTGGAGAAAAACTGCCTGTCATAGGTGAATAGTAAGTTGTTTTGTAATAATCTATTAACTGATTTGTACACGTACATTCTTCCAGGGTATGTCATGTCTCCAAACAAAATTCCTGCATGTTATACTGTATGCCTTTATCTATCCAGTCTAGCAGATCTGTGGTTGCATACACACAGATTGTGCCCTTGTTGCTTCACAGCTGTGGATGCCAAAGAGTACAGATTATTGGAGATAACAATAATGTTCAAATTGAAATTTTTCTTTCCAGATCCATCTTTTTCAGGTGAATGCCCTAACAAGCAAGGTACAAAGTCATTCTCTCTCTCTCTCTCTCTCTCTCTCTCTCTCTCTGGCCCAATGGCTGAATAGTCAAGTATTTTATACAAAGCACCAGGAAAGACTGAGAGAGACCCACCCCAGAATAGCCCATAGCCTGGTAATTAGGGCACTCATCAGGGAGTGGGAGGACTGGGTTCAACTCATGTTCTAAGCCCATCCTCCCTTAACCTCTATTCAGATAGCTGTGTGATTGCTCCTCTCCTTACCATGGTGGTCTGGTGTTTATGCTCCCCCATCAGCAGTGGTGGCCTATCCTCTGCTGTGATGCTCTGTGGCTCCAGTGGTGCAGACTTGGCCTTCAGGAGCTGCTCCTTCAGAGCCTGAGAGAAACAAAAGTCAGTTAGAGCTGTAACCATAAGGCTCTGTCTGAGAGGTTCCAGGCTCTTCTCTCTGAGTAACCATGAAAGAAATTTGGGTGCATTTCCCAGCTCATATCCAATACTGCTGTGGCTGTGCAGGTGGGTTCTTCATATAGTGGGGTGGTTTTGGCTTTGTGCCACCCTGCAGGAAACCTGGGTATGATTCTGACCCAGTCGGTAGAGCTTACCCCTATGTCAATGAGGCAGTAATACCCAATGGTTAGTGCTCTGTGCGCCCAAGTGGGAGACATAGTTAGAATCACAGGCTTGACCCTCACAATAGGCAAGGCCCTTTGTCCTGTGCTGACCATTAGACCTGATTTATGCAGTAAGGACCTTGAAAAAAATGCTGTAGGAACCCATCCTTCCCCAAGCACACTCCTCTCACTGCTCACCCTCTGCAGTTCATTCCATCACTACAGTGTTCTTTGACTAATGCATTTATTTTGGGTCCAATTTCTGCCACCCTTGCTTACATTGACTAGTGCCTGACTCTGCAAGGGGACAGCTGAGTCCACAGGACCATCAGACATCTCCAGTTCCCAAAGCCTGTCTTCTTTCTGCATCCCAGCCTTTCAGGACCTGGAGATCTCCATTTCCCTCATGTCCCTAGGCTCTGTCCTCTCATTCATCACCGCACTTATCCTGTTTCCTTGTGTGTGCAATTTCACCACTGTCACCACCACTCCATGTGAGGCTGCCAGCACAAGAAGAAGCTCATTTTCTCCCCATTCCAGTGGCTTGGTGTGCAGCTCTATGGCTTACTTCAGATGGAGGGTGGGGATGTGGAACAGGACTTATGAACCATGTCTTCAGAGAATGCTCAGAATCTCCTGCACTACAGAAATCTATTTCTTTTAGACAAGTCTGTACCAGCAACCTCCCAGACATTAATACTATAACTGTTCCCCCACTACGCCCCAATAAGCAGACTCCATGCATCTCTGTGCTCTCAAAGTGCCCTGTAAGGCCAGTTTTGCTTGGAGTATACAACTTGTTTTGGGCTTCTTGGTTCTCTGCCACTATATCTGTGATAGAAGGTTAGGCATCCTAAGAGATCTCTCCATTGATAGACCAGAGCCCTACAGACCATCTCCTTCCCTGAGGAGGGGCCTGGAAGGGGACATGTGTAGTGACCAGCTGACTGAGAGATGATCCCACCCATGTCACTTTCTATTCACTTTATGGTGGTGCCTTTCTCAGAGGATGTTATTCTATTGCCTAACCCTCTTGCCAATAAGATTTAGAAACTGCTTTATGCAAAGGATAGGGGCAGACTGGCCTTAATCCCGCTGGTGTCCTCAAATGGGTCTCACACAAATTCCTGGTGACTGGTGGACCTGAGCAAAAGGAGGCAGATGGTAGAGGAAACAGGGATCCATAACTTGTGTGGTCAGAGGCTCTAGAGGGAAGGAGCTCTCTGCTTCCATCTATTGGTGAACAGGAGGCAGAGACAGAATGAGCAGGCTTCATTTGCAAGTTTGCTACCCACCATCCCAGTATAAACATTTTGGTTAAAATTCAGTTATTTTGGGGTAAGGGGTGATGACCTTCATTATGCTTATTGTGTGACTAAAGGATAACAGAAAGATACATAATATTATCTGAGTGAAGAGTCACAATAAAAATCACAGTCTTGCACTACTGAATAGTGTAGCTTGGACACAATCCAAATGGAAAGACAAGGGTTCTATAGTGCAATGATAAAGCTCAGTGATCTCTGGTAAAGACCATCTTTTTCAGCACCACTAGAGTTGTAATCACAATAGCTGGGTTAAGCTGTGCAGTATCTGGACTGGACCAGGCAGCACTTCCCCCAGCGTCTGGAAATGGATGTGTCTTAGTGCACTCCTGGACTTTGGACCTTTGCTAGCCACTGACAATAAACTCTGATGGGGTACAGCAGAGAGGGAAGGGGGAACGTGATGTGTTAAAGTGATATTTGTTTATTGGAGGTTCACACTCACATGGGGAAACTGTGATGAAGGACTCATGCCAAAGGTACTCTGAGAGTGGGTGCTGTACTTTTGTTTGATTTATTGTTGCTGTGTTTTCCCAAATTAATGCAAAGTTCCTTTTCCTCTTAATAAATGTTTCCTTGTTGTATACAGACTTGAAGCTTGGGAGAGGGGAAGTTTGCCTGTTAAGGGCATCCAGGAAAGGAATTTAGTTTTCCCAAGATTCTGGGTGGAGGCTTGAGCTGATATGTTTATTAATTTTAAGAGGAACTCCCAACTATTTGAATCTGGCTCCTTTTACTGCTGGCAAGGAAAGGGTTATACTAGCATTCAGATAACTTTATGCATTATTCTATTTTTGCTGTTTTGACACATCTTTATAGTACTGTATAGGGTGCCCAGTAACTAAACATGCCTTTAAAAATATTAATGTAACTCGTTGCAATGGGTACATAAGACCTTTAAGTCTCTCAAGGGATGCATCTCCCCATTCCAGTGTTTCCTGGAAGAAAAGAGAGGAGGGTAGGTTGGAGATGCAGTTCCCAGGGCAGCTGGGACTGTATGCTATGTGTCCAGCTCAGAAGAGGGCCAGGTATAGAAAGAGCTCCTTTCTCTGAGAACAGACAGAGAATTAGAAGGAGCTGAAAGGACTTGAGGGCCCTTTTCCTGAAATTCCTAAATGAGTGAGCCCATTTTTATTTTCTCATTTTAATGCACCAGGATTTTGAGTTGGGAAAAGCCTCTGAAGTCCTGGAGGGGTGAAAATCCAGAATACTGGGGAAGCGAAAGCTCTAGTTTGGGGAAGACACTAAGACTCCTCTGCAGTGGTGCCATGCTACTTCAGAGGATACTGAGAAAGGAAAAGGTTCGGTTAGGGGAAATTTGTTTGTGTGAAGGTCCTCAAGGAACCCAAGACGGTGCATCATCTTGTTACCCCCTGCCTCTAATGAGAGAGAGCCTTGCCCCAGATGGCTGGATGTTAGCTGCCTAACACCACCAGCTGGTTAATCTCTCAAGATCTCTCCTCTGAGCTATGCCATCCCTGTCTTCACCTTGCAGCCTAACAATAGATGCGCCCCAGTGTCTGAGTCCCTTTGAAGCAGTCCCTTGTGATATCCAGCCCCGACACTGGCTACTCTGAGTATCAGAAATCCCAGATCCTCTGTCCTGAGAGGAACAGTTTACTTTAAACCACCACTCTGGTAAACCATACAGAACTTGTAATAAAACAAAAGAAGGCTTATTTAAGAAAGAGTAGCGATTCAACTAAAAACAAGAGAGAGTGATGGAAAGAAACAGTTACCGTATGAAACAATATAAAAAAATGTGAACTAGGTCCTACGCTTATTAACATTACCTTTCCTATCTAATAAAGTAGGTTTTCCCCTCCAAAGTTCAGTCTGTTGCAGAGCTGGTTGGCTTCACAGGAACCAGGATCTTAACTTGCATGGAAATGCCACTGCTCCACAAGATGTTTCCTTGGTGAATGGATAGAGAGTGCCTTTCCACACCTTCTGTTATACTGAAAAACTCTTTTGTCTTTATTTATAGGCAGGGTGATTTTGTCGGTTGTAATGTACCTTTTTTTAACCTGCAAGTGATTTCAATTGCTTGCAATTGTCTCTAGTTTTCCAGTGATAGAGTTGAAATGGAGTAAGACTAGACAAACTGACCTTGTGTTACATCACCGGCTAACAAGCAAGGCCAACAGCTCCCTTCTACTTGGATGGACCATCACTGAGACATACTATCCCCTGCTGATTAACTTTTACTCCATAAAGCACACTTTCAATACAGTTACGTTATTCCTTAAATATTACCCATACATGAATCTCACCATAATTGAGTCTTGATAGGTTATGAGCTTTCTATAGATACCTTACATGTGATCCCTTATGGATAAATACCCTGCAAGATACATGTTTGGTATAAAGAGTTTATCAGGTCTGAGACAAGTTGTTTGCAAAGAACAGTGGACCCTTGGCCTAGGGGCCTGTATGTTACAGTTTGTCTTGAAAAGAATTTCTCAGGTGTAGTCCTTTCTTTGTCTGTCTTGGCCTGCTACACTGATTCTGGCGGAGGGCGTTGTATTTTGATTTGAATAGGCTCTGCAGACGTGGCGCATTTGTTTGCTTTGTCCTGCTGTGCTTCCATTTTGGGTCATTTTTGCCATTGGACGTGTATGTAGCTCCTGTTCAGTTTAGGGGGCAGAATTTGAGATACTGTTGAGATTGGAAGGCAGAATGTGATCCTTGGTGTTTATTTAAGTGTTAGGTAAATAAGAACTGTATATGTGCAATTGTCAGTTTAAAAAACTGAGTCTGAATTAGTTTCAGGTGCCACACCAGTCCCCCTAAATCGCCTGCTAATTTTGGTAGTTTAACATTGCAACTTCACTATCTTTTAATGTTGTTTCTCTCCCCATTGCTGTGTCAAAGGGCCACACAAACAAAACTGGAAACTAACTATATAGGGTAAACAATAAAGCTGACTAGACAACTTGAAAAAAATAGATTAGAGGAAAATCAGCTTATTCTCTTTCATGAACAGTAATCTAAAGTATTAATTGTAACAATAATAGATAAAATGTGTTCAGACTGAATCATGATATTTAAACTGATAGCTTCCTATTAACTATGGAACTAAGGAAAATCTGTGATTGATATTTTCAAGTAGGTGTGAATTACATATATGTCACAGGATGGCACTCGAGTTACGTCTTGGTAATGTAAAATGCTCCTAAGAGATGCTATAAATGAGTCATTTTCCTATTTTGACCAAGAAACTAACAAACTAGGCCCAAATAACAAAAAAAAAAAAAAATAAAGTGCTCTGTGTTTGAGGCCTCTTTTCAAATGTTCCATGTGGAAGACGTGTGACTCATGCTCTCAGTGTGTAAGTCATCTTCCCACTTCCTGCTGGCTGAGCAACTCCTGGAGGATTTGTTGTAATAAGATTTTTCTCTGAATTTTAAGGTGTATGTTACAAGCCGTGGCTTAGATTTCTTTGCAGCTTATCTCTCTTCTTGTGCCCCCTTTCTGTTCTGTTATTTTTAACACTCCTATAGGTGTACAGACATTACAAAAATCATGAAACAGCTTTTTGTAGCTGAAGGAATAAGAGACGCTAGTGGCTTCCAATATGTAATACTGTACGGGATAAGGGGCTACACAGATTCCAGCTGTTGATCAAATGGTCTTTATTTGATTGAAGTGAGGGCTTTTTGATGCCTAGCTCTGATTACCTTGCTTAAATTTACACTTACAATATGTAAACTTAAACCACATGCCAATATACGACCACCAAGGAGGTTTCTTTGTATACAATTATTTTGGTTCCTATTTCAGGGCAGCCTGAACCACCCTAAGGGAACCAACCCTAACCCTAGACCAGAGAACCCGACTAGACCCAACTAATCCTAACTTAGGGATCCTTGCCACCCTCCATCCTAGCCTGGGGAGCCCTAATCTCAATAACCCTGACCTTGGCCCTAGAGGCCCTCCTGGGGTTGATGGAATCTATTCCCAATTTACATCTGAACAGAGTGGAAAATAATAATTTGGGTTAGAAGGGAGGAAGTATTGTTAAGGCACAGCAATGGGAGTCCAGAGACTTGGGTTCTGTTCCTTCTGCTGCCATAGAGTTCCTGTGTGTCCTTGGGCCAGTCAATCAGCATTTGGATGACGAGCAGTTGTGTAAGGCTAAACCCAAGCAAGACTAAGGTGATGCTGGTAGGAAAAAAATGTGCTCCTCCCCAGATCTAGTTGGTTCTCAGTTTGGGGTCCTTTTAGACTCCTCAATGCCACTAGATACACCAAAACAATGGTGTCAAACTGCTTCCATTTGTGTGAGTGTATCTGTATAAGATTAAGCTCCGACAATCATACACAGACTTAGGCACATGCATGCTTTTATGCATTCTAGACTGGATTATTGCCACCCTTGTATCTAAGAATGAAGTCACTGACCTCCAAAAGGTCTCTAGCTGGGGGTGTGGGCCCTGGTGTGGGGCTGGGGATGAGGGATTTCGGATGCAGGAGGGGGCTCTGGGCTGGGACCAAGGGGTTCGGAGGGCGGGAAGGGGATCAGGGCTGGGGCAGGGGGTTGGGATGTGTGTGGGGGGATGTGAGGGCTCCAGCTGGGGGTGCAGACTCTGAGTTGGGGCTGGGGATGAAGGGTGTGGGGTGAAGGAGGGGGCTCTGGGCTGGGGCTGAGGGGTTTGGAGGGCAGGAGGGGGATCAGGGCTGGGGCAGGGGGTTGGGGCGCAGGTGGGGAGGGTTGCAAGCTCCGGGCAGCGCTTATCTCATCGGTGCTGCCCGGAGCGGCCAGGGTCCTTTTTTGACTGGTTGTTCCGACACCTGGCAACCCTAATTTTTAGAGTTCAGTAGATTACTTATTTTCTCAAAATAAAATATATTTTCTTTCTGTTAGTCTTTCTTCTTATACTAATCCCTAGTTATATTTTTTTATGACTGTATGCTGAAGGCTGTCCATCATAAATAATGGCTAATTCATGCGATACAACATGCATGTTGATATAACAGTCAAAATTCAAGTTAGTTTATGTGTAGCTTGAGGATAGTTTATATACTACATTTCTTAATCATATCAGACAACATGGACATCACTTTTCTAGGTCAAGTATGAGACTTTAACATCAAAATCTGCTATTTGTAAACTCTAGTGATTGGGCCTAAATGTCCTTTAATTTTGTTATAATAAACAGTAATTGTAGAATAAACAACCTATAAATGCCAAATTTTCCATTTCAAATTTTCCAGTAGTGTATGATTGGGGGAGAGGGGAGGAGACGAGGAAGAGTGCTGTAAAAATTTTTAGGACTTGTAGTCTGCATTAAATGAAATAAGAGACAAGAAGGGCTGCACATTTTAATAATCCCATCATTTAGGCAGTGATGTGACTGACACAGTCTAATGTAATTGTAGGTGAATGTATTGTAGGTGAATAATTCATTCATTATTTATTTTCTGTTTGAAAGAGGCAATAACTTACATTTTAATTTTCACCAGTAGGAACACGTTTTTCAAAAGAAGATTATGTTTGGAAGGGAGAATGAGTTCTTTAGGGATTATCTGATCTTTAAGGGCTATTTCCTTTTTCAGGTAAATGAAAAGCAGTCCCTCATTCCCAGACTGAATGAGGAAGATTTAAAATGAGTCAGATTAAAATTGAGCTTGCAACATTAGTCCCCTTCATAGGAACAGATATGGCAGTGTAAGACGATTCAACAATGGAGTATATCATTAGCCTTCTCTTTAAAGTGTGAAAGTACTTTTTCACAGAGAGTTGGATTATAATGGTATCACATTACTGCTATGTCTAAATAATAATTCAGAGCTGCAATGAACACTAGAGTGTGCTAAAAGAAAAGTTATGGTTTTAAGAACTGAACACTAGTAGCTCAAAGTATTAAAAGAATATAAATGGCCCGGGCCATGATATTCGATTTACCTTCCCCAGAGTTTGGGTGTTCAGGTCAACAGTTTTGATTCAGACCCATCATGAGTTGCCATAAATGGCAATTCTACTTTGTGCTACGGTACCTGCCAGAGTCAGAATAAATACAAAAATTGTAGTGATGTTGGCCTTCATATGTGAGGTGCTGAGCAACTTCAGGAGGCCCTGAAGTCAATCGGAGCTGTGGGCACTCAGTATCTCCCGGGATTGTTCTGCACGTTGCAGGATAGGACCTCTCATGGTGCGGGGATGGTGGTGATAAGGTTCAAGGGCAAGTCTCTCTATAGGTAATGGCATCATGCACTCAATCACTGAGACAGTGACATCTCATCGAAGGGGAGCACCATAGGGAAGAATTATGCCTTCAGCAATTATTTTAATATTAGTAACTACTAAATATTAAAGGTCTTTTAACTAGTGATTTTTATTTAAACTATACAGTTTCATACATTGGAAATAATGGTTTTACCTTTCCAAATTAGCTTTGTATTGAGACACTTTTAAATTAAGGAAAGACATGATATGTAAGAGAGGCATCCTAAATTCTAATCCCAGCTTTCACCCTGCCTCCTCCTGTAGTCTTTGGCAAATGAGTTAACTGCTTATTGTGCTTGTTTCTTCCTCTGTAAAATGGGGATGTTGATTCCCCACAGACATTGTGAATCTGACTATTTTAAAAGCACTTCAAAGAAAAGTGCTGAAGTATTATGTCGACAGTGTTTCTGAGCTAGTTCTTCAGCTAGTGTCAGTTGGTGCAGCCCTGCTCACTTCAATAGAAATGCACCCATCTACACCAGTGAGGATCTGATCCAATATATTTAGATCAGATATAGCAAATTTTGTACATATGAAGTAATAGACTATGTTTCTCTGATGATGGCATCACTATTTCTACTGGCTTGGAAAAGACGTTCTCCTGTATGTAGCATTTAAACCACTTCTCAGAAGCTAAATAATGTTGTAAATCTTGCTAAATATTGGTGTGACTGATGAACATCTCTAATTTAAAAGACTTAGTCTAGGATCTAGTGTCCTGGTAAGAATAGAACAAATGCTGCCATAATATTTATTATTACAGAATTCCAACTTGAGGCTTAGATTCTAACCAATCAAGAGGTAAAACTGTAGTGTAATAACATAATTTGGTTTTAATAGGACTCTTTAATCTGAATAGCACATTACTTTTGTTGCATCCACACTTACCATACTGCCTTTTGTTTGTATCAGTGTATTTTGGGAAAATTTGGGCTGTAGTGGGGGATAAAGTGCCTGGTAGACATGCAAAAGAGTGGTGCCATCAATGTATGCTGATTTTTCTCAGCTCTCTGTGCAGTCGAACAGTTTCAGCCCATCTGGTTACATAGGTAGTCACACTTAGGCTACATCTACACTGAAATAAAAAACCCATGGCACCGAGTCTCAGAGCTCAGGTCAATTGACTCAGGCTCGAGAGGTTTGTGCTGAGAACCACCCCCGTTCCTGGTTTCAGAGCCTGGGCTTCAGTCTGAGCCTAAACATCTACGCTGCAGTTTTTAGTCCTGGAGCCTGAGCCAGAGCCAGCTGAACCAGGCCAGTTGCGGCTGTGCCCCGGGTCTTTTATTGCAGTGTAGACATACCGAAGGGCTCCGTTCTACCCGGCAAAATAAGTGTTATGACCTGGGTATAGATAAATTTTATGACCTGAGTATAGAAAGAAAACCATGTGTTGTCTAGACTACTGGCAAGGGCAACCCATGGTCAATTGCCATGATCATTAGCTGACTATTATTATTAATGCTGTGTGTAGACAGAGAGGGCCTGATTCTGATTTATACTAATGCCGCTTTACACCATTCTGGCAGCGTGAAGAGGTCTTAGAGTGGAGGAGAATAAGGCCCAAACTGTAGAGCCAGCCATGTCACTAACTGGGTTATAAGTTACTGGGTAGACTAGGCCTAACCTGCTCTTACTGGATAAGGCAACCTTAATATTTTTCTAGTCCAAGAAAATGAAAAACACAGAAGCCCTCACTTCCTGAATGGCTGTGGAATATTCCAAATGGCTCCAAGTAAGGAAACTGCGTCTTTAGTTTTCTTCTGAAACAGCTATTTTAAGAAACTGCTATAACAGGAGACAACACTGCTTTAAATATTACTTTGAGAAATTTTCTGTAAAACCTCTTTGCTGGTTGCAAGATCAGGTTATATTTGAACAGTTGCTGGGAGTAGCTAATGCTTAAGCACTAGTGCAGTGGGGATTGGATGAGCCTCTTGAGCATATTTACATTATTAATCATGCACAGCTGCTGAATCTATGGAGCCTCTTGAATCGCCCCCCTCCCTGGGAGAAGCTTTTGTATCTTGCACTGGTAAAACAGGCCCAGCTTGCCAAACTAAAGGGAAGGCTGAGGAGTACGACAGTTACAGCAACATTTTGCAGAGGGAAACTAGGCACATAAGCTTTTGGAAATTCTATGTTCATGTTTTAACAAATGTTCGTGACCTTTCCTCTGATACAAACCAGCTGTAGCCATGTATTAGATTCTGTAAACAGCGTTTCCTAGCTTTTAAAGTTGCCAGACACAAAGCAAGAGATTTTAAGCTTTACTGTTTCTTTTCTAATGTGTTCTCCTTTTTCCCTTATTAGTCCAGTTACCAGTAAATGCTGCATATTGCGGGCCTGATCCAGTTGCGAGTGAAGTTGGCAGAAACAGGCTTTGTAGTGGTAATTGCATGTGCCATGTGTGTTTAGGAAGGAGTGGGCCAAAGTTCTTGCAGCTTTTCATCTTAATGCTGATTTTCATTTCTATATAAAAATAATAAGTTTAACAACACTGGAACTTGTGCAGAAAGCTGTTACTAAGCATTTGGATCCATTTTTTCTCTGTCATCTTAGGATAATTCAGAAAGTAAGCATAGGTCCTATCTTCAGCAAGGTATTTCTTTTCTATATCTCATTATAATTTCTGTTTTTCAAATGCCTGTCAGGAATGGGGGGCAAGTCTCATTTGGAAGAAAGAATAACTTTATGCTTTAAGAGGGCAGTACAAAGATACAGATAGAGAGTTCTGCATCAGAACTGATGGCCATAAGTGCACATCAGAATTTTCCCCCCTTGATGTCGCAGGAAGTAATGTTCACCCACTTTTCCTATGACCCATTTATTTCTCATGAGAAACTAATCATCTGCTTTCTTCATTTCTTCTGTGCTGACTTATTTTTCAAGTCAAGTCTTTTGCCCTATGATACACTACTGCCGCGATCTCTCTAACAAATATTTATCCCTCTGTTTTCCACGTGCCTCTTATTTGAAATAAATGCTTCCAGTACAGTACAATTCTAGTTTATAACTTATTTAAACAATGGCTCAAACTCACTTTTCCATCTGAATTCCAGTGACTGCTGAAACCCATTCATAGGGTTAAGATTCATAAGTTTTGTCACAGCAGTTTTTCCGCAATGGCTGAAGGATAGATTTTCTGAGCAGCTGAATTGGCTGAGTTTCATAGCAGGGAAAACAGTCTCATTGCCAAGAGATTTGTCACCAAGAGCTCCAGAGCAAGTCTGCAAAGGAATACGCTGGGGGATAGAGAAGAGAGGAAAAAGCATAATTTGTCCAAATGTTTCGCTTATTGCAAAGCTGTTTCACATTCTGTAATCAGTGTGTGTCTTGATTTGTTCTGGGTAAACAGCACTTAGCCACCAGGAAAATTAACCCAAACTTAGCACGTTCAGTCAAATTTTTAGAACGTTTCTGAGCTCTCTAGGTACAAAAATAGCTTTCCATTTTAAAGTGTAATGGGACCATGAGTGACAGAAGTGCTCTAAAAGTTGGGAGGGCATGCCCAAACTGTGGCCCCACCCCCTGCACCGCCTCTTTCCTTAAGGCCCTCCCCCCACGTCACCCCTCCTTCCTGAGGCCCTCCTTCCCTCATGTCACCCCTTCCCCTGAGGCCCCGCCCCATGCCGCTCCTTCCCTCCCAAACCCCGCACCCCATTTGCTCCTCTCTGCCACTCCTTCCTGTTGCTCACCCTTTCGGCTGGTAAAAAGTGGGAAGGCATAGCCCTCCCACTTTTAAAAGGGATGGGGCCATGGCCTCCTGGCCCCCCCTGTTCTGGTGCCCATGAATGGGACTGACAAAGATGAACTAATATAAGAAAAAGTTTCTAATTACCCATGTGCACAGGTACACTAATAGATTGTTTTTAGTTACTGCACTAAGGTTGATTAAATATTATGCCCTCCAGAGTTCCTCCTACCTAACCCAGCCACAGCTGCCGAGGTGCATGTCCTGGCCCCACCGTTGCTTGAAGCAGCGTGTGTTGACTATATACCGAAGTTTTATGGTCATACAGTGTCACACAGGGAACTTGATAAAACTTTGCAACTATGGGTAAAGTGCTCTAGAGTTGGGCATAATATTTGGGGCAGGGACTGTCTTTATGTCGTGTGTTATGCTAGCACAACAGGGCTCTGGTCCATGACTGGGGCTCCCAGGCACTGCCACAATACCAATAATTGATAAATTATGGAAGAAAATAAATTGTTTTCATGATATAGGAGGAGGGCATTACTTCAATGTGCGTTAAGTTCATGCGGTCATATTTTTTGAGGGAGATGTGGTACCCTCTGAAGCATCTTCAAATGATGGCGCTGTCATGCTGTTTAAAGTGGTGCGCCAACCTCAGAGGAGACTGTCAAAAGCAGGGCAGCTACCCCAAACTGGTGGTATCTGCTATAATTAGATTTCACCAACCCAGTAAAGAATATGATCTCCTGGATCACTGTAACAATCTTACCACGGAGTCACAGATAGTCCCCTTGGGATCTCCAGTCTATTTTGCCATCCAGGCAAGCTGGACTTACTAATAAAGGTCACTTAACACCAAAAATCACAAAATATTCAAGTTGCTCCCAAGCCCCAGAGACCATTCACTTACCTCCGATCAATTTGTACCTTAAATCTCACACCAAAAACAATTTTGGTAGCCAATCTTTTAGTAAACTAATTAAGGATTTATTAACTAGGGGAAAAAATAAGTTATTTACTGGTCAAAGCAGGCACCATATATGCACAAATGAGTTCAGTCTATGGTTCCAAAAGGTGACAGAGATGTAGTAATCTGTCAGGACTGAATGACTTTTCAGGGCTTAACCCAGGGTGATCCTGGGGATCTCTTCTTTTTTGTTTCTTAGGTCCAGCTCTTGTAAGAGTCCAAATAGTAAACAGATGAAAAATCTTCATGTCAACTTTCTTTATTTCCCTCTTCCAGCAGTCAAACCTATGGGACAAGGCCTTCTGCACGTACTTCTCCAAGGGTGGATGAGGCAATCACCAAAGCTTTTGTCCTACAATGGCCGACTTAATTTTGATAGTCCTCTTGGATGTGCGGAGGAGAGGGGGAGAGAGCCACTCTTTTCCATCTGAGTCCACAAGTTCAGAGCAATTTACAATTATAAAACCAACTTATATTTTACCCTGTAGCATGGAATACAGACATTACAAGTAAGATTAATGCATGCAGCAGCTTACAAGCATTTTAAACAATGCTAGAGTCTAAACAATATAAGAATCTAAACAATAAACACATCCTTACAGGTCTAACACCCACTGTGAACCATGAGGTAACATATAGATGAGCTGGTCTTGTTTCCAGATATGAATTGGTCAGTGCTCAGCTGACACCTACAGACTTGTCAAGAGCTGGCACCTGGCTTACCAGCATCACAGGAGGATCATCCATTTGAGACCTCAAAATGATCACTGTTCTTGGCATCATAATCTTGGAATGGAATCCCAGAAGGGAAACTTGGGCACAGAACAAGCTGCAATACTGTTCTCAGTGCCCTGAGACATACTTGGGGGCATCACAGAGGTTAACAGAAAGAGGAATTTACTCTTTATTAGATACAATGTATAATTAACTTACACAATATGGGGAAAAAACTTGCCTGGCTGTGGAAGAAGTAACATCTACCTTGTAGATGTTAAAGTGAAACTTTGGGACAGTATTAAGACAGAAGGCTCACTTAAAGGGGCTGTCTTGCAAAGTATTCCTGAATAAATGTACAGAGTCCTGTTTTGTTCTGTATTTATTAGAAAGGCCAGCTACATTAAGCAACCAATTTTTGGCAGTCCCTTGAGTGATCACTTCAGATCTATTTCACTGAATTTATTGACAGTGTTCCAGTGACAATATTACCCCCGTAATTGGGGAAAAGTCAATGTCAGTCTGGGTTACGTTTCTTGCACACGTGCTGCTCATGGAAGTGAGACCTGCCTGGGGCAATTCTGCCTGAGATTCCTGCCATTCTAAATCATTTTCATGTATGTTTTTGATCTCAGTTTGGAATTCTTTGCTCATTTATCCCAGTTTCCCTTTTTTACCCTTAATCTTCAATCCCTTCTCCCATTCCCAATTTGGTATCTGATGCATGTCTTGCTTTGTGTGAATAAATCAGTGCTCCGGAATGTCAGTTTAATATTTTACACAGAAGACCTGTCCTTTGTTCTTATTAATCCTTCAATTTATACAGAATGTAAAATAAGTAATAGATTAATTAAATCCTCTCAGACCGATGGGAAATCCTGTTCCCATTGAGGTAAACGGGGCCAAGATTTCATCCCAGTGTCTAATTAAACACTCTCCTGCTTTCAATGTCTATCAAAATTTATTAGCATTCTTTAGATTTACCTCAAAAAACTAGAAATGTGGGAAAACGTAGGGAAATCTAGTGACATCTAGGGAGGCAATGTGGCCTTGTGGATAGAGCACTGGAGTGGGACTTGGGAAACTTGTATTCTACTCTTGGCTCTGCTACTGGTTTAATGGGTGACCTTTGGCAAATCGCTTCAGCTCCGTGCCTCAGTTTCCCCATCTATAAAGTGGGGATAATGAAATGTACTCCTTTGTAAAGCGCTTTGAGATTTTCTGAGCAAAAGTGCTGTATAAGAGCTATGTATTATTAGTCTGGAAATGACTTTGGGCTAAATGCTGGTCCCACAAGCAAATACCAAACATAAAGAGTTTGTAATATTACTGGAAGTTACAAGATGGTGCTATTACTAGTCTTGCTAGCAGTGTTTAACTTATTGCATATATAGTTAGATCATGAGAGATGCTTCTTGTTGGTTGTGGTGCAATTCCTTTTAGAAGCTATGCATATCATCAGTCAAATCTCTTTACTCCCTTAGTGTCTCTGACCAAATTGTATCTCAGGTACAGAGCTGCTGCTGGCAGGATACACCCATGCAAGCCAGAGAAAACATTACCTGGTTTCAAAATCTTATAAGTGTCCAGGCTGTGGGGTAGGGCAGAGGGGTTCAGTGTGTGGGAGGGGGCTCTGGGATGGGGCAGGAGGTTGGAGTGCAGGAGGTGGTGAGGGCTCTGTCTGGGGGTGCAGGCTCGGGGGTGGGGTTGGGGATAAGAGGTTTGGAGTGCAGGAGGGATCTCCGGGTTTGGGGGTGGCTCAGGGCTGGGGCAGGGGGTTTGGGGTTGGGACATGGGCTTACCTCTGGCGGGGGGGTGCGGAGCCGGTGCTCAGGGCAGGGGCAGCGAGTGGAGCTCCGTGGCCCCCCTGCCTAGGAGCCAGACCTGCTGGTTGCTTTTGGGGCGCAGCACGGAGCCAGGACAGGTAGGGACTAGCCTGCCTTAGACCTGCAGCACCAACGACCGGACTTTTAATGGCCCGCTCTACTGGAGCTGCCAGGGTCCCTTTTTGACCAGGTATTCTGGTAGAAAACCGGACACTTGGTCACCCTAGGGTTCACATCATATCTCCCTGCCACGGAGAGGTTACATACACTCCCAGCTCACAATAATACGTAACCTTTGCATTTAATACAATGGACTCCAAGGTTACTTAAACTTTATTTAATAAGTTTTTTCAAAGATACCTCAGGAAATTGCCATATCTGTCACAATAGGCTTTACACACAGGAATCATGCATGCACTGGGTAACTGGGAATTCTAGTGTCAGCTCACCCTTATTTTTCATGCATCCTCCCCAGAGACTGGGAGTAATGTGGGTCTACTAGCGAATATAGCTGCTAATATTAATGTACTGGTTTTTATCTGTGATGCTTTATTATACTGTGATTCCAAAACAAACCCAATTAACTATTGTGGGGAATTACAAAATTAAGTTGTATTTCATAGTGATATTTATATACATATTTTTACCCCTTTAAGCTCTGCAGCCCTGAATTCGTCATTATTATTTCTGGCTGATGAGCACCAGACAGAGCTTCCTTCAGAGCCATTAAGCACTGTTGAACAGTTTAAGGCACTCCCTTTCCCTCAAGACCTAGTATGCCGTTACTGCAGTACTTCCAGCCACTTCTAAATGAAAGAGCAACTGGCATCAGAAACTGAATTTCGGCCTTCTGTCTGGCTCTACAGAGAATTACTGTCAAACTACTTGGCTGGTACTGAAGATACCATGTAAAATGATTTACAGTTTGATGGTAACATGATGATGTCTAAAGAAAGAGCATTTTTAAAATGAGCTATAAAGATTGGTCAGAGGAGCAGGGTCACAGGAGAGCCAGTAATTTTTAATTAAAAAGAATGAGGAGTACTTGTGGCACCTTAGAGACTAACAAATTTATTTGAGCATAAGCTTTCGTGGGCTAAAGCCCACTTCACCAGATGCATCCAGTGGAAAATACAGTAGGAAGATATATATATATATAAATAGAGAACATGAAAAAATGGGGGTTGCCATACCAACTCTAGCAAGAGTAACTGATTAAAGTAGGCTATTATCAGCAGGAGAAAAAAAACTTTTGTAGAGATAATCAGAATGGCCCATTTCAAACAGTTGACAAGAAAGTGTGAGTAATAGTAGGGGAAAAAATTAGCACTGGGAGCCGCGATCAGCCGAACCTGCGGACTTGGCAGGTAAACAAACCGGCCCGGCCCACCAGGGGCTTTCCCTGAACAAGCAGCGCTCCTAGTTTGGGAACCACTGTTTTACTCCATCAGCTTGCCAGAATGAAACTTGGTAAGAAAATGAGGCAAGCTGAACTTGATGGGCGTGCTATTTCCATTGGTAATCACAGGGACTCTGAAGTAAGCACACTTACTTACATTTTTTCATGCAATATCCAAAAGTCTTGCTTGAAAGCAGACTTCAGCATGTTAATACTGTCTTTCCCCATACACACTACTGTACGATGGATTGCCAAAATGTTTGACTATATCAAAGAATATGTTTCGAGATGCATCAAAATCCCCATTAGCTCATATTTAAATGGGATGTTTCTGTTTTCCAGTGATGTTAATTATGAAGAGCCTACAGCCGAAGGCAGTGTAATACTGTTGTACTATATATAATCTATCCACCTAGCTTCTCCATACCTCCTGTCCCTCAGTATTTTCCCTGGATCTCTTACCCTCCATCTCTGGCTCAGGCCAGCATCTGCTACAGTGCAACCTGGAGTTATTTTATATTGTTTATATACCTTAAACATTATTTGTATACACTTAACTTTTTATATCTTAGTAATTCCATGCACTAATCATCCCCAACAACTCTGTGCTTCTCCCCTCAAATAAAACAATATAAAAAAGTACCTTTCTTCAGCAAGACTGACAAACCAAGCCAAATATGAAGCTTGGAGGCCAAGCCATTTTGGAGAAAAGCCAAAACATAAAACATCAGGGAAATTTTGACACACTATTATTCTGAAATTCCCATTTGAATTTAACCAAACTTCTCCCAAAACCTCTACCTGGGCATGCGAAGTGGTGTGCAAAATACCAGCAGGGTCAGCTGCTTTGCAGGGAAGTTAGGTTCCCCCCACCCCAATCAGGCTTCTAATGTGCAGCTCACTAATACTCTACAGTATACAGTACATTGCAGGTTGGCTGTGCACCCTTCTGGTAACCAAAATAAAATATATAAACTTTGCTCACATACTTGGGAGATTATTTCATTGCATCTGTAGGTGCCTTCTAGTGCAGAACCTACTCTGCCCTGAGGAAGCCCAGATGACTAAAATACAGGCACCTGTAAATGAAATAAAATAAGCATGGAATAATCTCCCCAGGATTCAAGAAAAGCTTTATTTTCCTCATCAGTTCAGTAGTGCTCGCACAAGAATCTAAATCTGAAAGCGTACCTCTTACTAACATCAATCCTTCTTAGCAGTTTCACTTAGACTTGTATCAAAGTTTACCTTGGATGCCTAGAAGGCATGTTGATTCTGTATTACTGTACACAAGAAAAAAGCTCACATGCTTTGTCTTGCTAAGAAAAAAGCAAACCTGTTGTTGTATAAAATTAATTTCCACTGAAGCTGCCAATAACAAAACCTTTCATCTTGCTCTTCAGATAATTGTATGAAACCTGGATTTGATGGCAGCCAAAGAAACTACTTGAAGGGAAAAAAAGAGGGATCCAGCTGGAACAGAGAGGTTGTGAAGAGACTTAAATGTTAGCAGCCCTTTCTCTTGGCAATGTGGAGAAGGCAATAAGAGGTTAGCAGAATTTCACAATATACAGAAGGGAATATGTATTGATGAGCTGACATAGTTCTCTGATGTTTTTCTAAAAAACCTTCCTTAGTAGAATGCTGTGTTCCATGCTGTCAAACATAACACACTTTGAAATAAAATGATGAAGCACTTGGAAAAAGATGGGAAGAATAATGTGCAGAGCTGAAATTTTAAATCTGTAACAACAGGTTAAAAAAAGCCAATAGTTCTGGGACTGGATGGTTAAGGGTACTGGTAATGGGAGACATGTTTTAACCTTTAGTCACAGGTTTGTTATGCCTGACAACTGTTGTCCTCTGTGAAAGGAGTTGAGATCACTTCCTGGTGGATAAGATAGCTACAAAAAACCTCAGTGTGGTTAGTAGTATTTTGTATACCTGTTTGCAGTTTCAGCAGAAGGACCGAAGCCTGTAGAAGCATGGAGGCTGAATTACCATTCCACCCCTACCGGTGGTGGCTCAAGGCCAGGGCTAAGGCATGTTTGCAGGACAGTAACAGGAGGCTTATGGTGTTACTCCCCTGTGCTGTTCTTGTTCTCTGGTCATATAGAAGACTCTAATTTCCACGGTTGCCTGGCACCTTTCATGAGTAATATATTCACTTTATGTAAAGAACTACATCAGTGGTTTTCAACCTTTTTTCATATGCAAACCCTAAAAAATTCCATATGGAGGTGGGAAACTCTTTGGAAATCTTAGACGTAATCTGTGGATCCCTAGGGGTCCATAGGCCCCCAGGTTGAAAACCACTGAACTTTTCAAGCAAGTGGAAGTGGCTTTCCTAGCATCCCTCACAGACAACATCATAAAATAATAAAAACATTCATAACAGAAACTGTAAGCACTTTTTAAGGCAAGTTCTTTATAATATTGCTAACCATGAGCAAAACCTCATCTCACCAGAGAATCCAAAGCCCAAAAGGTTGTTTGCTACAGAGAATGGCCTGATCGTATTCTTCCTACTCTTGTCAACTTTGAATCCTTTCAAGGATAGTTGGAAGCAGTTTTAGCACAGCATAAACAGTGGGCTGGGACCTAGTTATTTTAGAGTGATTCTGTCCCTCTTTCCTCTCTTTGCTCATACTGAATAACCATACTCCATGAGTTAGTCCCATGAAAAGCAGTATGGCTACTTATGGAGTAAGATACTGCTCAGCATGAAATAAGGAACAGAATCTGTTCCTTGGGGATGACCTCTTCTTGTGATCTGTAATGCTAGCCCAAAGTGAAATTGTCTGGGGGTCAGTGATGAAAGGCCTTTACCTGTGGAAGAGTTTACAATCTCCTTTTAGACATGGAACAATGTGTATGTATAACAATCAATTAATAGTCGCACTGTAGCAAGGAAAGATGTAGTTTATTGGAATATGCTGCTTGCTAGTTTTTGTTCTATTGAATGCATATTGTTGTAGAATAACTCTCTCTTCTTGTCGGAGACACAAGTGTTGAATGCAATAGGGAGAATAATGGCAGCATCTGTCAGTTGTTTTCATTTTTTAGCACATACATTAAGTTTGAAAGCTGTCTGGAAACTTTGACTACTCTGAAGCGTAAATGAAAAGCCTCTTCAATGCAATTGTTGTATTGTCCAGATTTTCTCTGTACAGTGGTTTTAGACTTCAGACAAGGAAGCTTATTTTACATAAGATTGTTAAATATGGGCTAATAAAGTTATGGAACAAGTTTCCATAGCGTGAAGGGAAAACTATAACTTAATTCAACAATTACATCTTCCTTACAGGCATCAAATGGTGCCAAGACATGATCATTTTGAATCATGTCTTAGTCAGCTTACATGACTTTAGGTGAAATTTATCCCTGGTGTAACTCCACTGAAGTCAGTCCAGTTTCACTGGGAATAATTTTGCCTACTCTTGCTAAAGACTTACCTGGAAATAATTTTACTGTCTTATTGTATAGTTTCTTTGTCCTATACAAAACACAGTTCTGTGATGTTTTGTCAATTCGCTTTCTCTGCTGTGAAAACTTATGGACAATGCTAGTTCTAACAACCATCAGTACACACACACATGAGCTACAGACCTACTGTAAAATAGGCCTCCTGGTTTGAAGAGATTTACATTCATTTTCAGTGGTACATTGGCCCAAATTTCAATCTGATGTCTACCTACATGGATATATAATATGAGAAACAAATTATTCCAGAAAGCTGCACAGCTCTACAAGAGTGGGCTGTTGGAGATGTACTCCATTTCACACTGGTGGCTACAACATCAGATGGCCACATTTGTCTGTGTGGAGATGCTGAGGGAAAAGGGGACATGACTTGGGGAAAATGGATACTTTATGCACACTGGCTTATCTGCAGTTGCTGACTCCGGACTCTGGCAGAACTCCTATGTGCTTACTGCAAGTTTTACAGTTACACAACAGAATAAATCACTACAGAGAGGCAGGGCGCTGATGTCACAGTAGTGGGCACAGTATAAGAATCTAGACTGATGAGACTGCCCGTGTTTCCTCCTACTGCTAATCTGCTGACAAAGGGCCTGATCCACTGCCTATTAAGTCAATGGGAGTCTTTCCATGGATTTCATTCTGTGCTGGATTGGGGGATGGGGAAAGAGGAAGAGGTTAAGAGCTCTTCTGCTGGTCTCAGTTGTGGATCACAGAGACCAGAGAGGGAAGCCCATGGCAAATGGCAGGTCCTTTATCACTGTGGTAGCAGTTTTCACACCCACTGTAACATAGAATCATAGAATCATAGACTTTAAGGTCAGAAGGGACCATTATGATCGTCTAGTCTGACCTCCTGCACAACGCAGGCCACAGAATCTCACCCATCCACTCCTGTAACAAATCCCTAACCTATGTCTGAGCTACTGAAGTCCTCAAATTGTGGTTTAAAGACTTCAAGGTGCAGAGAATTCTCCAGCAAGTGACCTATGCCCCATACTGCAAAGGAAGGCGAAAACACCCCAGGGCCTCTGCCAATCTTCCCTGGAGGAAAATTCCTTCCCGACCCCAAATATGGCGATCAGCTAAACCCTGAGCATGTGGGCAAGACTCACCAGCCAGACACCCAAGAAAGAATTCTCTGTAGTAACTCAGATCCCATCTAACATCCCATCACAGGCCATTGAGCATATCTACCGCTAATAGTCGAAGATCAATTAATTGTCAAAATTAGGCAATCCCATCATATCATCCTTTCCATAAATTTATCAACCTTAGTCTTGAAGCCAGATAGGTCTTTTGTCCCCACTGCTTCCCTAGGTCTTTTGTCCCCACTGCTTCCCTTGGAAGGCTGTTCCAGAACTTTACTCCTCTGATGGTTAGAAACCTTCCAGTAACACTGTAGGATTTATCAGAGGAGCTCTCTGTTAAAAAACCCAGAAGTCTAGTGAAAAAAGCTAAGATACAGCCTCACAGATAAATAATGACACTGGTGAAACTCATATGGTCTGCATTTAGTTTGTTGGCCATTCAAGCAGACTAAACGAAAAACATGACTGTATTCCTCGTTCAGCCCAGAACAGGGAAATTCTTGTAGTTCCAAGAGTGAATAAGAACTAGAGGAATGCTGGGAAGATGGATTAGCAAATGAACACCTATCTACAATGTGTTACTGCATGTACTTATAAAATTTGCAGATGGCACAAAGATTAGGGGAGTGGTAAATAATGAAGAGGACAGGTCACTGATACAGAGTGATCTAGATCATTTGGTAAGCTAGGCACAATAAAACAATATGTGTTTCAATATAGCCATATGTAAGGTCATACATCTGGAAACAAAGAATGTAGGCCATACTTACAAGATGGGGAACTTTATCCTCGGAAGCAGTGGCTCTGAAAAAGACTTGAGGGTTGTGGTGGATAATCAGCTGAACATGAGCTCCCAATGTGATGCTGTGGCTAAAAGGACTAATGTATAACTATATAGACAAGGCCTACTACCTGAAAGTATAATATACCAGGACATACTCAAAGACTTTCACTGTGCTGTAGCAGTGTCCACACAGGGCATTACTGCATGGCAAGCTGGTGTGTTGTAGACTGACAGCCTGGCTTGCTGTGTAGGCAAGTCATTAGATGTATAAACAGGGGAATATTGATTAGGAAGGTTACATTACCGCTGTATTTGGGGCTGGTGCAACTGCTGCAGAAATACTATGACCAGCAGGAGTGTGGCCCTAGACGTTTTGCTGAGGAAGGCTTTTGAAGAAGCTGGTGAGCTGGCTTGCAATGAGACCTAAAAAAACAGTGAGAGATTTGAGTGAGAGACACACACACGCTCTTCAGGGTTCTTTTGGCTGAGAGACAGACACAAGTGCCTAAAGGGGAATTAAGAGACTGAAGTATTTAAATTCTGTGCAATTTATCTGTAAAAACCTGTATGGGCTTGCCAAGTGATAGAAGGTCAGTTTGGAGAAATGTAATCCTGCACTGATAAAATCAGTGCTGTGTGATTATCCAGTAGCTCCTATGTACTAGAAGGTGCAAGGTTTGAGGGCCTGATCCAAAACTCTTTGAAGTCAACAAGAGACTTTCCACTGACTTCTGTGGGCTTTAGATCCGCCCCAGAAAGGAAGACTGCAGGCTAAACACATCATTTGCATATAGACGATTGTGGTAATTGGTGACAATATTATTTGACTTGCTGCTGTACCAACTAACTGTTCTCCAATTGAAAAATTGATATCTCTACTCAGTTTTGTTGCTTAGAGCTATAGGATATAATAAACATGACGTTGTGCACTGAGCTTCTACAAGAATGGGTACTCCTCAGTGAATCTAAAGATGTAAATGTTCTACAAATTAGTAGTTTTCAAATGCATTAACCCGACCTTCTGAGATGCTCCACAGTTTCCCAATTTTAGTAGTTCGTTTCTTAAAGACTATGACTACCCCATGAAATCTGGTCTTTTGTATGCTTTTACCCTGTACTATATAGATTTTTATCGGGGAGACCAGCATTTCTCAAATTGGGGGTCCTGACCCAAAAGGGAGTTGCGGGGGGCATCACAAGGTTATTTTAGGGGGGTTGCAGTACTGCTACCCTTACTTCTGTGCTGCCTCCTGAGCTGAGCAGCTGGAGAGTGGTGGCTGTTGGCCAGGCACCCAGCTCTCAAGGCAGCGCCCTGCGAGCAGCGGCACAGAAGTAAGGGTGGCAATACCATACCATGCCACTCTTACTTCTGAGCTGCTGCCTTCAGAGCTGGGCTGCTGAAGAGTGGCGGCTGCTGACTGAGGGCTCAGTTCTGTAGGCAGTAGCGTAGAAGTAAGGGTGGCAATGCCACACCATGCAAACCTTACTTCTGCACTGCTGCTGGCGGTGGCTGTGCCTTCAGAGCTGGGATCCCGGCCAGCAGCCGCCGCTCTCCAGCTGCCCAGCTCTGATGGCAGCACCGCCGCCAGCAGCAGCACAGAAGGAAGGGTAGCAGTACTGCAACCCCCCTTACAATAACCTGGCAACCCCTACAGTTACAACACGGTAAAATTTCAGATTTAAATAGCTGAAATCATGAAACTTACGATTTTTAAAAATCTCATAACCGTGAAATTGACCAAAATGGACCGTGAATTTGGCAGGGCCCTAGTAACTGGAAAGCAAAGTGAGAAGGAAAGGAATTATTTACAAATTCTTAGTCTTGTTTGGTTTTGATAAATTACTCTCGTATCTTAAAGTATCGGTTTTTTAAGAATGTTCTTTCATCATGAAAATATTACTAATAGTGATGAATAGTAAGAATTTATTTTTCACAATAAACCAACTCCTTTTATGTTCTATGAAAGAGTTGTGGCTCCGAGCAGGCTGAATGTGTTGATGGAAATTAGCGTCTTGAATCTATAATGCAAAGTTCATTCCTGTCTTCTGGGTTTCCTTTCCTGGAAGCTTAACTAATCTTGCTATAAAAGATCAAACAAAATCAACGCTTAACAATTTGTAATGACTTTTATTATGGTTTTAGCTCTGAGTGATTGCAGTTTTTTTTAAATCATTAACACACAGTTGTGCTGAGGACCAGAAAAGCAGGTGTGGCCAGCCCTGCTGACCCAATGTACTCCTGCACCCCCTCTTCCTCGCTCCCCCACAAAAAACAGGGAGTGAAGTGTGAAATAGTAAAGTAGCGTTATGATTGCCTGGCTCACAGGAGAATGGGGCATACTTACCATGTTATCACTGTAGGATTTATCATGGCAGTACTTCCAAGAGTGAGAGGTCATTTAAAAAATGAATCCTGTACATCTGTAATAATAATGTGGTAATAGCTTGGCTATTGTGTATATGGACCACTGCCTTTTGTTAATGGGGCCAAACTGCTCAGCTATGCATTAAGGCTCTAATAGCTGAAGTAACAAAGGGGCCCCTGTGGTGTGTGGTTTTTTTTTTATGCGGGCAGGTCTGCATTTTCTCCATACTGTTTCCATGTGGGTGCATCGTGACAGGCAGTCATGAAGTCCAGAGTGACTGTGGATTTGTACCAATAGGTTGCATGTCTGTAATCTGCCTGATCAACAGGTTGCTCTCAAGCTGAGATAGCAGAGCAGCAGTCCTGATTGTGTTGCTTAATGCAGCAAAACTGGCAAGGGTCCTTGTTGGAAAGAGAAGGGCAGGGTCAGTCTTGACCAGTGGTGGGCAACCTGCGACCCGCGGGCCACACGCGGCCCGTCAGGGTAATCTGCTGGCAGGCTGTGAGACAGTTTGTTTACATTGACTGTCCACAGGCACAGCTGTCCGCAGCTCCCAGTGGCCACGGTTTGCCATTCCCGGCCACTAGGAGCTATGGGTGGCCGTGCCTGCGGATGGTCAATGTAAACAAACTGTCTCACGGCCCACTAGCGGGTTACCCTGACAGGCTGCTGGATGCCCACCACTGGTCTAGACTCTTCTAGTCTGGCTAAATAGGTATGTGGTCAGCCTCTTCTTTCTTCCTACATGCTCAGCACTGAGTTTCTGTTGTTCAGGTGTCTTCAGGAACAGTGTCCTGTATGGTGTATAAATTTGCTACCCTGCGTGAAAGTGGTAAGGGATGGGCACCACAAATGTGCCAAGTCATGCATGTTGGAAAGAAAAGATTAAACTACTACTTACACTGAAAGTTACCCAGACTTCCCACCTCAGATGATTAGCATCCCTTACTTATTAAAACAAACAAATAATCCCTTTAACTCCAGAGACAATTCAGCTATTCAGTATTGCGCATCATCACCACCACATCCCCATAATAGACATACCATTATGTATGTATCACAGGCTGGCTGGCCTTTTAAGGGGAGTTTGGCTTAGCCTTGCTTGTGACATACCTGTTATTCCCCAGCTGATTCTGATCTGGTGACATAATTACAACTATTTATCCCAACTGTGAAAGGGTCAGAGGACAACATAAGGATAGAGAAGAACTCAGTGGGGAGGAGACACAGGATGGGGAAGCAAGGGGAGTTTTCTCTTTCTAGGAAGGGCCTGATGGAGGCAGGCTGGTGCTAAGTATTGGGAGCTGGTTAGGCTTCTGTGGGAGGACCTGAGATAGGGAGTCAGGGCCTGTGAGAAGCAGGGAGGTCCCTGGGAAAAGTTGCATGAGTTCCTGGGGTGGGGAAGAAGTTGGGAAAACTTCTAGCAAAAAGGGGATCTGGGGGTAAAAAGCTCTGGGAGGCCGTGCTCATCTTAAGAAGTACAGGGTACTGGCAAAGAGCAGGAAACTTCAGCATTGCTCAAGAGGGGCAAAGAATTGTTTGTCTGAATATGTTTTTGGAATTTCAGAAGGGGACTGAACTTAAAAAGTGACCTGGCTGGAGGGCTGGGCAATGGAAGATGTGGACTGAGACAGGCCATTGCAGGGCTGAAGAAGTATTCAACAGGGAGGCTAGCAGTGGAGACCTGCAACTCCATGACCTGACACCATGAGATGAAACCGCTTACAGTATCCAAAACCAAATCAGATTTAGAACTAATCAAAAGAACATAGGCTTCTAAAGATGGCAAAAGGAATTAAATATCCCAACAGGCTTCAAAGTAAAAGTTCAAAGCACGTAGCGACACTAATCATTCAAAAATACCATCTTCCTAATATGGCCTTCTCTACACATGGGGTTGCAGGTACAGGGAGGATATCTAGAAAAGTACCAAGCTTTAGGGTGTCTATGAAGTTGTGTGTATGCCCCCCCACTTAAACAGCAAAACACTTGTATGTTTCTGACTTTCCGTTTGCATAATCCATACACAGAAGTCCCAAATGAGCGTGATATGACATTTCATAGCAGCCTAACTATGCTACTTGAAACCGCTAATTTATGTCCTTTAAGAATTACATAACATGAATAGTTCAGTAGTGATGCGTCAATGGAACTTCTCTCTTTGAATCAGGCTGTCCTTCAGGAATCAAACTTTGAGGATTTAGGGTTCGTCATTGCACAAGGCTCTTGTACCACCTCCTGTAAGGATCAATAGAGATGGATAGATTTTTCAGCAAACCTGTGATCTGTGCTTCTATATAATGTTCTGTGTTAAACTACAGCTTCCGAGGAATGTTCTGTAGTTGGTGCATCTGCTGTAATTAAGATTATAGCTGGTTTATGGACAATGTTGAACTAATACCTTTGTTCTTAGGTGATGTTCCTTGTATACTGGGAGGTGTTTTAGTCAAAGACTTTTAAGGATTCAAGGATCCTTTCTAGCTCAAATTATTTGTTTTAAACAAAGCCTTTCTCATTCAATGAAGTATAGAGCATTTATTTATTTATTTTGAATATGGAAGTAGGTGTTCTCACTTTGAATATCTGCACTACAAGCAAAATCAGTTGGAGCACATCGTATATTAAGTTGCTCTCAGACTACATCTTGAGGCATCAAAATAGGCTTTCAAATGAATTCAACACAAGACCTTTTTTAAAAGTTACTTATGCTTCTCCACTATATTACAGTGTCTTCCTTCCAAAAACCGTTCTTTCCACAGTCTTTCTAAGGCTTTGTCCACACACTGCATAAATTTGCGTTTGAACGTTGTTGTGACCAATCCAGTTTGACAACATGCTGACTGTGACTTTGGGGTCACTCTTATTTCATCTAACTTGATTGTTTAAAATGCATGCCAATGCTTTGTAGTATAGACAAAACCTCAGTAACAGATTTTCAAATGTATTTAGGATGCAGAGGGTGCCTAATGGGATTTTGAAAAGTGCCTAAACAGGTCAGACACCTAACTCCCATTGAAATAGATGGGAATTAGGCACCTAGCTTGCTTAAGAGCTTTTAAAAAGCCCACTAGGCTCCATCTGCATCTCTGGATGCCTAAGTACCTTTGAAAATCTGGCCCTTCCATACTATGGACTTTTATGGTAGGGTTTTTAGAAAATACAAAAACATTCCCAGGACACTCTAACTGCTGTTTTAAATAGCAACTGGAAAGGGGGCAGGGATACCTGATGTACCAAGATTCATATGTAACAAACTGTATATTTTATTCGTTACTCTTGTCTTTCCTTCCACCAGCTCTTTGTATCTGCTGATTCTTTCTTCTTTTCAGTGTTCTTAGTAGTGATTTAGTTAGCTGCTACTTATATCTATTTAGTTAAATGATAAGTCTAGAATTCTTAGCAATCACTCCTTGATGTGGGTTTATTAGTACCACAAATTCTGTTTTTTATTAGAGAATGTATAAATTCTCCAAACTCACAAGTTTAACTTCCAGTTTTAAGCTCAATGATATTTGAAAGTTTGTGGCTTCTCTTCTGACTAGATCCATCAAATAAATCAGAAATTATTTGAACTTCTTCCATTGTTCGGCAACATTTCCTGTGAGCTTTACCTCTGAAGGAGCATTCAATTTTTTCACTTGAGTTTTAGTCCTAATCTGACACCATGTTTTGCTGTATTCAAGAAGCAGCCATGTTGGTTACACCTTTTATTGTGTAATGTCTGAGTTATATAATTAAGTCAAATTGTTACCAGGAGAGGGAATGATTGTACTAACATTGATAGAACATTGCTTTATGATGCATGTTACAAGTTCATGAGTTTTTATTAAGTTTTAACAGATATAGTAACACGGGAGGAGGGGAAAAACTGGATGAAAAATGAGACCTGGATCTGAGAAATCTGCTATCTCTATACTACTGCACAATGCAGATTCATACAGCTTTTCTGGAGTTTAAGTGTTTATAAATAATGAAATGCAGTATTATATGGTTTAACCAAAAGCTTGTGAAAAGGGTGTTTGTTTATTTTTAATTACTTGTATTCTAGATCCTAATTAAACAGTGTGGTTAATCTAGAAAATAGATCATTAATAAGTTGGTCAGTATAATGTGAGACTTAGCACTCAGAGGTAGCATCTCATGAATCACTAGTGGAAAACAGAATTTCACGTTGGTTATTTAAAATGGGATATATATTTTTAGGATAGTGAATCTGTTTTTTTATGAATGAATAATACTGTGCATGAATAGGCAGACTTAAGCACAAAGAAAAATCTTGATCAGTAGAAAGTTGCACTAGCTCAGATAAAGTTTCGATCAATATTTGATTTGAATAGCTTAATCTGAAAGAATATGTATTGGTGATTTGTAGACTACCAAGGTAAAAGCTCTTCTGTAAACAGGAAATACCATCAAACTGTATAAAAGAGTAATCAGATCACAACTGTAAACATAAGATTAGGCTGAGATGAAACGGCTCTTTCATTTCACAATGATGTGTACATAAGAAATGGAAGCACCTCACTCCAATTTTTATGTGATTTACAACTACTTCCAGTAATAGATATTAACTTAAAGTGGAAAAAATCAATTTTCCCCGCTTTTATTTTAATTGAGGAAACTTGCAATCTTTATGCTAAATAGTGGAAAAATGATGTCGCAGACACACACACACAGAATGAAAAATCCACAATGAGAAATTATACATAGAGGAAGGTTTTTCATCTGAAGACACTGGAAGGAGTTTTATCCTTTTTTCGAACTGTTAAGAGCAAAACAATTAGGACCAGATTATCTAAAGCTCATTTTGGGCATAACATCCAACCTGTGTCCACACAGCTTCTAGCCTACCTACCCAAAAGTCAGGAGTATGTAAAGAGGGATTTGAATATTGGGCTACTAAGCAACCTGACAGCTGGTAAGAATGGGGAAGAGATATGGGGAAAAACACTCCTTCTTTATTAAAGGGTAATAACCCTGCAGTTTGCAAAGCATTCAAATTTAAATAAAGAACAACTTCTTAAAACAAAAAATTAAAATAAGTTGTCATGTTCTGCTTTTCTAGTGGGGGTGTGTGTGTGTGTGTGTGTGTTACACACACACACACACATCCCTACCTGATGTTGAGAGTACAAACATGACTGAAAAACTTTGGTCTTTGCTATCAGTGGATGAACATAATTGAGGAAATTTCAGAGAATTATCATTGTTCCTTTTAGGATGGGATATCCTACCCACAATACTTTTAACTGAAATTAATCCATTTATCTTATGTGATACAACACACAGAAGGAAAAATTAGGAAATATACCTTTATAGAAAATGTGTAAAGATAACTCCATCACAAAACAAGTGCATAAAAATCATGAAATTTTTCATTTTTGTATTTTGATAGTGTGAGCTAATAAATCTGTAATTGCCTTCTGGTTTCTGAGCCAATAGGGTGCACTTGGTTATGTTTTTAGGCTTTCGTCTGCGACCATGAAGGCTAGAATCTTTCTTTTTTTTAAAAAATGAAAGCTGAGCGTCTCCTCTAATCTCATGCCTCCAGAGGTTCAGGGCTTTATGAAACACATCAAATATAACTAGACTCATGACAATCTTGAGTTTGCAACACTACTTTTACAGGGACAAAATGTACAGGGCCTTTTGAAATTGATTATGAGTTTTATAGTCTTGTACCTTGATGTACATGGGAAAGAGAAGAAAACATCTAATATGGTATTCCTTTTGTCTATTTACTTTGCTTTAAAAATACAGAAGTATAGCTATTCAGTCAATATAGACATTTTCAGATCTTGTATATTTTTTGTAAATAATTAGATACTATGAAGGAAGCAGAAGCTTATCCTGTATATTATGCAGTATTAACTAACATCAACAAAATACTTGCATTAACCCTCAAATCCACTTGAACTGAGTCTTGGATTCATGTTTCAATGCATTCATAAAACGGAGCCCATCCTCAAAGAAAGTTTGTGATCATAGGTTGAGACTGCTCAGATGAGAGAATGGTGAACTCTTTCTGCCCAGCAAATCCTGGGGTCTGAGGTTTTATGGAAAACTTTAGAGACGATAATAGAAAATCGTAGCTACTGTATACTTTTAAAACTAGCCTATGGAATTTAATAGAGAATGATATATTGAAATCTAAAAGGATATCGTTCGCTATAGATTTTCCATAGGGAAGTTTAAAAGGCGATTCCAAGCCATGATAGTGGAGGCAAGGGGGAGGGGGAGGAACTGACTTTGGGAGGGATCCCTGCGATTAATGAGATCAACTACTGAAGGATTTTTGGATGTTTGAGTACTGTGGTTTGTTTCCAGCTCCTCCAAATTAAACTGCAGGGTTCAATTTGTGAGCCTCTTTATGCAGCTCTAATTATTAAGCAGTTGTAGCATTCCTCAGTAAATAGATGCTATACAGTTAAGTCCATTTATAAGAAAGCTGGTGCAGTATGATATTACAATTGCATCTGTCTGGTTTGGTAACAGCTTAAGTACCAGAGTTGTGGGTGTTTCTTTTTTTTTAATGGGTTTGGTACAACTTCAGCAATGACATCAGTCTAAAGTAGCATTACATAGTCACTGGAAAATGCACGCATGGAACTGGCAAACTCAGAGAGACGGAGTAAAAATGTCAAAATCTGAACTGAGGAACAGGGAAGGGCCAAGTGAAATAACTTGTATAACAAGTTACCATGCTTTCTGGCTTGGAACCAAAGTTTGACTGTTACTTCTTTAACCCATTGCTTATAACATCATCCAAAGTCTTAAAATATTTTTGAAGGGCGTTTTGTAATGTTTACTATATGTCTGAAGCGTTCTGATTCTCTGCTTTCTTGATCTGACTTGGATTAGTCCTGCCACTGTAAACAGGAAGCAGTGATCCGGTTCTGAATTTCCTCATGCTTACACCAGTTATACACTGAATAACTTTATGGCAGTTATTCCTGTATCCAGTGAGAAGAAAATTCTGCCCACTGGTTTTAAGGCTTGGGAGTGAGAATGGAAGCAAAGGGATCCTGGAGCGAGTATAGGGGCACAAAACCACTGTGCAAGGGAGACTTGGCCTTCTGCAGATTTCTGTAAGCTCTGGGATCAGAACAGCTGGTCATTCCACGGGGAGCAAATCCCCCCCACCCCTCCTGCCAGATGTAGTGATATATGGACCATTGTCATGGGGTGGCTGATGTAGTCATATATGGACCATTGTCATGGTGGAGTCAGAACCCAAACTACCTGTGACGCGCTTCTTTCAGGAGAAAGAGCCCTTTTTGGCAGATAATTACTGCCAACCAGATGGCTGGTTGGCAATAAATTGATTAACAAGCACCTGGACCTGATAAAAGGCTACCTGAGCTCTGCTGAAGCAGGTGGGTGTTGCTAGAGAGAGAAGACTTGGAGGGTCAGGAGGTCCCAGAGCCACAGGAGGAGGGCTGTGTGACTGTTGAAGACTAGGAAGGCAAGTATACTAAATTATTACATGGGCCCAGGAGGAGGCTGGGACTCCTGAACTTAACACAGGAGGCTTGCCTCAGTTAGCAACCAGGCTCCTAGAACAAGGGCGGTCTATAGGGCAGCTTGGAGCAAACAGTTGTTCTCGCTAAATGGTGAGCAGTATTCTACAGAAAGCTTTCTACATCAAAAGCTTGAGCAAGCGTTAACATAACATACAGTCAGATAAATTTGGGATATTCATAATTAGTATTGTTAGAAATACTTTAATTCCTAATCTGCCCTTCAAATTAGGTTTGTCATAGGATTAATATTGTTTTATATTAAGTATCTTCAATTTAGCTTACAACTTTGTGCCAGTACAATAATCTTCTCTCAGCCGATGTTCTGGAAATATACAATAAATGAGTTGTACTTGTTTAACATATAGGGCAATTAGTCTCAGAATCTTTGTTTCCCAGAAACCAGTATAATTGTTCGCATACTGCAGGGTGCCTCCAATTAATTTAAATTACAAATAGATACATACCAGCTAAATGGTGACACTGAAATGAAACATATTGTGTCCATCTCTTCAATAAACTGTTTTAAATTATTCAGCCCATCTGTTCTATTTCTCCATCTACACAGTTATAAACCTATCTTTTCAAATTAGTTAATTTACCTTATTACTGGCAACAATAGCTTTGCAATGAAGGACAGTTTTTTTAATTTAACCAGTTTCAAAGCTGCTTCACAAATCACTAGGGCTGACTTCAAACACAGCAAGACAGAATTTGGAAAAGATTTATTGTGAGGGAATGGAAAGTTTCTTTCTAATGGTGTCCATAAAACTACAGAAGGGGAGGATAAAATTGGATAACCACTACTTGTAGGTATTCCAGAGATTATCTGCAACTGGGTTTGGTCCTAGAAAAAGAAACATAAGAACCATCATAAAGCTCCTTGAAAGAAAAATACCTTGAAATTCAACATTTTCCTCTGATCTGCATTAAGCCCCTTATTTGTACTAGACAGGAATGCCTATATTACAGACTGCTGCTACGACACAGCTTCTTAGATGAACACACATTTCTTTCAGCTCATTTATTCTCCTTTTTGGTTACATACTTTTGAAAGGTGCATAAATGGAATAATCAAAGGCACGCCATGATCTCATTTCTGTAGCCTGCCCCACTCGCTTCCTCTGCTGCGCCTATTCTAGCCTGTGCTCTGCAGAGCCCCCCGCTACCTTCTTTCCCTTCCATTCAACATCCCTTATGAATATGTATTTCAAAATCTTTTGTTTGCTGCTTTCAACCTTTACGCTGTCAACAGCTCCATAGTGATGCCTTCTGCTACCATCCCTTCACACCTCTTCTTGTTAGATGTCCGCTCTGTGGCATCTCCTTTGCTGTAACTGCTTAGTCAAATAGCTTTGTCCATGACTTATACAGCGTGGCTGTGTAGTGGGATTTTCTAACATGCTCAATATTGACCTAACTCTGCTTCCGTCAGTGTCAACAATGAACTCCCATTAGGTTCAATGGGAGCAGAACTAGGCTTTTGAAAACCTCATTCTGTGGCAATAAGACATTTGGCCTGGAAAAGACCTCATTGGTTATCAGGTCTGTTCCCTTGCCAGAGTGATGTTTTCCAGAGTTTGTGTAACTTAATGTCAAACACATATAAAGAGAACAATCCTCAGAGAAAATGACATCTGTAACAAATCTGGCCATCTGGTCATGCTCCCCCGCCCCGCAACAAACTAACAATGCAACCTCAGCTTTTCTGGTGACAGGGTTGTCTTGTGGCAAAACCTGCATAGACACATTTGGAATTACATGTCTCTAACCATTGGAGTCATTTAGTAAACGTCTAACAGGAAATGGACGACTCAGACAGATGTAATATTTTCCCTTCTAAGACATTAACTGCCTGAGTTGAACAGAAGAATTGGTCCCCAGAGAAAAAACAGGGCTTTGAAATCTAAAGTGAGTTAAGCTTTCAAAGGCTTTTGCCACAAGATAACCCAGTAAAGCCAGGAATTAACATACTTTGGGGGAAAGCCAAGAGTGTCATATAAGAAAGTGCCCCCCCCTTCTTGAAATACTAGTCAGGTTTTCTAGTATGTGAAGTCATTACATTGGCATTAGCTGAAGGTTTGCGATGATCACACCTTAAAGTGTTAGCCATTTGAAGAATTGTGATAGCTAGTAAAAGCTCCTGAAGATATTTTGAATACTAGATTTTTATGTACAAATATATAATATAGACAAGTCTTTACACCCAGTTGAAAAAAGGAACAATTTTTTTCTGTTTTGTGTTTTGAGACTTTTTGACCATCTGTAGAAGTAACTGCTTAACACTGAGGATGGAGTGGAGGTTAAGGATAACCTAGGCATGGCCCAATATCTAAACAAATGCTTTGCCTCAGTCTTTAACGAGCCTAATGAGGAGCTTAGGGAAAATGGTAGGATGACAAATGGGAATGAGGATATGGAGGCAGATATTACCAGATCCGAGGTAGAAGCCAAACTCTAACATCTTAATGGGACTAAATCAGGGGGCCCGGATAATCTTCATCCAAGAATATTAAAGGAACTGGCACATGAAACTGCAAGCCTGTTAGCAAGAATTTTTAATCAATCTGTAAACTCAGGGGTTGTACAGTATGACTGGAGAATTGCTAACATAGTTCCTATTTTTAAGAAAGGTAAAAAAAGCGATCTGGGTAACTACAGGCCTGTAGTTTGACATCTGTAGTATGCAAGGTCTTGGAAAAAAATTTGAAGGAGAAAGTGGTTAAGGACATTGAGGTCAGTGGTAACTGGGACAAAATACAACATGGCTTTCTTTACAAAAGGTAGATTGTGTCAAACCAACCTGATCTCCTTCTTTGAGAAGGTAACAGATTTTTTAGACAAAGGGAATGCATGGATCTAATTTACCTCAGTTTCAGTAAGGCATTTGATACGGTTCCACATGGAGAATTATTAGCTAAATTGGAAAAGATGGGGGTCAATATGAAAACTGAAAGGTGGATAAGGAACTGGTTAAAGGGGAGACTACAGCAGGTCACACTGAAAGGTGAACTGTCAGGCTGGAAGGAGGTTACTAGTGGAGTTCCTTAGGGATCAGTTTTGGGACCAATCTTATTTAATCTTTTTATTACTGACCTTGGCACAAAAAGCGAGAATATGCTAATAAAGGTTACAGATGACACAAAGCTGGGAGGTATTGCCAATACAGAGAAGGACCAGGATATCATACAGGAAGATCTGGATGACCTTGTAAACTGGAATAATAGTAATAGGATGAAATTTAATTGTAAAAAGTGCAAGGTCATGCATTTAGGGATTAATAACAAGAATTTCTGTTACAAACTGGGGATGCATTACTTGGAAGTAACAGAGGAGGAGAAGGACCTCGGAGTATTGGTTGATCACAGGATGACTATGAGTCGCCAATGTGATATGGTCGTGAAAAAAGCTAATGCGGTCTTGGGATGCATCAGGCAAAGTATTTCCAATAGAGATAAGGAGGTGTTAGTACTGTTATACAAGGCACTGGTGAGACCTCATCTGGAATACTGCGTGCAGTTCTGGTCTCCCATGTTTAAGAAGGATGAATTCAAACTGGAACAGGTACAGAGAAGGGCTACTAGGATGATCCAAGGAATGGAAAACCTGTCTTATGAAAGGAGACTCAATGAGTTTGGCTTGTTTAGCCTAACTAAAAGAAGGCTGAGAGGAGATATGATTGCTATCTATAAATATATCAGAGGGATAAATACCATGGAGGGAGAAAAATTATTTAAGTCTCAGTGTGGACACAAGAACAAATGGATATAAACTGGCCATCAGGAAGTTTAGACTTGAAATTAGACAAAGGTTTCTAACCATCAGAGGAGTGAAGTTCTGGAACAGCCTTCCAACGGAAGCAGTGGGGGCAAAAGACATATCTGGCTTCAAGAAAAAGCTTGATAAATTTAAGGAGGAGATGATATGATGGAATAGCCTAATTTTGGCAATTAATTGATCTTCGACGACTTGCGGTAGATATGCCCAATGGCCTGTGATGGGATGTTAGATGGGGTGGGATCTGAGTTACTACAGAGAATTCTTTCCTGGGTGTCTGGCTGGTGAGTCTTGCCCACATGCTCAGGGTTTAGCTGATCACCATATCTGGGGTCAGGAAGGAATTTTCCCCTAGGGCAGTTTGGCAGAGGCCCTGGTTTTTTTTCTGCCTTCCTCTGCAGTGTGGGGCACGGGTCACTTGCTGGAGGATTCTCTGCATCTTGAAGTCTTTAAACCACAATTTGAGGACTTCAGTAGCTCAGACATAAGTTAGGGATTTGTTACAGGAGTTGGTGGGTGAGATTCTGTGACCTATGTTGTGCAGAAGGTCAGACTAGATGATCATAATGCTCCCTTCTGACCTTAAAGTCTATGATTCTATGATTCTAAGTAATGACTGAAAAACATTCTTTGAAACATATGCATTCATTGCACTTCACATGTCTCATATAGTTCACTAAAAAAGATGGAAAGGACTTGAATCTCTGGTGCAAAAAAGTAAATAAAAGAGCTTGTACTTTATATAAATTCACCAGAACACTGGGCCAATTTCTGCCCTTACATGTGCATGCCTGGTTCTCAGAGACTTTGAAGATCTCCATTTGAAAGACATTGCAGCACATGTTGATGTGACTGCAGTACTACCAGGTAGAGATTAGATATTGTTCAAGACAATTACTGGTGTTAGCTGATACCTTAGGCAGGGGATATATACCCAGCATCAGTGAGCTGGGGGAAGAGGATTAGGACATTTAATTCACTAACGTGCTGCACTCTCTCCCAGTTTCAACAGCGAAGCTGATGGAAATCAAGAAGGCTACAGAAAAGGATATTGAACTGCACACAATCAAGACAGCGATACTAGCTGGGTAGCTAGAAGAGAGACAGCCAAGGAGCAGTAAGGGCAGAACCCTATTTTCAAATAAAAATGAGCTGAGTATGGAGATATTTTGAGGCCCAGAGAGCTGTTGTCCCTGCCTCATTATGTAAGGATTTATTAAAAAAATACATGCCTCATACCTGGCCATAGCCAGCTGTCTGATGGGCTTGTGTGTGTATTTACTGGCTGGGAATTAACACACAACTCTGCTCCTTGATAGAAGGGTGTGATACCTGCCAGTTGTGTAATAATTGCTGGCAGAAAGAGACTGTTACCACATGAGCTGCTCACCTGACCATGGGAAAGGATGAGAATGGACTTATTTATCGTTATTGAAAAGCAGCGCTTGATTACAGTGGATTACTATTCAAATTTTCAGGGGGTCGATGCCCTGCCTGAGACAAGAAGCAAGTCAGTGATTGGCAAATTGAAGGCCCACTTTCTGAGATACGGCATTTTGGAAACCACATTCACCAACACTAGACCCCAATTTATAGAATTTGCACAGAAATTACTCAGCATACAGACAGAGTAATGGTGTTAGCTGTTTTCACAGCTGATTCCACCTAAGTGACTGTTACACAAGGCTATTTCTTGCGGTTCAGATCCCCTGTTAGTATTTTTGGTGGACAGGAACATCCCATCACAACGGTACCAAACAGTCCAGTGCAGGCACTGATTAGATGGAGGACCAAAACCCTGCTACCGATGAGAGGAGACCTGTTGTAGCCAGAAGAATGGTGATATCGCTGAGAGAGGGCCAACAATTGGAGAAAGCAGGCACAAGTCTATGACAGGTCAGCCAAGGGTGCTCATGTGAGGCATTAGAGAGAGACAAGAAGGAGTGGACTGAAGGAATCCTGAGCGGTGCAGTAGCATTGAGATCACAAGAGGTGACTATGCAAGAAAGACAAGTGATCTGAAGGAACAGGAGACACTTATGAGCCAATAGACACAACACCAAGAGATCAGGTTTCAGAGTGGTAGCTGTGTTAGTCTGTATCAACAAAAACAACAAGGAGTTCTTGTGGCACCTTAGAGACTAACAAATTTATTTGGGCATAAGCTTTCATGGGCTAAAATCCACTTCATCTGATGTATGGAGTGGAAAATACTGTAGGCAGGTATAAATACACAGCACATGAAAAGATTTGGTTTGCCTTACCAAGTAGGGGGTCAGTGCTAATGAGCCAATTCAATTAAGGTGGAAGTGGCCTATTCTCAACAGTTGAGAATAGAAGGGGTGAATACCAAGGGAGGGGGGAAAATCACTTTTGTAGTGCTAATGAGGCCAATGCAATCAAGGTGGCCCATTTCAAACAGTTGGCAAGAAGTTGTGAGTATCAGCAGAGGGAAATTAGTTTTTGTAGTGACCCATCCACTCCCAGTCTTTATTCAGGCCTAATTTGATGGTGTCCAGTTTGCAAATTAATTCCAGCTCTCCAGTTTCTCATTGGAGTCTATTTTTGAAGTTTTTTTGTTGAAGAATTGCCACTTTTAAGTCTGTTATTGAGTGTCCAGGGAGATTGAAGTGTTCTCCTACTGGTTTTAGAATGTTATAATTCTTGATGCCTGATTTGTGCCCATTTATTTTTTTTGCATTGAGACTGTCTGGTTTGGCCAATGTACATGGCAGAAGAGCATTGCTGGCACATAATGGCATATATCACATTGGTAGTTCTTCACAGATACAGATCTCATCACAGAACAGAGAGACACAAAACCATCTGGAAACTAAATCCCACAGGAAGGAAGGAGCTCCACAGAGAGAGAGTTTGCTAGATTCAGACAAGTGACAGGGAGACAGAGAGGTCCATCCCAGTTTGGTGTCCTCAACATGTGACCACATTATCTCACACTATAATGAGTCTATGGTAAAGACGAGACTCCAGCTGGGCTATGTGCTAGCAACCTTTGGCCAAATGGACATGGGGTGGGGGCCTGATCAATAATTTATTTTTAATGTTTTGTTTTAAAATGTTTGTAAAATAGGGAATATGGATCATAATTAGTGAAACTGGAGTCAGAAGACCCATGTTCCCTTGAGGAACTATTATTGACAGGCTATCAATAGAACAAGGAATGTGGTGGTGTGGCGGTTCAATGACAAGACGGAACACAGCTTTTAGCAAGCAAGCAGGCTGGTCTCTGCTAACAGGCTTCTGCCTGTCAGCTTTCCACCTTCCCCTTTATTCTCTCTCTCTCCCCCCGCGCATTACATTCTCCAACAGATAAAAGGAATACACTGGCTTTGTTTAACATTCTTATTTACCAATTTCTGTCTACCGCATTCCTTGCTCTCGGGCCTTGAGCCCAGTCCTGAGAGGCTTCCCACGGTTCATGTCATCTTGGCGAGATTCCAAGGTTGATGCCCTTGGATGGAGCAGTGTGTGCACTGCTCCTACACAACACTCCGGGTGTGCCCTGAATGTTGCCAAGCGCATAAATCTTTATGAATCCTACATCCCCTCCTTTTTTGTTTATTTGTGCTCGGCCATCTCATGGTAGCCATCAATTTGCATTTGCAAGCCAATTAACTCTCGAACAGACAAGGTCATAACTCGTGGAGCCTGCCAGGGCGGGTCTCGACAAAGCCTTAATAAAGAGGGAATACATTGTACACAGCAGCAGCAAAAAATAAGTTTAAGAAGGTAAAGTGTAATTGGCCGGGCCCCAATTAGTCATGCTAGAGTACTGGGAAGAGAGGTTCGAGTAAGCGGCGAGCATCATCTCATTCCCAATTTCCTCAGGGTGATGACATACTGGAATAAGGCACGTACCTAACAATTCTTCAGCTGCTACAAAATCAAATAAACAAAAGTGGGTAACATTTGCTATTGAAGCCAATCTTTCCCATAGATTATATGTCATTCGGGCCCATAATGAAGAAAGCGCTCCCGAGTCAACCCCTCCAGGAAAGAGCAGGCACAAAAGGCATACAATCAATACAGAATTAGAGTAATTTGGGCGAGAATCGCCACAAACAAAGTCTCAGGAGTCTCTGGCTGTTGGTTTGCTGCCAGTCTTCGTTGAGCCGCGGTGACCAATGCTTTTACTGCTCCCCATGTCACGGGCTGGCTTGGGACGCTACGTCTCCTCTGTCTCCGTCCTGTCGTTGTCGACCTGGGAGGCACCACGTTCTCCTCCAAGGTCAGCTGAAACTCCGGTATGGGGTCCGACAGCCCCTGGTGCCACGCCATGCTGTTTCAGTGCCGGTCGCACACACCGGGCTGGAACCCACAATGGTCCTGCAGGGAGAAAGACAGCAGCATATCCCTGACCCCAAGTGATTAGAGGTACTGGGCCCAGCCACTGCGGATCGGGTAGCTGACGGTAATAGACACGCGGTCTTTCCAGTACCTCGGACTTGTGAAAATGCCGATCCGTGGGGGTCTGCTGATCTGCGTTCAGCATTAAATTATTTAAAGTAAACAAAAGGATATGCAGTTGTTGCTGAATGTCTCCTAAGATTCGGAGACACAGCTCCCCTTGTTTTAATTGTTTGTCAAGCAAGGCTTTTGGCGTGCGATTTGCACGTTCAACAATGGCTTGGCCCGTGGAATTATAAGGGATCCCGTGTTTGAGACGGATGTCCCATTGGGCACAAAAGGTGGAGAGGGCTGTGGAGCAATAGGCTGGGGCATTATCCGTTTTTATCTGGCTCGGGTGACCCATAACAGCAAAACAGGCTAGCAAATGGTGAATAACTTTGGGAATGGCTTCCCCACGCTGTGGGGTCGCCCAGAGGAATCCCAAATAGGTATCAATGAAAACATGTAAAAACGAATAGGGGCGAAATTGTGGCACGTGAGTGACATCCATTTGCCACAGCTGATTCGCTGCGGTACCTCTGGGGTTAACGGCATAAGAAAAGGTAGGGGCAGCAGCGGCATAGTGGGGGCAGGAACGAACAATAGAACGTGCATGATCAGCAGGAATATGAAACTGTCGGGCCAAAACAGAGGCAGACTGATGAAAAAAGGAATGGCTTTCAATGGGGTCAGAAAAAAGGGAATTTACCTGACCACGTAACGTGCGATCGGCGCGCGCATTGCTTTCAGTAAGTAGCCCAGGCAGAGGGGTATGACTGTGAATATGAGCAACAAAATAAGGGAAATTACGAGTGGTGAGGAGATACTGTAAGGACAAAAACAGGCGAAGGAGGTCCGCATCGACCTGAGGGGTAATGAGGGCAAGGGATAAATGATCAATTACCTGATAAACATAATGCATGTCCACAATCAAATTAAAGGGACAATCAGCAAAAAATTGAAAGGCCAAAATAACAGCAGCTAGTTCCAAAGACTAGTAAAGCTCTCCAAGCGCTGTGCATGCAAATACTATTGTACAAGTGAATGAAGCGCTTTCAGCTTTTCTAGAGGGAGGGGCCACTGGTCAATCCATACGGGCTCTAAGGATTGCCATACCAATGGTAATGCGGATGGCAAGGTGGGTGAGGGAGGATTTTGGGCCATTATATATTAATATCGAGGGTGGTGTCCAGCTTTGTAAGTAAATCACGGCCCCAAATATTGAGGTGGACAGGGAGCACAAAAGGGCAGATTGTAGCAAGGGCACGGCCTCCTGGTTTAGAGGTCCCGTCACCTGTGTAGGTATGGTGCAAACCTCCCCCGGCAACCAAAAATCAGTGTCCTCCTGCATGATCAAATCAAGCCCTGCACTTCCAGCAGTCGCCGCCCTCATAGAGTCTACAGATTTTAAGGCAGAAGAACAGTTGTCTGAGTGGGAAACACCCCCGTTTGGCCCTGGGTTCGGGGGAGACCCGTCGTGCGGTTTCCCGACCCGCTACGACACTGATTAGCCCAGTGATAGCCCTTCCGACACTTGAGGCACTTCTTTGAGGGGCGAGCGGGCGCCGTCGATGAGCGGCACTCCCGCAGAAAGTGACCCTCCTTACCACAGCGGTAACAACGCTTCCCCTCCTTTCTGGTTTTTCGCAGGGCGGCAGCCAGAACTCCAGCCTTATGGGCTTGTGTTCCGATGTTTTGGCACGCCCGCAGCATGTCCGACAGCTCTAAAATTCCAGAGGCTTGTGCCGCCTGGAGAGCACGGCGGCAATCCTCGTTCGCATTTTCAACCGCCATTTTTAACAGGATCTTCTGAGCTGCTGCAGGGCTATCTACCTGTTGGAGGATAGCCTCCTGCAATCTGTTGGTAAAATCCATAAAGGACTCTGATGCACCCTGACGGATACTGGCAAAGCTTTTAGTAGGCCTGCCCGAATCCGGGACCTTCCGGAAGGCATGCTGGGTGCAGGTGGAAATAATGGGGAAGACGGCCTGAGGGAGTTGAGACTGCAGCTGAACAGTAGCAAACTGGCCCTCCCCTGCCAACTGCTCATAAATGATACCTTGCTCTCTATATACCTGGGCTTGGCGTTCCGCCATCTGCCGATACTCACTAAGCCAAATAACATACTGACTAGGTGTCAGCATCATGCGCAACAGCGCCTTCCAGTCTTCAGGGATCAGGGAGTACCCACTACCTAGCCCTTCAATGAGACCACGTACGTACATGCTAGTCAGGCCAAACTCGCGAATCGCTTTCTTTACCTCTCTGATCACCGAGTAAGGCAAACTGACCCAGTTTGCAACCTGGTTGCCCTGGCCATCGTCCTGCCAGGTCACCGGACAAACGGAGACCAGATCAGCCAGCTCCTCTGCTGTAAGATCTGAGCGAGTCTTCGCTGCGTGAACCATTTGTTGCACCAGCGAAAGCCCTTGAGCAGACGCGGAGGATCCCCCAGGGGGCCCCAGAGTATGGGGCCCCACATCACACAAGGGAGAAGTGGGGAAGGCAAGGGAGGCGGTGGTAAGAAAGGCATTGGGGGGCGAAGCAGGGGGAGGGATGGCTTCAGGAGCGGACGGGGGTGGCGAAATCTGCGGCCCCTCTGTTGGCGCGGGAGAGGGTCCCCCCGAGGCGACACACTGTGTTGCATCGGTAGGAGGGGGGGTGGCCGCAGGAGCGGACGGGCGTGGCAAGATCACCAGCCTCGCGAGGGAGGGCCTGTCCGAGGCGACACGCTGTATCGTGTCGTGGCAGAGGTGCCAGGCATGTAAAGCCTGCATGGGCGCCCGAGGCTCTTCGTGCAATGTCTGGCCCAACCACTCCCAGTCCGCTAGCTTAAGGGTTCCGGCTTCAGGGTACCACGGGCATTGGTCACTCACCTCCTGTAGCAGGAGAGTCAGTTCTCGAGTGGGGCAGTCATGCTGAGCCTTACGCAGTAAATACGGTAGCTCATTGCGGTGTTGCACTTGCAAAGCAGAGAGGGAGCTTCCCATACTTACCACAACGAAAAATACTCACCGGGATCCACGAAGCGGATGAGTGACGCGTCTAAAACCCTTGCCGGGCGAGGTGAGTGCTGAGGGCCCCACGTTTGGGCGCCAGTTGTGGCGGTTCAATGACAAGACAGAACACAGCTTTTAGCAAGCAAGCAGGCTGGTCTCTGCTAACAGGCTTCTGCCTGTCAGCTTTCCACCTTCCCCTTTATTCTCTCTCTCTCCCCCTGCGCATTACATTCTCCAACAGATAAAAGGAATACACTGGCTTTGTTTAACATTCTTATTTACCAATTTCTATCTACCGCATTCCTTGCTCTCGGGCCTTGAGCCCAGTCCTGAGAGGCTTCCCACGGTTCATGTCATCTTGGCGAGATTCCAAGGTTGATGCCCTTGGATGGAGCAGTGTGTGCACTGCTCCTACACAACACTCCGGGTGTGCCCTGAATGTTGCCAAGCGCATAAACCTTTATGAATCCTACATGGTGGAGTTAGGCTGGAAGCAATTCTCAGCCACATAGATGGAGACGTGCATAGGGTTTAATAAAGTTCCACTTGTTCAACTTAACCTGCATTGAGTATCGCTCATTGGGAATGAAACACTTTCTTGAATGGAAACCTTTCAGACATACAGATGATTGCTAATAAGTGAACTCTAAGAAGATCCTGTAATCATAGAAGATTGTGAATTTGTTCTTTGCACTTTGGATATCTCAGAACTGGAACATTTCGCGGTTAGACAAATAGTTAACCATCCAGCTGTGTCTGGCTGTTTAGCTCATAGGCTCAAGTCATAATGGAAGAAGAAAAAACAAATGACTCTTATTTTCCCATCATTTATCTATTAGCTTGATTTAAAAAAAAGTCAGGAAGAAATAGAACAGTGGAAAATAAACTGAAGAGGGCAGTTTGGGCCAGGTCTCTATGTATTTCATTGCAATGTAACATAATTATTTAGGGTTATAAACTGCATGGTGAGGTTTCTGAACAGCTGTGGCTTTTCAGAGCCTGGCTTTTCCTGACCCAACAGCTTGCTACTGTGCATGTGTTGTTTTACTTCCCCTCTTCAGTCATTTCCATTTCATGTTTTCTTATATCCAGAGAATGACAGTTTCACACTCTTGCTGCTGTTCCCCAGTCTCAAAGCTAGAGGGACTTGGGGTAAAATTTTCAAAAGGGATTTAGTCAATATTTTTTCAGACTTTTAAGTGCCTATTTTTGAAACTTAACAGTTACACATATTTTCACTGTAGTGGTTAATGATTGATTTCTAGGGACGGGCAGTGGTTCAATGGATGCAAATTCTATACAGTATCTTCTAAATCTTTACACCCGTCTCCAATTGTAAAAGTCGCTTTATTTTTTAAATGTTTTTAAAAGAACAGGTAACTCAAATGTCATGCTAACTAGTGCAGGCAAGATTAAATTCTTAGAGCAGTTCAGAAAGAATATTAGAAAAGAACTTTGGGTGGATAACTCCTGGAACTTCAAACAATGAGCTGTCTCTTTCAAAACTATCTTCGCCATGACAACCTAATTAAGTCTATTAAGAAAAGGTGCACTCCAGCTAAAGTTGACTGACTTCGTTTCATTCTGAAGTCAGTCAACTTTATAGTGGAACAAAGAAGAACTTCTAAGGCTCTTCCTGAGAAAGTACTTGTAAACACAGGTGTGTGAAATTTGGTGGCCATTCACAGGTTTGTGCAAACATATTCGTTAGTATTAATCCACTTGGAAATCCTCTGCCATCCTTTTCTTGCAGCTGAATGAACCCCAAATCTCCAAGTGAAACTCTATTGAAATCTCGGTTTTCCTGTCAAACATGCAGAACTACAAACTTTCTGAAAACTAGCCCATGTTTGCAATTTTTTAAAGAACGTGGTGTTGTTGTTTTTAAATTCAGTATCAGGTAAAGGTTTTTTTGTGGTTATTGGAGGAAAATGTACAAAACTATTTCATAGAATGTTGCACCTACATATTAAACTCTATAGATCCTCAGCTGGTGTAAATCAGCATAACTCCATTGAAGTCAATGGAACTACGCCAATGTATACCTAGCTGATGATCTGGCCTTGTCTTTTTTTTTCATATTCTAGAGCCTTGTGTCTTAAAAGAAATGTGGTCTTTCCTCCCGAGGTAAAAGGTTGCTTCATAGCCATGAGGGTCTCTGTATTTTTTAAAAAACTTTTTACACTCCCTTAGTTCAAAATTTTCCCTCTAATATAGACCCAGAGGTTGTTCTAGCTACAGGCAAACTGGGCAGCTGTGCCTGAGGGGGCAGCAGGCAGATTTCTGGGGAAGCGGTGCTGCAGTCTAGTTTATGGGGGTGGGAATTGCAGCCTATTCCAACATGTAGTGCTGTAACTGGCCCATGTGGATCCTGATGGCTTTTATGTGCTGCCATACGAACTACTCTATGGTTTCATGTCACTAAAGCCTCATTGGAGTGACCTGGATGTGGGAATAAAGGGGAGCCATGTGTGTGCATGTATGGGGGGTGAGGAGAGCTGTGTGTGTAAAAATCAATTGAAATAATGGCACAAAATTCATTCAAAGACAAATGCCCTGGGCAGCTGGGGGCTCTGCCCAGGCTGGGGCATTTTTTCACTTGGCACCCCCAGGGGCTAGGTCTGCAGACAAATATTTTGTTTGAAAATAAAGCTTTTAATTCCTGGCTACTGCATTCCTAAACGCTGCATGAGACAGGGCCTGCCGGGCTGGGACCCCTCAGCCATCCCAGTTCCCCTCCAGTCTGCCCTCCCACTCCTTTCTCCCTGTAGCCTCCCATACCTCACTTCCCTTGCCCATCTTCTGTCACCTCCATGGCTCCACCCTCTCCCTCCTCACCTTCCTCTCTGCTTCCTATCACCCTGTGGCTGCTCCTCGCTCTCCCATTCATCCACTATACACCTCTCTCTTCCATGGCAGGGTTGCAATCACATTTGTTAATCTGCAGTGGCCAGGGAGACTGCAGTGGCTGAGCTGCAGTGCTCAGGCAGGCAGCGTAGGAGGGACGTAGCATGCTGAAGTTTTGCCTAGGGTGGCAGATTGTCTTGAGTGGCCTTTGCGTATCCTTTTCCATTAATGGAAGAGGAGGAGGGTGTCTGCAGCTCTCTCCAGAACTTGTCAATGCCTTTCCATTCTTCCACCGGATGGGGTCACTAGAGAGTAACTCAAAGCGCGCGCCTCATACCGAGGCTGACAAAACTCCCTAGAAGGTGCAGCCAGCTCAAGATCAAGCTTGACTCCCATAAGTGCAGCTCCATTGAACCAGTCCTAAATGGGATTTTTTTAATTTGTAAATTTCTTAAGACATCCCCAAAAGCTCTCTGTCTGGACCATCTGAAACCCAAAAATTCAAAGTGCAGTTGAGAAGGGAGAGAAATAAGAAACAGCTGGTAAGTTAGGATTCAGACTCTGTCTGCACTGGTGCAAAGATGTAATAATAAAGCTGATGATTATCCAAGTCTTTATTATTATTACAACAGTCTGCTGGCTGTAAAGCAACTTATGGGAATGGAACATGTTGTAAAGTATCTTGATGCCCAGAACAATTACACTTTGAAAACACTCCTTTGGCTAGTTGAATGTAGAAAAATCCAGATTGGCTTGTGATTGTGACCAGTTCATGAATCCTTCACAAAGGTGTTTGAACTAGCAATAGTTTTTGTTAGGAAGAAAGTATAGTACCGTAAATGTTAGTCCCCACAGACAACCATTTGCTGCACCTTAGAAAGTGTGATGAGGTTGTGGAGGAAAAACACTAATATTCTGAGATGTATTGACTGGAGTGTTGTATGTAAGATACAGGAGGGTATTGTCCCGCTCTACTCAGCACTGGTGAAACTTCAGCTAGAGTACTGTGTCCAGGTCTGGGCACCACACATTAGGAAAGATGTGGACAAGTTGAAAGAGTTCAGAGGAAAGCATGATAAAAAGTTTAGAAAACCATTTAGTCTTGAAAGAAGACTCAGGAGGGACTTTAAAACAGTTTTCAATTATGTTCAGGGCTGTTATAAAGAGGTCTGTGATCAGTTGTTCTCCATGTCTGCTGAAGGTAGGACAAGAAGTAATGGGCTTAATCTGCACCAGGAGATATTTAGGTTAGATATGAGGAAAAGCTTTCTAACTATAAGGGTAGTTAGGTTTCCAAGGGAGTTCCCATCATTGGAGGTTTTGAAGAACAGGTTGGACAAACACCTGTCAGGGATGGTCTAGCTCGGGGGCAGTCAATTATTTTTTGTCAAGGTCCAAATTTTTTGGGCAAGGTATAGTCAAGGTCCAGACTCCAGAGAAATACTTTTCACACTGCAAGTGCCCCGCTCAACAAACACAATGCTGTGCATTAGTAATATACCCCATCTCATACATTTTTAGTCCATTAAATGAAAAATAAAATCAAACCACTTATAACCTACAAACAATCCCCAAGAAAATAATAGCTTAAATTAAGCAAGTAAGGAATTAAGGAGAACTAGTCAATCATTAATTCACAGTACAGTGTATTGGAGATTGCATTGTGAGAGAATGAAAGGGTAAAAATAATTAATAATGTAACCCTTCTGCCCATCAGTGTTGGCAGCAACATGGGCCGGGTTCAGTATCTAGGGGTTCCGTTTCAATAACACAATGCAAAACCAGCTCAAGGCCCCACCCAGTGACCTGGGACATTTACATACCACCCCCCCGGGCGCCTCTAAGAGGCAATGCTTCCCCTCTTGCAAGCACAGAGTCTGAGTGTAGCAAAAGCCTTTTAATAAAAGAGGGAAACAATGCAGCATTTTGTTGGGGAAACACCACAAACAGGTTCATAACACAAACCATGAGCAAAAGACCCAGCCCCAAGTAAGTTTGTCAGTGTCCTTTTCCCCTCAGGGTCTTAAGTCCAGCAATCCAACAGTCACCCCACCCACAGTTTCTGTCCTGGGTCAGTGCAGCCCCCAGAGTTCAGAAGTTCAGCTGCAGAGTTTACCTCCCAGCCTGGGTGAAAGTATGAGGGGCATCTTACATGGTCCCAGTGGTGAGCTGGAGCCGGTTTGCACCGGTTCGCTGGAACAGGTTGTTAAATTTAGAAGCCCTTTTAGAACCGGTTGTTTTGCGAGGGATAACTGGTTCTAAAAGCGCTTCTAAATTTAACAACTGGCCAAAAGTGGCGCCTTAGGCGCCGACTCCGTGGGTGCTCCAGCCCTGGAGCACCCAAGGGGAAAATTTGGTGGGTGCAGAGCACACACCGGAAGCTCCCCGCCCCGCCCCGCGTGCGGCCCCAGCTCACCTCCACTCCACCTCCTACCCTGAATGTGCTGCCCTGCTCTGCATCTCCGCCCACCCCAGCTTTCCGCGAATCAGCTGTTCGCACAGGAAGCCGGGGTTGGGGTGGGGGTGGAGGGCTGAGAAGCAAGCGGCGGCTTCGCACTCAGGCCCAGGGAGGTGGAGGTGAGCTGGGGCAGGGGGGGCGAGGAGGGCTGCCCGCACCGCAGCAGGTAACCCGGGGGGGCACGCAGGGGAACCGCTCCCCGCCCCAGCTCACCTCCGCCACCCTGGGCCTGAGCGCGAAGCCGCCACCTGCTTCTCAGCCCTCCCAGGCTTTCCGCACAAACAGCTGATTCGCAGGAAGGTGGGGCGGGGGGCAGCACGTTCAGGGTAGGAGGTGGTGTGGAGGTGAGCTGGGGCCGGGTGTGGGGTGGGGAGCTGCCAGTGGGTGCTCTGCACCCAGCAAATTTTCCCCATGGGTGCTCCAGCCCCAGAGCACCCACGGAGTAGGCACCTAAGGCACCACTTTTGATGTGATCAGTGGGGGGAGCGGCCACTATGCTCCCCTGCCCCTAGGAGCCAGAGGGCCCTGCCGGATGCTTCCTGGGAACTGCCCCAGGTAAGCACTGCCGGCACTCACCACCTCGCTCCCCGGCAGGTCCCTCTGGCTCTTAGGGGCGGGATGGGTCCCACTAAGGTGGCCCACGAGACCCTCCTGCCCGTTCTGGGGGCAGTCAGGGGACAGGGGAGGGGGGTGGATGGGGCAGTGGTCCCAGGGGGGTGGTGACAAGGAACGTGGGGGATTGGATGGGGCAGGAGTCCCGGGGGGCGGGGGTGGGCAACGACCCCCTCATGGGGTGAGGAGGGAACCGGTTGTTAAGATTTTGGCAGCTCACCACTGCATGGTCCGCTGCTTGGGTCGATTGCCATGCCTCTCCGAGGGGTTCTGCTGCAATCTTCACCACCAGCTGCACCTCTCCGCCAGCTGCCCTGCTGGCCGCTCCTCTCTGCTAGCCGTCCTGCCGTCCACAAATATGTCTTCAGCTCCCCTCCCCCACTTAACACCGTGGTCAGTGATTTCATCTGTTAGGAGGGGGGGCCCAGTGCTGGTGCACTCAGAACCACTAACCCAAAGTAGGCCTAATGCTTAGACCTAGGAATCAGTGATTTCAGCTCTGCAGCATGTAACAAGACTCCTAATGGAGTCAAAATTAGCTCTGTTATTACATAGTGGAGAAAGGAGAGGTCAAAATGGTGTTTAGGGCTCTCAGAAGGGGCTCACACTACCAGGTACACGTACCTGTCCCCAGCCTCTCTCAATTCACTGGGCTTTGGAACCCATGTCCCTTGCCTATTGACTATCCCTAGGCTAGGTTTATTTGGTCCTTCCTCAGCTCAGGAGGCTGGACTGGATGACTTCTTGAGGTCCTTTCCAGCCCTACATTTGTTATTCTATGATTAATGGAACTTATCCTTACGCGACTTGTATGAGATTGGGAAGCACTATCCAAATTTTACAGATGGAAATTGAGGCATAGGGTAGATTAAGTGATTTGCCTAAATTCATATAGGAAATCTGTGGCTGAACAAGGAATTTAACCCAAGTCTCTTCAGTCTTTATGCAGTGCTCTATCTTTGTGTACAGCTTAAGTTTGTGGAGGAAACATTATGTTATACTTCTGTATGAACAATACTCTACAAAAATAAAGTATATTGCAACTGAGACTGACGTAGCTAGGGACTCTCAGGCTAGGGAGATTCATAAGGATAAGTAGCAATATCATTGTTACAAATGGTTGGAAACTTGGTTCACTTCTTTGGGTATGAAAATATTACTCTAGTACAGCTGAGGTCTGAACTCCATCAGATAGTTGAAAAGAAGATTTGATCAGTGTAAAGAATAGAGTTCTGTCCCAAAGTGAGGCTGTTAATATTTAATAGCTAATATTTATAGATAACTGGTCAGATCTTCAGATGCTGTAATCTGGTAATAACTCCATTGATTTAAGGGAGCTATGCTAGAGATCTGGTCTGGTATTACTCTTACAACACTGTGGTTCTATGCATGAAGCTGTGACCTTTTTGTTCAAATCCTGGTGCAGTTTTGGCTCACATGAGTCTTGGAAAGGGTTTGGGAGATGGTCCATATTAAAGTTAGAAGTGCATACCCAGGGGTGGTGCATGAATCCCCCATTTGAGGAGGCTAGCCTCCTGCCCCTCCCCTTCTGTCCTCCCCTTGCCTATTGAAGCTGGAAGAGCCCTGGCTGAGCCACCCCGGCTCACCGGCTGGCCCGAGCCCACTCGGGTTCGGGGGAGAGGCAGAGTGTGGGGGGAAGAGGAGCAGCATGGGTGGGGCCACAGGGGAAGAGCAGGATATGGGAGCAGGGCCTTGGGGCAGAGCATGGGTGGGGCCATGGCCTGGGCGCCCTTTCTGCAGTTTGGGGAGGCTTAGCTTACCCTGGCCTATTATACCCACTGCCCGTGTATGTACCAAACAATTGGATGACAAGGGAGTGTTTCTCCCAAGCAGCAAGTTCTATATCTTCAGACATGGAATCTGGCAACAGACACATGGTTACTGTTATCACAAAAGATGACCATCCCTTCTGAGCTGCAACATGTGCTATTCAAGGTACCATACCCAAGAACATCATTTTGGAAAAAATGTACCATGAGGAAATCCTGTGCAAACTCTTGCTTTCTCCTTTCACTGCTTAAAATGTCCATTTCTTGCCAGTTTTACTGTTCCCCCCCCACCCCTGTAGCCAATATCCCAAATACTCTGGTGCCAAATAAGAGGCACTGATTTGTCTTAGCAGAAAACTAGCGACTTTCAGTGAGCTGTGAAATTGAAGCATTGCCCCAACTGAAAATGGTTTTGCTGGCACCAGATGTCACTGTTGGTCCATACTAACAAACCTTAAATGGCATTTCTGTAACAGACTATATAATAATTTCTGAACCCAGAACTGAGCACATGGGTAAAGGGTTCACAACTGCAAGCCTATGCATGCGTGTAGACCTTACCTAAGAGAAATCTATAGATGAAAAACGCAGTCTAAATACTAAACATTATTATTAGGAAACCAGGCTCTAGTACAGAAAACTCTGTCTTCTGGCTACATTGAACATGTGATTTTTAGAAGCAAAATGGACTGTTTTCTGTGCCATCTGCATACCACTACCCAGAATGCCTTTCAGACTTCCACCCAATTCATAACAGTTCTGAGCTCTGGTAACAAATTAAGGGTTTGAATATGCACTGAGTTTTTTTTAATTACTTGACCTGGCTGAAAAAATGTTGTTCATAGTTAACTAATTTATAATTTATAATTAGTCAACTTAATTTTTAATTTGGTGCACAAGACTATTAAAGAATAGGAAACTATGATTTAAAGAAGACCCTTAATGTCCCTCCACCTGCCTATATCATTCTAATAATTTTTCTTTAACATGGAATCTTGTTATCTCTACAGCAAATGTAAACACAAACATTTTAAACTTACTTTGGAAATATTATTTTTGAAACTATTTGAAATATTTTATTTAATATACACCTTGCCTTGTTAATGCATCAACTACCCATGGAATCTTGAAGTTCTTAAAGGAAAACTCTGATAATTTGTTTTGCTTCTATGATCTGAGAGAACCTAAGGCAGGAAGTCTTCTCACAAACAATTACAATATATGATATTTGGCACAAAAATTCAAAATGGCATCTTTACCGTATGCCAGAACCCATGGTCCTTTAGGTTATTCTCATTTTAAGTGGTATTTACTTCTAAGCTCTGGGAGTCTCATGCCACAGAGTCTTAAGAGGACTCTGTTAAGCATCTTTCATAATTTTAAAGTCCTTTATCCTCTCAGTTACTTGCCACAAAACCATGCATTATAATTCAAAATTGAAGTATTATAGTAAAATGTATGTTTGTATCCTGGTACTCAGATTGGTTTGGTTTTTTAGGGTTACTTATGAGTGCTGGGCTGTAGACACTGATCTATGATTGGATCTTCAGACAGCATAAATTGGTATAGTTTTGTTGAATTTATTATTCACTGTATATTTAACAAGGGCACATGGGGCCTGTCGACATACATTCAATGTGTAGCAGTTCAAAGTGGCGTATATATGTTTCAAATCCCATTTCTTCATGGCATCCAACGTAGTGACTTCAATGGAACTACGCTGTCTTACGTCACTTGAGGATGTGCCCAAAAAGCTTATCAAGGATGTCACAGAGACTCACAGATATGTGGCTGATTGATATAATAATCCTATACTCACAAATCTGTGCCCTGTTTAGGCTTTTCCTTCTTGAATAGGAAGTGAGGACTTAAAGTATTGGCTGTGCTTTCTTAGAAATATGTTTAGGACCTCCCCCCAACCCCCACACTGAAACCAATGTCAAAATATGCCCCTTTGGAAAGTTACCCTATGCTGGATGCCTTGCAGAAATGATATTTGTAACATATACCTCCCCCAGTGCACTCTAAGCTGCTACACATCCATTATATGCCAACAGGCCTCAAATGCCCACTTGTTCAATACTCTCTGAATGTTACATGGCTCTTTAGGGATCGTTAACAAATATATGCTCTGACATTTAAAAAAAAATCATTATACTACAGCTTTTCTAAATAAGATGGGCTTTCAGATTGATTGTAAAGTGCTGAATGAAATTCAGCTTGCCAAAATGAGTTAGGACACTTTAAAATGTCTGATTAAAAGAAAGATATGAACAAACAAAATGATATGAATTAAGACCTTGAACTATAATAAAACTATGTTAACACTTTCTCAGCATGATTATTTTTAATCCATCCTATCCCTTTCTCCAGGAGAGGAGGCCAGAATGTTCTTGTCAGCCCCACAAAGGGAGGATTTCTGTGGCCCCTGCCACCCACTCATGCCCTGACTGTATTGGATGGTTTGGATGTCCAAAAAGTGCTAAAAGTGGCTCTGATTGGCTAACATGGGTAGGCAAGCCCATGTCTAAGGAAGGCTTTATGAACAGGGAACATCTGCCTCCCTGCAACTTCTTGGGTGACTGTACTGAAGCAGAAGTTATCCACAGATGTGGATGACAGTTGATCATATCGCTACTGTGTATTTGTGATGGATATTTCTTAGGCCTAATCCTGCAATCTGTACCAAGACAACTCAGTTAAGTATGTATTACTTATTGCAGGCAACAGCTGCAGAATTGTCATATGCCGGTTTGCTAAGGGGGTCAATCTTAAAAATGCCCTTGATCACTCACTTCAGAAAGTGAAGAGGCAACAGTATCACTGGATGTCAAGGAAGTAGCCTTTAGACATGGTAAGGTCTACGTGCTGAGTCCTTTTTAATACCAAGAGATGTAAAATTAGAGATGAACTAAACGGCTAAGGGTCTGATCCGGAGATGATTGATGTCAATGGGAGTCATGCATTGATTTCTGAAGGTTTTGAGTAACAGTCTGTGTCTTGAGGTCAGAATTCTGCATATCTTCTTGAAGAGTTAATGACTTCAGTAAACCTGTGATAGAGCAGAGAGCTGTATTCACTGTGCTACATATAGTGTTAGTGATGCCAACTCTTCCAGAAGAAATACAGATCTCTAGAGACAGATCTTGGCAGGTAAGTTAAGGGGGGAAATGACTCTAAAGCAGTGGTGGGCAACCTGCAGCCCGTGGGTTGCATGCAGCCCATCAGGGTAAGATGATTGTGGGCTGCAAGACATTTTGAGAATGTTGATCATCCACAGGCATGGTCCCCCGCAGTTCCCAGTGGCTGCAGTTCACTGTTCCCAGCCAATGGGAGCTGCAGGAAGTGGCAGGTTGCAGGGATGTGCTGGCCATCATTTCTCGCAGTTCCCATTGGCCGGGAAAGGCGAACCGCAGCCAATGGGAGCTGCGGAGGACCGTGCCTGGGTCTCACAACCCGCAATCAGCTTACTCTGAGGTGGGCCGCAGGTTGCCCACCACTGCTCTAAAGTACATAGAATCAGAGAATTGTAGGACTGGAAGGGACCTTGAGAGGTCATCTAGTCCTGTCTCCTGCACTCAAGAGGACTGCAGGACTAAGTATTATCTAGACCAGTGGTTCTCAAAGCCGGTCCGCTGCTTGTTCAGGGAAAGCCCCTGGCGGGTCAGACCACTTTGTTTACCCCCCACGTCCGCAGGTTCGGCCGATCGTGGCTCCCACTGGCTGCAGTTCGCCGCTCCAGGCCAATGGGGGCTGCGGGAAGCGGCGTGGGCCAAGGGACGTGCTGGCCGCCCTTCCTGCAAACCAGTCCGGCCCACCAGGGGCATTCCCTGAACAAGCGGTGGACCGGCTTTGAGAACCACTGATTTAGACCATCCCTGACAGGTGTTTTTCTAACCTGCTCTTAAAAATCTCCAATGATGGAATTCCACAACCTCCTACGCAATTTATTCCAGTGCTCAACCACCCTGAGAGTTGGGACATTTTTTCCTAATGTCCAACCTAAACTGCCCTTACTGCAATTTAAGCCCATTGCTTCTTGTCCTATCCTCAGAGGTCAAGGATAACAATTTTTCTTCCTCCTCCTTGTAACAACCTTTTACATACTTGCAAACTGTTATCATGTCCCCTCTCAGTCTTCTCTTCTCCAGACTAAACAAACACAATTTTTTCAATCTTCCCTCAGAGATCATGTTTTCTAGACTTTTAATAATTTTTGTTGCTGTTCTTTAGACTTTCTCCAATTTGTCCATATCTTTCCTGTAATGTGGCACCCAGCATTGGACACAATACTCCAGCTGAGGCCTAATCAGCGTGGAGTAGAGCAGAAGAATTATTTCTTGTGTCTTGCTTACAACACTCCTGCTAATACATCCCAGAATGATGTTTGCTTTACTTGCAACAGTGTTACGGTTGACTTGTATTTAGCTTGTGATCCACTATGACCCCCAGATTTCTTTCTTCAGTACTCCTTCCTAGGCAGTCATTTCCCATTTTATGTGTGTGCAACTGACTGTTCCTTCCGAAGTGGAAAACTTTGCATTTGTCCTTATTGAATTTCATCCTATTTACTTCAGACCATTTCTCCAGTTTGTCAAGATCATTTTGAATTTTAATCCTGTTCCCCAAAGCACTTGCAACTCCTCCCACTTTGGTATCATCCGCAAACTTTATGAGTGTACTCTCTTTGCCATTATCTAAATCATTGATGAAGATATTGAACAGAATCGGACCCAGAACTGATCCCTGTGGGACCCATTCGATATGCCCTTCCAGCTTGGCTGTGAACCACTGATAACTATTCTATGGGAATGGTTTTCCAACCAGTTATGCACTCACCTTATATAGTAGCTCCTTCTAGGTTGTATTTCCCTAGTTTGTTTATGAGAAGGTCATGTGAGACAGTATCAAAAGCTTTACTAAAGTCAAGATATACCACATATACTGCTTCCCCCCATCCAGAAGGCTTGTTACCCTGTCAAAGGTTATATTAAGTTGGTTTGACACGATTTGTTCTTGAGAAATCCATGCTGACTGTTATCACCATATTATCTTCTAGGTGTTTGCAAATTGATTGCTAAACTATTTGCGCTATGATCATTCTGGAAACTGAAGTTAAGCTGACTAGTCTGTAATTTTCTGGGTTGCCATATTCCTTTTTATAAATCAGCACTATATTTGCTCTTTTCCAATCCTCTGGAATCTCTCCTGTTCTCCGTTACTTTTAGAAAATAATCGCTAATGGCTCAGATATCCCCTCAGTCAGCACCTTGAGTATTCTAGGATTATTTTATCAGGCCCTGGTGATTTGAAGACATCTAACTTTTCTAAATAATTTTTAACTGGTTCATTTTCCCTTTTGGGATAGTACTTAAATACATGATAAAGTTTTAGCTTTTGCTTCTTTGTTTTAAATTTTCTCCACAAAAAGAGTAGCCATTCCCCTAGAACTTCACGTCTTCATTTATAACAAAGTACTAGAATATGGCAACATCTAGGAATACCTCTGAATCAGCTACTCTAAGCATGCTAAAATCTCAACCTTAGGAAACCCTAAGAGATTTTGTAGACATGTTGTACTAATTGTTCATTGGCAAGTTATTCTGGCAAGACACTCCTATAACTATTTACAATTATTCCTGTCTTTTGTTTTGTATAATCTTAGAACAAAATTGTTTTATTGAAGTATAATTTTCATATCCCAACAGAATGGTTTAAAAAAGGAATGATAACCTCAAATGTCTCTATCTACTCTTGGAAATTATTAAATGGAATTTTTTATAATGGGAATTGTGTAGCTAATTCCTAAGCAGCTATTTGAAAGTGGAGGGGGTAAAAAAAATGGATACACATGGTTTTCATCTAATTGAAGGAGGACATCCAAAGTATTACATAATTCTGTCAAACATGTTTGGATAGTTTCTTTCAGTTGTAGAGTTGTCAATATTTTGAGTTAAAGTCCTCTGTAGTAAACCACGAAATATAATCAAAGTCTAAACTAATTAAACTAGTGTAAGAAAAAACAGTTTTAAGAAAAAAAGAACTGACTAGCTCATGGTTGTGGTTGATTCCAGGCTGGTCCATTGGCTGAAATAGCTCCTGGCATGACATCCTTAGGCCAGGGGGCTACTCTAAATTATGGCAACCCGTCCTGGTTTTCTGTGGGAGGCGATACTGCCCTTAATGCCATCATGATGTGTGTTGTGGCCTCACTATGCCCTGCCCCATATGCTGATATTAGCGGGGGAGGCTTGCATACACAATAGGCAGATGGGGCCAGAGTGAGGGATGAAGGAATCCCCAGCTTGGGGAGCTGTAGGCAGTTTGAGCCATTCTGGTGGCAAGAAGGGAGCACAAAGAGAACAAGAATGGGTTTGAGACTGGCCATCTACATTTAGAATGTATATATTTCTGACAGCAACATTGAAATCTGTACGCATTCAGAAATAAATTTCCTGTCTTGCCTTTTACAAGTGCCAGTTCATCATTCCATTAAAGTCTTGGATAATCACTGAGTTTATCTTTCAGCAAGTCCTTATACAATTGTGAAATCAATATATTCTTGGACAAATAATATAAGCGTAGAATCTACATATGAAAGAGATAAAGACAAGTTCTTTCAGCTGACCAGGTCAAACATGTCTTCTCTAAAAAATAAGCATAAAAACAGAATCTGGAAACTTGAATCATGACCTGTACATCATCAAAATTCCAGAGATCTAATTTGAGATATAAATTAGTAAACACCTTTAAGGCTCTTAAAGCTGGGTAGTTCAAATCAATAATACAAAATTGCCGGAATAACATCTGAATTATGTGCCAATAGAATGGAAGGAATTTGTTCAGCAGACTGATCTACCCTCTCTTCATTTATTGCCTCCCATAGCCAGATTGAGGTCCAGATGCTTGTCTATGGCCAATAAAAATGCAACACAAGTTAGGAAGCTGGGTATGGAGGGTATGCATAGGTGGCTGAAAAACAGTCTTTTGACTTTGCCTAATCTTGAGTCATCTGTGTGCCAAAAAAATTCCCCATCACAATCTAGAGCAGCCTGAAAACTGCTCTAAGTAATATCAGATGCCAGTTGCCGAAAGAGATCATCAGGCCCTAGGAAAGCCCTAACTATTTTCCTTTTCCCACTGTCTGTGCTCCCCACATCAGCAGCTATTACATTCTTATATGGTTCACTTTTTTCTACAAAGAATGCAGCTGTGTTTGATCACTGCACTGAGGGGTACAATGGGAACTGGCAGAAAAAGAGCTAAATGGCATTTAGAAAAAAATGATGGGAATGAAAATGAGTATTTTGAATGATCAAAAATGAGCAAAATCAGGCAGTTGCGTACAATGGTAGTAATTCAGATTATGCCCCACTATAGTAGAGGGATTAAACATATGCAGACTTCTGCTCTGGATCACTGCAGCAGAATTTTGCTAGTGGAATAATTTCCTTGAAAATATGCTCTTCAGCATACATATTATAAAATCAAATTAGTCATCTTCTCTCGAGAGAAATAAAGAGCCACATCTCCATTCAAGTAGTTGGGCACTTAAACATAAAATAACACACACAATCTCTCAGCAATTTTCAGAAGTACACATTGTGGATGTATGTGGCTCTAAAAATTCTCAGCTCTCTGATGAAAAAAAGACAGATGTCTGAATTCCATAGCATTGCTCAAGTTTTCCAGGTTATCTTGCTAGAAGAATGGTGGTTTCCAACTACAGTATATTATATCTCTGGGATTCCGCTTCGACTAGATCAACATCTGGCATAATGGTTTTATGTGCTCCTGGGATTACCCATTTAAATGTATGTAAAAGTTTTATAAAGGTTGTGACACACATTTATTCATAGAATGGAAAACCATGGTTAGAGCTGAGATGGAATTTTGAAGTCAAAACAAAGACTTAGGGTTGGGTGGTGAGAGGGATCCAGCCTTAAGCTTGAATTTTTTTGGCCTTTGTCTGTGTGAGTCAGAACCTGGATCGACCAATGACAACTGAGAAAGTGGGCATCTTGGGGAAATTAATGACCAGATGGAAGAGCTGAAGGCCTAGAGTGAAACCATGGACCCTTAACCGAGGCTATCACTGGTTCAGCTTCACAGTTGTTAGCAACACTGAGGGAAGTAGTGTAGATGTCACTCTGTGTCACAAGCATTTTTAACATCTAGGGAGAGGACATTTAGCAGGTCAATTCTGTCCAAGACCTGCCTTCAGCAACAACCCTAAAACCCATTAAACTTCATTAACTTCAGAGGGGGTTACAAAGGAATACTGCTGGTAAAATTTGGCCCTTTTTATTTCTCTTTGGGCTATAACAGGATTGTAAGACTATTCTACCTCATAGAGTATTTTAACTATAAATAATTTAATATTTATCCAATGCTCTGAATATATACATTGCAAAGCATTATTACTAGGAAATGAATATTTCAGCATCATGCTAGTAGTTACTCTGCTGCTCTAGGGAGCCATCTTTTGGATGGAATTTAAAACTGAGGTCAGGTCACATGCAGTCATTAAAATTCCTTGTTTGAGCGTTTGCTCTGTTGTCCTTGCTTATTTCCAATTTGGTAAATGTGTTATACTTAGTGAAAATTCCTTGGTTATTTCAAATTGAAATTCTAGACTGTAGTTTTACTTTGTGTTGCTTAAAGGATCCAGCCTTCACTCCAGAGCTGTTTATTTCAGTGATGGGTTAATAGGATCCCTGTGTCTATAACTTGCTGAGTGCTTGGGTATCACTGTCTGAACGATTCTGTATAGCTATCTGGTGTAAAGAGTGATAGAACTTGTGGACAAGTAGAACTATGAGTTTTAAGTCTTATTCATAATAAATACATTGGCTAACATTTAATATGTAAATTTCCCCCTTTTTTGATGGATTAATCTCTTCACATTTCATTAGGACACCATAGTGTCCCAGACTTTTAAGGGTAGGCTTTCAGCATGGACATGTTCCTGGGAGCTGTGTGTGCAGATAAAGGGAAGAGCGAGTCTGGTACATTGGTAAATATCCACCAGTTTCTAAGAAACAGAGGTACATCTCCTCTCCCACCCCCCAGGGTTGCTAGGTGTCCGTGCTGTTAGAAGTCCAGTTGGCAGTGCAGCGAGGGCAGGAACTGTGACCAATTGGAGCTGCAGAGGTGGCGACGGTGGGTGCAAGGGCAGCACATGGAGCCTCCCTGGCCGCCTATGCGTCTAGGGGCTGCAGGGACCTGGCGGCCGCTTCCTGGGGGCTGCAGTAAGCGCCGCCAGAACCCCGAATCCTCTTCCACACCCCAAACCACTGTGCCAGCCCACAGTCCCCTCCCACACCCAAAATCCCTCCCGAAGCCCGCAGCCCCCAACACCCTGCCCCAGCTCCCTCCTGTACCCCAAACCCCTCATCCCCGGCCTCATCCCAGAGTCCAAACCCCCAGCCAGAGCCCACACCCCCTCCCACACTCCGAACCCCTTGGCCCCTGCCCGGAGCTCCCTTCTGAATCCAAACCCCACATCCCTGGCCCCACCCCAGAGCCTGCACCCCCAACCAGAGTTCACACTAGCTCCCCTGCACCACAGTCCTCTACCCCAGCCCAGAGCCCTCTCCCTGAACCCCTCATTTCTGGCCCCACCCAGAGCCCGCATCCCCCGCCCGAAGCCCTCTCCCACACCCCAAACCCTTCATCCCTGGCCCCACCCCAGAGCCCGCACCCCAAGCCAGAGCCCTCACACCCATCCTACACCCAAACTTTGTGCCCCAGCCAGGTGAAAGTGAGTGAGAGTGGGGGAGAGTGAGCGACGGAGGGAGGGGGGATGGAGCAAGCGGGGGTTGGGTCTGGGGAAAGGGGTGGGGTAGGGGTGTTCGGTTTTGTGCGATTAGAAAGTTGGCAACCCTAACCCACACCCACAATGGATTCTCAATAAACCCAGAAAGCTCCACTTCAATAGTCTGATCACAGAACAAACCCTGAAGCTTGTGGTAACTACAGAATCACAATTGCTTGTGAAGCCTGCCAAAGTAGCAGATGTTGTTGATGCTGGAAGAATGGACCTGCAGTACAGCATCTGCATCCCATGAGTCCTGTCCAAAGATAGGAAAAGAAGTATGAAATACCATAGCTGTTTTGCATACTAAGTTTGAGAATTATTTCTCCCAGTGACTGAGACAGATTAATTTACTTTTTTTTAAACTAGATTCTCCAGAGACCAACAGACAAAGAAAAATAGCCTGAGTTTAAACTAATTTATGGCCTTCTTCCTTTTCCAGCAAACAAATAGAACTTCTGGTCCACAGAGGGCCTCCGTCCTTAGGGAAGGATTGGAATGACTTAACCTAATGAGGCCTCAGGAGACTGGGTGCTTGATCTGAGCTGAAACTGTGAGGAACTTGTAACCACAAGGAGAAACCTAGAGTGGGGTGTTGAAAGACTTTTCCTGCCAAAGCCATTGTTGGAGTTGGGATGAACTCTGAGAAGCTTATTTGAATGGCTCTTTTATTGTTTTTAATATGTTTTCTCTGCAGTGTTTTTTCCTTAAGAATAAAGTAGGCTTGCATAGAAAGAACTGTGTGGTAACTTATATCTGTAGCAATCACTTTGAAGAGAAAGTAAGCAGGCTGTCTTTGCTGGGAGATATGCGGTGAAGGCAGGGAACTGTTCATCATGGACATACCCTGGTCAGAAAGGAGTGAGATGTGGGTCTCCAACTATGAGAGGTAATGGCCAAGGAGCTGGAAGCTGAGATTGAGTGTGCATGCTGAACCATTGAAGCGAGATATAGCTGCAATCACCCTGAACTGTGGCATTCTCTTTTTCAGCTGCATTTTCACGTCACCTTGGTTTACAGATGACCTGTAACAAATAAAGTGAGAGGGAAGATGGCAAAAGCATGAGTGGTGGAAGTCGTGTGCCAAGGCTGTTCAATTGCAGTAAGAAGATTTAAAAAAAAAAAACTTTTCTGCTGTGATCATGCAGGAGACAACTATGAAAGTTCTTTCCACCATAACGTCTGCAAAAATAGACTATCTCAGCTCAGTAGCTAGCTGGTATGAGTCACGCTTGTTGTGAGGAAATAGCTTGCTATTTTGTGGACAAGACTGATCAGATTAGAGGAGGGCTGTCTGCTTCCATGGTGACAGAGCAAGATCTTCAGTGAACAAGGGCCTCATCTTCTCTGCTAGAGTTTCAACCAGTGAACCTACCTGAAATAGTGGAGGTACTTTGTCCCACAATCTATGCTTTGGATCCATGTCTTTCCTAATTGGTGAAGGCCGGAGGGGAAGTACTGGTCCTTTAATTGTGGATATGGTCAATGTCTCTTAGTTAGGGTAGGCTGCCTATTATATTTAAGAAAGCAATAGTGTGGCTTTTGCTTTGAAATCATGGCTGAATGCTGACTATCTTGCTAATTATTGATGAGTATCACATCTTCCATTCTTGGTTGTGCTTGTGGAGAGGTTTGTGACGAGAGAACTCTCACAGTATTTAGATGCTTTTGATCTTCTTGACCCCAGTCAATCAAAGTATAGACCTGGCTATGGCACATAGTCACCCAGTGCAGTCAATGAAGTCTATCTCCTCCTGGTGACGGATCAAGGCCAAGTGCCCATGCAGGTAGTATTAGATCTATCAGCTGTCTTTGACACTATTGATCATGAGGTGTTGCTGACTCCCTTGCAGACCTTGGCGGGTGTGGATATGGCTACTTTTCAGTGGCTTCATTCTTTTCTTGGAGGGATCTCAATGGGTAGTTGTTGACAGTTTTTCCTCCTCCTGAAAAATGCTCTGGTCCAACGTGCCACAGGGTGTCTTTTTGTCACCTTTCCCTTTTTTTCATGTATTTGAGGCCATTAGGAGAGTTAATAAGGAGCAATGGAGTGCGGAGTTTTCAGTATGCTGGTGACACTCTGCTCTGTGTCTCTATCTCATCCATCTCTGATTTTGTGATTAATGCCTTAGCCGATGTTTATTCAAGAGTGGGGCTTGCATGAGAGTGAGCTGGCTGAGGCTCAGCCAGATAAGACTGAGGTGACGTGGATTGGGGAAGCAGCTCGAGGAGATGGTGGATATAACATCAGCTTCTTTGACTGAAGAAATTTATTGGCCACTCATTTATAGTGTTCACAATCTATGGGTGATCTTGCTCCCCAGCTGCTGTCTGACAATCATATTACAGCAGTAACCCAAACAGCATTTTATCATCTGTGTCTGGCTAGGAGTTACAACTAGAGCTGGGCAGAGAAAGTTAATTTTGTTTTGTGGAAGATTTCAATATTTCGAAATTTGATTCAAATTAGTTCAAATTCAGCATGAAACCCAACGTATTGAAATTTCCTGTGAAAGGGATGGAGCTTTGGCTCTGGGGAAATCTTCCTGGCAGGCTGCTCTAGTGCTAAGAACCCTGGGAGCCAGGACCCTGGCAAGCCTGCTGAGGAGCTATGAGCCTGGGAGCAATGTCTCTTCGGGCATCCAGGCTCTTGGCTCCCTGTCAACTTGCCAGGTGGCCTGTTGAGGAGCCAGGCAGGCAAGCTGCCAGGAAACTAGGCAGGTTTCTGATGGAGGCAGGCAGGGTTGTGTTGGAATTTTGTGAGGATTGAACAACCATCTCTGCTAAACATTTCTGATTTTAACGAGTTGGTAAATTCTAGCCAAGAAATGTTTCATCAAAATTTTTCTGACCAGCTATAGTTGCAGCCTTTCTTTTGGGTGCAGACCTTGCCACTGTACCCAGACTTTAGCCTCCTCAGGATTAAACTATTGCAAAGAATGCTACCTGGGGCTATGCCTTCAAACCATTTGGAGATGGAACGTGATGCAGAGCTCAGTGGCTCACTTTTTCAGTGCTGTACCTTGCTGGGAGCACATGACACTGTTGCTCTGTGATCTACCTTGGCTGCCTGTTTGTTTTCAGGTGGAATTTAAGGTGTTTGCTATGACCTATAAACCCCTAAATGGCCTGGGACTGGACTACTTGAGGGATCACCTTTCTCCATGTGCCACATGGCCATGGGTGAGGTCAGCAGAGGTGCCTGACTTAAATCTCCCTCCTCATAAAAGAGAGCAGTGGGCAGTGGGCACAGCTTTCACTGTGAGGACTCTGAGTCTCTAGAACTTATCCCCCTTCTTGTCTGAAACAGCCTGAATTTGGTGACTTCTGGGCATGCTGCAAAAGACATCTGTATAATAGAGTCTCTGGAGAAGGCTAAAGGTTTGCGTCCTAGATGACAGAGGAAGTAGGTGGCTAGCTGAGTTCCTGTGGAGCTCATTTTAAGGCTGCAGAGATCTAATTCAATTGTATTCACTGTATCACTAATTATGCTGGGATGCCTAGAGCCTGAGATGTCTTTATTATTTTAAATCTTAATGATTAAGATGGCAATGACTCTGGTAATTAAGCCAGTCCAGATTTGATTCAACATCTACAAATGAAAGGGAGATTTATAATAATACTTAACACTTATGTACTACTACTGAATTGAAAGATTTTCTCATGTGTAGTCAAATACCATTATCCAGATTTTAATTTGGGGAAACTGAGATATAGATGAATTAAGTGACTTGCCAATGTTACACAATGAGTTGGACAGATGGACATACCAAGGGCTTGTCTATACAGAAAGTAAGTGTGAGGCAAACTGGGGTGTAAATCTACAGCACCCTAGGCTGCCGTGCATGAACTGGTTGTGTGGACACGACTACCACGCACTAAACATTTCATAGTGCACTTTGACCTACTGACTATGGAACTTTTAGTGTGTGGTAGCAGTGCTCACATGGCCAGTTGGTGAACTGCAGGCTAGAGCACTGTAGATTTACACCCTCCTTGTTGTGTACTAAATCTTTGTATAGACAGGCCTGCACATGTCTAGTCTTACAGCCTGTCCATTGGAATCTGCTGCTTCCCAGTTATTAATCTGTTCAGCTATTCCCATGCCTGTTACATTTTGGCTAGAAAATTCAGTCTTGTAACCTAATTGACACCACCTAAAGAATGATTAAAAGTCACCATTTCCTGAGTCTGAAGGTTGCATGGGAAGTCTATGAATATAGTTATGAACATAATCAGAATAATTCTTCTTTGAGTGCTTGCTCATATCGATTCCATTGTAGGTTTGCACGTTCCCATGTGTGTGGTCTTCAGAGACTTTTGCCTTAGCGGTGTCTGTAGGGCTGGCTGTGGTGCTCTCTAAAATGCCATGCTCATGCTGCGGTATATCAGGCGCCACCATCCGTACGCCCTCTCAGATCCTTCTTACTGCCCACGGTGGTTAGTTGGAGTGCCCCTGTCCCCTGCTTCGCAAGCAGTCAGCATTTTTTTTCCTCATATCTCAACCTTGTGCTTCCAGCTGTAAATAGTTTAATTGTTTGTTAAGTAGCTGTTAAGTGTTTAGTTAGATAGTGTCCCAGCGGAAACTTTGCCCCAGGCAGGGCATACCCTGGTCTCCAGATTTTAAGCCCTGTTCCATGTGTAACAGGCCTATGCCTGTTAGTGACCCGCACGATAGCTGTCCAAACTGCCTCGGGGAATCCTACATAAAAGAAAAGTGTCAAATCTGTAAGAACTTTTGTCCTAGGACACAGAGAGAATGTGACATATGTCTAAGGGCCCTCCTGATGCAGGCTGCCCTATGCCCAGCTTTGGAGCCGGCACGGCCTGATACGGCACCCAGCGCTTCAGCTTTGGTGTGTAGCGCACCCCTGGCACCAGGTTCCTCGCAGCACCGATCTCCATTGCCAGTGCCAAAAAAGAAGAAGACTGCACTGAGCAAGTCCGACCAAGGGGCTCTGGGCACCTACAGTGGAATGGACCTGAGCAAGAAGAACAACAGTTACGAAAAGATGGGTAACCATTTTTTGCAAATTGTCTCCATGTCAGAGATGGTCCATCCTAACTAGGAATATCCATTACTCTTACAGTGTAGTGTGGGATTTCTAAAGCTGCCTGAAGGAATTTCAGAGAAGAACCACAAGAATGATTCAGGTATTCGAAAACATGCCTCATAGACTCAAGGAGGTCAATCTATTTAGATTAACAAAGAGAAAGTTAAGAGGTGACTTGATTACAGACTCTTATGACCTACATGTGGAACAAATATTTGATTATGGGCTCTTCAGTCTATCAGGGAGAGGTCTAACACAATCCAATGGCTGGAAGTTGAGACTAGACGAATTCAGACTGGAAATAATGCACAAATTTTTAACAATGAGGGTAATTAACCACTGGAACAATTTACCAAGGGTCAGGATGGATTCTCCATCACTTGCCATTTTAAAATCATGATTGGATGTTTTTCTAAAACCTACACTCTAGGAATTATTTTGGGGAAGTTCTATGGTCTGAGTTACATAGGAGGTCAGACTAGATGATCACAATGGTCCTTTCTGGCCTTGGAATCTATGAATTGGATGTCTGATTCCCATCTGAAAATCTCAGCCTTAAAACATAAGTATTAGACCAATATATCTAGAAATAATTTTATACTTTTTAAAATATATTTGATTCTTGCAAAACAGCTCCATCATTGAGTCAACATTGTAAGCACAGCTTGCTTCTAGATCACTGCTAGCACTTGTAATCAAATGTTGTTCAGTAAAGAACTGCTTTACTACTGTTTTGCCAGTATTTCAGTTATCTTTATGTATTCATCTTTGTAGCTGCAATCATGGCAAAAGCTCTTGTGTTGGGTTTCCCTCAAAGAGCCTCACACTGAAATTCTTGGAAAATAAGCCAATGAATATTTCAGCCCACGCTCTGAGTGGATGACCTCCAATCCCTTTAGATAGCTCTATAGTGAGTCATAAGTATTGTCCAACCCTGGCTTTCCTTCACGTTTTCCATTCACTGCAGGCTGCTCTGTGTTAGATGCAGAATAATGATTTTCAACAATTCATATGTTAGAGCATCAGGGAATTCTGTTTAAAAGAAATGAATTAACTACATTTAAATAAATTTCTGCTCCTTGTGGTGTTCTGTGTGTGGCAGTTAGACAACTTTTCCTTGCTATGAATTTCTGTTTGGCAAGCTTAGCACTTCAAGCAGGCAGCTAACAAATAGAGCTAAAAATTGCCTGGCTATCACTCATTAAAGCGTGTGCCAGACCATGTAATATGACCTCTGTATGCCATTCAGTTGATCTCTTCCATGTTCCTCCTAATTTTATTTACCAGCATGACCAAATTTTGCTGTGGAGAAGAAATTAGACCACCCTGATAAGTGGAGCCATTTAATCATAACATTTCTGATAGTTATACAAGGGATGTATTATCTGCACACAAAACAGGGCAGGGTATAACTAGCATCATATAGCAAGGGCATGAGCTTGGTTTTCAAAAGTCCTGCTGAAATCTCATAAACCATGGAAAATATACAAGGCATAAGAGGTAATATTATAATGCCTAGCTCTTATAAAGCATTTTTCATCAATAGATCTCAAAGCACTTTGCAACTAATGTCAGTATCACTATCTCCATTTTATATGGGGAAACTGAGGCACAGAGCAGTGAAGTGACTTGCTCCAGGTCACTCTGCAGGCCTGTGGCAGGTATGGGAATAGAACTCAGGCCCCTTGAGTCCAAATTCAATGCTTTTATTTTTATAGCAAAATTGATATAAAATGATGCAAAATAGGTATAATATACTGAAAATTGTATATCTGTTAAAGTCCCCCACTGTACTGCTTTGCATTACAAAATGATTGCAAAGGAACCAGAAGAAAATATCAATTATACTAAGATTTAGAGAGAGAGAGAGAGAGATAAAGGGAGAGAGAGACCTGCAGGATTGGAAAGACAAAGACAATATGCCAGAAAGGACAAGAACTTGTTCCCACTCCTTGTAGCCTGCAGGGTACCTACTGGAAGCAAGTCCTGCAAATGGATGAAACATCAGGTATGCAAAATGCAGTGAGCACATTATCCACATGCTCTGAGAGACATGTGGTCCATGGCAAAATATACAACCAGATCCAGTCAAAACAAAATTACTAAAATGTTATAAAGAATCCTCTTTATATCCCCTTTCTCTCTTCCTTTGAAGATTGCATGTTTATCCAGGATTTGACCCATCAGTTGATAAAGGTCAGATTTTTAAAGGTATTTAGATGCATAAAGCTGCAGAAAATGCCTAGCGGGATTTTCAAAAGCACCCTAGGTGCCTAATTCCCATTGATTTCAAAATTGAAACTCCACTAAGGCTAATCTGTATCTTTAGGTGCCTAAATACCTTTAAAAAGAAAAGGAGTACTTGTGGTACTTTAGAGACTAACAAATTTATTTGAGCATAAGCATTTGTGTGCTCAAATAAATTTGCTAGTCTCTAAGGTGCCACAAGTAGTCCTTTTTGCGAATACAGACTAACACGGCTGCTACTCTGAAACCTAAATACCTTTAAAAATCTATCCCTGAATCATGACACAAAGGTAGCAAGTTGAGGGTTTTAATTCAAACAAAGGCAAACCCTTAAAATCCCTCCCAGTCATGAGTGGCGCTTTTCTAAAACTCTTTGAACTGAGAAACTTGCAAGATTTCAGTTTCTCACAAGATTTCCAAATGATTTTGATTCTTGTCTCTACCAGAAAATGAAATTTAAAACTGTAAAAAGAAACTTTTTCACACAATGCACCAGTAGCTTGTGGAACTTATTGGCACATGATATAATTGAAGCAAAGAGCTTAGCAGAAGTCACAAAAAGGATTGGACATTTTTATGGATAACACTTATCATCTGTCTGGTGTTATGATGATAAGGAACAAAATAAACATCCCTCTACCTTCAAAAAACCCAAGGGTTTGGGTTGGGATATAAATCCTCAAGCTTCAGGGCATCAAGCAACATCTAATTAATGGTAATTAGGAAGAAACTTCCCCTGGGCAAAGTAACTTGTTACCTAATGATTTTTTCCCCATTAATATACGTCTGCTCCAGGGAGGTAATGGATTCCAATGTTATGCTTTTTAAACTAGTTACGTTTGCCACATGCAATATAACATTTCTGTCCTGAAGATTTCTTGGGGAGTGCATGTGCGATAAAGTTTTAGAGTACTGCAGAGTTATAAAAGAGATCTAATTCTTGGTCTATCTGCTCAACATATGATCTCCATATGCAAACCACATTTGTGCTGACAGGGAAAATCATAAACTTGGATTTCCAGAGGCAAGATTAAAGTAAAAATTTGAATTTATATCCATAAAAATAGGGTCGGCAGCTGAGTTACATCTCTCTTTGAGAATTTGTAAGAAGAGTAGCCAATTTGGTGATAAGAAAATTAGAAGTGGTTCTTATTTCTGCTCAAGCCTAAATAGTTTACTGTGACTGCCTATACCATCATTCTTCAGGAAGTGAGCTTGTAGACTCCATATTTGTTATAACTAATAGTAGTTTTTAGCAAAGGATGTGATTGCTTATAAAAAGTAAAACTGAACCTGGAGGGGTTTGAAAATTTGGGAAGTTTTATCTGTATCTTGTGTATTCTGTGGCACATGAGCCCTGCGTACTTTAGCAGGGGCTAATAACTAGGGCTATGGGCCCAAGGGAGTTGGGGCCAGATTTTTAAATGTATTTAGGCACCTAAAGATACAGATAGGTGTCCAGTGGGACTTTTAAAAGGAGATCAATGGAATTTGGATGCCCAATCCTTCGGGCTCTTTTGAAAATCCCACTCACTTTTCTTCTTGACTGGAAATGATTCAGAGGAAATTTTTAAAAATGGCTAAGTGCAATAATCTTAATAAACAATGATTCTCTTAAAGAAATTGTAATATGAATTGCTAAGTGTTTGATGGACCTATTCTTGACCAATTGATTGAGGTTAATTTCTGTTAGGGTTTTAATAATGATACTGAGTGCTTTGGACAGTTTTGTACTGTTTCAGAGCGTTTTATAAATGGACATCAGTTCTCATCATGTCTGTTTGAAGTAGGTGTTGGTGCATTGTAAATGTAGGAAATCTGAGGTAGTGTGGTTTGCCCAAGGCCACAGCGGGGTTCCCTGTCAAATATGGGAGTAGAATTTAGGTGTTTGTGATTCCTAGTCCTCTGCTCAGAGCACACCTCTTTCTACAGGGCTAACATATTTAGTTGTGGCCAAACCTCAGAAAGATTGGAGTTCTAGATAGGCTCAGAGAGCATGCAAGATTTGCATGTTTATTTGAACTCCAGGCCTGATCCTGCTGAGTGGAGTCAATGCCTCTTGACTTCAGTTTGAAATTACTTCAGTGGGAGCCTTAGAGTCGGGCTCTTTTTGAATTTGGTTTGTGAAACTGAAGTAGAAATCTCACCGATGGACCTGCTTTCAGTCAGGCCAGAAGTGCTATGAAAACAGTCTTTGTAGGGGCATTTCCATACTTGCGCTTCTGGTCCTGTATGAAAAATAAGAGGACAAAAGTTAACCAGACCACCTCAGACCTCAAAGCGTTATCTCACACATACATAATCTATGTCACTTCCGCTCTTCTGTATTCCCTTACATATTTGACCTCCTCCTTTACTTCTTAGATAAGAAAATAAGTTGTATACAATTTTGTTCAGTTTTAATAAAACACTATAACAAGAAAAAAGTTGATGGTTCCAGACTACAGAGTGCTGCCTGCGTAACCACAGTGACAGGGTTATTCAGTGATGCAAATGCAGCAGGCCCCGTGGCAGTGAAAATTCTAATTGATTGTTATACATATGCAGACCCCAATCCTCCATGTTGGTCTGTGTGGGTGAACCCCTGCACCTGTCTATGCAGAACTTATTGCAGGACTGGGGCCTGAGCTCCTAGGAGATGAATTCTATAATTATTTTTATTAGACTGTTGCACATGACAAAATTAATTTTCTTTTGGTGAAAGTAGTTTTGATAAGCCAGCTGAGCCAGAAATAACTATGGTATGGCAAAGTCTCTCTCTCTCTTTGATCTTTGCTTTGGTGCAGAAATCACATACAGTAAGTAAGGAAAACATTTAGCAATTCTAATTTATTTTAAAAACATTTTGATACATCATCAAAATGGGTAATAGTGTTCTATTTATGAAGCCACATCACTAATACTTAGTGCTGTCAGCTTCTGGGTGGCTATAATTGCATTTCTGTGGAGACTGGTCTTTCTTAACTTGTTAAAATTAGGTTGGAGTTTGGGGTTTTTTTCAGTATGAACTTGAATAAAATATTTTAACCAGGCTAACAATTTGTGCTACTCGAATAAACTATATACTTTTGGAATAGTAAATCAAAGAGACCAGTGCTTTGCTGTGGTTAGCAATACATCCTTTGTTCCTTTTAATTCCTGTGGGCTATACTAAGAAGAGTCACAGATCTGTGGCAACCATAAGCAAAAGCAACCCTTGAACACATCCCCGCCCAAAACTGAATACCCTTCCCCCCTCCCACAACTATTTTTTAAAAATTCTCTGGACATTGAGGAGAATTTAATATAAAGAGCTACATTTCATGACCAAAGTCTGGATTTGGTTACACATGTTCCATGAATAATATGGAGCTTGTATTGCTAAGGTCTCATCCGTCCTCTTGAAATTTGTTCCCTAAAATGCTGGACGAAGTGCTATCAGTTCTTGTCCCAGCTGGAAGCGATAAAAGTTTAATGTCAGCTAACATGTAGTGTGTATATATATATAAGGCACTTTTGAGAACAAAGGACATTAAATAAAGGTTTTTAAAAAGAAGCAGTTCATTATGAACCCAATCTCTTTTTAAATTAATACAAAATGAAGCTGCACTTCTATAATTAAATTACATTTCTACAAGTGTTTTGAATAGTAGATGAACATTGTGTACAGGATGAAGAAAAATGTTTGTCATGTTAGCCTGGTAACATAAAAGCATACCTGAGTTTTGGATGGCAGACATACTGGCCCCATTGTGTTACCCTCATTCATGCTGATGATACATTATTTGTACAGGTAGTCCCAATGACTTTAATGAATCACTGATGTTAGTTTAGTGTTTCATACTTGGACCGTTAATCCAAAAACCAGCAGAGGCTGAGTGGAGTTGAAGAGATGATCTTTCAGGCTATGAAGGAGCTCAATCACAATACCAGATGGCCAGTAAGGAATGGCAGATTTCTGAAGTGGAGTCCAGCCATCTCAGTTGGAGGCTGATTATCGGAAGAATAGGACTTTATATAGGACTTGAGGAAAGGCATTGCATTAGGACAACAGTAAATAATTCTTGAGCGTGTAGCTTTGATATGGACTCCCAACAGTACAGGTCTTGAATTTCTTGACCTGCAAAGAGCGTGTTGGAAGGGACAGAGCGTTATAGCTGCCAGAGTAGATTGGGGCAGTTTAAGAGAATCCAAACAATGATCTGTGTTTGCACAAGAGAGTTTCTAAACCAGATTCAATGCTTGCATACATTGTCTAATACTAAGAAAAAAAATACACACACAGATCAATCACCATTGTACAGTGGACAGTTGTGACAGAATAAGGTTCTGAAGGATGAGCCTTATGTGTGTATTATTTGTTTTATTTTAGGTAAGATGATTTTGACGTTTCTTGATATAAGGTTGGCAATAGCTCCTGCAAAAAGTGGCAAGACTTTTCACATCCAGTGGTCCAGAGATACAACAAAACCAAACCAAAAAGCAGCCCCTTTCTATATTTTTGGAATGTTCTTGGTCTTCTGTGTGAGGAAATGGTTTGTAAAAACTTTTGGTAGTACTGCTGCTTAGAAACTTACAGCAATGCAGGTGTTGCTGCCATTGGCATAGATGTTATGACTGAAAACTTCTGGTCTGCGAAATAGGATCGGTCTGGAGTTGTGCTGAACCAACAAAAGCTATTGGAAGAGGGCAGCTCTCCAGGACTCTTGTTTGTGGAATGTTGAAGCTTATTTTTACAAAGTAGTTGTGCAAGTTTGGGGAAAATACGAGCTACGCTTTTGGAAAGTTATTCCAAGTTAGTTTTTTTTTTTAAATGGGGAATATTAGAGTTCTCTGAAGTCAGTTTGAAAATGGAAAAAAGTATGAGAATTGAAGTCACAGCATTGACTTCAGCTGCTGCTATTCAGGAGAGAAAATTAGATGAGGAACTTGCAGAAATGCCCTGACAATACTAAATATTGACACCGCATTCTCTGTAGGATATGGTTCTATTGCATTCATGGAAGAATAAGAATACTTGAGGTGGCAAAATAATTTCTTAAACGTATGTAGTGATTTGCATCTTAAAATGATCCCCAAATGCTTTACAAATGGCTCTGCCAATATGTTTAGAGAAGACACAGAGGAACCAGCTGTGGGTGCTACTGTATTACAAATGGTCAATAACAATAAGGGTGAGATGGTAGCTCAGTCTTCATTCACTTTAGTCTCTGCTGAGGTTTGTCAACAGAGATGTCAGTTACTGCCAGCTGTGATGGTGGGTTTATGATGTGGACACATATTCAGCAAGCACTCAACTAGCAACTTGATTTCCTCACTTGGGGCCCAATCCTGTGAGGTGCTAAGAACCCCCTTCTACTGAAGATAATGGGAGTGAAGGGCTCTCAGCATCTTGCCGGATCAAGCCCTTGATGCTTGTGAAAGGTAGCTCTATATAAACCAATGAATAATGATTTCATGTAGGTCATTAACTATGAGAGGACCATTTATTTCAATATTTACCAACACTGACTAGTTCTTGAAGTGGTGCCTACAAGGTGCTGCTTGCCATTAAAAAATTCCTTGAGTAATATGCCTGTTTTAGAGATAACACATTGTGATATTGCTGAACTGTATTTTTCTGGTGCAATTTATTTTTCATGTAAAGTGTTCTGGATCATATTGTCGTACCATTTTATATACAAATTTTGTAATTACAAAGGCATGGTTTATCATTTTATATGACCAGCATCTAAGAACTGAACTTTTTTCATTAATACTCAAAATAATAAATTTTGCACAAATTTGTTTGCATTAGCCTTTGATATCTGACTGTTTTCTCGACATCTAAAATTCTTCTGTGGCTGCTTGGCTTTGTGGCAAAGATACTCTCTTGAATGGTAAAATAACTATAGTCACTAGAGATGGGCCAAACTGTTTCAAAGAAGGTTAGATTTTTGTATATGGTCCTTACGATCTCACCAAAAGTTTTCATTTGTAAATAAATATTAATAAATCCTGTCTGCAGGATCACCAATAAGCCAGTGACAATCTGTTCCGATCATGTAATGCTTGCAGCTTAGTATGTCTGCTAGAGAGTTTTGTGAGTAGGACTAAGGAGGAACCAGTTTACCTGGGTTCTGTGGTGCTTAGAGGAAAATTCCAGCTTTCACACTGATTGGAATTGATTTTTTTTCATAAATAGTTTTTTCTTGTTCACATCTGGGCTCTTATTAACAATTACCCAAAACACAGCATACCATTGAACTGTTATTTATTTATGTATATTCCCATAGTTAATAGGAGCCACAGTCATAGACCAGGATCCCATTGTGCTAGGCACTGTACAAACACAGAACAAAAGGATGGTCTCTGCTCCAAAGAGTTTATGCCCAGAGCAGGCATTTTCCTCTCTGTTCTGATTGCCAGGTCGGCAGTTTGGACTACTTGTCAATTCAGATCAACAGAACTCCCACTGCGGGGAAAATAAAGAGCAACCGAGTTTAAAGAATAATAAATGAATAAAGAAGAAGAAGAACAGTGCAAATATTTAGAAAGGTCTTGATCCACTTAGAACCTTTTAAGTGGTTTTGCTATATTTATACATGGTAAATGCATCTCACCACCTAGCAGTGCCACCATTGGTATAAGCACGATTTTAGTGCCCTTTGTCCTAAAATAGTAAATATCCTTTATGGAAAAGTCATATAGAATGTAATGGGAATGAAACCCATAGGGTTCTGTGTAAATGTTATAATAGGATTTTGTGGAAATTCCTTTAATGACCTAGGTATTTGAATAGGGAATGATGAATTTTCTTTCGAATTTCTAAGACAACGGATAGAATTTCATAGCGAATTATGGGGGAGATTTTCAAATGCATGAATAGCACCTAAGTGCCCACCTCTCGTTGTATGTAAACAGTTCAGCACCTAATTCCTATTTTTGTCTTTGAAAATCTCCCCTATGCCCCTAAGTTCTTTGACAAAGGGACAGTGTCCCCATGTGTGTTTGTGTAGTGCCTAGCACAATAAGGATCCAGTCCTGACTGGGGTTTCTGGATAGCAATAGAAATATTAAATAAAATTAGAAGTTGTTTTAAAAACATAGTAATGTCTAGAGAACCACACTGATTTAATCTGTAATGAATTTTATAGGACTTTTCTGCAAGGGATGGTAGAGACTTCTTAAGACAAGGGACACTGAAGTAATACTAAAATCATTATTCTATAGAATTTTAATAGGTATGAAACCAATACAGTTCTGTAGACATTATTCTCAAAAACTATAATATTTTTAAACCAATTCATATTATTATTTAATATTTATATTAGTAGCTTGTAGAATCCAGAGTCTTCAATGTGGCCCCATTGGGCTAAGGACTTGAGTAATTAAGACATGGTTCCTGTTCCAGAGTTTGGGATACAATTGATGTGTTTAGGGTAAAGTTAAAGAGTCATGCTGGTCAATGTTTCTGCAGGATGTTTAGGGTTCTGACCTTACAGTGGGCAAGGCCATAACTACATGTTTATACATAAATTCATGGAGAAGTGGACTTTTCCCTAAGGATGGATTTACTTTTTAAATGCTAATATACTGAAAAATTATGGAAATTGGAAAGTTCAAGAAATATCCAACTTCTGTTGGAATGAAAGGATTTTCAAATGCTGAACTGTCCAACGTGGTGCCCACAAGTGAGTTAAACATAATTTTGTGAGTCATGAAGAAGCAATTCTAAAGAAAAAAATGGCATGTCGTAATCAGCTCGGAATTGTATGTGGTGTGGTGAACAGGCATTTCAAGACTCCAGTGCTCATATTACAAACTTTACAGCCATCAGAAAATCTGATGTCACTTGTAAAACCAGTTCAGATTCTCCAGTTCCTTGTTCAGATCCCAACTTTTAGTAACTTAACCCTCAGTAGACAAAAGGAGGTGATGATCTCTCTGGATTTATTATGTATTTACTAGATAACGTCCTGACTGACTCACAAAGGCCATTGCATTTACATTGAAAATCCATTTAGCTTTTAAAGAATGTAATGCTTTTAGTTCAGTTTGAAAGTCTAGATCATGACTGATACCCTCACTTCTCTGTTTAGTACAGATTATACACTGCAGTTTCCAGAGCTCTCAGTGACATAGAAAGAGGTGTATTTGTATTTCTTCCTTCAGGCATAGAAAACACAGGGAGTGCAATATACTCAACGATTAAACCATATGGCATATGCTTCAGGATTGATATGGTACATTTGTGTGGTTATTCTGTGGTACTGGGGACAAGAAGTATAGTCCAGTAATTGTCTACTAGCTTCTTGGAGTTGGGAAGAAAGTTCTACCGTAAGCAAGTTATTCTATAACTGTCCACTGTTTGGTGTCTTGCACCTTTGTCTGAAGCATTTGGTACTGGCCACTGTTAAAATACCAGACTAGTTGGACTGCTGGTCTGACTGGGCATGGCATTTCTTATGTTCTTATTTCCCTAATTAAAGTACCAGGAAGTCAGTCCTGGGTTGGCTCTGCCATAGACTTGTAGTGTGACCTTGAGGCAGTTATTTCAACTCTCTGTGCCCAGTTTTCCCTTTGTGTAAAATGGGAAGAATAAGAAACCTACATGTTATGAGGCTTAATGGAGTGATGTTTGTAGAGTGATAGGAAAGCTTTAGAATGTGCTGGAGAAGTGAAAAATATAAAGCTTCTCTGGTAGCCTGAAGCATATAGACTAAATTAAAAATGTGAGACATGCAAATCTGGGTGCAACAAATTTTTTGTTTGTGGATAGTATCAAATGATGAATTTGTCCTGGTCCATTTTCTTTTATATATGATAGTTGTTGAAATCACTGGGAGTTTTGGGCCTGTTCCAAAGCCCATTAAAGTCAATGGAAAGATTCAATGGACTTTGCATCAGGCCCTTTATAGAGACAAAATTAAAGCAGTAGCAATAATCTCTGTAGACCAAATCTCCGAATCCATTCAGCTCATTCCATCTGCAAGTTTTGATGAAGGCCTGAGGGCTGAAATAACAATCTGTTTGATCAGGGCCTGAATAAAATTGTAAATAAAGACAGTTCGTTTGATGTAACACATTAAAGTAGGAGTGGTTAGTAGTCATCTTAGATTGCTGTGACGTTTAATGTGCATGGTTCATTGCTCTTGTTCAGATTACAAAATACACTCTGGAGATGAGAGACCAGTTGGAACAGAACTGCATGTGGAAAGATTAATTGTCACTTCCCTCATATTAGGAAGAGGAGGAAGAATCACTTTGGTACGTTAAGCCAAAAGCAATCTTTATGTTTTTCAGAGGAAATTATACAAGGAAGGAAATTAATATTGTGAGTGTTCCTGTAACACCAACACTCAGCGCTAGTTTTATGATGCTATTCTGTACATATCCCAGGCCCCTCCATGATAACGCTGACTGCTGTTATTTCAGGGTTCTTATGTTCCTTATGAGCTGTGTTGGAGGGATAATTTTAAGACCACCAGGAGACTCTGGAGTATCTCTTTACACAAGAAGTAAGAAAATTCAATCCCCACTTCAGACACAGAAAGAGAGAGAAACCTAACCTTAACTATAGATTCTGCCTCTTTAGCTATTTGCTCCTATTCTGCACCCAGTCCTGCTGAGTCTCTGGTGCCCTTCTGTGAGCCCTGCTGAGATGATGTAGCAGGTCTTTTCATTCTGCTTCAGTGACAACATCAGGAGCACTGCTGTTCCAGCTCAAAGCTAATGAATGCAGCCAAATTATGATCATCTCCCTCAAATCAGTAGTAAAGAATTTTGATTTCCTGGCCTGCCAGTAGTGTGTTGGGGTTTCAGATTCAAACATAGTTAGAAAAAGAGCAGAGAAAAGGAGGATACACTAATCCTCTAGTGTTCACAAAACACAAACTAAACAGTGGATTGCAAAACCAGTCAAGTAATAATATATGACTGCTTTAATGTTGTTTCAAAATGCCTGTACTAAAAGGAGCTTACCCATTGCACAATGAGATGGTGATGAAATCATCTTTAGCGTGTTTCCCCTAACTTACTTACTTAGCTTTCAAAAGCATGCAGCCATTCTGTTTGATGACCTACATGTGTCATGACTGGGAGCTTAGTTTATTTTCAACGGCTCCTTAATGGTAAAACTTGAACCTGTTACATCTGGGTTTTCTATAGAATTTGTGCAACCCATGGCTTGTCATTTATGAGAGGTGAAATTTTCATCTAAAGCTGCAACTAGGTGGAAAACATGCTGAATAGGATTTGCTTATATGACTGAACTATAAAAATAGCACAGTGTCTGGAAACAATTTGAAAAGGCTTTGCCACATGTACAGCACACCAGGAAAGACATTCTGGTCTTGAAACGGCCTAATAGTCCCATCAGGAAAATATGGTTTAACTTTCTGGAGTTTGCAGACATATGAATTATTATGGACGCTGGTGTCATTGAGGGATGACTTAACTTCACTCTCCATTTCCACCGGTGTAAATTATAAAGGAAGTGATATGGGGGCGTGAAGATTAGTTCATTTGTATATAAACTTTAATGGGGCTTGCAGTTTAGAAGATGCCAGCATTTTAAGGGTTAGTTATGTGGCACACACGTCTGAATTATTGCTTAAAAACACATGTACACGCACAAGAAAGCCAAGGTGCAGTTAAATAAATGGGCTTTTATGTAAGCTGAAAAGCTTAAAAATGATTATACACACGTTCAAATTTGCTGAACTATTGTTTCAGGGAAATAAATAAATAAAGAGCCAATATTTGTGTGGAAAAGATTGCCTTTGTAAGAAGAAAAAAGTCCTCCTTATGTTATGGGACATTTTAGCCTTGGGTTTTCCCCAGAAATATAAGGTAATTTTCACAGTCAGCAAAGTGAAACACTGCAGCAAAAAAGACAAATTGTTCTCTTGATAAAGTAGCAACATATTTCTGTGTAAACTGCAAGTTTGCAACTGAGGTGAATTCACAAGAATTCAGAAAACCAAAGAAGACCACACAGTTGGATGGAGAAAGTGCTATTGTGTGCTTTCCCTGTCTACTTCTACTTTAGTCAACAAAGACCCATAACTGGGGATGGGCTGAAATCAAAACAATAGATCCAAACCAATCCTCCCCAAACTCAGATCTGCATCCAGAGGGGAATTAATTTACTGGCTCATTATTGGGCATTGTTTTACCCCCCCAGTTTAACATCCAGCTAATAGAGGGCTCTATAAACTCTCCAGCACAAGCAAGGGAAGTGCAACCTGAGGTCAGAGAGGACCACGTTCAGGAGAGAGCCAGAGGCTGCTTAGGAACAGGAGCAGCATGCCGGGGTAGCAGCCTGGTAGCAGGTTGCGGAGAAAAGGCTGATCAGCAAGCAGCCTGGAAACTGGGAGAGAGACTGAGAGCCTGGCAGAGAGACACCCCATGGCTGGCCAGGGGGACAGCACTAGGCACCGGGGGAGGATTCAGGGCTGCAGGCAGGAGGACGGTATGGAAAGCACTGTTGCTACATCTTCAAATTTTATCATGACTCTTGCAATAGTTGATATTTTACTTAAAGCCCCAGTGCCTGGATACAAGTGATTATGTAAGAATCTCAGCTTGCATTAAACATGAGAGAACATTTCTGGCCCTCAGAGCTGCAAAGCAACCTTGATCGTGTGACTTGACAGTACCCTGAAGGCTTAAAAGCAAGAGGGCAAAGAAACACAACCTCAGATCTGTTATTTTTTTTAAAAAAATCTTCATGATTTTTAACCCAGTCTCATGATTTTGGGGGCCTGAATCATGGTTTTTGGGGTCGGTAATACTGAGAGCAGCTCCAGTGAGACTCTCACGGATACTCCTGTAGCTGGGGTAGTATAAAATGTGGATTTGAATATGCTTTTCTATCATGAAGTCATCATGAAGTCATTCTGGCCATATGTATTTCAAGTAATGTATGGCTGGTAACAATCTTCTATTTACATAACTCTGAGACACTTTGGGAAGGAAGGACGTTTAACTGTAAGATGCTCTTCCTGTTTAATCATGGTGATCTAAAAGCCCTTGAATAGTTTGCCAATATTGGCCTATCATATTTTATCTTTTTTGATGCTGGATTATCATGGCTCGGTTTCTTATCCATTGTTGGTTATTGGTGTCTGCAGCTGGCATTCTTTTGCATACTATGCCAGATTTTAATTTATCTGTCAAGAGGATGGTTCATTTTAAGACACTGTAATTTTTCTACTCATGTTTATTTTTTGCCTTTTCATTACAGTCAGCCCTAATATTAAGGAAAGAGTCATACTACAATATTTTTCTTTCCAGAACATAGTGAAGAGGTTCATTGTGAGCATATGAACAAATTATTTGTGCTATAATATCTGAATTTCAACTGCCTTGTATCTTGTGTAGTCATTTGCACTTGTACAGTTCAGAATGGTAGGGGTTTATGCACACATGGTACAGGAATAAATGACCACACAAGGTACAAGGCAGTGGAGAATCAGGCCCTAATTGTTTAGATATTAAATGATTAGCCATTATTAAAGGTCCTTCCCTTGCACTTTTCAAAAGAGTAGGTTGCTAATTCTAGTGCCCTGACCAAATTCCAACTGCACTAATTGCATTCCATTTATTTAAATTCCCCCTAAAGTTGCAATTGGTTAAGTTCTGATTCCTAAATAAGGGCTCCATCCTTCAGACTTACTCATGTGCATAACTTTATGCACTGCAAATATTCCCATTGACTTCAAATATGAGTCCAAGTGATCTGTCTACTATGATGCCATTGGAGCAACTTCAAATAGTTATATTTTCCAGTATGGGGCTGATTTTGATCCCTCTTAATTTCCTGAACATCTTCATATATTCTTTTTCTTCCAGAAGAAGGGTTGTTTTTTTCTGTTTGTTTGTTTTATTTTAAGGTTGAAGTGGATTGGGCCAACAATTTGAGATTATGCATCTTCAAACAATAGCAGATATTTTACATGTGGAAATTCTTTTTATTTTGTTTTAAAATCTCTGAGCACCAGCCTTTTTTGGAAACTTTAAATTGGTTGCATTCATTAGCCTTCATGGAGAACTAGTGTATGAGATTCTATTGAAGAGTGGTAGTTAGATAGTTGAAAAAATATTTGCTATAGAAAAAGCAAACTTCTGGGTGCCATGCATAAACTTTCAGAACATTATATATTTAATGAACATCCAACTCATCTAACATTCCATGGATGCCATCTTCAGCTTGTGTATACTCTGTGTCCACCAGCCCCATGCTTATAAAATCTGTTAGGAGAAGGGAGAGATTTGGAATTTAGATTCCTGCAGTTTGGAAGTACTGCAGATGTAGAGAGAGAGACAGGGCTGAGTTCTTTAGAAGCGTCTAAATTCCTCACGACTCCAAATTGTGAGGACTGTATCCTCATTCTTTGTTGGTTTTTTGTTTTGTTTTTTGTGTGTGGAAATTTTTAAAAAGTAGTTGAGACAAAGTGAGTTAAGATTGTAAATAAATCTTTACTTCAATAAAAATAACGGCGAGTGGCATGTTGTATTTGTAATTAAAACCAAATATTTGAAAGTGAAGAAATGTAGAATTGTTTCTATAATCAATATTAATTTTGTCTTCTGTTTCACCCGCCCATCCTTGTGGTGTATATACTAGGGTTCTAATATATATTTATCAGTAACTTGCAGGTCAAACTAGATTATCACAATGGTCCTTTCTTGCCTTTAAATGTATCAATCTATGAACTATTCATATTTTTTAAATTGCTAATAATTAAAATAATAAATTGTGGCACATATTTTCACCAAGTGTATGTATACATTTTAAGCCCTGGCACTGTGATGTACAGCTGATACAATTTACCATACAAATCCCCTTTTGGACACACCCATCCTATGCCAAATTATCTACAAATCATTTTGGGAGAGTGAATAAAATAAGTGCAGTGGTGTATCTGCTCTCTCTAGAGAAGGCTGGACTGGTTTTTTTTTTTAAATTATATTCTTTTTGCAAGATGGTGGTAGTTGTGAATTATGAGTTGTGGACAAGATTTGAAAAAGTTGTGATCTGTTGCTTGGAATGGGAAGGTGGAATGGGAGAGTAAAAGATATTTTGTATGCATGAGTAGGGCTTGAAGTGCATTGTTGATGCAGCTGCTTTGTAAATGGGAAGTGTATTGGAAAAGGACCTGTGGTTGGATAGATGACTCATTTAATGGGTAGGTGTTTTGTGCATTAGTATGCAGGGCACAGGGGATTTATAGCTCAGATTATGTGGTTTGTATTGAAAATATAGAGGAGTTACAGGAGGTGGGTTTAAGAATATCAGACATAGGTGGAAGCTGATCAGGATAAAGGAAACAGAGTTTAAGCTGTGTGTAGAACTTCAGCTAAATTACCTTTTTGGTATTTTGGTTAAAGGTACTCTAATTAGCTTGTTTGAAATCAATAGAGATCCATTGACAGATTTTTTTTGTTTGGTATAATTTATATATGTCTGACTGTAAAATGAAGAGCACCTCCTGCAAATGGGAGAGAAGGGCACTTGCCATTTTCAAGATTGGATAAAACTTTGCACAGAAATTTGGGATACTGGGGACTGAAAAACACTGTATGTTTAAAACTTGCCAATTGGTTTAGAGAAATAAGTATTTGCAGTTGTCTTAATTTCTTATTGATGCCAAGATCTCATTCTGCCTGTATCCTTAGCTTTCGGCAGGGCTTTTGGTTGCAGTTTGAGCAATTTAAAATGTTTTGGAGCCAAAGCACAGCTCAGTGTTGTAATTTTTGGCTTGTCCTTTACCATGAGCCAAATGGGACACTCCTTGGTGAGCAGACTTGGCAATCTTTTGTGAGTAGCTTACTGCAACTCTGCTGGAGACACACATATAATTGATAGACTTATCATTTACATTGCTAATACTTTGAAAGACTTAATGGGCCTGCATTATGACCTTTTCATCTCACGCTCAGAAGCACTGTGTGGTTGAGGTGCCCTTGTTTTTGTAGAAAGAGATGTTAATACTTAAAGGTCAATGATTAATAGCACCTGGAATCTGCATTGAATACTTATTTTCCACAATCATGAGTAACGTTAATTTTTATTTATTTAATTATTGATGATGAGTCAACAAATATTTTGGCAGCATGGGAAAATATTGGTGTGACACTTTGTATCTTGGGGGAACACTCTGCACCCCCGTGTTCATCCTTATAATATGATTGTGTGGTATCAAATGCAAAGTTAGACATGTCAGGTGTCTTCAGAAGGCTCATGATGCACTGAGCATTGTTATAGTAATGTAATGTTATAGGTTATAATTTTATGTATATAGTTATGAGGCTGAAAATGTGTCCTCATGGCTTAAAACAAGCCCAGGCAAAACTCTCCAGGAACAGGGGGGCAGTTCACACCTCATATGGGCATGTATGGGACAAACCCAGTCCAGCCTCACAGGAACAAAGGATACTGGCCTAGATAGCAACAAAGGATCTGTTGGACTCTCGAATGAGACACCCCCCTTCCCTTGGTCAGTTTGGGACTACGATGAGGTAATGCTCGCCTGACCCTGGAGGCTGGGAGTGGCAAAGCCAACAGGGAAGAAAGACCATGATAAAAGGGAGAGACATTTGCCATGCTCTTCCTCTCTCTTCTGCCTCCATCTACAGACACCACTGCCAAGTGACTGAAGCGCTGATCAAAGGGGAGAGCCTGGCTGAAGGGCAACCAGCCAGCCTGTGGTGAGAAGCATCTAAGTTTGTAAGGGCACTGAAAGTGGTAAGATCAGCTTAGAATGCGTTTTGCTTTTATTTCATTTGACCAAATCTGACTTCTCGTGCTTAGATTTTAAGTGATTATAAGTCTTTTGTAGTGAATAAATTTGTTTATTCTACCTGAAGCAGTGCATTTGGTTTGAAGCAAGTCAGAGACTCCCCTTGGTATAACAAGCCTGGTACATATCAATTTCTTTGTTAAATTGATGTACTCATATAAGCTTGCAGTGTCCAGCGGGCATAACTGGACACTGCAAGATGGAGGTTTCTAGGGTTGTGTCTGGCACCGGAGATATTGGCTAGTGTCATTCAGTTGCACAATCCAAGCAGCGGCTGGCCAAAGTGCTCACTCACATAGCTGGGAGAAGCTTACATGCCAGAGGCTGTGCATGAACAGCCCAGGAGTGGGGGTTCTCACAGCAGAGCAGGGTAAGGCTGGGTCCCAGAGTTAAGGCTTGGAGTGACCTAGCAGATCACTGGTCCAGATAACACCAGGGGAACATCACACTTGGTTTAGTGTTGAATTCCCTGATGAGGGAATAAGTAGAGTTCTTTTGTACTAATGGGTAGGAGAGATGTAACTGGACAAATGTATAAAGAGTTTGCTTTCTGTGAGCATGCAGTTCTTGTGCACTCAGAAAAAGGAAATGCCAGTAGTGGAGAAGATGGAGGAGGTGTGTAACCCACACACCTCCTGGGTGTGGTGTTCTGTCCCATCTAGTGACACTGAGATCACTTAGAGAGAGAGAGATTAATGAGTATGCTCTACAGCCAGACGTCCCCGGTTCAATCCTGCCCACTGACAACCGGGGTCTGTTGGTGTTACAAGTGGGAGCTCCTCTGGGATTTCAACTGGGAAATCTCTGAAGCTCGGGACCTGCTTCCTCAGCTAGGGGAAGTATGGAACCCACACACCTCCTGGGTGCAGTGTTCAGTCCCATCTAGTGGCACTGAGGCTACTTACAGAGAGAGATTAATGAGTCTGCTCTACAGCCTTAGCTAACAGCGAGTTGGCTTTTAGCTCATGCTGTAGAAGCTCATGCACTAAGCTCCAGAGGTTCCAGGTTCTATCCTGCCCACTGATTACCAGGGTCTGTCGGGGTTACAGGTGTAAGGCCTGTCTTCCCTGAGGGCACTGGGAGGAGTGGAGTCTCCACAGTAGGGCTTGGTATCGGTGGATAGGATTTGCAGCAAAAGCAGATTCCCTAAGGTATGTTTTTAAAAGGAGCTCTTGTAATTTACCCGTATGGAGTCTCTGCACTGCTTGTGTCTCATACTGAGCCCCATATGTACTCCTTAAACAGCCAGTGGGTATGTATCTCCATTTGTGTCCCTCAAGTCCCTTTTGCTTCTCTTCTCTTAAACTGGCTCCTTTGGACAGAGGAGGACACAGATAGGTAATGACTTTGTAAGTTTGCTAGCAGACTCTCTTCTCAGTTACAATATGATTGTGGACATTCTTGAACTATTAGTCCTGCTAATTTTTCATTATTGTGGTCTAACCAGCAATCTATCTATTTGTTGGAACTATAGTTCCCACACACATGCACGTAAAGCAACTCAGAAAATACATAGTACATTACAAATCCAACTATAGGACTTCTTGACCACTTGAGAGCCATGTTGAGAAATTTACCGACTTTCAGGAGACCAGGATTTCACGCCTGGATTAGCAGCCAGTCCCTATAGATTAGAACTCTGAAAGCGTCAGTATGAAATGAGAAGTCTTTTCAGATTTATGGCAGAATCTATCAGGTGCACACAGAACAGGTAAATTCAAAATCACTTTCAATTAAGAATCGAACCCTGTGATAAATTACCTGCCCTGTGAGCTGCCTGCATTGTTCAACATTCAAATATGACTTCAAAATATGTGGCCGTAAAGAAGGATTAATACCATTGTATGAGAAATATGATTAAACAATAATCTTTTTGAAGTTTTTCACATTTGCCGTACCTATTTTTCATATACCTTTAGCTAGTCCCGAAGTTAAGCCATGAAATGGATTTTAACTAAGATACGTGTTTGCAAACTTGTAGTCAAAAGACTGCTCACATTTTATTTTGCTAGGGGAATGGAAAATAGAATCTACTGCAGACTAAAGAGGGACATATAGACGTTGATTCTCCTTTCTCTTATACCAGTATAAATCTTGTGTAAAACCAATGTGAGATCAGAATAATGCCTATAGTATTTGATAACAATTTAGTTAAAATTCCATGATAACCTAGGATTTGATTCCTTTCTGCTACACTGGTGCCAATCAGGACTAACTCTCCTTAAGTCAATGGAGTTACACCAATGTAATATGTGCATAAGTGAGAGCAAAATCAGATCTCCTGTTCTCAATTTTTTTAATATAAATTGTATAATAATTAGAGACAGACTAACATCTGCATTTTGCTTTGTGAAAATTTAAAAGCAAAACTGACCAGTTTTAGTAAACTTTCACTAATTTTTGCACCAAAAAGTGAAAGTCTCCAATTTCTTGAAATGAAAGGATGGGTCATTTTATTATTGCATTTGTGAGCTTTGATGACATTTTTCAGCATTTTATCAGCCTTTGAAAAAATCATGATCTTTTTTTGTAATGCACTAAAAGATCAGATGATTAGGATGAATGGTTTTTCCTGTGGGTGCTTGGTAATGCACCTGGGAGGAAGTAAGTAAACTGCATTGACACCCTTAAACTTAAACAACTTTGTGGGGAGGGGAGGAGAGTACAAGAGGTTATCCTCCAACGAGGTGTAATGGAGTGAAATTAAGAAAGGGAAAATGTATGGTGAATATCAGGTAAATCTTCTAACACTGAAATATATCATGCAGTGTGGTAAACTTCACATTTGGTACATTTAAAATTGGTTTTGGCAATACAGTACGACACATACTGTAGAACATTGGCAGATGTGTACTGCAGGTATTGGCAGGTGGATTAACAAAATTGCCTTATACAAATCATGAGAATACCTTTGATTACTGGTACCTCTCCAGGAGTTTGTATCTGAAAATCTTCAATGCCTATTTGAGAAATCAAAGAAAGGGTGGTGTTAGAAGTGGATTATAATTCCATTTTGAGGATGACTTCAGCCCAAGACACAGCACAACTTTAATTTCTAATGCAGATGTGGGGTTTTGTGGCTGCCAAGGCTGGGTAGCAATAGGTACAGCCAGGGGAGCAGAATGCTGCAGCTGTTTATTTGGTATAGGCCATATACCAGTAGTACCTCACTACCATATATGACAGTTTGTACCCATGCAAAGTGAGTGCAAAATGTTACCACTTTTGTGAATGGTGAATTCTATTTTGGCAGCCTTTTACACCCACTTGTAGCATAAATGTGTGATAACTGAAGAGATGCTGTTAGGCTGGTTAGGCCCCAAACTGGGGGATATATTTTTTTTAACTACAGTGCTTTTGAAAACTTGATCAAGATAGATAAGGCTGGTAAATGCTGTTTATCGTTTACAGAATAGATAGCGCACACACAGTTTTGGATCAGCCTTCCAAGCCTCTCCACTCTGAGGTGGAGAGGCCACACTCAAGGTGTAAGAGCATATTTCAGCCTCTGTGGCCCCTCTGCTGAGACAGCCAGTTGTTAAGGTGATTTAGGTATTTAGAGATGCTGGTGCATTAGGAATTAGCCTGAAACCACTGCCTGATTTCACATAAACCATTTAATAGTCATCCTACCATACTGATTTTTAGTCCCTGTTTGATTTTGGCTGGATTTGGACTGGCAACCTATCGTGGAAATATTCATATTCTGTTGCTAATCTTCAGAATCGTCTGGTCTCTCCAAAGTTAGATTTTATTTTTTAAAAAATTGTTAGTTTCTTTATTCACACAATTGATATTTCCCTGTGACGTTGGAACCCTTAACGAAACAGTGTTCTGCGAGGTCATGAGAACTGGAAAGTCACACTGACTGTAAAAGGGAAAGTAAAACTGACAGGTCTAAGTTGGGTGAAGTGTAAGAAGTAAACAGCGCAAAATTCAAAAATATGAGATTTTAAAAATTCAATCAAGTTTAAATATGTGAATTGGTGTCACTGTTACAAGGTAAGAATAGCTGATTCACCACTTCCATTTTCAGAAGAGCTCCACTGTCGTAAAACGGGAGTGGCTCTTTACAATGGGTGAAACTCTCAGTTGCTTCTAGTACTTTTAAAATGTATTGGGCAGAATCACAAATTTTCCTTCTTCTGACTGGATAGAGTTATTTGTATATTACTGTATACAATGGAAAACTTAACTTGAGTCATCTGAAAAGAAAAGACTAGCCTTGTCTGGAATGGTATAACTGCTAGTTGGATGCATATGAATGGCAACAATTATCAAAAGCAATGTCAAAATTATAGTATTTGTACAATAAATAATTTCAGTATCTGAGTAAAAAGGATGCATTCTGAAAACAATGTTCATATTTTTTAGCATCATTCCATTTTAGTTTTGTGCTAATAATCATTCTAGACATCTGCAATTACATTGCAGCTATTGAACATGGAGATGTCTGTAGAAAATACCATGTAAATTGCAGGGCAATAATTGTCTTTTCTCCCAGGCTTTCAAACCAGAGCATTATTTGGAGAGCTTAAAAGTTTTAGGGTAAAGGGAAAACAATCTTCGGATTGCTTGGCAGTGGAAAGCAAACAGAGTTGCCTTCTGAACTGTAAGAACAGGTAGAAGTTGCTATAGACAAAATCCTTTCCTCTGCACAAAGCCAGGTCAAGTGGGATTCCAAAAGGGTTGATCCAGTAGGGAAGGAATCCATGGAGTGCCAGCTGCTCTGTTCTATGTCCACTATCTTCAAGGTTCTAGTAGCCTCCCTTGCTGCTGGAGACTCCAGTCCAATAGGATTTGCATAGGCATTGATCTGCTGTTTATATCCTGTCCTTTCCTGGACCTCAAAATACCCCCCTTCCTGCAGCTATGGTTGGAGCCCTGTGAAGTACAACTCTGCCACAAGAAAGAGGTGGCAGTCTCCACCTGTTGGGGATCTTTGTATCTTGTACCCTGAAGAACTGTTCATCCCGATGCAGTGTGTCCTCTGACAATTGGATCACATGGGGGATGGCATTTCCCCTATCAATTTCAAAGATATTTCTTCTGTAAATGTAATACAAATTGGTTATGTCATATTTGCCCTGGGAGTTTGCTTCTGTATGTGGATATGATATGCTATGCCACAGTTTTGGATAGATTAATAATGTGCAAAGGTATGTGTTGACCCTATGTGCTATTTTAGAAAACTATGCATTTAAAAATGTCCCAGTTCATGTTCTTTTTGCACATTATTATTTGAGCCTGGAGGTAGATTGGCTATTATAATTTTAAAAAGAACAAGGCTGATTTATAAGGTGCATGCTGATATGGCAGAAATCATAGGTGAAACAATTTTGTGTGGCTGTCAGGTTTGGAATGGGGGATTCCTTGATTAGCACCACATAGAATATGATGATGGCTGCTCTTTGAGTAATGAATAAACACAGTATTTTGTTTTATGAATAAATAAAGGGGAACGTATAGGATTGTAAAGATATGGCTGCAGAATACAGGAATTAAGCCCTTGGCAAGGTAAGATTAATGCCTGAGTTAAGAATGTTCTTGCTGTGTGCTTTGTGCATGTATTGAGTTCAAACAAGAAAATAAAGATTTGGGTTCCACTCCAATCCTAAATGAATGGATGACACATTCTGCTGAGTCACATCCTGCCTTTCTTCAAGGGGGCTAAGCATGACAGCATTTGGATTTTGTATCACCAATTGCAGGTTTAATGTATAGCACTTAGACCTAGAGGCATGATTCTGTTCCTCATGCTGGTTTTGCAGAGTTGTAACTCCACCAGTTGAAAGGGAAGGAGGACTTGTGGCACCTTAGAGACGAACCAATTTATTTGAGCATAAGCTTTCGTGAGCTACAGCTCACTTCATCGAATGCATACTGTGGAAAATACAGAAGATGTTCTTATACATACAAACCATGAAAAAATGGGTGTTTACCACTACAAAAGGTTTTCTCTCCCCCCAACCCCACTCTCCTGCTGGTAATAACTTCTCTAAAGTGATCACTCTCCTTACAATAAGAAAAGGAGTACTTGTGGCACCTTAGAGACTAACCAATTTATTTGAGCATAAGCTTTCGTGAGCTTACAGCTCACTTCATCGGATGCATACTGTGGAAAATACAGAAGATGTTTTTATACAGCTGTAGCTCACGAAAGTTTATGCTCAAATAATTTGGTTAGTCTCTAAGGTGCCACAAATACTCCTTTTCTTTTTGCGAATACAGACTAACACGGCTGTTACTCTGAAACCTGTCATTATGCAAGGCACTGCATTTAGCCGTATGGAGTGGAAATCTATCAACTGCATGAAAAAACTCGTACAGATACAGACAGACATCATCTTCCTTTCCAAATGCAAACAGATGGACATCGTACCAAAAGGACTGAAGGTAAAAAATCCATTACAATGTACATACCACACAAACTATGCTGACAGCTTGTGCCACACGTTCTCAAAGAAACTGCGGAACCACCTGATCAATATCCTCTACAGCAAACAGGGAAAGATAAAGAATGAGCTCTCAAAAATGGATACTCTCATAAAAACGATGAAGTGAGCTGTAGCTCACGAAAGCTTATGCTCAAATAAATTGGTTAGTCGCTAAGGTGCCACAAGTACTCCTTTTCTTTTTGCGAATACAGACTAACATGGCTGTTACTCTGAAACCTGTCATTTTGTAGTGGTAAACACCCATTTTTTCATGGTTTGTATGTATAAGAACATCTTCTGTATTTTCCACAGTATGCATCCAATGAAGTGAGCTGTAGCTCACGAAAGCTTATGCTCAAATAAATTGGTTAGTCTCTAAGGTGCCACAAGTACTCCTTTTCTTTTTGCGAATACAGACTAACACGGCTGTTACTCTGAAATTTAAAGGGAGTTACTCCCCTTTATGCTAGTGAAAGGGAGAACAGAATCAAGTCCTTAACCTTTCATTTTCTGTGTTTTTAATTCCAATCCTTCGTGTGGGACAACAAGATTGTGGAAAAACAAGAACTTTCATTGTAAATTTAGGCCAAACTCATCTACAACTTTTTCCATGTGAACAACCAAGCTTTCTGTGGCAAGTGGACAAAGAGCTTGAATAAACTTTGAATGAATGAGTGAAAAAAAGGTTGCCATGAAGAGTCAAGGGACAGCAAACAGTTCCAATATCAGTTTATTCTGCTGTTGCTAGTGGTAGCTTTTGGGCACAAAATTGAAGCTTTTTCTTTTCCTCCCAGTAATAGTTGAGAAGCTCATTGCAGATGATTTTGCCATGTTCCCATTTAGTCCCAGCAGCTGGTATGGGATTCTGGTGACAAATTTAGAGATATAAAGAAGAAGAAGAACAAAACAATCACAATATATATTGCTCTATTGCTAATTACGCTTCCTTATTTAGTTCTTTGTCATGAGGCAGCTGTTCAAAGAGTCTGAGGTAATAATGCATATCTCTATCCTTAGGAAATGGACAGAGTAGATGAGAAGTCTGATTTGTTGTTAGGTGATTTTGAGTAAAGTTCATGAGTGGTTTCATGATTGCCTTTTAGATATTTGTTTCTATAGGACCTTTGAAAACTCAGGCCATATTTTCACCATTAGTGTTTATTTACATAGAGTACAGTATCAGGGGGTAGCTGTGTTAGTCTGTATCCACAAAAACAACAAGGAGTCCAGTGGCACCTTACAGTGATATTCAAATCCTAGGAGAATGCTTAGAGCTATGGTTCAAAGGGGAAATGCAAAATGGCTGGTGTAGTGCCAAACTGGACCACTAGGGGAGCTGCTCATTGTGGCTTCTGCCCGGCAGACCAGCAGAAATGGATGAAGGCTGGGAAAAGCAGATCTGTGAAGGAAAAATGAGGGGAATAAGATGTTCAGGGATAGGGAGGGTTATGGGCGATGACTGAGCCTTTTAGCATGCTGGGGGAAGTTCTCCTTTTATTGGGAAAACTGTTGGACAATCAGGAATCCCAATTTAAAAGGAGTGTGTGTAGGGCAAAGATTCAGCAAAGCCCTTTGTGGAAAGAAGGGCCCTGCATAGAGAAATTAAGGAGGCACTAGTGAAAGTGACTGTTTCAGTCTTACTGCGAGAAAGTTCTCTTCAGTGTCTCAAGCGACTGTTCTGAGCCAAGATATAACTCTCAACCCTTCCTTCCAATCAGCATGCAACATAAATGTGGAGGGAGCCCAGCAGCAGAACGGGGTTTCTTGTGGCAGGAAAATTTTTGGTCACAGGGGTGTGAGGGGGTTTCATTGCCTAACTGAAGTAATTTCAAATTGCTTTTATAACTCTCTTTAGCAATGATGGTTGGGGCTATTCCCACATGGTTTAGATTGAAAACGAGGACTAAAACAAAACCATATTAACAAATAGCACCCACAAACCATGAGCTGTGGAAAATGAAGAAAGACTGACAGTGATAATAGTTTCTGACTCCTTGCGCAGAGCTGAATATAGGGACTGCTATAGAGGTGTGAGTTAGCATATTGTTAATGCTGTCACCAACAGGCTCATTCTTAGTCAGACGTGATAAAATGCAGTTAGTTCATATTGAAAGAAACAAAATGAGACAATGTACTAAATCAGTAGTTTAACCATATGTAACAACATTGAAATGAAAAAATGTTTAAAATTTCCCTCCCACCTTGGAAGAAACTTCCAAATGTTATGCTGCTTAAAAGGTCGGATGTAAAAAAGCTGAATCCAAACAAAGGCAAATAAAAATATAAAAATGCACAGTAAAGTACATGATGATTTCAAGTTGATTTGTTGCCCCTACCTCACAAAGCAATATTTCTTTTCTCCCTCCCGTCATTCTCTCCCAAAACACTCAGAAAACAAAATTACTAGTTTTAGAAAGATTTTTTTTCCCCACCCTTTCAGCCCCCATTTTATGCTTCGGGGGCATGTCCAAGTGTTTTGAAACTCAAAATACATTTCTTCATTTCACATCTGTTTCTTCTTCAACTCCTTCACATGGAAATAGCTGTGGAGACGGATAACCACTATGAAATACCAGACTTGCTTGGTAAGAACATAAATGATGACAGATGCAACTATTTGTTGGGAATGAAAACTACTAATCCATGTTGTTGCAAAAACACATGGTTCTCAGATTAGAAATAGTGGAACTTTTTTATACTGTGATGAACATGTCCAACTGTTCAACTGAGGCTGGCTTGGATTTAACCCTGGAAGATAAGGGCTCTCCACACATCACAGGAAGGCCCAGTATTTCACAGAACCTGAGCCCTTAGCTCAACTGCGAAGTCAGTTTGTCATACATTGCTTAATAAATGTGCAACTACAAAAATATTTCCTGAGGTGGAAAAAAATCTTCCTTATGACAGAGAAGAATTAGTTTTAGACTAATTCTCTGAAATAAAAACAAGGTAGCACTATGTAAGTGATTTAAGATTATTTAGCAATTTTGAACACTGCACTGTTGATATTAAATTATTTTGTTTGGATGGAAGCATCAGACCAGGCAAATAGAAATAGTTAATTGGTATGTGTTAGTTACTATTCCTGATTTATTACATGGAGGCTTTTGGGGGGGGGGGGGGCTGCTAAAAAACTTATGTTGAGGTATTGGTGAAATATTCAAAAATTTCACTGGATTTATTTTACACTTTACAGTTTACAGTTGACATAAGGTCATTCATAGCGTCTTTTTTCCTAGCCATGAAATGTCAGATTGTTTTGCTTGCATTCCTAAACCACAATATTACATGGTTTAAATGGAGAATATATCAGACTTGCATTGTATCATGGAAAGTTCAAAAATTCCTGTTGCCTGAATTTGAATTTCTCAGACGGCTTCGTTTACCGGGGCAGATGTAAAACTATCAGAAATCATAAGGTTAAAGCCCATGTGGTTCTTAATAAGAATGATTAGTTACTTATAGGGTAGTGAACATTTAGTTAATGTTTGAAGTGGGGACCTGTACGTAAAAGGCTCCATAATCCTGTCACATTATGCCAGTCAGCTGCAAAGGCACAGAGACCATTGGGGAAGTGGTGTCAATAAACTATTACTATTGTTTAAATGTTAATTAAATTATTATGAACTTGTTCCTCCGTGCAATGACTGTCTTTCCTGTGGTCATAATATTAGGATATTCAATGACTTCAAGCTGCTGTCAGTGACATTTCTTATGGGCAAGATTGTCACAGCCCTTACGTGATTATGCAGGAAGTCCTTACTGCCCTATTCAAATTTTGAAGTTGGCTGCAGTGGAGTGGAGGGTCTATGTGTCTGATACTCCCCTCCCAAGTGATTGTGCAGTGGGTCTAAGAGCCCTGGTTCCACCCACATCCTTGCTTGCTGACCATAGTAGCTGGTCAAATGTATGGGGCTGGAGACAGGAGTAAACTACTTCTTGAAAAGGGGTGATATAACTCACTCTGTGCCCAGAGCAAGGAAGTGAATCACAATTTGTTCACTCCTTTGTTCTGGGATGGTTCAGTTATGTGCCACCCCCTTGTGCACGTCAGATAGCAAAGTTACAGTCTAGCCCTATATAAGGTGCACCACACTCCAAGGCCAAGAAATAGCAAATCTGTGATGCAATAGTGGCAGATTCTAAGCACAAGACACATCATATTTCCAAAAGCATTCATAAGAACGGCCCTACTGGGTCAGATCAAAGGTCCATCTAGCCCAGTATCCTGTCTTCCAATAGTGGTCAATGCCAGGTGCTTCCGAGGAAATAAATAGAATAGGTAATAATCAAGTGATCCATCCCCTGTTAACTATTTATTGTAGAATCAAAATATATCAAAGTAAAACAAATGGCTCTGGCTATTAAAATCCGACAATATCTTCATTCTCAGATCCCTGGCCCCAGAAAGTTAGGAATCAAACCTTTCTGCTATGATTGCCCAATCATCACTGGATTCCTAATTGTGGGTTCATCCTTTTTAAGAGCTTTCCCAGCATGCTTTTCTGATGACTGGCCCTTTAAATCTAGTGACAAACTCTGTTATCCCTTTTGCATCTGACAGCTGTAGGCTCTCACCCTGACAGTAACAACTCCTATAATGTTTCCTCCTGGTTTCTCCTTTCTTTTATTGATAAGGAAATGGCACACACTCACAATTATCTACATTCATCAGGGTTATATTACTTTACTTTCAAAAATGGAGGCCTGAAGTTAGACTCCTAAATCCACATTGTGGAAGCATAATTTTGGCCCTCATCTCCAACAATTTAGCATGATATATAAGTATCTAGACAGACAGATCAGATCCTGGGTCAAGATAATGTTCTCTGTAAATGTGCAGATGCACTGCTGCATTACCTGGTCAGGGTTTAAAAAGGTAAGGCCAATTTCTTGAAATAAATAATGCACACAATAAAAATTGTTTTGTGGTATTAAAGGGGAAATATCATAAATCCTTTAGGATGCCAGATAATAATGTCTGTCTGTATTTTGTTTATATATAGTCTAGAACAGTGGCTCTCAATCTTTCTAGACTACTGTATACCTTTCAGGAATCTGATTTGTCTTGCATACCCCCAAGTTATACCTCACTTACAAACTACTTGCTTTTAAAATCAGACATAAAAATACAAAAGTGTCACAGCACACTATTACTGAAAAATTGCTTGCTTTCTCATTTTTGCCATGTTATACAATAAATCAATAGGAATATAAATATTGTACTTTGCAGTGTATAGTATATAGAGCAGTATAAATAAGTCATTATCTGTGTGAAATTGTAGTTCATATTGACGTCACTAGTGCTTTTTATGTAGCCTGTTGTAAAGCTAGCCAAATATCCAGATGAGCTGATGTATCCTCTGTGTACCCCAGGGGTATACATACTCCTGTTGACAACCACTCGTCTAGAAAACCAAAACAATTTCTAGTGACCTATTTTGGAAAGTAAACTAGCCAAAATTGTTTGTACTAAAACTGACAACAAAGATAGAGTTAATTCTGTGCTGATTTATGCCCCATCCACCATCTTTGACCTCTTTGGGACAGCATGGATTGTAAGTGAACATAGAATTTAGCCAGTAAACCTTTGCTTATTTTTTCATACATAAAATAAATTGAGTTGTACTTGATCACCATTATTATGTAGCTAACTAGTGAGTAGGGGCGGTATAAATGTATAGAGGAATGATATGACTTTATAATTAAAGTTACAGCAGATAGAAAAACTAAGTCCTTCCTAGCAATTATAATGTGGTCAACTGGCTATATTTTATGGCTGTGGCCCCATGGTTGTGAATTATGACTTTAATAATCGAAGAAATATAGAGCAACAACTTCTATATTATTACCTAAAGGATTGTGGGATGCAAATGAATTAAGATATGGTGATTGAAACCTTAACTCTTGCATTTCTTGGTATTTTGTGATTTTAATTCCTCAATCATAATGCACTGTTTTGTGTTTCAGAGTGGTAGTCTGTATCGGCAAAAAAACCCAAAGAGTACTTGTGATACCTTAGAGACCCCCGAGCATGCCCAAATAAATTTGTTAGTCTCTAAGGTGCCACAAGTACTCCTTGTTGTTTTTGTGTTTAATTTTCTAGTTTTTTTCTAAAGGAAGAAAAACCCAGATCTATTTTGGCTTTGCTAGTAGAGCTTATCAGTTCCTTGAATCCACTATGTACAGTTATCTAACTATGCCTTCATACATAGTAAGCATGTTATTTTATCTTCAATCTGTTTGCACAGGTGTAACTTTTTGTAATGCAGTTAACAATTCCGGTGATGCTACACAAGAAGAAAGCATTCAGTTCTCTCCCGTATCTGTATTGGCTCTGTAGGGCTAGCTGAAATAAAAAAAAGAAGCAAAAAACAAATTTTTGCCCCTAAAATCAGCAGGTCTGACTTTGAATACACATAGGGAGCAGATCTGTTGAGTAAGAAGGTGGCATTTTTACATAAGTCACTTTTCAAAGTAGAACTGTACTTTTAAAGCATATTTAGAGCCTTATCAGTAAGTAACTGTACGTGTAACCTTCCCTTTCTGTATGTCTTTGTCCACTACAGATGCGTGGCAATGATAACTAGGATATTGTAAGATTTTTCTTAAGCACTGAGAGACAAAGGTTAAACTGGGATTTATTTTCTTAATTACAAATAAAATGAAACCTCCCAAATCGCTGCTTTCATTTAGAAATCCAAATGGTTGAAATGAGAGTTTCTATCTTGTCTTTGGATGTACTTTTTAATCCCTTTAAACACACCTAATAACTCTGTGAAGCTTCATAAAAATGCTTTGAAGTCAGCCCTGCAGCCTCCCTCCCTCCTTAAAACACTCACTAAAACCCATCCATGGTCTTCTGTCTTCATTTAGTTAATGGCTGGTTGGCTACAGCCTGTGTACTTGCCTTGTTAGTTAAATACTCTTTCAGTTTGATTGGAAAGTTAAACATCACATGTCAAAATAGGTGAGAATCCCTGAAAATGGAGGCAATAAAGTTAATGTATAGATTCTCACACATACCAGCCTCCTCATTTTGTACTGTCTAAAAGGAAAGATAAAGGAAAGAAGATTACAAGCAGACTTGTAAATTAGTAGCTTGAATACTGAGCCTTGTTCTGTTGGAAGCAATGAACCACTGGAAATCTTTAATCTAAAACAAAACTGCTTTAGCTATTCAAACAGTAACTCTCATTTGATGAAGCTAAGCAAAAAATATGACAATGGAGTAATCTTTACTAAAACTCTGGCATATAATGTAGTTGTTATTGAAAAATTACATCACCTGTGAGTTTTCGTCTCACCCTTTAATCATGTACCAAGGTGTGATGTTCTGGATATAAGGATATAGGAATAGGTATATCTGGAGTATCATCTTCATCACTGAAATAAACACAGTTACTCTTAGGCTTGGTATACACCAAAAAGTTATTTATACACAGCTATTTGTGAAAAAACCACAATCCCTGATCAACATAGCTATGCTGACGAACCCTCCAGTGTAACTAACCCCTCAGTAATATAGCTAACATCTTTTGGGGAGGTGGTGTTCCTGCACCAACAGAAAAACTTCTGTCGGTGTAGGCTGCGACTATGCTGGGAGCTAGGCAAGCATAACTATGAGCTCTGTGATGTAGACCTATAGCATTAGTTCAGTGATTTTACATATGCAGATGAAGTGGATTTATTTGAATAGGCTATACCTAGCCCTGATCAAAAATTGAAATTGTTTTCCATGAAAAACTTTGAACAAAATGAACAATTTTCTTTGTTTTAAAATCTTCCCAAAATTTCCTATTTTTGATTAATCAATCTGAAAAAAATATCAATTTGAATTGAATGGCATTGAAAAGAACTTTTGTTTAATTTTTCAGTTAGATTTGGGGAGAAAAAATAAACTGAAAATCTTTCATTGGATTTCAGTTGAAATACATTTTTTGTTTTGAACCATTTTGTTAAAAGATTGGAGAACTTCAAATGATATGTACATACTTGTATAATTGGAAAAGTCACTTTTCAATAAAAAGGGTAAAATATTTTTGGCCAGCCCTAGCTAGAATGTGGATATTAAAAAATGCAAATGTGAAATAGGTGATTTTTCTCTGTTTCATACATATGATATATACGTAAAATTAAGACAAAAAATGCTGTGCAAATTCTTTCTATGTAAACAACTCCTGTTGCCTTAGGTGAAAATCTGAGTGAACTCTTCAAGTGAACAGGAATATTTTATTCAAAAAATTGTCCCCTTTTTGTTTGGGAATTATCCATAAATAGACTTAAATTTTTGAAAATTAATTTGTTAATCAAAATTATTCAACAAATGGTTTATGCAAATGCTCAATCGTTTCGATTACTTGTGAACTATTTGGCTTAATTATTCCTTTGAGTATTTGCTGTTCATATCTTCTCTACCTGTGCTTTGTGCATTTGTCTGCACATCTGTCTAGGTTCTCAATATATAGCCTCCATTCCAGTCATAACTGATCATCCAAGTATTTAAAATAGACATAAGCTGTCGCTCACGAAAGCTTATGCTCAAATAAGTTTGTTAGTCTCTAAGGTGCCACAAGTACTCCTTTTCTTATAACAATAACAGTCTATCTTCCTTTATTCTCAGCCTGTAGTAGAAATAGCTTGATTAGTTTATAGGATTTTTGTTTTGTTTTGTTTATGTATAGTTGTGTAACTGAATAGTGCATATGTGAAGTAAGTGTGTTGTGCATATGTGAAGAACATTCAAGAGAGAATAAAGTCAAAGAAATGAGTTTTGCACTTAGTTCTGAAGGTGGTTAATTATGTAATCATTTTCATCTTTTGAAGGAGTGAATTCAAGGTGTAGGTCCAGCTTCTGTAGCACGCACTCGCGAGCATTCCATTACTGGTTGACAGCTTCATTGTTCCAGTAGAATATAGTTTCCTCTATGGTTACACTTCTAATCTTACTTCTTTTCCAGAGAAAATCAGGAAGGGTATAAGTGCAGCAGGATGTTTTTGTTTTTAAATAATGGTACCTGTTTGAATTTCAAATAGCTTCAGATTCAAATTAAGTTTTGGAAAATAATTTGGGATGTTCTCATTGTAGGCCTAGTCAACACTAGAAGAGGTTTATCAGTATAGCTATGGCAGCAAAACCTCCCGTGTCAACGCAGCTTATACCAGCAAAAGACTTTTTTTTTGCCAGTATAGCTTAGGTTGGTTCACCAAATGAAACAAGCTAGTGTTAAAAAAAAAAAAAGTCTTTGCATGACACAGACCAGCAAAAAAGTGGGTTTCCCCCCAATATAACTGCATCTACACTAGGGCTACTGCTATATAGAAATGTTGTTAAAAAGATCACACCCGTAACTAGCGTTACTATACCTACAAAAGTTTCTAGCTTAGACCTGGCCTTAGAATGTAAATTCTTTAGGGGAGAGACTGTCTGTTACTATGTGACTGTACAGCACCTAGCACAAGATGGGGCCCTAATCTGTTAGGACCTATAGGTGCCTCTAACACAAGTAGTTATTAGAGCTGCCTTGAAAACAGAATTTCCATCCTATTGGAAATTCCAAGTGTTCAAGGTTTTGTTTCATTCTGAATCGGAACAAAACATATTAAACCTTGAAATTTCTTGCAAAGGACCCTGGTTTGGGAATATACTGGTGTCACCACTGCCCGAGTCTCCCTGTCCTCCAGAGCTGCTCCTTTCTCTTGTGTTGTGCCGTAATGAAGTAAGAGGTGGATGGGAGGGAAGTGGGGGAGAAACCCCTGGGCTGATGATGGGAGGAGGACAGAGGGGATTTCCTGAGCTGATTACGGAAGGGAAAACAATCACCAGCATTCTTTCCATTGAAACATTTGTCAATCACCATGTTCCCACAAAATATTTAGATTTTGTGAAACAGCATTTTCTGACAGAAAACTTCCATGGGAAATTTTTCGAACTGTTCTAGTAATTATCCAGTTTGGTTCTCCTATCCTTTTCTTTGATTCTTGCAGTAAGAAACCAAAGGGCAGTATGTCCTTCATAAAGTTCTCCCAGCTACTTCTGCTGCATCTAGCAGCTGCTCAGCACCATCAAATGGACCCAGTCCTTTTTTTTTTGTTTCATGGAGAACCATTTTATGTAGATGGAAAAGTGATGAATGATTAGAGTGATGAAAGGCTGGCCAAAGGAAGTGGCACAGACTAAATAAACGCTCTAATAAACACTTCATTTATAAAGTGAATGGCAAAGTGACGGAATTTGAGTCTTTAAAGAAATAGTTTTAGTGTTACCAAAGAAATGGCAGAGATTGTGTACATACAAGAGGATTCACAACACGGAATCCTTCCAATTTAAACTTTGCAGGAGTATGAAATAGCACCTCAGTATTACAGTTAGTCACTCATTTATACATGCAGAAAGGTTTGAAATAAACATTGAATTTTTCAGTTGCTAAAGAATTTTAGGTTCACAGAAAATATTTATTATATTTTTGTTAATTTTATGTTTAATTCTATTTTTGTATTGTTTGATTTGCCTTTTAATACACAAAACTGAATATTAAAATGTATATATTTATATACATCCCCAATTTATATGAAATACCTTTTTCTTAACATTTCCTAAAAATTCAGCTATAAAATTACTGGTTTGGTATAAAAAATCTTTAATATGCTCTGAATGTGTAATCATTTGAACACAATCTTTGAACAATGCATCATGGTTAAAAAGTGCATAGACAAGTAGCTATGAGAAGAACATACGTTGAATGAGAAACTAGAGATCAAAGTGCTGTGCAACTTTTAAAATAAAATAAGCAAGTGAAGCTGGTTTTATTACAAGCCTGAAGTTTTAACCAGCTTACAGAAATGTTTGCTGTCGTTTCAAAACTATTCAGTGGAGATTCATAGATACTAAGGTCAGAAGGGACCATTATGATCATCTAGTCCGACCTCCTGCACAACGCAGGCCACAGAATCTCACCCACCCACTCCTGCGAAAAACCTCTCACCTATGTCTGAGCTATTGAAGTCCTCAAATCGTGATTTAAAGACTTCAAGGAGCAGAGAATCCTCCAGCAAGTGACCCGTGCCCCATGCTACAGAGGAAGGCGAAAAACCTCCAAGGCCTCTTCCAATCTGCCCTGGAGGAAAATTCCTTCCCAACCCCAAATATGGCGATCAGCTAAACCCTGAGCATATGGGCAAGATTCACCAGCCAGATACCCAGGAAAGAATTTTCTGTAGTAACTCAGATCCCTCACCCCATCTGAACAGAGGCCCTAGCTTAATAACTGGGGCCAGATTCTCAACTAGTGTAAATCTTTATAGCTTCATTGATTTTAGTGCAGGTTTGCTGTTTTATAGAGCTGTTTGGGTATTTTTCCTTTGAATAATTTTTCAGTGGAAAGTTCCCTTCCTGCAACATTGATATTTCCACAGAAAACGTTCAATTTTGTGAGAAAATTGAAATTTTCTGTTGGAAAATCATTCTAGGCAGGTTGCCAAACAGCTGGGCTTCCAGGCTCTTGGGCCACCTGGAAGCCCTGGCTCACAGCTTGAAGGGCCACGGTGGCTATGGGTAGGTTGGGATGCATCAAAAATTATTTTAAAAGATTAAAATGAATAATAATTTCATTTTATCTAAATGAAATTTTAGAATTTCTGTTTTTTGGGAAATGTTGAACTTCAATTTTTGTTCTGTTGTGGAATGATTTTTTTTTTTTATTTCGGAATTTCCATGGAACAAAAATTTCAAAGGTTTTGGCCATCTCGACTGGTTTATATCTGTGGAGGATCATAGCAGCTCAAATCTATCTCTATTCAATGGCGCAGACTTGAACACTAAATTATTAGAATTATTTATTATTTGTATTACTGTAGTACCTACGAGCACTAATCATGATCAGGGCCATATTGTGCTAGGTGCTATGCAAACACCAGAACAAAAATAAAAATGAAACATTCTTAACTTTTAGAATGTTTGATTCACAGCCTGACTCTTTATTTTTTAATCCTCAAGTATGGGAGTGTTTGGGTCTGAAGTTCTTGTTGTGGCCATTATAGTTATATAAACTCTGGATCTAGCCCTGAATTTTTGATTACATGCAGGATTTTCATTTAGGTCTGTCTCTGCAGCAAACAGGAATAAAATTATGAGCAAAAATAGTCTTATGATTGATTTATGGTTCTGGATTGAAATAGTGCGGAAACTGGGTGGCCTGGCATGCCTTTTACTTACAACTAACTTCATGTTATTTATTAGAGCTATTTTAGGTATTTGGGGCCTGATCCCAAAGCTATTTAAGTCAATGGAAAGTCTCCCATTGATTTGAGTGGGCTTTGGATCAGGTTCTTTTAGAGCTCCAATCTCTGCCATGGTTGCAACAGCCAACCCTGGCTATATGAGTTGAGTTGTGCTTTGAGTTTTGGGTTTGTTCTATTCCACAGCTCCAAGTGAATGTTGGAGCACAAACAGTAAACAGTGAATTTCTCCCAGCTCCAATAGCGCTGCCCTCCCCAACTTGGTTCTTTGACAAACTAAATGGTGCTAAAATAACAAAAAGAATGAAAAATATTTTTAAAACTTTTTGTGGTTCTTTGAGAGAAAATGAAACAAGGACTTTGTTATGAGAATGGCAACATACGAGTCTACGCTGAGTTGTCAAACACTGGGTTTCATTATTTAATCAAAATCTGAAACTTTATTGCACTTTATTTTCAGCCAGATTTTTTTATTTTTAACTAAGGAAAATATATAAACCTGTTTACATCTTAGGAGACTGCAGAGAATTTGTTTCTTTTCATTTTGGCTTTTCTCTGAGGCAATGGCACTAATTCACCTTGTGTTATTAGGTCTTTTGGAATGGCAGACAGCCTCCAATGCCATAACATCTGCAATATGTTAGTTCAGGATACCCTGGCAGTTCTAAATGATTTCCTTTTATTGATTTGTGTCTGATTTTTAGAAGCTTACTACCTATGCTATACAGATTCCACTGAGCTGAAAGAAGTAGTTCGAGTTTGATATTTTAGTGAGTGATAGTCTGAGATTGGTAAATGCTGTTTGCTGCTTGGAAGTCAGTGGAGAAATAATTAACACTAGTTTTCTGGAGACTTCCTGAAAGATGAGTGAAAATTATTTTTTAAGAATTTTCTGTCTACAGTGTGTTGGTATTAAAGGTACTATGCTGTATGGGAATTTCAAAGACACCTTGGAAAGTTAGATGCCCAACTCCTATTGGACCAGACTTCAAAGAGCAACTTCAGGACCAGGCTTCAAAGAGAAACTACTGAGCTTCAGTTTATTTGCAAATTTGACACCATCAGCTCAGGATTAAACAAAGACTGTGAATGGCTAGCCAACTACAAAAACAGTTTCTCCTCCCTTGGTGTTCACACCTCAACTGCTAGAAGAGGGCCTCATCCTCCCTGATTGAACTAACCTCGTTATCCCTAGTCTGATTCTTGCTTGCATATTTATACCTGTCTCTGGAAATTTCCACTACATGCACTTGAAGAAGTGGGTATTCACTCACAAAAACTTATGCTACAATACATTTGTTAGTCTATAAGGTGACAGAGGACTCTCTGCTGCTTTTACAGATCCAGACTAACACGGCTACCCCTCTGATACTCAACTCCTATTGAATGTCCAAAGGAATTGGGTGCCTAAGTCCTTTAAACCCCTTGCAAATCCTAACTTATAAAAATAATAATACCTAGCACTCAAATAGCACTATTAATCAGTAGATATCAACATGCTTTACACAAGTAGTGATCATCCTCATTTCATAAGTGGAAATACAAAGGCACAGAAGTTAAGTGGCTTGCCTAAGGTCACCACCCAGCAAGTCAGTAGCAGAGCCCAAAATAGAATCCCAGTCTTCTGAGTCTCACTCCAGTGGTCTGTGCACTGGGCAGCGTGATGAAACAGAGGTGCTTGAACTGTAAGTGATCAAATGGAGCCATAACTGAGGATTCAAAAATCAGGATGCAAATCCAATTTTCTCAAAGTGTTGTTATAAATATTTGCACTGTAAAAATAAAATAGTATTTTTCAATTCACTTAATACAAGTACTGTAGTGCAATCTCTTTACCATGAAAGTTGAACTTACAAATGTGGAGTTATGTACAAAAAAAACTGCATTCAAAAATAAAACAATGTAAAACTTTAGAGCTTACAAGTCCACTCAGTCCTACTTGTTGTTCAGCCACTTGCTAAGACAAACAAGTTTGTTTACATTTGCAGGAGATAATGCTGCCTGCTTCTTGTTTACAATGTCATCTGAAAGTGAGAACAGGCATTCATATGGCACTGTTGTAGCCGGCATTCAAGATATTTTCGTGCCAGATGTGCTAAAGATTCATATGTCCCTTCATGCTTCAACCACCATTCCAGGGGGCAGGCATCCATGCTGATGACGGGTTCTGCTCGATAACAGTCCAAAGCAGTGAAAACCAACGCATGTTCATTTTCATCACCTGAGTCAGATGTCACCAGCAGAAGGTTGATTTTTTCTTTTGGTGGTTCGGTTTCTGTAGTTTCCACATTGGAGTGTTGCTCTTTTAAGACTTCTGAAAGCATGTTTCACACCTCATCCCGCTCAGATTTTGGAAGGCACTTCAGATTCTTAAACCTTGGGTCGAGTGCTGTAGCTATCCTTAGAAATCTCACATTGGTACCTTCTTAGTGTTTTCTCTAATCTGCAGTGAAAGTGTTCTTAAAATGAACAACATGCTGGGTCACCATCCGAGACTGCTAAAATATGAAATATATACAGGGAGTCCTCAGACTTATGACGCCCTATTTACATCGGACGCCACTTAACGACACTTTTGAATTGATTGCCTGTTTTGGCCCTATGACGCTTGTTTCGCCCTTACAACACTCGATTTGCATAAAGTTTGTTTGAAATCACTTCCTGGTTGCGTTATACTGGTATGGAGCTGGAAGGGGTTGCTTCTGATTGGTTTCGAGGCAGTAGGGTAGCTTGTTGCTGGGTAGGGTTGCTGCTTGTTTTTGATTGGCTCCCGACCCCAGGCTCAGCCAATCAGAGAGCTTGGACAGTGATTGGCTGAGGCTCAGCATGTGTGCCATTCTCCCTGGCTTTCTGAGCCTGTGTTGTTAGCATTCTGAGAAGCATGTGTGAGTTTATACGTTTATTTGAATGCTGTTTATAAAATACAGTGTACAGTAAATACATTGATGTTGAAACATTTGTCATCTATAATTCATTTAGTAAAATAATCTGGGTTATTGTGGTGAAAATAGTATACCAAGCCTTGGTTCAGGAACCAATCCCCCCTTCATACTATTGATTCCTATGGGAAAAGCTATTTCGACTTACAAAGTTTCGACTTACAATGCAATACTGAGGAACGAATTGTGTCATAAGTCCGAGGACTCCCTGTATTGCAAAATGCAGGTAAAACACAGAGCAGGAGACATACAATTCTCCCCTAAGGAGTTCAGTCACAAATTTAATTAATACATTATTTTTGTAATGAGTGTCATCAGCATGGAAGCATGTCCTCTAGTATGGTGGCCAAAGCATGAAGGGGCATATAAACGTTTGGCATATCTGGCACGTAAATACCTTGCAGTGCTGGCTACAAAGGGTATGAGAACATCTGTTCTCACTTTCATGTAACATTGTAAATAAGAACCGGGCAACATTATCTCCCTTAAATGTAAACAAACTTGTTTCTCTTAGCGATTCGCTGAATAGGACTGAGTGGACTTGTAGGCTCTGAAGTTTTACATTGTTTTATTTTTAAGTGCAGTTATGTAACAACAAAAAAATCTACATTTGTAAGTTGTGCCTTCATGATAAAGAGATTGCACTACAGTACTTGTATGAGGTAAATTGAAAAATACTATTTCTTTTATAATTTTTACAATGCAAATATTTGTAATAAAATAATATAAAGTGAGCACTGTAACTTCGTATTCTGTGTTGTAATCGAAATCAATATATTTGAAAATGTAGAAAAAAATCCAAAATATTTAATAAATTTGAATTGGTATTCTGTCGTTTAACAGTGTGATTAAAACTGCAATTAATTACGATTAATTTTTTAATCATGATTAATTTTTTTGAGTTAATCGCGTGAATTAACTGTGATTAATCGACAGTCCTACTAGAAAATTTACAAGAAAAAAGTTGATGGAACTGAAATACCCAACGTCCAGACAGTATACACAGCTGGAGTCTAAACAGTTGAAAGTATGCATAGAGTTAATGATGCATCATTTCTGATTCACTGAACTGTCTGGTTCTCATCTATTGTATGGTGTCCTGCATCTATCATAGCTGTACAATCAAAATTTTTGGCAAACCTTCCATGAGGAGGCATAGCAGTCAGTTATTACCTTTCCTGAACTGAAAATACAGCTGCCTCTCCAGAGGATGAAAGCAGACACGTTTGCATTGGCCCCAAGCCATTTCTTATATGGTACAGTTTCAGTCCCACAAATGCTTTTTCAATTGCACCAATCCAGAGTCCCAAAGGACTGGCCTGCAGTTGGGATGGAAACTAAATCACCTGATGATTTCTGCTCTTGCACTACGTGTCACATAGCTGTTTTCTTTCATTACACACGAGTGCAAACATGAAGAGGCATCTCTGCTACTTGTGTGGCTAAAGGAAGTTCCATCAGCTGATCACATTCCTCACTTATTTACATTAGAGACAAAGTTCTTCCAAGATAATTTGATGCCATTTCCAATGGCTGCTGTACATAGGGTACTTCGGCTTTAAGGTCAATATCGTCAGACCTATGAAAAAAAGCCATGCAGGTTTCCAGATCACAAGTAGGGCAGATTGAGGTGATAGTGTGTTTGAGAAGCATTGCCATGTTTGCGAAGGATTGACAATATATTCAGGTAACATAAGCAGGAGACCTGATGGATAGTTTTCATAAAGTAATACTAAAAAGAGCTAAATCAATTTTACTAGTGTGATACATGGGGGGCGGGGAGGGGAGGAGTAGCTCCCTTTGATGGACACCCAGCCACCCAGTTAGCTGTAAAAATCCCTCTTGGTCTGTTCTCTCCTTTTCTTTTACCTGTGGGCTTGTTAATCCTTTACAGGTAAAGCAAGCGGAGAACAGACCAAGTGGGATTTTACAGCTAACTGGATGGCTGGGTGTCCATCAAAGGGAGCTACTCCCCTCCCACCCCCTTTTGTATCACAACTACAAATGTGTTTTAATCTATTTTATAGCATTTTTTAATATAACAGTATACAATAAAAGATTGTACAACTGGGATATAGTAGCATTACGCGTATTTGCTACATGTATTATTTATGTGCTATGCATTTCTCAGTATCATTAACAGCAACTATGTTTGATTTTAGAAAGGGAAAGGAGAGACTCTGAATGAGGAAACTCTGTGCCATTGACACTGTTGCTTCATATCTCAGTACATTAGGGCCAAACTCCACATGTATGCATAAGTGGAGTCATTTGTGCGTGTCAGATACGTAACCTCAGGCTTAGCAAATGCAGATTTTGTACATTGATGGGGGAGTGTGTACAAATTTTGCACCCTCCTCAACCAGGCTGGCTGTGTTGCATCTTTTTGTATTATGGTTGTTCAGTTAATTTCACTATTTGCCAATTCATGCACTGTATCCCAGACTTTAAATAATCAGTGTTTATAATTAGGGAGGATAGTATCTCAAATTTTCAAGTAAATTGATTTTAAAAGGTTGGGTAGTGCTATGGAAAAGACGTCTGTCACGTGACTGACTTTATCTGAGTCATACACTACTGTTAAGAGCTGGATGAAAGGTTGTTATGGGTTAAGTTAAACCCTCATTGAGGTTGGATGTGAATGCACCCTTCAATTAACATAACTGCCTGGCTGAGTTAATCAGAAGCCCCCAACAAAAAAGGCGTTGTGAACCCCCTCAGGAGTTTAGACTTAGTGGGTGGGAAGGAGCAGCTGAAAAATGCTATCTGTCCCTGGAAGAAACCTGGGGAGAGGTTTTTGATTCGGGGTGAAGGCTGAAAAGAGTGTTCTTGGTGCTGTAAACAAAAGTAGCTGTTTCCTGCTATTTGATTCCTGCTGTGTTCAGAGAAACCAGACTTTGTACATTCCATGGAAACATCTCCAGGGCCCTACACTTTGAGTAGCTGCTCAAGTTGAAAAGGGGCTGTCAGGGTTCCTTCCCCACTCTGAACTCTAGGGTACAGATGTGGGGACCCGCATGAAAGCCCCATAAGTTTATTTCTGCCAGCTTAGGTTAAAACCTGGTACGCTGCCACCATCAAGTGATTTAACAAAGAATCAGGGAAGAGCCCACTTGGAGACATCTTCCCCCAAAATATCCCCCCAAACCCTACACCCCCTTTCCTGGGAGGCTTGAGAATAATATCCTAACCAACTGGTTACAAAATGATCAAAGACCCAAACCCCTGGGTCTTGGAACAATGGAAAAATCAGTCAGGTTCTTAAAAGAAGGATTTTATTAAAAAAAAAAAAAGAAAGGTAAAAATCATCTCTGTAAAATCAGGATGGAAAATACTTTACAGGGTATTCAGATTCAAAACACAGAGTATCCCGCTCTGGGCAAAACCTTAAAGTTACAGAAAACAGGAATAAACCTCCCTCTTAACACAGGGAAAATTCACATAAAACAAAAGATACACTAATCCGCCTTGCCTGGTTTATCTATACTGGTTGCAATATTGGAGACTTGGATTAGAATGGGTTGGAGAAGATGGATTTCTGTCTCGCGTCTCTCAGTCCCAAGAGAGAACCACCACCTAAACAAAGAGCACAAACAAAAAGCCTTCCCCCCCCAGGATTTGAAACTGTCCCCTTATTGGTCCTTTGGGTCAGGTACCAGCCAGGTTACCTGAACTTCTTAACCTTTTACAGGTAACAGGATGTTGCCTCTGGCCAGGAGGGATTTTATAGTGTTGTGTACAGGAAGGTGGTTACCCTTCCCTTTATATTTATGACAGGGGCAATGTTACCTTTGATGTTGATAATTGGACTACATGTGCCTATGTTTGTCTTTATCTCTGGAAAACCTTTTGATTCCAAAGCAGCTTTGGCTTTTGAAAAGAAATCTTCAGTGATGCTTGTTTTATAATTCAGTATCACTCGGAGAAGCTGAGAAGAGTGCAATGTGATTAAGAACTCAAAGAGAAAAATAAAAACACTGAGGGAGAGCAAACTGTCGTTGGTCAACAAGATTAACAGATTATAAAGCAAAAAGGGACAACTGGGATTAGAGTGAATAAATGAATTTTCAGTTTGCTGTCAGTTCTGAACAATCAGGAAAAAAGCCAGTTTGGCAAGTCAAATGTTGCCTTGAGTGAAATCCTGGTCCATTGAAATCAATAGGAGTCTGGCCATTGCCTTCAGCTGTGTATTAATCAATGCTTTGTTTGCATTTTTAGAGTGCATAAGTAAAGGTTTCAGTGCTTATACAGTCTGTAGGGTCAACAGTGAGACTGTACAGCTCATCCCGAGCTGAGGCTGGATGCAGCAACCCAGGGAAGAGGGTCAGAGTTCCTTGCTTGGTTCACCTCACCGGTAACAGATTATTTACTTCTCCCAATCCCACCTCACCTGTTCTGACCAGAATCAAAGCTCCACTCACTCTCCAGCTCTCCTGTTATACTGCTGCTCACTGCCATGGGTGAGGGGATGTAATGCTCTCACAGAGGCTCCTATTGCACAGGGCAGCAATGCAATAAAATGGGCAGGATGCAAAATTTATGCCCCCTTACTCTGTGGTGTTGTGAGGCTAGTCGCAATCTTGGCTGATGTGCAAATCACTTTTTAAACTTCGTTGGAACAGGAAAAACCTACCGGCATGAATTTGGGTGTTGTTTTTCCAAACCCCTCACTCATTGAATTGGAACAGATGTGCACCATCTCTTAAAATATGAGTAAAAACCTATGGATAGTAGGGGAAAAATCCAGGGAGAAGAGAGCCCACCTGGTTTATAGTTTCTTCCAGCAACTGCACTTTTTGAATAGTTTGTGTATTTAGGCACCATGGTCTTGTCACTTTTTCTAGCTGACACATTGTGTCTTGAAGCATCCCCTGAGACTTTAGGCATCAGCAACTGCTGGTAAATCCCTTACTGTGAAGTGACATGAGACATCCCCAAGGGACACTTACTTCAGGATACACAAAGAGACTTCTGAAATAAGAAGGCCCTGTAGATAGGTTCAGTCAATGGTTTTGCTGCCTAATTATTTTCATGGGTATTAGGAGATCCAATAGGAATTCATGATCAGCCCCCAGGTCTGCAGTTAAATGGCATTTGCCAGCAAGTTATTTATTGCAGACTACCTGATAGATATTCCTACAAAGAAGAAAATACTTTGTCTAAGTCCCCTTGTTAGTTCTTATTAAAAGCTGCTTCTCCCTTCAAGTTTCCTTCTTAAAGAAAAGGATCCACTGTTAGCAGAAGCTTAAAAAGACCAATTCTGAAATATAGTACAGAGCCATCTCTCTCTCTCTCTCCAACTTAAGATCTCTAATGTAGCAACATATACTCCCTCAAGTAATCATGGTAATTTAGATTCCCTTCTGGCTGATATTATATAAAATGTTTTCACTTTCAGAAATCTATTGGTCATCCTTTCTTATGGTCTGTGTCACAGATTTCTGCACATTGGGTGCACACAGTTTTCTCAGGCCTTCCTTGAAATCAAGAATACCTAGCCAATGACTCAGAACCTCACCATATTTGGCTTTTAATCATTTTCCACTTTCAATGGCTTTCTCTGTGTTAGTCAAACGCCATACATGTAAAAAATTTTAATCAAGTGAAAACAGACTGAAATGTGACTCATCCCACTAGGCTAGGGATTGGTTTGATGATGTCATTTTAGTTTCTACAGCCAAAAACACTGAAAGAGTTATAATGAGTCTAAGATGATACTGTGTTTCTGTTCAGCTAAAACAAATAGTTCTTAATGTCCTTTTAAAAAAAATAGGTAGGAACATTTTAATATATTAGTTGTGTTTCAGTCCTGTCATTTCACACAGGCACCTTCCCCTCTCACTGCATGAGTTCTTCTGCCCCTTCACATTGTTCCCCGCACAGTTACTTTAAGGTAGGTCTACACAGCAGCTGGGAGATAGACAGACATGTGCTAGCTCCGCTCATGCTAGCCTGCTAAAAATAGCAGTGTGGCCACAGCTGCACAGCCGGAGACTAGGGCTGGCAGCATAGGTGGCGGCTTGGTCTAGCCACCTGAGTACAGTCACGCCCAACCCCCTGGATATGTACCTGAGCCTTTGCCTGTGCTGCTATGGCCACACTGCTATTCTGATCACGCTAGCTTGAACAGCGCTAGAGAGCGTACGTCTGCGCATGCTGGGAAGCACACTCCCAGCTGCAGTCTGTGTAGACATACCCTTAGCGTATGTAAGCACTACAGCATTTCCTGGGCCTTCATAATCTGTCAGCACTATTATGAGCTGGGTCACACCTTGTTATTGGTTGAGTTACACCCTATTGAGATTGATAGGTGTGGACTCAGCCTCCAACTAGCATTAGAAGGAGTGTGTTTGGAATGTCAGGATAAAAGAGAGAGAAACTTCCCTCCTCCACTGCCCCTACAGATTGTCTGCAATAACAAGGAAAACTTTAAATAGAAATGTGGTAAAATCTTGATTAGATCTCTAGTCCATGTGAACAGCAGGTATCAACATGTAAAGGAAATGAAATATTCTGGTAGCCCTAATATTAATGGGAATGAACAACAGAAGTCAAAGTTCTTATGGCCACATCTTGCCCACAGATGGTGGAATACCATTTCTACTGCAGCAGCAGGTCAGCAAGAGGTCCACGTGTATTTTAGAGTTGAACTTGAACATGAGGGAGAGTGTTTTTGGAGGGTTATGCTGAGCTTGTTTCTCACCACCTGAGAGCCCTACCACTGCTTTTTGTTCTTTACACATCCATGCAACCCTCCCTTTTAGCTATAGTGTCATTCTAGTGATATTGTCCAATAGTACAAAAATGCATCACTAACTAAAACCTGGAAACAGTCAACCACAGACAGTTCTCAGATAGATGTGTGTGGTGTCCAGTCACCTTCATGTAGTCAGGGGAACAGTTGTGACCAGTGCCCATATAATATGACAAACAAATGAAATTTTCAAATAAATTGCTAAAGGCATGGCAAGAAAGAATATGCTACTGCAAAATCATTTATTCCATAAAAATAAAGACAGTACTCTGAATTCTGCATGTACTCTGTTCTTTCCTCTACATTGTAATTTGGGGTATCCTTTTTTCTAATCCAGATACTGTAGAATGCTCAGAATACAGCTGTGTTCTTGTTTGTACAAACTCAGCCTTGCCAAAGAAAACAGTCATCTGCTTCTCTATAATTCTGCCACCCTCACAAAGTTCTTCATGTAGTTATACAGGGTGTATTATATTCAGCTTGCTCTTCTGATGATCAGTTCTAGGATATATTTAAATGGAAGATTGTGGGGTTTTTTTTTAAGCTTTGCTTTAGGTTTAGAAATAAACACTGGAACAAGGCATTACAAGCCCATCATAATCATGAGGATTTTATTCCCTCAGTCTGTCTTATTTTTTTAATTCAGCACTTGACTTTCATTATTTCATTGTTGACACAAATTAGGTCTGCATTACTGAATCAGTACCTCAGCACCAATTCTTTGCCTGGTTCCTGCCTGCCTCTAATTTTAGTTCCTGCCTGTACTACCATAGATATTATGGTAGCATGCATGCTTTGCCATCAGGAAAAAGGGATTCTTTTCTGAGAGCTGTGCTAGCCAAGCTGGTGTATAACGAGTTCTGTCTACACTGTAATTCCCACCATATTGGAAATCTGATTTACAGCACCGTAGTGCCTCACCACAGTTAAAAACATACCATGGTCTTTCAGGGGTAGTGGCAGCTACCAGCTTCTCAAGGGATGAGAGATATGAAGAAACCTCCCAAGGTCCTAGAGACACAACACTCTCAGGCACTGGAGACGCTGAAAAGATGCCCAAGATACTTCAGGGGGTTGTGATTTTCTTCTCCTAATTCCTTCCCCCCCACACATACTTCCTAGTTACACAGTTGCTTGTCCAAGATACTTCAAATGGGGTTTATTTAAAGACTGTGGTAAGGTATAGGGTACTGACCAAATGTGAGACACTGAAGAGCATAACAAAAACAAGGTATTAAGAAAAGCTTGTGAGAAGCTGTCAAGCTTCTAAAGGATTGTCAGACGTCCTGGAGAGCCATAGGATTTTTTACCTAGGTGCTGATGAGCTTTACAGAATTTACCAGAGCAGTGAGTTAGTTGGAGGGCTTTGATAACCCTAATAACACAGATTCCTACAAACTTTACCTTTAGCCTTCCCTCTCAAAGTCAGTGCTGGAGTCACCTCAGTGCCTCAAGCACCCAGTGCTGTGCTAACTTACAGAGTGACCAGAGTACCTGGCCAAGGGTTTCAACTTCAGCAAGAAGGGTGGCCACCATTTGCAGACTGTGCTGTATTTGGAAATGTATGTGATGGAATATTGTAGCAGAGACATCAGCCAAAGTTCTGTAAAGTTTTTTAGCATTCTGCTGAATTGCCTAAGAGTCATCAGAGTTAGAGGGGAAGTTGGTCCAATAAAAGATATTACCTCACCCACCTTGTCTCTCCAGTAACCCGAGACTGACCCTACATTGCATACAGATTCTCCCATGACATTCTGGGATTCCTAATGTGGCACTCATTACTTTTCTAAATAAATACACTGCTCAAAATCTCAGTTTTGTTCCTGCATACCAACTCTCATCAAGTTTTTTTAAACAAACAGCATTTGAAGTCTCTCAAGTTATGTAGCAAAAGGCCTGACAGAATAGGGCTAGGAAAAAACAAATAAATGAATGAGTGTTTGTCAAAGTTTGTACATTTTTTTGCATCTCAGATATTTTTAAAACAATTGTAATAAGAGAGAACCCACTGTAACCTTTTGCCATATTGAAAACTGACTATTCCCACTCAATTATTTCTGCCTCTAAAGGCTCCAATCTTGGAGTTGGATCTGTGTGGGAAGCTCTTTACAACTGAAGGGAGCCCTATTGACTGTAGTGGGGTTTTGTGAAAGTTCAAGAAGTCACTTGTGGAGGATGAGACCTTGATCATTTTCTAATCCATGATAGTATGTTACCACCAACTCTGACTGTTTAGTTTTGTCTTATGAGGGACTTTTGGCACAGACTTTTTGGAAGTCCAGGTAAATTATATTAAAGGTTTCTTTTCATCCACAACTGGAACAATAACTCTTGAAGCACCCATGTTTTGTGGAATGTTATTCTAGCTAAATGTTATTTGATGACATTGAGAATATTCAGAAAATACTTTCTCGTTTAATATTAAGACATGCTTTTGTATTTGTGGGATCTGTGTTTACAATATTGCCTATACAGATATGTGTAGCACTTATATATCATAGTGAGGGTATTAAAATTCAGTTATATTTCAGGGGTAGAATCCTGGGCCCACTGAAGTCAACATCAACATGCCCATTAACTTCAGTGGGGCCAGGATTTTATCACATACACTCTACTCCTTCACATAGCAACTGGTTCAAAATTAGTTATATATGTTTTGTTTATAGGAGACCCAAATGACAAGTTTTTGTACAGGAAAAATTCCTCCACCTCCCTTGGTGCCATTTAAAGAACACATGAACTCCCATATATAAGGAAAATGATGCTGTTATCCTGTTCACTTTTCTTAAATTATTTTAAAAAATGTCTGAAGCTTCTTTTCTGTTGTACAACACTGCAGAAAAGTTCAATCTTTTTATTGGTAAGCAGTAGAATCTGTTCCATTCTGTTTATTAATTTTTTGCTCCATAATTTTGAACTTTACTTCCTATAGAAGGAGAATCATACTGAGAACACAATTTTGAACACTGAAAACTCTATAGATCACTTTGCAGATGGGGCATAATCATCTATGTGATTTCCACCCATCTCGGACGTTTATAATTTTCATTTTATAATTATATGTCAAATACATCATTACATTCCTGAAATCCTAAAATCTAAAGAACTCCAAACACTTCCTGTTTGAGGCACTTCTCTATAAATGTATCACAGGGAATATATTCAAGAGAATAGACCCCAGGCAGTCTCAGTAAATAAAAATGAAACTTAAGGCCATTAAGAAGTTGTATATGGTTTCTGGAGGATCAAAATGAGAAAATACTAAAAATAATTGCTTGGTTTTTAGTTATTTATTCTTAAGTAGTGATAGCTGTTTTTCTTCTGGGCAAATGATGAAAAAAAATATTCATACATTTTATAAATTCTTAAAATTCATATATAGTTGAGAATATGTGCCCAGCTCTATAAGGAATTGATCCAAAGCTCACTGAAGTCAGTGAAAAGATTCTGATTTACTTCAATGAGCTTTGGATCACATGCTAGGTTGGACAAGTAATGAAAAAAGGGGTGTCATGCAATGGATGCAAAAACTGGGCAAAATGTGCTGAATAAATTATTCAACTAATCTTATTCAGTGAGCTGTACTCTATATGCAGCCTCCAGAATATGAAAACTGAAGAGCCTCACTGAGAATTAATCTCTCTCATTGTTCCACTGAAAAATAGCAGCACTTTATGGAATATTACTAAACAGTTTCACAATATTTTCTAAATCTAAAATGATACATATAATAAATATAAAATCTAAGCATAAATGATGTACATCAAATTGAATTTGGTAGATATAAGGAGGATTTATATTTGACTGTTTAGATTTAAAGTGGTGGGTTAAGGGGGTCTTTACAGTTAGATTGTTATCTTTAGTTCTGGCTGTGTTTGCTCATGTGGGGCAGGAAGCTTTCTTGCTAGATTCAAGCACCTGGAGAGGGGTTTGATAGTCTATTGATAGCCCACTGACTTTAATTTAACTTTATTTCCTCCCCCTTTTCTCTCTAGGCCATAATCCTACAATGAGAACCTCACGGGCCCACCACTGCAGCATGGCTGAAATCAGTAAGGCTGAGCATGGAGCCCCCTTGATTTCAGCAGTTCATGTGTGTGCCTATTTGTTTTTCAGTGCAGGACCAGGGCCTTATTCTTTATCACATTGCCTCTTTCTCCTTTATTCTCTGTTCTCCCCTTGTAGGGTTACCATATTTGAACATTCAAAAAAGAGGACACTCCTCGGGGGCTGGGGGGGGAGGGTATTTGCTCTCACCCCTCTTCCCCTGGCCCCGCCCCAACTCCACCCCTTCCCTGCCCCCATTCAAACCCCTTCCCAAAAGTCCCTGCCCCAACTCCGCCCCCTCCCTGCCCCATTGGATCCCTTCCCCAAATCCCCGCCCCAGCCCCGCCTCCTCCCCTGAGTGCACCGTGTTCCCCCTCCTCCCCCTTCCCTCCCAGCCGCGTGAAACAGCTGTTTCCCGGCGCAAGCGCTGGGAGTTAGGAGGAAAAAGCGGGCACTCTCTCGAGTGATCAGCATTCACTTTCTTTCTCCAGTGGTCAACATTCACTCTCTTTCTTGAATGATCAACTCTTCTTTGGGGAAAAATAATAATGGCAAAATGCCAGACGTTTTTAGATATTTAAAAATTCTTCCCGGATGGCAATTTAAGAACCAAAAAACCGGACATGTCCATGAAAATACGGATGTATGTAACCCTATCCCCTTGCCTCTTTTCTTCAGGGAGATTGAGTTACAAATTGCACAAGGTCTCAGCATTCTCGTACAAATTTCAAGATATGCGATGGCTTGGAATTTCTAACATTTTCGTATAGGTTAGACCTGTAGAGGTTTTATAGAGTGGGTACATCCCAAAAGAATGGATTGTATTTATATGGTATATACAGGACATTTGAAAGTGTTAAAAATGTTAACATCAGGGTCAAATCCTGACCCTGGCCTTCTCCACCACATACCTGCAGAAAGGCCCAAACATAACAAAAGTACTCTTTTTTCACTAGGTGGGTGGCCAGGCTGTGGAAAGCCCAGGCAGGTGGACTTTATTCCTCCTATGTGCCATGGAACAGAGCTCTGTGTAGGGTATTTTCACTGGAATCTACATATAAACAGGCTGGAGGCTTGGCCAGTGAGTCCATATATGTAACAGATCCACTGGTGTAAAAGCTCAAAGAGAGGGGGCCGGTAGCCTGTGCCACATCTCCTTATGGCCTATTAGGTGGCATTTGCTGGATGATTGGGGCATTTCTTGGTCTGCACTATTTTAGCACAGGACTGCCTGTTCATGGGTTTTACTCTGTGCAATACATCTATAGGTCCTTGATATGCGTGAACTGACACAAATATAAACAAGAGTTCTGTGTGAATTTTAAGAGCAGTATATGTGATTCAATTTAGTATTTTAAAGTGTTCAGTTATACAATAATTCCATTTCAGAGACGTGTTCTAACAAGATCTCCAAATCATTCCCAGTTGTCCAAATGTTTGCTACTCCAGAAATACAGAAAGAAGAGGATTCAAGTCATCCACTATGGGGAGTACTTATCTCTGGCTCTCTCTAAACCAAACTATTTGTGATTTGGCGTGCCTTGGATTATGTGGTTAACTTTGTATTCACATAACTTAAAATCGCAGTGCTAACAAAGTTAATTATTTGAGCTGCAGTCAGGAATACTTAGCTAATGTATGAGATACGAGGATGGTTTATGAGTCTTACCATTAGTAATTTTAAGTTTCTGAAAAGTGACTCAAACATATGTGGCCATTAGAGGATGTATGATGAAAACTGAATGAAAGAGGCTATTGAAGACATTGAAGAAAAATTATCTTTAAGCATCAAGTATATAGTATAATAAAGCAGTTCAGTCTCATTTGCAAATTGACTATTGTTCTTTAAAAAGGCCAAGAAATTGGTTTCTGTTAAACATTGGGCTTTTGTTTACAGGATCATTTTATAAGTTGAGAAAAAAATTAAACATTCCAGTTAATATCCAGGGCACGTATTCCTCTTGGAGAAACTGTTCCAGTGTGTTGCCCAGATGAAAGTCCAGTTGTTGTTTGTGTAACAGTAAGACTTCTGAGATTAAATTTAGCAGATAGGAAGATCCTGCAGAGAGTTCAAAACCTCTCAGTTAACAGCTTTTCACAGCAAAAGATAGATGTAGAGTTGACAAGTTGGGCTTTTTGGGTTGTAGTGCTTTTCAAGCAGTGTTTTACTGAGATCTTTAAAAAGCAGGGTGGAAGGGGGCATCTGCTTCACATGTGTATTCAATCCACAATGGACATAAAGCTCATAAAAAGCTTTAAAATATTGGAGAGAAGACAATGGGGAAAGGAAATGGAAAAGTAAAGAGAAGGCAGAAAAAACCCTTTTCTTTTTAATAAATCTGTTTTGCATTGTATACTTGATTATAGAAAAAGTAACTAGGCAACTGTATAAAGAATTATATAATGTTATACTGGGCTGTAATTCCACTGGTGACATCACTAGCCCCATGACAGAAGATGGTATTATAGCTGTGTCAGTCAAAATTTGTTGCTTTAATTTTTTTTCTATATTTCATGGATCTAATCCCATCCTGCACAAATTCTGACTTTCTTCCTGACCCCTTTTCTCCCTAATTTCCTTTACCTGCTGTTCCTGCTGCCTTTTCCCAGTTTCTTCTGCTTCCCCTCCCCTAACCTTGTCCCCCTTCACTTGTCTCCCACTATGGATACTAGCCCTACGTGCTGCTGCATCTAGATGTGTGTGAAATATCTACATCAAAAGTGAAATATTCAAAATGTAAAAAGAAAAGGAGTACTTGTGGCACCTTAGAGACTAACCAGTTTATTTGAGCATGAGCTTTCGTGAGCTACAGCTCACTTCATCGGATGCATAGCATATCGTGGAAACTGCAGAAGACATTATATACACACAAAAAGAAAAGGAGTACTTGTGGCACCTTAGAGACTAACCAGTTTATTTGAGCATGAGCTTTCGTGAGCTACAGCTCACTTCATCGGATGCATAGCATATCGTGGAAACTGCAGAAGACATTATATACACACAAAAAGAAAAGGAGTACTTGTGGCACCTTAGAGACTAACCAGTTTATTTGAGCATGAGCTTTCGTGAGCTACAGCTCACTTCATCGGATGCATAGCATATCGTGGAAACTATATACTGCAGTTTCCACGATATGCTATGCATCCGATGAAGTGAGCTGTAGCTCACGAAAGCTCATGCTCAAATAAACTGGTTAGTCTCTAAGGTGCCACAAGTACTCCTTTTCTTTTTACGAATACAGACTAACACGGCTGTTCCTCTGAAACCATTCAAAATGTAAGGGCTTTTGCATTTTTTAACCACAAAATTTGCCTCACTTTGTGAACTGTTGGCTCAGAAATGGGTCCTTTTCCAGTAAAACTTAAAAATTTTCAAAGGGAAAATATTAGCAAGAGAAGGTGGGTGAGGTAATATCTTTTATTGGACAAATTTCTGTTTGTTGAGAGAGAGAGACAAACTTTTGAGCTACAACTACACTGCAAATATGTCTGTTCTAAAAGGTCATACTTCATAAATTTAGTTTGAAATATTAACAGCCTGATTTTTGAATTTCAAAAATATCCAGTGTGTTGAATTTAGCACAGAAGCAAAATCTGAGGGGAATGAAATAATCTAGAATAAAACTGGGAAAGTGTGTGTGTGTGTGTGTGTGTGAGTGAGTAAGTAAGTAAGTAAGTAAAATCTCCTGGAATAAAAACATGTCATCACCTTTCACACAGCTTTAGCTGACAGACTCCACATGCCTACTGCTGTTTCTGGTCTTCCTTTGTCCCCTGTTGTTGCTATCTGCTCCTCTTCTGCTGTTGCTGTTCCTGCCTCAGCTTTCCCTGCACAGGTCCCGCTGATGCTTGTCAATCCCTGTTTTTCTTTGATGACCCCAGCAACTGCTGTTCCTCCTGCTGTGTCACTCCTTCACTTTTGGAGTACCTCTCACCTTCTACTACAATGCTCCTTTCTTCACTCTGTTGCCAATAATGAATTGAAGGAAGTCCAGAGAGAGAATTTTCTATACTTTGGCAGAAGTTTCTTACAGAGGTTTATGGTTCTATTTGAAATTTGACAAATATTAATATGATTTTCAATTTTACAGAGCATTGGACTGTTCTGCTCCCATTGAAGCTTATGGGAGTTTTACCATTGACTTCAATGACAGCACTGAGTTAGACCAGTGGTGAGCACTTCTGAAAATCTCACTCAGATGTCCTCTCCAAGAGGACAACTAAGTAGATATGATATTACTTAGGGTTTTTATATATATATATATATAATAATTAGTTAACTGAAGTCTACACTAGTTAACAATTCTGTATATATATTATCAAATTCACTAATATCTGCATTGCTATTAAACTCTGCAACTGAATGCTGTTAAATGTCTTTTGAATATAATAAAGTGATCTTAATGGACCATAAAATTATGCATATTCATCTGGTAATTAGACTGATTTTATCTTATTGGAATAAACCTTCCCTTTCTGGAGCGTTCTTCTGACAAGTGTTGTGACATTGCTAGGCAAGCATTCAATGCTGTTTACCCATTTAGTTACGATTGCATATAATTGAATTTAAACTCTTAGTTTTGTCCAGTTTGAATGGTTTAGTTAGTGGAATTGTGTATTTAATGGTTTCACATTTAATCCAGGTGCTAACCCAAAGGTTTTTGAATAGAAAGTAATGAATTCAACTGCCCTCTTGAGCAATTTGAATGTGATATAATTTCTAAACCACCTGATAACAATGCAGCTTTTATCAATGAATTCAGTGTTTCAGTTATTAATCTGAAGTGAGGAGGGGTTTCATTTTGAACTGGATTTCATGCTGTATGTGCGTAGTTGTTCAGAATGAATGGGCGCAGTGTTGTAAAATGCTTTGGACAGTGGGAAAGATGTACTGGAACATTGTTGAAAATCAAAAGATCGTACCTTACATTGTAAACTGTTTGGGGCAGGGCTGTCTTTTTGTTCTGTTTGTACAGTGCCTAGTACAATGGACTCCAAGTCCTTCCACAGTATAACTAATTAATAATAAGAATAAAGGTGACCTCTCAAAGAATTTTGAAAGAGGACTTTGAATAGTCACATCTCCCAGAGGAAGTACAATTGTTTACATGCTAGCAATTACCACTGTGTTTGAGTTCCTCAAGAAAATATTTTGCTCGGTTGATCAGTCTCTTCAATGATCTATCTAATTGTATATTATCATTGGGACTGTTTTATGACAATTTAGTTATGGCTAGAACTTAATAGGGAGCTGTGCAAAAAGGAAAGCATTATTTTAAATCCAGCTATGTTGCAAGGAGATACCCCAGCCTCATGGAAGGACATGGAAAAGTTCTAGGTGCTGACTAATTTGGGGGGAAAACTCATGTGTTCTGCATGGTCTTGTCTTGAGTCCCCATAGGGATCTACCATATCTGAATAAAAACAATCTGGTTGGGATGATTTTTATTGTGTTCCATAATATCATACTCAGTAGAGAAAATGGATCCAATCCTGTATAAGTCTCTGTAGAGGATTAGCCAGTTCCTGTACAGGAATTTATAGTGCTGCTTACCCATAGTTCCACACACTGTGTTGTTGCTTTATTTGGAGGTTGCCCGTGTTCTGATTGTATAAATGGTAATACATTTATACTCATGGAAGGGCACAGAACTGGTGCAGATTATGCCCTGGAATAAGTGGGTCACCTTTTACAGGTAGTGGACTCTGGTTTGGTGACAGTGGTGCAGAGCCGACTTCACAGAGCACAGCCTGACCAAACCAGTGGCAGCTATGGTGAAGAGCAGGTTCATCTGATCTAGCAGTGGCACAGAGCAGATATCACAGAACTGGAACAGGTAGCTACACGTCAGAGTGGGACCTGATGGTGTGCACTTCTCTGGACTAAGGCAGGCAGAGAAGAGCCACCTCATTGTGTGCATGTCTGTACTGTGCCTGAAAGGGGGCTTCCCTGGGTGGGTGTACAGCAATGTTATTTCTGCTGAAGCTAGCATGCTAAAAACAGCAGTGTAGCTGAGGGTAGCACAGGTGGCAGCTTGGACTAATGCTGGACTACAAACCCACCTGAGGCACTTAGCTCAAGCTACCACCCATACTACCCTCAGCTACACTGCTATTTTTAGTGCATTATCTCGAGTACGGCTAGCGTGTCTGTCTTCCAGCTGCAGTATAAACATACTTTGAGTCCAACTGGACCTGTGAGTAAGGTTTTAGGAGGGTGGGGATTGTTGTGTGACTAAGAATACTGAACACCAGCAAGCCAGACAATTAATATTTGGTGCTGTGAGGTTGGCCATGCTCCTGATACATTGATTGGGGTTGGCTCATTTTGCTGTATGCAAATATATATATGTGGTTATCATGTTTCCTTTCATCCCTGACACCCCCTCTTCTGGAAACAAAAGGTATTTATGATTCTTTGAGTGCTGGTCCTTATGTATATTCCAAATGTGGGTACACATGACCACCATGCTCCTGAGAGTGGGAGAACCTTGCAAGAAGTGTCCTTTGGTCTTCGCTGGTGCCATCGTTCCCTTTGTGCTCTGCAGTGAGGGCATAAGAGGAGGTGTGAAGCAACCACCTCACCAGTTCCTTCTTACCACCACATGGAATGAATTGGAATCCGCCAGTGTCTGGAGCTATCCTCCCATGAAGTTTGTCTTCATCTCCTGACCTAACAACAATGCCATCTCTACCCATTTCTTCTGTACACTTTGGTGTCTGGCTAGTGCACTTTGCCCCTGGAGAGCAATAATAATGGACAAGTGGGGTACTGGATATCATCCATTCTGGCTGCACTGTTGAGTTCTTCTCCCCACCTCCTTCAAAATCCGGCCCTTCTTCAGGGACCGCTGTCATGAGGAGATTCTCTGGCAGGAGATAGACTTTGTCCTCAGTTGGGGAACTATACAGTGAGTGCCACCTCAGCATGAAGGGGAAGGGTTCTATTTCAATTACTTAGTCTCCAAAACAAAAGGGAGTCTGGAGGTCTGTTCTTGACCTACGTCAGCTAAATGTTTAAAAATTAAAATTCTGCATGGTTACAGTGGCATCAATAAGTCCTTCCTTGGGAAAAGACACATGGTTTGCAGCTCTCAACATGGAAGATGCTTACTTTCATGTGGACGTCCACCCGTCCCACAGAAGGTTCCTCAGGTTTCTGAAATGCTACCAGTGCAGGGTACTCACATTTAGTTTGGCAACAGCATCCAGGGTCTTTACAAAGGTCGTCCTCCTGTACTTGGATGACTGGCTTCTAACAGGCAGATCTCGCCCAGTAGTTCTGTCAGCAACCTTCTCATTACTGTGTCTCCTGGCATCCTTGGGAATCTGCATAAACATAGAAAAGTCTACCCTGATTCCCACACAAATCATAGCCTTTATAGGAACAACCCTTGAGCCAATCACAGCAAGGGCCTACCTCCTTGTGGACAGATGTCATGCCAAGAGCAGTCTAATAAACCAAGTAACTGTCAGATCTCAGACAACCGTCTGGGTCTGTCTTTCCCTGTGAGTCCATATGCCCTGTTGTACCTGTTTAACACTGTTTGCCAGGCTACACCTCTGTTGTCTACAACCATGGCTCTCTTTACTGTATATGCCAGACAGGCACACCTGCAGTGACAATCCCTGTCAGTGTCATGGCTTCACTCACCTGGTGGAGGAATCTGGGACGTGTATGTATTGGAGTCCCTTTCCTACCTCCCACACCTGACGTGGTGATCACATTTACGTTCCTCATATGGTGGGGAGCTTGCATGGATGGTTACACAGCACAAGGTACGTGGACATCTCAGTAACCCAGGTCAGGTGGGCCTGCAGTGCATTCCTTCCACTCAGACAATCCCTCATGTCCAGATAATGTCAGACAACACAGGCCATTTGAGGTATGCCTTCACTCCCATCCTGCCACTACCCCAGGTTCTATGGAAGATTCGTCATGACAAAGCATGAGTCATTCTCTTTGCACTTAACTGGCCCAGACAATTCTGTTAACCCATCTGCATTCAGCCCTTCCCAGATCTGCTAACTCAGGAAAGCATCAGGGTCAGGCATCCTAACGCAGACTTTCTTCACCTCACATCTTGGTGTTTAGATGGGCATCAAACCTAGAGTGTTCATGTTTGGAGGCTATACAATCTATGCTTAATAATAGCAGGAAAGGCTCTACCAGAAAATGTTATCTAGCCAAGCAGAGGCATTTCTTTACCTGGGCACAACAGAAGCAGATATTCTCTGCTATTTTAGACTCACCCTCAAGATGTCAGGTCTCTCTGTTAGCTTGCTGCAGGTTCACCTAGCAAACCCCCGCCCCCAGGTCTTCTATTGCATGGTTCACCATGTTATGTTGCTTGGATACTAGTACAGAACCTAGCTTCCCCCTGATTTTTTTTATATATTTTTTTTCCTTTGCTGCACTACATAATGCTTTTTCCTGCAAGAAACTGAACACCTCCTGTGAGATTCTGAGCATCCTCAACTCTTCCTGTGGGACATGGAGGGCCCTCAGCATTCACTGAAGCCTATAGTAAAGAAGGATGAAGGCTCTTTGAACACCCTGGGCAAATAAGTACTATTAAAAACTGATATTTTCCTAGCTAATGTAAAGTCTATGTATGATGTATGGTACTGGACATTTTTTAAACATTTGCAAAGGGTTTTTACATTGTAAGCAATATCATGTGCAATTGGATCCCTTCAGTTTTTAGTTTAAAGCATATATAAAGTCACAGCATTTTGTTTCAAATGAAAATGTAGTTTCTAAACAATAATGAACCTGGGTATGGAAGACGTTTAATATATAAATACATACTTATTACTGTCTTGGAGTTCAGCAGCCCTTTCATTCTACAAAACCTTCAGTAAGGGAGGAGAAATCATTCTTGGACACACCAATACTCCAGTTCTACAGACCACCAGGAAGGGTTTCACAGATTGGCGGTGCTCCATGGACCACAGTTTGAGGATGGCTACTGAAGATTTCTCATGTTTAAGATAAGGGCTAGATCCTAATACCCTCACTTATCTTGAGTTGTATGTTATTCCCATTGAAGTTACTGGGTCTATTTCAGTGGCACATTCTATCCGTCTATGTGTGTATATACCAAATTTTGCTGTCAGAAATGGGAAGTCCACAACATGAGGAAAATGAAAGCAAAATTTAACATTCACATCTACATTATTTGGAAAGATACATAGATTATGGATATAGGCAACATATTTCAGTATTAATTAGGCCAACTTGTAAGGATGCTTTTTTATCTAGATGTCTGAGAGAGAACAGGGGCTTGATCCTTCTGCATGCTGATTATCTAACCTCCCATTGACTTGAATAGGAGTTCAGGATGTGCAGCACATTGCAGGATCAGATCATAGGTGAATTGTGGCTACAGTTGCTTCCTGTCAATTTAGGGCTGTATAGGTAGAGACTAAATTGGGTGAAATTCATTATGTTCTATTAGCAGTCAAACACAGAGAGACAGTTTTATTATTTAAAAAGTATTGTCAGGTCCAATTTGGACCAGGCTTTAGGATTAATTAAAAACCTAATAGCAATAATTCATTGAATTATTCCAGTTGAAACAATTCTTTTTAAGCATTGTGCCATTTCATGGAAACCGGAAACTGAAACCAGTTACTCTGTTTCCTTATTCAAACGGAAAGTATAGTACTGGGCTTAAGGCACTGGACTGGAGCTCAGGCAGACCTGGTCTTCAGTTCCTGGCTCTGCCACAGACTTCCTACTTGACTGCGGACCCTGATCCTGCGTGGTGCTCCATGCAGATGCAGGGTTCCATTTGAATTCAGTTTTTGGTGGTGGTGAGGTGTTTGTGTGTGTGTGTGGGGGGGGCTAAATCTCTCTCTGCCTCAGACCCTGTATTTTAAATGGGGTCAGTAACACTTCCTTACTTCCCAGGGAGGATGTGAGGATAAACACCTTAATGTTTATGAGGCATTCAAGTCCTGTGGTGAAGGTAGCCATGTAAATATATAGTAATGCAAAACACAAACAGCAATAAGCCCACTAGCTTTGAATAATTCCGTCAGTAATAATAAATTATGTTCTTATCGATAATTAAGGAAAAGGAATTTGTTCCTTAGGTACACCCACACTGCAAAAAAGACTTCGGGGCAGCATGTTTCAGGGTGCGTCTACACAACCAAAAAAGATCCCCAGCAGCCAGTCTCAGAGCCCAGGTAAACGGGGGGCTTGTGCCGTGGGGCTAAAGATAGCACTATAGGCATTTGGGCGAGGGCTGGAGCTGAGGGAGGAGGACCTTGGAGGCTGGGTTCCAGCCCAAGCCTGAACATCTGTACAGCTATTTTTAGCTCTGCAGCGCAAGCGTGGTGAGCCAGAGTCAGTTTCCCTGGGCTCTGAGACTTGCTGCTGTCTTTTTTTGTTTGTTGTTTTGCTGTGTAGACGTAGAGTCTAGGTCAACTGATTCGGGCTTGCAGGGATCATGCTAGGGGGTAAAAATAGCAGTCTAGACGTTCTCACTTGGGCTGGAGCCTGGGGTTTGAGACTCAACCTCCTCACTAAGTCTCAGAACTGAGGCTCCAGCCTGAGCAGGAAGGGCTACACTGCCATTTTTAGCCTCATATCTTGAGCCCAAGTCAGTTGACCCGGGCTTTGAAACTCACTGCCACGGTGGTTTTTTTGCTGCGTAAATGTGCCCTTAGACGTACTTTTTAAATGAACCACATTCCTCTCAGAGAAAGGAACTGGGGTGTTATTTGTGTAAGCACTAGTTGCTGAGCTGGCTGAATAATTGATTTCTCAGTTTCGCCAGCAAACTAAAAAATCAGCAAAAATATTTGGTTTGGTTCTGAGCATATTTGGAATTTGTCAGCAAATTGGAAAAGTCAGTTTGGGGCCAGCAACCTTTGTGATTGTGGGTCTGCCCCTCCATTCACATAGCCTTTGGTCCACTGGTTAGGGCACTTGAGAGACTCACATTTGAATCCCCATTCTGGGGCAGGGAACACTGAACGGAAAAGTAACGTATAATTTTACAGGATTATACAGCAGGATTTTACACAAGATTTCCCCTAATCATTCTTGATCTGCTGCTTATTCTGTTGTGAGCATTTCCATTTCACTTGGAAGATTTCTGTGTTCATTTTGAGGTGAGGCAGTCTGAAGGGAATCGTGCCAACCCTAACAACTTTGCATAGCTTTTTTAGGCTTGGACTCACCCCCAGTGAAAACAGATTTTGAATGACTGAAGTACTCCAAGACCCCACACTAACAATTCAGAAACAAAGAATAATACTACTTCAAAAAATAAAACTGACCATATTTGTGAAATAGCATTAATCTTCCCCCACAATACTCCCCCCCACCACGCAAAAAGTAACTAAAGAGAGATCCTTTCTCCACCTTCTACACAAAGAATCTAAATTCTTTAGTGAAACATAAAGGTCTTAACATTACTGGGAAAATTCTAACAATAGACAGAAGAGTGATTTATTTTTATAGTTTACTCTGTTCCTTTAAGTGAAAAATGTAGTTGCAAGAGAATGCAGCGATCTCTGAGCAGCTAAGAACGATGGTGGCCAAAGAACTATTATATAGGGTGGGATTTTCCAAAGCACTCAACATTGGCCTAACTCTTCCATGGAAATCAGTTGTAAAACTTGCATTGACTTCAATCTGGGTAGAGTTCAACCAAAGTAGCGTGCTTTTTAAAATCTCACTCCTAGTTCCTAATCCTGTGCTTACTGAACTTAAAAGAAAGGCTCCCATTGCCAACAACAGACATTAGACCACACCAGTAAAGGGCCCCATCTGGCATTTCTTTTTGCATGCTAAACTCCTGTTGATGTCAGTGGGGTTCTTGGGGCGAATGAGGAACACGTGACTGGGCTGAGAAGTTCTTTTAGCATAACACTATTTGTTAAAGATGTTTTCGTATTTTTGGTTTTTTAATGAGAGTACACGTTATCCTTTGATAACAGAGGACAAATTGAAATAACGATCCCTTAAAAACAGTATTGTTTTCTAAGGAGATGTACTTAACAGAAGATACACTGAAATATTCATTGGAACTGCAGTGTTGGGAAAAAGTCTCAGAGGGCTAATGAATCCAAAGTTAAGGCTAGATGGCCTAATGTGCTTCTAAAACGGGGGAGTGAGGGGTGAAAGACTCTGCAAGCAGAATGCAAGTCAAAAGGGGTCAAAAGTTCTGAAAACCCTGAATTTTATCAACATGAAATAGGGATCACTGCCTGAGGGATTCTAAAGTTTCAGTATTCTATGTTTGGGGACACAACAGTCTACTTTGTTGCACTGGTACAACTAATTTCTGTTTTCTTCTGGATGAGGAAAGCAGTTATTTCAGTAAGATGAATCTTTTTATGATGAATGCTCCAGATGCACAGGTTTGGTAAAAAGTGACTGATTCATTAATGCTTATGCAGCACTTTGAGAAAGTAAAATGTTATATAAGTGCAAAGGCTAGAATTCATATGCATTAGCTGCTGCTTTAATTATTCTTCACTTTGGTTAATGTATGTCTGGCAAAGCTATCAAAACTGAAACAAGTGAAATATTTTTTTTCAGTTAGAGAAATTCTATCTGAATACAATTCAGCTATTCCCAGACCACCTACTGAAATGTTATGTCTGAACTTGGGCCTTAGGATCGTTTACATTAAAAAGGAGTTAGATCCCTCTTGTCAATTTATTGGGGCAAAAAAGAGTATATTATCTAAACTTCATTTATAATTAACATCATTAAAAGATCCTGAGAATTCAAAACGACTTAGTTTCACTGAAAGATCTGAAGTGCAAGAAATAGATTCAGGCATGTTAGCTGAAGACCTGCTCTGGCTCTCTTGAAAACAATGGGAGTTTGGCCACGGAATGTAATGGGAGCAAGAGCAGCCTTAGTTCCTTAGGACTACATTAAACCAAGAGATAGACAACTAATTGCAATTGAGGGGAAGGATGGTCTCGTGGCTAAAGCAGAGTGCTGGAGTTTGGGAGATATGGATTCTATTCCCAGCTCTTCCACAGACTTCCTGCAGGACTCAAGTAATTAAAAGCCCATTTCTCTATTTTATATCAAAGGGGACAACTCACATGATAAAGGGCTCCAGGATTAGCCTGTTATCTCTCTGTGCCTTAGTTTCCCCATCTGAAAATGTCCCTGCTTGATGGGAGTATTTTGAGGCTGAATTCATTCGTGGTTGTAAAGTGCTTTCAGATCAAATGGAAGCTGCCATAGAGGTATAACCTATTATTAAATGTTCTATATATTTAAAGCTATAAAACAACTTCTTAAAGACTACGAAATGATATTGGTGAAATCAGCTACAACACATTAAAAACTGGCATCCCTCTCATATTTTGAGTAAATATTTAGTAACATGTCTGAGTGCACATTTTTGCCAACTTGATACAAGTTAACGAAGTATAGTTAACTCAGAACTGTTTCTACATGTGCAACAGAATGGGAAAGTTCTTCATGCTATGGTTTAAAGAAGCCCTCAGGTGGGTACAGGAATTTTAATTATTGAAACATGTGCATGCTCTGAAGAATATTAAGCCAAGAATTGCTTGTTTTCTTTGGCCTGGCCTGGAACTTTAACTTTTGGAGCCAGCTAGAGCAGTCTTATATACCCCAGCTATCTGTGTCCCTGCCTCTAAGAGGGCAGAGAAGTGTTACTCTGTGCCAGCAAAGGGGAGGAATTTCTATTCTCTTATGCTGCCCCTAACTCTTTAGTGGTCCAGGCTCCAATGGAGAAATCTAGACAACACCATCAATCTTCCCTGACTGATAAGGAGGGCAAGCATCTTGACTTATTGGTAAGGAAGGACTTCTAGTCTCCAGTTCAGAATAGCTGACTACCTAGCACTAATGGCTAAGTATGACTTCCTGAACTATTCAAAAGATGCAGACTTTACTGACAGATTTATGCATTAGGACAGAGCTGTCATAGAGCTCCCATAGAGGAAGGCAAAACAGTTGCTAGGACCACTCTTCAACCAGCAGTAGATGCAGCTGATACATCTTCCAGGGTGATAGCTACTGCCACTGGATTGCACATGGAGTCGTGGCTTCATGCTCTGGAGTTTCTCAGAGAGGTTCAGTACACTACTGAGGACCTACCCTTTGAAGAGACTCATCTGTGTAATCAGAAGACGGACAAGTCTTTACACGCACTTAAGGACTCCTGGGTCATGCTTTGCTCCCTGGGTATATATACTCCTACCCTGAAAAGAAAATTTCATAGGCAGTCTTACAAGCCTAGACTGATGGGTCGACAGTTCTACCACCAGAGACCTTCTGAGCCTCCCCTTAAGAGGAGAAGGTTCAAAACCCCACTTCCCTGCACCTTCCACAGCAGGTTCCTCGTCCCAGTCCTCAGCTAAACGTTATTTTTGATGGGAGCTTGAGAGCTGCAAACCACTAAGTCCAACACCTCCTGATCTTCATGCAACCTTTGGGGATCATCTAGGACTCTTTTTTCAACACTTGGAGTACAATAACAATGGACAAATGGGTGCTGAACATCATCCATTCTGTCTATACGATAGAGTCTATGTCCCTACCCTGTCCAAAACTCCCATTCCCTTTAGGGGGTCACTCTCACAAGAAGATTCTCAAACAAGAGGTAGAATCCCTCTTACAGTGAGGAGCAATAGAGCAGGCTGGTTCTCAGTACTAAGGGAGGGGTTTTTACTCAACATACTTCCTAATACCCAAAAAGGGCAGTAAGAGACCCATTCTCAATCTTTGCCATCTCAACCATTTTATAAACAAATTCAAGGTTTGCATGGTCATGTTAGCATCTATAATTCCATCCTTGGAAAAAGACATGTGGTTTACAGCTCCTGACATGGAGGGTGCCTACTTTTACATGGACCTTCTCTCCTGCTCTCAGATGCTTTCTCAGATTCATGGTGGACTCTGACCACTTTCAACACAGAGTACTCCCTTTGAGCATTTCTACTGCCTCCCAGGTCTTTAGCAATGTGTTGTCTGTAGTAGCAGCCTATATCAGATGCCTTGATTTCACTGTCTTCCCCTACCTCAACAATTGGCTCCTTGTCATCAGGTCATGCCAAGAGGCTTATGTGTCAACTTCGACAATACTGCAACTCCTCTCCTCTTTGGGGGTCAAATGCCGAAAAGTCCATTCTCACCCCAACACAGACTTTAGACTTCATTGGGGTGTCCTGAAATTCAATCATGATAAGGCTTATCTGCCAACAGACAGGTTTCAGGCTATGAATGAGCTCATAGATCAGGTCATAAGGAACTCTTGAATATGTGTCAAGATTTCTCTCTGTCTCTCCTAGGTCATACAGCTTCATGCACTTATGTCACACCATTTGTGAGTCTCTGCCTACAGGTATGGTTTCAAACAGTGTACTCATTAAAATGGCAGTCCATGAACACCATAGTGACTGTTCCCCCAAAGTGATATCCATTATATGGTTGAAGAATCCCTGCCAAGTATGCATGGGGGTTCCCCTGCTTGCCTCCTCACTGGATGGGGCAGTCATTACAGATACATCTCTGTGGAGTTGGGGAGCCCACATGGACAACTGTAGAGTTCAATGCACCTGGACATCTTGAGAGTTCTGGAGTTGTGAGCAGTTAGATGGGCTTGTGAAGCTCTTCTTGTGTTCATTCAAGGTCACCATGCTTAACATCACAACCATCCCCCTGTGTGCAGAAGCAGGCAGTCTGTTGAATTGGTGCATTGGCAATCAGATCACCCTGTACCTCTCAGGAACCAGAATGTACAAGCAGACTCTCTGAGCAGACACTTTGCGGTTGATCACGAGTGGGAGCTATATGACTCTGTGCTGAACAATATTTTCACTTTATGGGAGACCACCACCAGGGACCTGTTCGCCTCCCAAACAAACAGGAAATGCAACATATACTGCACCAGAGGAGGCCTAGGTTGCCACTTGCAGGGCAACACTATTTCTTCCATGGTCAGACCAGCTGAACTATGCTTTCCCTCCACTACCACTCTTGCCTCTGGTTTTACACAAGATTCGGCAGGATAGGGCATGCCTCATCCTCATTGCCCCTAGCTGGCCCAGACAGTTTTGATTCCTGAACGTCCTATGCATGTCATCTCGGGCACCGATCATTATTCTGCATTTCCTGATCTCTTGACCTAGGGGAACAGCAAGATGAAGCAAGACCAACCCAGGTCCACTTTATCTCAGGGCTTGGTTTTTGTATGGGCATTGTCTTTAGAACAATAATGTTCTGAAGCTATATAGAGCATCCTTTCTAATAGCAGGAAGGATTCCTTTAGGAAATGTTACCTAGCCAAGTGGAAGCGTTTAGCTGAGGATATCAAAGACATATATCCACAGAAGCTGTGGATAGTCCTCTTATTTTGGACTGTATGCTTTCATTAAAGACAGCAGGTTTGTCCATCAGCTCCTTTTGGCAGCAATCACAGGGCTACTCTATCTTCCTGCACCCATTGACTAGCAGATTCTGGAATGGTCTAATTAGAATCTTTCCAGCTATTAAAAAAAAAGCCTCCCCCCCGCCAATAGGACTTCAGTCTTGTTCTCTCAGTACTCATTATGCCTCCCTTTTGAACCATTAGCTTCTTGCTCCATGTGTCCCCTTTCCATGAAGGTTGAATTCCTGGTAGCCATCTCTTCAGCTAGGAAGGTTGGTGAACTTGGAGCACTGATGATGGATCCTTCTTACACTATATTCCAAAAGGACAAAGTTTCATTGTGTTTACACCCTAAACTCACCCCCAAAGTAGTTTGAGTTTCACCTGAACCAGTCAATTCACCTTGTGCTCTTCACAAAACCACATGCAGCCTCAGAAGAAAGGAGATTGTTTGTCTCCATAGCAGAAAGAGTCAGGGGTCAGGCTGTATTGTCTCAAAGAATTTCAATATGGATCTCAGGATGTATTTTGTTCTGCTATCAGCTGTCTAATCTTCCCCCCAGACTCAGAGGATAAGACTTCATTCCACAAGAGCATAAGTAGCATCCATAGCATCACTTTAAGAAGTTCTTCTCCTTGATATCTACAAGGCAGCTATGTGGAGTTCCAGTCACATGCTTATGAATCATTATGCCTTGGTATAGGACTCCTCTGCTGATGCATCTTTCGGAATGGCAGTCTTCCATTCTGCTCTGCCACCTACAACCTTGCACCCTCCTCCTATTTGAGTGCTACTTGTCAGTCACCCACAGTGGAATTACACATAGGGATCAGCACTTGAAGAAGAGAAAGTTACTTACCTTAAAGTAACTGGTGGTTCTTCGAGATGTGTGGTCCCTGCTTGTATTCCACTACCCTTCTTCCTTCTTGTCTGCTTTGGATCTTCTTTGATTTGCAGTGGAGAAGGAACTGGAGAGGCGGTCAGTCTGCCCCACCCCTTATTTCCTTGGTTGGAGGCCAGAGGTGAGCCAGGGTGCAGGTGTGGACCAATGGACACTGCTTTCAAAACTCTCTGTCTCCAGATGTATGGAGCGCATGCGTACCCCCCAGTGGAATACAGATAGGGACCACACATCTTGAAGAACCTCCAGTTGCTATAAGGTAACAAACATTGTCTTTCTGGTTCAGATATTAACATCCCACTTTTGAAAGGGGAAATTTCCTAGAGATCTAAGTCCTGTTTTTGCATCAAATCTCAAACTAATTTGGTTCCACATTTGATACCAGCAAACCTATACAAATGGGCACAAAACCATCAAACCCAAACTAACCTATGGGCTAGGAATGAGATCTGGCTAAGGGAAAGCTGAGTTTTATAAAACAATAACCTTCTTTTGGACTCCAGGGCTTCTGAATCAGTTCTAACGAACATTTGTGATATGCTTTCAAACTCTTTGCACAGCTCTAGAGAGGACCTTCCCTAAGCAATTGCCAACCACCTGATCCCTTTGTTCTTTTTCCTCCCACAGCTACCTTTCCTAACCCAAGGAGACTGTGGCCTTGCTACCTAAGCAAACACTGTAAGACACACAGGGCCCTAAAAGACAGCAGCAGGTAGGAGTGATGGAAGATTGGCAGGGAGAGGATTCACTGATGGAGGGGGATTGGAGTGAGGGGACATGGAGGGCTACAGGGAATTGTAGGGTCCGCCATATTTTGGGATAGGGTAGCATCTGAGATCTTGGGACTTATCCACAGAGAACGTCATACTAGAGCTTGTCACAAAGCAGGAGAAAAATGTGAAATTTTCATCCCTGGTCACAGTTCAAACTTCAACAAAAAAATTCACTGGAATTTTGAAAAATTTTGACCAGCTCTATTTCAAATCTTATTGAAAGGTTCCTTGTTAGTGGAAATGCATTTTGCTTTGTGGGGACAAGTTTTCTGTGTATTCTTATGGTCATTTTTGTAATAAGATCATGTAGTAAACTGTCCCCAGCTTATTAAAAGTGTATATTTTCTTATGCTGTGGACTGGTTTGCCTATATGTACGTTAGCAGCACCAGGCACTGGCAGCTAACTAGAGACTGCTGTATGTATTCTGGCAATGCTGAGGATTTGTTTACTGCTTCATAATGAATCTATTGTTGCTCCTAATAAGTAGATGTATTTAATATTGAGGCTAGAGTTTGCACGTCTTGTTTTTTCTCTGCTTGTAGTCCCGTTAACCATGACAAGAATTATTTAAAGGAGACAAGGAGATTATAAAGTTAGCTGTTACTGTCACTGTCTGAACAGGAGTAACTTGTGAAGTGTGTACAAAATACTTCCTGGGCTCAATTCTCCCCTGCATCAGAGTTCCATTTGGTGCAGGGGAGGCGTGGCTACCAGGGAACAGATTATGCTTTCCTGATTCTGTGCTGGTCCAGACTTGGTGTCAGCTTAATGGTTGCTCTAAGGCCTTTATGCCAGTGGAGGTTCAGCATAAAATAGCAGTGCTCTGCCATAGCCCAGCGTACTCCTCTCCTCTCCTTCTTTGGCACACTCCTTGTGCCGTATGTGGTGCAGGAGCCAGTTCCAACAGGTTTTCGACAGCGGGGAGTTCGCCTGTGTCACAAAATGCAAATCAGTTCTGTGATGATTACAACCAGAGCTGGTCAACATTGTCCAAATTTAACTTTTTTGAAACACTAATGGACAGGAACATTTTTATAACATTTTTTAAAAAAAAAAACGGCTAATAGGGCAAGTCGAAAACATTTACATTTGAAATTTTGATGGGGGAAAAAGGGACAAATTCTTCCAGGAAAATATGAACAATGTTCCTGTTTCTTTTTTCTTTGACCAGCTCTAATTGGGGCCTTTGTCACCTTCCCCATTTGCACCCAAATCACGACAAGAAAGTCTACCTCTCACTGCAGCCACTGGGAGCGGGATATAGACTGTTGCTCTGGCTGTTCCAGACTGTGACTCCCTGGCTGCTGATGCTGGGCTTTACCTTTTCCCCTTCAAATGAAGGATATAGCCTCTCCCAGCAGATGGGATTAAACATTCCCACCCAGCAGGAGCAGGTGATCCCATCCCAGAAATCAGGGGGACAGGGTTTGAGCTTCCCCAGCCCCTGAGCTATGTTGGGAGGATGAGGTAAAGAAGGGTAGAGTCTACTTCCAATGACTAGTTGGGTGTAGAGGTTTCAGATGGTTCTCTCCCAGGATCTGAAATGTTAAGTAGAGCACTTTCTCAATGGCTGAATGGGAGGTGAGGATTTAGGTAGATCCTCTTCCAGTTGCCAGGGGGCGGAGGCACATTGACCAGGGAAAGGTAAGTAGGTAGACCACCATTCTGGCTGCCAGAACAGTAGAGCTTCTTCCAGAAGTTTGCAATATTCAGGGATCTTCCTCCCAGGAGGTAGGGCAGAGGGTAGAGATAGCCCCAGTAACTTGGGGGCAGATAGGGGAGAGCCCTTTTATGGCAGTCCAAGCAGGGTAATCCCCCTTGCAAAAAGTGGGGGTTGGTAGCTCTCGTGGTGTCTCAGGGGGCTGGGATGGTGATAGACATTGCAGCAAACTCAGAGGGAGGTGGATCGTTTAACTTCCACTCAGTGGTGAAAAGGGAAGGGGAGAGCCTCTTCCCAGCAACTTGGAAGGGGTAGACTCCCCTGTCAGTGGCTAAAGACGGGGTATACACTCTCCTATGCCGGGCCCCTTTCAGCAGCCAGGAATGTGTGTAAGGAGCAGACCACTCTCTTCTCTGCAGCCTTTTGTTCAAATACGTTTGGGTCTCTTAATAAATTGCTCGGATACATTATCTTTACTGTACCGCAGCAGGAAACGATCCTGAAAGTGTATTTGTAAAAGGGAAAGTTCAAGGAAAAGTGAAGCTAGCTCTGATTCGGTTGTTCACCATCAATCAGACTGTTGCTTGGCAGGGACTGGGTGACTATGAGCCTGAACAAGCTGAAAAGGGGCAGGGAAAGAAGTGGAGGCAGCATTCTTCCTATTTAAAGCTGCATCACTTCAAAAAAGTGTTTGCAGACGGTGACCCAGCTGGTGCTGAGAAAAAGGGGCTTGCAGATCTTGTCCTGGAGCTAGTGCTGAAAGGAAAAAGATCCCACAGCTGACTTCATGGTGCTAAAATAACCTTACGTTTTTGCACTTTTTGCTGCCCAGGGGGATACACATGTCTAATATTTAGACATGATGGCAATCTGGGTGCAAACAAGAACTTTTTTTATTCTTGCTGCTTTATTAGGGCAATTTGTAACAACAAAAGCACAAGAAGACTTTCAAGAAGAATTTGAGGGTGGTGAGTTTCCTTTTTTCTTTGTGTGTGCAGTGTGTTTATTGCATAGTTTGGATAATAAGGGCAATAGAAAGCCTGTGGGATACTGTAATTGTGAGACTTTTTGGTTTAAATGCGGAGAAGGGGGCTGAGAGGTTTGCACCTTGGGAATCTGATCGGAAGACAGCTGAGTTTTTTAAAGCTGGAGCTTTGCAAGGTTCCCAAGTCTCTTGCCTTCGGTGCATTGTTTTGCAGATCGGGGGAGAACAATTAAATGCAAAATGTTTCTGTGGCGCATTTAGGAATAAACCCTGTTGCCTGGCATTAACTCCGTGTGGGGCTGGGGAGACTGGAAAGTTTGAACAAAAGAAAGTGCTTGGGATGAGACTAAATGCAGTCTCTGGGGTTGGAAACTAGCCTGAACAATCTGAACTGAGTTGAGAGAAGTAAACACAGAAGCCTTGCAGGGTGGAGTCTTTTTGCACTGAACTGCATCTGCTTTATTAAATTCTTTGTTTTAGGGAATTTTCTTTCTTTCTTTCTTTCTTTCTTTCTTTCTTTCTTTCTTTCTTTCTTTCTTTCTAGTGACAGGATTTGATGGAATCCAGGCTTTTCTTGCATGGTACTTCCCCACCCTTTTGACTTGCTTATCTGGACAGTGATAGTTTTCTCCAGGATGTTTGAAGTCAGGAAGCAAACTTAGTACTTCACTTATGTGGCATGGCAGGCTTTATGTTCCTTTATATTTAATATCATGTAACTGCAAGAAAGTGATGGTTATTCAGGAGACTTTGTAGTGGCCTTTTCCTCTGTTTTGCCAAATCCAGATGCATTGGTGTATTATGTCTCTTTGAAAAGTGTAAAGACTAGTTATATTTCATCCAATAGGTATAATGCCCTAGGTTAGGTTTCTCACATAATAAATCATGGCAGAGGTTAATGGAAAAAGATGTAGAAATGACTAATAGGCTAAAATTCAATATAAATGACGATGATTTTATTGCATCCTATCATGCAGTTTCCTGTTTGTTTGTTTTTTTGTTATGTTTTGTTATTAAACCCTCTCCCATAATCTGCAATACAGGGCACTGCATAAGTGATGGGAATTCAAATCCTAATGAATAAAACAGTGAAACTATTTTGAAAATGTTTGCAGTCCTGTGAGAGAAAATGAGATGCTTATGATTCTGTACGTTGTATAAGAAGCCCTATAGAGGGAGCACTTTGTGTAGTTTTGGGAGTATATTTCATATGGTTGCCATAAAGTGGGACATATCTTGTACGTTTTTCAGATATAATGGTAACTAGAAAGGAAGAACCTATTATAAAAGCCTAGATGTAGAATATCAGACTATTAAATGACGAACACGGAGCTTCTAATTTCATTTATGACCTTTCTGTAACTTTTTTTTAAAAAGGCAAATTTTAATTGAGATTTCTGCAGGCATAATGCATGCCAGTTATTTGCTCATTGCTATTAAGGGAACTGTGGGTTAAGCTCTTGATGTAACAACATATTTTCAAATGCACTTTATATATACTGAACTCTCAGTAAACAGTAACGTGCATTTGATAGGCCAGATTATGAAATGTGTTATCATAAGATAACTTGTCTCTTGCATCATTTTCAGTTATTGCTCTTTCTGCTTAAGAATGCACTGGCTTGTGTTTAGCTTAATTACATGAGGAAACTCCTCCTGCCATGCTCAGTGTAAAAAAGAAGAACTATTCAATTATTTGGAAAGAAAATGTGTTTGTATTGAAGTAGGGAAGGAAATTCATCCCTATAGTTTGTTTGTATCTCAGTCTGGTGCACTTGTTTAATTGTATATGAAAAATGACATTAAATTCTTATTAAATGCCTGATTTAGGCCCATCAATGCAAAGAAAATTCACAGCTTAGTTTGTCCTCAGCTCACCTTGTTGTCATGCAAGTTACTGCAAGTTTCTGAGATCAGTGCATACTGTCGTGTACTGTCAGTGATTCAGTACACCTCCCCTTCCACCTCTTCCCTTCTCCCTCCCCCCCCAAAACTGCCCTGAACTGCTAGAGAACCAATGATAGCAGGTGTGTGCCATAGTTCCTAAATTACAGATGTATCTGGGGGGAATGGGGGAGGCGTTTTGGAAATCTCAGCTTAGAATGACTACCAGTCTTGCTGCTTTTGGAAAAAATGGAGAACTCTCTGCATTGATTTAGCATTCCCACACTAAAAATATAAAATAAATAAATAAAACTCCTACCAACAGGGAGGAATGAGGAAAAACACACAACTTTTGCTAATATAACTAACAGAATGTATATGGGGCTCAGCATGAGACTAGGGTGCCCGAGTGTGTGGAAGGACAGCTAGATTGAAAGTAGTAAAGCAGGTAGAAAATTCCTGAATGGATTTCAAAGGATGACTAAGTAGATTCACTAAAGGACTTTTAAAAACAAAGACATCATTTAACAATTCTCTGTGATGCTAAAAAATCACTTTAAAATGAAATCTGTTTCCCTACAGAATCTTTCTTGCTCAATGCCAGGGCATATCGATTTGTTTTGGTAAGGTTGCTCATGACAAGATTACTTGGTTGGCAGTAGTTATGTATGACAAAGTCATGTTAAATGCATGTTAAAAATAACAAAAATTTCAAACATATGGTAAAATAATGGTAGGCCTAATTATGGGACTAGCCACCTTGAGAGTGTTCCTTTAAGCATCATTTGGAAGTGCAGTTTGATACCATGTAGGTAAGTGTGCTATAAATGCCTCGGTAGAGAGAAGGATGCTAGTCTTCAGCCTAAATTCTGTATATTGGTCCAGGCTAGTTTAGGAGTGCAGGAAGGCCAAATGGAGCCCACATGGTGGCTGGAATTGTAGTTTGTGGGCCATACATTGCCTTCCAGTACTTGGCCCTGTAGTGAACATTGGGAGTAGGCATTGTCACATATAGTTAAGGTCCTTTTCCTCCTGCCTTAGGGCTCAGCATAGGGGAAACTGTTGGAAGAACCATTGCATGCTCTTAGGCCAGTGGTTTTCAAACTGTGGGTCGTGACCCAGTAGTGGGTAGCGGAATGGAAGACACTGGGTCGTGGCAGCTCTGGTCAGTACTGCCGACTGAGCCGTTAAAAGTCCCATCGGCGGTGCTGCCTGGCTAAGGCAGGCTAGTCCCTACCTGTGCTGACACCGCGCTGCGCCCCAGAAGCGGCCAGCAGCAGGTCTGGCTCCTAGGTGGGGGGGGCCCCGGGGCTCCACACGCTGCCTCAGCCCTGAGCACTGGCTCTGCACTCCCATTCGCTGATTCCCGGCCAATGGCAGCTGGGGTGGGGGGTGGTGCCTTCGGGCGAGAGCCGTGCGGAGCCACTTGCATGCCTCTGCCTAGGAGCCAGACCTGCTGCTGGCTGCTTCTGGGGCGCAGCATGATCCACGGTGCCAGGACAAGAGGAAGCCTGCCTTAGCACCCCGCATTGCAATGCTGACAGGGAGCCGGCCAAGGTAATCCCGTGCCCCAATCCCCTGCCCCAGCCCTGAGCCCCCCCAAACCTGCACCCCAAACCCCTCATCCCTGGCCCCATCCCACACCCTGTACCCCTCATTCCCAGCTCTGTTGGGTCACAGGCATGAACAATTTTCTTCAACTGGGTCGCCTGAAAAAAAGTTTGAAAAACCACTGTCCTAGGCCATTCCTTGCCTGTGCACCAGCTCTCTGCCAGTTTCCTTAAACACCCATCCTTAGTGATACACCACAAGAGTTGTTTCATGAAAACTAGAACGTCACTTTCTTCACCCTTGCTTGTCTGAATCTGAGTTGGGATACTGGGAATTGCCTCAGTGCAGGAAGATTTATAGTCTCCTCCAAACTCCATCTGAATATAGTAGTGCTTACCTATGGCAATAATTTCCTGGATTTCTGTGTGTTCCTATATTCTCCAAGTAGTTCAGTTTGCTTCTCTTGCCAGCTTTTGGTTAAATTTACTCCAAAATATGGAAAATTTCCTTGCCTCCTGCATATGCATTTCAATGTCTTACACCTGTAACATCCCACATATTGTGAAGTCAGTCCCACTCCCACTGAAGGGTGCTTTAGCAGGATTGGGCCATTTGTTTTTTCTTGTTCTTCTGAGTAAGCAAGTTCTTAAAAACTGTGGCTCTTCTCAAGAAAGATCCTCCCACAGAGAAGGTCTTTTCCCTTTGTGACACTGTCACTCCCACCCTAGGACTCAATGGAGGTTTCTCAATAAGGTTAGGATCTACACAAAGGAAAAAGAGATGGAGTCTGGCCAGAGTGGAGGCAGGAATGAATAGCACTGTGTGGGGTGGATGTAGGGCTGGAAGATATGTACATTGTCTCCTCACTGGCCTCACAGAGCTAATCTGGTGTTTTTTCTTAAAACCTTAGCTCCTGGAATCATCTGATTACATGAGAATCTCTGCTTCCATTTTTTTTAAAAGGGACATTTCTGGATCTTATGGTGGCAAAAGAGAGTTGGAAAATATGACCCCTAAAGGCTATGGATTTGTCAAGAACAAATTATGCCAAACCAATCTAATTTCCTTCTTTGGCAGGGTTACTGGCGTAGTAGATGGGGGGAAGCAGTGGATGTGGTATACTTTGATTTTAGTAAAGCTTCTGACACAGTACCAGATGACATTCTTGTAATCAAACTAAGGAAATATACTTTAGATAAAATTACTATAAGATGGGTGAAAAACTGGTTGAAAGACGGTACTCAAAGAATAGTTATCAATGACTCACTGTCAAACTGGGCAGATGTATCTAATGCAGTCCCACACGAGTCAGTCCTGGGTCTACTAGTATTTAATATTTTCATTAAGAGCTTGGGTAATGGAGTGGAGAGTATGCTTATTACATTTGCGAATGGCAACAAGCTGGGAGGGGCTGCAAGCATTTTGGAGGACAGAATTAGAATTCAAAAGGACTTTGGGAAATTGGAGAATCAGTCTGAAATCAACAAGATGAAATTCAGTAAAGACAAGCGCAAAGTACTGCACTTAGGAAGGAAAAATCAATACACAATTACAAAATGGAGAACAATTGGCTAGGCAGTAGTATTGATGAAAAGGATCTAGGAGTTATATAGATCACAAATTGAATATGAGTCAACAATGTGAAGCAATTACAAAAAAGGCTAATATCATTCTGGGGTGTATTAAGAGGAGTGTCATATAAGATATGGGAGGTAATTGTCCTGCTGTACACAACACTGGTGAAGTCTCAGCTGGAGTAATAGTGTTCAATTTTGGGTGCCACACTTTAAGAAAGATGTGGATAAATTGGAGAGAGTCCAGAGGAGAGCAACAAAAACGATAAAAGATTAGAAAACCTGACCTATCAGGAAAGGTAAAATAACTGGTCATACTTAGTTTCAAGAAAAGAAGACTGAGGTTGAACTTGATACCAGTCTTCAATATGTCAAGGGCTGTTATAAAGAGGATGGTGATCAATTTTACTCCATGTCTGCTGAAGGTAGGGCAAGAAGTAATGGGTGTAAACTGCAGCAAGGAAGATTTAGGTTAGATATTGGGAAAATCTTTGTAATTATATGGGTAGTTAAGCTCTGGAATAGGCTTCCAAGGAGGCTGTAGAATCCCCATTCCATTGGAGGTTTTTAAGAACAGGGTGGACAAACATCCGTCAGGGATGGTTCAGGTTTACTTGGTCCTGCCTGGGGACTGCATGGGGCTGGACTTGATGACCTCTCAAGGTCCCTTCCAGCCCTACTATGAAAAATCAGAAATTGAAGAAAGATTGGAAATTTATTTTAAAAATCTCATGATATTTGGGACCTGACTCATGAATTTTGAACATGTGTGACTGGCAGTACTGCTCCTTCATCTGTGGAACTATATAGAAAAAACTCTGCAAGGGGAACCTCTTGGAGATTTCCTCCCACCATGAGAGAGGGCAGTCTAGTTCAAAGTTATGAAATCCGCTTGGAAGAGAGAGAGTGTGGTTCACACAAGTGATGCACATCTGCTGAATACTTGGAAAAGATCATAGCTACTCAGGAATTTAAAAATAATTGTGTGCTTTGCCTTATAGTACTGGAATTTTTACCACAGTGTTTATAAATACAGATTATTGCCATAGAAACCACATCATCATCTCATCTCTCTCCCTGTCTCTCACACTCCCATGCACCATTTATTGTTGAATGTTAATTTTCTTAAATGTTAATATATTTTAATATTAGCAGAGTTAGGATGGATTTTGCAACCTTTGCTCTTATAAGATTTCAGGATCAGGTCCATTAATATTGTTTATTAACATAAATTGCAAGGGCCATTATGTGAACTTGTCAGGAACCTACTTTTCCCCTCTTACATTCTTTTCTTTACAAAAATTGAAAAAATAAAACTTCTGCCAAACAGCAGTGACTTTATTATATATTTATAATATATATAAATATTTATAATATAAATAAATATATAAATATAATATAATATATAAAATATTTATAATATAAATAAATATATAAATATAAGAAAACCCATCTTAGAAACAGCATCGTTTTTCAGTGTGGTCCCTCCAGATTTCCATCTGGGTTCACTGAGCCATAGGAGGTTAAATGATTTGCCTATGATCAGGATTAGAACCCAGGCACTCTGTTTTCCCCTTTCTCTGTTTAAACAACTAGACCACACAGCATTTTGTGAGAGAAAAGATATAGTGGGATTATAGGAGGGAGGGGGCGGGGAAGAACTAGTTACTCTGAGGAAAGGTAAGAGTGATTATAATCTGACACTTCTTTTATGTAACTTTTTGCAGTATACAGAGAAAGGCAATGAACTGTGTTCCAAGGAATAAAAAACAGAGCAAATTCCAGCTTCAGACATGTGATCAGTCCTTATATGTACATGAGTTTAGGTGCTTTCTGCTAAGTTTCTGTCTTTGTGGCTCTGGAGCTTAGAACTGTAGATGTTAACTGTATGTAGATGTTAACTGTATGTATAACATAGGGTGGAATGATACATGCATTAACTCTATATATAACGAGAAAGGAATAAACAGAACTGTCCATTTACAGAAATATACATTCTCTAGATTTTGAGGAAATCAGGTACTACAGCCTCAACTTGAAATAAAATGACTAGAACATACTCCATTTACACTTATGTGACATATAATGTCTCTCAGGAGGATATGTAGCTACATAGTTCACGCTTTTAAACAATAAAAGGTGCTTCTGAGGTGACACCATATTTCAGATATATACAGTCATGTCTTGCCTCCAAGATAGTGGTAGGATTATTACAGTATTGTGTGTTGTGTGATGTTAAAAAGTGCCCTGATAACAACATTTGAATCACTTGTTTTCCGTACTTCAGGAAATTATGCAAGGATTTTGCAGACTGGAGCATCCTTAGTTAGGATAAAGGAAACTTAAGAATTAAGTCTGCTGCTGAGCAACCATTGATAATGAGAAGGTGCCACTGTGTAAAGTCTGTGACACAACATCTACATGAAGTAACAGTCCCGTTTGTGGAAGGCATACTTTCTGCTACATACTTTCTGCTACTCCTGCTATAAGTCTCTTTTGGTTTGCCATGGTATATCCACTAAGGCAAATTAATTCCATGATTTGTTAACATTTTATTCCTGATTCTTCTGATTTTGGGTCTGTCCTTTCTGTCCATCTCATTTAGCTCATCTATTTTAATGAGTTTTTTTAATTAGCATCCATTATTATAGTGTCTAATGACCTGCTCCAAAACCCACTGAAGCTAATGGGTGCCTTTCCACTGACTTCAGAAGACATTGGATGAGGCACCATCGTACAATCCCAGTGGGACTAATCCTAGAGGGAAAGGGCTGCAGGATCAGTCCCTAAGTACAGTAGTAAATTTAGTATCTCTTTTTAGGTTGCCTGAAATATTACCTGAAATAGATTGCAGTAAAATATGTTTCAGTATTTTAGCATTTCAGCTAATAGGAAATATTTGTTACCTTTTCAGAGTTCACTGAAGAGAACACATCCAATAAGTTGTGTAAATGCTGTATGGAAAAAGTTCAATTGTATAATTGCCAAAGATGCACAATTTACACTATTTAATATAATTGGACATGTTCCAAATTTAATTAACCACTCAAAAGACCCAGATCACTTGTTTGTAACATTTGGCACACTGTGATTCTTTTAATCCAAAACTATCTTCTGATGTACTGAACTATCTTAAATTTGAATGAGTCCAAAGTGAATTTTTAAAATTTAGCATAAATGATAGCATGGAAAATAATTACTAGTACTGGGAAATCTAAATCCCCACACTAGGTTTCACAGTAATTTGTTAATGGATCTTTAGGAATAATAATGCCATGATAAATCCTCTTACTGTAGACTGAGGGACATCACATTGATGTGTCTGGACTTACCTGAAGTCCATTTAGGGTCTGATGCCATTCCCGGTGAAATCAGTGGAATGATTGCTCAATGCCTAGGATGGGAGTTTGATCGGATCCACATCGAATATTTAAAAATTCAGCATCAGCGAAGGTCCCAAATCAAAAACTCAGTTCTAAAATCTGGAAAAGAACTTCAGAATCTTTGAAAAGTCCAGATACGAAGGAATGGTTTCATCTCTATCTCTACTCAGGAGTCACTTCACTCAATTTAACATCAGCATAAGCTGTAGTCAGGATGAGCATAATTTATATATTCAATTCTCTAATAGGTGAAAGTACACTTATTTTCTTTGTCCTTTATCAGATCTTCGGGCCCTGAGAGTGTTCCATATTGTGATCTATTGTTTGACTGTTTTGATGGACAATTTTTGTTTTGACTCTGTTATTGTGCATTATTCTTTGACTGTATTTTCCTTCTGCTTTAAGTTAATAAAAGGTAACATTAATTTAACAGTGTGAACCAGTAAAAATGAACTCTGTTCTATATGGATTGTTCAACAAATAAACTAATTATATGGATTGTTTTATATGGATTGATTCAGACTATTCTTCTTTCCAACATAACTCTTATTAATGTCATTGGGAATTACACAGGCATGTGGAAAGGAGAATAGATCCTTTAATAAGTGTATTACTGGTCCTCTAATTACAGCTAAGCTTAACCATTATATTCAAAGTACTCATATTTTAGAACACCTTCCTTGTTCTGTTTCTGAAGAGAAGAAATGCCTGCTCTTTTCAATTTAGTCCTTTCCCAGTACTCTGTTCTAAACTGAATTGCTCCAGTCACTGTACTTACCAGGAATGCAAGGAATGTTAGGAGCACATTATAGATAACATCTCAAAAGCCTATGGGGAAAAATACGTAATTATAAGTATGTGCTTTACTTGCTAGCCCTGGGTCAATATGTTTCAGCAGTGGCACTCACAAGCCTGTAAGCTTTAGGTCAAGAAGAAATTCAGGAAATGCTAATGTGGCTCTTTACTTCCAGAATAGCTCTGCTAGGGATCTGCATTCTTTATTTGTTTGCTCCTGTACAAAATGATTTGTCATGGTAGAAACCAATATCTGTGTTGCGCTAAAAATGATTTTGTATGGGTCATTTACCCATCCATTATAATTTAACATGGAACTGTACTTGCAGTGTACAGATTTGATAGAGTGCACATGTTGAGGTCAATAATGCCCACTTGCTTCTTAAAAACAGGATATAATGTATTATGTTTCATTTTGAGTAAGATTCACCCATGTCCACACAACCCCCTCCGCCTCACTGAAATCTTTAACATATGCTTTCAGTTGTGTGGAGAGCCTTCCTTTCCTTGGATTTATGCATGTGGAATTTTTGTTTCATAGGCTTATTTGCAGTTATGAAAATAATAAAATACAGGAAGGTTTGGATGCTGATAAACCATTGGCACTTATGGGAATTAAGATCAAATATCGAAGCTGTTACTTATCGTGATCTTTTCTAACTAAAACACAAAGTTGCCATTGCCTGCTGTGCTGGTGTTCTTATCATGAGAGACAACTTCAGCATTCCATCATCCCATCAGCTCATGCTGCTGAGAGGTCATGTGTTATATAAGCATGAAGTTTAAGACTGATTATCAGAGGGCCAGTGGTATGGCAACAGTATGTTGATCTCTTATGCGGGAGACCCATATTCATGCACAGTATTGTATTAAGATTAACAGTCATTACTATAAGGTTCTATATTGGCTGGTGAAGGTTGGGGGATGCAAATACTGGGCTTGGTCTCTGGAGAGGAGAAATGTTGACCAGACTGCTAGGAGACCTGTTGGATAATAATTGGAGCCTTACTGTAGTTACTTCAGCAGCTGTATATTTTTCTGTAGCTACCTGCAAAATATTTTAGGTAAAAAATTCATCTAACAGAGTTTATCTCTATCTTATATAGAGAGATTTCAACAACACTTTCTGACTCCTTTAATGGAATGAAAATAACCTCACAGTATTTGATTTCTACTCTTTAGAATTACAGTAACATAGGTGAGTGTGAGAATTAGTTTTCATGCTGTGCCTGTGTTCTCTGGATAATCTCATGGTGTTTGGCTTTCAATTCAACAAGGACTATTCCTATAGTACTGTTGGTTATAATCCATATTCCTGTATATAATTCAGAATATTCGAATATTTCTTCCAGGAGTCTAGTTCAGGTAAAATAGACCCAAGATCGAAATATTTACATCTGGGAAAAAGTGAAACATAAGATAAGTCAGCAGGAAATTTTCCTTAAGAACATAAGAATGGCCATACTGGGACAGACCAAAAGTCCATTGAGCCTATTATCCTGTCTTCTGACAGTGGCCAATGCCAGGTGCTTCAGAGGGAATGAACAGAACAGGTAATCATCAAGTGATCCTTCCTTTTAGTGGGATTTCTTTTCCCGTTTCCTGGGTACATGTGGTATCACAGTGAATTTCAGAAGATATTTTGAGTAGACACAAACTGACTGCCCATGGTTAATCAGATTAAATATCTTTCCAAGAGATTCTGGAAGAGAATGCTTGATTGATTTGTCAGTTCTCTTTCCACCCTGAGTTTTAATGCCTCCAGGCATTAAATATCCAAGTAGGTCAGGAAATGAACTAAAGTGTAGAAATATAGACATAAATCTGTTGGCAATCTGAGTTAAGACAATTTATCTCCAGTTCAGTTTTTCACAAATAATTTCTCTACTTCATTCTGTCAAATCTTTAAATATAATGAAAGCTGAAATAGAGATTAGTTGCTGCTGTGATTGCTACCCTGTGACAATTATTTCGGTCTCTTTTAGATGGCTATCTCAAGATGTTCTTTCCTTTGCTTACTTTGAATGTTTAGATTGTCAAATGTTATAGTTCATATGTTAGATGCCTGGTTAACAGTATCCTGGGGCATAGTAAGTGTTGTTGAAAGAAGGAACTGAAAGATTACTAACTCCTGGAGGCTATGGTATATAATTAAGGAGCGTCAGGTACAGTACATCCTGTCTTAAATGTTCTTTGCTGTTTTAAGGAAAGAAATTTACACTGAATTCTAAAAGATTAGGCTTCTGAATGGAAAGGTACATATCCAGGAAAAGTCCAACACTGACCGGGCAGCCTCATTAGTAGCCTATCAAAGGATGTGAATGTTCCTGAAGCCCTTTTCCCCGCAACCCTCTACCTACTGATTGACTCAGGTCCAGTGAAATGTACTTGTAAGAGGCCATGCTTGTGGAAGGAGAGGTGATCTCTTGGATACCTAGGGCCAATCTCATGCTGATCTTTGAATACTAAAATGGAAACCTTTTATTGAGTACTGTGATCAATAGGGAGCCAGTGCAGAGGCACAGTGCACTGAGGAGACACGTTCATAGTGGCAAATGTTGCTTAGAAAAGTGGCTTTTGTGTTCTGTACAAGCTGAAGCTTTTCCAGGCCCAGCCTTTAGGCTTTCAAGCTTTAGGCTTAATTTATACATACAAGGATAATTTTATTATATTTTTATAAACTTTCACCATGTGTTCACCTGGGAGATCTAAGACTCAAGTTTTTGGAAATGACTGTAGATCTCTCCAAGAAACTGAGGGTACATGATGGAGGAGGGTCCCAGAGTCTGGGCTCCAGCCTGAGCCTGAACGTCTACCCTGCAATTTTTTGGCCCTGCAGCCAGAGTCCCATGAGGCCGAGTCAGCTGACACAGGCCAGCTGCAGGTGTTTTACTGCAGTGTGGACATACCCCTAGAGCAGTGTTTCCCAAACTTGGGACGCCGCTTGTTCAGGGAAAGCCCCTGGTGGGCCGGGCCGGTATGTTTACCTGCCACGACCCTCGGCCCGCGCCTCTTCCTGCAGCCCCCATTGGCTGGGCACAGCGAACCGCGGCCAGTGGGAGCCGCGATTGGCCGAACCTGCGGACGCGGCAGGTAAACAAACCGGCCCAGCCCGCCAGGGGCTTTTCCTGAACAAGCGGTGTCCCAAGTTTGGGAAACACTGACCTAGAAGAAGAGAGAAACAGCATGTTAATGCAATTCACAGATACTAAAGAGGTAGTTGTTGTAAATGATTGAAATATGAGCAGAAATAATATATGAAATATGAGCAGAACCAATTTAGAAAAATGCAAGCTGTTATAATCCAGCTGGGGAAAAATAACCCGAAACACGTGTCAGCACGTGAAAGAAATGCTGAAAGATGCTTGAGCATGCTAATGGACAGAAAATTAGATCTGAGTTTGCATTGCCATACGGAATCAAAAGAGAGTAAAACTATGGCTCCTATCCTGCTTTCTGCTACATGGCACAGAGTAGAGACAAACATGGTTAACATGCTCAAATTGGACAGAAAATAATAGGGTAGAGGAACTCAGTCTTTCGTCTGTTCTTGAGTCAGCAGAAGCCCTCCTGCCCTCATAGTATGTGGAAATTTTGGGGACGTGGCTTGCTGGAACTGGAGAGAAATTGGTGTATACTATCCTAGCCAACCATGAATTTTGCAGCATTATCTTCCTATCCATCCTATCCTACACATGCACACATTCGCCAGACTGAGTACCAGTGCAGTTCTGTGCCTCCATCTGGGAAAAGGAGCCATGACTAAGCATAGAAAGGTAATGTGATGACTTGGTGTGTATGTGTAGCCTTCCTGTTTTTGCTACCTATACCTTTTCCTGTTTGTTTCCTGGTTCCTGCTCCCTGAACTCAATGTTCCAATTCCCATTCCTTTGTATGCATCTACATAGTATTGGGTGTGTGCAGTTACTCAGGGCCTGCTGCTACATACCTACCATTTGGGCTGTTATGTTTTGTTCCAACTGTTGCTGACTAAACTGGTTCATGGTTATTACGTGTTTTGATTGACCACCTACCTGCGTTTCTCGCTTAGATTTCCTTGGGTTTTGGGATAGCTGTTCTGGGTGCATCGGAGCATAATAGGCAAGAACTTCTTATTGATGCATGGGGAGTGAGATGTGGTCCATGTTTCCCAAAGGTCTGTGTGATTGAGAGGGTATGCCCAAACATGACTCCTCTGTGGCACATAGCACCCACAATGGTTTGTATTTTCCATTGTTTAAAAAAAGCCACATGCATTGAGTATTGGTTTTTCTTGTCCTATTGATTTCTAAACCAACCCCCTGAAATAATAATTAATAAAAATTCCAACCTTTAAATTGTCTTTCCCACACTGAAAAATGTATCAGCGTCCTAAAGGAAAGGCTGAAATATAAGTTGATGCTTCTAAAATAGGTGACCCTCTTATAAACAAGCCAAGGCACCCCCAGGGTAGTAGTTGTGTAAAGTTCAGTCTTTTCCTACAGCACTCAGAGCCACGGAGCAGGCATGTCGAATGGAGGAACAGCCAAACCAAACTGATATATTAAGTCTTATGTGGGGCCTACTAGCCTTGACAATGTTCCTTTAGGAATGTGAAGCCTTAAAATAACATTTCTGCTGGGTCTCTCACGTAATGAAATTAAAGCATAATGCATATGCCTCACATCTCATGAGACATATGGTTTCTGATTTATTGGCTACAATATATTGGATTAAATCCTCTTTAAACCACTACCTGCGTTAGTTGGAGAGTGGGGGATTGCTGTACAATGAAAGCCACTTTTGGAGACATTATGGCTGAGGCTTTTCTATTCTTAGTATTAAAATCATAGTACTACGATGTATTTTATTATGACATTAAGTACAGAATAGTCTCACATTTTTGCCACTGAAGTCCCATACAAATATTTTACTTGCTAAAATGTTTTGTTTTAAAGAAATAGAAATAAAGTGATAGTGTTGTGCTTTTAACTTCATGTTGCGCATATTAAAAAGATGTAACATGCAATATTAAAAGATGTAAAAGAATGTCACCTCCCAAATTTGTTTTAAATACCTTCAGTTTATAATTTCCTAACATCATCAGTGCCCTTTGGTTTGGGCTTCCAGGTCATCAACACTAAATTCTTCAGAGGAAATCAGAGGTATTTCTTCAGGATGTTACAACTTAGACCAGTGCAGTGAAGTTTGGTTTTAATTTGAAGGAAAAAGCCCCTGAATTCTCCATGGATTATAATATTCTATAGCCAGGGAATATTTGGAAAGATTTGCTTTAAAGGTAATAAAGTGTCTTAATGGAGTCTGCCTGGGAACTACTTTTTAAGACAAATGCATCTGACTGGTGAAAATGATGGAGGATGATTTCCAGATGTTTAAATGCTTGTTTTGGCAAAAGTCACAGAATACTGAAACATGTTTTGGCAAAAAAAGGAAGAAAGGAAGTGAAGCACTGATGTAAGAGACATCAAGCATCGGGACAGGCAAAGCATGCAGAACATGGAAAATGGAGACATGTGGGAGAAAGAAGAGCCAACAAATTAGTATGGGTACTTTGATAACACTGAATGTTAAAACTGTATTTCATAACTTACAGCATCACACTGTACAAACATTCACATCACTACCGTGATGATCTTGTTACAACTTTTTCCTGCTTTCAGCTGAAAAGGTGGGCATGGCGGTTTAAAATAATTGAGCTAATCTTACATATTGTAGGTATGCTATGTGATGTTTTGATACTGTTTGGTTTTATGCCCTTGGGGTAAGGGATAGTATCTTTGTGTGAGTTTGTATAATGCCTAACACAGTGTATCCATGATTCTGATTGAAGTCTTTGGATGATATGGTAGTGTACATATTAAGAAGTAACAATAATAATGTAATACTTTTGTTTGTTGGGTGGGTATATCCTGCAGGCAGCAGCTGAACCTCAGAATTAATTCAGTCTGAGGTTACCATAGTAAACCAACTTTTACTGAAGATAGGTGCCACTTTCAAGAGGAGCTACATCAGAACACTTTCCAACATCTAACTGTCTATACACTCAAACAGAACCTGAGATTGTTTGTAATAGTGCTATCTGTTGACTGCCAAGAATATTGCAGCATACATCACCTTATGTCTTACTCTCAAATGTAATGATCTGTTTGATTATCTGAACCCAATTCTTATAGCCAGCAGAAAGATCTACTTGGCCATTTAAGACCCAGTCCAAATCCCAGTGAAACAGACTCCAGTTGACTTCTGTGAGAAGGTAGACTGAGGCATTAAGCAGTGATCCAGAGGAGCATTTAAATGCAAGATTAACTTCCATGCTGGACAGGGTCCTCAGTTTGTTTGTTTGTAATTTGCAGAATTCTTGTGTTCATCATTGTATTCTAAAATGTACAGTATGAAAAGTGGAAGTAGATTTTCAGGTGCTAAGGGTGAGAATTAGAGCAGAAGCATAAAGTGGAAAAAAAGGGAGTAAGGGGAGAAATCAGATGTGAGCTTTAGTAATTTCTTATTTATTAATGGCTTTTTCAAAGATAAAAAATGAACCAGATTTTATGCTTAATGTACTTGACTAAGTACCTGCCCAGCCGATCTGCAGTTAGGAGTCAGGAGGAAGATCACAGCAGTAAGCTCTATTGACTGAGTTGAAATATGAGGTCCCTGGAATTTTGTGTGCTTGCTGGCTTGTTTTTTCACTTTGGAATAATGGAAAAACCCAACCAGCTGTTTTTTTCATTGTTTTTAAAGATCCAGACCAAGCCATCAGTGATAGTACACAAATAATCCAGCTATAAATAGCTGTTATTCCATAATGGATAGTAAATTACAAATCTAAAAAATAAAATACATGACATTTTCTGTAATTTGCCAAATAAACAAAAAACATTCTTTAGAATTAGTAAATGAGGGTAAAATCCCACGTAATGTATAATTTGGAGCTTCAGGCTCACCACATTAACTGTCTGCTGCACTGAGGTCCCTTACCATCTTGAAATCAAACTTGCGTAAAATTTCCTTATCAAAAGAGAAGTTTTAAAATGGAATCAGTGTGACAGAGAACAATATAATCTAGTTAAGAATCAGAACTAAATACATGCATAAACCACTGAAGTTATATACGTGCAATAGATAATAGATCTCAGGTGTACTTTTATTATCTCTAGTTCATAAGTGAGGTGGGGGAAACAAAGAGCTCATGAATGCCTAAAATATGCATATACAGTAAAAATTAGGGTCATATTGAATTGTAGAACTTGAAGAAAAGTCCTATTAAATTATCCAATTGATTTTGCTGGCAATGCATGATTGTTTCTTACAGTTCAAGAAATCTTGCTAGCTTGGACAGCTCAACTAAAATTTGAACCTGGGGCCTAGCTCCTGTGGGAGAAACATACCTAGATCAAAGAGCCACCTCTTTGATAATTGAAAAGTTTCCTTTGAAATCCATAAGGATCTCTATTTGTTGGGCTTGAATTCAGAATGCAGTGCTGGTTTGAAAGTCTAGAACTTTTGCTCCTTCATTTGCATACCACATTGCATCAAATCCTGTAGATTTTTTTTCTTCTAGTAATGTCTGACTCTAAATCTCCTCAGACTTCTCATATTTGCCCCCATCGAAAACTGTCTGTAATGTAAAACATTTTCATGGAGGATTTTAAACCCTGTGGGTAAGCAAGTGAGAAAGGATCACATGGTATCCCATGGCCGCTGATTGTAAATTGTTCATACCATGGAATTTTTCATTAGTATGTTTCTACTGTTTTTAAAACTTTGAAATAGTTAAGAAGTGGGGATAAGCAGCAGTTATTTCTTTGTGGGTTTGTTCCACTGTGTTCAGTCTGTTTCTTTGAGGCTACATGTTGGTTTCCTAGGAAACAGCTGCAGCATGGAATTTTGTCTGTTTTACAGACACTGTCTGAGATGTACATACTTTGTGCGATACATGCTTGAATGCGATGCACTGAGAAAGTAAATGCTTGATGATTTCGGCCCCAGTTCAGCAAAGTACTTAAGAGCTAAATTTTAAGCACATGAATACCTCCACTGACTTCAGTGGGAATACATATGCTTAAAGTTACACATGTGCTTAACTACCTTACTGAATGAATACTTAGTGTGTTTTTTCTTGTTGTGGTTTTTTATTTTTTTCAATATAACATTGAACATTCAGGAAGTTATTCTTGTGGAAAAATATCTGGTTAGGAAAAATGGCGTAGCAGTGAGTTAATTTAGTTACAGTGGGCTAGGTAGTTCTGATTGTGCTGTGATGTTTCTACTAACCATGTTGAAATAATAGAATGTAAGTATATGCAGAGATTATTTCCAACCACTATAGCATATAAGTAGAATGTTAAATATACATTATTTTTGAATATTAGAATTGTGCACATTTTTCATAATGAAACCCCAAACAAGGCAACGCTATCCTGGATGTGAGTTTTGTTAGAAATCGAAAACTCAGTTCAAGTTCATGTGATTTTGAATTAAGCAGGACCCAGTACTGAGTAACTGTGGCGGCGTTTCTCTTAGAGTCTTGTAGTTTGTTCAAATCTGAAACTCAAAGAAAAATTCAAGGGATATGAACTCCCAAGAATCAAAAGTGAATGAAGGTTTGCAGAGTACTAAAGAACAGACATGTACTGAATACTGGAGACGAACTAGTTGGCAAATAGTAGAAATGCCTACACAGGGAAAGCTGAGGTTCAGATTTGGTTCTGTCTACAGCTTGGCGTACCTGCAATGAAATTGCAATGAGATATTTGAAATGTTCATCATCATCAGCTATAGTGCCTCCCAGAAAAACATGTGTGTCATGAGCCCATCCCTGGAGCGCAGATAGCCGGAGAATGCTGGCTGCACTGGGAAAGATACTGGTCTCTTCAGGTATGGCTGCACTGCATTGTAAACCTTGGTCTGTGGGACCTGGGATTTTGGACTTGGAGTTTCCAAGCCCCTGCATGAGTATCCACATGGGGCTTACAGCTATGTTAATGCATCTATACTGCACTACGCAGGCCTTCTGACTCGCGTCTGTGGCTTGACCTGTGTCCACGCTGCAAAATTCCAGGGTGTAGACCTGAGTCACAGTGGGCTGGGGCTCTGACCCATCCCCCAGCAGGGTCCTAGGACCCTGGGTCCTGAGTGCTTGCTGATCTGAATCAGACTGATTTGTGTGTGGATGGAAGCTGGGCTTGGACTCAAACCTGAGTCAGAGCCTGGGCTTAGTGTACAGTGTAGAGGTACCCTCAGACCTACCATACCCTGGGTTCTCTAGGCCCATTATTAGAGCACTGAGGGCTTATTCAAAGCCATTGTCTTCAGTGGGCTTTGCATTGGGTGTTGAAAGAAAAAACCTTTTCTAATGTGAAAAGCATTCTCCTGCCTACCCACCTTCTAGGGCAGGAATCACAATATGATGAATTTATGACAGAAATATCATTACACAATGTTGCAACTCAACCTCCAAATACAGTTTGATGTAGAGGGCTAGATTCTGCCACCTTTAATTGTCTTTGCACCTTACTGTATGAGAAGTCTCATTTATTTCACTGAGACTACTTGGAGAACCTGCTACTACTGAATGTGAGTACAGATAGCAGATTTTGGCTCAGGCCACTAAACTCTTCCAAGCTTGGTTGCTTCATCTTTAAAATGCCTAGAGACGTGAAAAATCACATTCTGATAGGTCTATTGATCTTAGCTAAAGGTATGGTGTGCCTGTAAGGTGAAAGATATATTGTATTAACTAAGGTATAAGCATGACATAAGGTGTTGTCACAGTGTGACTGACCGCTGTGAATGAAGCAGGGCCTGCTGTCCTGTGCCAGGACTTGTGGTCCTGGGGTGGGGTGGGGGGACAGGAACTGAGGGCTATAAAAGGACAGGAAGAAGCCCAGTGTGTTGGAAGGGACCCAGTGAGAGAAAGAGAGAGAGATCCAGTAAGAAAGACCCCTGATGGGGAGGTGTCCCGGTGAGTCAGAGCAGACTGGTTCAGTCAGGAAGGGCAGGTGAGAGCTGCCAGAGACCAGAGGAGTGGTGGACTCCTAGAAGGAAGCAAAAGGTGGTTCCTGGGAGAAGGCTGAAGGCAGAGAGCAGCAAGAGGAGTTTGTTGGCTGACTTCCCCAAGCCAGAGAACCTACGCTGGAGAAGGCTGAAGCAGAAGGAGCAGCAGAGGGAGTTGCCTGCTGACTCTAAGCCAGAGAGTTGGAACAAAGGCTGTAGAGGGCTGAAAGCAGGGGATCAGTGGGTGAGCTTGTTCACTGACATCTCCAGGGCTGGGGAGCTCGATTGAGAGGAGCTGTGTGAGGGCCAGGGAAAAAGGATGCTCCCCTGGCAAGGATACTCCCAGGAGAGAGTCTGTGGGGGTTCTGCTGGGGAGAGCAGGTTTTCACTCTAGTTGAAAGGGCTGGAGTGGCTGTTGTGGTACAGGACAGGGGGGACTGCCAGAGAGTCAGGGCATGGTTGAGGGTGCTGGTGCCTGTTTCAGTTTCCCTTTTCAGAGGCTCCACTAACTCCATACAAGCTTGTCTTCTAGTCCGTCGACATGGATTTTATTAACATAGTTCAACATAGTTCATAATACAGTAAAAGTCCCAACATAAATTCCATTAATCACCCCAAGTGCACATAATCATTAAGATCACCCTACATCTTCTCCAACAACGCCCCACATTGCACATGCACGCGTGCTGTGGCCTGCTGCATGCGGGTGTGCCAGACAGGACTGCCCTGCTTACAGGTGCGTTATCCAGACTTACTAGCTGTGCACAGTATATTATATGAATTTGCTGAAAAACAATTCAATTTCAGGATTTTATAGCCTCATCTCATGGTAAATCATTCTTTCAACGCTTTAAGATAATACTTGACTGCACACAAAGGGAATTATTCTAGACTTCGTTGTTTAAAGAGAGTTATGAAACACTGCTGAGGCAGTTAGGATTATTAAACTGTATTCCAGTATAAATATAGGTCATCTTGGACTCTTATGTTAAGTCTTTTCTCCAGTCTATCGTCTTCTTTGTATCATCAGCAGCGGAGAAGAACATGGATTTGTTGCATCCTTGTGATTCCCTCACCAAAACAATGAAATAAGATCGCTGAAGATTAATAAATAGACTCATTTCCTGATTTTCAGTTATTTATTTAACATGGAATCATAAAGTTTGGGACTGATTTAGCCTAAGGGTACACTTTTGCTGAAGCTGGTTTCCAACAATTGTTTGTTAGTAGTGCCAGATCATAGTTCTGACACACGGAACAGATATTGCAGTAATTTTTGCAGAGTTTTTGTTTTATTTAAGGTTGTCTTAACTCTATCTTGCTTTCAGTTCTTTTTTATTTTTCTTTGCAGAGGCTTGAAGCCTGAAAATCTTTCCTGAAGTATGGAAGATTTATTATTTTCTAAGTCATTTGTTTACACAATGGAACATAGCTCACTATGTAATGTAAACACCAGAATTCTGGTGCTCTAACATTTGCAGATAACATTGGTTTATTGTAATTGTTTGTTTAAGGGAACAGCTGGTAGTTCTCTAAGGGCATTTGTCACCTCTCTGGCCAAGCAAATTGCTAATAATTAAGAGTTCTGTTAACACCTAATATATTGTGTGGTTTTGGACATGGGGCATCCTTGGATTGGATTCGGTTGACCCCTGCTTCAAGAGCCAAAAGCTTTTCTGCACTCACGTGTATAAATATAATGAAGCTTTGGTAAATCACTTTTGACTAGTGTAAAGCAAGTTGGTCAGGTCTTCCGATGCGTCTGTGTATGCAACGACCCTGGAAATGATGGACCTAAGGCAAAATATGCTAATGAGTCTTGCTCTAGGAGGACACTGACATCTGGGTAAATCAATTTAATGGAAAATATACTTAGTCCTCATGATGACTCCCTCAGCTGTACTGAATGGCTTAGTTGATTCATGCCTGTGTGATTAAAGAAGAGAGACAGTAATGCAATTTTTTCCATTAAAAACAGAGAGGTTATCAAAAATTAACTCTAATTTTGGACATTGCACTGTTTTGGAGTGCCCAAGGCACTGTGTAAAGTTGCCTGCCATCATTTTTAGGGGCCACTTTTGAAAACTTCAACCTAATAGATATGCCCAAGATTACGGAGGAAGTCTGTGACAGAGCTGGAACTAGAATTTAGATAGTCAGACTCGCAGCCCTCTGCTTTATCACAAGGCCTTCCACCTAAATGTGACACTTTGAAGGGGGGTCATTCCTCATTTGTATCTCTGCTCTATTGTTTGTGACTCGACTAATTGATTTCCTAAACCTGCTTTCAGATTGCGAGCCATTGCAGGCATGTGCTTAGACCTTACTTGTGTACTTACTGTACACAGAAAGACATCGAATGTTTCCTGGAAGTGCCACCTCCATCTTTTCTACCTGACATTGTTTCCTTCCCCTTGAAGAGCATGTAGAGGCTTGTTTCCACACATCTTCATTCTCGAAGATGGAATTGTCATCACACAGCCTGCCTGTGGGGCAGTGTTTTTCTTCTGCACACTTTGACACACAAAGTAAATATAATGGATTTTCCAGGACCTGTGGTAACATTGTCTGTGTTGCATTATCAGGAGCCAGAAGTGCTTGCAAAATTCATGTTTTCATTGCCTTTATTTTCTGGCATCTCATGTTATTAAGTGAAAGGTAGTGTGTGATGCCACTAGGCTATGATACAGCAGAGGAACTTGCTTCAGAAAGAGATATCATGAGCATGTGCTGTGCAGTCTGTGTGAAAACATCCTCTGTTTGCCTGCTACCATGTCCAAGGGGAAGGGTCTGATTAAATCTTAAACCGGTCTGCATGTGCATTAGGCAGCTGGGACACCATATATGTGTATTAGGCAGGACAGGCCAAACAGTTGAGAAAAAAAATCAAACACATTGCAGCTTCTTGTGATCCATATTAAAACTGGATAGAATACATAGAAAACACTTCCCCCTCCCCACCGCCAAACAGGAAAGGTCTGATTTCAGAGCAAAATCCTGGACTCTGGAATTTACTTGTCTCTCCTTCATCAGAAAAACTTGGATGTGGTGACTTTAGGGCACTCTATATATTATACCAGGATTACCTTGAGGAAGTAGGTTGGTTTGAATAAAAGTGGATAGCAAGAGAAGGATTTCATTGTTGGGTAAGGAAGATGCTCTTTGAATTTTGATCCATTGGAATTTGGTATGTGATTTTATCGTCTGTACAGGGTCCTCCAATAAATTTAAATAAATAAATGACCTTTTGCTTCCTGTATACAGAAATGTACCTCAATGTCAAGCATTTTAGGCCTGATCCTAATGGAATAAAGCTCCAAAGTGTATTTCAAAGACATCTTGAAGAAATACTCTAGCTTCTCCACTGTCTACAGGTCAACCAGCATTAGTTGTTCTTCCTGTGATACATACCGCCATACTCACAGATCTCAAGGTATCAATAACACTTATTTATTTACCAGAGCAATAATAGATGTTATCACACAAATTAAAAATAACTTTATAGCGAAATTTTCCATGCAGACCTGTTTAAGATTTAATTTTTTTAAAAAAAAATCTGTATTATACTGTCCTTAAAATATTTTTTTACTCCTGGGTTATTTTGTTGAAATATCATCGTTATTTTAATCCTGGTAACAATAATGTTTTGCAATTATGTAGCTCCTCCATCCAGTCCTTAAAATCCCTGACTTACATTAATGAATTAAGGCTGAAGCTCTTATGAGGGAGAGAGGGAGATTTCCCTATGTATAACTCAGGAAATGGACGCATGGAGGTTTAGGCTGATTTGGGGTGCCCCACTCAAGATGGCTACCTTGGTCACCCAAAAGCTACCTTGGTCACCCAAAAGCTAAAAGTCTCCCAAAGAAATGGACAGTTTTGAACATGGAGACCTTAATGACTTACCTCAGTCACTTGGGAAGCATGTAGCAGAACTGGGAGTCCAAACCCCGCTCTCCTGCCCCTCTCTTTAGTGCTTTATCCACAATAACCATCCTTGTTAAGAAGTAATTTTTACAGAAGGCTTCAGGCAACAGTTGCTTTCTGTGTGACCTAGGAACATTCGTAGACCATAAATCATCTGCTTAAGAATATCATATTAACCACCAAATCTTATGCTTTCTGCAAGAGGACATTTGTGTGCATTGATGTATGATGATTAATCTGGGAAATATTTTGTTCTTTTATTGGTTGTTACTAGCAGATGTTCATTTGGGGCTTAATGTATTGCTCATTAAGACAGTCTGACAAGCAGTTATGACATAAATTAAAAAAATCACAAAAGTGCACAATTTGCACTTTAAAAACTGATTCTTATGTCCCAGTGCCTGATCACTTGATTTCTTAAGGTGTATGCTTTGTGGAAGAAGCTTTTCAGTAATGAATGAGGTATTTTTCCATATTGACCTCATGCACTACATAATTACAGACCAACCATAACAATTGACGGCAAATATGTATATGTGTGTGTGTGTGTGTGTGTGTGTGTGTGTATACACACTTCTCAGAGATATTATAAAGCTCTTGCAACATAGTTAAATTCATATAATATTTATGGAAAGAATATGCCCTGTGCTGAGGCTCCCACAGATTCTACAAAGTGAGCACTGACAAAAACTCTGGCTTAGTAAGCAGTGCTGTGAAGTTAGCCTCTAGAATGTCTTGGTTACGAACAACATGGTTATTTAATAATGATGCTTTTATTTTGCTAATGCATAGCTATGCAATAGTATGTATGCGCTGGCAGGAATTTTAATACAAACCCAGGCAGAAATCTTTTATGCTATATTTTGTGTGTGTTATTATTTAATGCAAAATGAAAAAAAAACCTATTCCATATCTTAATCTGTTTTAAGGTTACTTTTCTTATTTGTGATATCTGTTTGGATGTGTATAGGTCACTTTAAACTGTAATCATTTTTAGGCTCAGTCCATGGCCCCTATGTATCTAAAACATAGAGAATAGCATGGAGCTGTACCACTGAGCTAGGCTAATTCCAGACCCAAACTAAGGGCTGAACCTGTTCTTTGTCCTCTGCTGGCAGTATCTGGTGGTCAGGGAACCAGGGGATGATTTCAGGGAAGGCAGTGCCCCCCCAGTATCTGAATGGGGAAGAAAATTACTTTCTAATTGAGTGACAACCAGGGAGACTGAATAGATCAACTGACCTATGCAGTTATGTTCTACCTTAGAGATCCATTGCAGATTTGTTACATGAGGTAGGATGGGCAACACATTATGGCCAGAGAAACCTACCTCATTCCAGCTGAAAGTATTGATGTCTCTCAAGTAGTCATTTCCTACGCTTCCCCTGTGCCTTTCAATCAGGAGTGGAGGTTAGCAGGACCACCTTAGGAGACAGAAACCTCTGTGACCCAACACTGGGAAGAGAGGGTTTCCAGTTTATGCTGAGGGCAGATAAGGAATAAAGGGAGCTTATCTGCATAAAGGTTCCCAGTAACTCATTGTTTCTACTTCATGTTTCAGATAAAGCTGGCAAATGCAGCCAGGCACAAAAGGGAAAAATATTGACCCCACCATAAAAGGAGTAGGTGCATAATGAAGTTTGAGCAAAGCTTCAGGCTGGGTTTTAGTTGATCAGAACCAGTTGTTTCCCCATCTTTATTAACAGTATGTGTTTTTTGTTCAGTTCCCAACCTGTTTATTGTTTACACAAATTTTTACTTTGAAATATTCATATACAGGAACATTGGCTGCATCAGCTTTCATAGATTTAAATCCGGAAGGGACCATTATGGCCAACTAGTCTGACCTCCTGCATAATACAAGCCAAAAATGTTCACCCAATTTTCTTGCTCTCTATAATAAATGAGCATACAGGTAAACAAAGCGATTCATTTCAAATATATTTCAAATAATATTCCTAGCATTCCTGGATCTTATTTTTCATGATTAGAATAATTGGAAAGTAACATTTGATTCTTGTAGAACAGACAGTTGAGATTTTGCTCATGATATAAAAATATTGAGTAAAAATGTTTAAGTAGCCGAGGTTAAGGATTGTGTGCAAAAGAGATGCACACATATGCAGCTCATGTAATTGCCCCTGAAATTAAGTAAATGAGCACCTGTTTGCTTGCAGAGTTAGCTGATTTGCTTGGCCAGGTGTGATTTTTGAATACACAAACGTGGGTGCATGACTGCTCATTTATTAATGTGCAGTTCTTGGTAGTCTCTACCTTTTTAAAGAATTTATCTGAGCTGTGGTATATAATGTAGGATTGACAATTCAGACAGAAGAGTTTGATCTTGGGGAAACTTGTTAGGAAACCAAAATCCCTTTTTCACCCCAAGAGGTTGTCTCCTTGGGTTAGGGTTGAAATGCAGTGACAGGATGTTGTTGAGAGCATCCACATGCTGCTGCCAAGGCTGTTGGTGTTTTGTGAGCAGAGGGTTTCTATCTATGTTGTTGTCAGGCTGACACCTTTCAACAACCAGCTGTTTAATCTTCCTTGTTCCTGAAATCAGTACAAAACCAGACAAATTGCCATGTATTTATTTCAGCTTAAACAATATAGAAGATGCCTACCCCAGGCTATCGGCACCCTGCCACAAATTGTATACATGGTTCATAACAATAAAAACAAAAAAGCAGCAAACTACTCCCACATTAACCAAACATTGAGCAAGGAAAACAAAATCACCCTACTTCTCAGATTCTTACAGACCTTACAACTCAGCCCCTCTCAGATGCTTGTTCCAAAGATAGGCTCTGTCTGTTGTAGGAGGAAAATTGTGCATGTTAAAATGTTCCAGCAGATCATGAAATCTCTTATCCTAAAAGGCTGACTATGCCAGGCTCCTGTTATGTAGACTGTAATTTCCTTTCTAAAGAGAGAAGAAGCATCTGGTCCTACTCAGACTAAACTGTGGTATCCTTCCTCCACGTCAGCAGGGTGAGACTCCAGCTTGACTGGTCAGGGTCAACTGTATATTGCAAGGAATCTTTTTATCTATACAAACCAGTGGGGTTGGACCTGAACCAAAACCCCAGACCTGAGCCATCTCAAATTTTAGGAAAAATCTCATCCGGTGGCTGCTCAGGGCCAAGTCTGCATACCAGGAATAATCTAATTTATACAGTAATTCTAAGAATTAGAACACCAGCTCTGAATGTCTTTTGAAACAAAATTAGTGATAACAAATCTCAATAAATGGAGCTAACTAAAGTGCTTTTCCCCTACAGTAGGGGCTGGGAAGAGGGCTACTTTTTACTTCATGAGATAAGAACCGAATGGATACTCCTTACTAATAAAAATTCTAGACTACAGCAATTTATTTCTGACTCTTTTTAATTGAAACTGGGATGATCCACGATGGATCTTTAAAGTAATTGTGATAAAGGAATTGCCCATTTCTTTATGGTGGTAGAATTTCTGGCAAAATCACCTAATAAATGTAGTGTAGTGGTATGTTCCCCAGAAAGTGATGATCTCATTGGGGAAAAGGGGGATAGCAGATATCTTTTTTTTTTATTGTTGGGAGGAAGGAACTGCGTGAGAGATTATCTTTCTCCCATCCCCAATTCTAGCATTGAGGGTCTTTTCAACCTCGAGCAGGGAGGGTACCAAGACATTACTGTTTTCACTAAATTAATTGAAGGATTCATTTTTTTTCTGAAGCTAAGTTCCAGTTGTCTGATTGCTGATAACATTAGAGACTCCTTGACACTACAGTGGATTGAGGGGGAAGGTCTGGAGAGAGGAGATGATCCACATGGCGCTTCACCTCATGGCTTAAGGAAAAAGATGCTCGCAGCATCCTTCTAAGCTTGGTGAGGCGGGAGAGGATCCTTCAGGTATAACACCACCTGCTCCAAACTAGGCGACCTAATGAGTGTGTTCTTAGAGACCACCTCTCTCCTCAGGCTGAGATCTTAAGATGGGAGTCCCTGGTTGCATTTATCAGAGGGATTGGGTTCGGGTGTTCTCAACAGAGATTCTTTGAATCTTGATCCCATTCCCTCTTGTCTGAATCAACCCTTTGTTTGTTGAATTTTGGGGAGCACTACAAGGTCTATTTATCCAGGCTTTCGGAGGAGACAGGCTGATTGGAGGCAAATTTCAGTTTTGGGGTTGAGTTTTGGTGTTGATATTTTGTTAACTCTGACTTAAGTTCATAATATATTTTCAATATTGAATTGGTTATGTGCTTAGATAAGTGCATTATAAACCGAAAAAATAAACTAATAAATATTGTTAATAAGAAAATCACTGCTTTTTACTATGCTATATTTTTCATGATCTTTGCATTAGAAAAGATGGGCCAGATCCTCAGCTGCTGTAAATTAGCGTGATTCCATTACTTCAGTGGAGTAATGTACATTAACTGAAGATCTGGCCCAGAAGATTGATCTCAGTCATAATGTGGTAATTGAAGTAATGAAACTGTACAGCGTATAGGAAGCAAATTAAACATTGATCAAATGCATGTATGCAGTGGAAGTAAGAAGTATGTGATCTGGATTAATATAAGCATGAGGAGGTTTAGTTTAAAAAATAAGTGTACTATATAACAGGGAGACTAACCCTGCAAAATGCTTATATGGTTCTTTTTGTTATTTTATTTGCACATTGAAGAATAAATTTGAGGCACATAGAATTCTTCCTCTTATACTCAATTTTCAATACTTATGTTATAAAATCAGAACTAGTAAGTGGCATACTTGGAGTGTCATCTGTTTTGAACATTGATGTTTGGCATTTCCAGCAAACTTTATTTACCAGGAGAAAATGCACTGAGGCAGCAGCCTTTTTAAAAGGGGAAAATCTTGAGTTCGTTTCCATACTCATGTAAACCTACAAAGCAGTAAAAGTGCTGTGTTTCTTCTGTGCCAGCAGGCCATATGGGAGAAGGGCCATGTAATGCAGCTTTACATCCCCAGTGTGCCACAGGGTGGTCCCCACTGTGGTTGTCTGTAACCAGAAGTAATACAGAAGAGAGGAAGTGGGCATGTGGCCAGTGAGTTGACACTGAATAGGGGGTCAAACCCTACTTTGGAGAAAGCATCAAGTTGTGCCTCTACTTCCTTTCTTATCTTGCAGTGCCGCTGGCCAGTACTGGGGCATAAAGACCCTGAACGACATGGGACTGAATAAAAATTTCCTTTAGCCATGCTCTACAGCAGCACATATTTCTTGAAACTAATTCCCTTCACTTAAATTTGCTTATTTTTTTCAGGATTTGCTCATAGAACATACACCATTTTTCTTTTAAGCCAGCCTTATCTGTCGAGCCACAACATTCACTAACAAAGTTGGTTGTAAACCATATGTTGTTATTTTTTTCACACAAAGTGACACACCCAGCATTGCAAAGAAGAATAAAGTACACTCTAAACAAATGCAGATTAATTAAGCAGTCTGATGGAATAACCCCACTTTTGCAATTAGCAACCAATTGCCATCGTAAAACAAGGTGAAATCAATTGCTGGTGTAATTCTCTTGAATATATGTGGTCGAGAATATAAGAAAATATTTTGTGTATTAACGTTATGATCACCATGTTTCCAATGTGGATTGTCTATGGCTGTCAGTGGTTCTCAATATTTTGCTATACAAGTGAGTTTCTCAGATGGTCAGATTGTAAACTCCTGTAATATTATTTCCTCATAACCACAAAGTGCAGGAGACATAGTTGCCATATTTCAGAGTAACAGCCGTGTTAGTCTGTATTCGCAAAAAGAAAAGGAGTACTTGTGGCACCTTAGAGACTAACCAATTTATTTGAGCATAAGCTTTCGTGAGCTACAGCTCACTTCATCGGATGCATACTGTGGAAAGTGTAGAAGATCTTATTATATACACACAAAGCATGAAAAAATATCTCCTCCCACCCCACTCTCCTGCTGGTAATAGCTTATCTAAAGTGATCACTCTCCTTACAACGTGTATGATAATCAAGTTGGGCCATTTCCAGCACAAATCCAGGTTTTCTCACCCCCCGCCCCCCCCCCCCACAAACTCACTCTCCTGCTGGTAATAGCTATTACCAGCAGGAGAGTGAGTTTGTGTGTGGGGGGGGGGTGAGAAAACCTGGATTTGTGTTGGAAATGGCCCACCTCGATTATCATACACATTGTAAGGAGAGTGGTCACTTTAGATAAGCTATTACCAGCAGGAGAGTGAGTTTGTGTGTGTGTGTATGGGGGGGGGGGTGAGAAAACCTGGATTTGTGCTGGAAATGGCCCAACTTGATTATCATACACGTTGTAAGGAGAGTGATAGCTTTAGATAAGCTAATACCAGCAGGAGAGTGGGGTGGGAGGAGATATTTTTTCATGCTTTGTGTGTATATAATAAGATCTTCTACACTTTCCACAGTATGCATCCGATGAAGTGAGCTGTAGCTCACGAAAGCTTATGCTCAAATAAATTGGTTAGTCTCTAAGGTGCCACAAGTACACCTTTTCTTATAGTTGCCATACTTTGTTAATCTCTTCATTCTGACTGTAACCTAATTAACTTACACTGGATAATGCTCAGGAAAATGGCAGATATTTTAAGAACTTACTACATATTTACCAGTCTCTCTTATCCAATTTACAGGCTTAACAATAAAAAGAAAGAACAGTTATCCCATTAAAAAGAAGTGTGACCTAGTGTATGAACTTTCCAAAATCCTTTGCAGTTCTCACAGGCTTCTGCTGTTCAGGACTTTCTCTACAGTTGCATTAGGTTTTGAAATGAATGAAACAAAAAGAGTAAGTGGCAGATGTAGGGGAGCAGAAACCTTTGTTATTCCTTGTGGTCCACAGCATTAATGTTTATTTTTGTAAATGTGAATTAAATTTACACTTGTCTTGTGAGTGTGGAAGTAGGATAATCCTAGAAAACTTTATTAGACTACAGAGGGTGTACGAGGCAAGTGAAAACCATGACTAGTAAACTCTGTTCACAGAAATTATACACCAAGCAACCAAAACCAGCTACAAAATAGTAGTGCATAAAAAAGAGAAGGGTGGTTGGGCCAAATCTAAAAGTGAACTACTCTGAGACACTAAGAAACCACACTTAAATGATAGAAGAGGCTAAGACTCATGGATAGATATGTAATGAGTGTCACTGCAGGAACCACTCTATGTAAGTGTGAGACCCAAGAACTACATGGATTATTGGGGTGTGGAAATTCAGTGCCAGTTGATCGGTCGTCACCAGTAAAACTAATATGCTTGTTTTGTAGCTCGCTTTTGGTAAACCCAATTTCACATCTCTCAACCATTGTGACTTGCTATGCTGTGGCGTGCTATGTGTGCCAAAGACTCTTGGTTGAAAATAGCCGCTGAATTTGGTGACTTTCCAGGCACGCTGGAAAAGACAACTGTTTTAGCGGGTTTTTGGAGAGGGCTGCATGTATACTTTCTCGCTGATGAAGGGTGTGGGTGACTGGTTGAATGAATATATTAATATTGCTAAATTTAATTTAATTGTATTTATTGGATAATTAATTGTTAGGACACCTAGAGTCTTGAATAGGTATTTTTATTTTAAATCTAAATAAATATGAGGGGCACAAAGTCATTCATTCAGGAAATTTATATTTCTGTCAGGTTAATTTCTTTCATGTAAGTAACCCTTTCTGTAACCCCAGTTCCATTGTTTTGCATTTCTGATATAAATAACTTTCATAAATGACAGTGAGGGAATACCAAATGTGTGTGAAACATAGCCAACTTTGGGACCAAAATGAATGATTTCTCAAAATGACCAGGTTCTGGACCTGGATCCTCAAGTGTTTGTCACTTGAGAGGTAACCCCAATTTTCTGGTAGCAGAAATTCTGGTGTCTTTTCGCCATTTCGTGGGTCCAAGTTACCCAGAAATGCTGTTTCTTTTAAAGGTGTCATTTTCTTCTTCAAGCTCCTGGTGATATTAGTCTTTCAGTTCTACTATGCTCTGAATCCACTGCCTGCCTCAGGAAACCCTCCTCACTTGTTGACAGGAAGCTTTTTCTGTGGCATATGAGTGGGCTCAGTTCAGCACAGTAGCATAGCTGGACACATGCCATCAGAGCCAGTGGTATGTCTAAAAAACACTGTTCCCCCTCCCCAAGTATTGTAGCAGTATGTACTGGGGATAAGGAGCATATCAAAGAACAAAAGGAGAGAAGAATGAGAGAGGAGCTTGTGATCCCCTCCCCTGTCAACAGTGTGTTCAACCATAGCTGGTACCCTTAGCTGTGACATACTGTTACTGCACCCAAGTGTTAGCTGGGGTCTGAATAGAGATATGAATAAAACATGACTTCCCTCAAAACGCACAAAGGCAAATATAGTTCAAGAGAAAAAAATAAAGCAATCTAGGGAATGCATTTCTCGTGGTCACCATAAGAAAAAACACAGTAAATTATTAGGTTCTGGGTGGATACACATACCAGTGAAAGGCAAGTGTGTATTGCTTTGCAGAAACAGATGCCCTTCCATGCCAGTTTTATACAACAGGAAAAAATTCAGAAGTAAAACTAGGACAGAAAAACTATTATAGAGATCTGGAAAAGTAAATTGTGATGAATGTGAAGCTAAATTTCATAGATACTGATGTTGAAATAAATGAGGAAATGCACATGCTAGTTTAAAAGAAATCTGAGGAACAGAAGCAGACAAACAGATGAAATACAAGCAGACAGACAGATGAAATACAAGATTATCCATGGGAAATTCTGGGAACCAACATTTTTACATGGAACAGAGATGACTAATTTTTCATAGTAGACGATTACTAGAAAGTTTGAAATGTTTTTCACACCAACCGCAACACTGCAATAAAAAAGGGAGCAGATAAAGCCAAATAATGCATTTTTGGACAGCTACTTAGAAGTGCTTTCAAATATATATATAGAGAGAGGTGTTAATTTACAAAGCTCAGATGTCAAATGGAAAGTAGGTTGAAGATGAAGAGTGTCTTAGATATGGATTCTGTTCTTAGTTGTACCACAGAATAAGGTCAAGATTTTGAAAATTTGCCTCTAATATTCGGTGTCTCAAATTTTGGATGCCCAGGTGGAAAAGTGTAAAGGCATCTCATGAGTAGTTATTTAAAATGTGTCTCAAGATGGGCACTTAGCCTAAAGGTAACTCAAGTTGTATTCCCCAAATCAGTGACCACTTTCCAAAAATTTGGCTTGACTGCATGATCTTGAGCAAATTACTTTAGGCCAAAATTTTCAGTGGTTGGTGCCTCCATTTTTGGTTAAACATCTGAGATACTTTGGACCTGACTTTTTGAGGCACTGTGCACTTGCTCCTCATATTCACTGTGATGGTTCAGCAGATCTAAAAAATCAGCCCACACTTACATCCCATTCCACCCTGTAACAGACCTCTGAAGTAGAACGTACACCATCATTTATGTTACCGCTTAATTTGATGGAATAATTTAAAACCTAAAACATTCAGAAATTGCTTGACTGTAGCATGTATTTCACCCACATGTCTAACCCAAATTTATCAAAATAAAACCTTGAATATTGTATGATTGATAACAGTGGTGTAGCTACTACCACATGATAGAAAACAAGGCATTGGTAAAACAATGTCTGCAAACAGCGTTGGCCAGCAAGGAGAAAGGGGTAGGCGGAGCTGCTGCTGAACACTATGCTCTGCCACGCCCGGAAGAGGATGGGGGAGGGGGAGAGAGTAAGGATCTTTTTGTTTGTAATGTGTGGGTATCTGTTTTGGTGACCTAGACGTGAATTCCATGAACCACAACAATAATTTTCAAAGTAAGATGAGATGAAACTGCTTGAATAATTCAAAAAGGAATGTCAACTTTCTATCTTTTTTAATGCGTGAATAAGATTAAATGTATTACTATTTCAGAAAGCTGCGTGAACAGGAGTTTACTGTGCAATCACTAAAAAAAAAATGTTTCCCAACAATGTTTTGAGAGGATGAGGGAGAAAAGATGGGACTTGGAAACCATTTATAGATTGCTGATACACAGAATGCTGTGATGTTATTAGCTGTTTACTGGTAACTATGGAGATACATGTATTGTCAATTAAAGCTTGGTTACCAATAAGAGAACATTTGAAAGTGACAGTGGAATCTTGAACTAAACAAAAAGAAGGAACAATTTGATGTTGATGATAGCACTGGAGGTTTGGTTGATGTACTATTACTGATTGATGGTCAGTTGCTAATGAGAGATTTATGTTAGGGTACTTTTATGAAAAATCAGACTTCAGTTTTATGACAGCTGTTATGAAGTTAGAATCATGTCTGGTTGAGGCAGCATATGCCAAAGTGACTATTATTGAGACCATATTTTAATATATTTGTAGATTTAAACTCCTAGGAACAGTAGATTAAATCCAGCTAAAGGGGGGGAGGTTGTTCTCTCTCTACGTGCACACAAAGCAAACACGAGAGTTAAGTGCAAGTGAGGAAAAGAGAATGAACCCCAATGTTTATTATGTATTGTCCTCTTGTTGCTGATAATGCTGTGGAAGCAGGCAGCCTTAAATATGCAGTATGACTGTTGACAAACACGTTCTATTGTAGTAAATGTTCCAATCTGTTACAAATTGGCCTCTAAATTTACTCAGGCAAGTTTTATGTGCACAACCTGTTATGGGTATGAGACCCACATTTTGCACAAGCGGTTCAGACAGACCCTCAGTTACATTATCTGTACATATTAATTTTCATTTCCATGTACAAGTGAGGGTTTTGTGCACAACAAGCACATGTGTATGCAACTTTGCAGAGGAAACTTTATGAGGTTCCTTCTGAAAATTTGTCTCTAATGCCTTGTCTATGCACAAAAATTGTATTACTTTAATAACAACACTCCTAGTGTGGATGCAGTTATACCTGTACAAAGGTGCCTTATATTGGCATAGCTTAGTCCCATATGGGAAGAGAGATAAGATATACTGAGTTGATGTACTAGAATTTATGTGGTGTATTACCACGACACTAATTTAAACATAAATTCCTTCGTTAAATCCAAAGACTAAATGGTATTTATACAATTGCTCTAAACATGCCTAAAAAGCCTAAATAATAAGCAACTTACTACATCCAAACAGTAACAAAACATTTACAAGCATTTAATTAAGATACTTATATACAGGCTAAACCCAGGGGTGCTTAGATCTATATTGGTCAGCTCTAACTTGGTTAGGTGGGTGTTAGCAGTGAACTCTTTAAGAGTTTACTTTTTTATACCCTACAACAAACAAGTGATGCCATTGCCAATTATTGGACCTTAGCTAAGGCTAGATAGTAGTTTCCTGTATAGCCAATTATTATTTATTGCACCTGGTACCCAGTAAACTGGGTTTTATTTCTATTACTTCAGCCCAAACCTTAAATAAGATAACACTGATCTTATGTTAGTGAAGGGTCCCTACAAGTTCAACACAACAAATCTTCTTGCTCATGATCTCATTCTTTTTGGTCACATGCTTGGTCCTGTTGCTCATGCTACTATCCCAACTCAATTTTAAATCATAGTTCACCCAAACCTAATGTGGGCCTATATTTCTACTAATATAACAGCATCCGCACCAAGGGTTAAACTGATATAACTATTTTGGTTAAAAAAAAGAATCACACACCAAAACCAAAACAGTTATACACTGGTACAAAAGCTGTATGTAGGCCCGATCTAAGTGTTCGACTTAAATCATCAAAAGAGGAGAAATTCACTACCACTTCATACTTAACTTGTTACATTCTATCTACTATGACATCATTTAACCTAAGGCAACATCATTTACAACAACTGGCAGGTGTATCTTTGTTCTTCATTATGTTTTGTCTGAACAAACACTTCGCTATCTCTAGCTGTTATGATAGTGATCGAGTTATGTGTAATGGATTGTCTAGTTTAAGTGATTGTAGTTGAGAGAAACAGATTGCTTAGTGCGCGGTGTGTACAGATTGCTATCTCTCATCTGAATTACACCCCTCTCTGTCCTTACTTTCTGTGATCACACAATGTGGGAACATAAAAATGGGAGAAAGTGGCAGATCATGTTAATTAAAGTAATGACTGATTTCCCATTGCAGCATGGATAGAATAAAACATTTAAAATTAAAAAAAGAGACAGTTTGAACTGAGAGAGAAAAGAGTTTTGGAGAATGAGGTGCATATCACATTTTATTCAGGGGCCATCTTTCGGAAGAGAAACAGAAGGTGTTCTCTCATGTCCCAGGGATTCCAGGGCACAAGCAGGAAAGAAAAGGCTCTTTGATCCCTTTTGTTAGCCTTGCACATTTAACATGGTTGTAATATGTGTCTTTAGGTTCTGATGTATGACAGTAAGTTTTCATATCCATGGTAACAAGGAACAGAATTTTAATTGCATTCTGTAGTAACCAGGATTTATTCCAAATTTTACTGTTTTGTGCAGTGACTTGAAAATATGACCTATACTTGATGGTTTCATCAATGAGGCCACATAGAGACAGGATGGATTACAAATATCTACAGTGAAAAGGACAATGTGCACTTATTGGATTAAACTAGTTACCTTTTTCTTGATATACATTCTCATACACATACAAAATTCATGTAGGTGAAGGTTACAGGGACATATCAGTGGTTTGAGTGCATGTTATCTTTCAAGTATCAGCGAGTAGCCGTGTTAGTCTGTATCCACAAAAACAACAAGGAGGCCGGTGGCACCTTAAAGACTAACAGATTTATTTGGGCATAAGCTTTTGTGGGTAAAAAACCACTTCTTCAGATGCGTCTTTCAAGAATGGCAAAGGTTAATAAAAAACACCAAAACAAACCCCTCAATTGTTAGAAGCATAGAAAATGCACGGTTAAGGTTGTGTTTCTCCAAGTTGGCTGTGCATAATTCCCCTATGTACAATCACCTCAAATTTTTGCAGAAAACATTTGCCAAACTAACCTATCAATTCTGAGGTCAAGATAACTTGTTGGTAGATGTCAGAGTGGGGGCCAGAGTTAGAAATACAATGAAAATTCAATTACAAACTTATATGTTGAGTGACTACCATCAATCCATAATTTCTTGGCTTTCATATAGATTGACGCTGGGAATTACTGGCATCCAAGGTGGATCCTACTAACTGAGTACATCACAGTCATTAGCATAAAAAAAGCTCCATTTATAACACCAAACTCTCAAATCAACCTATGCAGAATGGTAGTGTTACCACCCTTATTCATGTGCCTTGTCCGTGCTAGTTAGTTTTAACTGTTTTTAAGTGTAATGTTTTAAAACTGGAGAGCACAGTTTGGGACCATGCAACCAAATTTTAAATGATGTTTTAATCTAGTAACAGAACTGTAGGCCAGCTTTGCTAAAAGGGTATTTTTGGTCATTGTCTACCACCGACAAAAATTGTATTGTTTGCAACGTGGTTATTTAGACACTCCAAACCAGTTTTGGAAAATGTTTCACTAATGTAGTTTGCAATCATTTGGAAACTCATTTTCTTTTAATGCCAGTGTCAACAAGACTGTCACTTTGTCTTCACTAGATTTTACTGTGAGGTAGGTAAGGGAGGTCAACACTATTCCGTTGCCAGTGGTTGACCTCATGGTTAAAACTACAGTGCCTTGTCTCCACTAGGGTTTTACAGTGGGATAACTAACACCTCTTTTGCAGTGAAGACATAGCCTATCTTCCATCAGTATGACCCAGCAGGCAAGGAAAATGAACAGTGCAGCATTGCTGTGTGAACTTTGACAGCATAGAAAGGTGAACAGACGATGGTAGCAGAGCTTGAGGTTTTACCTTCACTTCTGAAAATGGAATTGAGAGCTTTTAGAAGTTGGTGTCATCATAAATGAGAATAAAAACCTTAAAATGGACCATAAATAATGCAGGCAAAAAAAATTTCCCATAGAAAAATTGAAAAAACAGAAGAAGGTGTTGGGATTTGGGAAGAAAGGATGCAAGAAGTAATCTGAATACAGGCTCTTAACTTTTATTGGAACAGAAATCAGTAATGCCAACCCCCAGCATTCAAAATTCTTGAATCAGGCCCCCAAAATTACAAGGTTGACTTAAAAATGATAAGTTAGGGGTTCTTTTTATTTGCCTTCTGGTTTTTGATCCTTTGGGGTTCACATTTTTAAGCTGTCCTCGGCACAAGGGCTTTTTAATGAAGAACACCAAATATCACAATACGTATGATAAAATCACGAGAGTAGAAAACACTAACATATAGCAGTCCATTCTCCATTCATAAATTCCTGCTGAAGTCTTTGGGAAATCTGGATGTATTAGGAATGCAGGATCAGGTCGATGGTGATCACATTTTATATTAAGGTTACATTTATAAATCCTTTATAAAGGATTATGGCCCAGATTTCTAAATGTATTTAGATGTGGCTCTGCTCAGTGTCACAATATGGCTAAGTCCCATTTTCAAAAGAAATTTAGGAACTTAGGAACCTAATTTTAATTGACTTTCAGTGAGACATAGCCACCAGTGTCATCTCTGGAAATGAAACATAGCCATTCAAGTTACTTAGGCCTTGCAGTGCTGAGTGAAGCAGTACCCATAAACCTTTACAAATATGGACCTGTATTATTAGTGGATATTATAAGTGTGTTACACATGTGAACAGTATATGTAATAGATGGTTATAAGTCATAATGATAAGTAACTTGTTGAACTCTAACAGTTGATTAACCATTTACTAACTCTTTATAAACATAATATAAAGTGTACTAAATACTCCCTTTTTCTGTTAATTTACTCATATTAATTTTATTAGGCATTCTGACTGAGTAAATATTTGAACTTAGTCAAAACTGAAGCATTTGGTCCATTGTTAGCTGATATGTAAATAGACTGGTCCCATAAGAACTGTAATGATGTCATATCTGTGTTATACATGAGATCTTAAATGGGTGCATGACAGCAACAAAAAGGCCCAAACCGGAATGCATTTTTGGATGACCTTTATCCTACTTCATGTGATTTAGCAGTAAGTTATCCAAATGGCTGCCACACACCACTATTTACAGAGGCTTGGAATTGATAAATATCATGAAGTTAAAAAAATGTAGGCTACAGAAATGGAGATATTTAATCGTATAATCAGAATTCTGAGAGCAGAGAGTCAAAATGCAGCCCAATTAGTGGGGAGGCTTTTTCTTTATTATTTATATTAGGGTAGTTCCTGAAGACCCCAATCAAGGATCAAGACCCCATTGTGTTAGGTACTATACAAATACAGAGTATGAGACAGCCCCTGCCTTGTAGAGCCTGTATTTTAAATAGACAGTACAGACAAACAGTAATAGACAAGTGGGCTTGGCACATATAAGCAATGTACTGTTTTGTAAAAGGTAAATCCAGGCACATACACAGGTCTGGGGTTAATATTGTATTGCTAGCCAAGTTTCAGAATGTAACAGCTCTTGGAAAACCACCATAATAATCAGTGCTGGGGCTTTCAGATTATACAACAGATCAGTTCCTTTAAAGAAAGACAGATACATCTTCAAAATAAAGATACTTTGTAATATGTTCGAACACATCATAAGGGTACACCACCATGTGAATTGTATGAATTCATCCCTAGTTGTGTCAATGCCATGCATCCATTGACTTTGCGCCTTACAGCAAACAAGGTTTAAATTATACATTCTAAAGTGTGACGAGTACTCGTGGGACCTTAGAGACTAACAAATTTATGTGAGCATAAGCTTTTGTGGGCTAAAACCCACTTCACTGGATGCATGCAGTGGAAAATACAGTAGGAAGATAGATATATACACACCGAGAACATGAAAAAAATGGGTGTGCAATCCAGTTCACGCCCTGTTAAGTTTTATTGCTTTAAACCAGAGGTGGGCAAACTACAGCCCGCGGGCCACATCTGGCCCACGGGACCCTCCGGCCTGGCCCCTGAGCTCCTGGCCCAGGAGGCTAGCCCCCGGCCCCTCCCCTGCTGTACCCCCTGAAACCCGATGTGCCCCTCAGGCCAAAAGTTTGCCCGCCTCTGCTTTAAACTGAACCAGTCAGGAAAGGTGTGGAGCATGGGTGGAGATGGGGGGCAGGTAGGGGCAATGCCCCTTCAAAGTGTATACCAGAGGTTTTCAAACTCTGGGGAGCACCTTCTTGGGGGTGCAGAGGAATGTTCGGGGGGGAGGGGATGTGAGCCCCGCCATGCGGGGCTGGCCAAAGCTGCCTGGGGTTGTCGCTTGCCCTCCCAAACATTAGGGGGACATGCCTCACAGTTTGAAAAACTCTGGTAAATATTCGGGGGTGAGGGTGTGGGGGGAGGAGGAGAGTGCTGACTGCAGTCAGCTTGGGCCAGCCCTGTGAGGTGGGATTTGTGGAGGGAGTGCCAGCCCCACCCCCTGACTCACTCATTAAGTACATTGTAATTTAAGCACCTCTAACAATTGCTAAATCTGGAAGTTAGACCTATCCAAATTATTAATAGTATTAAGGCCTATGTCTGTGGTGGGGAGTTACCCGGATCTTAAGTTGTCCCCTTTTAGCTCCAGGGGATGGATTTGTTTGTTCAGCAAAATCCAGTTAAATAAGGCGAGGTACATTTGCAAAATAATTTTTTGGAATTTTTTGGAACTTCCTTTTAAGTCAATGGGAGATATGTGGGTAATGTCTCATAAAGTTCTTTGGAAGTGTGCCCTATATGTATAAAGAAATTGAATAATTTCCTTATGGGCATTTCAGTACAACCCCAAAGATTAAATTTGGCTAGTCTTATAGACAATCTAAGAATGATCTGTAGTGTTGTAAATTACAGTGTGTAAAGATTTAGGCCTCTCCCTTTTGAAAAGTTGAAGCAGGGGAAATTTAACAGCTAGCAGCCTGTGGGGCATCATTTTTTGAAAGGAAAAAGCTCCACACATGGCAGTTTTTCATTTTCCAAATACTCTCCATGGTGAGCATACATGCAACACATTTAGGAAATACTGAAACATACCTTATTAAAGGCTCATTGGATCCCCTTGCTGCAAAACCAGCTGCTGTGCTCCTTATATTCCAGAGTAGGTTTCTACAGACATCTGGCACCTATGTGCCTTTTTCCTATGGTGCATGAGTAATTTGCTCTATAAATTGTGTCATTTAAACCCCATATATCAACGAAAGCGGTGTCCTATCACCACCTGTTTGGCAGACTATAACCTATAGTCTCCATAACTCTAATTTGCTAAAATATCTGAGAGTAAGAAAGAATAGTGGCAAGCAGGCAGCTGAGGTAATGCTGTAGCTGAATAATGAGTTTCTCTGTTAGATCCCTTGCGTTAGATGACCCAGATCCAATTTCAAGTGCCATTACTTGAATCAGAACTTTTGCTTTATTTTGACTGAGCCAGCAAGAATAATATAGTGAAGTGGAAAAAAATTGAAGGGTGATTTGTTGAGTATAAATAAGAAAAATGAGCTCTGCTTGAGGCTTGAGAATTGCTTTTGAACTTTTCAGGCTTTGTGCATCCACTTTCTTAAACCCCAATAGACCAGGGCCTTCAAAGTTTTTTTATTTCACATATTTTTTTCATATATCCTATGAAAAGAAATAATTTTCTGAGGTCCAAGGAGGACCAAGGCTATTGTATTATGAAATACTCCTAAGGGTATATCTTGAGTTCCCATATATATAAAAATACTGGAATGAGAGCTTCTGTTTCATAGTAGTGTGCTGGTCTGGGCTCTGAACACAAATGGGGCAAATGAAACCTAGTTCTGTTCTTTCATTCACTGGATCAGGAACCTTCACTGGCAGGATTCTGGTCCACTCGGTCTCTTCTCACGGTGCGTCTAGCTCTCATTGACATTAATGAGAGTTATAATCAGACGCAGCTCTCCCAGCCAGAACTCTCAGTCATTTGGAGTTGCAAAATATTTGGTAACTCTTTGTGTGGATGAGATGACTGTAGGCTGGTGGAGTTGAGGGGTGGATCATTCCTGATTGGTCTAGGGCAGCTGAACCTTTAGAGCCGCACTAGTTATGTGAGCATAGGTAGAAGTGAATACCCCACTGCTAAATAAATAAACCAACGGCCAGAAAGATGGTAATCTGTCATTCATGGGGGGTAATATGTAATTGTGCATGTCCCATGCCCAAACACTAGAGAGCCTCTGTATGTATTATATTCCAAGTAATGGAGCAGCATAGTGTGGCAGAGCAAGAAGCAACACAGCAGCTTTGTAAACAAGCAGGTTACTTAGCTCTCTGTCCCTGTCTTAACTGACAAGTTTCTGAGTCCAGATGTAACAGGTCCAACATAGTATACATAAAGGAAGAGGATAAATACTGCGGGATGGCAGCTAGGTATACTCTGCATGGTGAGATGGTGCAAGACTGTTTATACAGTTCATTTAAGTTTGGTCCCTGTGCTTTGTAAGTATCACATACACCAAACACCTTGTCTTTTCCTGGTGCTTTGTAAGTATCACATACACCAAACACCTTGTCTTTTCCTGGTGCTTTGTAAGTATCACATACACCAAACACCTTGTCTTTTCCTGGTGCTTTGTAAGTATCACATACACCAAACACCTTGTCTTTTCCTGGTGCTTTGTAAGTATCACATACACCAAACACCTTGTCTTTTCCTGGTGCTTTCTAAGCTGTCACGTACACAATCACTGAGCTAATCTGTTGTTTGCTTCAAGAACAGAGAATGTTCTAAAATGATTTGACCTCACTGCAGATAACAGAACAAAAGGATCCTGAGTCTTGGATCTCTTGCCATATTAGGAAATTAGAACCAAATGTTTGTCCCTGTTTCAGACATATGGAGATACTTTGGCATTAAGTTAATGTCTCAAAATGTGTCTGTTCATAATTAATTGAATCTGTCTTCCTTGTGAAATTAATGCTGGGGTGTCATGCGGAGGGAGATCCTTATAAAATGATACTTAAAAAATATTGTGATCTGCACTAAGTACTGTACATTTTTCATTAACACAGTTTACAGTCAGTCGTACTGTACATACCTGGCCTTGTCAAGAAGGACAAGAAAAAAGGATATTTATTTTCCATATTGGAAGAATTCTGAATTTGGTGTGAAAAATAGCAACATATTTGGAAGGCTTAAATCAGCTCCAGATGTAGGAACAATAGTATACCATTGTGTGGTATAAAACTCAGGAGTACAAGATAATATATAAGGTCCTGATATTGCAACATGCATACGCTTAATTTTATGTGCACGAGTAGTCCACTGGGATTAATATATTTTGATAATAGCATATATGTACTATGTAGACTCTACTACTTACAGACTCAATTGTGGCCTTGTCACAAGTTCTGAGCAAGGGGCAAGATGTTGTTGCATTGCTCCTGGAGCAGGCTGGAAGATAGTGTGTGACAAGGAGTGGCCAGCTGTTACTCGTGTGTACTATGCTATAAGCTTTGGTATTGATCTGGGGTGGTATATGAGGGGGGGATAAAAAGGAATCCATTGGAAGTATATTTCTAAGAAGCAAATGTAAATAATCTAATTTTCAAAGCAGGTTTATATTAAATTTATCTTCCTAATGAATATAAAAATCAAGCTGTTCAGATTATTTGTGTGTAGTTTGCAGTACTAAACTTATTGTTGTGAAGACAAGTTTTGTGAAGACTATTGATAGGAAGTTTTATAGTGGCTGTAGAAATCCAAATGAAAAGCTAAGTGGAAAAAGATTTACATGTTTAAAACAAGATCTGTGTTGAGTAGACTGTTGTTCATTTGTTAGCCATAGTGATAATGAAATCAAAGTCAGAAAAAAAGATACTTAGTTTCCAGAATTCCCACTTAGTTCCAGGAAAGTCATTTTCAATCTGCTATACATTGGCTAATTCTAATCTGTTCCTGGAGATTTTTTCCCCTAGAGAGCACCACTTAATATGTCTGATTCTTATGGTATATTAGCCTGATATTTGTTTCACTCTTCTAATTAATTGAAGTACTAGGAAGATGCATCACAGAGGGTCACACTATGATGATGATGCATTACTCCAAAAAAACACGAAAAATGAGTGTGTTTTGGGTAATTAGCATTGATTACCCTTAATATTGACATTTTTGGCGTGATGCAGGCTCTAAAATGAATTTGCTTCCCTGCTTAAAAGTTTGTTCTTAACTACAAGATCTATCAAACCAGACTTGTGCTATCAGGCAAATTTGTTCCAGGCTCCACAACTTGTTCACTTGATGTGAAGGTGTATTAAGTATCTTTTAAATGCAGTATTTAGTAACATAGCATGGTTCCAAAATTAACCATTTAGATGACTGAAAATAAATTCTGTCAATATAAATTACTTGAAAACTCAGAATGGATGGAATCCCACAATAATGGTATATGATTTTAATTTATTACTTTTTTGCTACCCAGTATAGGGTGCTATCAAAATTAATTGAATGCAAATGGTGTAGGCTAAAATTGCATAGAAGGGTTTAACTGAAGGGAAAAAAAAAAAGATGGGAAATTCGTAATTCAGGCTGCTACTCAGATTCCTTTAAATAGCTGATTCCAAACTTTTAAAAGCTGAACCATGCCTTTAGGAAAAGTACATAAGAACGGCCATACTGGGTCAGATCAAAGGTCCATCTAGCCCAGTATGCTGTCTTCTGACAGTAGCCAATGCCAGGTGCCCCAGAGGGAATGAACAGAATAGGTAATCATCAAGTGATCCATCCCCTGTCGCCTATTCCCAGCTTCTGGCAAACAGAGTCTAGGGACACCATCCCTGCTCATCCTGGCTAATAGCCATTGATGGAGCCTATCCTCCATGAACTTATCTATTAATTTCATTTGGTGACCCCTAGTTCTTGTGTTATGAGAAGGAGTAAATGACACTTCCTTATTTACTTTCTCCATACCAGTGATGATTTTATAGACCTCTATCATATCCCGCCTTAGTTGTCTCTTTTCCGAGCTGAAGAGTCCCAGTCTTATTAATCTCTCCTCATATGGAAGCCGTTCCATACCCCTGATCATTTTGTTGCCCTTTTCTGAACCTTTTCCAATTCCAATATATCTTTTTTGAGATGGGGCAACGACATCTATCCACACACTATTCAAGATGTGGGCGTACCATAGATCTATATAGAGGCAATATTATATTTTCTGTCTTGTTACGTATCCCTTTCTTAATGATGCCCAACATTCTGTTTGCTTTTTTGACTGCCGCTGCACACTGCGTGGGTGTTTTCAGAGAACTATCCACAATGACTCCAAGAGCTCTTGTAAGATCTTGGCAAACCCATAAGTAAACCCATTATGCCCATTCTCCAACCTTAAAATGTCAGTCCCTCAGAGTAGATTGTGTAGCTCTCCATAATATGATCCTTCCTCTCCTTCCTTATATGCCTCAATGAAATAGTTAACTATGTTGACATTTAAAGTGTCTTCATTGGTATCGGAGTTAGCAATCAATGAAAGAAGGAGACAGTTCCCACCTCAGAGCTGTTGTTTCAGGCTCTCTGAAAACTCAGCCAGACATCACTGACTCAAGTCACATTTTCAAGATTTTCTTCACAATCATAACAACTAGAGACATATGGGCTTGGGAGCTCTGGAGGCACTGGAAACAAGACAAGCTATCATGGATATCACTCCTCCCTCTTGGTACTGTCCCAACATTTTGTCACTGGCTGGGTGGCTGATGGTTGCCATCCTCCCTGTGGTGTGTTAAAACTGGGGAGAGGAAGATAATGCAGCTCAGAGTTACTTATGATGCAAGGGAAAATTGCATCTTAAAAAGCTGTTTCCAAACTCTTCTCTGTAGCTGCTCTTGTTGGTCAGGTGGAGATCAGCAACCCCTCTCCCCAGCATGGTGGCAAAGGAGGTAAAGAGACTTGAATAAGAGTACACAATGGGAAGTAGGTATGTATAGTTATCTGCCCTTCCTTTCCATATAGTCCGGTTTATGGGTTTTCTGCTTCTTTCTCCGTTGCATAGAGGAAGAAAAGCATATAGATCATTGTGTGCAAATCACATCCTACTTACCATACTCCTGAATAATTTCCATTGCATACATTGCAGTTTTACCAGAATAAGGAATGTAGGATCAGCCCTCAAAGTTGCGTTAAATTGTGGGGGGAAAATGTGCAAAAATGTTTGCAGTTTCATTTGGGGGCAATTCTGCAACTTTTGATGGGAAAACTTCATTGAACAAAGGATACAAAACCCTGAATTTCCCCATATTTTTGTTATAAATCCATCCTTTGCTTGGAAATGGGCTTAGTTTTACTTTAAAATAATCTATTTTTCCAAGTGACATTTCATTATTATTTATTCAAAGATGGGCCCATTGTCACTTAAATAGTCAACTTTAAAACTAATAAATACTAAAATTCACATTTTTTTGGTGAAAATAGAGCAAGCTTTTCAAGATAGATATTCTGTTTTATAATGTGTTGACTGGGGCCTCTAACCTTACTGGAATATCAAGAAATAACTTTCTTTTTGCAGTGAAATGTAAAAAAATATTTAAATTCTGAGTATTTTCAGTTTCGTTGCAAAACATTTGCATAGCTTTACAAGGACACATTTAGAAAAATCAATTAATGAATGGATTGAATCATAAGAAAATGTATAATACATAGAAAACTTTCCCTAACAATTGTAAAGCAGATATCACAGAAGAAGATACTGTCTGGTGGATAGTGTAAGTAGTACTTTTTTGTTTTTATGTTTTCATAAACTAGGAAAGGACTTTAATGAATTTTTAATTTTTAAGCTAAATGGCACATAAGTATGTGATTTTGAAACTAATGCTGTTTTGAAACCAGTGCTATAAAAATTTTTCTCTTTCCCATCTGATTCTTGCCAGTTACAACTGGCAGAATGCCAATGTATTATTATTATGCTTATTTCTTTCTTCTTACAAAATGACAATAACTTGTAAAATGTAAAGAGGACATGAGGGCCTGTTATAATCAGAAAAAATGATAGTATTCGCTAAAATAATCCATAAAAGTCTCCTATCATGTATGTTGATCTGAACAACTCATGTTGAAGAAGGCAATGTGCTGGATACTATAATGCTAGATTAGAAAAGTCTTATAATAGTTAGATCAATAGCTTTCACATGCAAAGGGCTGTGATTGTTCAAGTAAACCATAATTCTTCCTCTGGTTTTCTGAAGATTTTACCATAAGAAGTTTCAGTATGAGAGGGTGGATGCGGCAGGAAGCTACCACTTATATCCTAGAAAAATGAGCTCCTATGATATAAAAATACACATGAAACGTGGCACAAAAGCCTTTTTGTCTCTTGAGGCTGGCAGGGATTGCTGTGAAGATGGAAAATCACATAGAAAAGTTAATTAAAGGTATTGAGTGGAGATGTACCAGCCACTCACTGAAAGGGAAACCAGAGCACTAAATCTACAGTGGCTTTTGAAGCAATAGGAATTTTGGAGCAAAGGCATGTCAGCAATTATTAAACAAAAATTCAGTGGTATAGTATATAAAGCTAATCTTGCCCCTTATGGAAAAGCACAGATATGCTATTTTAACTGGCTCTGTTGCTTCTTAGTAATACTTAATTAGAGACAATTAAAATAAGTCCTTGCAAGGCTTTAGAAATGATCTTCAAGAGCGCATAATGGGCTTTTTTTAAAATTTTTTTTAATGAATGTATTAGGCCAGAATTTACTAGGCATTGGGGGTTGGAAGTGTGTAAATTTTGTACAATAGCATAGAAAATCAGAGCTATGCTGCAGGAAATTTGAGCACAGTACATAACTTAGTTTTATATGGGACATCATAGAATAGGGTTGCCAACTTTCTACTTGCACAAAACCAAACACCCTTACCCTGCTCCTGTCCCACCCCTCCTTTGGGGCCCCGCCCATTCCCCAAGGTCCCACCCCCCACTCATTCCATCCCCTCTTCCTCTGTCATTTGCTCACTGCACCCTCACTCACTTGCTTATTTTCAGCAGGTTGGCTCAGGGAGCTGGGGTGTAGGAGGGGGTGAGGGCTCTGACTGGGGGTACAGGCTCCAGGTTGGGACCAGAAATGAGGTGTTCAGGGTGCAGGAGGGGGCTCCGGGCTGAGGCAGTGGGTTGGAATGTGGGAAGGGGTGAGGGCTCCAACTGGGGGTGTGGGCTCTAGGGTGGGGCCAGGATGAGAGGTTTCGGGTGCAGGAGGGGTCTCTGGGCTGGGGCTGAGGGGTTTGGAGTGCAGGAGGGGGCTCTGGGCTCATGCAGGGGGTTGGAGTCTGGGGTGCGTGTGAGGACTCTGGCTGGGGATGCAGGCTCTGGGGTGGGGCTGGGTATGAGAGGTTTAGGGTGTAGGAGGGTGCTTCAGGTTGGGACTGAGTGGTTTGGAGGGTGGGAGGAGGATCAGGGCTGGGGCAGGGGGTTGGGGCGCAGGCTCTGGGCAGCACGTACCTCAAGCAGCTTCTGGAAGCAGCGGTATGTCCCCCTCCGGTTCTTACATGGAGGCGTGGTCAGGGGGCTCTGAATGCTGCCCCGTCCACAGGTGCTGTCCTGCAGCTCACACTGGCTGTGGTTTCTGGCCAATGGGAGCTATGGAGCTGGTGCTTGGGGCGGAGGTAGCGCATGGAGCCCCCTGGCTACCCCTGTGCTTAGGGGTCGGAGGGGGACATGCCGCTGCTTCCAGGAGCAGGGAGGAGCCATGGCAGGCAGGGAGCGTGCCTTAGCCCTGCTGAGCTGCCGATGGGACTTTTAACAGCCTGGTCGGCGCTGCTGACTGGAGCCGCCAGGGTCCCTTTTCGACTGGGCTTTCCGATTGAAAACTGGACACCTGGCAACCCTATCATATGTAACCCCCATCGGGAGTTTGCCAGCTGCTGGAACTTGAGGCTGAGCCTCTATGGAGTCATACCCTATGGAGGACAACAATAAAGGTTACCAGAGTCCTTTGACAACATTTCCCAGCATGTTTGGAGTCAGGACCGGGGCAGAATGGACTGGAAACTCCTACTGAGGCCATAGAGAGGTTTCTGCATGGTGTGATCTGTACAAGGAGTTTGCTGGGCCAGGGCTGATCAGCACCTCAGTGGGAGTGGACAGTTTCACTCAGAGACTAGTTTTAGTTTCAGTTTCAAGTTCTGAGTTGGGAGCTGAGAGAGAAGAGAACAGCTCAGGGAGATGCTGATTAACTCCCCATCCCCACAAAGGGAATCTTTGAACTGTTGTTGGGACCAGTGCATGAGTCAGGTGTTCCAGCCTCGCAGAGACTAGCGTCCAGAGTGGCAGAGATCCAACCTGATGCTGGCTACCAATAGCCAGCCGAGACCAAAACCTCCCGCCCCCGGAATCCAAACCAGGGAGCCAGGAGAGGACCCTGCCCCCATGTAAGCTTTGTTTAAGCTGGCCAGTGATCACAGTGCTGCAGCAGTCGCCTATGGACTCATCCTCAGTGTACCATCTGCCTGGGAAGGTGCCAGGGAGGAAGGTGGGGGGAGGGATACATTGTGAATGTTGGGAGGTAGGAAATTTGTTGAGTTGTTAGTGTTTAGTACTTATTAACCCTAATTCTGTCCTTCCCCAGATCTTATTTTCCTCTTCCCAACAAAGTCCCCTTTTGTTATATTGTTATTTTTGGATGTCATTAAATACAGTGGGAGCTTTGTCTGAGTAAGGAGTAAAAACTGAATAGGGACTTCAGGGTTTAGTCTATTGCAGTGGTTCCCAAGCTTGTTCCGCTGCTTGTGCAGGGAAAGCCCCTGCTGGGCCAAGCCGGTTTGTTTACCAGCCGCGTCCGCAGGTTCAGCCGATCGCGGCTCCCAGTGGCCGCGGTTCGCTGCTCCAGCCCAATGGGAGCTGCTGGAAGCAGTGCGGGCCGAGGGATGTACTGGCCACTGCTTCCAGCAGCTCCCATTGGCCTGGAGCAGTGAACTGCGGCCACTGGGAGCCGTGATCGGCCGAACCTGTGGATGCAGCTGGTAAACAAACCGGCCCGGCCCTCCAGGGGCTTTCCCTGCACAAGCGGCAGAACAAGTTTGGGAGCCACTGGTCTATTATAAAGAAATGAAGAATGTATTATTTCTCATTTCTGTTTGTCACAAATGGTGACAACCAAGGGTTTCATCCAATGTTCCATTTCTTCTATAAAAATGAATTTTATCATTGCAATGATGACAATATTTTTATATTGCACTGTTGTGTTGCAGTTTCCTGAAAACTCATTAAATCAAAGTACTGAGATGCAATAGTGAGCTACATAACTAAAAGTTTTTTGATCGTTATATCTTATCAGTATTCACTGATTAATCTTCCAAAGCCCTGTCTCAGCCTTTACTGGTCTCAGCATAAAACCAGGGAAGAATTCCTGAGTGGTGTCTATTTTTTTGGTTGTTACAAAGTATTGGTCAGAAATATGGAGGAGATATCCTCACAAGTAAAAATATTTATGCTCTAGAAGGCTCCGAAGTGCTTTTCACCATGACTTACAAAGTATATCAGAATCACTTCAAACAACAGTGAAGTTCAGCGACCTCAGGGAGTAAGTGTGGCAGAAACCCTTACTGTAGCAAATTTTGATAAACATTGTACAATAGCATATGATAATAATCTGCACATTTTAGCAGTGGGAAATTAGAATGTAAACATTGTTTTAGAATAAATTATCTTTCTATTTTTCCTGAACATTAACTTGAATAACTTAAATTAAACTCCTTGACACAGTGGACTAAATTCTGCCCTTAATTACAGCCATGAAACCCTATTTACAGGATTAAAATTGATTAAATCTTTTCCCCAGAGAACGAGAGAGGTTTTTTAAATATTTTGCGTGTCTGAGCCAAAAGCAGAACTTTTGATTAAATATTGGCTTATTTAAAATAATTAACAAATAACCTAGTAATATTGGAGTTTAGAAATAATTAGGGCACCTCTCTCAGAGATGGAAAGTAGTTCTAGAGCACAAAGAAAGAACTCTGAGCTAGATGTTTTTGTAAGGCACTACGTTTGAATTAGACTATATCTGTAAATTGTCTTGCTCTGCATAATATCAAGAACATTCTGAGCCCTAAAGCCATCACGTTCCTTATTTGCTCCAGGTGTTGACATCCAAGGAAATGCCTTGAAATGGGGAGGGGGGGACTTCTGGACACAAGTTACAATTATTTGTGACTGAGTTCCATTTACCATGAAGTTTCCAAGGTAGTGAGACCTAATTAAATGTGGCAGAACGAGTGTGCATTCTGGGCCAATGTATGTCCTGCAGTTACTTTTAGCGTTAATTATTTAAGTAAATTATTTAAAATAAATAAATTAGTATGTTGAAAGAAACATTTTAAACTGAAGCAGACACCTTTTTGATACAAGCAGGTATAGGCTCCTGAATCAGTGTGTGCTAACGTAAATAACAGAATGAATGTGTATATTGTGTATAGTAAGGGGCAGACTCTCAGCTGGTGTAAATGTTCATAGCTCTATTTACTTCAGTATATTATATTCATTTATTTTGATTTCTCTGTATGTTGTCCACAGACATCAGAAGAGGTAACCCTGGAATTGGAGGCCTTGATTCTGCAAAGCACTGCAGCACATGTGAATGGTTCCAGTGAAGTTAGGCAGATGTGTGAATGGGACCACTTTCATATTTAGAGTGAAAGCATGTGCTGAAGTACTTTGCAGAACTGGGGAGTGAGTGAAAAGTGACTGAAAATATATTTGGTAGTGGCTGACAAATCCAAAGAAGTTCTGGTTCATGTTCTAGCCACAAAGTTCAGCAGAGTTGGGATTACACTTTCCTGAGCCATTTTCCCACCCCCAAGTATTTAATTCTGCATACCCAATTTTGGCCTATGGATTCCTAATATTCCTAATAATATGGATTCCTAATATCAGCTATGTACTTCATATCTTATTCCACTGTACTGATACAGGCTGTGTCTTCATTGCAAAACAGGTCGTCCTCTTTATTGCAGAATAACTAACACACATTAGCTATCCCTTTGTAAAGTACTAGTAGAGACAAATCTGAAGTTTTTATTGTCAGGTAGTTTGGCAAGTTCAACAGTATACCTCCACCTGTGGTTGACCTTGCCTAAATTACCTTACAGTAAAACTACAGTGCCTTCTCTCCATTATGATTTTACAGTGGGATAGCTAATATGCATTGGTTATCCCATGATGAAAAAAGCCCTTTTATTGGTTGGGAAGACAAATCCACAGTCTTAGTACATAGCACAAAAAGAAGTGGATAACGGCAGAGGGAAATTTAGGATTGTCATACTATAGTCTACTCCTGTCTATAATCCTGATCCTCTTGTGAAGGCTTTAAATAATCTCCATATCCCGTATTGCTGGCTCCTCTCCACACATCCTGATGAAGTGGCAAAATGTTTCCATTGGGTAAGACTAAGAAGAATCAAGTGGCATTACAGTTAAGAGGGCCATTAAACTCTGTCAGTGTCTCAATGGCACCAGAACATTGGAAATCGATCCAAAAAACTCGATCCAAAGTAACCATAGACTTCTGTATTGCATCATTGCGATGTAATATTACAAAAATGATTCATAGAAAGTATCAGAATAAAAATAAATAATGGTTCTATTGATGTCAGTGGAAACCTTGCCATTTCAATCAGCCCAATGAACTTCAAATTCTACAGATTATGATTCAATTTTTTTCAAGGAAACAGGTGGAAAAAGGTAGGACCAGGATTACACCCCTAATGTGGAATGTATAATTACACATAATATATTTGAAAATTGTTCAAAATAATTAATCCTTAGAGAAATATTACAAAAATATTTTCCACAATATCACTAAATTCATGGATTGTTAAGTATTTTACAAAAACTAAACCCACTCATGGCAAATGTTCAATAAACACACAATATATTACTTCTCCGGTTTCAACTTGTTCCAATGAATCTGTTGTAATTAGGAACATGAATTGGCAGGGAAAATGTGTTGTTGGTTTTTTTCATATGAATTGTGAAATTTGTTCCAGGCATAAAATTGCCCTGAACAAAATATTATATCAATAGGATATAAAAGCTATACAGAAAACAAACCAAACAGGCCAATTCATACAATGAGGAGAAATGTATATTGCAGTCTCCCAGCAGCTATGCGCAATGGGGTGCAGCTCAACAAAGAATTAGGGCTGTTGCCATTCCTCCTAGAGTGTATATATGGGAAAAACTCAACTCAGTGACCAAAAATAGACACCATTTGAATCAAACCACAGAAATCATATTTACATCTTGATTTCACACTTTCTCTTACTGAATTTGGGAGGAAGCCTCACACATGCTTATACGTCACCATAGCTCGTTGCTTAGTTTAGTTATTATACATATATACTTCCTATCCCACCTCTTAACTTCTGGTGGGAGGTGCGGGTCCAGCCTGGCTCAGCCCACCTGGGCTCAGAGAATGGTACCTCCCCTACTTCTTTCCCACAAAAGTTCTGAATTCTTGAGTAGGATCAAAATGCACACAAGCAGTTACTATAACATCAGTCTGGCACCTATAATGGCAGCTAAAATCACTAATGTCAACAGAAGGTATTTTTATAGGCTAAAATAAATCTGGATTGTCCATATAGCAACTACATTTCTAACCTCTCTTGGTACTGGTTTTTAGATTGCTTTTCTACACAAATCATTATGCGCTGAGATTATCATTTAATCCAAACATGATAAAATAATAAATATTGATTGGCTTTTCGCCCGCACTCTTAACATGATCCCATTGTGACCCAAAGAGCTCCTCAGTCCTTTTATTTTATCATATGCCAAAACTGGATAATATTTACAGAGAGTGTTTTTCCATGAGTGGTAGGAATTTCTTGTGCCAGCTTGAAAAGCATTGAAAACAGGGAGTTTTATTGCAGAAAAGCTGACACAGCTTTATCAACAGCATAGCACCACAAAGCATCTGTTTTCTGTAAGGGGGTGGCTGTCTTTTCTTGTCTGCTTATCTCTATGAAAGTATTATTCTCCATCTTTCTGTGTCTGTAACATACAGAGGTATGGTCACTGGAATGGCAAGAATGGCCTTTATGAAAGATAGCCTCTCTTGATATCATATAGATAACGTATCAATTTAATGTTGTGTGTTCTCCAGGGGCAGAAAGCTTCCTCTCCTTATGCTGCCACAATTAATCACTTGAGTCTTTGTAATTCTTCAGGGGTAGTATACTGCAAAAGTAAGGAGGGTTCTATATATTGCAGCTATGGCAATTGCCATATAATACACATTTTGTTGCAGAACAATGTACCAGATGTCTTTGGTTAAGAGTTCAACATACTGTGAATGGTGGGCCAGACCCTCAATTGGTGTAGCACAATTAACTTTAGTGTTGGTATGCTGATTTACGCTAGCTGATGATCTGGTCATGACTGTTTAGTCAGTTGACACTAGTTTTGTCCAGAGAATCAGATTCTATGAATTGTTCATTGTTTGTCAAATATGTGATATTTAGGCTTATGACAATCACTTGTGGGTAACAGACTGTAGGCTATGAAGAATTTCCCTTGCAAATGTAAATGCCTTTAAAAAGGCAGTTATATAGAAGCTAGAGGGAGTTAATTCACAAAGTGCTTGCATTCAGTCCTGGAGACCTGACAGATATAGGGAAAATATTTCTATTGTGGTGTTCTAAAAGCATGAAATAGAAGTGGCTTATTATGCCTGTCCAGTATATTTTGTAATATTACCGAAAGTTCTAAATCTTTCATTTCTGTGTAAGAGAGCCAAGCTAGAAAGTACTGGACCAAGCAGTATTGGTATGTCAGTAATTTACTTTTGTCTGTTGTTGTCTTAAAGGCAGAAGTTAGTTATGCTTGAGGCAAGATAAAGAATTGGCCTCAAAAGCCTTAATTTCTAAAGTAATAAAGTCCTGTATGTCCTGTAGGGCATTTTATTTGTCAAATGGAATATTTCATTATAGAAAAATGCATTCATCCTAACAAAATATTACAGGGCTTTATTCCAGAAGGACTCAATTGCCTGGAGTAAGAGCAATAATATTATTCAAACGATATATGGGTGATTCTACTGGATCTTGTTTTCATAAAATATTACTGTGAGTTTAGCTGCATGGGTGTTGGTCTTATACTTGGTGCATTGGTAGAACAGAAAGAGGAAGTGCTCTGGGAATGGGAAAGTAGAATTATATTCACTTTTGTGACTAAAATAAGCGATAGGGGATTATTGTACGCCTTAAGTGTGTTTTATGGATGGCAAACATCTATCTCTAATCCTCTGGAAAGTACTTATTGCCTCATAAATACATTGCTTGAAGTGAATTGAGATGTATAAAATAGTAAGCTTAGTGGAAGTCATTGGCTTCACTGGTGCTATGCCTGTTTACACCAGTTGAGGATTTGGCCCGTAAAGGGTCAGCCTTTTTCCGTAAATGCATCTTCTAAGGAATACAGTATATGCATAATCATGGGTGTTACTGATACAAGTACAAATGTGACAGAGCCAAAACGCTATCTTTGTTTTAAAGCCATTCTTTGTTTGAATTCTCATTTGTATAACTGCTAATTTGATTTTTGTAGAATCTCATTTTAGACCTTGATTTTTGGAAAGAAAACATGCATGTTGAAATAATGACCATATTTCAAATGGGATGGAGAGCCTAGTTCATGAGATAAAAGACTTGAGGGTTTCATACACATCTAGCGGTAAATGGAACCTAAAATATATTTAGGTTTTAAAGAGCCCTGGTAACAATCTCCTCTCCCCTCTCTTGACCCTAATAGGTCTCCTGACTTTGCCAATGTCATGCTGGTGTTTCTTCAGGTTTAGAAGTCTCTGGTGATTTTAGAGGTGTGTTTCTAAACATATAATATCAATGCCAAATGGCTGCATGTTTCTAAGTTCAGGAGTTCTAAAGCTTTCACGGGACCTGGGGTAGATGACGATGGATTCTGGAACATTTCTGACCTAGGGAAGCACTGAAGCTCACAAAATTCTGATAAAACAGTTGGCCAGTACTCAAAACATTCTCTTGATGTGATACTACCAAAGGAAGGGGGAGGACTGGAGTTAGGAAGAGGGATCACTGTTGGTAGGGATGAACTTTAGAATTGGAAAGAAGGAATTTGGACTTGTGGGCCTGTTGGAATTAGGAATCATGAAACAGATGGATGTGGGGAGATAAAAGGAAAGGTTAGGTTCTGGAGCAGATGAGGAGGAGTTTGGGAAAAATGAGATCTCAGAAGGTTAATTTGAGCATGAGATAAGCATCAGAATTTTGGTAGGCTTACCTAAACCAAACCAAACATCTTTGAAATGCTGCCAGGTGTCATTTTAAACAATTGGAGCGGGTCATTGAGACACTTTTTATTGTGCTTGTATTCTGTTGGGTTTTTTTTGTTCATCTGGCATTATTTATGTTTCTAAACATATAACCTGTAGTAATTCCCTGCTCAGGCAGAGGTAGTCCCAAACTTGCTTCTACTTAATTTCTTAAAGTCATGAAAAATTAAATCAATTCTACCCTGTATCTTTTGAAGAAAATAAGCTGTGTTCATTTGTTATTTATACTACAGACACTAACATTAGATCCACTGGCACTTCATGTTAACCTTAGTTTTATCCTCGCCCACTACAAATCTTTTTAATCATCTCTTATTTTGGACCCCAAGAGGCAAAACATTGTTAGTGGTGCACAGGTGAGTTAAGATATCATATCCATTGTCTGTCTTTATTCAGTGGAAATTCAGTGCCCCTAGAAGTAATATGATAATACTCTGGTTTTATTCAGAACCTGATCTGAAGCCCATTAAAGTCAGAAGGAATCTATTCGTTGATCCAAAGCCTGTTAAAGTCTATGGGTCTTTATGCCATTCATTTAACAATTAAAAGACCTTCTCCAAACACTAAGTAACTAAACCACACAGCATCTTTCCCAGGTAGTCAGATAATATCTACTCCTGAGGGAATTCTGTGCCAAAAAATTAAAAATACTGCACCAAAAAAACAAAAATTATGTGCACAATATTTTAAAATTCTGCAAAATTTTGCAAATTTTATTTGTCAATAAATAAATGTGGCTCCAGCATGGCAGTGGGGAGCACAGGCTACTGGCTGCATTGAGGTGGGAAATCACCCTGAAGCCTCCACCACTCCCAGTACAGGGACTTGGCAGTGAGGCTGCACCCGACCCTGACACAGTGCAAGGGCCGGGCCTGCCCCAGAAACACCCCGGGGCCCTTCCCCTCTGTGCCAGATGCACCAGGTGTGGGTGGGCAGGCTCAGCCCAGCAGGATCCAAATCTGGAGAGGCTTAGTGTGGGGGGATTCAAGTGTGGGGAGAGGTTTCTGTATGGGGCATTCTGGGTGTGGGCGGCTCAGTGGGGGATCTGGATGCACAGGGGCTCATTGGGGTGTTCTGCAATGGGACTCTGTAGGGGATCCAGGTGAAGGTGGTTAGGGCTTGGTGGGGAGGGTTCTGGGTGTAGGGGCTCAGTGGGGGGATCCGGGTGCTGGGGGAGTGGGGCTTGATGGGGTGGGGGTCCAGGTGTAGCTGGTTGGGTCTCAGTGGAGTGGGGGTCTGGTTGGGAGGGATCATCAGGGCGTCCAGGTGTAGGGGGTTAGGGTTTGTCAGGGTTAGGGTTCAATGGGCCTGCTTAACAGGGGAACCCCAGCTGCTGCCGAGGGGATGCCGCATGCCAGGCTCCCGCTTCCCCCCATGATTCCCCTATCCCTGTTTCTTCCCCATCTCATCCCACTGCCCCATCCCCTTCCCCAGACTCTCATATTCCCCTCCCCTGCCCTATTCCACCCCCGCTTCCTTCCCCACTACCTTTTCCCCCCATCCCGTCAACCCCCACCTTCCGTCATTTTCCCCGCCCCCATACCCAGCCCCACCGCAGGCACTCATCGTTGCACAGAAAACAGGAGAACTCCCAGGACGCAGAAGGGGAGCACGACGGGTACTAGAACCCAGGAGGTGGTGTTCAGCTGAAGAGTCAGCAGAGCCAAGATGCAGCCTCCTTCAGCAGGGTAGCTCTGCACTTGCAGAAATGAGGGGGGTGGCAGTGGCATGTAACCCTGTGTGCCCCCCATGCCTTGCCTCTGTTTGGGGGAGCAGTTCCTCCCTCAAAACTGCGCCCATGGTTGTCCTTGACTCCTGCATGGCTTCCCTTTGCTTCCCTGCCATTTTCTGCAGGGAAGCACAGGAGTTCTGCGGGGGAGGGGGGTGTTTTCTGCAGGTGTGCAGTCCCACAGAATTCCCCCAGGAGTAAGTATCATGATATGCATTTTAGAGATGGTTAAACTGAGGCACAGATTTTTGCCCAGTGTTACACTGTGACCTACTGACTGAGCCTGGAGTGGAATCTGGGAGTCCTGACATCCTGTTACTGACTCTGACCACTTCACCACATACAAGGTTGGTCATATTGTCTTTCATTTTCTTACAAAAATGGTACTGTATAGTCTTTGTTTTGTCTATGGACACCTGGTCGCTGTTCATAATTCCCCTCTGGGTGAGTTGTCAGGGTTAACTTTTGGAAAATTATGTTTGCAGTGTTTTTATATCCATGAGGGCCCCAGGGTATTAGAGAAGCAAGGAGCGGACGAGGGGATGTCTTTTATTGGACCATCTTCTGTTGGTGAAAGAGACAAGCTTCTGAGCCTACACAGAGAGCATTTGTACGGTTTGGCAGTGAAGAAGCAATGTTCTTGCAGTTTTAGCTGCATGATTCTTGTGGTTTTTAAAGGCTTGAGTCAAAGAAACAGTGCAAGGAGAAAATTAAAGATACTAAAAGAGATCATGTAGTCTTCAGAGGAAAAGCTCAGGAAAACAGAATAGATGAGGTTCAAAGCAGACAATAGCTGGAGGTGATAACTACTGGTTTGTTTTAAAGTGTATATCTTTCCTTGAATTTTAATTCATACAAAGCCTTCTTAGTGTGGACTATATGCTTTAAATAGTGTAGAATATCATAATGTGCCATCCCCAAAGTGCATAGCCACATCCAAGACCCAGAGCTGGATAGCCTGCAGAAAAGCCTTCAATTTCCTGTTGTCCCAGAAACTGTAATCCTGAAGGAGAGCAAAATAATGATTGGTATGTGTTTGTTTCGGAACATTTGTCAACCTTGTGCATCTAAATGACTTGGGGGGATCAGATTCCTTTCTTGCTGACTCTCTTTTTTTATTCACTGTCCTGGTTTTATGCTCATCACTAATCCTTATATTGGATTGACCAGGCTGCTCCTTTTTACTCCTTGGGAAATATTTTCCGGTTAGTATTCAGTTGAACTCTAGGGCTCGGATCTTTAAAGGAGCCTAAGAGAGCTAGGAGCCCATTTCAATAGGAATTGAGTGTCCATTTCAGTGGGAGCTGGGCATGATGAGAGAGTACCAGGAAGCAAATTAAAATGATGATGACTTTACTCAAATGCAGGACAGGATAACAGACATTGCATATCTGAAGATTCTCTATGTCTCCTGGAGTTTCTGTGTTCCCAGTCAATTTCTTACAATGCCTAACCTTGGCTTCAAATAGAATCAACAGTATAATAATAACCGTACTTTGTCCAGGAGAGTAGATACAAGTGAAATAAGAAATCTAGTATCAGCTGCTTCCCTAAGCTTAGTGGGAAAGTATGTAAATGTACTTCAGTGCATTTTGGTGTCATGCACCACTCCGGGGGAAAAAAAGGAGGGGAGGGGGAAAAGAATATTCGTTCTGCGAGTTGGCCTTATTCCTGCTGTTTTAAGGATGAAATTACATTGGTTTGCTCAATGGAAGACCCCAATTTAAGACAGACTGGGGATTCCAGGCTGCAAGTTTTTTAGACTGGGCTACTTTCACCTTCAGTCACCTTTCACCATGGAGGGAAAAAATTCCTCCCCTGCATACTCATCACCTGATGGGGGAAAATTGGTTGAGACTCATAGAAGGCATATGGCTCTTTCCATCAACAACTAATAATAATGTATTAATACCTAACATTTACCTAGGTCTCTAAGCTCCTTACAGAGGCAAGAAATTGTTATCTCCCCCTGCCCCCCCGTTTTACAGGACAGAAAGTTGCTTGCCCAAGGTAATTAATCATGCTAAAGAGGTATTCCTGAAGGCTATTAGAATTATAGAATCATATTAGGGTTGGAAGAGACCTCAGGAGGTCATCTAGTTCAATCCCCCGCTCAAAGCAGGACCAACACCAACTAAATTATCGCAGCCAGGGCTTTGTCAAACCGGGCCTTAAAAACCTCTAAGGATTCTGAGCAGTTCTGAGTGCCCTTGGCTCCCATTACATTTAATAGGAGTCGAGGGTTCCCAGCACTTACTACTTAAAGATTTTTAGGCTTTACTCCTGTCTAACAGCAGATGTGTTCTCAGTAATGCAGTATTGGAGAGGATTGCCCTGGGTCCTGTTCATCACTTTTACTTTGCTCTCCTACAGGCAACATTCCAAAGCTACTCCATGCAAGATTGAGGCCTTAGTGCACTTTTACATTGTATTTTGAGTTTTTAATTGTAGCGTACAAAGAATTTCAAATTCCTCCTACCATGCATCTTGCAATAATAGAAAAAGCCCTTGATTGTGAGCCCCACCCAAATCTCTCTCTCGCTCTCTTTCTCTCACAACACACACACACACACACACACACACCTGATTTATTTTACATTAAATTAAAAACCAAGCTTCTCCTTTACAACTTTCATTACTGCAGCAAGGAGTTTCCAATGGGCTGCCAAAAGCCTTCTCCATGTCATCTTGACACCAGAATTTGCCGATTGACTTATCTAAGTATGGTAAAGGCAGATGGGAGTAGTCTTTATTGCTGGCAGTGTTGCAGTTTCTTGTTTGTCGTTCTTCTTTTTATTACTCAGAGGCACAGAATTTCACTGGATGAGTAGTTTAGCTCTACAGTCAGCACATTATGTATTCAACTTTCCCCCTAAAGCCAAAACAATGCCTTCCTACTCCTCCCAAACATCTGAGCGGATTTCTCTTCAGCCTGAAATGCTGAAAATGTTGGAATCAAAACCTTTCTAATTATGGAATTGAAGTTTCTTTCTAATTATGAGCCCTTATTTTTAGGGGCGGGGGAAATCTTGGTCAAAGGAGGCTGCATTAAGGAGATTACATGAACCTACTTTGTAACCCACTATGTGGAAATGCTTTCTTGAAAAGGCTGAGTGTAATGGTAGGTTTCTGTTGAACTTTGATGTGTACAGAATGAAGGTACCAGAGAAGGCAGCAAACAGATCTTCTCTGTCAGTTCCTCTTAGAATTCCTGAGAAATCATGTCCCTGCCTTCAAAGCAGAGGGAGGGAGGAAAATTCTGTTCTTTTATAGTGCAAAGTAGTTATTTTATCAAACAGATTTCTAGGAATATCATAAAACATGTGAGAACAGGAGGGGAGATCCTCAGCTGCTGTCGACTGGCGTAACTCCTTTGAAATCAATGCAGCTACACTGATTTACTGAGGATCTGGCAAAAAAAAATGTTTAAAGTTGCTTAGTTAGGAATTTAATCTCAGGTGAAACATTTTGCATTTGAGCAGGGTATTTTGGTGAGCTTTATGGTTCCTTGTCACGTGTATCGTTATGTAAACAAATAGCTCTGTTTATACAGATTCACTGTCAGACACTTGCAAGATCTAAAAAAAAACCCTTACGCCATCAGATATTGGCAAAAGTCCCATTTATTTTGAGTAATTCAGCATTTTGGATCCTGGAATGAATGAGCTAGTCGACAATAGCAGGCCTAGCTTCTTCAACTTGAAATATGTTCAGTCATGTGCACTTTAAATGTTTTGTCCGAAGCACCTTGAGAATGTTCAGCCCAGGTGGTGTCATTCTGCGTTAACACATGCTTTTGTGCTCTGACTAAACCAATCTGCCGGTAATTCTTTAAAAAAAAATTGTCCTATCTACCGAAACACAGGTTTCAAGTGTTTCCTAAGAGAAAGCGAATGGATATTTGGGGTTAGGCAAATGTAAATTACTGCCTTACAAATATATTTAATGCCTACTGGAAAATATTTACAGAACAATATTTTATTAACACGGGTGCTCTCAACAGTCAGAGCCCTAAAAACCTCATGTGCTGCTGCAGATACAAAGCAGCAAGTCACACAAGAGGCCTATAAACCAACTTTTTATGTCCTCCCCATTCTTCCTCCCTCTGATATGCGCTGTTGTTCAGCTGTGACTCCTCAGTTAATGGTTCCCCCTTTACGAATATTTACTGATTAAATTAGGATGAACATAAAACAAGAATTGTGTTCAGATGCAACTGGTTATGTGTTTGGTTCAAAGGTGATGACTGGTTCTTTTAAAATACTGTGGGCCAGATCCTGACCTGTGGCTGAGAAGCATCCTCTCCATCTCAGGAGGTAGAATACAGGGGTTGCACTCCCCTGATCCTGGGCTGACCTGCGTTGGGCATGACAGCTACTCTGAGCTGTGCTAGCTGCCGATGACCCAAGGGGTAGAGAGGGATCACCGGGTTACAGGGAAGCTCTGAATCAGCTGCAGGGAGTCTGGTGAAGCAAGGAGCATAACACTAGGGAGTGGGTAGTTAAAGGAAAAGGAGTGGGCAGTTAAAGCAGCTTTAGGACAGATTTATAGCTGTGGAGTGGTGTAAACCTTCCCCAGCATAGCTGGAAATGTGTCCCTGTAGCTTCTGCTTGATATATTATCCTTCAGCTGCTTTATAGCAATTACTTACATGACATAAATGTTTGACACTTATTGGTGTTAGTGATTGTGTTGCGGTTTATTTCCTATGCATGAAACAAAAGGTTTTGCCATATCAAGTTAATGGATATCTTTGGCTCTGAAGATGAAACTCGAGTGCTGAAACCTTAGTCTTTCTCCAGAACTGTTCTCTGTTCAGTATCAGTTGTAGTTTTCTGTTTATCTGATAAAATAGGATGTTCTGGGTTTGTGCTATTGTGAAGTTCCCCTCTTTTGTACCGGAATGCCACAGCCCTTTGTAGCCTGCTCCTTTACACTTGGAGACAGTGGGTGTCTTTGGTTCCTGCGGTGGAACTCTGGAGCTTCTCTCAACCATGAGCTGAGCATGGCAGGGTGCCAGAGGTGCCATCTGTGTGCAAAAGAGCCAAAGGGAAGTACATAAATTCAAAGAGTATGTTGCTGTGTCATAGGAGTCTGTATTATAAAGGAAGGAATAAGCAATGGTTATTCTGGACCAGTGTTAGAAGCAGTGATGGGATCCCAGCTGATATTCCCAGCGAATGAGATTAAAATGGTGCCGTTCACTGCTGCTCTCATGATAAAGTGCTAAAATGAGAAAGAATAAGAAGCAGGGAGCAAGCAAGATCTAAACCACTCCAATTGATAGATTAAAACTAGGGCATTAAAGAGCCTGTAGAGATTCCCTGACCTTCAGAAAATGAGACTGAATAAGGATGACTATTACTACTGTACCTATGGCGTACACAGATTTATTGAAGATGTAAAGTACAAGAAACCCAGAAACATAGCGGGCTAGTTTCCCAGTGGGTGTAAATTGACATAATTCCAATGACTTCAGCTGAGGAGCTGGTGCAGTGACTGCATACAAAGACATTTTACAAAACAATAAGGTACAAAATCATCAGCAACTTCAAACAATCCATCTTACTCACATGCAACTACCAACCGGGATATAAAATGTTACTGTTCTTTTGCACCTACTGATTTAAACAAGATCTATTCATGTGTTCTCAGGGAACCTCCCCCTTCCTCCTTAGGTCTTATCCTACCCCTACAGCCATGACAGTGGAGATGCCCTTGTGAGGTTCTGCTTCATAAGTGCATGGAGATTGTGGCGGGGGCTGTACATCCCCTGAATGGTGCTGAGTTCAACCCCACAGGGTGCCCAATATGATGGCAGTGCACATGGGATGGGCGGGGATTTATAGGAGACAGAGTCAAAGTGGAGCTGGTGCATGAATCTCCCCACCCATCCTTGGGTTGGAAGAACCCATAATGGGCTTTGGAGCCTTCTTCAACCAGCATGCTGCTCTATGACTCTGGGGCAGAGGAGGATTTCTTACCTCACTCTCTCCCTAGCTTCTGCCTAATACACTATTTGGCTACTCAGGCTGAATGTTGGGTGCAGGATTTACCCCACTTAGAAGTAGTGTTTTCACAGAACAGCTTCAATGTCAGCAGAGAATCACTACAGACAGAGTTTCACTCTCTTATCTGACTGTAGGGAAGTTAAGCACAGTGGACCATATATAATATTCTATTCCTTGAAACACATTACAGGCCTGGCACACTTTTTTGAATTAGATATTCAGGAAAATATGCTTTTTTTTATTAAGCACACACTTTAAAGTGTTAATGGGCAAGTGAACCTTGTGATGTAGCCAGTTAGATTTCTTAGAGCATTAGAGTGAAATATGATTTAGGTAAGATTAGAATAAACAGTTCTCCTGTAAAATCTCCCAGATCCTTTCATCATTGTGTATCGTAAGGTGGGAATTCACGATGCTCTTTTTTGTCTGTTTTAATTGACATAGACTATAATTGCTGATGCTATAAAATATAACCAAACAAGATCATATGACATCATACTGACATATAGGAACTCATAAAGCCTGACACTACTTGTTGTGTGTTGGGTGGAGCTAGGGAGAGGACACATAAGCAAGGGTGAAGGATTTTGGTAAGATATTAAATTTGACATAAGGTGACAAAAATTTAAAATAGCATAAGACGTCCGCACTGCTTTGCAACATGTAGCCCTGTCATGGTGGCATAAAGATTTGTCGCTCCAGTGAAATAATGTAATTCATACTGTCCAGCATGTTGCTGGTGAGGCCAGGCTTGCAAATTGCTGATTGGAATAGCAGACTGGCCATTTGCAGATTGCTGGTAGATTTAATGCAGGCATCCAAATGGATTGGGAGTGGAAACTATGTCTCTCTGATACTGGCACAGGAAGCCCTGTTTAGAGAACTTTCCTCACAGCCAAAATGTATTATTTTTTGCAGATGTACAGCAGTCTAAGATTGGTCTTTGGAGAAACCAAAATCAAATACATTAACAGACTCCAGGCGGGTATTCCAAAGCAGACAGTAGAAGAGCATCACATGTTCACTATATAGGGTTACTATTTTAGACTTCGCAGATTTAAACATGTTAGGCAAGTTTCCTTATGGTCCTTGTAAGATTAATAAGACTTCTTAACAGTAGTTTGGACAGAATCCCCAATAACACCATGTTCTGGAGTTTTGGCTTTCAGAAGGAAGCATAATACAACAAGTCCCCTCAATCATTTCTCTCTCTATCGTTTAGCTGATGCAATAAACCAAATAGTTTGGACATCCATGTGACCAGTCACCACAGATGACAGTCATGCTAAATGGATCTTCGCTTCCCTTCTTATCTGAAAAATGGGATTTTTTCCACATTGTTCTAATTTCTTTATAAGAAAATTCTCTACTATAGTGCATTTGTTGACTTGTGGTATCTGGAAAGAATGATAGCAGTGCTCAGAAAGAATTAAAAATGTGGTGGATCTCATAGAATGCTGAACTGCAAAGCAGACAGGCAATTTTAAGCAGAAAAAGTCGTGAGAGACAAAACATAAGGTAGGATTGAGCAGTACAGAAAAGGTCCAAAGGAACACTTTATAGCACTTGAAACACACTGGCTTTCAGCCTTTTGGTCACAATTTAACAGTTTTCATTCCTTCCACTTTATCTCCTGATATTTCTTATTAAATGAAATGATCTCACAGTGAGGAAGATAATGCAGGATAGTATTACATAGGTTGGTACTGGCTTCCAGCCATAAACAAACCAACCAAAATCAAGAGCAACAACCCCTATCTTCTAGTTTTTGACAGAGACTTACCCTAGCTGTCTGTCTACTCACTGTGGCCGTTAGACCCCTATATGTATATTTAATTAGGGAAAGAGAATGTTACATTTTTGGTAGCCTAGCTATTTGATGAATTTGACTTGCTACAACCTTTTCTGTTTTCCTTTCTGATTGCAGTGTTGATATTTTAATAAATACAAATTAACCAACAAGAATCTTAAGAATTTCTGCAATTGTGTTTTACCATATCAGTAGTGACTCTAAAATTAAACATAACTTGCCATCTTAAAAGTAGTTATAATGTGTTTAGTTCTACTAAAAACCAGTTTCAATTTTAAAGAAAATCCGTGTATTACAACAGTTGTCCTATGAAAATTAAGGATGGGATTTTCAGCAGCGCTGAGTATTGGCCTAACTCTACTTCCACTGAGAGCAGAATTAGGCCAGCACTAAACACATCCTAATGTTTACTCTAGTCTATCTATGTAAGTTCACTGTTGAATTGCTGGTTTTGAGTCTTGTGTGTTCTCATACAAGTTATTTAAAAGGGAACTCCAAATTCCATTCTAGAGTTAACTAAATGATCAAACTCTTCCCTGAGAAAATCAAATGATATAATACACACATCTCTGAACATTAAACATCGCTTATGTGAAACACAGTCTTATACATTTGAAAATAATTATCGTACCATTTCCCATTTTGTAAGCAGGTGGCTTGGCCCTGTAATTGTCTGGAGCTATTCGCATGAGCAATGGATGCAGTATTTGGCTAGTTAATATGCACACACATATGCATGCACGCACACATAAAATTGAACAAGCCTCAGTCTACATCCTTCCTTGATAATGGAGTAGCGTCCATGTCACAGCATGAAGAGAAAGTGTTAAAGGAAGTGTTGTCAAACTGTACAGGCCCGAAAAGGATTAGATGAGTTTGCCTGCTCCTAACAAGTCTATCAGCAAAGGCTTCCATCCCATGACTGAGTGGTGAAAAATGATAAAATATCAGCTATTCTGGTGGATGAACCTAGGGATAAACTAGTTACTACCTGAAAGAAGGGAGTGGTTAGGAGTGTGGCTTTGGGCACCAAATGGTTGACTCTGATTTGGTTCTTTTTTGTGATGTCGCAACTGTGCATCTAGGTCTGTGATGAATATCTTGGCTTTTGCCACGGAAAAAAAGGGAAAACCCATAGCCTGTGATGGTAAATGGGTTTAGGAAGAAAGGGGATGAGGGAAGAATATAAATGTCTCCATATTTGTAGCTGTGCTCCCTATTTCCAACCGAGCCTTCTCTTCCTGCCAGCCGCTACTCCCGTTCTCCCTTCTCCTCATTCCCATTCCATCACACTCTTAAACTTGCAGCTGCAGCACCCTTCATGCTTCTGACTTCAACTGACCCCCTTACCCACCCGACCTTTGGATTGCTACATAATTCCCTGCCCCATCCTCACAGAGAGCCAGGGATGGGGTCTCTCTCAGGTGAGATTTAATCTTGTGCTCATTAGCTCAGCAATGATGGTGTTAATATTTATGTACAGTAAATCATTAGAAGCTAGGAATGAATTGGGCCATTTGTATAAGAGATGACATTAGGAGTTACTTGCCATACCTGAGACCTCCAAAAAATCTTTTGTTCTGGAAGGTGTCATAGAATCATAGAATATCAGGGTTGGAAGGGACCTCAGGAGGTCATCTAGTCCAATCCCCTGCTCAAAGCAGGACCAATCCCCAATTTTTGCCCCAGATCCCTAAGTGGCCCCCAAATGTGTTTATACTGTATCTCCTGCCACCATAACCAGCATGAGTTGAACACTGAAATTGAAAACTTACTTTTGGCTGCCTTGCACATGACACTAACATTAGCCATAAAAAAACAAGTCTGATTTCTACTATCACAAGTATGGAGCCATCATGATAGATGCTGTGTGTATTTGGGCTACTGGGAACATGAACAGAACAGAAAATAGCCAAAATGTAAGGTAATACTATTTCCTTCTGCTTAAGGAAGCCATGGGAGCATACGTAAAATATGAAATTAGAATTCCATCAATTGAGTCTAGCAGTATCCGACATGTCATTCTTCCTTTTATTGTCCCCTGTGCAGCTAAATCTGGAACAATTTATGATGCTAAAGGGGTCTTTGTTCATGACTAGGACTCCTAGATGCTACAGTAATACAAATACTACTGGCAATAGAGATATTGGCACAACAGTCTTAAAGGGACAATGCCACAGCTGGCAAATCTGATCCTAGGAACCATTCACCTGGGAGATTACTTTTCCTTTTCAACCGCTTGTGGAGTGCACAGTCTGCTTGGTTGCTCTTGCTTTCTGCTCCTGGAGTGTCTTTGTCTAGGGCTGGAGGTTCTCAGTTGATGAACTTCATACCTGGAGCTCCCTCCCTCTAAGGCCTACGAGAACCTGAGGTTGGTAAACTTCCAGGCACAATGCAAGGCCTTTAGTTAACTCTTAAGGTAGCTCCTGCAGCCTATTAATTCAGTGTCTTATTGAGAGACTATTTTTATCTTGCCTATTTTAATGATTATTATTGTGGTCAGTGCTATGGCAATGGGCAGTGCATGAATATACATACATTCCATATTTCCCCCAGCCCTAAAATTACATTTGTTTTTAAAATACCTGATTTGGGAAAACTCTTATCCCTCTAAAACAAGGACAGTAGTATATTGACATCGCATCTCCACATCTGAATGATCCACCAAAAATCCCATACGGAAAACCTGTGGAATTTAACAGGGATGAGAGTTGTAGGGTTGTATAGAAATTACTCTACAACCCTGTTACATTTTATAAAGAACATCATATCCTTACTCTAGGTTTTTCTAACTATCCTGTAGAATTCTATAGCAGGGATATAATTCTTTATTAAATTCTATAGGACATGTTTTAAAAAGTACTAACATAAATGTTTGGCTAGACCCGCTGCTGGTATAAATCAGCATAGATCAATTGACTTCAATGGGGGTATCCTAATTTACACCAGCCAGGGATCTTACTAATTATAATTGTCTATTAAATTCTGTTGGACTTTTCCATAGAGAACTAACCTTTTGAATTCTGGTCTTCAGCGATGTTTGTGTGTCACATCATGGTTCCACACTCCCTCCCTACTTTAGTTTTTGAATAGGCAGAGGGATTAAAATGGAATTTCAAGCCTTTCAGAGAGCTCAGATCTTCCAGGAGTGATGATAATGTCTAATGTGTAACAAAATGATAAAGTGCAATGACAGTAGTTATAATGAAATTGTGGCCAGGTATTTGGATTTCATCTGCATCCTTGCACTGTAAATGTCTAGTTACTCCATCTGAGGCCAACTGGGACATGAACTGAACCTCAAACTGAAATGTCTGAAAGTTAAAAAGTAAGGTGACAGAGATTCCGTGTAAAGTGAATTCAGAATACAGCTCAACCATCTGCTTGTTGATAACTGCATAGCTATGATGCAATCTAACTCTTATTGAAGTGAATGATGTTCTTTCCATTGATTTCAGTGAGAGCTGGAGCAGGCCTAATGCAGTAGATTGGCAACAGTATTATCAAGTGTGCACTATGCTACTTCTGTGCATTTAATGAGATTTAGTATATAGGCATATACAGCACATCTGCAAGATGGTTGCTAGCACATATCATTTTTCGCTATGATTTATTTCTGCATCTCTGCTTTGTGAATAACAAGGATTAATTCCCTGCAGCTCACAACATCAAACTCAGGAAAACTTCAGGTTTTTTTAAGGAAAAGACAGTAAATAGTGATGGAATGCCTTAATGCATTTGAAAAATACATTCTCTTCCCTCCAGCAAATGTGAATTTTGGTAGAGTTATGTCCACTCTCATCATTAATTAGATTGGATCAGTGTACATGGTACTTAGTGATGTGCAGGGCATTCACCAGTTTCAGAAAATTCCCATTAAACTGGAACATTTTGCCAGTCCATAACCTCTTTAGCACTATTACATTCCACTACCACATCAGAACATTCATTTACTGTGCTTTCAAGGCATATGCAGTTTCCATATTTATATTTTTAATAGATTTTGTGCTCGTGTGATTATGGGCGGCCATTCCATTCTCACCCTGGAAGCTTTGTTGTTGTTGTAACTGCAATACAGCAAATATAGTATTAAACACAACCAAACCAGCCGTGTATATTGGTATCCTTTACTAATGTAATGGGACTACAGTATATTTATTCTATCAGATAGCAATGCTAAGATTGTTTCAGCCCTTTCATAAACTAGCCACAGGACGAAAAAGATAGGAGGAGGAGCAACCTGCAGGGGCTGTAATTTCTAATCCCTGCGAATCAAAGTACAAGTACATCACTTATGACCTATCCTGCTATTCTGACCTGTTTGTGCTATTCAGTCAGCACAAAGGGGTTGGATTCTGGCCACAGTCTGGCAATAGGGTATTTTCTTGGGACAAGAGAACTCCCTGCTGATGTATAACTGGCAGAAGCATCCCCTTTCCTGGCTTTGCTGTGCTACACCTGTTCTCCATTGCAATAGGATCCTTTGGAAAGAGGAGCAGAGCAACCTCCAAATATGGGTGAAGAGAGCAAATGGGTGGCTAAATTTTCAGGTGTTGCCTTCCAAAATGCAAGTAATTGGGTAGCTCTAGTGAAGTGTTGTCACATTTTCTCTCTCTTAAAATATTCCCCTGTTGCTGAGATGTGGAGGAGAAATGTGATAATAAAAAGCTTGAGAGAAATCCATTTGGAGGAAAATCAAAACCCAATTATAAGATGACTGAGATTGGGAGCGGCTGTGCTTATTTGCTGCACAGAGATCTTTATTATGACAATTGCTGTTAGTGAGTGATGGGTTTTGGCTGCCTCCTAGTGGCTGAAGAATTATTTTTTTTGTTAATATCAGCGTTAATCCTGAAGTTTCACAATACAGGGCCCAACTCTGTTTTCACAGCAAAAGTTTCATTGACTTCAATGGAAGGGGAATCTAGCTCACGAAGTGTTCAGGGCAGATAACAGACAGAGGCATTTAGAAATCTACTAAGCTATCTCAGAGCATTTAGTTAATGACTTCAGATATTGATTCGAAACAGCATGCAGTCTCTGAATATGATATTTTAATATATAAACCATTTCTAGTTGTTTGGCTTTGGTTTTGATAATGTTTTAAGACAAAAATGGGTCTCCCATAGGATAAACAATTACCTAAAATACAACACATTGTGTGTGTTGTACATTTGTCTATTATATCTACATAATGATTTGGGCCTCATCCCCAGTTGATTTAAATGGTGTTACTGTTGAGTTACCCAGTGTATGTGAGAAGAGACTCAGGGCCAGTATCTGTTTTGGGTTGGGAAGAGAGAATGCAGTTAATCTGTTATTTCATCACTTTGTCATTTCTAGACATTCCAAAGCTGCTTTTCAAGTCTCAGCACCCTGCGTAATAGTCACTACGGTAAAAAGGCCAAGTGACCCAAAGAGTGCATGAATTGTAGTGTATAAACAAACACTATGTGTTAATTTCCAAACTAGGGAATAGACAGACTATAACAACCCTCATTGCCCTTTAGTTTGGATATGACTGGATAAAGTGACTATAATTTAGGCCTGATAGTAACGTACAGTATAATGATGAACTATGGGAAAATGTGTACGTGATGTTTAGCAGCAGAGATGAGTCAGAGTTGGAATGACTGCTTCTTTCAGGTTTCTCCCTCTCGCATCAGTCAGACACTAAGGTGATAACAAATTTTTTCTGCTAGGTTGGTGGTATTTGAAGCAGATTAACAATTTTTCTCTTAGGATGTATATTACATGATCCGTTATCTCCTCATATAATACTGCTGCCACAAGATGAAGGACAAATATGAGAAGAGAAGAGGGTGAACAGAGAACATGATGAAATGGTGCTAAATGGTGCCGTGGTCTTTTTCTTTTCAGCAAACCTGCAGAAGTACAGAGTAACAGGCATGGTGTTTCATCTTATATTTTCCAGAAAGTTAGCTCTGTGTGTGTGTCTGAGAGAGAGAGAGAGAGAGAGAAAAAAAAATAGAGTATGAGAAAGAGAAACTTCTGCATTTGCTGGTCACAATCTGGCCGTTCTCTGGTATGCCAAAGCAATTGCTGTGTGGTTTATTTGAAGTTATGACAGTATGCTGACTTGGGTTCAGTGACTGAGAAATCTCATTTATCTTCTCATCTGAACTAGGCCACTAGTTCTAATGGTGACCCATTAAGAAAGACGTGGTCCATATGCCAGACCATATCTGGGGAAAAAGGCTCAAAATGTCAGAGCATTATGTCATGCACACTGTTTGCATGACATAATGCTCTGACATATGGGAGAAGTGAAAAGAATGCGATCCAGAGGACACTATACAGTGTAGAAAATGGTTTACACTGTGTCAGAAATGGACTGTACAGGATACATCAGTGATGTGTTTACTTCACAGTGACAACATTTGCTCCTAAGCATTTGCATCAACAGTTGGAGTCATGTTGTCAGCCTACGTGATAAACCAGTTAAAAACACTGGTTGAGCTGTGCACAAATCCGATTTCAGTTTCTGTTAGCAAGGTGCAAAAGTCAATGCTGGTGGGTATTAGTTAATGATACATCTGTTCCATTTCTCCTAGCTTTGACATGATAAAATGACTTGAGTAAGGGCAAAAACTTTAAATCCCCAAGTCTTTCACATGTATTGTTTTGTGTTTCTCTCTTTACATCTGGCTTTAATTTTAACAGAAATGCAGAGAACAGTTTGACTGAAATTGCACCATGATTTGTGCTGCTAATTTTTATCTTCATGCAATAATAATAATACTTACTTAATAAGATCTCTGTGTACAAAGCTGTATGCTCATGGCTGAATTCAGTTTTACTTTTATATTTTTCCTTCTCTCTTAGTTCAGTCCCTTTGTCTCCTTTTTTCCCATATAAAACTGGAGACACAAAAAGTTTTGAACTTCAAATATATATACTGTATTTCTTCTTATACAGGTACTCCATATACAATAGTAAGGACATGTTGTCAAGGTTCCTCCCCCACTCTGAACTCTAGGGTACAGATGTGGGGACCTGCATGAAAACCTCCTAAGCTTACTTTTACCAGCTTAGGTTAAAACTTCCCCAAGGTACAAATTAATTTTATCCTTTGTCCTTGGAATAACCACTGCCACCACCAAACTCTAACTGGGTTTACTGGGAAACGTAGTTTGGACACGTCTTTCCCCCCAAAATCCTCCCAACCCTTGCACCCCACTTCCTGGGATAGGTTTGGTAAAAATCCTCACCAATTTGCATAGGTGACCACAGACCCAAACCCTTGGATCTTAGAACAATGAAAAAGCATTCAGTTTTCTTACAAGAAGACTTTTAATAGAAATAGAAGTAAATAGGAGTAAAGGAATCACCCCTGTAAAATCAGGATGGTAGGTACCTTACAGGATAATTAGATTCAAAACATAGAGGATCCATCTAGGCAAAACCTTAAGTTACAAAAAAGACACATAGTCATTCTATTCAGCACAATTCTTTTCTCAGCCATTTAAAGAAATCATAATCTAATGCACACCTAGCTAGATTACTTACTAAAAGTTCTAAGACTCCATTCCTGTTCTATCCCCGACAAAAGCAGCATACCAGCAGACACACAGACCCTTTGTCTCTCTCCCTCCTCCCAGCTTTTGAAAGTATCTTGTCTCCTCATTGGTCATTTTGGTCAGGTGCCAGCGAGGTTATCTTTAGCTTCTTAACCCTTTACAGGTGAGAGGATTTTTCCTCTGGCCAGGAGGGATTTTAAAGGGGTTTACCCTTCCCTTTATATTTATGACACGTGCATAAAATAGGAATCAATGTTTTTCATTGTTACACCTTTTTGCTTACAGTTAAATGTTATTGACTATTTTAGATACATAGGGTGGAAACCTGGCTCCCTTGAAGACAGTGGCAAAACTCCCGTTGAAGTCTGTTCAGAATTACATCCATAGTTTTGTAAATGTACTCATCACTTTACAAAATAAACAGGACAAGGAGGTCCTTGTACCACTGAGACTATGAATTTATAGAGACAAAAACGAAATACAGGCAACAAATTGGTCATAGGAGGGCGTGAAGATTATAATGCTGTAGAGGTCAGTATAGGAAAGAGTTTCAAGAGTAGGATTAAGGAAGGAGTAGTTTAAGGAGAGGGAAGGCTTTGGTGGATGGGAAGCACGAGACTGTTCTAAGTATTAGGAGGAAGGATGAAAGTAGCTGTGAAACCCACAGTTGAAAAAGTTATTTTTTTTTCTGATAGCCTTATTTTTATCTACTATGTAAGTCTTAGATTTTCCTGTATACCTGTTTGCCTTTAACATTTTTCTATATATTTTGCCCCCATTCATTTCTTGTGTTTTAAAGGCTTGATTCATCCTGCACCCAAGCTGAGCTTGGCACTAGATCCGATTGGAGAAGGGCAAACATGGATTTACACCACTTTCATAGCTCCCCATTCTGAGGTTTCGCCCCCTCAGCCAAGTTACAGCTGTCTCAGTGGCAATCCTAACTTGAATCTGGTTGCCTGTGGCCCCAGCAGCAGGGAATAGCTGCAGCATATTGTTACACTGGTTCCTTTCCCTAGTAATACTCCCAATAGTCCCTCTATGCTATTAAGTGCAATTTCCCAGTGATGGTTAGAGCAGTTTTACAGCCCTTTTAAGCCAACAGATTGACATTGAAAGGTTAAGGCAGCTGTGAGTTGAGCCATAAACTATAGTTGATTTGTGCAGTCCTTGATGACTATTGCTCCCCTTTTCCTTACCAAGAAATAAAGTGGTAAAATAGCAAAATGTTACCAATACAGGACTCAATAAAGAATTAAAGGAAGGTAATATAAGTAATGCCAATCAACACAGGTTTGTGGAAAATAGATCCTGTCAAACTAACTTGGTATTTTTTCTGATGTTACAAGTTTAGTTGATAAAGGTAATAGTGCTGATTTAATATACATAGACTTCTGTAGATCATTTGACTTGGTACTGCGTGACATTTTGATTAAAAAAACTAGAAAGATATACAATTAACATGCCATTAAGTATATTAACAACTGGCTAACTGATAGATCTCAAAATGTAATTGTCAAGAGGGAATAATCATCGAATGGCTGTGTTCCTAGTGGGGTCCCTTGGCTATCCATTCTTGATCCTACGCTATTTAAAATTTTTATTAATGACCTGGAAGAAAACAAAATCATGACTGATCATGTTTGCAAGTGACACAAAAATTGGGGATAAATGCTAAATAATGAAGAAGACAAGTTAGTACTATATGGAGTTGTCTGGATCTCTTAGTAAACTGCGTGCAAACAAACAATATACATTTTAATATGGCTAAATGTAAATGAATAGATCTAGGAACAAATAATATAGGCCACACTTACAGGATGGGGGACTCTAACCTGGCAAACAGTGACTGAAAAAGATTTGAGATCATGGTGGATAATCAGCTGAACATGAACGGCAAGTGTGACACTGTGGCCAAAAGGGCTATTGCAGTCCTTGAATGCATAGGCAGGAATCTTAGGTAGGTATTACCCCTGTATTTGGCACTGGTGTGACTGCTGCTGGAATACGGTGTCCCGTTCTAGTGTCCACAGTTCAAGAAGGCTGTTGATAAATTGGAGAAGGTTCAGAGAAGAGCCACAAGAATGATTAAAGCATTAGAAAACAAGCCTCATTGTGATAGACTCAAGGAGCTTAACCTATTTATCTTAACAAAGAGAATATTAAGGGGTAACTTTATTACAATCTGTAAGTACCTACATGGGGAAAAATATTTAACAATTATCTCTTCAGAGATAAGGTATGACATGATCCAATGGCTGGTAGTTGAAGCTAAACAAATTCAGTCTGGAAATAAGGTGTAATTTTTTAACAGTGAGAGTAATTAATCACTGGAACAACTTACCAAGAGTCATGGTGGCATCTCCATCACTGATAATTTTTTAAGAAGATTTTTCTAAAAGATATACTCCAAGAATTATTTGGGGGAAGTTCTATGTCCTCTGTTATATAGGCGGTCAGAGTAGATGATCACCAATGGTCCCTTCTGGCCTTAAAATTTATGACTCAAAGAGGTTAAAGAGTTAGCATTTTAAAGTCCCAAGGATTAGTTTCTACTCCGTGGTTGGGCTGTTGGCTTCATCTCTCATGTGCTTTTTGGACCCATAACATACTGTTCCCAGTTAACACTCCTCCTGTGGTTTAGCAGTTTGCAAGTGCCTAAAAAGTGTTTTCTGTTCTTTTTTAGAAGAGGATGCTGAAGAAATAGCCTGCACTCAAAATGATCAGATGTACCTGAACAGGGATATCTGGAAGCCCTCACCATGTCAGATTTGTGTCTGTGACAATGGAGCCATTCTCTGTGACGAGATTCTGTGTCAGGATGTGTTAGAATGTGAGAGCCCTCAGATTCCCCCAGGAGAATGCTGTCCTGTGTGCCCCAACACGGCACGTGTTGGTTTTGAAGGCAATACTGGTAAGGCTGCTTTACATTCCTTATTTTGCGTGAAGCCTGTTAAGCTGACATTTTGAACAATGTCATCTCTGATATGGTAATTTGAGATGAGCAAAGGAGATGGTGTTCAGATCCAGATCTGCCCAGGGTTTGGCGTTTGGATGTGATGCAAAAATAGGGCTAAAGTTCAGGTTCAGCAAACTCTCACAAGCAAACTTGTGAGATCAGCTATTCTCACGAGATTTCCACAGTCTTAGACTCAAATCTCAATAGAATGGTTATTCCAGTGAGATTTTTGCTATCTTGAGTTGTATCTGAGCTGGATCTGAAAGAGAGTTCATTTCTGGCTGTAGTTCTTACACACACCCAATACTTTTGAGGCGAGTTCATAGCCAGAGGTTTGATCTTAATCCCCCTTTTGGAATCTTGATGAGGTTTTGATTTCAGGTTCTTGTTTGGATCCAGCTTTATAAAAAAACATATCATGTTGAGAGTTACATTCCATACACACCTCCTATTTTCCCTACTAAAATTGTATATGTATAAATATAAAAATTGTTTAATAAAAAAACGATTGAGTAACTTTCTGAACAAAAATCTCTGAACTTTTCATTCTTCACTCCTTAACACTGTGTATTATGTTATTTGAACCATATAATCATCTAAAGACATTTTTAAAAGGGAAATATTGCTGATTATATTAGTGTAAATAATGTGGAGTAATGGTAAAGGGAACATAGTAGGGAGTTGTATAATTAAGCAATAAGACAAGACATGGCATGCATTAATAAGCAGATGGTGCATACTTGCTGTGCATTAGGAGGCATTAGGCCATGGATGAGTGTCTTCAAGGAGGAAGAACATTATGGATACATTCTGGAATGTGTTGATGCTATTAAAGATATTAATAAATATCCCTCCTAAAGATTTTTGTTATGACTTTGACCTCAGAGCTGTGAATTCACTGCCAGTGGGGACTATACATGAGTATTGCACGTACTTGACAAAAAACTCAAAGATCATTCAGTCGTCTGTAGCTTTTGAAAAATATCAGTGTCAGATACCATCATATTGGGTGGGATTATCAAAAGTGCTGGTCTATCTGTTCCCAGTGAAGTTGATGGGAATATCACCATTGACTTGAATCGGAGCAGAGTTAAGCCCGTGTTGAGTGCTGTTGAAAATCCCACCATAGTGTTAAGTATTCTTAAAGAGTCTTGGAGCCAGATGTATTCACTTCTGGAAAAAAGCCCAGAGAGCAGGAAACTAGTGTGGATATACAGTGGGATACCATTAAAATGTCATGTGCAGGTGAATGAGCCCCTGATGGTGTCCTGAAGGATGACCCATCTCACAGATCTTGGGAGACAGACCAGTCCTTGCTTACAGACAGCCCCCCAAACTGACGCAAATCATAGAATCATAGAATATCAGGGTTGGAAGGGACCTCAGGAGGTCATCTAGTCCAACCCCCTGCTCAAAGCAGGACCAATCCCCAATTAAATCATCCCAGCCAGGGCTTTGTCAAGCCTGACTTTAAAACTTCTAAGGAAGGAGATTCTACCACCTCCCTAGGTAACGCATTCCAGTGTTTCACCACCCTCCTAGTGAAAAAGTTTTTCCTAATATCCAACCTAAACCTCCTCCACTGCAACTTGAGACCTTTACTCCTTGTCCTGTCCTCTTCTACCACTGAGAATAGTCTAGAACCATCCTCTCTGGAACCACCTCTCAGGTAGTTGAAAGCAGCTATCAAATCCCCCCTCATTCTTCTCTTCTGCAGACTAAACAATCCCAGTTCCCTCAGCCTCTCCTCATAAGTCATGTGTTCCAGTCCCCTAATCATTTTTGTTGCCCTTCGCTGGACTCTCTCCAATTTATCCACATCCTTCTTGTAGTGTGGGGCCCAAAACTGGACACAGTACTCCAGATGAGGCCTCACCAATGTCGAATAGAGGGGAACGATCACGTCCCTCGATCTGCTCGCTGTGCCCCTAGTTATACATCCCAAAATGCCATTGCCCTTGGCAACAAGGGCACACTGCTGACTCGTATCCAGCTTCTTGTCCACTGTCACCCCTAGGTCCTTTTCCGCAGAACTGCTGCCTCGCCATTCGGTCCCTAGTCTGTAGCGGTGCATTGGGTTCTTCGTCCTAAGTGCAGGACCCTGCACTTATCCTTATTGAACCTCATCAGATTTCTTTTGGCCCAATCCTCCAATTTGTCTAGGTTCCTCTGTATCCTATCCCTGCCCTCCAGCGTATCTACCACTCCTCCTAGTTTAGTATCATCCGCAAATTTGCTGAGAGTGCAATCCACACCATCCTCCAGATCATTTATGAAGATATTGAACAAAACCGGCCCCAGGACCGACCCCTGGGGCACTCCACTTGACACCGGCTGCCAACTAGACATGGAGCCATTGATCACTACCCGTTGAGCCCGACAATCTAGCCAACTTTCTACCCACCTTATAGTGCATTCATCCAGCCCATACTTCTTTAACTTGCTGACAAGAATACTGTGGGAGACCATGTCAAAAGCTTTGCTAAAGTCAAGAAACAATACATCCACTACTTTCCCTTCATCCACAGAACCAGTAATACTCACCAGCAACCGCACACCACACAACAAAACCACTAACCCAGGAACCTATCCTTGCAACAAAGCCCGATGCCAACTCTGTCCACATATCTATTCAGGTGGCACCATCATAGGACCTAGTCACATCAGCCACGCCATCAGAGGCTCGTTCACCTGCACATCTACCAATGTGATATATGCCATCATGTGCCAGCAATGCCCTGCCATGTACATTGGCCAAACCAGACAGTCTCTACACAACAGAATAAAGGGACACAAATCAGACATCAGGAATCATAACATTCAAAAACCAGTAGGAGAACACTTCAACCTCTCTGGTCACTCAGTAACAGACTTAAAGGTGGCAATTTTGCAACAGAAAAGCATCAAGAACAGACTTCAATGAGAAACTGCTGAAGTAGAATTAATTTGCAAACTAGATACCATTAACGTGGGCTTGCATAGAGACTGGGAGTGGCTTGGTCATTACACAAATTGAATCTATTTCCCCATGTTAAGTATCCTCACACCTTCTTGTCAACTGTCTGAAATGGGCCATCTTGATTATGATTACAAAAGTTTTTTTTCTCCTGCTGATAACAGCTCATCTTAATTAATTAGCCTCTTAGAGTTGGTATGGCAACTTCCACCTTTTCATGTTCTCTGTATGTATATATATCTTCTTACTATATGTTCCATTCTATGCATCTGATGAAGTGGGCTGTAGCCCACGAAAGCTTTTGCTCAAATAAATTTGTTAGACTCTAAGGTGCCACAAGTATTCCTGTTCTTTTTGTATTAAACATGCTATTTCCTATTCTGTCCAACACTCAGAGAGGCTGGGCATCTAGGGCAGTGGTTCTCAAAGCTGGTCTGCTGTTTGTTCAGGGAAAGCTCCTGGCGTGTTGGACTGGTTTGTTTACCTGCCGCGTCCGCAGGTTCGGCTGATCGCGGCTCCCACTGGCCGCGGTTCACCGCTCCAGGCCAATGGGGGCTGTGGGAAGGGCGGCCAGCACGTCCCTGGGCCTGTGCTGCTTCCTGCAGCCCCCATTGGCCTGGAGCAGCGAACCGCAGCCAGTGGGAGCCGCGATCGGCCGAACCTGCGGACGCGGCAAGTAAACAAATTGGTCCGGCGCGCCAGGGGCTTTCCCTGAACAAGTGGCGGACCGGCTTTGAGAACCACTGATCTAGGGAACTCTTCCAAACGTTACTGATCCCCATTCAGGAAGGTGGGGCATGTGTACCTCTGGGCACTTCTCAAGCTCCCCACTGGCAATCTGACCATCTCCTATGCCTCCATGTTACACCATTCTGGCTGTACAGACATCCATTCACTCCTTAGAATGTTATGCCTCTCTGAGTAAACTAATTTGTTTCCTTTTTTGCTCCTTTTATAGGTAGAGGAAGGAAGGTAAGTTTTACTTTTTATCTTTTTAAGTGTATTAAAGCCCTAAAAAGGCTCCAGTTCTTTACTTGCAGCACTTAGAAAATTTAAATTATACAGTTAAATATCACAAACACTGCTCTTCTCACTCTGGCTAGTGGACAGATCAACATGTCCCAGCAGACGTCATAAAATAATTAACCTCCCACAGCTGGCATCTAATAATGAAACCTCTTTGTTCTCACTGAGCCTTCTTCCTAATGCCTGGGGAGATTGCAGCCTGTCTGGAAGGTTATCAAAACTTGGGGAGGGCGTGCCCACAACCTACGTTCCCTTATGGAGAACACCCTCACAGAAACCTCCTCCCTTTTATCAAGGAAGTTCCAGCTGTAGTACCTAAGCTGGCTTCATCTCTAGCAGCATCACACAGGGATAAAAAGGGTCCAGACCATTTAAGACTTTATGCTGGGATTTTGTAAGGGAGTTAGGTGCCCAATGCCTTCTGATCCCCTTAGGTCCCTGAAAATCCCAGCTTCAGCACCTTGTATTCCACACTTAAACTAATTAGTAGTTAGTTCATATCCTGGAGCGCTGATATAATGAGTCCCAACATGGAGACCTGTTTAATAAGCAGGGTTATTATAACAGCGTCGTACTACCTAAATAATACTGTACTGTCAAGAATTCTGTGTGTCTTACATTTGCTGTTATATTTAATTAATTCATGGAGTTGACCATGGATCAATTAGATCTTTGAATTAATTACTAGAGATTGCATACAAGAGTCAACATACAAGTGCTCTTTAGCTCTATTTCAGTTTGCACCTATTTGTTCACTGTGTGTCATGAATACATATTTTAAAAAATAAACATCTTTCCAGCATCCCTTCCTCTTTCACTACTGTAATAGTTCAGCTGACACAACAGAGCTCAGCTAACAGCATTACTTAATTCAACACTCAACACTAAATCTCATCAGAGAAAGAACAAAGCAAAATTGAAACTGAGGTACTCAATTCCCACAGGGTTAGCAACCCTTATCTGAGTGTACACTGCAATAGTATGCTAGTTATAAGTGGAGATGGGAGTGTACACTGCAATAGCATGCTAGTTATAAGTGGAGATGGTTCTGAACAGAAAAAAATTGCTCAGTTTCCATCTTTTCAGCCTTCCAAAGTTCAAGAGTGTTTGGATCTGAATGTTCATTTTGACCCATTATTGAGCAGTCTGAGTGGTATGTTACTATAGGTAGAAGGCATTCTCTCCTGGTAAGATACTTTTGTTGTCTCTTGATGTGAGAATGTCTGTAACATACCACATTGTGTGAGGATAAGCAGGGAGAAAATGTGCTGGTAGTGAGATCTCTTAGAAAAAATGCAAATTTAAATGCTTACCTCCAATAAATAACCTATTAAGAGGGGAACTAGCCTCAAATAGGTATTTAACATTCATTTATATTTTTAAAGTGATAGGTTGTAGATATTCAGTAATTCTAAACATTCACTTCTAAGTAAATGCAATAGCAGTATTAGAGGATAATATCTTTATACCTTTCTCTGTGGAACTAAATTGAAGGTACGTAGGTTGTTGGTAAACCATGCAAGGAAGTTTAATGTCACAGTGTGCATCATGTGTCAGTAATAATGTTGGAGAAAGCAGACTATTAATGAATAACAGTATTTATGAACTTTAACTGCCATCTGAGCTATTTTTGTTACTGTACCCTGCAGGGACAAAAAGGAGAGCCTGGAGTGGTGCCAATTGTAAGTTAATTTCTTCTTCGTTTACCAGTGCTTTTTGGAAGTATACACGTCTCATGCTGTAATTTAAGAGATATAAGAAAATTAATCATCTATATAACAGAATTGTAGCATTTATCCAATGAAAATGTGTAAATTATTTAACACCAGCAACTGCCACAACAATATTTGTAATAGTTGCATTTATTTGGGAGGAATACAATTAAGCCTAAGGAGAATTTCTTCCTAAAATATAACTGATAGTAGTTTTTGATGGCTAATATTTCATATGTACCATTGAAAACTGTCAATTGTATTTTTGGAAAAAATTCTGCAGAATTAAACCTGTACATAGTGACTTTCTTCTTCGTAGTTAGAATCTTTGCATAGTGTAATGGGCAATAGGTTAATATTAGAAGGGTCTAGAACTCATAAGTAGAGCCGGTAAACAAAATCAGCAATTTTTTAATTGAAAACCATTTGTTTTTGACATTATTTATTTTTCAAAAATGCTTAAAATTAAGGATTCAAAATATTTTTTAATAATTGTGTGATAGTTGCAACTTTCTGTCAGTTATTTATTTTTCCCTTCCCCCCCACAGGAAAAATATGGGGGAAAGTAAAAATGTTAGAGAAAGTGAGAATAATTCAGTTTCTCTCACATTTACTTTTTCCTCCTGGAAAAAGTTGACAATACAATTTTTTGTAAAAAAAGAAAAAGTGGTGGAAAAACACTTTTTTACACTTTTAAAAACTTTTTCTATTGGAAAAGTGGAAAAACTAAAAAGAGAGAGAAAGTAACATCCTCATTTTTTAAAATCTTCATTCACACTTTTCTAGTAGAAAAAAGTAAGCATAAAATTATCATCATATTTCCAAAGTTCTTGTTATGTTATTCTGAAAAGATACTGAAATTTAAAAGGGGTTACAAAATCATAAAAGTTGTCAGGTAGCTTAATTTACTATACAAATCTTCATTGTTCAGTGAGCAGTTTTCATAAGAGCAGTCATGACAAATGCATTCCTAGTGTTTTGTGAAAGCTTTAGCTCATGTCTTCTCTTTGTTTAGGTTACAGGAGTACGAGGCCGCCCAGGACCGTCAGTAAGTAGCATCTGTGCTTCTGTTCTTCTGATTATATTATTTTCAGTCTCTTCCATTTCCATTTTTTTACTGTGAAAATGACTGTAAAACCCGGTGGGTGAGGAGGGCCGGGGGAATTCCAGAGCAGTAGTCAAGTGTGTGCAGGTGGTTGAGCAGCCAGGAAGTTCACTGGGATCAGAGGCAGTCCGGGGCAATGGTCTGAGTTCTCTCAGGGGTCGGTAGCTGGGAGAGCCAATCCATGGGGCTGGGTCACTGGGCTGGGGAGGCGAGGTCAGGAGAGGTGGCCAGGCAACAAAGTCAAGTCATTACTCCTGGGGGATTTTATGCCACTGCGTGTGCGCATATTTAATGAGCCATGCAGATTTCTCCCAAAATGTTGCTGCAGTTCTGCCTTTTGCCCCGCAGAGGGTGCTGTGGTGATAGCGCCGCGCCAGGGAGGGAAGAGAGAGAGCTGCCTTAGCAGCGCTTGTCAGGCCAGGTCAGGAGACAGGGGCTGTGAGGTGCTGGGGGCGGGGGTCAGACAGGGGCTTGTAAGGGTTAGTGGGGGAGGACAGACTGGGGTAGGGGCTGAATGGGAGTGAGGCACAGGGACACATGGGGATGGGGGAGGGTACAGGGACACATGGGGACGGGGGGTAGCTGGGTGAAGGCACAGAGACACGTGATGGGGGGAGGGGTACAGGGACACATGGTGATGGGGAAGGGGGAAGCTGGGTGAGGGCACAGAGACACATGGGGTGGGGGGGTGCAGAGTTATATAGGAACAGAGCGTAGCTGGGTGAGGGCACAGAGACACATGGGGACATGGGCCGATGTGCCTGATTGAATGGGAGAGGCTAGGGGTCAGCCAGGGTCTGCATGGGGAAGCTCTCTAACAATCCCTCCCTGCCCCCCCTCCCCCAAAACCTGTTCCATACTTTTCCCATCCATACCCAACAGCCCTCCAAGTTCACACCCAGGCTCCTTCCCAGTAATTACTTCCCTCTGCCTCAGCTCTTCCGTTACCCCTACTCCCCCAAGCCTTTGCACTGCTTCTGAGGGGTGCAGGAAATACAGTTCTATATTGTAGTTGAAATGAATTATTACTCAGAGTTCTGTATTAATATGCCTAGTAAGGAATCTATTTGTCAAAAAACATTTCCTGAATCTTTTTTGTGTCTGTGTTGTTACAGACATACTTGCTGACAGGTATTTTGAAATAAATGACCACACATAATTGAAACTGGTGTGATTATACTGAGTTATTTTGACAAATAAAATATGCAGAATTTTGCAGAATTTTAAAATATTGTGCGCAGAATTTTTAATTTTTTGGCACAGAATTCCAGCAGGAGTAATGACAGTCATGCAAAGCAGCAAGGCCAAGCGTCTAGGCAGCAACCAGCAGGCAGTGGCCTGTTGCTCAGACAGCTTCCCCTTCCATTGGGGCTGTTATATAATTCAGGTACCCAATGAAAGTGCTGTCTGTGCAGCCAATCAGGGGCCTCGGGCATGGCTGCTGTGTGTCTGTAGGCTTCTAGCACTAAGGCTGTTGGTCAGTGGCAGCAGTTTGGTGCAGTGGCTAAAGATGCTGCCTAAGGATCTGGCATGCCTGGGTTCAATATCAGTGTCCTGACAGTTACTGTTAATTGACTGTAAGCTCTTTGGGCAAGGATTGTGTTTCTGATCTGTTTGTACAGCACCTATTAAAATGGGGTCCTGGTGCATGACTGGGAATCTTATGCACTACAATAATATAAATATTAATAAATAATAATAATAATAATAAAGGGGCAAATCTTGTCTGAACTTCCATGGTTGTGCAATGGCTCCACTGAGCAGGGAAGGAACAGAACTGGGGACCCTGTGCTGGTGTTTAAACCCATTAGTATGCTGCAGAGAACAGCTCATTGAAGGCTAATTGAGGTACAGCATGCAGAGGTGGGTTGAGAAGGGGCAGAGTCCTGTGGGTCCAACAACCAGTGAACCTCCTGGTACTGTATGTCGGAAGTTGCAATAGAAGCCACATTTTGTCTCTACTACCAGTATGTGACCTGGTGGGGATGGAAGGTTGCATTTCTCACCCTCCTATGCAGGAAACGGTACTGGGCTGAGGTAGGATATGCTCATCCATGAAAGCCATAAATACTGAAAGAGAGGTGTGGGGAGAGGCACTAAACTTCAGGGAACATATTGTCCTTCTGTTAGGTAGTCTACAACAGTGGTTTTCCACCTGTGGTCCATGGACCTCTGAGGGTCTGCAGACTATGTCTAAGATTTCCAAAGGAGTCCATACCTCCATTCAAAATTTTTTAGGGGTCTACAAATGAAAAAAGGTAGAAAACAACTACAACAATAAGATGTAAGAAACAACTCACAAGGGAATGAGTTACATACAGCCAGGAATTCTGGTATACTGCCCTGAGGTCCAATGAACATGGCAGCAGGAGTTATGAAACCACAGAAAAGAGAGCATGAAACAGCCCTAAGCTGCTGTAAAATCTGTGGCAGAATGCAATTGTTCTGCTGAGCATGCACAGTGACATCAGGAAAGGACAGCAGTGGTCTTGGGATCACAGGACAGGAGAAAGGGATGGAGCACTTAAGAAATGGAAAGCAGGTTGCTAGGGGATTTCTGGCACTAAAACAAATGGACAGTGCCATAGCACTTGTGTGAGTGCTTTTGGCCACCAGGTGTGCCTTGTGAATACTGAATCTATTGATCTATTTGAAGGGTTTGATGCCTAATTCCACCCTTGCATGTGCCTGCTGGATCCAGGGCATCAGGTCCTGTCCTAGTATCCTTTGGAGAATCCTTTGTTCTTCAGTGTGAACCATGTCCTTAAGGATTCATTTCTTTCTTATTTTCCAGTTCTGCATCTAGCACCTCTCTGTAATGCTCCTTGCATCGTTAAAGTTGCTGTCACCTCATCTGACCCAGGGCAGTGTTCTGATCTCTTTTTTCTTTCCATCCTTTTTGGCTACAGCCTTGTGTTGCTGCTTTGTGATTATGTTTTTACATTTTTCCCCTCTTTGTTTGCTACTTTGGCTGCTGTGTGTGGGGCCTTTCCTATAATTTCCCTTCTCGTGTCTACCCTCTGGTGCTTGCCCATTCAGATGGGTATCCATTCCCAGGGAGAGGATTGCACGTATGCTGAATTCTTCTTTTTCTGTACCTTTTTAAGCTGAAATTTTCTTGCATGCACTCTTTCCTGCACCCCTTGGTTGAAGATGCTCTTCAAGAGTAACACATTCACAACTAAAATGAATTTCTCTCTTCTTTTCCCCACCCCAGAAATAAATGACAGATGTTGGGTGGAATTCTACGCCCATTCAAGTCAATGGTAGTTTTGGTATGGACTTCAGTAGGGCCAGGATTTTATCCCTTGGGTGTGATTTTTCCATTGCCTTCCACCTTCCACCTGCACAAAGTGAGAGCAAAGTGGATGTAAAAGGCTACCGCCAATATGACAGAGTGGAGAATTCTTTTTTGATAGAGGAGCCACTCTGAGGTCAGTGCTTCCCGCCTCATGGCCAAAGTGGCCTCCTTATCTTCAGAGGGTGGAAGGATTGGAGGCAAAACGAACTAGTGGATCCTCCAGACTCATCAGTGGTGCAGATCTTCATTGTTCTGGCACAGGGAGTCTCTGCTGAATTGCACAGGGGACAAGCACCTCTTTTGTAGACTGCCCAAATCTTGTAGCCTGTTTGCAGTGGAATAGCACTGGTTCTACTACCTCTAAGGACCTATATGTTTGAGGAAAAAATGGGGAGCATTTGAGGCTCTTTGTGATATTTATGATATTGCTGTCTAACATTGCTCTCCTGAATCTGTAAGAAGTGATTTGAAGTGAGTCCACCTTTTTAAAAGGCAAACAAACCAAAGTACTGGCCTCACATTGAGTGTATGCTTTCCTGAGAAGGGCTGTTTTTATAAAATTACTTTTTAAATAATTATTTCATTTTACATTTTCAAAACTCTGTAAATCATTAGCTCAATGTATTTAATGGTTTTATTTATTCCTTTAGGGACCTCCAGGCTCACAAGGACCAAGAGGAGAACGAGGACCTAAGGGGAGACCTGTAAGTTGCTAAATGCTGTTCCTAGAAGCTCACTCAATCAGTATTCACATGCAGGGCTGACCTCAAAGTGCTAAATCGTCTTACATCTGCTCTAAGATCCAGTGCCTTATAAACATTCCTGTTCCTTTCCACCCACCTCCCAAAACACAGATCACAAGGCCTGAGGATTTTGTATCCACTGGTTCTCTGAATAGTTTGAAACATGAATTTTACCTTTGAAACAATTGACCAATGTCTAGAGGCATTGCCACTCACAAGTCATCATTTGCCAGCACTTACACAAAATGATACCCAAAATGAGACACGAAGTATCTCATGCCTTTGTAAGGCAACTAAAGGTAAATGTTGCCTTTTTAATGGCGACAACTTTGTATCAGAGGTGATATTAAGTGCTTAGAGTATTTCAAAATGGAAGGGAGAGCTCAAGAAATAAGTAGGAGTCAATGTGTGGGCAGAACATGGAAGTATGCTAGTGAATAATATTAAGACTGCACTGCAGAAATAAATGCTTAATAAAGGAATTTCAGCATCCGCATGATTGGTGGTAGTATGAACCGCTGAAAGGGAATGGTGAAGATATCAAAGGAGTTGAGGTTCTTTCAAGTGGGTCTAAAAAGGATCCTTTCAATCTCAGAATTCTCTTCTGTGCTCCATAATGTTCTAGTACGGAGCCTTTGAAATAGGATTATGCTTTATAATGATAGACTGCTTCTCCAACATGTGCCTTACTGAAACAGAACCACAGCAAAAATGCAGGTGCTGCTTTAAACAGGTTTTTAGATTTTAAACAGCAAGATTATGTCAGTTTATCTTGGATATACTCTCTCATCCCTTAATACAGAGGAAGTTCTCATTGACTGCCTCTGGCCCTGACTAAAGGCCAGACCTCTTAGACCCGTAAGAATACTTTACTCCATTCCACCCCCACTCCTCCCACCCGAAGTTTTGAGGCTGCTTTTGGAAAGGGGGGCCTCCATGCTAATGCTGACTTTCTATTTCCTTATGGACCTGCGTTTAAGGAAAACAAAAAACATTTAGATGTAAATGAAGCAGTGTCATATTTTTCTACTTTTATTTTAGGCATTAGATTATTTGTTAATCATGTAATGTGATGAAATGCCACTTGGTGGTTGAGTTTAGCAGCTGTAGGTTTTTAAAATACATTGCATTGTGGGAGGAGGAGTTTTGAAATAAGAATCAATGTAGCTGTCTGTTTAGCAACAGCAACCTTCGTTTCCGCAATCTGCCTCCTGGGATTGAACCAGTTACTTCTTTGAATTCAAACATTATTATTCTTAGTTTTTACAAGTAATGTTTTTACATGATTGAAAATAAACTAAATCTTGTTCAGGGGGCTCTAGTTTCACTTAGTATACTGGTACAGTAGGTATTAATTATATGAGTGCCTTAATAGTATGACAAACTGTGGTTTGAAGCTGTTTTACCATGGACTGTTTTCTTTCACTATAATATCAAAGGCAAAACTTTAATCTTTTGTTTTCTGAAGACCAATGACAAATGACCACAGTATTACTGTATTTGCAGTAAACTGCGTGCATGTTCAAAGGATGCCACCTTGTGGCCTAGCTGGAATATCTCTTACTTAAATTTTCCCCATGTTTGCTGAGTTACTAAAAGATGAACAGGGATGAACAAAATGGTTTTACAAAACTAAAACATTCAATATGAGCTAACTCCAGCTGATTAGTTGTCCTCTCCAAATAAATATAAACACACAATTTGGTAGTTTTCATTCCACAGTGTTGATGTTGCAGCTGATGAATTTCACATTATATTTTTTCCTTCCACAAAGTATGTGTCTAAAAGACTGTTTTGGTATAAGGCTAGTGCATTGTTGCCCTCAAACTCCATTTAGCGTGGAGGGTTCAGTGCTTGTAGGCCAGTCAAAACAAAATAAAACATCTGGAGACAACAAATATATATTATTGGCCATGATTTTCAAAATTGACTAGTAATTTTGGGTGCCTCAATTTTTTGGGTGCTCAACCTGAGACATTTTAAAGAGGCTTGATTCCCAGGTGACATGCGCTCCTCACCTTCTCTTAAATCAGGCTGCTTTAAGGTGTCTCAAGTTGGACATCCAAAATCACTTGTCATTTTAGAAAAGCTTGTCCCATTGTTCGTTGGCATACATATTTTCCTTCCAATGAGTGGATTCTGTCTGTTTCATTCCAGAACAAAGAAAAGAAAATAGAAAAACACACTGTTCCTGTTTTTTAGATTGTAAGATTTTTGAGGCTGGCATTATGTCTACCTCTGTTTGTATAAGACCTAGTATAATGGGGCACAATATTGTCTGGGGCCTGTGGGTGCTACTGTAATTTACATATTAAATAATAATGCAGGATTTCTTACAAAGTTCAGGTACCTGAGGAGACTCTAGTAGACTTACCCTCTTTGCACATCCATCCTGCAGGGATGAACTCATTCTAGTCCATAGCTCCTGTCCAGTCAACAACTAGAACTGAAATTCAAACAGTGTGTATGTGTATGTTAAGGGAAAAGGCTACTTTTCTCCCATATTGCTAGGATCACATGACTTCTGACCATAAAAACGATCTAGCTAGAATTATGAAAGAAAGCATTAACTTGTCCCCTGGGAGTTTTCAGGAGTTCTTTAGTAGCTGATATGGTCCTATGGTCACAAGTAGGCATGGGCTATCCTAATGCAGTCCCCAAACTCCCAGGGGACTCATTCCAGTGCACAACAAACCCTCAGATGATTACAGTCCTTATCAAATAGAAATAAAAGCAAGCCAGATTGTTATAGTAGTACAGCATGTGTTTGTAATGACGGCTCATTAAAGAAGACTTCATAAGTTTTATGTTTGTGGGCTCTTTATAGAGATTTAGCAAGGTTCAAAGGCTCATAAAATGTTTCCTTCACTATAATCAAACATATCTCTCTATGTGTAGGTAGAAGTGAAAGTGGTGGTCGGAGCAAATACTTCAAAGTGTTTATTCATTTAAAAATGGATTTTTACGTGTCCATGAAATATTTCTATTGATTTTTAGCTGTTTAACTCCATTGATGTCTTGCCAGCTGCTTCTTTATTTAGTTCTTCTTCTCATACAAGCTGGATGCAGGGGAAAGGGGACAATATGGAATTCATTAGAATGACTATGTGACTGTAGTCACTCAGAGAAGCTATGGGATAGATTCTGGTCTAATTTATGCCACTGCTAATCTGAGGTAACTCCTTGGCATCAGTTAACCTCATATTTGCACTGGTATAGATCACATTCTGAGGCCTGGTGTACACTAGAAAATTAAGTCAGCTTAACTACATTGCTCAGGGGTGTGAAAAAGCGGTGTAGGTGAGCCAACGTAGACAGTGCTAGGCTGACAGAAGAATTCTTCTCTTTTGACCTACCTACCACATCTAAGGGAGGTGGATTACCTGTGCTGACAGGAGAAACCCTCCCGTCAGTGTAGGTAGTGTCTACTGAAGCATTGCAGTGGCACAGTTGCTCTGCTCTAGCATTTCAAGATTAGGCAAGCCCTGTTCTTGTGTGTCATTTGTGCAGCAAATTCATGATAGTTGGAGGTCTGTCTCTGATAGAAGGCTGCAAACATTCAGCTTCATTGAAATCTACTCTGTATATCTTCTAATCAAACATCCTATTTTTAGAAAAATAATTCTTGCTACACTTACACTGTGTGCAAGGCTAAGCATTTCTAAAGCCACAATAAACAGCTTTTGGGAATGATATGAACTGTTCCTGGGCCCCTAAAAGAATATTTTTAAAGAAGACAGTCTAATTTATCTCTATACTTGATGGCTGCTGTTACTTCCAGCCAGTGCTTCTTGTCTGAGGACCAGGAATGATCATAAGAATGGTCATGTTGTGTCAGACTAATGGTCCATCTAGCCCAGTATCCTGTCTTCTGATAGTGGCCAGTATCAGATGCTTCAGAGGGAATAAACTGAACAGGGCAATCATTGAGTGATCCATCCTCTGTTGTCCAGTTCCAGATTCTTGCAGTCAGGGGTTTAGGAATACCCAGGACATGGGGTTGCGTCCCTGACAGTCTTGGCTAATAGCCACTGATGGACTTATCTTCCATGAACTTATTGCATTCTTTTTTGAACCTGGTTAAGTTTTTGCCTTAACAGGTTGACTGTGCATTGTGTGAAGAAATACTTCCTTTTTTGTGTGTTTTAAATCTGCTGCATATTAATTTCACTGTGTGACCCCTGGTTCCTGTGTTATGTGAGGGGTAATTCTTCCCTATTCACTTTCTCCACACCATTCGTGATTTTATAGACCTTTATCATATCCCTCCTTAGTCGTCTCTTTTTCAAGCTGAATGGTCCCACTCTTATTAATTTCTCCTCATATGGAAGCTGTTCCATACTTGTAATCTTTTTTGTTGCCCTTCTCTGTACATTTTTCAATTCTAATACATCTTTTTTGAGATGGAGCAACCAGAACTGCTGTCTGTATTCCAAGTGTTAGCATACCACAAATTAACATAATGGCATTATGATATTTTCTGACTTATTATCTATCCCTTTCCAAATAGTTCCCCCCATTCTGTTAACTTCTTTGATTGCCACTGCACACTGAGTAATGTGTTCAGAGAAGTATGCATGATGACTCCAAGATCTCTTTCTTGAGTGGTAACAGCTAAATTAGACCCCATCATTTTGTATGTATAGTTGGGATTAGGTTTCCAAGGTGCATTACTTTGCACTTATCAACACTGAATTTCATCTGCCATTTTATTTAGTTTTGTGAGATCCCTTTGTAACTATTTGCAGTCAGCTTTGGACTTAACTAGCTTGAGTACTTATGGGGCATGCTGTCTGCTTGCGGACCTTTTCAGCAGAAACATTACCATTTCCCTTGGTTTTAATAAAAGCTAGTCAAGCATTTGTAAAATCTAAAGAAGCTCATTAGTATATTTGGTATGTATCTGTACTAACTTTCTGCTGACTTTCTTTCAAGGGTCCTCGTGGTCCTCAAGGGATTGATGGGGAACCTGGTATCCCTGGACAGCCTGGTGATCCTGGACCCCCAGGTCATCCAACTCACTCAGGACCAGATGGGAGGAGTGCGGTAAGTTTTATAGATGCATAAGAATGGGACCTAGGTGGATGATGGACTGGATCAATCAATGTGCCAAATGCCCCCAATTCCCATTTACCACAGGATCTGCCTTTCAGAGATGCAAAACCGGCCATAGAAAGATGTCTTAGGGGTGGGGTGTTGTGGATATGATTCCAATCTGGTCATTAATCTCTACCACCCATTCTCATTAAAATGAATGATTTGCGATTTGATACCTGGGGCCATGGGTGAAGAAGCATAGTGAGTGTGGTGCCAGCCAATGGTAAGTGATCAAATGTTCTGTGGGAAGCAATCCTGCACAGCATGGATGTGGATTAGGTGATCTGCAAGACATTTCTTTACCAAGATTCTATGAAGTGTAGGATTGATCACGGGTTAATCTGAAATAAAATTGTTCCTTTTCATATTTTGTAAATTACATCATTTGTTGCTGTTCTAAACATATATGTCTTGATTTTTACTGCATTACTGGCTTTGTAGCACTATAATGCTATTGAAACCAAGGGAATTACGCTGATGACCGATGTAAAACTGGAGTAATGTAGTGGTGAATCAAGCCCTGATAATGCTGGGCAGTATGTTGGCTCTTTATGTTACTCTAAGTGACCCTAAACCCAGCTGATCCAGCCCTCTAATGATATCCCCAGCATTGTGGTACAGAACTGCTGTAGTGGTTGCTACACCACCCATCTTTTGTGGCAGCTGGCCTAGAAAGTGTAGAAGGAAGAAGTATGGCCACAGCTCCCCTGCTTCCAAGAGAATCCTGGCTTGTGTAATGGTCCCATGGTAGGAACAGGACAGGGCAGCCTTCAGGCACCTGCGCATTGTGGCAGGGGACCAGTCTGATATGGTGCACCTATAGGGTCAGAGGAGTGCAAAGGGCAATGAATGTTCCTCGGTCACAATTGAGGAGCTGGCCCTAAATAAACAAAATAAAAAGGCTTGGTTGTTCAACCATATCAACAAGCAAGTAGGCAAGAGAGGGGTTCGTGTTTGTTGAAAACCCTCCCTGCTTTAATTAATTTGTTTTGTGGGCTGGCACAGGATCACAAGAACAGCAGTTGCTCTTCAGCTTTGCTGACTAAGGGAAATACAGTCAAAGCTATTTAAGATGGAAGAAAAAATCAGCTAGTTTTTGACTTAGCTTCCGATATTTTTGAATGTTAGGGACATTTATGTAAAAACAAAATAAAACATGTGAGGCTCAGAATACTCTGAAAAGTGTCTGCAGCCAAGATTAAGATGGGTATAACTTTAAAGTCAGTGAAAGAGAAATTTATCTCATTTCAAGGAAGATCTTTCCTTTAATAATAATAAAAAATCTTTTTTGGATTAAAGTGCAGTATGGTTTGAAAAACAAGCATGCAAATTGTGAATTACCTAACTCGGCTGCTCTTTGAGGTCCTGATCCAACTTCTGTTTAAGCGAATGAAGGTTTTTCTTTTAATGACAAAAATAAGATTTTCCTCTTTAGCACTGCAGAGCCAATATAAATAATGAAAAGGGAGTTGTGTAGTTTTCTGACTTTTGCATCATGAACACAATTGCCAGCTAAAATTGGGCTTCTCATTTTTACAGCCGTTTTCAGCTCAGATGGCAGGATTGGATGAGAAATCTGGACTCAGTAGTCAAATGGGATTCATGCCCGGTTCAGTGGTGAGAACACATTGAGTACCTCTGTATGGTAGAACAGATCTGAAGTAGAATATGTATGCAAGAAATGAATGAATAGCAAAGACATCCACCCAAATGCCATATGCTCCCTTTATCTAAATGTACTTAACACAGAATGCTTTAGTGTCGTTTTAAATGTTTATGTAAAAGAGATGAAAAAAGTATTCTTTTAGCTGAAGGGAGCATGTAAGCGCTCTTGTTTCTCTTGCTCTCTTACTCTCAATATATTAGCTCTTACCACGCGATATGGTATGAAAGACCTCCACTTTTCTCACTGCTTGTGTTTTTGCAAGGTCTTTGAAAAGTAGTAAAATAAATAAATTCTCAACTTTAAGTGACTTGAAATTGTCACTCTTAAATTTAATAATTCTGTTGCCCAAACCTGTCCTCCTTAGTTTATTGCTCTCAGTGTTCTCTTTATTCCTTTCACTCACTTTGTCACAGTATTGTCTCCATGGATATTGCCTTTTCTTCCATTCCCATTTCTAAATATGATGCTTTTTCCCTTCTAGCCCAAGCTCTTTACAGCTCCCCTTGCTTTATTTTTCTGGCCCTTTTCAAAAATTTAAATCTCATTTCAAAACTGCTCTTTTTTCACTTTTTAAAATGCTGCTTCATCTAGGGCCTGATTTAAAGTCAACTGATGTCAATTGGAGCCTTTACATTGACTTTATTGGGCTATGGATTAGAAATTTTGTATCTTCCTTTTTCTTTTCTTTTCAACCCAACATTTGATTCTCACCCGGTGGTTTACTTGTTTGTTCCTATATTTTTTATTGGTCTGTTGCTGTTTCCTTCTCTTACCCGCTCCTTGTACTGGAAATGTAATATGGAACCCACTTGAAAACCATGGGTTCTGTGTTTAAGACGGAACATGAAACTTGTATGATACCAGTTCTTTGTGACTTTGTCAAAACGCAAATTCTGCTCTCCTGTAGTATTCTCTCTTATTTCCCTAGTGTTCCTAGAAGCCGGGTGAGAATTGCTTTCAAACAAAATTGTTATTGCTCTCAGAGTTGAGGTTTCAATTCAATAAGTTATTTTTCTTAAATTTCCCTCCTTTCTTAGGGAGGAAAATTTCATGAAATTCTGAAAAAATGTATTGTGAAACTCGACCCTTTAAAAATAGTTGTTAAGATTTCACAGATTCAAAACACTACTGAGGCCCTCTCCCATACATTTAGTGTAGCAGGATAGGCACAGTACAGCACTGGTCCTACAGTTCTACTCATTTGAATAGTGAGGCAGAGATTTGAGTTTGGGCTTGGAATTAATTAAACATGACATTTGGCTACATTGTACTTGACAAGTTTATTTTTGATTGTTACATTTTTGTTGTAGAGTGATGCAGGCCTCAAAGCCTCACAGGACCTAAGGCCTCACCACACATTCCATGCTTGTGGCATAACTAAGAAGAGAGTTTCTCTCCTCTCACATTTAGTGACTCTACAGAGAGAAAGCAATCCAAGGTTTTCAGCCCCTTCTGAATTACATGCCTCCCAATTTTCTGATTCTTCTTCAACTCCCTTCCTCTTCTTCCCTTCCCCTTTTGACTCCCTTCTGCACCTAACAGCCCAGTGTCTACTGAGTATCAGCTGATTATGCTTCCAGAGGCTTTGACCATAGAAGTATTAGCTTGAAGGTCACCATCAGACATGCCCTTCTGCTTGGTTTACATGGTGAGATGATTTGATTTCATTTATTTTAAGACTGTTTAACAAGCCCTTGTGTTTTTAATAGGGTCCAGTGGGTCCAAGAGGTCCTCAGGGTCTACAAGGACAACAAGTAAGTGATTTGTTCCATGCTATTTAGCATAGATGTACACAAAAGGAATAAGAACAGGCAGAGTGCATGGTATCTAAAGTTTTCATGTAGGCCCTGTTTCGGGAAATCATCCCTCATCAAAAGTGTAAGTCCTTTACTAGTTAGGGATGTACTTAAGCATGCAGTTAAGTGCTTTCCTGATTTAAAGCCATAAAGATGTAGTGCACACACAGAAATTCCATCCTAAAAAGTATTACTGGTCTTGTATTTAGAGAATAATAACATAATCTCTTTTATTTCATGGTCATTTTTCAGCCTTACAAACCACAGGTATCTTGATACTCATGATCTTAGATGCATGTGCAGTTTATGCTCAAGTCAGAATTTACTTCCTGGTTTTAAAATTGATTCCAGTTATCAATGAAACGGCTTTGTTTCAAATTTACTGGCCAAATTCTGCCACCCCTGTGAATTTTGAATAGTACCTTACTCCTCCAGTAGTCCCACTGGTTTGTGGCTCTCTGTTACTGTTCTACTTCGATGAAGTGTTTATCCTGATATTTGATGTACAAAGGAGAAATCTGTTTAAAGTAAATACTGCATTCTTCAGAGTTACCTTCTGCACCGAAAGTCAGGAATCTTGGTGCCAACATAAGTCCAGTGATGGTTTATCAGGTTTCAGAAGACAATCATGTTAATCCAGAGAGACCAATTTGCTATCAGGTCCATAAAAGGTCTTTTTACTCAACACATGTTTTAATTATGGCACTCTTAAATAACAGAAAATGTTGGCTATTAACTTTCTCTGGCTTCAGTATCAGCACTGAGTGGGCTTCAGATGGGGTAAAGATATGCTGAGCTGCAAAATGTGCATGTGGCTCAGGACTCTTCTGAAGTTTCAGGGGTATTAGGATCCAGGGTATTCCTTTATTCCATTGTCATGACATGAGTTCAAATCTGGATCCGAACTGTCTCAAGAACAGTCATTATTCCGATCTAGGTTGCTAATTTGTGCCTGTATAGTTTTTACTATTTGTAACAGTTTTCCAGACCACTACCTTTGGTTCTAATCCACTCTATATTAATCCTTTTTTGGGTCAATTTTAGGGTGGTATTGGCCCCACAGGCCCGCCAGGTGAATCTGGGGATCCAGGACCAATGGTAAGGTCAAATATATGTGCATCTTCCCACTGTAATATTGCAGACTGTAACAGTAGAGACTATTCTAAATTCTCACCATACCATAGGCTCCTCTCTTGCTGCATGCACCAAAGTGACCATGTGAGAAGGGCTGCAGTCAGGACTGGTAATGATATTTTTCCACTGGTTCACTGAGTTTTAATTGCTTTGAATGGCAGTGATGGTCCACACCTGAACTTGAAAGGGTGTCAACTTTTATTAATAAATAACAGTCCAATCTCAGATTGGAGGAAGGTCTCAAGTGGGGCTCCACAGGGATCTGTTCTGAGTCCGGTGTTATTTAATGTCTTTATTAATGACCTGGATGTAGGACTAGAGAACATGCTGATCAGATTTGCAGATGACACAAAGCTAGGGTTGCAAACACTTTGGAGGATAGAGCTAAAATTCAAAGGGATATGATACATTGGAGAACTGGTCTATAGATAACAATATGAAATTCAACAAAGACAGATGTAAGGTGCTACCCATAGGGAGGAAAAACCAAATGCACAAATACAGATTGGGGGAAAACTGGCTTGTCAGCAGCAGTGCTCAGAAGGAGGTGGGAGTTGTGGTGGATCACAACCTCAACAGGAATGAACAATGCAATGCTGTTGCAAAAAAAGCAAATGTATTAACAGGGGCACAGCATGCAAGTCACAGGGGGTGATAGTACTGCTCTACTTGGCATTGGTTAGGCCTCATCTGGAGTACTGTGTCTAGTTTTGGTCACCACTTGTATAGAAAGGATATAGAGAAACTAGAAAGGATCCAGAGGTGAGTGACAAAGATGATCAAAGGGATGGAACACAATCCATGTGAGCAAAGGCTGAAGGAACTGGGTATGTTTAGTTTGGAAAAGAGGAGATTGGGGAGCACATGATAGTGGTCTTCAAATACTTGAAAGGATGCCATAAAAAAGATGGAGAAAAATTGTCTCTTGCCACAGAGGGCAGGACGAGAGGCAATGGGTTCAAATTACAGCATAGCAGATTTAGATTAAATTTCAGGAAAAACTTCCGAACTGTAAGAACAGGAGGACAATGAAACAAACTACCTCAGGAAGTCATGGAAGTTCCTTCAGTGGAGGTTTTCAAAAAGAGGCTGGATAGCCATCAGTCTTGGATGGAAGAGGAGATTGGGGGGCACATGATAGTGGACTTCAAATACTTGAAAGGATGCCATAAAAAAGATGGAGAAAAATTGTCTCTTGCCACAGAGGGCAGGACGAGAGGCAATGGGTTCAAATTACAGCATAGCCACATGTGGCCCATCAGGGTAATCTGACTGTGGGCCGTGAGACATTTTGCTGATGTTGACCGTCTGCAGGCACGGCTCCCTGCAGCTCCCAGTGGCTGCGGTTCGCCGTTCCTGGCCAATGGGAGCTGCGGGAAGCAGCGGGTTGCAGAGACATGCTGACTGCTGCTTCCCACAGCTCCCATTGGCTGCGAGCAGCGAACCGCGGCCACTGGGAGCTGTGGGGGACTGTGCCTGCAGATGGTCAGTGTCAGCAAAAAGTCTCGTGGCTCACAATCAGCTTACTCTGATGGGCCGCAGGTTGCCCACCCCTGGCTTAGGCACAACAAATCCTACATCCTGGCAGGGTGGACTAGACGACCCTTGCGGTCCCTTATATCCCTATGATTCTCACGATTAGCTCTTTTCATCCACTGATCTCAAAATACTTGAAGGTGAGTAAACATTAGTATCCGTGCATGGCTGGTGGGGTGATTTTAAAAAAGAAAGATTAGAATGATGGTCCCAAGGTCACACAACAAGTCATGGGCAGAATCAGGACTACAGCCCAGACTCCAAGAACTCTGCTGTAATCGCTAGCCCTCGCTGCCTGTCAAGAGAGTGGATATTGCTATTAGTTTCACTTGACTGCAGTGTGTAAGGTCTCTGAAAGGCCCCTGCTCATGATCCTGACTAAGACTCTGGAATAACTAAAATACACTTTTGCCCTCATAGAATTCATCCCACATTTTATTCAAAGCCTAGTGTCGCTTTCCTAGGGCATTATGGAATAGAATGGTTGAGAAGGGATAAGAATTATGATGGTGCTGAAAATTAAAATCCTCTTCACTACTGTATGTTGTCTTTATAAAATGACCTTTCAGAATGAAATATATTTATTTTCTGGGGGGCTGTTGATTAATTAATGTATGATGTATTTAATTACTAGGGTCCAGTTGGTGCTCGGGGCCCTGAAGGACCTCCAGGCAAACCTGGTGAAGATGTACGATTTTTTTTGTTTAGTACCTTGTTTTACTTTTAATAAAACATGTATACTTCTCATATACAGTTGCTGGCCAGTGCAGGTGTGTGTTCTGATGATTTCTATCCATTGCCTTTTCACTGTAACTTCACTATTCACCTCCAGTGTCATAGCTACTAACTTCCCGCAAAGACGACAAGACTTCTGTCTTGTCAACAGTTTCCCTTTTTTACCTTGTGGGGCCAGTGGTGAGCTATGCAAGGTACTTACTCCTCCACAGGGCTAAATGAAGCATCTTCCTAATGTTTCTTGCCCTGCTAGCTCTCAGCTTGAGATGCCTTGTTTGGAGCACTATGGTCAGTTAGGGAGAAAAAAGAACCACAGTAATATTGATCTGGATCTATGACATGTGTTGTTATTTTTAAACCATTTGATTTGTTCCTCAAAATTTAACCACATCTGTAAATGAAGGAATGAGTTAGTTATAACTGTGATGTGTTACAGTAACATATCCCTGCTTTGAACAGGGGGTTGGACTAGATGACCTCCTGAGGTCTCTTCCAACCCTTATCGTCTATGAATCCTCTGCCACCAATTTGTAACCTCATACGACTAGGTGAAGGATTTTCTGGTAGCGCACATGTATCTTGTGTTTGTAAAAGCAGGACTGTTGCACCTTAAATTGAATTTTAACAAGTTGTAAAGAGTTAAAAGTAAAAGTCAGTTAAAGTTATGGAAATATATTTTGTGAAGACATAATGAACTCCCTTAGTGGCAATTATACAGTACAAATAATTCAAACAATAGGAATTTTAGGAAAGGATCAGCTCTTAATCCACTGAAGCCAATAGAGCCCATGTTGCTCCTATTTCCAGACTCCAAAGAGGTCCATTAGTTTCCTTTATAATCTGTAATGAATGTCATACCACCTGTGTCTAGAATTTTCCTTTTCCTAAATCCTTTTAGCGTCTTTAAGTCTAGAGCCCTGGATGCTTTATAACTAATTCGTGCAAATAAAGGATTGGTTGGTGGCTATGGCTAACTGTAAATAATCCTCTTTAAAGTTCACTTACTCAATTCGAGTCAGATTTCTTTCACCTTCAAATTGCACAGAAAATGCTTTCATTGAATTATGCTTAATTATTCAGAATTCTGCACAGAGACAAGGAAAGATATCAAGCTAAAGCCCAAACCACTGGAAGTTAATATTACCACAGAAAATTTTTAGATCATGAACAAAGTTAAATTATCATTACAAAAGGTTAAATTTTTACTAAGCCAGAACAAACTATTCTGCAGCGCCATCTAGTGACACTGAAGTACACTTGAGACCCACTTTAAACCCAATCCTGCAGAGTTTTCATAAGAATTTTGTTACATTAATAAATGTAGCAATCAAGTTTATTACTGTAGTCAGCACAATTAAATACATATTATAGGACATGAGTGTACTTAGTTTATGTTACTGGAGAGAAAACTGATGGAGGTGATTTGTTGAATGAGGACATGAAGTTTGGACAGAGAGATAATAAGGTAACTTATTTTTGACTTTCTTTTATCTTCACTTTTTTTGTTTTTTAGGGTGAGACCGGAAGATCAGGACAACCAGGCGAGATTGGATTCCCAGGATCTCCAGTAAGACCATGATAACTTATAGTTTAATAGACATACTGTTTGTGGCGATAATAAATATATTTGTTGTTTTTAGTAAAGTGGTGCAAAGTAGTTACAGTTACTATTTCAATACACTTGTAGTCAGTTTTCTTTAATGAACTAATACAATGCTACATTTTAGCAATGGTTGTCTTGGGTTATCCCTGAGGATTCTTTTACAGGCCCACAATGCCTCTAAAAGACTTCAAAGGAGACCAGATCTAAGATTGGGATCAGTATACCTTCTTATAGACGTATGTTCTTATCTATGGTCACCATCTTAGAGAACTCTAAAACTAAATGTAAAAAGTATAAATGTATAACAACTGTGCCAGGATGCTTGTGCTAGAATGATGTCATGGATGCAGAATATCATCCCATGCAGCCAGTAACATTTTCACCTGCTGCAAAATGGTGAAATTCATTTTTGACAGCAATGAATTCACACCACTGATGAATAGAATCCATGGAGTGTGATTCACCATTTCCCAGCATCTTGTGTTGTTATTTACACCAGTGTGGGGTAAAGTGGTACCAGATCAGAATGATCACCACTTTGCACTGGTGTAAATAAAACTCAAGGTGTAGGGTAAGGGCGAACTGGCTGCATAGTACACATATGTGTAGTGCCACCGACTTCAGGACTACTACAACAGTCAGGTACTCTCAGTGCAAGTAAAGGGTACCAGAATTTGGTCCTTAATTATCACCGCTGCTCATTTTTATGGATTTCTCTAACCAGATTTGATATACTTTAAAATTTTTCTCCTTTTCTGTGTTATTTACTGTTCCTGTATTTTGTCTTTTCAAAAAAAAAAAGCAACTAGTTATTAAATCAGATACTTAATAAAATAAATGATGGGGAAAGATTATTTTAAGATGATGAGTTTGCGGTATGTTGCATGTCTGACATATGGCATTCATTGGGCTGGTTTCTCTGGTTCCCTAAGCTCACAAAGGGACCTTAAACCAGCCTGAGATTCCCCCTGGAGAATTCTACTTTTTAGGAGGCATCTTTGGCTGAAGTAAAGTTGGCGAGATGCCCTTCCAATCTCCAGTTTAAGTGAATGTGGTGTGCCTGCTGGTGGCATGTTGAGATTGGGGCGGGGGGGAGGGTATTGTGTAGCAGGGGATCAATGAGCCTGATCCCCGTCTGGTGAAAGGTCTGCTATAGAGCTTATGCCAACAGCAAAAGTTAGGATAGATCCCCTGCTGCTCTAACTTCCACTGGGGGAGAGTAGCTGGGGATCAGGGATCTGCGGTCAGCTCTTTGCTGCCAGTGCTGTCTACTGAGTTGGAGTGCAACTCAGACATAGAGAGGAACTGGGGTTATTGGTTTTTTTAGATTGGATGTGGTGTATGTTGGTACATGACATTTCAAACTCTATGACATAATATGACAATACTAAAGAAAATGCTGCTCTTTCTATTAAATAGTTCATTTTAGCAGTTTGTCATCCACAGTATAGTTAGCAGTTCAACAGCGATTCCAGTCAATGAAGAGGAAATGAAAGTGTCATTTTATTTATGATGGGGAAGTCACAGGCATCCAAAAATGCTTCCCTTCGCCATCTGATCCCAACTGCTTTGTGTTGAAGGAGATCCCATTTTTCTAATGTTGACAATTCAATTTTACACTCAATCAGAGCAAGGAGTATAGGGATTTCACCCCTTTGTTTTTTCTGCGCCTCAGTTTCCCTTGTTAAATGCTCTTTCTCCATACACATTCTGAGGCTTCATTGCAGCACACAGATCTATGGGTGAGAGGTCTGGTGTCCAGCCTTAGAGACTGCAATGACACCTTTCATTGCCTATTTGCATTTTGGGGGAAACTGAGCCCCTTTGTCATGTAGAAGTAGAAAATGTAATCTTTGAAATGATAACAGCCCTGGCATAATGTTCAAGGCCTGATTCAGCAAGGTACGTAAAAGCATGTGCCTAACTTTCAGCATGTGCATAGTGCGATTGAATAATTAGTTGGGCACATGCATAAGTAATTTGCTCAACTGAGGCCCAAGAGCAGAAGGTACTCCAAGTTTCAAACATATGTGAACAATATGGCAACATAGTAACACAATATACTGTCACAGGCCTAGCTACCTGTTTTACTAGGAATTATTTAGGCCTTTTATTTAACAAAAAAAATCTGTGTGTTTTGCCCCATTTTCCTGTACAGGTAAAACTACCCCAGGTCACTTTTGAATAGTTGCTAAGATAGTTTCAGAAACAGTTTGCTTATTAGGCTGCTTTAGTGGTGTTTTGTGATTCAACATATCACTGTGTGAGAAAGATTAAAATTTGGCAATTGATTTTATTTTAATTTAAATTATTGCTGTCTTCTGATCCCACTTAACTTGTTAGGTTCCCTTCTCCTTATGTTAAAAAACTAGCTGTGATGTTGATTATTACTCTCTTACTTCTGTTATGGATTTAGGGCTTGATCCAAGGCCCAGTAAAGTCAACAGGAAACCTTATTTACTAGGAGACCTATAAACTTTAGTACGACATTATGGTGACCATAAAAGGGACATTCATCTCACGTGGCCTCATTGTTACATGCTGTGTGTCTTGCAATGCTGTATCCCCAAGATGAAGGTGTATTAGATATGTATCAGTGAAGTGGATGTACCTAGTACTTTGTTCCTAGTTCCCATACCTGTCTTAGCTGCACTAACAGTAAGTGTATCTACTCAGATGTGTAAGGAGAGTATCGACTGTACAGATGTAGGTCACTTTATCTGTGTTCGTGTTTTTCTATTTTAGGGATCTCGAGGCTTTCCTGGTGCTCCAGGACTTCCAGGTCTAAAGGGCCACAGGGTAAGCATTAACCTGTCTGTCTTACAGATAATCTTTACAACCGTTGGAGTTTTTGCAGTCAGCCTATTGGATGCTAGTAGACTATTTGACCTATTTAGTAATGGCAAAATCATGAGAGTTAGAGATGGAAAAGTCCTACCAGAAAACCTAGCCCATCTTCCTTTAAGTGCAGGTTGATCTCTAGTGTTTTTTCCATTCTAGTTTCAAATGTCTCAGGCAACTGGGAAGAAATAAAGTAAGCAAATACTGTATTAAACTCAAGTGAGGACAAACCTGACCTTTGGCTAACTGTTCTCCCATCATGTTGGCAGGTCTGGCACTAGGAAGGGGAACTCTAGGGTTGGACATGTTTATGAAACAGAACAGTTATAAATTACCAAGATTTGTGACCAGGTTTCCTCTTCAGGGAGCAATAAATAGGGTTACAGGGAGAATAAATAGGGTTACTGTGGCTCAGAGTTTTCTCTTCATTGTTTTTAGGTTCTTTATATATATATGCAAGATTCTTGTTCTCAGAGGGAACAAACCCAAGGAAATGTATCTCACACAAACAGCTGTTTCATTTGAAAAGTATTTTAAAACATTTTCCCCATCTCTTTTCTTCTTTGTATTCTTTCTTTTTCTCCCCAGCTCAGATCCACCGTGATAAAAATATTTAAATAAAAGATTATTTCAATGATAAATATTATAAATTATTGTTTGGCTGTATACTTATACTTATATATTTCTCCTCACAGGGACACAAAGGACTTGACGGTCCTAAAGGTGAGGTCGGAGCAACTGGATCCAAGGTAATATCTTCATTATGAAATTTGGTTTTGGGTTTCAAAAGAGTTGTAGTGTTTAGCTCTTGGAGTGTCCTAATGATTCATATTTATATATTTTAGTGTCTTTCATCCAAAAGGATCCTAAAGCCCAGAGAATAAAACCTGTGGAAGAACACTGATTAATCATGCTTTCTATAATGCTAAAAACAGCTGAAGATAATAGATCTTTAAAACGAAAAAAACTTTGCTTCCTCTGCCAGTCACCAATTTCTCTGATTATTTATTTACTTATTAAATAGCTCCATAGGTGTGATTGGTCTGTTTTTGGGGCTGCTACTTGGATCAGAATTTCATTGTTCCTGAGCAGAACTGAATGGAATTTCCCTATCTGTGCAATCCACTTTACTTGCCTAAAGCTGAAGAATTTGGGCTTTATGTAGGAGTGCCAGTGGATTGGGGAGATGAAATCCTCACCCCCATCTTGGGTCTGTAGACTGTGCGTTAGCATAATGGCTGTAGATTATTTGTGTCATTGGCAAGTGTTGGGATCAGTGGATCCATGTTAAACTAGATCCCATTAATCCTCTTCTAGCTAGATCCCAGGCCACGTTTGCACTGCTCAGTGGCTCATGTGGAGCTGGCATGGAGATACTTCCTGTGGTGCACAGATGCTTTATACATTTGCCTTACACTATTTTGGGCATTTGGACAGGCCCTACATCTATAATTAGGTATGGCAGAATTTGATTTTTTTAATAATTCCAACAGATAATATCAGTCTTTATTTTTAAGCATTTTCTTCAATTTGTAGCAATTTAAATGTTCACAATTGCACAAAATTATGGGTTTTCAACTTTTTAAATTTTGATCTATTTAAATTCTCACAGTTGAGGGAAGTTATTGGGGTGTCAGAAAATAATTATTTTATGACAGTAGACATTGAGATTCAAACGGTTGAAGCTTTAGAACCATTAAAACACAAATTGTCAACATCACATGTCAAAATTTACAAAGAAAATATCCTTAAACTCTAATAAGTTCTCAAGCAACATTTTCTTACTTTGCCTATCTGAAGATGTCGATTACTATCGATAAAAATATTTTTTGTTCCGTTTCAGTGTCAATCGACATTTACTGACATTATTGTATGTAGTATCTCTCTAATTTACCGACATTGACCAATAAAAATCGAATCCTTCCAAGCTATCTATAGTGTAAAATAACCAAACTGAAAAGAAACTTTTCTGGTATTCTTTATGTGCAAAACAGGCCCAAACCTGCTTCTTCCCCTTTGCAGGTCAGCTGTAAGTGGATTTAGTTTAAAGTAGTTTTAACACTGTTTAGCCGGCTAGCATGGATTGTGACAAGTTGTGTTAAAGCCACTTTTAAAAAGGGTACCAGACTCCTTTATTGGTTTTTTTCCCTGCCATATTCATACTGGCCTACTAAATGGTGTTGAAACTATTTTATCCTGCAGAAGGCAGAAACAGCAGATGGTTTGGAACTGTTACCTTTAGATTAAGTGGATATAGAAAAACTAATTTTGGTTACTTCCAGAATAAAAAACAATTTAAAAAAATTGAACATGTTGGGCCTTTTTACAAATCATCACTTATTAAATCAAAGCACTGCAGGTTGGCTTGTCTTAGAATCATAGAAGATTAGGGTTGGAAGAGACCTCAGGAGGTCATCTGTCCAACCCCCTGCTCAAAGCAGGACCAACACCAATTAAATCATCCCAGCCTTTGCTTTGTCAAGCCGGGCCTTTAAAACCTCTAAGGATGGTGATTCCATCACCTTCCTAGGTAACCCATTCCAGTGCTTCACCACCCTCCTAGTGAAATAGTGTTTCCAACCTAGATCTTCCCCACAGCAATTTGAGACCATTGCTCCTTGTTCTGTCATCTACCACCAGTGAGAACAGCTGAGTTCCATCCTCTTTGGAACCCCCCTTCAGGTAGTTGAAGGCTGCTATCAAATCCCCCGTCACTCTTCTCTTCTGCAGACTAAACAAGCCCAGTTCCCTCAGCCTCTCCTCATAAGTCATGTGCCCCACCCCCCTGATCGTTTTTGTTGCCCTCCGCTGGACGCTCTCCAATTTGTCCACATCCTTTCTGTAGTGAGGGGCCCAAAACTGGACACAGTACTCCAGATGTGGCCTCGCCAGTGCCAAATAGAGGGGAATATCACTTCCCTTGATCTGCTGGCAATGCTCCTACTAATGCAGCCCAATATGCTGTTAGCCTTCTTGGCAACAAGGGCACAGTGCTGACTCATATCCAGCTTCTCATCCACTGTAATCCCCAGGTCCTTTTCTGCAGAACTGCTGCTTAGCCAGTTGGTCCCCAGCTTGTAGCGGTGCATGGGATTCTTCTGTCCTAAGTGCAGAACTCTGCACTTGTCCTTGTTGAACCCCATCAGATTTCTTTTGGCCCAATACTCCAATTTGTCTATGTCACTCTGGACCCTATCCCTACCCTCCAGCGTATCTACCTCTCCCCACAGCTTAGTGGCATCTGTCTTGTCTAGACCAAAACATTTTTGCTAAAATTTCCCACCATTCAGTTCTGCCATTAGTAGCAACGGTAGAAGCGCACCCGTGTATATAGGGCACAAGTGTCGGTTGGCATTTTAGCCATGTATCCTGTAGATTAGATTGCTCTCCCTGCCCTAGGGAGTAGGATGTTAACAGTTCTTGCTCATCCACACTGCTGTTGTGGTCAGTCTTTATCTTCTTACATTTCCTCACCCAACCCATCCTGGCCAATGAAAGAGCTGACCACAGTCTGGTTCTCTGGCAGTCAAGCACACTGACAGTGCTCAATAATAAATCATCATAATTGTAGCAGATTGGTGGGTCAGGCATGAAAATATCTGGGGGGGGAGTGGAAGGTACTATTCTCTTCCTGTATTTGGAAACTTGTGCATTATTCAGCATATCTCGTAGGGATGAGCTTATTCTGCTTCAGTGGGAACTCAGAAACATGGCTCTTCCCATCAGCAATGGGACTGATTTATGTAACTTCCCACACATTGCTATGCAAATTTGTCCCTAATATAGCTAAATTAAACTTAAGTGGTGGTGATAAGAGATGGAGTTTCATTTTCCTCTAACTTTTTGTGTGTGCTTTCATTTGCGTTTTTAGGGTGAAGCTGGACCAACTGGCCCAATGGGTCCAACAGGCCCTCTAGTGAGTGTTATTTGCAGTGTTTGCAATTGGATTTTCTGTTCTGCTTAACGTGTAGCTGTGAGACTGCAAACACCGATCCCTTATTTTTTGTCATAAGAAGCCTGTAATGCATTTAGGAGTTAAGTTTTGTTGAAAACCATGTCTTACAGAGCTAAATTCTGTGCTGGTGTAAATGGGTGCAACTCCATTGTAGTCAGTGGAGCTATGCTAGTTTTATACCAACAGAGAACCTGGCACATTGTGTTCCATTGTTCCCCAGAACTGACGCCATGTAAGTACATTGTCAGTAACTGCAGTAAATCAGAAAATTAATACAAATCTGAATTAGGTTTTGGTATGATCTTTTCCCCATTGTGATTAACCGCTATATACCCTTTAGGCCCATCCTGATTCTTTATATGAAAATATTTTAATATAATGAAAATCTCAAAGTAGGTCACTTCGAGTCAATAATTGAAATTATTTCAGTTAGAAAAATATTAGCTAAGAAAACTACAGACAGATGATTTTTGAGTTTGTGTCTAGAATAAACATGTGGGGTGAGGAGTCTCTTCTCTCTGGCAATCTCAGAATGCTTTTACTTAGCTGGTATTTAGGGCATCTGTAAAACTATAAGCATTAGTGGAGATAAAGGCATCTGGTTTTGATGAGTTATCCTGTGTGGTGCAGAATGTAATATCTCTGAAATGGATCTCAATTAGTGAATCAGCCGTAGTAAATGGGATTGAGTATTGACCCTCAGTGAGTATGCAGAGAATTTAGTCTTTGTGTGGCTGAATTTGAAATAAAGCTACAAATGGAAAAGAGAAATTACAGAGCAATTCAGTTCCCTTGGGCAAAACTTGTAAGGCTGACCGAGGACATAGATTTGCTTCAACTTTATGGGCACCATAGACCAGGGTAATTACTAGCAGAAAAAACAGTGGTCTGATCCTGTAACACTTAGTCACATGAGTAGTTCTTAGTCATTCTTGTATTCTTATAATCATGCTGTCTTTGAAATGTTTGGCACCAAATTTCATCAGTGGGAGCAAGACTGAACCCAGTGGAATACCTCTTATGAGTAAGGCTTGTCAGATCAGACTTCATTACTCTATAAGTTCTGGAGTAGGAGCGCAATGAAAAGTTTTTATTGAAAGAAAAAGGAAAAATCAGAGACGTTTAAAAGAAAACTGAAGAAATGTCTATACTACAGTTATTCTGAAAAAAAACAGTAACAGTGAACTCCTGCATTCCACTTCTTATTATTCTCATACAATAAGTATTAAATTAAAGCGTTTTTCTGTTCTCTTTCCATAGGGTCCTAGAGGAATGTCAGGAGAAAGAGGGCGAATTGGACCACAAGGCGCTCCTGTAAGTGGATTTGAGGTTTTGCTGCTGTCTGTTAGCCCTGCTGCTGTGCTTTACTTGTTTTATCTAAATTACAGTCACGTTTCTTCTTTCAAGTTTTGAGCTTGCAAAAATTTACTAATGAGTGAGTAATTTACTCACTCTCGTGCTCACATTTAAATCCCCCCCTCCACAAGTAATCCCTTTATAGTCCAAGGCTACTGCAAGAACTGAGTACAGATTTGCAGGATCAGAGCCATAATTTACATTTAAAAAAACAACAATATCTGTAAGTTACAGACATTAATTGCTATATTTTATTAACATAGGTGCCAAGAATAAACTGGATGCATGGGGTGACTCTGAGAAGAACTGTACAAAATTGTTAAATATGTTCACAACGTTTTTCATCAGTTTTGTGATCCAGAAATTACATTTTTGGTTTATAAAATTTCTGTGAAAAAGCAATTTTCACAAAAACTTGCAAAATTTGAAATTGTATAAGTTTCTGATGCAAATTGATTTTCAGCGAAAAAAAAGCCCCTTAAAATGAAAATTTCAAAAGTAACCTTCTTTTAGTTCAAAATAGAAAAAAATGGTCTCACTAAAAACAAAAAAGTGAACTTTCTTAAGTACTTCATGATATGGGACCATCTCTGAAAAGAAATGCAAAAGAAATGTAGTTTTACATTTTGTTTCAGGTTTTTTTTCACATCTCTACTCGTGGCATTTATGAGTCTAGTGCAGTGGTTCTCAATCTGTTTACCATTTTGGGCCACATATACAGCTCTCAGTGTGTTATGTGGGCTGCATCCACACACTATATATACTATCTGTATGGCCCTGAGGATGTCACATGGGCTGCAGCTGTGTGCTCATTGGGCTGTAAGCGTCCCGCGGGTTGAGAATCACTGGTCTAGTGTGTACTACTCTTCACAATAGCAAACATGAACTCCTGGCCCCATTAAAATCACTAGCAAAAGTCCCATTGACTTCAACAGGCTGTGATTTCACTCTAAAACTCTTCTGTGTCCATTCTGTGATGGATTTATGGACCGGTATAATTTAAAGACAGTTGTAAATTGGCTCTTTTTACAATCACTAATATTCAAGGACAGAGTTTAATAAGAATTTCTATAAATATACTGTGGCTTGTCTATCTTTATGTCTAGGGTGGACGGGGTTCGCATGGTATGCCTGGGAAGCCTGGGCCAGTGGTAAGTTACTTTCCTTGTTCCCAGTGTTGTGATTTTCCTTTGCCTCCAGACATCCTTTAACCAGAAGGATGAGTAACTGTTGCCATTTTTTAGTCTGGTAATTGAAGGCAATTCCTGAATATCTTTGAATGATTCCTGATAATGCCACAAAATTATTAATCAGAACTGTGGAGATGTGTGCTCTGAGAGCTAAATCACTAAGATTTTGCTTCCTTTCAAGTAAGTGATTTTAAGTAGGGAGTAGGCTGGTGCTTTGTTCATATTCCCTCAGGGAACTGATGTACTGCTACATTAATGCAATGGAACCTAGATGCAAAAAGGTTAAGCATTTTAGAAATACGTATTATAATAAAGAATCATTAATAAAAAGTGTCTTTCTTTGCAAATAAAGATGTCAAAGGTATTTATACCAGTTCTCAGTAAGAAGTAATGAATTTCATTAATAACAGAAAGATGTGAATTTGCTACCTCAAATCCATAAGGACTATATATTTTCAAAACTTATAAGGATATGTAGCCCTTTTTTTAGAAGAAGTCATACACTGAGCTGATGAACCAGAAACATACACAAATGTATTACCAGCTGATAAACTGCCTCCTTGAAAGATCAATTTATTACAAAAGACTAATGTCATTTATATAGAAGTTTATCAAAACTTAAAATAATAATTTAACTTTTCAATTCATGATTTACACGTAGTTTTGTTACTCAGAACAGGTATTGTAAAAAGTTTTCAGATAAAGAAAATACAGTTTAAATATATTAAAAGGTTAGTGTAGCAGTTAAAACTAAGGATTTTCATATAACAAGTGACTCTGGTCCCAATCCTACAAACACTTATGGACAAATGTTTAACTTAATGCATCTGAGTACCCCACTGAAGAATATCTAGAAATCAGTGAGATTACTCGTATGTATAAAGTTAACCACATGCATAAGTGTTTGCAGTTTTAGGTCCTATAGTACTATTTACTCATTTATACTTCATCACTATAATGTTTGGCAGATTTCCACCAGAAATATACTTTATTCTTTTTTTTGCGCATGTCACTTGCCAAAAACATCTGCCAAAGTAATTGCCTATTGATACAAAATGTGATATGCCTGTATGCTGAATCTTTGTTCAGTATGAGGCACACTAGTCCAAAGTTACAATTTTCACTGTTTAAGTACATAGTCTTTCTTCCCTAATGATACTGTGTAGGCCTGGCATGAACAGTGCTAGAAGAAGTACGGAAAAGAAGTAACGAAGCTGAGATTAACAGTGGACAAAACATAAACTCACAATTGGCCTTATAAATAACATTCAGTTAGAGGATTAAGAAGTAGTGAGAAGAGTAATGTGTGATAAGCTTGCAGCCAGAGCTTTGCTTACAGCTCATGGACAGTTCATGATCTGTACAGGGATTGGTTACAAAAATTAGTAGGCCAATCATAAAGTGTGTGATACAACATTTTAACCTATAGTATTAAGTTTGAGTGCGTACATAAGCTGATTCATGATTATGTATGTTGGAGATGTGGTGCACCCTAACCTAACCCCCTACACCTGAGCCTGATCATCTCAGGTGTAGCTTTATGACATCATATAAAGAAACCTCTGGGACGAGTCCAGGTTTGAACAAAATTTTTGGATTCGTGAGAACTGGATAAGGTGTTCTTCCAGAACTAGATGAGATGTTCTGGATATGCCAAGTGCAAAAGGTCTCAGGGGGAATCCCAACATGCTGCTGTGAGGAAACAGTATTTGTCCATGTGATACACAATAGACTGTACTGTTGTAAACTCCATTAACCAATAATTGACTATGATAGAAGTTCAAGCTGAGAGTGTAGATAGCTGCCAAGTTCAGTTATCTGGTACATCCTACAGAGAAGGATACCACAACTATTACAGTACTTTAAAAATAAAATATTTCAAAGATTTTTCATGATTTTAAAACAATTCTATAACAGAAAAAAATTGAATCTCAAAACAATTCTGAAATTCTAGATGAAGTATAAATATTTCAGTGGACTTCCAACGTGAGCTCAAACCCACTGGGCATGACATCTGGTTGGCTAGCATATCTGGTACATTCCCTAGCAATCGCATAGGGAGATGCAGAATGCTTAAACATGATCTCTCTGGAGAAAGTGCTATCCAAATATATGATGAATTGGGTAAGTACAAATATGTCATAATGCTAAAATTATCGTTGCAACGAGAGAGATTTGGCAGACGAGTGTTCATGACCCGATAAATTGGGATGTAGCTTTTTCATAAATACATTAAATTAGCTATTACAGCAGTGCTTTAGCAATTCACTACAAGGTCACTGGCAGAAAAGTTCTCCATAATTAATAGCCTTTGGAACAGATTGTTCTTACTGGGTTTGTCAGTAAAAGCTTTGTTATATAAAACATTCTTTCTCAGTATACATCATGTTCTCCAAAGAGGGTGAAAATCCAGCCAAAGACAAAGAAAGGGAAATCATTTGCGAATACACAGCTGTACTCAATATTTATGACCACTGTATAGTACTATCCAAAGACTACATAATCTAGAAGGATGAGAGTATATCACATGTGTTCAGCCCACCCAGCACTATAGCAACAAAAAAGCAGTATTAGTCCACCACTTGGTTGACTCTACATTATACTTGACATCCATGGAACTTGTATGTCTCCAGTGGATTTACCTGTTATTTTTGGATGCAACTGTGTCAACTATCTTACTCATTTTGGACCATATAACTCTGCTGATCTTCACACAGAACTTTCATGGGCAAGAGTGGGATTTCCTCAGTATTTTGATGCCTATTAACATAATTAGAATATTTTTTGGAAACATTTGGATTTGCATGAACAGATCAAAAGCCATATAGGGCCCAATCTGCACATTCTGAGTTCTAAAGGGGTTTTCCCCTGTATAGAAAATAAAGGCAGGAGTATTGGAGTTATTGATCATAAAGGGCTTGTGATTTGAGTGATTGTGGGTATCATGATTAAGGCTAAGATTTTGTCACAGGTATTTTTAGTAAAAGTCACAGACAGGACGTGGGCAATAAACTATAAATCATGGAAGCCTGATCCCTGCCATGTGTTGGGCTGACAGCTGGAGCCCTGCCACGCGCCAGGCTGAAGCCAGAGCCACGCCACATGTGAGGCTGGAGCTGAAGCTGAAGAAGTCACAGAGATCTGTGACCAAATCATATCCTTAATCATGATTGATAGAGATTCTGATACAATTATTAACTTAGTACTAAATCAGAATATAATTAAGATACAATGCTCTGTTAATGATATATTCCCTGGCTGAATAGTTTTGTTGACAAGTTTGATGGGGTGCAATGTTACAAAATAGATTTAATCTTTGATTAGTGTATATATCTAAGTTTTGTTTAGCTATTTGTAATATTGTCGGATACATCATCATCTGTTGATGCAATATGCAGAGATTTTACAAATAGAAAGTTTGATTGGAAAATCAGTGATTTTTTGATTATCTTATCTTTTTAGTAACTTTTAACAGTAGCTTGAGCATAACGAAGAGGAAATAGTATATTTGTAATGAAAACTGAAACTCAATCTTGATTATTGTTTGGAGGTTGGCAGATGAACCAAGAGCTGTAACGCTGATAACGTCAGTAAAAAAGTACTTAATTCAGTGGTACTCAGATCTCAGTAGTTCGGAAGCCAAACTACCGATCAAAAGTACCCAAAAGAGCCAGAGTAGTGTGAATTCATATATATTTTATTCTCATAGCAAAACAACTGACGAATATTATTATATCAACTACAATTGGTTAATAACATAATAAAAGCATCCTGTTTGGTTAAAGACTTAGATTGGTTAATAATTAAATCACACAGTGTTTTAATATCGTGTGCTGCAAGGAGACCCATTAAAGAGCCACTTGCAGCTCGCGAACCGCAGTCCAAGTATCATTAACTTAATTAAAACATTGCATTGATGAGTGGTATTCAGTTCATACCACCTACGTCATCTACAATATTTATAGAACTGGTTTCCTCTTTTTTATGAGGCAATATGTATTGTGACTGGTGTTGCATTTAAACCCAGGAACTCCATTTGCATAGGCCTTCATCAGTGTTTAGGCTACTAGTTTTGTGATACCGACTTTGGAAATATCAACTCATGTATTTTATTTGTTTTTTTGTAGGGACCACTTGGTATAACTGGTTCTCCTGGTTTTCCGGGTCCTCCTGGTGTAAAGGTAGGAAAAGCTGATTTTTTTTTAGTCTGTTTGACTCTATTAATTAGATCTTCATATGCCCACATTTAAAGACATGTGGCATTCAGCTTCACAAATGAGAAGGTCCTTAAGAGGTGACTGCATTTCACTTTTAATTAACATCTGGAGATAGAAGCTCGAAAGAGCAGCTGTGATGAAGCAGTAGTCTTTGACAGAATACGGCCATGGTCATAGGTGAGAAACTCAAAGATAAGTGTGAAAAATGGGTTTAACTGCTGAAACAACCCTTAGAGAGACCAGGTGGGTGAGGCAAGATCTTTTATTTGACCAACTTCTGTTGGTGAAAGAGACAAGCTTTTGAGCTAGACAGAGCTCTTCTTCATTAGAATATTATGTTAAACCGTAAGGTTGTGAAATCAACTAGCTTGATAGAGTTGGATCTGTGGATCCATCCCCCAGGAAACTTAGACACCTGCAGGAAGTAGCAGTTTTAATGTGAATTGGCAATATACCTCGGTTACCATGCCATAGAATAATGAACGAATGATACAAAGAAAAGAGGTCGTAAAGCAGTTGTGCAAGGTTGGCCTCATCTCTTCTTCCCATATACCACCCCAAACATCCTTTAAAAACACCTATAAAAGAGGTGTTTTGGCTCAAAGAATGGGAACAGATTAAAACTTTTCTTAACTTCCATTTGTTAAGAGTGATGATTTTCTGGTACTCCTTATAGTTTGGCCAACATACACGATATTTAGATTACCATCACAGCATTAACATAACAATAAAAATCTGCATTTATTTTAGATTGTTTAGGGTTTTTTTAAGCCTCATTTTTGCTTGTTCTCTTCTTATCCTAGTGGTGCTTGTTCTGTTTTCCATATAATTTATACTCAGCTGATGGCATGACATTTAGACACAGTAGAAATTTTAATATGCTGGTCTTGGTTCAGCTCTGATTGGTGACTTGAGGTTTCAAGGAGTTGCTACTTTCCCTTTCTATATGTTTTTCTTATGAACTTTGTAAAAGGAATATGTAGGAGATAAATTAGTAATGTAGGACTATCTCATGGGTTTGCCATGAGCCTGGTTGAGGGGTACAATGTTGTTGTGTTGCCACAGAAGCAGATTGGAAGGTAGATTGTGACTCCGGCAGATTGAAGGCAAATTGTGACTTCTACAATCACCAACTGCTGAATGCCACTACAATATCCTAAAGAAAAGGATCAATGACTTCCCTAAGCTCCACCATCGTCAGGGGTGGGTGGAAGGGAAAATCTTGCTGCAGTAGGAGGAGAGACAGAATGGCCCTGTACTCCTCCTTCAGCTCAGCCTAAATGGAAATGGTAGACTCAGTTTCCTTACTCAGAGAGCTCTTTAGAGCCAGAGTAATGACTAACTGCATGGCCCAAAACTAAGCTGGATCATGATTGTTTAGGAGGGGCTATAAGCAGTGTCCCCTCTAATTTTTCCCACCCATGTGCGGAATGAATTTTCTTATGTGCACCAATGTGAAGGTGATGTGTGACACATCACCTCCATATTGGTGCACATAACAAAATTCATGTGGTGGGGGTTGGGCCGAGGAGTGTGGGAGAGGGCTCAGGGCTGGGGCAGAGGGTTGGAGTACAGGGGTGTGAGGGCTCCGGCCGGGGTTGCGGGCTCTGGGGTGGAGCTGGGAGTGAGGGACCCAGGGCTGGGGCAGAGGGTTAGAGTACAGGGGTGAGAGGGCTCCAGGTGGGGGTGCGGGCTCTGGGGTGGGACTGGGGAGGATGGGCTTTGGGTGCAGGAGGGTGATCTGGGGCTACAGCAGAGAGATGGGACTCCCCCCAGCTCTCTCTCCCTGCAGCAGCTCCTGGGTTTGGGGGGAGAGGCGCCTCTCCTCGCCACAGCAGCTCCAGGGCTAGGGCTGCAGTATAAGCACTCTCCTCCGGCAGGTCTGGGCTGGGGCTGGGTTCGGGCCATGCTGCCCTGGCCGTGGCTGGGTTCGGGCCACGGCAGGTTGGGGGGCCGGGCTAGGTTGGGACCGGGGGAGGGGAAGCATATAGGGAACTTAGGCTATGAGATCCTGCATTTATCTGAGAACCTACCCCAGCAAATCTAATCCATCTGCTTTGTGAGTTTTTGTGGAAGGCAGGGTATTGTGAAAGGAATACCTGAGATGTTTTCTTACAATGGAGTTCTGCAGCTATAACTGAGAGAAGAATATAGCCTACAGATAATTGCTGGTGATGCAAAAGCTAGAAATATACAGCTTGACTCTCAGATCCCAGGCTGAGTTTGAGGCACTGTCAGAAAAATAAAACAAATTTTTTGCATGTAAAGTGAGTACATTTGATATGAAAATCATTGAGAGACAATAAACATGGGACCTCACAATGACAAATTCACTTTAAGGTCTGATATCTCATTACCTGTCACCACTAGAAATTAATCCTGTACATGAACAGAAAATCTATCCCTTAATACAATACCTTAAGAGCTGGAATCCCCCATATTTTATGAAACTATTCAAATTATAGTGTCAAAGAAGGGCAAGGGTCTTATATACACTGACCAAATGGCATTTAAATCCTCCTGTATGAAGTGCTAAAACACTGTGTCATGGAAAACGAAAAGGCTATATAAAACTTCATACTTCACATCTAAAAATTCTGCAGAAATATAGTAAAACTAAAATTGTAATAAATATTTTGGTGGGCCATGACGCACCAGGGGTTCTGTGTTGAAGTCACCCTCACAACCTTTGCAAAGGATCGATGGATGGTCATCTCCTGCTCCGATGGAAATTCACACAATGCTCTGACACAGTTGCTACCATCTCACTTGTTGTTTTTTTCCTGTTCAATTTCCGATCCTCTTTATTTCTTTTTCTCTTCCTCACCTCATCCTTCTCTCTTTTTTCTCTTCCCCCTCTTCTATGCTTGTTTCTTCTTGTCTATGTTTTTCTTCATTGTTTTAAGGTTTTTTTTTAAACTCTTTTCCTGGATTTGTTTTCTTTCCATTTTAGTTATTGTCATGCTTCTCAAAATGGCCACTGTAGTCTTTGTGGGGCTGGGCTGCATTTGCTCTGATGGCTGAGCTGGAAAGGGAGACTTGGGTCAGTGGATAACTGTCTGAGCCTCCAGCCCTGTATGTGAGCTTGCTTTGGCAGCATTCAAGGAACTGCTCAATATTTTGCCCCTAGCCATGGGTTTGAAGAAGACCCAGACTCATGCAGTCTCCCCATCCTCCTTTCCCCCAGAACTGCTCCTCTTCTATATGCTGAATCCCCACAAGTGGTAGGAATATTATTATTCAGTAAAAACATCTCTCTATTAGCTAGGTAGCCAAGCTCAGCAGATGTTATATGTTGTTTATACTGTTGGCAACATTCACAAAACAATTCTCTGGAAACAAGGCTAATACAGCCATCTGTATAATGTATTAGACTAAATTATAATCCTTTTAATGCATGGCAGAAAAATACAGCAATGGCTAAACAAAACAAAGCATCTAAATAAATGTTTGAAAGAGCTGACAAGGGAAGAAGCAATGGGATTTTTTTTTTTTAATGGCAGAGCTACTTTCAGAATTGGATCCTCAGGTTGTGTAAATTGGTAAAGCTGCATTGAGCTCAATGAAGCTATGCAGATTTACACATGCTGAGGAGATGCCCTTCAGTCCTGAAGATACAGTTTTAGTGTAGCATCAGTTAAAAAAGGCAATTGGCCCACAAAAGGATAAAATTGAGGACATACCAGAGTGAATTGCCATACCAGAATAGATCAGTAGTCCATCTAGACTCGTAGGTTTTTTCTGATAGTGGTCATTACTGCATAATACATCTGACCACTTTTGACTATAGCAAGCACAATCAGTGCCTACCATATTCCTGTGTTTAATTCTTTGTTAATATTAAGTGTTTGTATCAATACAGTCCTGTAGCAGTGAGCTCCACGGGTTAATTTATACTGTGAGAAGAAGCATTTCTTCTTATCAATTCTAATTTACATAAAGTTTTAAGTCTCAGCTGCAAACAGTGCAAACAAAGACTATAAAATCAACCAATATTGACATGTTGATGGGGTTTTTTTGTATGGGTTTCTTTCTGTTGTGCTTTTCCCCCGTAATATGTTGGTGGTGTGTTTTGGATAAATTATACTTGCTACCATGCTGTTTCTCCTCCAAAAGAAAGGTACTTTGTTTATGTATAGACTAGGGGGCAAATTGTGGTTTCAGTTTCAATGCTATAAATCCAGGCAGAATTAGGTTCTTATATGTGCAATACGTTTTCCTAATATTGAAGTATATGTGAGCTTCGGTCCCATTGCTATCTATTCCATGCACTATTCCCTGTTAGTTATTATGTGCTGCTTTTAAAAAAAAATTCAATAACTGATTGTTTTCTCTTGTGAAACATTAGGGTGAAGCAGGTCCAACGGGTGCACGTGGCCCAGAAGGTCCTCAGGGACAAAGGGGTGAAACAGGGCCATCAGGTCCAGCAGGTTCACAAGGTCTTCCTGTAAGTTCATCAGACTTCGGATGCTTGTTTCACTGATTGCCTGCACACTGTCTACCTGAAGCCAGTGGTACCTTACTACTGTAAGAGTTCCAGAAGTATTTTTAGAAAGGAAAGACTTGTCTTCACGTTATTTGTATTAAAAATATCTTTTAGATAGATAACTAAAAAACACTTGCAATTAAATGTTACACAGGCTGATGGAAACTGTGACCCTTCAAGCACTTATGCTCCAGCTTAACTTTAAGCAAGTGAATAGTTCCATGGAATTTCATGCTTAAAGTTAAGCACGCATGTTTGCAGAATCAGGGTCAAATAGTGAACTTTTGCACTGTCTACATACTAGCCTTTATTATCTGCTCCTGAGAGGAGGCACAAATACGTGACTGACAATATATTTTCATTCCTCCATTGATATGCTCATTAGAATTTGTTATAATGATCTGTATGCTGTTTTTAGGGGACTGTAGGGACAGACGGTTCTCCTGGTGCTAAAGGCCAAACAGTAAGTAATCAAATCAACTGTATAAGGAATTTTGGTGATGGATTCCTTTTTTAATTTCAGCGTTTCATGCTACGTACCTTTTCACACTAATGTCTCTTTTGTAGGGATCTCCAGGTACTTCTGGCCCACCTGGCCTAGCAGGTCCACCTGGTTCTCCAGGACCTCAAGGCAGTACTGGTCCTCCTGGCATCCGAGGCCAAGCGGTAATAATTTCTTTGTCACCATGGAAATGACCGTATTTAGCAACGATGTAGTTAAGGAAAGATAATGTAGTGATTAGCAATGAGACTTCTTCATTTCCAAGCAATACGATGAAATCAGTAGACTAATGAATAGGAGTGAATATACCAAGACTTGGTTCTCATTAATTCGTTTTATGTGTATTCTGAAATACAGAATTTTCTTTCTTAGGCCCCAGTCTTGAATTTGACTGTGGAGAGGCAGAGACCTGTGCACAAAGCCTCACTGGCTTCAGTGGTCAGAGGCTCATGTGCCTACTTGCTTGGAGTCACCTGTAGAATCAGAGCCTTAATTAGTATTATGAATATGTAATTACAGAGAAACAGACATATTTACAGAAAGCATAAACTATCATAAATGTATTAAAATGTTACTGTAGTTAGTCTCATAGAAGGTAGTAGTTTTCTGATGCCAAACATAGTCCAAAATTATTCAAGAAGTAATTGTGCTTAAATGCTTTATGCTTTTATAAAAATCCTTTATCTCTGAAGTCTTCTGCAAATTAACCATTAGCAATCTGATTTGTTTAATCTTCAGCATATACTCTTTCACAGCATTATCAGCTGAGCAATTTTGGAATAAACCAGTTTTAATGCCACTGAATATAATTACACAGTGAAACAGATAGTCATTTACAAAATGTCAAAAATCTGCAGTACATGGGACAGGCTCTTTGGGCTTCTGAATGTCAGCTGTTGGCCATAACGTGCCCGAGATGGTTTTTAAACTGGACAGGAAAATAAATGACAGTGCTTGGATCAACTTCTAACGTTTTTATTCAGGCAAAAATTCTTACTGAAGTCAATGGACTTTATGGTTGAGTGAGGACTGATTAAGGACATCAGGATCAGGAGCTATTTGGCGTTACCATGTGTGAACAACCTATCTATAGACTAGATTAGCAGAAGTACTGTCACATTTTTCATTTGAAACCACTGTACATAGGTGACTCAGGTAAGGCTGGTTGAATGGTTTGTGCAGATTAATGGTATTAATGTATTTGTTTTCAGGGAGACCCTGGTGTGCCAGGTTTCAAAGGAGAAGCGGGTCCCAAAGGGGAACCAGTAAGTCTTTGAATTTTTTGTAATCAAATCAAAATTAAAAAAAAAGAACGATACGTGCATTGCTGTGCAGACCACAATACTATATTCATTGAGACATATCTAGTATTACCTCTCATTATTGGTTTTGATCTGCAAGTAATGGTCATGGAACACCCTGGTCAGGTTCTGCTGTGAATAAAGGGCAGGATAGGTCCTTTGAATCCATGACAAGGTAAATCCTTCAGCCAGTTATCCCCTGGACTCAAGTTTGAGGAGACCACAGCACAACAAGGAAATACAGCATCCCCTGATGCTTTATTAGCAGCCATGGAATGGATCTCCTCCAACTTCTTGGTCTTGTAAGGAAATCAGTGGTCACAGGTGCTCATGGACACAGGGTTGTGCTCTAACAACAATAAACTTTTTAAGGAAAGATATTAAAAATATGTTGAAAAGAACTGAATGTAGCATAGGTTGGTAGCAATGTAGACCACAGCATCTCACAATCTACTCCAAAGTTGTAATATAAATATTGCATTTGACAAGTGCCCAAGGGAGTCCACATATGAGAACTCTGGAAGAGAAGTAGCAGCTGTCCATCATAAAACTCTGGGCCATGTCCAAAAGGAATGAGCAAAATTAGCTTAATTCAGCTCTGTCCACCCATCAGGGTCCCATTGCTGAGTCAGCAGCACTTTTTGATCAGCAAAATCAAATGATGCTGGTAGACCTGATAGTGTTAGCATGGATGTTTGGCCTCTATTCATAGCTATGAGAAGACAGTCCTCAACATGGCCAGCACCATCTCGGAGCCATATGAAGGCTGAATGAAAAGATTATTAGCTTTAGCAGAGCCAGGTTCAGTTGTAGCTGATTTGGCAATACATTCTTAATATTTTTGCTCTAGTAAATTATTAGAGAGAGGATAGTAGTCAGCAAAGCTGTCAATATTGACAAATCATTTCTTGAACATTGGCTGGACTTACTACAATTTTTTTTGAGGGTGTCTGGAAGAATGTCCTTCTAGAGAGAGGCATTGACAATTTCTGTCAGCTGTGGGGCTGGTAAATCTCAATTCCATCTGTCAAGAATGAAAATTGTGTCAGTATCAGAGCGTCTATGTCATTGAGCCAAAGTCCATCAGGGACGATGGCATGAGGATTCCATGTGCAGAAGCAGTGCAGGATTTACACCAAAGAGATGGCTTGCAGAGAAGAGATCTGCAGGGTGAATCAGACAGAAAAATGTTACTCTTAGTTTACTATTGTGTTGTGTGGATTCCATAACCATACAGGTTCTTTAAATACGGTAATTAAATACTGATTTCCTTAATGCCACTTGCCTAACGATTAATAAATAACACAATGACAAATAATTGGATCCTATACAAGCAGTCAAATGATTATGAGGCACAATGTAGTGCCAAATTTCAGAATTACCATCCATTTATGGATCACTTCATGTTGAAAAAGTAGTTGATAAACATAGAAAAAGGAAAATCTGAATGGGAATAATTACATTTTATAAGTGATTCAAAAAAAAATTTAAAAAAAAATCTAACTACCCAATTTTGTTCTTCATTGTTTGGGAAAATGTTTATGGTTAACGCTGGAAGAAAGAGTAATTTATTGAGCCTTAAAAATAGTTAATTTGCTTTATTCTAAACAAGCAAATATTTTCAATAGGGTCCACATGGTCCCCAGGGTCCCATTGGCCCTGTGGGTGAAGAAGGGAAAAGAGGCCCTCGTGGTGATCCAGGGTCAGTAGGTCCGCCAGGCCCTGTTGGAGAAAGGGTAAGGAAGCCAGAAAAATAATTATATTAGTTAGAGGTGGCCCTCTCTCATGAAAGTCATATCTGACCTGGACCTGAACGTGAGCTCCCTTATAGTTTGGGGCGGGCAGAGACAAACTTGTCTTTAATGACAGTATATTGACAGTTGTGATTTAGCATCGTTTCTTACACTAGTGATTTTATGACCTGATTTCTCTGAAGTGATAGCTCTCTTTTGTAATACACAGTAGGTTCTTCTCAGAAGTGGCCATGCGAGGGTGAGAATATTAAAATGTAGCATTATACCTTCCTCATATTGAGTGTCATTGACTCCACTCTTGTCTTGGGTTTTTTTATTTGGGGAAGGAGAATGAAGCCTGGCATGTTACGTATTACTTTGGAGCTCAGCACATCATTTGGGCACTTGGTGTTTAGATATCACAGTGATAGGCACTTCAGAAATATGACAGATTGATAGCTTTTCCATTGACTAGAACCTTGTTACAGAAATAGTGTCGTTGATTTCAGTGGGGCTACTCACCGAGCTAAGGTGTACCACTCAGCATGAGTGACAGAATCGGAAAGAGGCCCTTAGATATTTGTCACTACAAAAGAATATTTTGAAGGCACAGTAGCCAGTTGGAGGACAAGGATTTTGTAAGAAAATAAACTGAACTCCAAAACCCTATTGAACATCAGATTATTAATAATGATTTATGATATTTTTGCATAGGGTGCTCCTGGTAATCGTGGCTTTCCAGGTTCTGATGGCTTGCCTGGACCAAAGGTAAGCTGATTTGGGCCCTTTTCCTCCCTTTCATGCATAAAAAATATATGCAAAAGAAGATTGTAATAGAAAAGATAGGGAAGCTGTGGGAAGTGAGGAGATCTGCTGAATGTTTGGAGGCAGGGCCAAAGGAAATGCCAAATGACAGTGGGTCAAGTCTTCCAAACATGCTGAGACCAGGGTTCTAAGCAAAAAACATTGCTCTTCCTCTGAGTCTCAGGCCTTCCACTCTCCTTTTATGTCTCCAGCTTGATGCTCTCATGCTTGCATCATGATGTGTAAAAGCCACTGAGCAGTAACTACTTATATTACATTTTACAGTGTCTATTAAGTTAGTATTTGGAGAGGGAAGCATTCCTTGTAAAATAGCTTTCTTGACATCTCCACTGAGAAGCCAGACCGATCCCCTTGTGTGTTGCCTAACAACCATATCGCTTACTGACAAGTGACACAAAGATGTTTTAGTTTATTAGGTCCATCGATTATTACGCTCTAGAAAGAAGTGCAAGAATTCTGAATTCCTTATGTTAATTAACTCTATACAAGAGACCATCTCTAAATAATATTAAGGATTTGGTTCAGAATACTTTGAAACTCCAGTTTTCAAAAATATCGATAGATGCTCTTGATGGAAGATATATGTTTTGCATTTACTTTCTCTTACTCTATTACATCTAACGTCTGACTAATGGTATTTTGATATCTTTTCCAGGGATCTCAAGGGGAGCGTGGTCCAGCAGGTTCTTCAGGCCCTAAAGGAAGCCAGGGAGATCCTGGGCGCACTGGTGAACCTGGCCTCCCAGGTGCCAGGGTAAGGAAATTATAAAAACAACATCATGTCATGAATTTGTATAGCACCTTCCATTCCTGAGGATGGCAATGTACTTTATAGGCAAACTGTTATACAAGCTTTGTTTATAGAAACCAAATACAGGGACCACTTCTTCCACCACTCTAATGCCTTCACCTTTGGAAGAGAAATAGGAAACCTGATTTTGAGTTCAATGGTTCTGCTCATGTGCAAAGTGAGTCACATGAGTATTTGCAGGATCAGAGCCCAAGGACCTGGTTCTGTTCCCCCTGAAGTCAAAGGCAAGAGTCCCATTAACTTCAAAGGGAGCAAGGTCTAGCGGTAAATTAGACATAAACAATGCAGTCCAGAGGAATATAGGTATGTAAAATACGAGGTGTGCAGAAAACATAGGTTGAAAGTCAAATCTTTGTTACATTGATTAATTGTTTTTAATGTATTTGTGTAGTGTATGGTGAGCTGTCATTGAAAGATCCTGCAGAAGAAATGTTTGAGGAGGTTTTGGAATGTCCCATACAAGGAAAAAAAGGAAATTCCAAGCATAAGGAGTGGCATGGAAGAATGGTTGAGAGTGGGAGAAATAAAGGAGATGAACTGGTGGGACGCTTGAGAGGAGTGTAGACAACAAATGGGAGAGTAAATAGGAGGAAAGAAGAGCAGAGATGCAATTAAAAATGAAATTCTGCAGAAACTTTGAAGATGAGGCTGAGGAGCTTGACTTTGATGCAGTAGGGTAAGGGGAAGCCCCTGGAGGGACTCAGAGAGGAGAATAACATGATCTAGTTAAATGACTTTTCATTGGTCATACCATCTGACTGAAAAATATTGCAGTGTAATGTTTCGTTACTGAGCACAATTTCTGAACTCATTTATAATCCTTGCCATATTTTAGGATCATGTACACAGGTTATATCAATTGTTATGTTATCCTATTTTTTTAGGGTCTCACAGGAAATCCAGGTGTTCAGGGTCCTGAAGGAAAACTTGGTCCTTTGGTAAGTAGTTTGTGACTGGGCGTGAGGAGGATCTATATAATTATTGGTCCCTTCAGTTGACACTGCACTCATTTGAAATTCTGCTCTCCTTGAAATTAGCCTTTTACTAATCCATGATTTTATAGTCTCTCAAGGTGCATAGGTCCTTCTAAATGCAGGCAATTGGAAGGCATTTAACATCTAAATGAGCCCGTGCAAATCATTTTCATTAGGCTTTATGTATGTTGCAGTATATGCTGAGAGTTGGCTATCCCAAGGAATTTAAACATTTGTGAGCTCAGGTTTGTTGGAAAGAAATATTTTTTACGTAATTCCAATAATTACTAGCTAGCTCCAATGAGTCTGTCTATAATTGCATTGAAGATGTTTGAAAGCTAGAATTGTCTCTTTGACATATACTTCAAAGACATTTTTAATGGAACATCCACAATGGGAAAAATAAAAGAAAGAAGAAATAAAGTAGAATATATAAATATTGTTCAGGTGCTATTATGACTGTAAGTGAATAACAATATAAATGCTAAAGGTTAGAACATTTTAATATTTGAAAGGCTAGGTTAACATTGGATTATCCAACCTGAAAATGAAAAATTCTAGCACTAAGTTTCACTGTTGGATACACTAGAGTTCAAGTATCAGAGGGGTAGCCGTGTTAGTCTGGATCTGTAAAAGCGGCAAAGAGTCCTGTGGCACCTTACAGACTAACAGACGTATTGGAGCATAAGCTTTCGTGCGTGAATACCCACTTCGTCAGATGCATGTAGTGGAAATTTCTAGAGGCAGGTATAAAAACCTGCCCACTACATGCATCTGACGAAGTGGGTATTCACCCACGAAAGCTTATTCTCCAATATGTCTCTTAGTCTATAAGGTGCCACAGGACTCTTTGCCGCTTTTACTAGAGTTCAAGTAATCCATTTTTCGATACTCTTGTACAAGTCCTCTTTCCTATCTGTTCCTTCCTTTTCATAGATGACTATCAGGCAAACAGCACAGAGCCAGCCAATTATTGAGCTCTAACAGAATAGACCTATTCAGTACTTCGATACCATTTTAAGGCAACCATTCCCTCAATATAGCCTAAGGGTCCAATCCAGCTCCTATTAAAATAAAGTGAAAGACTTCTGTTGCCTTCATTAGGCTCTGGATCAGGCCCTGATAGAAGTGGGAGTTAGCTTTTTATTGGTGAACAAAAGTTTATGGGAATACAGTGAAGAATATTCATAATGTGATGTAATAAATGGTTTATATTTCTAGGGTGCGCCAGGAGAAGATGGACGTCCAGGCCCAGCAGGCTCAATAGGAATCAGAGGTCAACCAGGCAGCATGGGCCTTCCTGGGCCAAAAGGCAGCAGCGTGAGTACAGTGTCTGCTAATCGGTATCTAATTATCTAGCTTGCCTTAGTTTCAGAGCTAAATATATTTTTAGATGGATGAAAATATTGGGTAATTATAGCAACTTTCCCCACAAATTAGGGTGATCCTGGAAAACCTGGAGAAGCGGGTAATGCTGGCGTCCCAGGGCAGAGAGTGAGTATCATTGTTATTCTTTATATTGATTACACAAAAATATGTTTATTTGTCCTGTGTGCACTATACAATTCCTCTTTATTTGTTGTTTCACTGTAGGGTGTTCCTGGCAAAGATGGTGAAGTTGGTCCTTCTGGTCCTGTTGGTCCACCTGTGAGTCAGTTTTGCAATATACAGGATTATCTGTCTGTCTTCTTATATTGTACCCATCATTGTACTTTCTGAGCAGTCCCCAAGAGTAAAAGTGACAGTAAAAGTGTTTTTCTTTATTGATTTAGAGACCATTGCCATTGTGCACTGATTTTTGCCAAATAAAGTCAAAATTCATTCTGTTGCTCTTTAAAGCAATCTGTAAATTGTTGATTTATTTTTAATTTCAGCTTCATTAAGGTCAAATCAGTTTAACATTATCCCTAGAAAAAATACAAGGGTTTTGTAAAGTCTACATATTCTCATCCTTTTGCCTTTCTTCCCCAGTAGTGGTGTATATATTTCTTAAATAAACTTTTACATTGAAAAGAGAGAATATTTGAACTTATGTTGTACCCCTCCCACCTTTTTCCCCTCACCTTGTGCTCTATTTTGGATAATTGATTCTGCCACCCATACTCGTCTTACTGTATTAATGAAAAATTACCACTTAGCTAGTCGTATTGGTTCTAATGGGACTACTTGTTCAGTAAGGTACTGTTTGCTGTGAGTAAGAGTGGCGGAATCTGGCCCTGGATTAATTTAATGTTGAATATTTAATTACTTTATCAAATAAAAATAATGGTCTGAATAACAACACACCATTAGAGTTCAAATTCCAGATGAAACATTACTCGAATAATCTGTCCAGCTGTTTAGCTGCATGTGTCAAAGAGAGTTAAGAGAATTTTTGAATTTGTTTTTTTCAAATATGTAAACACCTTCAGATTTTTATTAACCTCCTGAGAAAGGACTATATGTTAACATTTTCTGCTGTTTTCTTCAGTGCTAGAAAGACATGTGTATACAGCATATTACAATTGAATTCTGTGTATTTTCTCCAGCTGCTTTTCTGTTGTTGAAATGTTGATTAATGAGCCTCACAAGTGAAAAATGCCTACAAAGAAAAATGTATTGTACTCTTCAAGTAAATATGAAAAAATATCTATTTATCTATCTATCCATCTATCAGTTTACATTTGCATAGGCTTCCAGTTGTCTTGTTTAACACCTGTTGATTCCAAAGACACAAATATATTACAAATATACAAAAAATATACAATTTCAAGAATCAACTTCTATTATGTACACTAAAAGAGGTATATATCTCTATTAAAATTTCTACTATCACGCATTTTAAAAATTGCAAGGGACAAAATTCTCAGCTAATGTAAATAGATGCAGCTGTCTTGAGTCCAGTGGAACTGAGTTCATTTATAGCAGCAGTTAATTGAGCTCAGGATCTTAGAAAGGTACTATCTGGTCTTGACTAAATTTCATTTTTCAATTGAAATGGTATAAGTAATAGTAATAAGAAGAAGAAGAAGAAGAAAAAAGTAGGAAACGTAATCTTTTCCCGTGAGTACAATCAGGCAGAGAACATGTAGGTGGAATCTGGCCATGTCCCTATAGTGTACAGTTTTTTTTCTTTTGTCTAGGGTCTAGCAGGAGAAAGAGGAGAACAAGGCCCTCCAGGTCCTACAGGCTTTCAGGTATGTGTAACATGAGTTCTTTTACATAAATAAATCACACCTCCTTTTTTTCCTTGTAATCTACAGAAATTTGATAAAGTGATGTTAAGCAAAGGTCTTCAGAATTTCTCAGACTAATTAGCACATCTCATGCACTATCCGCAGCTACATTATTAGCTATATTAGTTTTTGTTAAAAACGGTTAAATACCATTTCTGTATGCCATGGATCATTGGCACCCAAGGAGCCCTCTTAGGTTTGTCGGAATTGAAGATTTTCAAAGCCAACTGGTATCCAAGAGTTGAACAAATCAATGGCTTTGATAGTCAAACCACTACCTCTTTGTATAGAAAGGTCTTATACATCTGCACCGTACACTCCTATTACATGTATAAATAAAGAGATGCTGTCCTCTCCTTTTATTATGGAGGGAAACAGTTTGATGCTTGGTTTCAGAGTAGCAGCCGTGTTAGTCTGTATTCGCAAAAAGAAAAGGAGTACTTGTGGTACCTTAGAGACTAACCAATTTATTTGAGCATAAGCTTTCATGAACTATAGCAGTGCTCACGAAAGCTTATGCTCAAATAAATTGGTTAGTCTCTAAGGTGCCACAAGTACTCATTTTCAGTTTGATGCTTGTGTATCTGTACTTATCTAATTACTTCTGTTGGGATCTTTGAAGACATGATCCAGTGTATATATGAAGACACAGGTCTTATTCTTGGTGTCCTATTTAAATTCTTCCAGATACACAATGACCTTTCAATTTATTTTCTTTCAGGGTTTGCCTGGGCCACCAGGTCCTCCAGGGGAGGCAGGAAAACCTGGAGATCAGGTAACTTCTTTTGTAACTTAGTGAGTGTTTGCCAAGTTTTTCTTGCTTAATAAAATGATTTTACCTTCTTCTCCTATTTGATGTATTCACTTTCCAGTCCTCCAGGGGCTAGGTTCTCCCACTCTGACACATAATGAGTAATATCCGCAAAACGTCTGTGATGACTACTGATTGAATAAGATCCTACTCAGCATGAGTAATGGTAGCAGAATCTGGTCCTCTGACTGCATTAGATTATCTCTGTTCAGCATGGAAAATCTGCATTCAGAACCAGCCATTGACATTCAGACTGCTTAGAACTACTGGAATGAAAATGTTATCCTCTTGTTTTCTATACCTACCAGCATGTAGTATATAACGTTTTCCTTCCAACTTGTCTTTCTTTTCTCACCAGGGCGTTCCTGGAGATCCTGGAGCTGGAGGTCCATTAGGTCCAAGAGTAAGTATTTTCCCCAAGTATTGGCCATTCCTAGCAAGCCTCTCAGGTTCCATTATGATGCTGATACACTGGGCAATCTTGAAACATATAATTTAGCACATTTGTGCGTCAGTTTGTCTGTTAGTAAAATGATTATAAAAATATATCCATTTTTACCCACAGTTGGTGCTATGCAGCTAATCAATAACAATATGCTCGTAGTCCTCAGTATTCTTGTGAAGCTCTGTTAAATAATGTTTGTAATGCATTTTGAGATCTTTGGATGGAAGGCACTCTATGCTGCATATGTACTTATTATAGTAGTGTACTATTTTATGCACCTCAGAAGAGTCTTTTATTATGGCTAAAAGAATATACATGGGTTTGTTGTTTGTTCAGCTCAGCATAAGCCATTTCTGAGCAGAAGCTCTCTAGTGCAATAGTACCGCATGTGTAATTGATTTGTTTCTGCCGAATGGATCTGCGTATGGCTGGATATTTCACATATAGCTGTTTTATAGGGAGAACGTGGCAATCCAGGGGAGAGAGGAGAACCAGGGGCAGCAGGACTTCAGGGTGAAAAGGGTATGGCTGGAGGTCACGGTCCTGATGGTCCAAAGGTAAATTACACAGGAAATGTGTATTCATTTAGTGATTTTATTTAAGATTTTGTTCAGCTGCAATGTTCTCAAGAGAGAGGCATCTTGTCCTCCTGGAGCCTTCAGGAAAACAGTAGTCTTGCAATGTTAATGAAAGATATTCCAGTAGATTCCAGTAGAATAACACTAATATAAAGAAGGACACTAAAATATTGTTGAGAAATCAGAATTTTCATTCCGTGTATACAGACAAAGCTCCTTAAAATACAGGACTAAACATTTCTTAAAACTACCAGTGTGGTTTGCCTGTTTCAGTAGAACAGTATGAAACCATTTATGTAATATAGCACACTCAGTGGTGCTGCCTTTGTTCGGAGAATCTTGCCTATTTACAGTAAGTAACTGGGCAGCCCATATTGTTGCTATGGATACTTTGTGCTGCTCCACCAACACAGAGTAGCCCTGAGGCTGGTGTAGTTGGCCAGGAGAGAATCCCTTGGTAGTATAGAGCTGCCATAGCAGACCCTGTACCACCATGTTCTTTACAGAGGACGTAAGGGGCACAGCTTGGAGGAAAGAGAGCACAACCAGGACGTCCCTGCCCTGGACAATCCCCAAGTCCGATAATTGGCCATTGGCAGCTAGTGTAATGAATACTGATCTTATTTATTCCATGGAACCTGTCCACCATACAAGGATTCAGTTTGAGAAGGTTGCCTAGAGCCACTTCAGCATCCCTCCTACATCCCACACTCCCGCAGCCCCATCCATTCATGCAACCAAGATTCATGACTAGTTTTTTCAAAACATGGGTGATAAATTCTAAAATCATTTAATAATTCAGCTCTGCAACTTTGTTTCCTGAAAAATGTTTGGATATGAACAAGAAAGAAGTTTAAGAGAAAATTGTTACTTGCAAGTGTTCTCCAGAGGCATACTCATAAGCACAGATGGTTCTTCACTCTAAAGACAAAGAGACCTCAACTTAATAGGAAGTAATTTGTTTTTTATTCATTTCAGGGTAGTCCAGGCCCCACTGGGACTCCTGGTGATCCAGGTCCTCCAGGTCTTCAGGGTATGCCTGGAGAAAGAGGTATTGCTGGAACTCCTGGTCCCAAGGGTGACAGAGTAAGTCTGTTTATCATTGCTCCTTTAAATACTAAACAGAAGTACATCTCTCTTGATAATTCTGTAGTTGCACTGATATATAAATGACTTGGACTTTCTGGATACTCTCCATAGGGTGGTGTAGGGGAGAAAGGCTCTGAAGGTACAGCTGGCAATGATGGTGCAAGAGTAAGTAAATCCATTGCTCCTCTTAGAAATAGCTCCAAGTAATGGAGCTCCTAAGCAAGATAATGTTTCTCAACTCCAAAAACAAACTATATTCAGCATCTAGATAATATGGGTTATCAATTAGTTCCAGGAATTTAGAATATATGTTTGGAATGGAGAGGTGAGAACAGATCTTATCTCATCTTATCTTATCAGGAGTGTCTTCCCCACTGAAAGATACTGCAGAAAGGCAAGACACAGTTTAGAAAGATTAGGGACCCATTTTTACCCTTGACAATACCTATGCAACAACTTTTGAAGTCAGTGAGACTTGTGCATGCCGGTCTTTTTTTTAACTAGTTTTGCTCATTAATATATTTACACATACAAATAGAACTATCATTTACAGAGTGCAAAAATGCATGATATTTAAGCATGAGTACATTTCAAAATTGAGATTCAGTAGCAAATAGGAAGTTCATGCTAGTTCCATCATGCAGTCTGAAAGGTGTAGGCCTTAGAAAATTAAAACATAGTTAAAGTCCTTAGATATATAATAATAAATAATTGTTAAAAAAGGCACTCATACAGTTTTAAGCAAGCGGCAGACACCACTGATGTGGTTGACTTAAGGTACTCGCTCTACACACACACACACACACATCACACATCATTGGAAAGCTTATTATATCTACTTTAAGATGCAGTACGATGTGGAGCTCTCACATGGTGCTGTCACCATAGAAATGGGGAAAAACAATGATACCATCAAAACATTTAAATGACTGCTTTGAAATATTTGCGTTCTTTTCTATTAGTTTCATGACTCTATGTACTATTTCAAGACATAAAATTGGATTTCTTTGTGACCTCAAAGCATCACAACAGCAATCTAAAGGGTAAAAGAAAATCTAATAATAAATTTGTACAGATATCATTTGAATGTAATAGTGCTGGTGACATTTCTAGTCAACATCAGTATCATCAACTTGTTCCTCAGTGTGATCTCTGTCCAGAGTGCGTGGATTACTACAGTCTTCGTTGTGTTGGCATGTACACAGTTCTGTGCAGGGAAGATTGTTACGACTACCAGACCCTGTTGATTGTGCAGCAACTGCTGCTGGATCAAATAAGGTCTTGTAGAAGCTCAGATGCCATGGGCCCTTGAAGAATACAGGGAGTAGTTTATCATTCAATTTTTCCACCATGTTGCAATGGCGATCCAATATCCAATTTACCTATGTGCAGAGACTTCCAAATCTTTGTTTGCCACTATGCTCTTTTGTCATGGTCTTCAAAACTTTCCTTGCATAGTGGGAGTTTGGCCAGTGACTTGTCCTTTTTGATGGGTAGGACCAAGCAATTCAGGTCTCTGTGGGTCTCTTTTTCTTTCTTGCTCTGATCATGCAACACTGCTGCAAACTTCCTTATTGCGGAAATGGGGCTTGTTCATCACTTTCTCCCAGTTTGGCAAGGTCTCTGAAGCAGTAAGTTCCCTTTGTTTTAACAACATTAAACACAGATTTTTTCCACCCAATATCATTAACAGGGATGACACAGAGTCGCTCCCTGTTAATGCATGTACAGCAGGAAGTATGTTGCAGAAGTCAGGAGTAAGTGTGTCACAAATTGCATGCAGAGGCCTGATGTGATGCTTGTCAATTGTGTTGGTAATGAGGCCTGTTTCAATCCACGTTATGTATGTGTTCCACTTTTAGAAAATAGTGCACAGCAGGGACCAAGACATCTGTATCACGTGACTTAATTACTAGCGTTCAGAAGCATCCTTGTGTCTGCTTCCTCTTGAGTACTATACAAGTCTTGGGCTTCTTCAACACTTCTATTGGTGATGGACTTTGGTACTTCTCCGTTGGAAAAGCCTCCACCAAGAGGGAGTGTTTGTGTTGGGTCTGCTCCCTAGGTGCAATTTGAATCATATATTCATAGATGAATTTTACAAGTGATTGATTAAATGGATGCTACATTTAGAAACTTTTTCCATACGGGCACAGGACATCCATCCGTTACCTGGTATTTCTTGCATTCAATCATAGAACCTGTCCAGCACTGGCTTTCTACAGTTTTCACAGAGTTACTGTTGTCATATCTGTCAAATACTTTAATTACAGATGTAGCTTTATCAAATCCTTTTAGGACCTGCCTCAAGTAGTCAGCAGCTGATTCACTGAATTTGTGGAAATTGTCTCAAGCCATCATTTGTATGACAGTCCAGCCACGCAAAGCACAGTTGAATTACTTACCTGCAAGCATTTGATCTGCAGTACAAGCTGCATACACATGTGATTCAACAAGGTCTAGCAACCCTACATCTCCACAAAAATTCCCAATACATGCAACAAAACAGCAAAGGGTATGTATTATATTGGTGCCAAGTTCATTTGGAGAGTCCATTTCACTTGCTGAGCAACAGCATAGAGCTGCCGACTTTTGATCTGAGTGGCATGCTGCTCTCCTAGAACAGCTGGTATTTCCTTTCATTTGATGATTGTAGTATAGACTGTGGCCATGTCAGGTAGTTTGGCATCCACAATAGGTGCCTGTGGAACTGTCATGTAGATGCTTTTCATGTAGATGCTTTGGTGCAAGCTTGTGATTGAAACTGGTCCAACACTGAATGTTAACTATATCAACATCATCAAGGCAGTAGTTTTCAAAGACACCAGGAGAGATCTTTGACAGCATTCATGTGTAGGTGAGGAGTTAATTTTCTCAAGTACTTTTTCATGGATGTGTTCTAGGTATTTCAAATGCTGCACACTGCATAAGAGACTCTGATTGTTCATGGAGAGTAAATGACTTTTCTTTCCCATGCTTGTGGGTTATTTCTTGTGATGCTGGACTATCTGCAGACTGTTCTTGAAATACCACATTTGCCATGGAATGGAAGGTATTATTTCCATCAGTAGTCTCTATGCTGATGTCTATATTATCATGTCCTTCATGGATGAGATTTGCACCAGCATGAAGTGGTACAATTCTATTTGGAATGAACTCACCTCCTTGGTGTCTTTCTACTTCCGTTTTTGCAGCACTAGTGATGAGCTGCCTCAGCTCATCATAACTGATACAGAATCCATGAGGGTGTAGTGTGTCAATTCAATTGCAAGACCCAAACTCATGGTGCAGCTGTGCAGGAAGGCTTATGTGTAAAGGTGTGATAATTTTGGAACTTCTGAATACATGTGCTCCTCATTTGAGAGGCCCCTTTGAATGTCTTCTGAAGGATAATACCCATTGCTTGCTGAATGATATGTCTCTTTATTTATTAACCAAAGGACAAATTCCTGGGGCACAGAAGTAGTTGATCTCTGTAAACTATAATCACCTGGCTTTGGATTATATATTCTGAGGCTTTCATTTTGGCTATTTCAGACCGAAGGATTGAAGCGGCATTATACAAAACCACTTGTTCGTTTGAAAGCTGTTCATCAGAGCTACTCGTCTCAGGAACATCCACAAAACATTTGGGCGACTTAAGTTTCTGCTTCAGATTACTAGCAGCTTGGATAGCATCAGCTAATTTTACTGCACTTCATAGAACAATGACAGACTTGCCTTGTCCGTGCTGTGCATGGAATGAAATTTCAGAACCATAGTGTTTTTCTAATCTTGCCTGTAATTTGCTCCTGGAATAGCCTGCAGTTTCTACATCTAAGGGAAGTAAGGCTTTACATCTTTTTGTAGCAGCTAGGATAGGAGAAGAGCCTTCTTGTTGTACATATGGTCATTGTCTATCTCTTCAATCAGCTGATAAAATGCTGTCATAAGGTGACTGTATTGTTGCAGTGTAACTAGATGGTTCTGCTTTAAGATTTATTTTACTCAAGTCGGAAGAAAGGCATTTCTGAAAGCAAGCCATTTGATAGAGTATTGGTGGCATATCATCTAAACTAGAAAACTCATCCAGGAGCCCCCAATACAGTTTATCTTTCCTCGCTTCTGTTGCCGGAAACACAGAATTCTGTCCAGCATGGGTGGCTTTTGACCATTTTGCATTGTTTTGATTTTCTTGACAAATAACAATTTTTTCTACATTTATAGAGTCTTTTTCTCCATGATGTAAGTGTTAAAGAGCTTATATCCTCCATGTCGTCATATACTGTAACTTCCCAGTAGAGGTAACATTCCCAAAGTATATTGTTAGCATTACCACTACCACCATTTTTCATTTTGTACTAGTATACAGACCGTGCTAAATTAGATATCAATTAGATCTATATGTTAGTATCAAAATTTCCATTTTTGTTTAGGGAGCCACTTTGACTGGAGCCCAGTATTAAGCTGTGTGTTGTCATCTCTAATACTGATCTGTGCATAAGTGTCACTGAATTAAATGTCAGGTTTCAGAGTAGCAGCCGTGTTAGTCTGTATTCGCAAAAAGAAAAGGAGTACTTATGGCACCTTAGAGACTAACCAATTTATTTGAGCATAAGCTTTCGTGAGCTACAGCTCACTTCATCGGATGAAGTGAGCTGTAGCTCATGAAAGCTCATGCTCAGATAAATTGGTTAGTCTCTAAGGTGCCACAAGTACTCCTTTTCTTTTTACTGAATTAAATCTGGTTTTAGAATATTTCAGAGTCTGGTACTGCATGCATAGGCAATTGCCTACCATGCAGACTAGATGCTACATTGTATGTACAAAAGCTTACAGCTGGAGAATCTTTACATTAGGAATTTACGTACAGTTTTGTATCTACTCACTAAGCAATACGAGCCGTGGGCATGAAATCTATTGCTACTGGTGTGCAACCTTCAGTGTGAGACTGATCTGGTCAGCAAATTTCAGTTGAAAATATAGAAAACTGGTATAAACGCTTGTGAGATACTTTGACAATTAAGAATATGTAGTGTGAAAACATTTTATGTTAGTATATTGCAAAATGTTGATATTCTGCCACATGTTAAACAGATTCATCATTTCTGAAAAAAGATACCTGCCCATACAAAACCAATAAAAATATTTTTATACATTGTCATTTGGTAGCTTTGGCCAATAAAAGCCACATTACAGTGTTGAAATGATCTTAAACAGTAAAAACTATCGTCATAGTGATGTTGTAGTGTTTCTGGAACTGTGCAAAAAATGACATTTTCTCATTTTGGGTTCCATTGTTTCACCTTGTCTACAGGCTTATGACATCATTTGACAGCTCCACTTCATATCTTATCTAAACATACACACAATAAGCTTTCAAATGATATATGGTGTGTTTTTGGTATTGTTTGAGTACATTAAACTCCAAAAGTAGGGCCCTTTTTGGGGAATTGCTGCACGCCTATTTGGGGCAGTGATCAAGTAAGTGTGAGTATGATGAACTAACTTCTAGATCCTTCTGCTGAAACACTTTTGCAGATAACCTGTCAGTGGAGCATTGACAGTGATCAAATAGCTTTTCATTTTTAAATTTTCAGTGTACTTATGTATCACGTGACACAGATAGCAGTGAAGCATTGTGGTATAAGGAGTTTTTATTACAGACAAATAATTTGACATTCTGCTTCCAGTGAAGGAATATCATAATTGGTGTATTTAAGTATTCATAAAGGATATCTGGCTATTGTTGCAGGGTCATTAAATGTAGGTAATAGATTGGTCGGGGTGGAGAAATAGCTTGAAATCAATTATCCTATATGTCATACAAAAGGGAAAAAGGACATTTTTCAGGAGAGGTTGGTTGATAGGAATGAATGAGTCTTCATAAGTAATGGCTTTTTTTTCTTTAAAGAGTTAAGCACTTGGTAACAAGGAAGTGCAGAGGTCTGGCTGGCCTCTGTGCAAATGAGACAAAAGGTCTTTCTTCATTTCCTCCTGAAAAGAGAAAATAAAGAAAGGACTTTTTGATCATTAGGCCTTCTTCATAAATACTATGTAAAGGAAAAAAATAAAGTCAGTCCAGAAAGAGCAGGGTTTTTAAGTGTGGACTGTATGGCTATGAAACGGAAGATAGTAGGTGTGTCTCAAAGAACAGGGTTACTTAGGCTGCAAGTACTAAATTAAAGCAAAGACCAAACAGAATTTCAAGGGTAAAGGGGAGGAATTTCAAGAATGCAAAAATGCAGAAGGAAACATTAAAATAAAATAAGTCTTGACCCTGGGAATTCTGAATCTTTACTCTTCTCACTGAAACATCTCCTATTGTTGTGTTCAACAGGGTCTTCCAGGTCCAATAGGTCCAATGGGTCCAGCAGGTCCCACTGGTGAAAAGGTAATAGGATTTTTATACAAAGCTAGTTGGCATTTGAATTCTCCTAATAAAACCACATGTTATTTTTGTATTTGCTGCTATTCTGTTAAGTTATTTTGGAAATAACAACCTGTTAACTTTATTTAAAGGGTGAACCTGGTCCTCGAGGCTTAGTTGGCCCCCCAGGCTCCCGTGGAAATCCTGTGAGTAAACATCTCTGTCTTCTTCATACCCAGTGTTACCAAATCTCATTATGGGGCTGATATTTAACAGCATTTGTCATTGTTCATTGAATGCGGTCTCTAGTTATTTCTCTTTCCTGCTTTTATTCTTTCATCTTCCCCTCCTCTTTTCCTTGCACCCTTCAAAATACCAAATGGCTCTTCAGACATAACCTGCAGTTCTTGCCTTGCTACCGTGAACCCATAAAACTAACTGCAGCTGCAGACATTCAGATCTCATTCATCTGGTCATAGATGTCAGGGTAACCTGACAACAGAGCTACTGTAGCTTTTCTTAAATCTGAAAACCTTGTGCCATATGCTCATTATTTTAATTACATGAGCCTTTTTTTAAAGCATACCCCTAACATTTTACTATATTTATGTAAGTTAAGGAGGAGGAGGGATGAAAAGAAGTATAATAATTCCAATTACATCATATTGTCCATTTCAGCATATTTCAGAGCTGGGGTTATTTTTGATTATCTGGGCATTATGGTCCCAGTCCCAGGGTCTGGCCATGGAGGTGTCACTGCAAAGGGGGTACCTTTGCACTCCCCAGTCCCTGATCCTGCTGGGGGTTAATTCAGCCCCTATCTTAAATTATAGCACATCATTACAAGTGTAAATTAGAGCAATCATTACACCACCTGGGGAGTGCTGGCAGTCAGCAACATTCAGGCGCTCCCCTTCTCCCTTAGCCACACATAGTAAGGAATCCTCAGCTGTGTGCTTATGGTACTTTACAGCCCCTTTGGCTCCATAATTTTGGAATCACATGGGTAATGAAACTAACATCTATTTTTATTCCAATCTAACGAAATGGAATAATAGATCACATAAAATGTATACATTAGGCCAAATTCTGCTATCAATTACACAACAACAGAGAGCTGAATTTGGCCTACTGAGTTATTTAGTTACATGTGTACCTCAGCTGGCTATTTTGTTAGTTTTAGAAGGATGTATTTCCAAAGGTATTTTACTTAGCCTTCCTAGTTATACCACATGACTCTTCTTAAAAACCCAGTTGTGCGATTATAGTTAATATAGTACGTATGTCATTATAATTATAACAGGAAATTGTTTACATCCATTCTTCTGCACTTCTGTATAGGTTATACTCCATACAACAAGCCTTTTATACCACCTGAAACATAACCATTCTTAATTTCTTCACCAGGGTTCCCGTGGTGAAAATGGCCCAACTGGTGCTGTTGGTTTTGCTGGTCCTCCGGTATGTGTCGTATGATTCTAATCCATTTCCTTTCATCATAAACTACATTTAAATGCTGCTTAATCACTCTTGTTTAATGGATTCTAAATCATTTGGAAGTATTTCTGGAACAAAGTCAGATTTCTGTTTCAAAAAGAACTCTTCCTTCCCCCGCCACCGATTATTTCATATAAAATAGTGAGACAGTAAATACCCCAGACAGTTGAAAATTATTTTGCTGACAAGATTATATCATTGCTAACTAGATTACATGTATTTTTAATGTATGAAAACGTTTTCTTTGAGATTAAAAAAGGAAAACCACAGAGTGTCATCCACTGAAAGGTAGTAGAGACGTGCAGTGGAGTTTGTGATACATGAGGAAATTGGCAAGGGTCTTCATGAAAATAATTGGGAGATCTGAGAGTGCAACAACCTTTCCCACAAGTCTGACACTGGCTCCTACTGAGTTTCAGGGCACCTGGGAAATGGCCCCTTTCCTCCAAACAATGTATTGAACTTCCAGGAGAGAGAGGTAGGCATCTACTTCCCTTGGAAAAGAGGCAATAAAACAGGTAGTGAGAGTTTAATCCCTTAAATCTTTAGACATGTATGACATGGAGATGAAGACTGAAGAGAAATCCTAAGGTTTTAAGAAAAGAGAGAAATATAAACTAGGTTAGAAAACTTTTTTATGGAATATGGTTAACTGACTCCACAAAATTTCACATAAAACACTTCTGACCCAGTAAAGTGAAGGACATAAATCCACACCGTGTAGAGGTCAAGCACAGGAGTTTATTACGTACAGCTGACGGAGTGTCACCTTGCTTATTAGGCTCAGAGACACTGTCAATCAATTGATTACAATGGAATATATGGATTTTCCGTGGGCGGGGGAAAGTGACGGGGTAGGCAGTCCCACACCCCCGGATAGGTCTAGCAGCAAGACATGATAGCACACTAACCAATGGTGAAAGGTTACATAATGTCTCCACCCATGGTCTCAAGTTGACAAATTAACATTTAATATTTAATTAGTACTTTAATAAATGTATTAGTATAAAATATATATGTTGAATTCTGATTTGGGGTCCATAGGAATAAAGTAACTCCTTTGATTGTCCGACAGGTACATATCTAGGGGTAAAAGCAAAGAAACAGTGAAAGATTTGGCAATAAAGATTGTCTTTCAAGTTGTTCATTTGTGTTTTAAGGCAGACGTTGGTCCCTGGGAAAGGGAGGTGGGAGGAGGCCATATCTTATACTGATATGCTTGAATCTTTCATAAACTCAAGGTTGGATGTGTGGGAAGAACGTCTCCCTACAGAAGAAACTAACACAACAGAAACAGGGCTTCTTTGTTCTACTTGCAACTTTGAATAAGACACAATTATTTCCCCCAACATCTGGCATTTTGCTGACCAGGCATATCTTAGCAAAAGCAAGGTTATCTTTTGGTTATTCTGCTTTCTCTTAGCTAATCACTTCTTGCTAGGCCTCTGACCTCTTGACCAAACTCTGGACTTTGGGCCTGTACACAAATCCATATACCAGGTTATTACATCAGCAATGGATTTTAACCCTTCATAAAGTCAGTGGCAAACTATTACAATTTACTTTTGCTATCCCATTAAGCTAAGGTTCTAGTCAATGTGCTGGACTGATTTGTTCGCCTCTCTTTTAATGTGGCAAAGGTTCCCATAGTGTATATTGACTATCAAATAGGAAAGGTGTGACGTTCTTGAACCTGATCTGACTTTTTTATATTATTTTTCATAGGGTCCTGATGGTCAACCAGGTGTGAAAGGTGAACCTGGGGAACCTGGACAGAAAGGGGATGCTGGATCCCCAGGACCACAGGGCCTTTCTGGGTCTCCTGGCCCACCAGTAAGTGAAAAAGCAAACTGAAGGAAAACAATGACCTGTGTCAATTTTTCTCATTTTAAAAGTTCTTTGCTGTTCATTATGTCCCACCTGTTTGCCATTTTTAGGGTCCTCATGGTGTTCCTGGTCTAAAAGGTGGTCGAGGTACTCAGGGTCCACCTGTAAGTACTTTGGTTTTTTGTAAATTAGTTGGATTAATGCAATAGCACCATTTTACATTGGGGCATAGGTTTAATTTTGGTGGAAATATTTAAATCTTTCTTAATCTGAGTTGTATTGCATATTCAATAATTAGATCAGTTGTAGTTGATTGCTCAGTGAGCTGAGAACATTTCATGTAACAGTGCCAGATTTCTTTCTAGTGCTTATATCAAAATGTATTTCTAGGGTGCGACAGGATTCCCCGGCTCTGCTGGACGAGTTGGACCTCCCGGACCCACTGTAAGTCAATTTGAGACTTATTCTTATAGGTACATTTTATAAAATGGAAGTTAGAAACCTGAACAAATCAGAGAATTATAGACGTTGGAACTTGTAAAGACCTACAGTATTCAAGGCCTGATCTTGTGCCCATTGACAGTAATAGCGTGCTTCCCTTGACTTCAGTGTGTGCAGGATTAGGTGGTAAATCAAACAAAGCCTTTTAATTGTGGGTCTGATCCAATGCCTGTTGAAGTCAGTGGAAGTCTTTCAGTTTATTTCAGAGCACTTTGGGTCAGGCCCTGAGATAGTAAAACTATTCTTGGTTGAACTGTTCACTTGCAGTTAAATTTAAAAAAAAAAATCCCAGGTTATGCACTTCGTCCTTCTTTATAATTCTTGGTGTTGAGGGAATTTTCTGTACAAGCAACAGGGCCTTTCTTGTGCCAGCTCATTAGTGAAATTGCTCATACAGTACATTTTTAAAAAATGACAGAGAAGGCAAAAAGTGCATCTTATGTTTAAACTTTTCTCAGTGACACTGTGGTTAAAGAATTACATGTAATTTCCCCCTGTGTGGCTTGACAAATTAGGATCCGACTCTGTCTGTGTGTATTAATGACAAATAACAAATTTCCTCAAGTTCATTTTGTGGCCGTCACATGCAGTGGAACAAGTGAAGTGATGTCAAAGCACATTTGTTAATATAACATATGCTCTGTATAAACAGGAATGTACTTTGCCATCCTTTGAAGAAATGTCAGGGATCCATGCACAAACACAGTATTTTATGTTATCCCTCAGACCTCCCATAACATGACTGCTATTTTAGATTTTCTTCTTAAAGAGGGAAATTCCCAGGACTGATCTAATTCCTGTAATGTATAAATCACTTTGGGCTCTTTTGGGATGAAAGAGATAACATAAATGTAAGAAATTACTTTAAAAAAATTAGAACTGGTCATGTTCAATGGCATCAAAATAATTTACCGTCTATGGAAAGTGAGTGAAAAATGGATACAAAATGCTATCACTGGTGTGAGTGGAGAAATTTTGAATGAATATTTGTGGAATTTTATGGCACTAATTGTCCAGCTCTAGCTAGAATAATTCCTTCTTTAGAGGAGGGAATCCAAAATGGCATGTAAGGCATGAAACTTGGAGATCATTTGCAAGTCTTGGGAGTTTATCACACATTATTAAAGAGAAAGCACTGTGTTAGCTGTTATATGATAACATTATGTTCACACCCTGGTCATCCTTTGTACTCATTTATTTTTAGTTAATCAGAACCCAGTCCTGATTTGATGAGAAATCTATTGTAATCGGGGTCTTTTAATGTTGCTAGGGAGCTCCGGGGCCTGCTGGGCCTATTGGTGACCCAGGAAAAGAAGGCCCTCCAGGTCTTCGTGGTGATCCAGGTTCTCATGGTCGAGTGGGAGATCGAGGACCAGCTGGGCCACCTGGTGGCCCTGGAGACAAAGGAGACTCAGGGGAAGATGGGCAACCTGTAAGTGCTTTTGTCTGTATATTTGCTTTTTAGCCACACAGCTTTTTAATGAAATTTATTGAAATGCTCAGCCTTTGTACCTTCTTGAAACAAGAATAGAATCTACAAGCGCACAGCATATGTTCCATACAGAATGTAGCTTTAAATGCATTTTCACTTTCTATAGCATCTTCTGAGTTTCCACACTCTGCTTCATGTCGTCTTTTGCACCTTCCGCGCACACTCAATGCATATTTCAGATGTAAAAGTAACAACTCTTAGTGGATCCCAAACATTCATTTTTATTCATGTTTTCTTTGAACTGCATTTTCCAGTTGCATTTTAACTCCTTTGACCTTTGGAGTTAATTTTACACATTGTCCTGTCTGGACATTTTAGGCCTGATGGCAAATATAACTCATCACCGACCAGTTGTGCACATTGTCATAATATTGCTTCATGTAAAAAAGAGATTTCTGTGGTGGTAACTCCTTCTAGATTAAGTTAAATTCTAGAGATTCTGCCTTATTATTATCGTTTTTGATTCTGAAAATTATGATAACCCTGTTGTATGTATTCTTTGTCAATTTCAGGGCCCAGATGGCCCCCCCGGTCCAGCTGGAACTACTGGTCAGAGAGGTATTGTTGGTATGCCAGGTCAGCGAGGTGAGAGAGGCATGCCTGGCCTGCCTGGCCCTGGTGTGAGTAGTAATGCAGTCAATATTTCACCTAGCAACACTGTCTGAAGTATTTTGCTCATCTTTGTGATACTATGTGCCTTCTTCCTAACTCCTACACACAAACAGTACAATATTAGAGGGTTTTAATTGTGTAAAGAATCAGTGGCATTGTGTCTACAGGTATGGTTAATAACTAAACCACACATACATGGCATCGAGAATGGAACCCACCAGACAAACACCTTGTCCATCTGAGCTAAAAGGGAATCTTTAGTTGTAGTGAAGCTTCTGGCCAAAATGTTCCAAATCAGGAACGTCTTATTAGGCATCAGCACCTTTAGAAATCAGACCATTCACTTAGGTGCCCAAATAAGAACTCAAGTCTGAACATTCTGACTTTTGTCTTTTAGCCCAGATACTACAGGCTAACAAAGTCGCTTGAGCAAGCTGAAATTCTGCTAAGCAGTGAACAATGGACCCATACCACGTAATCAGTAATTACAATTGTCAAGTGAACTCTAGAACTTCCAAAAGTTCTGGTTTTTTTCTTTGTAGAATTCATACATTTTGAAAGCTTGGTGAGGGGGAAAAAAAGCATCTCCTTTAGTGTAGTGATTATCAAAGGGGATGGCATTCAAGAGAAACTTGCTTATGCAGTTATACAAGCAGTTTACAAGCTCAACTGGAGCTTGTCCCAAGGTTACTAATCAGAAATTATGTTGGTCTGGAGATGGATTGTCTGGCTCAATGAAAGTTCAAGCCAACGGTTGTGTTTAAGCTGCTTTAAGTTATGCTGGAGGCTGGTTAGGCTCCCAGTTGGTCCAACAATCCAGGGAGCGTTAGTCCACCATGGAACTTGCATAACATAACAAAGGATCTGGTCCTTTTAAAGCTCCAATCAGAAATGCTGACCTCAAAGCACAGTTCCTAGTCAATAAAAGACTACTCCACTAGCTTGGTTGGTTAATTTTAAAAGCGCAATTAAATTGCTTAGTACTGTACAACAAATCAAAAGGATATTCAAAATCTGTTAGAACACATTCTTCCATCCTGAAGTTTTGAAAGCTACAAATGTTGGTAGTGCTTAAGACTGGATTCATAACTATAAAATTTAACAACTGGCGGTCTTTTCTATTGAGTTCTCTTTGTTTCATTACATTACATGGTTGATAAGGTATTTCTTATCTTTTTAGGGTACACCAGGAAAACAGGGTTCAACAGGGCCACCAGGAGATAAAGGTCCCTCAGGGCCTATTGGTCAAGCAGGTGCCACTGGTCCAGTAGGTGAACCTGGTCCAGAAGTAAGTATTGTGGCCTAGTAACAAGCAAAAGTAACAGACTTGCTGTAATTATGGCCTAGAGACATAGAAGTTAGAGCTGGGAAAGACCTGCTAGTTTCTAGTCCATCTTTGGGCAAATATAACATTGTTCCCTGCAACTCACACAGTTAACTAAGCATGGTCCTATTTTTACCTTTCACACTTCTAGGGCCCTGCTGGTAATGATGGTACTCCTGGACGAGATGGAGC